>NC_139167.1:42260497-43510497 GCF_965202585.1 Thalia democratica | reverse complement strand
CTGCTACTAAAAGCTAAACATTTTTATAAGCTTTTAAAATAATATAAGTTACCACTACAGTGGGCTTGCAACTTAAAGAATTCTTTTTTTGAAAACTTGTGGTCAGAAAACCACTCTAGCACTCTTAGATCATCAAATCATATAAAAATTCAGTTTTAAAAAAGTGTTTTGCCAATTGGCGCAAGGCGATTTGAAGAGTTCTTGTGTCAAACGAAATTGATGTCTTCAAAAAAAAAGATATCAACAATTAAGAATCAAGCTTTTTAGATTATTTAAAACTAAAATTACTTGATTTTTTTTCATTGTTTCAAAACTATATTTCAAATTTTCGTTTAATATGTTTGACCAGTAAGTTAAAAAAAAAGACTTTTTGTCTCCCGCAAAAACAAAGAACAGTATTTTTTTCTTTATTTCAACTAAATAAACCTTTGAAAGTTTTGAAAAAATTGCTAAGTGAGACAATATAAATGTACTTATCAATGTAGTTCTTAAATTTTGTAAAGTTAAAACATAATTATTAAAAATTATTCTTAAATGCAACTTTTTATTATGTCTTAGAATACTTTACTTTTCATGTGATATTTTAGCCAATATGACAGTATATACCTTTTACTTAAATTTTACTAAAATAATTAAGTAGAACAAGAACTTTTTAAACAAAACAACTTTTCACTTCAGTTTAACTTAGTAAGATACAATTTCTGATGAGCCTTACTACAAAAGTACTCAAATAATTTTATGAAAAATAAAATGTGTTTTGTTATATTTTTTAAATAACTTATAAATCCATAAGACAAATTTTTTATTGAGCCAACTTAAACTAGGTTTTAAATAAGCAAACTAATTTTAAAATGAAAAATTTGAAAT
Organism: Thalia democratica; assembly: GCF_965202585.1. NCBI lineage: Eukaryota > Metazoa > Chordata > Thaliacea > Salpida > Salpidae > Thalia > Thalia democratica. The sequence goes on along the minus strand of NC_139167.1, from coordinate 43,509,630 downwards.
GGTACACATATTTAATGCAAAGCAATCTTCAGTCATTTGATTTAAAACTACATTTAAAACACACAAATTACACACAACTAATATAACACATTGTGACCTATTTTTGTGTATAACATTTTTAAAATTAGCTTTCCTTCAAAATAACATACAAAATCTGTAAAATTTCAATAGAGGACTTTAAAATTAACCAAACTTTAACAAACATTATTTATATGCCTACAAACGGAAAGTTATTTATTTGTTTTAGTTATTTAAAACTATTTTAATGCATATATTTTTGTGTACAAAACTTTCAAATTAAAGGAACTAACTGTCATTAAAAAAAAAAGTATTTATTTAATATTTCAGACAAAACTTTGAAAATTAAAAAGTTCAAGACAAACAAAGCATCTTTGAAAATTGAAACAAAACAAATACTTTATCAAACTGTCAACAATTTGCCGTTTATAATAGATGAACAGTTCTATAGAGGCTCAATTTAAAGTACTAGTATAAAGGTTTGATCACACCTAGTCAATCATCAGACCACATGCCTTTGGTAGACTGAGACCCAGGTTTTGTTCTTATTGAAACTCGGTATTTATGTACAAAGTGTTTGTTTAAAATAAAAAACTATTAGATTTTTTTTTAGAAGCATTTAAAATGTTAAATTTAGGCGATAAAAGATATTTCAATCAAAAAATTAAGATTCATTAGTTAAATAAGCTAAATCTTGCTTAAAATACTTTTAAAAGTCATTCAAATATCTTAAATAAATAGTACAAAACAATTGAAGCAATAAAAAAAAGACAAGGCTAAATACTTACAAATTATTAGTAGCTTCTTGGACCCCAATTACATAGACATCACACCTTTTGTTTAAGGGTAGTATAAAACTTTCAATATTTTTTGGTGTTTTACATTTCTGCATATTCCATGTTCCTAGATAGTTTATTAAATTACATTAAAAATTTTCATTAAATAATTTTAACTCTTTTGATAAATTTTTGTACTTACACTGCATCATAAAGTTATAAAACCTTGAAACATTAAATTAGTTGATCACAAACAAAAAATGCATATTATAATGCTATATACGCTATAAAATAGCATATTCCAAACTATAAATAAAAAAAATTTAAAATTCATTGATTAAAAATTTAAACAACTTTGTAAAACTTCTTTAATTTAAAGAAAATTTATCAACCTTGTCTTGTCAAAGTTTTTCATACAAACACTTAGTATAATTTTTGGTAATACAAATTTATTAATTCACATATATTTTCATAAAAAAAATTTCACTCAGCTAATCAGTGAGATTAACGAGATCCTCAGTTCCAATAAAATTCAGAAAACAATGATAACACTTATGGAGACATTAAGACTTGGCTTAAGATATATTTTTAAATAAAAAAACTAGTAAAAAGTTATAAAAAAGTTTCAAGCTACAATCAATTAAAACTACTAATAAAAATTGTTAACAAATTATTTTTAAGGTAAGTAACGCTGCTTGAAAATAAACACTAATGAAATATTATGTCAATTGAATAGAATTTCAAATGCTAACTTAGTATTTAAAGAATTTTTTAATTTAAAATTACAAAACTGTATTTAAAATTGTGGCAAAATCAGATGTAAATTTGTAAAAAAATTAAGTATCCTTTAAACAATACTGTAATAGAAATTTGCTATTCAACTTTTTATGCAACAAACGTTATGAATGTGATAACACTGTGTAAAACAGACAATTAGGTCTTTTTTTAAAGATGGTGTTCCCACAGACATAACTAGAAGAACATGACCACCAGCAAAACAAGCTGCACTTAAACTGCACTATGCCAACAGCAAAACTTTGAAGAAGGATACTCAATTGTATTTACAGATTCAACAAAATATTATATGGACTTGGATAAATTGTTACAAGTAAGCATTAACACAAACAAAATCTTAACAATGTAAGACCAATATTTTATTTTTTAACAAATAGTTTTTATCAAGATATTTGTATTTAAAATTTAGCTACAAAAATTCTTTAATTTTATCTTTATTCATTAACTGTATTACTTTAAGTTAGGAAGTTAGCAAAAATTTTCATATTAAATCCTATTAAGATTGTAGAGTTTATACTTATTTCAAATATTGTTTTAGAAAATCTTTTTATCTTTATCTCATTAATATAAGCATTTATTGAAGAACAATAATTTGCATGAAATAGTTTTTTACTGAGTAGTTTTTATATAAAGATTCATATCGGAGTCATTTATATTTTCATTTCAATTTACAAAAAATACAAAAATACCATTATCTTTTACTAAAAAACTTCTACCTGTTAACAAACCAATTATACAAAGTTTTGAATTACTATGTTATAATATATTTTGTCTTTATTTTTAGTTTACTTAAAAAAATATTTTTTGGTTCTAAATCTTTTGTTTTATTGAGTTAGTTGACAAAGACAGTAAAATTCTTGAAAACGGTTTAAACTTTAAATGTGCAATAAAATTTCTAGACTTTTTTTTAGAATCATTTGACTATTAATCTACTATATAAGATGTAAAAAGAAAATTTAAGTATAATAACAAGTTTTAGCTATCAATTAAGCTACTTTTTATAGTTTTTTAATATTCAAGCTCATTTTTGTTAAATAGCTGGTTAAAGCCAGGGAGTACAGCAGGTTTGTTATGGGAGAAAATACTAAAACAATAAAGAAATAAAAATCACTAAAAATTGTTTTCCATTTATGTTTTTAATACATTCAAATTTTTACAAACTATTCTTTTCAATGTTATAAATAATATGAAAAAAGCAGATTTTTGACTTTTTTAATTTTATGACTAAGGACATAGGGGGGTTAACACCTTTTTTTGAATTTTGATCTTAATTTATATTGTTTTTACTAAGCTAAAAAATGCTTTTTGCAGATTTAAAAATTCAAAATAACTTTTGAGATATAGCCGGTCAAAGTTGGAGGCAACAACAGGTTTCTTATGGGAGGAGCAAACTAAAACAACAAAAATAGACTATTTCCATAAAAATCTATCTTCTCCTACGTTTTTTGAGATAATTACCTCAAACTTTCAGGAAATGTTCCTTGATATATTTAGAAAATTCTGTTAGAACAAAATTAAAAAAAATAAATAAATAACAATTTTACATATAAAATAAACAAAAAATATTTTTTATATAGTTCTTCTTGTAGCTTGTAGTTTGGTAAAAACTATATAAAATAAGATCAAATTGTTAAAAAAGTAAGATTTTAAATTAAGCTGTTTTTTAAAGTCTTAAAGCAATAAAAATTAAAATAAAACTAAACCAATAGAAATATTTTTTTTATCTAGTTTATTTACCCTTGTTGTAGTCAATATATAATTCTTTTTAAACATATATATAAGTATTGAAAATTAAAAAGTTATAACACGCGTGTATGTAGAAATAAGATGAACCTAAAATCCTTTTCTATTCTGATATTTAAAGTTATATGTATTTTAAAAACGAATTAGGTAAATATATAATAGTGTATCATGTTGTCAGAGCTTTTAAAAATTAAAGTTAATTTATTTATAAATATTTATTAATACTTATATTTCACACCGTTTCTTTTAAACTTACGCTTTAAATTTAACTTTATCAAATTCAGCATAATAAAATACAAATAAGAAACTTAATTTGTATATTGCTCATGTATATTGCTTGTTTTATTAAAATAGTCTTATGTTGAAAATATTAAACAGGGTTGTCAAATGTTTTTGGCAAATTTCTTACAGGTTTCCAAAATTTCTTCCAGGTTTTCAAAATTACATGTTTGAGGGTTTATTTTTAATTTAAAAATTAAGTTTAAGGTAAAAAATGTGTTAAATAAAACAACATAAAAAAAAGATATCTTTAAGTTGCTTTTAAGGTGTTTTTTAACCAAAAAAATTTTATGTATACTATAAATGTTTTGGTCAAATCAAAACTTTCCTACTTAGCATGTAAAACTTATTTAAAATTCCACGTTTTTCCAGGTTTTGTAGTAATTTTTGTCTAAATATTGCAAGGAACATTTCCTAAAAGTTTGAAGTATTTATCTCAAAAAACATAGGAGTAGATAGATTTTTAGTGAAAGAGTCTTTTTTAGCAATTTCAGTTTGCGCCTCTCTTAAGGAATCCGTTATTACTTCCAACTTTGACCCGCTATATCTCAAAAATTATTTTGAACTTTTAAAATCTGTAAAAAGTATCTCATAGCTTAGTTAAAACTCTATAAAATAAAATAAAATTGTTAAATAACCATTTATCCCCCACCCTATGCCCTTTAAAGTATAGATTTATCAAGCAAACAAACCTATAAATAAAGAAAAATCTTGTTCTGGAGGTTTGTCATAAACATCACTTTTGTTTCCATCCATTACATTTTTTGTAACTTAATTGTCTAATAATAAATAAATAAATGCTAAAAGAAAGAATTCATAAGTTTGTTACTATCAGTACAAAAACAATAGGCATAGGGGGGTAAACACCCTTTTTTGGTTTTTGATTTTATTTTACATAGTTTTTACTAAGCTACAAAATGCTTTTTACTGATTTAAAAAACTAAAAGTATTTTATGAGATATAGCCGGTCAAAGTTGGAGGCAACAATAGGTTCATTATGGGAGGCGCAAGCTAAAACGGCAAATAACTAGAAATCACTAAAAATCTATCTCCTACGTTTTTTGAGAAAACTACCTCATATTTTCAGGAAATGTTTCTTGATATATTTAAAAATTCTGTCGGAACAGAATTTAAAAAATTAAAAAATTTAATTTTATATAAAAAATAAACAAAAAAACAGTTCCGACAGAATTTTCTAAATATTGCAAGGAACATTTCCTGAAAACTTGAGTAAGTTATCTCAAAAAACGTAGGAGATAGATTTTTAGTGATTTCTAGTTATTTGCCGTTTTAGTTTGCGCCTCCCATAATGAACCTATTGTTGCCTCCAACTTTTACCGCCTATATCTCAAAAATTATTTTGATTTTTTTTAATTTGTAACAAGCATCTTGTAGCTTAGTAAAAACTATATAAAATAAAATCAAAAACCAAAAAAAGGTGTTTACCCCCCCCCCCCCCCCATATGCCCTTAACAATAGTATATATTTTTTTGAATATATTAAGACCAATGCTTAAACTTTTCAATTTATATAGAATTGTAAATTAAAATCTATCAAAAATATTCATTGAAATCTTAATTAGCCAAAATTGTTTTTAGCTAAGATGTTAAATCAGTCAAAAATCGCTCTGTTTGAGTAACTTCATAGTGGCTAATGTTGGCTTCTTAAGTAAAAACTTGTGTTAATGTTGTTAAAAAAGAGTTTGTAAGCAAAGATTAAATATGAACTTAATATATATATAAATTTAATAATATTAATTTTTCAAATATAATTGATGTTTTTTGTTTAAATTGAATAAGAATTGCAAACGTGATTGAATTAATAAGAAACGTGTCCACTTTTACAAAGAAAAACAGGTGAAAAATAGCTTGACTTTTAGATGAAAAAATATTATTTTTTGGCTTTTATTTTTACTAAAAACAAAAGATCTGAGTTATAAAGGGACAAGGAATCATTTAAGATGTTTCTTGGTTTAAATAAATAAGAATTGCAAATGTGATTGATTTAACAAGAAACATTTCCACTTTAACTAAGAAAAACAGGTGAAAAATAGCTTGACGTTTTGATGGAAAAAAATATTATTTGTCAGCTTTTATTTTTAATAAAAACAAAAGATCTAAGTTATACAAAGCACAACAAATCGTTTAAGATGTTTTTTGTTTAAATTGAATAAGAATTGCAAACATGATTGATTTAATAAGAAATGTGTCCACTTTAAGAAAGAAAAGCAGGTGAAAAATAGCCTGACTTTTAGATGGAAAAAAATATTATTTGTCAGCTTTTATTTTAATAAAAACAAAATATCTGAGTTATACATAGCACAAGGTCTTGTTTAAGATGTTTTTTTGATTAAAGTGAATAAAAATTGCAAATGTGATTGATTTTTTAAGTTTCTAGACTTATAAGTTTTTAAAGCATGCTCTTTAGGATATTTTTTCATTTTTGAGGCTGAAAAGACTGCAGTAATAGTTGCAAGTCATTAAATATTCATTGAAAACATTTTTTTTTAAACTTTTGTCCTGGAAAAGGTTTAGAGCTTTTTCTAGCTGTACAATAATCAATAAATGTCAAACATAGTCTACCATGAGCACCACCCTGTCTCCTTTCTTAGATACCAATTTTTATGATCTTTTATATCCTTTTTATGAAATTAAGTTTATAAATACTGAAAATCTGGTCTATGTAGGTTTTTGAAACTTATTATTTAAACCCCATAATTATTGATTAATTTCTAAGGGTTTACTAGAGCCCTATTACAGCTCAACCAAAAAGCACCTAACATAACTATAAAATTTATACTATAATGTCAGGGACATAATTTTTAAATGAGGATGTTATAAAAATTGTTATAAATGTTTACTAAGATTTACCATTTTGTTAAATTTTAAAAATTTCGCCATATTTTGTAAATAGATTTACTTTATTATTACGCTAAAAATATTGTACAACCTTTTTTTACTAAGTAAGTAATAATATGAATACATAACTATTATTTGTAAGCTTGTATTCTATTTAGCAACGTAAATCTTTAAAACTTTAATTATAAAATAATCCGGATTCCGAGCTGGCTTAATGGGTCCGATTATAAAATGCCGGTGTTTCACCTTTTTTTTATTTTTTGCTGACTCAGCAAGTACGTAAAATGTTATACGTCAACAAGTTGTATAGTAAACACGAGCGTGAACTTGGCTTGTATAGCTTTTTTTATTTATCTTTTAACCAAAATATAAAACCAATTATTTTAAAATTCTTTAAAGCTAACTTTTAACTTTATCTTGCACGATTTTCGATTTTTAGGTTTACAGACTTTAATTCAAAAAAATTTTCTTTTAGTTTTGACTTTTAACAGACTTATACAGTTAAATTTTATGATGTAGTAAATTTTTTACCAAATTAATTAGTGTTTTTAGAATATATGACCCATACAAGTTTTACCTAAACTCTTAGCACTTGAGCAAGAAATCCCTCAAATAGCTTAGTTTAAACTTGGTTTAATAAGTATGTTAAAAAAAACTTGAAAAAAAATTATTATTTTCGGAGAAAAACTTGTAAAATTATAAAAAATGGAAAAAAGCTCAAAGTTTTTAAAGGGGCCAACTACAAAAGTCAAACCCCAATTTGATTGAAACTATTGTGAAAAGCAAAGCAAAAGAACGTTCTTTAAAATGAAAAAAAAGTTCCAAGTTAGCATTAAAGAATTTGAAAATAATTGGTTCTAAATGTTGGTTAAAAAATAATTACAAAAAAAGCCATTCAAGCCAAGTTCACGCTCGTAGGGGCACAGTTGCCAGAATTTTATAGCTATTTTTGCCCTTATATAATTTTCAATGAAAACTTGACATACAAAATATTTTAACCGTTTGGTATCTCACAAGAGCTAAGTTTGACTTACTTTGAATATCAATGAATGCTTAGCTTACTATTAAAAAGTTATAGTAAAGTGCTTTTCTCACAAATTTTAAGTTTATGAAAGTAAACTGTTTCATGACTAAATACTTAAACTAAAGCCTTTGCATCAGAGCAGAGCAAATTCCTATACTGTTTTTTAGGTGATTGAAAAGCTACTTTCAAAAATTATAATTTTTTGTTTATAAAACTAATAATTATTTCTAAATGGAGAATTTTGTGAGTTTGCACATTCGGTTAAATGTGCAAGTTATGAGTTTGCACTGCTGCTTAAGTTTGCATTTTAAGAAATTGTGTTAATAGTATTTTTTGCTAAGTAAATTAAACTTGAAAACTTTTTTTAAATGTAGTTATTTTTAATTCATTAACTTCTATTTAATATACTTGAACGAAATATATTAAAAAATATTATGATACAATGCAAAAACTACATTAACATTAAATGGTCTAATCAACAAAAACCATTCGCTAGTTTGCAGTTTTAGCGATATTTTAAAACTAAATTTATATAAGTAATCAATACTTATGCTTTTAAAAACAAAAAATTCCCTAAATACTTTTGTTTCTTTATTAAAAACTTACCTTATTTGTAATAAATATTGCATTCAATGTTTACATTTTTATCAATACCTAAACTATTTTACATTACCTTTAACATTTATAAGCTATCAGTAAAAAAATAAGGCTTTTTCATAATTAACATTTTTATAACATGTGAAAGTCATGTAAAAGTTTTAAATTGTTAACTTTTAAAAAAATTGTAAATTAACCCTATAGACAGTAAAATATATTTAACAACAACAGTATACATAGAAGAATTTTTATTTAAATTTAAGCTGGTCTTATAATATTTTTTGTTCATCATAACAATGAAAAATATAAGGATTAAAGCTATTGAAAAAGAAAATAGATACTTTTATTGGTACTTATTAAAACTGAATCATAGAAAATAGAATTTCCGATTAACGGTTATTTTTTATTGATTATTTTTTAGATTTGAAAAAAAAAATTCAAATGGTATAAGTTAATCTACAAAAAACGCTTTAAAAAAAATAATAAAAACTAAAGCTTTTTTACAAATAAAAATCAAAGAAAAAGTAAATGTCAATATATAAACTGAAAAAGTTAAGAAACAGTTTATTATTTGTAACTTAGCAAAACTAAAAGTGTGAATACACCCTAAAAACAGTAAAATCTATTTATTAATGAAAGATACATATAAGCTTTATTTTTAATTTGAAGCTGGTCTTATAATCCTTTATGTTCATCATAAAAATGAGAAAACATATGGATTAAAGCTATTTTAAAAATTACTTACATTGGTATTTATTAAAATTATTTAAAAAATATATATGCTATTTACATTCTTGTTCTAATAGTTTTATGTCATTAGCTAAGTGAAAATGAAAAAAAGATCAAACAACATCAGTAAATATACTTTGAAATGTAAAAAAGTTGATTAAGAATAGTATCTACACTGGTATTCATAATAGTTAAATTTTAATCAAAATGTAGAGCTTAAAATTATAGTTTTAAAAATTGAATTAAAAACTTTCAGTGTGTAATAAAAAAACTAACTTTTATCCATACTTTTAAAAATAAATAAAATCGATGGGAAGATATGGCTTAAAATACTTTTTACACTCATATAAAATTGAATATCAAAAACTACAACATTAATTGAAAGATTACACACTTAACCTCCAATGTACAAGGTAAAAAAAATAATTAGTTTAAAGCATTCATATATTACCAATGATGTAACAAAAAACAGAGATTTAAAAAAAAAACAAATTTAATATTAAATGATTTAAAACATTACATGAGCTTACTTATATACAATAATTAACAATAAGCTATGTTCCTTTAATCTAATTAATTTAAAATTTACTACACAACATTTTTGATCATATAGTATATATGAATTCCGTTTTAGAAGTTTTTTTTTTTTTCTGAGATTAAAAAAATTAAACTACATGTTTCAAATAACTTACTACAATACAACTTTCAAATAAGTTTTAAATAACTAAGCTTTTAAATGCATTTTATATTGCAAGTTTGAGTAATTTTGTTTGTTCTACATAAATATGAAAATCAATTAAAACAAAACATTTTGAAATCAATTTTTAAACATAAACTTATTTAAATGTAGTTTAATAAAAATAAGTATAGAAAAACACTAAATAATAACCTTTTTGTCGATATTTAAGTTGACTTAAAAAGTAAAGAAACTTTTAATGCAATCAAAAACTAAATTGCTTTAAACAGTTACTTTTTTTTAGAGTCACCTACTTCTTTAAAAAAGCTTAAAGTAGCATCAAAGTTAAAAGAAAATTCACACAAGAAGGAACTTTCTTTTGAAAATTTTACCTTTTAAACATAAAATTATATAAAAATGTTCGTTAAAATGTTATATGTTTGATTTGTTATTAACATGTAGAAAACAAAAACAGCAAAAATATATCTTTTTGTTCAATTTAAAGTAGATTAACACACTCTTATAGTTTAATACAACAAAAAAATAGAATTAAACAGGAGATTTTAAGCACATTTTAAGTTAAAAAACAATACTTTATCTAATTGTTAAGACTTTTACACAAATCAGTGAATGATAAAACTATAATTCTAATAAAATGATAAAACAATAGAGGAACATGTTCTTTGTTTAAAAATAAATTAAGTTAAACTTTTTAGAAAAAAAACTGTGAGTGATAAAACTACAAATATGTACTAAACTAATAAATAAAAAACATCTCTAAAAAGTTTTCATTTCCTAATAACTCAGATGAAATAAAACACTAAGAACAAACTATTTCAATATATCAAGCATACCTAGCTCTGAAGTTTGTGATTTTACACTTAAATCTTAATAAAGATTGCAAAACCTCTAGGAAACACAACAACTTGTTCATAATAATACATACTGTTATCTTAAATTACAAGACATGTATAAAGGTAATTTAAAAATTTTTACAGAGTTTAAAATTTCAGCTTAACCATTTAAAAATGCTTTTAGCATTAAAACATATTCTAAAAAAACAAGTTTCAAACCTCTTGAATTATATTATTGGGTAGTTGAAACATCTAATGTGGGTCTACTGTTTTTTGAATTGAAATTTTTAATTTCGGACAAAGAAGCTAATTAGAGGTTTCTATCCAACCACTTTCATTGGTAGTATTTTTCATATCAACCTACAGAATATAAAAAGTAGTTATGCTCCCTTTAATATATATATACTGGTTATGAAAAGTGCATGAACAAGGGCATTCAAGTAGACCTACCAAAGTCAAAAATAAAAGTCAAGCTATATACAATTTATTCATATTATTTTTGAACTTGTGATTAAAGAGATTTTGATAATAATGTTTAAATGTTCGAGATGATTAACAGAACTAGAATTGACTATTTTCTAAAACTATTTCATTAGAAAAGCGTTACAATTTATATGTATAATTTTTGTAGCTTGTTTTACTTAATTTGCTTTAAACAACTTTTACTGCTTTTTAATTTTGGGTAAATTTACAATTTATAATAACAAGCGTTTTTTGTAAAAAAAACTGTTACTTGGTTAAACCCATTCATATTACAAAATAATTTTCAAAATGATTACAAATAAATAATAATTATATATAATATTATTACAAATTTATAAATTAAAAACTGAAAAGTTAAATATGAACTTAAAACCTTTCTACTAAATAACTAGAAGAACTTAATTAAATTCTAAAAAAAATAACTCTTTACAAGCAGAACCAATATTACATAATGTTAATAAATTTGGTATATAAAAAATAGTTACAACTTTTGGATGCTTACCAAAATAGCTGATTTCGACAGCCTTAACAGTAGCCTTGTCAACAAAAAGGAAATTATAAGTCATCTCCAATTTTCTTTTTGAGTAATCCTTGCACATGGGCCAAAGGTCATGTTTTATTACAGCTGTGCACTCGGTACGCCTCAAACGAGCAGCTTGTACTTTATCATCAAACATTTAAGCAAGCAGCTGCTTATGCCCAGTATTGCCTCAAGCATCTTAGCTCGAGTTTTAACATGTATTACAGCTATTGTGAATGATGAGGGAGCCTGAAGTAGATTTGTTTTTAAGCCTCCACTACAAATAATTGATTGTAACTTAATAGTAATTATAATTTCAGAAATCTACTTAAATTCTCTTTATTAAAATTAAAAAAAGTCATACTACAAAAACTTTTGTGAAAAAGTCTTAGAGGCCAAAAAAAAATCAGTAAGTTTAAAAAATTATCTTTGCTCTTTTTCCAAGTATACTTATAATTTAGTTAATTTAAATTTAACTTACTTTTTTGAACTTAGTTTTTATATTCTAAGTTTAATTAATTTTGTGTTTACAAATTAAGCAACAATTACAACACTGTTACATAATTAATTTACAAAAATATTTTTAGAGTACTTCAAAGTTTCTGTAGGGTGAGGTTTGATTCACATTTAATAAACTTTTAATAAATAAAAATTCATATATGTCGAATGAACACTCATAGTTAATAACACCATATTACAGAAGGCGCATTCAACTAACGCAGTTTTACAAATGTACAAAAAATAACTTTAAATAATAGCTATATTTTTATGAAATGTTTTTAGCTCAAATTAATTAAAACTACCATTTGTTAAATGCTGGCTACTTATAGCATGGTGCATTAGAGTAAAACTTTTAGTATTTCGGTAATATTTAAAACCCATCAATTATTTTGTAAAAATAAATAAATTACATATATAATCTGTCCATACTATTTATAGGTTTTGTTTATGTCTGTACAGTTTATTGTTATGTTTATTATATTCTATAACTTTTACTTAGAAAAATAAGTGAATAAACTAAAAAGCATCTAGAAATTTATCAAACTATACAAATATCTGCTGCAAAATATGCATGCAGTTATAAAAATAAAAACAAAACATTCATGTTCATGCATTTCTCTTTTATCAACATTTATTTCATATAAACCTGCTTGCTTTTGATGTAACAATCAAGATTAAAAAAAATATTTTAAGAATTTAAACAAATTGTAACATTTCATAGCATAACATTTGTTTCAAATCAACCTGCTTGCTTTTAATGTATCAATTATTTTTTCTTTAAAAAATTTAGTTTTTTTTTAAAGAATTTAAACAAGTAGAGCAACAAAAAACAACATGTAATTCATAAACAAATTTAACAGGGAAGCTGAATATTGACATATTTGATATCCGTTCTGAGTACAGATATTGAAAGTACACAGTCTAGTTTTAGACTAAAGTTAAGGTTAAAAACTGTGTTAAGTAGTATAAAAACATTAAAAAGATACAGTTAAGCTACTTCAAATGTGTTAAAAAAAAATTATGAGAGATTCTTCATGTCAAACCAAAATTTTACTACTTAATATGTAAAAATTGTTAACAATTACAGGTTTTCTAGTAATTTGTTTTGAATATTCAAGGTTTTTCCAGGATTCTAGATTTTTTTACCACTCTGTCAAAAGTTTATCTTTATGTTTTACATAATTTCTATAATAATTCATTAGTTGGGTCTGTTTTACATTCCATACCACTTGTTAAAATATTTTTAATAAACAGGGTAGCCAGTGATTTAAAAAAAAATTCTTCCTGGTTATCTGATTTCGTTCTACATTTTAGTTTTTAAGTACAAGTTTAGTTGTTTTTTTAAGTATAAAATTAAACTAAAGGTAAAAAATAATGAAAAGATACTATACAGCTACTTGATATAATGGGTTTTTTATTAAACAAAAATATGAAAAATATTTAAACATATTATCAGTATATAATAGTTCATTTTATAAAGAACTTGTTTAAATTTTTAGTTTAAAATTCAAGGTAAAATGGGGAACTAAATAAGTTTTCTTTTAAAAATTTTTGAGAAAATTTTATAAAGTGTGTTGTACCTTTATACAGGGTTGCCACTTGTTTTTAAATTTTTTTTCCAGGTTTTCCAAATTTCTTCCAGGTTTTTAAAAGTACACACTTTTAGTTTTAAGTTAATTTTTATATAAGAAACTGTGTTAAATAGTTTGAAAAAAAACTGTAAAGTTACTCTAAATGTGTATTTTATTAAAAAAAATTTTGATGATGACAAAAAAAATTTACTTATATGATAGATTTTTTGTGTCAAACTGAAATTTTACTACTGAATAAATCAAAATTATGAAAAATTCCAGGTTTTTCCATATTTTTTGATCAAAATTACAGGTTTTTCCAGGTTTTTTTCAAAATTTCTCAAATTCCAGGTTTTTCCAGGTTTCCAGGTATAGTGGCAACCCTGTTTATAATCAAATTGAAAAGTATTTCAAAAAACAGTGTAAAATTAAGTGCAGGAGCACAAATATAGAAAACCAATATAATATGACAAAGTGTTAGTAGCCTCCTAAAACAGATCAAACTTATTTTTAGTCTGAAACTATTTAAAAAATCATCAAAGTAAATTGTATATATAAAAATATAACAACTAGTCCAACACTGTACAAAATTAAATCTATTGTTTTAATCAATATTTTCCAATCACCATATAAAACAACAAACCGAACAAAACAGCTGCAAATGTTTCAAAATGACATTAAAAAATCAAGAAGTGATTTTTGTAATTATTTTGAAAATAATTTAAGGGCATGGGGCATATAATCATAAAACACTTTTTTTCACAATTTGATCTTATTTTATATATTTTTACTAAGCTACAAAATGCTTTTTACAGCTTTTAAAAATTCAAAATAATTTTTGAGATATAGCCAGTCAAAGTAAGAGGCAAAAATAGGTTCCTTACAGGAGTTGCAGACTAAAACTGCAAAATAGATTATTTCACTAAAAATTTATCTTCTTCTCCGTTTTTTGAGATTAGGTATTTTAAAAGTCTGGGCCAGAGAGAACCTTGTATACACTAAACACATTTAACTTTGATTATAAAAACTAAAATGTGCAATATTGTATCTACAGGTAGAATTTAAAAAACAAATTTACCACTTCTGTATCAAAACAGATCTTTTCTATATTTTTTTATAAAAATATCCTTTAAAGATTATCCTTTTGAAACAGTTAGTATTTTATAATCTTAAACTAATATATCTACCAAAAATTCAACTTCACAAACTTCATACAAATTTTGTCTTAAATATAAGTCCATTAGCAACCAGAGAAAAGGCACATTTTCAATTTCTAAAATATTAAAACAATAAAATATTAAAATTAAAAAAAGAAAAAGAAAACATGTGAGGCTCACAACTAAGGTCATTGGATTGGTGTGCAGAAGGACCTTTCAGTCATGGGCTGCGCACCATTTGTTTGTGACTAATACTTTGAGCTAAATTTAAAAACAATAATAATAAGTAAAAAATAACCAAAAAACTTAACAACTATTTATACATACAATAAAAAAAAATGGAAAGCACTTTTTTTAACCTATTACTGCTAATATTGACCGTGGAAACTATAGTCTACCATGGGCTCCGCCCACACTGTCTCCTACCCTAAATTTTGATTTTTACATCATTTAAATTTTACTTTTCCCTTTCTACAAGAGCAACCAAAAAAATGCAATAAATAACTCAAAAATAAATAAAAGGAAAGAATTAGTAAATTCACTACAATAAAATGTTTAGTATAATCATAATACTTAAGAGCACCATGTATTTCAAAAATTGTCTAGAAAAATTTTGTATATGTATGTAGGTAAAAATTTTAAATATTGGCTTAACTGTTTTATTGATTTGTAAACTTGTTTTATTGAATAAAACAATTAACATGTCCAACCAGCATAAAGTTTGTTTTAATTCAAGTAAATTAAATGAAAAACGTAAAAAAATGTCTAAGTGCAAAAAAGAGTTAAAAAAATTTGCTTTTTCACATTGCTATGTTTACTTATAGAACAATATTCTGGAAATTTTAGTTTGAAGTAAGTTTATAAAGTTAATTTTTAAGATATAATATGTATAAAATGAAATGTTAAAATACGTTCTATCAAAAGGAATAGACATTTTTTAACTAATATACTATGAATTGAGCTGTTTGATTTTTTCTATATGGTGAATAAATATCAGTCTCAAACTCTACTCCTCATTTTATTCAAACAATGAAATTATTTTAATTATCTTAAACTAACAAACAAGATTATTATCAACTTAACCTTTTTAATGACAGTTTTTAATAAGATTTCTAAATATTTTTTAAGGAAAGAACTGATTGTAATAATTTTACTTTTATCATTCAACAAGCTTAAAGCTAAAATTTAAGTTAATTTAAAACTTATTTTAACAAAAAATTTCATTTTCATACATTAATTTCAGTTTACTAATTATTTATGTTGTTTTACTCTTTATTAAAGGTTACTTTAGAGCAAGAAGCTATTACTAGATGAGCTAAATGTTTGAGTCACCAGAATTTAAAAATTTTAAAGCTTTTAAAAAAGGGGGTTTTATTTATTCTAAAAGCAATTTTTTTATCAAAACGGCAATATTTTTTTCCATAAGCTTATAGTGTAAAATCACTTATCGCAATTATTTAAGGGCTAAAAGCTAATTTATTACCACCTTCCAAAAAAACAATTTTTTTACTAAGATTTATAGCTTTATAGCTACTTATGGTAACTGTGCGTAGGGGCGTCGCGTGGGGAGGGACACTGGCGCATGCGTGCCACCAAAAAAAAAAGAAAAGAAGTAAAAAAAAAATTTAATATCTTTTTCCTTTATTGTTTACTTTTTCTGCTTTATTTGTCTTTTTTTAACTATGTTTATCTAGTATTCAAAAACTTAAACGAAATTTTATATACCAATTAGTGACAAGTTAGGAAAATTACCTAATATACTGATTCGGTGCGCAAACGAAAGTGCGCACCGATGTTGATGAAAAACTCCATAAGGAAAAATTGCAAACTTCATTAACTTCATAAGAGTTTAGACTCAAAAAGTATGCAACTAATTAGTACACCGCTGTAGTATAACCTTATGGCAAATTTTACTACAAAAAGTTTACAAAAATACGTCACGCTTGAAGGAAAATTAAACAATTTAACAATTTTTTTTTTATTCTACAATAAAAGTTACGACAACTGCTAGTTTTCTGAACTTTGTTTTTGTAAACATACAAGAAAAAGCGTGTCGGCCTATTAAAAATAAACTTAGTTTGTGATTTTTGTTTTAAACAATACAATCAGATAATTTAATTTAAAAAGCATACTTTTAATTATTTTCCAAAGTTGTAATAAGCTGTAATAACAGTTATAAAGTTGGTCTGTTTTAACTTTTGTGTAACTTTATTTAAATTTTGTGCAATGAGGTGTTGTTATCACTGTTGTATTGTATATTAAAGAGATTGATATTTTTTTCGTAAATAAAACAGATACTTTCGTTTTATTGAATATATTCATTTTTTAAGATATAAAGTTTACTGTAAGTAGTAAAAACAATTTTCATTTAGTAAGTTTACACTTGTGCAAGTATAAGTAATTCTAATGGAATTTGTATATTTTTTAATTGTTTAATTTTATAATTTATAAGTATTTTAACAAACAGTTACTTCGAACTTATTTTACTTAATGAATTTATTTCAATTATATTACTTATAAAAATATCTTTTTAAAGCTAATCACAAAAGTTTTAATTTAAGGGATTTTTTTAGAAAAAAAAATTGTGCACCCCCTGACCAAAATATCACGCTACGCCACTGGTAAACAGCAAACAGAGAAAATAAAACAGTGACAGAAAACTGCTTAAATCTATGCGAAAACTGTAATAATTTGAAAGTTGTAAATTACTGATAATTATACTTTACTATAACTAAGGGCGCAGCAGTTATTCAAATAATTTGATTTTTTCACAGGAGCTAAACTTAATAATATTTTCTTCTATATTTTGTACTTATTTGTTTTTGTTTTAATATGTAACTTGGTCTGTTTTAAGCTATGATTAGCTAGAAAATTAAAGTAAACCTATGCTTATTTTTAGAATTTGTTCAAAATTTAAAAATGACCGATAAATTTATTCAAAATGTTATTCAACTTAAATAAAAAGATCCAAAATGAGTTATAATACTTAGTTTGAACAAGAATTGATCTAGAAAAAAAGACTTTTTACGTTTTACTAAGAAAATAGTGAAAAATATTGAAAATTATGTTGATTTTTCAAAAGATTTTTTTCCCTCATCCGGACTCAACAAGTAGTTTACTTTGTACACATTGTGATCTTGTCTCAGGTTTTTTTAATTTATGATAATAAAAGGTTGGTACAAGAGCAACTAATAATAAAGTAAATATCAGCCACTGAATATTTTGGGTAAGAGGGATCTGGACCAAAATTACCATCCAATAGTAATTGAAATGTCTCAGGTCTATTATTTTCGGTTAACAAAGGGTTGGTACCAAATTTAGCAACCTCTACTAAAAGATATTTCTGTGGGCCACTGTCGCCTTGTCCTAGTACAACAACTAGGTCAGTTTCTTCTCCGGTGTCATCTAACTATTTTGGCGTTTCATTAACTAATACCTGTTCCGATGGTATTGGCGTAACAGTTTTTGAATTTATACTTGAAGTAGATTTGAAAAAAAGATATGAATTCTCTTGCTAAAGAATATAAATTCTCCATAATAATGGCGTTCAGGATAGTAACAAAGAAGTTTTTAAGTTGACTGTTAGGCAGTTTAGAACCAAGTATTCTAGTAAGTTTATAAATTTTAGATAATTAACCATAATTATTTTTCAAGTAATTTATACTTATTCATAGGTAAGTAGATAGTTGTTTTATTGGTTAGTTTAATGTTAATTTTGAAAGGAAAGGTAGAGTTACAGGTGATGACAACTTACTTCAAAATACCTTTATCGTTGTAGAAGGAATAGTAAGTCTGAAGTTTTTCTACAAAAAAAATACATTGCATAATTCTTTTATTTGAGTTTATAGTATAACTCAGGTTGATACTATTTATAAAATTTTGTTTTTCAAAAACAATCTTTTGAACAGCATCACTTTAAGTTATCACATTCATCAAGTAAAGTTGAGTATATTATTGTAATATATTTCCATATTACTAATAGGTAAAAGATGACAATAATAATAATAATAATAATAATAATAATAATAATAATAAAAATAATAATAATAATAATAATAATAATAATAATAATAATAATAATAATAATAATAATAATAATAATAATAATAATAATAATAATAATAATAATAATAATAATAATAATAATAATAATAATAATAATAATAATAATAATAATAATAATAATAATAATAATAATAATAATAATAATAATAGTAATAGTAATAGTAATAGTAATAATAATAATAATAATAATAATAATAATAATAATAATAATAATAATAATAATAATAATAATAATAATAATAATAATAATAATAATAATAATAATAATAATAATAATAATAATAATAATAATAATAATAATAATAATAATAATAATAATAATAATAATAATAATAATAATAATAATAATAATAATAATAATAATAATAATAATAATAATAATAATAATAATAATAATAATAATAATAATAATAATAATAATAATAATAATAATAATAATAATAATAATAATAATAATAATAATAATAATAATAATAATAATAATAATAATAATAATAATAATAATAATAATAATAATAATAATAATAATAATAATAATAATAATAATAATAATAATAATAATAATAATAATAATAATAATAATAATAATAAAAATAATAATAATAATAATAATAATAATAATAATAATAATAATAATAATAATAATAATAATAATAATAATAATAATAATAATAATAATAATAATAATGATAAAAATAATAATAATAATAATAATAATAATAATAATAATAATAATAATAATAATAATAATAATAATAATAATAATAATAATAATAATAATAATAATAATAATAATAATAATAATAATAATAATAATAATAAAAATAATAATAATAATAATAATAATAATAATAATAATAATAATAATAATAATAATAATAATAATAATAATAATAATAATAATAATAATAATGATAAAAATAATAATAATAATAATAATAATAATAATAATAATAATAATAATAATAATAATAATAATAATAATAATAATAATAATAATAATAATAATAATAATAATAATAATAATAATAATAATAATAATAATAATAATAATAATAATAATAATAATAATAATAATAATAATAATTATTATTATTATGATAATGATATTCAAGAACAATGTAAGTAAAATTGTAACTGTTGTAAGTCGAATAAATTAAACTGTCCTTACATGGTTACTGCTTAACTAAAAATGGCCTGAATAAGGTGCGTGTTAAATATAAACTTAGTGAAGATAATATCAAAAAAAAAATAATAATAAGGATAAATTGTATATTGGTTCGACAGGAGGTCATTTTAAAGATAGGTACACCGGGCATAAGTATACTTTTAAGCATTTGAATAAAAAGAATAGTACAAGATTGTCAGATTTCATTTGACAGTATTTTGACAGGTATGGTACCAAACAAGAAATTGAATAGAGCATCCTTCACCACGCCAACAATAACATCAGTAGCGCGAACAAGATCTGCAAAATATTCAACCTTGAACGACTGGCAATTTTAGCAGAAGATAGTAAACAATTACTAAATAAAAGATGTGATATTTCAAACAACTGTGTACACAACCGACGGTTCTTCTTAAAAAAACCTTGGCGCATTCTCACCTTCCATATTTTTTATTTAACTTTTACATTAACACACACATTCAATTAATATATATTAATATAATTATATATCCTAAGTAAAATATAGTTTTATTCATTTTACTCTCCGACATTTTATATATTCATTTTACCCTCTGACTATAATTCTTCCTATATTTATGTGTTAAGCTCCAAGTTTTATTGGAAACCTGTATTAAAATCACAGATAAACTGTGCTTTTTTACTTACTACGCCCAATAGAACGGCTAGAGATTTTTTTACTGCAGGTTTATACTTAGCATATAACTACCTTGTTGTTTTATGTTTTAACTTTCATACTAAACACAACCTGTAATTTATAACACAGTTTAATTATTATATATTTAAAATATCTGTATGTGATCTTGAATCTAAACACGCGACTGCTTCTTTATAAAACAATAATCAATTATTTTAATAATTATTATTTAAATTATATATACAGTTCAAGTCATTATGGTTTTATGTATGTTGCTGTATTTAATTATCGCTCAGTACTTTGTAAGCTTAATAACAAGTTTGTTATTTTGTGCTTTGTTTTCTTTAATTTTAATTTTTATATTTAATGAAAATCTGCTTCTTAATTGCATGTAACTTTGATTTTGTTATAATAAATATTTAATAAAAAATCTACATTATATCAAGTTCCTGTTACTTTTATTGTCTTTAGCGTTGTTAAACTTATTGATTCACTAATTAATGATTGTTGTTTTACTTTTTATACAAAATAGATTACATAATATTTTTCATAGTAAAGCGCTTTACTGCTTTCCCAAACATAAATACTAAATTATTTAACTTTATAATACAAATTAAATAGGTGTCCTAATGCTCATATATATTGTGACGTAATTATTAGATATGTTTTGTTCAATCACTATCAACAGTAAATAAATTTGAATTAGTTGTTCTTTCCATTAATGTAAGTGGTTTATATTATGATTTGTTTTTTTTTTTTTGTGTTTTAAATTACTAACTTAATTTAGACTTAATAATTACAAATGTTATATAGTTTTAAAACAGTCGGATTCAAAATTAAATATTATAGCTATTGTTAACTATTAACCTGTAAAAATCTGTAGACATTATTTTCATTTTTAATGAAAATATGTATACACCTACTTTAGCTTCTATTCTTTCATTACAGTATTTATTTTTTTATAGAACCCAGTTGAAAAGTGTTAATCCGTTAACACACAGAAACATATGTTGGTACAATAAAGGAAGATTACTGTATAATTTGTTTTTATTTTGTATTGCAGCGAACTTGTTTCACTAGGATCTTTTTTTAACAAACACTTAAATTAATATTTTGAATAGTTATAAAATTTTTCGAAGTTTCACTGCTTAACATCTAGAAATTGTTTAAAGTTCTTGGTTTTCTAGCGATTTTCATTTTAAATTCCAAGTTTTTCCAGGTTTTTTAGTTTAAATTGTCAAACCAGGTTTTTCCATGATTCCAGGTTTAGTGGCCTCCCTGTAGGTAGCTGTCAAATTTGCACGAGGATACAAAATTGCACATTATGATAACTTTAGAAGTAGAACATAATTTGTTATAGTTAAGTTTTAAAACTATTATGAGCACAATTATATCAGTTTCTAGTTCAGTTACTACAAAATATTTTTTCTATAGTGTCAACCACTAAGTCTCAATCTTGCAGTTCAACTCAGAGAGTTTTAAAGCTTTCTTTATGAGAGGCTCAAGGATACCCCTGTCCCTTTTACCACCCCAGCTCTAACATACAACAAATTTTTTGTCAGTTTCACGTTCTCTTTCTCTAAAGGCCCAAAACTTCTGAACAACCACTTTTCTTCCTCGGGAATACTTTGAACTGCTTGATAAATGGTACTCATCCTATTCAACAATCTTACTAGGCCCAATAATTTTCTCTACTTCAACAAGTGAGTCTTCGCATACCTAATTTTGGAAAATGATGTATGCAAAAATGACACAATGTACTAATGATGGTCAAAATTAACTTAATTCTAAAATTATAACTTATATGACATAAATTATATTAAGCATTACTATTAGTAAACGAATTCCTTTTAACTTTTATATAGAAAACATATGCTTTGTAGGTTAAAGCAATACGGTTATAGTGTTGCTTTTTTTACTTATAATATTATAGTTAATATTTTCGTATTTGAATAATTTGTAATTAGCTTCAGTTGTTACGAGGACCCTTTAAACAACGGTAGAGCATTCTGTTAGACTCAAACGTAAACATTACTAATTATAAGTGGATAGTTCTATTTAGTTTATTACATATTCTATAAAAGTTATCTAACAGTTTGATATTTTTAACAGTATTTTGATAGGTATGGAACCAAACCAGAAATGGAATGGAGCATCCTCCACCACGCCAACAATAACATTAGTAGCGCGAACAAGATCTGCCAAACATGCAACCTTGAACGAATGGCAATTTTAGCAGAAGATAGTAAACAACTACTAAATAAAAGACGTGATATTTCAAACAATTGTGCACACAACCGACGGTTCTTCTTCAAATAACACCTTGGCACCTTCTCACCTTTCATACTTTTCATTCACCTTCCACATACACACACATTCACTTAACATATATTAATATAATTATATATCCTAAGTAACATATAGTTTTATTCATTTCTTATTTATATCTATTTCACACAAGTCACTTTCTATTCTCTGAAATTTCATATATTCACTTTACCCTCCGACTATAATTCTTTACACCTTTATATGTTAAGTTCCAAGTTTCATTGGAAGCCTGTATTCAAATCACAGATAAACCGTGCTTTTTTACCTACTACGCCCAAGAAGGCTAGTAGGTTTTTTACTGCAGGTTTATACTTAGCATATGACTACCTTGTTGTTTAGTATTTCAACTTTCATATATAACACAGTTTACTTATTAAATATTTAAAATATTTGTATGGTATATTTAAATTAAACAGCCGACTCCTACTTTACCAATTAAATATTTTATTTTTTATATAAAACAATATATATTTAATTTAGGTCATTATGATTTTATGTATGTCGCTGTAAATTAACTATCGGTCAGTACATTGTAAGCCCAATAACAATTTTGTTTTTTGTGTTTTGTTTTTTTCTTAAAGTTTAATTTTTTCATTTTTGATTTTTACATTTGAACTAAATCTGCTTCCTAATTCTATATAACTTTGATTCAATCATTACAAACATTCAATATATAATATACATGTTACATCGAGTTTCTGTGACTTTTATTGCCTTCAGCGCCGTTAAGTTTTATCAAACTTTATTGATTCACTAACTAATGGTTAATGTTTTATTTTTGTTCAAAATAGATTACATAAAAACTAAATTAATGTTCTTTGCAATACAAATTAAATAGTTTAAATAATCTCATTTACATCGTGACGTAACTATTAGTTGTAACGAATGTATTTTTCATTAGTTAACGACAATAAAATTTGAATTAGTTAACTTTCCCATTAACGTGAGTTGTTTGTTTATATTATTTTTTGTTGTGTAATTTAGCTTTACTTTAGTTATTTTAGATTTAATAATCTCAAATATTATATAGTTTTATAACAGTCGGATATAATATAAAGTATTTCACCTATTAATATCTATTATCTGTAGAAAATATCTTATTTTAATTAAAACATGTATACACCTACTTTATTCTATGCTTCTATTCTCTCATTACAGTAATTATTTTTTTACAGAACCCAGTTAAATTGTGTTGATTCGTTGACACACAGAAACATATGTTGGTAGAATAAAGAAAGATTACTGTATAATTTTTTTTTTATCCAACAGTTTATCGTTTAATCTTCTTTAAATTATAATTTATGTATAAAAATCCGTTATGTCTTAAAATGGGTCAAAATATAAAAACATAATAAGTATAGATTGTTTATTGAATAATTGAAAAAAGCGCTTAAAAAAGTTTGGTCTAAGGACCTGGTGCACGAAAAAACCTTTCGGTTATCGAGTTGTACACCACAAATAAACAAATGAAAATAAATAAAAACCTGCAGGCTACATTACAATATGGACGAAGTACTCTTTTCGAAAGAACTTTGTGTTGTAGAAAACCTTCTTTTCAAAGTCTTTATCAAAAGCTATCTAAGATTTGTTCTTTAAATACTTTAATATGGTTACTACTAAACAGCATAGTTTTTTAAAAACTTAGTTGAAGCATCAATAAAACAATTTTTCGAAAAAGCAAATAACATTATCTAATTAAAAATATAAAAATATTTTTTTTTTAATTAACTAATTTTCTAGTTAATTCTTGTTACTATATAATTCTTGGCTTAAATCCAAACAATAAAAATAAAAATTTTGTTTTATATGTGATGTTTCACTTATATACTATTAAACTAAAAAAAATTTTGAACTTAGACCTATTCTAATAAACAGTAGGTAAAAAATAATAGTTTAATAAAAAATATGATAAATTTTTGAGATACATTTTAGAATAGATATAATAAGTTTTTATAAAACAAATAAAAATAATTTTGTTTTGGTACTGGTTTTAAAGTAAAAAATTTAAACATATGTCACTAATTTCAAAAAGGTTTTTTTATTAATTTCATTTAGCGCATCATCAGAATAATCTTGCTAATAACTGATAATAATATAGTGTAAATTTAGTTATATACAATGGTTTTGAAATGTCTAGCTAATAATAGTTACGTGATAAAGAGTCAAGTGTAATAGTCTGTTTAAAAGGTTAAAATTAGAGTTAAATTATACTTTGCTAACTTAAAGTTATTTGGAAGACGAAATTATTAAAAAAAAAGATTTAAGATGGTAGAAATTTTACTTGAAACTAAATTAAATAAAAAGTAGATTACAAAATACGACAAAAAGCGACAACAATAGTACTAAAAAACGCTATTTATAAAGTTTTAAATTGTAAAAATCTCTTTGTTTAAAAATTTTCTAATAAACGTGTTCTAATAAACAAAGGTTTTACAAGTGAGAAATATTAGGAGTTTCTCGCTCTGGATATAATTTTGAACTTACTATCCAGGTAATTCTCAGCACAATTAGGGTTTTTAAGGAGGTGTTCATGGATAGATGATTGTTCAACTTTTGGCTTAACGTCGTCATTGAAAATAAACCTTTTTAGCTTTTTTGTGACATACTGCTCTCTCATGTTTTTGTTTTAACAAATTGTTTTTTCATAAACCTTAACTGAAATGTAACCACTTAAATAAGCTTAGAAAAAAAATCTAAGCTTTATTTAAAATTTTTCTTTTAATGTGAATACCTTATTATACTACGATAAAACATAGGTTGATTAAAACATACTTTTTATGTTTTATTTGAGTTTAAATGTTTTCTAGTACACCTTAACTGAAGTAATATTGTTTATTAAACGACAAAAAAAGCGCTTAAAATGTTTGGTCCTAGGACTCGGTGCACGAAAAAACCTTTTAGTTATCGAGTCGTACACCACGGGTACCTTTTAAAGTCTTGTCCAGGGTTGTAAGTAAGTATATTGGTACATGTGCTAAAAAAATCTTGTTTCGTATCATTTAAAGTGTTCTTTTTAAATTTTAAATGTGAAGTCTTTAAACGAACTTGTTTTAGCAAATAATATAAAAATATAACTTATGTTTGATGTTTTAGAAAATTTTAAGAAGTTTTGATTGTGAATTGTGATCACTTTTAATAAACTTAGAAAAATATGCTGATCAAAACTTGTTTTAATAAAATTTAAATATTTAAATTTTATTTAAACTTCGTGTTTTATGTCATACTTGTACTTATTTAATAAAAAAATATAATAGATTCTAAAAATATTTATAAAATAAAGCATTAAAATTTGCAACATTTTATATATATTTATGTATATCTAATTAATTACATATTAAAGGTTTTATACAAAGTTCTGATCGATAGTGCTCGAGCTCGACAAATCAAATTGGAGCTTAATATTTATTTAATTAAATAAAAACTATAATTCAAACAGCTGTTTCACACATTGAAATGTAAAATTTCATGTGATCGTCAGTAAGTTACAGTTTATTATAATAGTAAACAGAAATTTCGATTTTAGAATTTTTTATAATAATTATGACGTAGTAATGGTACAGTTTATTGTACGATTAGTTGAATTTGAAATACGCTGTGAATGTTATTCTATGCTTTATAGGAAAGTTTAAAAAGGTTATTTTGGAAAAATGTTTTAAGCTATTAGAAAAATTTTTTAGGCTGTTGGGAAAAATGTTATAAAATGCTATAAAATACTCGTGTTTGCCGCTTCGATTTTATTTTGTTTTAATATTTAGTTGGTTTTAATTTTGTTAAAAAAGTATTTTTGATAATGGATGCATATGTTTTGTCTTTCGCTTTTCTTGTTTAGTGTTACGTTCTTATCTGATTTTTCGATTTCTATTTTTTCTAAGTTACAAAGTTTGCAGCCGAATTTAGTATTGAATTTTAATTTTGTCCTGTTTAATATTTCCCAGCTAATTTTGTAGTCTGTAACTGTATTGTTATCTTTTAAGTTCCATATGTAATTCGCTAGTTATGTTGTGTGTCTTTTGTTAATATTGTTGAATGATGATTTGTGGTTTCTGTATCTTTGTTTAAAGGTATTTCACACATTGAAATTTTACATTTCAATGTGTGAAGCAGCTGTTTGAATTATAGTTTTTTTATAATTAAGTAAATAATTAATTACATATGTTTAATTTGTATTATATTAAAGTGATTTAATTGCAATTTATGTAAAAACAGATGCAATTACATATTTAGTATAAATGATTTAGTTTACATGTTTGATTTTTAAGCCGTGGTATACAAATAGTTTTAAATTAACTTGTAAAATGAATATAATTACTAAAAATCTTTTTTGAAAACGCTTTCGATATCGAAAAAGATTCCCTAAACTGAACCATGACCGATTTTTCTAAATTTTACCAAGATGGTTTTCTGAACATTAAGGGTAATTATTTCAAAAATGTGTTGGAAATAGACTTTTATTTCTATAAATTTTCATTCTAGTTTTCTCCTCTCCTAAGGACCCTATTACACTTATTTTTTTTAATTTAGATACAAAAAATCAGTAAAAAGCAACCTATAACTAATAGTTTATAACCAAACCTTCAGAAAAGTTTATCGTTGTAGAGGGGAGAGTGGGTTTCTTCTGATGTTTTCTACCTAAATCTGAACGCTCACAACTAAGGTCGATGGATTGGTGTTTCTATAAATTTCTATAAATTTTCATTCTAGTTTTCTCCTCTCCTAAGGACCCTATTACACTTATTTTTTTTAATTTAGATACAAAAAATCAGTAAAAAACAACCTATAACTAATAGTTTATAACCAAACCTTCAGAAAAGCTTATCGTTGTAGAGGGGAGAGTGGGTTTCTTCTGATGTTTTCTACCTAAATCTGAACGCTCACAACTAAGGTCGATGGATTGGTGTTTCTATAAATTTCTATAAATTTTCATTCTAGTTTTCTCCTCTCCTAAGGACCCTATTACACTTATTTTTTTTAATTTAGATACAAAAAATCAGTAAAAAACAACCTATAACTAATAGTTTATAACCAAACCTTCAGAAAAGCTTATTGTTGTAGAGGGGAGAGTGGGTTTCTTCTGATGTTTTCTACCTAAATCTGAACGCTCACAACTAAGGTCGATGGATTGGTGTGGAGAAAGACCTTTCGGTCATCGAGCTACACACCATTTACTTGTAACTAATTCTTTGAGCTAACTTTAAAACAATAATGAAAAAATAAAAACAAAAACTTAGAAAGTAACTGTATATACAAAAATTTTTTTTTTTAAGTTTAAAAATGGTAAGCACCCTTTTTTAACCCATTACTGCCAATATTGACCATGGAAACCATAGTCTACCATGGGCTCCACACCGTCTCCTCCCCTAGATTTCTATTTTTATGATCATGTACATTCACATTTTTCTTGTTGCCCTCTAAGCAAGAGCAACCACAAAAAATGCAACAGATATCTCAAAATTGAATAAATGGGGAGAGTTAGTAATGTCAGTATACATAAAATATTCAGTAATGTCATAAAACTGAAAGAGCGCCATGTATTTTAAAAAAGTGTCTTTAAGTTTCTAGTATATGTGTTTGTAGGTAAAAAAAAAAAACTTTGTCTAACTGTTTTATAGATTTGTAGACAATTCAGTTTTAAACAATAAAATCTAGCACTAATAATTGATAGAATTTGTTTAAACTACTTAAAATAAAATCACTTCTAACAATAAACAGCTAAATTTAAAAAACAAAATAATAAAACTTCACAAATATTCTGAAAAAAATAAAGTAATAATAAAAGTATTTAATTGAGTTAAATAAACTGTTTGTAAACCTAAAACTAATTTTTAACAACTAAAATTAAATAACCAGAATGTCTAAAAAATATGAAGTTTTTACTTCTAAGTTTAAAATCTCCATCTTCTGAAACAAATTGACAATTAATATATAGTAAACAAAAAACTACAAAATAGAGTTACAAAAGAAAAATAATACATCTACTCGTTTAATCACACTGTCAATGAGGACAAAACAATACTATCAAATTTTATGTACAAGAAACAAATAAAAAAAGTATATATAATAGATAAAATAATGAAAATAATAAATCCAACTTATACCAATCCAGCTCTACGTTCACCCAGTTTATAAGACCAACAGCAATCAGCCCAAAAAAAAAGATTAAGACAAATACCAATACTAAGATATAAGTTTAACTGTTGGTAAGGATTAAGCTTGATATTTTTCTGATTGTCTTTTAAGTAAGTTTTCTCTCATTCCATATTGAAATGCTCCAAGATAGCTCTGATCTATTAAGTTTCTAGGCAATTCTTCCCATAGTTTAGAACCAAGGTAAGATAATGTTTTAAGACCAAAGAGACTATTTACTCTGGGAAAAAAATAGTTTGTTTCGGCAAATCTTGTTAGATGATTATGCATTTTATTAACCTTTGTAAAGTAAGGCTTAAATTTAACTGGCAAGGTATCTTTTTTAAATTTGTGGATAAAAACTCCTACCTCATAATTAAACATATTTTGAACATCTAATATTTTCTTTCTATTTTTATACTTTTAACATTTTCATTCCAACCTTTGGAATGAATGCATCTTAATGCTCTATTAATGAGTTTATCAATCTCAGTAATTTTAGTTTTACTTGCCCTACCCCAACACAACATACCATATCTTACATGACTCATCAGAAGAGAATTAAAGATGTAGTATAAGGAATTTTGATTTAAAAAGTACCTTGTTTTGTATAAAATACCTATTGTTTTCAATAGCTTTGTTTTTACTGCTTCAATATGGTCAGACCAATTGAGGTTACTATCAATTGTAAAACCAAGATACTTATAATTTTCTTCCTTTAATATGGATGTATTACCTATTTTTATTTGTAAACTTGTGTTTTTCCAAACTTTTGTTTTACCAGAGTGAAAGAGCATGTACCTTGTTTTATCAGTATTTAGTTTAAGCCTACTATCCTTTAACCATTTTGATACATTATCTAGTTCTGAATTAAGGTATGCAGTGTCTGTTTTGTAATTGTCTTTTTTAAATGTGGTATATAATAATGTATCGTCTGCAAAATTTAGTTCATTGAGACTGGTGTTGTTTTGAAGATCATTTATATATACCAAAAACAATAACGGTCCTAAAACAGAACCCTGTGGCACTCCTACTTCTACACCCTCCCAATCTGATTCATGCCCTCCAAAATTAACAAATTGCTTTCTTTCAGTTAAATATAATTTTATTAAATTATGCATTTTTCCATTTATTCCAATATATTCTAATTTGTCTAACAAAATCTTTCTATCCACACAGTCAAAGGCCTTGCTCAAATCTAATAAAACAGCACAAACTGCATTTCCCTTATCAGAGGTGGACAATGTACTTTCCACAAACTCTAGAGCTAAGGTAGTAGAGTGTCCCTCCCAAAGCCAAACTGAGAAGAATTTAAGATATTGAATTTTGTAAAAAACTTGTATAAGCGACTATATATGGCTTTTTCTATAATTTTGTTAATATTTGATAAAAGTGAAATCGGCCAATAGTTTCCTGGAAGTGTTTTTGAACCTGATTTAAATATAGGAATAACTTTAGCTAATTTTAAACAATTTAGGTAATTACCTAAGTAAACCTTCATGAAATGCTTGATTGGTTAGTTCACTAATAACTGGAGCTATATGATAATTTATTTTCTTTAAGATTTTAGTAGAAAAATTATCTACACCACTAGCTTTATCTGAACTTAAACTTTTTATAATACTTATTATTTCATTTTCATGTACATCAAACCAGACAAAACTGTTATAGTGGTTTTTTGGGCTATTAATAGAAGACTTTGGATGAATTTCCTGTTTTAAATAAGTTTGTTTTCCAATATTGGCAAAATGAAGGTTCAAGTTATTTACAATTTCATCTGGATTAACAAAAGATTTTTTATTTATTTCAAGTTTATGAGGAAAAATATGTTTTTTTTTCTGTCTGTTTGTAATATTATTAATTACCTTCCAAGTCTCTGCTGAATCTTTATTACAGCTTTGAATTCTAATTTCAAAATACTTTTTTTTTCGAAATTGTTTTAATTTTTGTTAACTTGTTTCTGTAAACTTTATATTCTTTTACTTGGTGCATGTTACTAAAGTTACTTCTGCATAGTATTTTGTAAAGGTTGTTTTTATGCATAATAGATTTATGAATACCTTTTGTAATCCAGGGTTTTGACTTGAGTTTTAATTGAGATTTTGAAAGTTTTTTCATAGGAATATTTTTATCACTTATCTCTTTGATTTGATCTATAAAGCATTCAAACTTTGAATGTATTGAGTCTTTAGAGTTAATAATTTTATATATTTGAAATCTATTAAGAATTTTGGAAGTATCAATCATTAGTTTTTGAGTATTAATTTTAGAAAAATCTTGGCAAAATTTAATTTTAGAATTTATATTAGTCTTACTTTGGTTATAATATTTTAGTTTTACATAGAGTGGGAAATGATCAGAAATATCTAATAAAAGTACTTTTGAGTCTAGAATTTTTTGCGGGTTGGAGTAGTAAAAATGATCAATCAATGTCCCTCCCAGTTTACTAACTCTGGTTGGAACATTAATCACATTAGTAAGACCAAAGCTACACATTTCATCATAATAGTTTTTAATTGATTGTTCCTTATCTTTTTTGAGTAAGTTAATGTTAATATCCCCAAATACGCAGATATCTTTATTTTGTAATGTAATATTTGATAAAAAGTCTGAAAATTGTTTCGTAAATTCTGTAATTGAGGTCCCTGGATGGCGATAAATTAACCCTACTAATATTTTTTTACTACTTACTCCCACTGATAATTCTACCCAAACTGATTCGTAATTAGCACTATGGAAAATGAGATCACTTCTTAATGTATATGTCATAGAGTTGTTAATATATATTCCAACTCCTCCTGCTTTTGAAAAAGAATTTGTATAATGGAATGAGTATTTGTTTAAAATTATCAAATCAAGTATATTGTTGTTATTTAATTAGGTCTTACAGATCCCTATTATGTCAGGTAACATTCTGTAGGAAGTCATTAATTCTTCTAAGAGGGATATGTTTTTTGATAAACTTCTTATGTTTTCATGTAAAAAGCTAAGTTCCTTATTAATAGCTTTGTTTTTTAGGGTGTCTGCAGAGGTGTACTGTGAACAAGCAGCAATAGGATCAGTATCAATGTTTGAAGTATCATTCTCATTAGTGAGAGAATAGTTTAAAAGAAGTAATTCGGTGTTACTAAAATTACAAAATGGAAATACACTAATATAACAGGTTTTACATAAAAAAGTTTCATCCTCATTGACAACATGACATTCAAATTGATTAAGAGTTAGAGTTGAACATTTAAAATGAGTCCATATATTACACAAGTCACACTTTATACAAGAATTTTTACATGCATTACCACATACTCTACAAGGGTATTTTACATTTTTTATATGGGATGAGTAGAGGTTTTTAAATTCTTTATTACTAATTAAACTAAAAGGTATTTCCTGCATTAAACAACTAAAACAAAAAAAAGGGTCATTAGATAAATTTAAAGAAACAAATTGAGAACTAGAAATTTTACTACACTTAAAATGTGACCATTGGCCACATATTTCACAATATACACAATTATTTTTTACACTTTTTTTACATACTAAACAAATATATACATTTTTATCAACAAATTTTAAACAACTCATCTAAAAAAAAACAAAAAATATACTTTCACTTACATGTAAAGATAATAAACAGCTATTTATTTTGAAACTTTGCTAAGGTCTTCTATACATTCTAATATAATAGCTGGTGATTCATCAGATTTCCTAATTCTGACAATTCCATTTTTCACCCAAGCATACTTCCAATTGTTTTCTTTTCGGAACCTCCTAGCATGACCAAGGAGAATCCTACTAGATTTTGTCAAATTCTCATTGACAAAAACCATGCTGGCATTCAAGTTACTAAAAGAGGCATTAGCCAACTTTCTTTTTTCCTTCATGATCTTATCCTTTATATCTCTAGATTTAAATGCTATCAAGATAGGATTAAAAATCCTCTTACCATCCTTCTTCTCTTGCTTAGTTTCTGCTTTGACTGGCTTCATTCTTCTAATAGTGCCAATTTGGCCTCTTTCTACCTTTGGAACTCTTTCTTCATTAACTTGTTTTCATTTTTTATATCTTCAAGTTCCTGACCCATGTAGCTCAGAGAGCGTTTTAATTCATTGTTGACTTCCGCTTGACTTGCCAGCTTTTCATGCAATCCCTTGATTTCACTATGGAGCATATCAAGTTTATCATTTGAAGTCTTCTCCAACCTCTCAATCATTTTTTTCAAAGTAGAACAGTTCACTTTTTCCACCATTTTAATTAATTATTTTATTTATATTAAAACCTTATTCAAATAGAATAATATTGTATGGTTGTGCATGATTGTTTATTTGCTATTTTCCAGTTTTGTTATATTTTATTTGTTAGCTGTATACATTAATTACTATTGCATAACTACAAGTTTTTTTCTTCTTACTTTTATTGGACTAAAACTAGAACCAATACAAGTACAGAAACTGCATTTTTTCTTAATAGTTAATTATTTTTAAATTTTTTTTTGAGTAACATTTCAGTTAAATAGTTAGTTATCAAGCTTTAAGATAGTTATTTAATGCTAATGTAACCATTTATAATACTAGTTTTATGCATTTTCTCAACAACTGATTGTGAGTTCACTGTGGTGGAGGTGATCACAAGATTGGATTGTTGGTGTGATTTTTTTGTTGTAGAGCCGGTGAACACTCACTTAGGGATTTAAGCTTCATGATTTTTCCACACTTTGTGGTTTTTAGTGTTGAGATTTTAGCCTTGTGAGTGAGTGTTATCCAAATGGCCTGTCACCAAGAGATTTTTTATTTGTTTAAAAGATAGTTTTTGTTTGTATTAATTTTGTATAG
Organism: Thalia democratica; assembly: GCF_965202585.1. NCBI lineage: Eukaryota > Metazoa > Chordata > Thaliacea > Salpida > Salpidae > Thalia > Thalia democratica. The sequence goes on along the minus strand of NC_139167.1, from coordinate 43,475,881 downwards.
TTAAAGTTAAGTATTAATGAGGCAGGTAAAATTACATATGATGTAACACACTCACTTTTTCCCAGAAAACGTTAATCGTTGCAAGGGGTAGAGTTTGAGACTGTTGCTTTTTTACAATAAAATAAAAACTCTTCAAATTAAGATCGAGTTGTAAAAAAAATATTTTATCCCCACTATGCCAGTAATGTATAATAAAACCTAAAATTTATCTTAACAAATATTTTGAATTAATATTATTATGGAAATTATATAAGCTCACACAAAGAATAAGTTTAAAAGACTTATTGATAAATAAGAACACCTTTATTCATTGTCATCATTTACACAAATAGATATAACACAAAATTTAGTAAAATAAAAAGCTCAATACTTTTCTTAGTTTAATCACACCTGTCAATAAAGATAAAGCTACTCTATTGAATTCTAAATTTAGAAATACAACAAATAAGACCAGTCCACCTCTTCTCATACCTGGTCAATAAGACCACCACAAATCGACCCCCAAGAAAAAAGGGTATAAGTAATTATTTACCAACAATTTTATATAATACCATATACTAAATATAAAACTTTACATTTATCTGAATGACATTTAAGCAAAACATCTCTCAATCCTTACTGAAATCTTCTAAGATAGTTTTGGTTTTAAGTTTCTAGAAACTCTTTTCCAGACTTGGTAAAAAGAACTGTCTTTAGTGTTAAAAAATTCCCATCAGTAGGATTTAAATTTATTTAAGACAATAATTTAAGGGCATAGAGTAAGAAAATCACTTTTTTCACATTTTGATCTTATATTAAAGGGTTTTATCTAAGTGTTTGGAAAGAATTTCAAAAGATTGACAAATAAAAATTGGTAATTACCTAGGATGATGTTATATCAATATCAGACTTAAAATATATTATATTCGATGTAATTTTTAACCATATTTTTCAGCTAAAATTTTGTATTTTATAAATACATAAATAAAGTTAAACTTATTTATCACAAACTAATAAAACTTAAATATTTAATAGATTTTATTTGACAATATAAAGTGATTATACCAATACATGTCATAGGGGGGTCCACCTTGATTTTTACAAGTTGATCTTATTTTATAGAGTTTTATCTAAGCTATCAGACATTTTTAACCCTTTGAAAAAATTCAAAGTATTTTTGAGATATGAGAGATCAAAGTCGGTGACCTTAATAGGTTGCTAATGGAAGATGCAAACTAAAAATGCAAAAAAAGACCATTTCACTAAAAGTCTATCTCCTCCTTTATTTTTTAAGCAATCTTTTTCAAATTTTCATAGAAAGTGTACTATTAAACTTTAAAAAGTTTGAATGCAGGAATTTTTAAATTTTGAAAAATAAAATTTTTATCAAAAAAGAACCACCTAATTTTTTGTTTTTTTTAACTAAAATTTTATAATATTTTTAAAATTCCAACATTTAAAGTCTTATAAACTATAAAAGGAACGTTTCCTGAAAGTTAGAGGTTGTTAGCTAAAAAAAATGAAGAATTCAAAGTCTTCTAACTCAAACTAGTAAACCTTTTTTTATCAAGTTTGATTTATTTATCAAAATGAAATAAAACTAGTGTAACTAAAAATCTATCAGTTTTATATGAAATTTATTTCTAGTAAATAACAGTTTTGCTCCACTGTTGACCCTTTTAAAAGTTGTTTATAAAAAAGTAAATGTTTTGATATATTTTAAATAAATAATGTAATATTTTAATTAACACATTTAATAAATAGAACCTGGTTTTGTTAAAAAAAAAATTATTATATTTATATACCATTTGCAACTTAATATCAATAGATTATTCATTTTGTTTTATATTTTATTACACAAAGCTTTTCAAAACTGTACAAGTTTCATTCTCAATTGATAAATTTTAAATGAATTTAAAAAAAATTTTGGTAACTGAACAGCTTAAAAAATAACTTTAAATTTTGACGTATAAATAAATTCAAATAAATACAAAATTTAGAGATTTAGCAAGTAAAACTAAAGTAAAGGTATGTTTATTAATAGATTGTTGATAATTTTGCATTTCCATTTAATGCTATTTGCGTATATAAATTAGGTTGCTCTTCATCAATCAATATTGATTCCAGGCTGTAGAGTATGCTTTGTTTACATTGTTTCAAAACTTTAAAGTTTTGAACTATGTCAGAGTTTTGACAGGGTGTGCAATTAAAAATATGTTCAAATTGTGCTTTAGTTTTACTTGCTAAATTGTATACTTTTGAAAAGCTTTGTGTAATAAAATATAAAATAAAATGAATAATCTATTGATATTAAGTTGCAAATGGTAAATAAAAATACGTTCAAAAACCTTCCTATAACAACATTTATTATTGTATTTTACAGAAATTAATTAAATTAGGTGGATTAGATAGCTTATTAAATAGCTTTTATATTGGAAATGTCTGATGTTTTACAATGGGTTCTTCAGAAAATTACTGTTCTTTTGGGAATAAGTGATCAGGTAATGGAATTATTGTTGTTGCTTAATTATAAAATTTTTTTTATAGGTGCTAAAACTTGATTTATGTTATAATTTCAAAGTTGATCCTAACTGTAAGTTTGATCAATAGTTTATTTTTTTAAATTTTCCTTTATAGTAGGTTAGCAAAAAGTCAAGATTCCAATGAACTTTATAGAGCTTTAAATTAAGTTGAAAAATGTATCTAAATTTTAAGTTATCACAGTTTTAAGCTTCTCCTACACTAGATTTACATCATGTACTTTACTTTTTTTGCTTAGTAATTGGACCTGTTGTTGATTATATGTACAATTTTTATGATAAGTTTACTTGTTTAGATAAATAGATACTATCATGAAAAAGTTTTAAAGCAAATCACATATAAACTTTTATAAATCAAATTATTTAGTATGCAAGAATTGTTCTTTTTAAGAATTTATTGTAATACAAGGTTGTTGCCTACTTAGGAGTAACTCAGGCTCACTCAGGTTAGTTTTAAAGTAAACAAATCTTAAACAAGATTTTAGAAACTCAAGCTGATTTAGAAATGTTTCATAGTTATTTTTATTATTTTAAACTTGTTTAAATTATAAATTATTTCCTGTTTGTTAATTTTATGATTATGTTTTAAACATTAAATAAAACTTTTCACATTCAAACAAAGTTTCAACACACTCAAGGCTACTAATTACAATTTTGGCTAGTTTATGAATTTTGAAAAGCTTACTCAGATTTGCTTATTATTTTTTTAATTCAAGCTGGTTAGGATATCTAGTTATGTTATAACGTTGTCTACAGGCTGAAATAGGATGCCTTATAATTTAAAATTATGATATAAACCTTTTTATAATTAAACAAATTGAGTAACAATTTTAGAGTAAGGTGTTTTTATTTTTTTCACTAATACAGGGTTGCCACTTACTCGGGTACTCAGGGTAATTCAGGATATTTTGACTTTTTTTTTTAAACTCAGGATGACTCCGGCAGTTATAATATTTTATAAAAAATTCAGCATAATTTTAAGATTTTTAAAAAATCTCAGAGCAGATCTAGAATGAGATTTCTTTCTAAATCTAGAATTAGATTTAGTTGATCCTGTTTCAATATTTTGTTATTTTATATAACCAATATTATTGAAAAGTATGTTTTTTATTGATTTTGGAATGCTCAGCAAAAATTTTCAAATTGTGGTTTACTGAATGCAAAAAGTTGGTTTTGGCCAGATCCAGATCTAATTTTAATATTGGAATCCACACGAATCCAAATCTTACAAAACAAGGTTTCTAACGTATCTAGATTTGATAATTATTTTATAATTAGAATCCTGCCGGATCCATCAAAAATTTTCTGTAATATCTAGTATAACTTTCTAAATTACCTTTAAATACATCAATTTTTTTTTGCTCTTCATCATGAACTGCAAAACATTTACTTTGTAACTTTCAAGTTTTTTTTAAATATCTAGTGTAAGTTTTAAATTGTCTCCTATTGTCTAATGCAGGGGTCAGCAAACTGCTGTAGGCAGGCCAAATGAGTGTCTTAAAGCCTAAATATGTGGCCAACAATGACGTTAATATCTAAAAACATACCTCTTTAAAATAATAAAAAGAAAAGTATTTGCATTGAAGACCAGCTATCAAGCTCTTAATTCTAAGATTACTTTATACTGGTGCTCTTTTATTCTTAGTTTTATCACGTTTTATGCTAAAAACAGGGTTTTAATACTTACTATAATGTTTTTAAAACAACTGTGACTGTCTAGTGCAGTGGTCGGCAAGCTAATCAAATTTTGTGTACACCAAACTGCAAAAAATAAAATCGGTTCACCCCAAGATCTAATTTTAATAAGCGCCGCTAGTGGTGGGACTACGTAAACACTTTTATTAGTGCATTTCTCCTTAAAAGTCATAACTCAGTTTGTATTTACATGCAAACCATTTAACAACTGAAGCTGAAACTTTTTATTTGATCCTCTTTATTTGTTTTACCTTATTTTCACAATGATATTTTAGTTATATGGCTTTGTCTTACATATTTATTATGTGGACACTTCTCCGCAATTACTACAAAATACCCAGTTCAGTATTCTTTAATTACTTTATTAAATATTAAGTACATACTTAATCTAACTCTATGTATTTTTTTGTAATCTCAAAATTTTGTGCACCCCTAAATGAGTTTTGTGTATCCTAAAAATTTTGTGCACCCTAAAAAAATTTTTGTGTACACGTGCCGACCACTGGTCTAGTGTATGTCTCAAAAATTTCCTGTAAAATATATATATATATATACAGTGCTTATTCAATTATCCAGACTTCATTTATCCGGACGTTCACTTATCTGGACAGTTTTGGTCAGAAAAAATTTTCAATGTTAGATATTAACATTTTTGTATGATACACGTGTTTAAGCTTACATGCTGTAAGAAAATTTTAGATGATTTTAAAAGTTCTAAAATTTTGTTCATATAATGACGTAATAGTACTACTAAAGGTTACATTTAATCTTTGTTTAAAACTAGTTTAGTTATCAATAACCTTTGCATGTAAAGTAAGTCAGTTTAGAAATTTTAAATAATTTTACTTGAAACTTAATTTTTAGTTTTTTATTTAAACCTTCAAAGGTTTTTTTATAAGCAGTAAAATTCTGAGTTTTTTAGATAATGAATGTATACCAGTTATTTTATGTTTGATAATTAATTTAAACAATATTACAAAAGTTGTTAATTCAAACACTTTTTGTGTAAGATGAGGTGCATGACTATATATATATATTGAAAAGTTATATAAGTTTGACATACTTAATATATCGTATATTGTTGCAGAGGGTTAGTAAGTCTGATGTTTTTCTACCTTGGAAAAAATGAATTATTTAGCCTAAAACTTAGCTTTTATTATTTATTTTTTATTATATATTACTCACAATTACTATGTATTTGTTTTTACCATAATACTTTTATTATGCATTGCATTATATGCAGCAGTTATATTATTATTTAAAAAATTGATTTTTTGTACTTATCCAGAATATTTGTTATCCGGACATGTTTACAGTAAAATCTTGTCCAATGTGTCCGGATAAGTGAATAAGCACTGTAGTGTAATTTTTAAAACAACACTTATAAGCATTTTTTTCAAAGTTGTTATCTAGTCTAAGTTTAAAAATTTTGGCAATATCTTTTTATAACTTTTAATGAATAAATGAACACTCAAATTTTTTCTTTCTAATATGTTTTGTCAAATTCTCTTCAGGGAAATTACAATTGAAACTGAAATGAATTTGACAAAATATATTGGAAAGGAAAAAATTGAGTGTTCATTTATTCATTAAAAGAAAGTCTTGTGTTTAAATTACTAAAAATATCTTTTTAGTTTATTTTTATAAAATATCTCATAATATTTCTAGTGTAAGTTTCAAAACAACCCTTAAATATACCTAACAGCTTTTTTTTTATGCTCTTCATCATAAACTCCAAAATATCTAGTGTAAGTTTCAAAATTTCCTTTAATATGTCTTTTTTTTTTTTAAAGCCTCTTTCAGTGATCTACTGGAAACAGTGGATCCAAATCGTGTTTAAATGGAATAAGGAAATAAATTGAATTAGATATTTTATATTTGTTGATTTAAGTGTTATTTAATTTTTAAGTATTTATTACTTCAAACAATATAATGGAAGTAAAATAAAGCTTAGTTCTTTTTTTTTTTGAATTACAATAATTTTTGTTTAGTAATTAAAGTATAAATAAGTAAATAATAAGTATTCTTTAATAATATTATTATTTATTTATGTAAATAAGATATAGAAAAAAATATCTCAATTGACATACTTTATAGGTCGAAACTGAAGTACTATAATTTGAGAAACTTAAGTACTATAATGTTTTTACTATTGTTTAGTGATCTACCAGATCCACTATTTAAGATCCGGACGGTTCCAGGTCTTTTTTTCTAATTTAAGATATGGCTGGTTCCCGATCTGGATCCTAAATGTTTTAAGTTTTCCTGCAGTTTTAATAGAGAACAAAATTATAAAATTTTCAGGGTTGCCACACACTCAGGGAACTCAGGGAATCTCAGGGAATTTTCAAACTGTAGAAAATCTCAGGGAAACTCAGGGAATTTTGGCATTTTTCTTTTAACTCAGGGAAACTCAGGGAAGTTTTGATTTTCTTTCTAAATTTCAGGGAAGTTTTTGAAAATCTCAGGGAAATTTTTTTCTAGATCTAGAATGAGGTTTAGTTAATCCAGTTTCAATATTTTGTTCAAAAGTAGTAACTTTTATTATTTAAGTTGTTATTCAGAAGAAGGGCTGCTGTTTTAAATCCGGCATGTCTAATTGGAATGGGTAAAGACCGTTGTGTCAGAAACTTCACAAGGTTGGTCCAACAACTTGTCAGCATGAAGATACTAAAAGCAAAAGAGGGTGATGACAGCATTAACCAATACATTGATTTGTTAAGTTCTTCTAACACTCAAATACTTTTTGAAAATTTTCTTGAAAAAAGTCACAGTTTAGACACCTTTTATTTTGACACACTCGATATCCCAAGCAAGTATAGAGATTTAACAAGAGTCCTTGAGGCTGTTTTTGTGCTTCACAATGGCCAGGCAAGTGTTGAACGGGGCATTAGCTTAAATAAGGAAGTAATATCAACTAATATGGGAGAGATGACAATAAGGTCCCGAAGAATAATCAAAGATCATCTATATGCAAACAGTCTAGAACCAAGCACAGTTGAACTAAGTTCTGAATTGTTAAAATTTTTAAAAATCTTCTAGGGCCCAATATTTGGCATATCTTGAGCAACAGCGCTTTGCTAAAAATGTTTCAAATAAAGGTGATGCTTTGAGCAAGTTAGGAGAACAAATAAGTAAACTTACAAAGCAACTCAAATGTTTGAATGAAGACTATGACAAATATACTGCAGATGCCAACAAACAGTCTGATTTAGAAGCAATGAAAGAACTATTAGCAAAAGGAATAGCTGCTAAGGACAACGCAAATAAACTTGAAAATAAAATTAAAACTATTGATTTAGAAATTGCATACTTAGAAAAACAGTATTAAAATTTTTTTATTAGGTAATGTGAAATTGTTTTAAAATCAAAATTATGTTTTCAGTTATTTACAATAGATTGTGTATGAACATCTAAAAGACATAAAAAGAATTTTAATTTTAGATTATTTTGTATCAGTTGTTACGTATAAGTTGTACTTTGATATGAGATATTTATTTAGCTATTTCTTTTAACTTTCTTTTTGCAGGTTTTTTTACAATAATGTTAAGTTTTATTTACTGCATTCAGAACAGTTGCTAGGAAAGACATACAAGTCATAATGAAGTTATTATGTATGCATTTAAGTGAGTTCTTCATGTGAAATTATTATTATAGTATAATTAAATTTTGTCAATTAAAATGTCAAACAAATTAAACTTTATTCTTTTATGTAGAAATTTAACTAACAAGTTTTCACAAAGTTGTGCAAAAATTTAGTTTTTAGTTTTTAATTGGTTTCAACCTTTTAAGATTGAGTTTTTGAAAACATTTTTTTCATAAATTTAATGCAGAAGCATACACATACAACTTTCCTTTTATTATTAAAGAAGAAAAATGAGAATGAGGTAATAATTTGTGTTAGAAGAGAACTTTTTTTTTTAAGATTTGAAAAATACTCAGGGAAACTCAGGGAAATTTAAGGTTACTCAGGGAAATTTTTGGTCACTCAGGGAAGATTTTTTGGCTCAAAGAGTGGCAACCCTGAATTTTGTTATAATAATACCATTAATTAGTAATAATTGTAAAATACAGATATTTTGTTAAAAACAACACAATGTTATTTTCGAAATGTTTTATTTGAACACAAGAAAAAAGAACGTTGTAAAAAAACAAAAATCCACCTATACGAAATCTCAGTATAAATTTTAAATTTCAAGCTACTTATACGACTAATTTAAAAAATCGTACTTGTATGACGTAAGAGAAAACTAAATTAAATGTTACAATGCATTAAAAAAATACAAACTTTTTTTTTACGATTGGCTTTGTATTAGACTTTTACTTACAATAACTTCTTTAGCAATTGTTTACTTATACAAAAGTAAGTAATATAGTAAATAAGGTTTATTCATATCATCGCAATTAAGCTACAAAGAAAACTTTTCTTTATTTTTTAAGTTATGATAAAGAAATAAAAGTTTTTTGCTGGCTTTTTGAAGCATTCGCTTCGCTTTTGTTCGTACAAGTTACTAGCTTCTGAATTAACCTTTCAGAATAAACAGAAGATAAAGGTGCCAAAAGATACCTTCTTGCAAACCTGGCATAATGTGTTAATTTTTTCTAGTTTGAGTTCCAGCAAAAGAAGGCGGAAGCTTCTTTAACTTTTTCAGCAGATAAATTTTCTTCAGCCAAAAGAGCCTTAATTTCTGTCTCAATTTCCTGATCAACAAAATCTTGTTGCTCACTTTGGTGAGAGTTTGCACCTCTTTCCGAATCAAATGTAGAATAGAACGCAAAAATTTTTATGAACATCATTTGAAAGTATTTGAGCTGTAGGTTTATTAGGCGGTACTAGAGGAACTTAAACATTTTGACCAGTCTCACGACAACTATAATTTTTTTTTGACTTTTTCTCAAATGCTAATCTCAAATGGAAGGCTATAAGGCTAATGAAATCACAAGTAAAAAATCGTAGTTGTTGTGAGACTGGTCAAAATGTACTAACAGCAGTACTAGAGAAGTATTTTAATTATAAAGCTAATAGTCCACCAGGTCTAGATCAAAATAGATATAGCAGAAAATATAGAAGATGTTTTCAAAAGAAGGTTTTATACTGCTAATAACAGCACACAAATAAATCTTCATGATAATGACTTATTTTTACTCACAACAGCTGTTGATCCACGGTATTGACTTGACTTTTTTCTGCTAATCTTAAACAGAAGGCTGTAAGGGCTACTGAAATCACAAGTCGATACCATGGATCAACAGCTGTTTTGAGTAAAGACAAATAGTCATCATTGAGGTTGATTTGTGTGCTGTTATTAGTAGTATATAACCTTCCTACGAAAGCCTCTTCTTTATTTTCTGCCAAGGTTGTAGAATTACTTTGATTAAAAAACTTTTTTAGTACTGCTGCCTGTAGATTGCTCTTGACAGCAGTGCTTTGGTTTTACTACACTTCTGCAATGCTATAATAAAAGCTTCGAGCAGTTTATTAAGTAGTCTAACAAGTTTCCATTCATCAGCTGTAAGGACATTTTCGGGTTTAAATTTGTTGTTAGCCGCGTAGTTCTGGACGTAGTAATTAATTTTTCTAATCTTTTCAGTATCTGGTAGGTTGAGTTCCACCTTGTTTCAACATCTTGTACAAGTAACAAGGCATTTTGCATTGACACTGATAAACCTAAAGTAACCTGGATTTTCTTTAGATTCTTGCACGCTGTAGAAGAATAGTTAAAGATTTAATATGTTCATTTTAAAAAGCTTTATTTTTAAAGATTAAGAAAATTTGATAAATACATAACTATTTTAACTTGTAAAAGAAAATATAAAAACCAACAAATGTAATTAATTTCAAAGTTTCAAACTGATAGTGCCATTCGATTTATGAGCCTAATGTTGTAATTAAGTCGTAATACGATAGTTGAATTTTTTTAAACAATAAATACATTTATTCAGTCTAATGCTTTAGTTGTAAAAGTTGTTTTCTTTTTTGTTGTTCAAAAATTTTACAAGCCTGCTAAATGTAAGTATATTTATTTATTTGTTTAAGTTTTAAAATAATTAAAATATTATTAAGTAGCTTACATTTTTTAAACCTGAACAAAAATTAACTTTTTTTTAAAGTTGATAGCTTTGAAGTATAAGTTTTATTTTGTTTTTTTTGTTTTGATTTTTACACATAAGTGCCAGTTTTATTCCAAGTTTAACCTAATGTTTTCTTGCATGTTTATGTAAAAAAAATTACAGATTTTATTCAACTGATGATCTCGTTTGATTTGATTCAAGCGAGTGAAACATTGTTTTATTAATAAATTTTTTAATTGATCATTCTCCCTATCATTAAGTCGAGAACTTTTATTGCGTTCTAAAAAGTAAAAATCACACTCTCATTGATCACTTAAGTAGTTTTAGAATTGTTTTTGTAAGTGAAAAACAATATCTATTTTTATCTTTAGTTTCTGCTGTATGTTTCTGACTACAAGTAAGGAAATAGTGTACTTAACTGTTACAAAAAAAAGAGAGTGATATTTTATTTGCACCTGATTAAAAGTAAAGACTTTGTTTGTAGTTTTTTTAGTTAAATTAACAAATTAAAATTTAAAAAAGCACATTAATTGTAAATTTTTAAGCCCTGTTTAATTAATTATCTGTTATAGTATGAACTAAATTTTTTTAGGTTATTGCTGAGTATCTAGTTAGCTTATGTAAAAAAAGTTATACTAGTGAAGAATACTTGAACAAGCTTCACAACACTGGTTCTATTGAGATGAATCCACAAGTTACTGCATTTGCAATGGAACTTTTTCAAAAAGTTTGTTTTTTAATCTTATAATTAACTATTAAAACGAATAAATGGGTCTCATTTTAAGTTAAATAAAACAAAGGTTTTAAACTTTTTTAAGTATAGAATTTGTTCTTATAACTCCCGTGTTTTTTGGTTATACCAGTAAAATACTGTACAAAGGTTGACTATATAAAAGTTAGTATTTATGTTTTAAAAACTAACTAGCATTGTTAATTAACCATAGTTTTATTGCAATGAAGATTTAACTGAGTCTTATGAGTTTAAATGCGAAAATACTTTAAATTTTATTATTTTATGACTGGCTGTTACTTTAACATCTTACTAACAAGTTCTGAGCTCTATTTTACTCAATAAAAGTGCTGAAATAGAAGTTTAGTACTTAATTATATTTTAACTGTTGAATATTTCTGGTTCTTTAGGTAGAACCGAAAAAGTAGAAGAAATTATTATTTGTTGAAATGTGTAAGGTGTTTCACAATTTTAAACTCAATATGTAAAAGTTTTAAAATAAAGACTTTGATTATCAGTTTTAAATGAACTTTTTTTGAAAATCTTAAAGTTTTTACTACAAAAAAAAAAACATTTTTAAACATTTTTAGAGAGTTTTTAAAATTCTGAGAAAATTGATAAAGTAAAAAAAAAAGTTTCAAATCTAGCTTATATAGTGAAAACGTAATCAACGTATAAGTAATAATAATAAAGCAAAGGGTAATTACGAGTTGTCACTTTACCTAGAAACCTAGAAAAACCTGGAATTTCGAACAAAATTTACTAAGTAACTAAGAGTTTTAAACCATTTTCAGATGTTAAGTAAAAAATTTTCGATATGACACAAAAAATTTATCATATAGATGATTTTTTTGGTCAAACAAAAATTTTTTTATTCAAAAACACTTTTAAAGTAGCTTTACAGTATCTTTTCAATGTTTTTATATTATTTAACACAGTGTTTTACCTTAAACTTAACTTTAAACTAAAAATAGACCCAAAAATGGGTACTTTTAAAAACCTAGAGGAAATTTTGAAAAAACGAGTGGCAACCTTGTAATTAACAATACATAAGTACTTCGAATTACAATGCAACTCAAAATAATTAAAACATACGTAAAAACTTATAAAATAATTTATAAAAACAAAGAAACAGTATAATCAAAGTCTTTATGTTTACACAATTTAGGTTTTCTTATTAAAATACATATATGTAGTCTCAAGTTTGATTGAATCAAAAATGTTAAAACAATTTTTAATAATTTTAAGTCTTTTTAAGTTATAATTACTTGCACAATCAAGGTTATTAACTAGGTGTTCTGCAATAGCAGATCTTTTTGAAGCATTTATTACTTTGATAGATTTTTTTCCTTATTACTCGTTTTACAAAATTCATCAATACTTTTTGGGTTATGCTCCTTTATCCTATATAAAAAAATGTGTTTTTAATATTTCAATACGAGTTTTTAACAAAGTTGATTATATTTCAAACAATAAATGGGTTGTACAAGATATATAAAACGTATTAAATACTTTACACTGTAATGATACAAAAAAAACAACTAATTTTCGATTTGTTTACTACAGTTTCTACGCTTTAAGCGATTCTACAGAATAATAATAAAGTTGGTAGCAAATTTTTCAAAGAATAACAAAAATACACATTTTGAAGTATCAAATAAATTTGAATAAATTTATTTAACTTCTGTTTTGTTTTGTCTTTTTTGTTCTTATTTTTAGTTATGTTTTGTTGCTATTTTTATTTTTGTTGAAAATTTTTGTTTTTTTGAAATACATATTTTGGTTTTGAAGACAGGGTTGCTATCTTTCTTTTCTTTTGTTTAGCGATGATTCTATTTTAATTTTTAAAGTTTCCTTTTTCACTGTGTGACTTGTTTCTACAAGCAATTTTTATGAAACTTTTAATGCTGTAAACACGTTAGTAATATGTTGTGTTGGCATTGTTTAATTATTTTATAAGGATTTTTTTTTCTAAAGACGTTGTTGAGAAAACTGCTTAAGGGTATAATAAAAAATCAAACAATTGCAACTCAATAAAAGCTTATGATAATCACAGAATTTTAGGAGCTGGGATTTTTTTTGCACGAAAACCTGCTGTTTAAAATCTGTTGGAAGCGTTATTTGCTAAACAAGAAATAATATTATCTAAGAATATACTGGTTTTTAGTTCAAATATGCTAGTTTTCTCAATTTTATTGTTTGCAAAAGTTTACAACTCACAGTCAGGCCTAAAGGGGGGTTAAGGACTTTTTTTACAAATTGATCTTATTTTAAAGATTTTCAGTTTAGGTTACAGTAGCTTTTACCATTTTTTTAACTTTCATTTTAATTTTTTAGATAAAAATGTACAAAATAGGAGAGCTCAATAAATTCCTTATAGAAGGACTAAATTAAAAAAAAAAAACTACTTGATTAAAAATCTATCTTATAAAGTTTTTAAGCAATTTTTTTAAAAATTTTTCAGTCTAATGCTAACTTAATAAAAAAAATGTTGTTGTGCGGTTTTTTCTACTTATTAGTAAAAGTCTATTTTTATAAAAAAATTTACAATCACTTTTTTTAATTTTGACCACAAAAGCTTATTTAAAAAAACTTTTTTATTAATAGTGCATGGAGCATTCCCTTTTAATTTGAGGTTCATAATAGTAACGCCGTAATCAGCTATTGTGCATAGAAGGAAAAAATAGTTATCTATAGAATACACTACAGTAAAAAAAATTATAAAAACATTGATGCAATAAATGATGAAAAAATATAAAAATAAAATTAATTTTGATTTTGTTCTTAAAGTATTGTTGTTCCCTTTCTTAAGGATTCAATCTTTTATTTTTGATGGATAGCCATTTGAGGCGGTCTTTTCCAACTAAACCGCTCATCAGATATATTTTAGCTTTAAAGGTCGTGCTTGCATTGTCGTTAAACTTAGTCTTGGACGACCTCAGTTGCATTTGCCACTGACCAACTTACTATGCAACAGGGACTTTAGTATTTGCTCTTCACCCATCCTTAGAACATGACCAAGCTAGCAAAACCTGTGTTGACTGAGGGTAAACAACATGGTGGTAAGACCAGTACGCCTCAACACTTCCTCGTTGGTGATCTTTTGTTGCCATGCAGTTCTAAGGATGCGACGGATGGAGGCATTATAAATGGAAGGTGTTGAACTTCTTCTCCTGCACAATAAACAACATCCTTATTATTTAAAATATTACAACATCTTAAGTCTTTTAAACTATATAGGGACTACTTTCTAACAGTATAGGTTCTCTATCTCAAAAAATAAAAGAAAAATAGATTTTTTTTGAATTTTTTAATTTTCTAGAAAATTGATAATCAAAATTTTGTGTCCATCCGTTTGTATCGGAAACTTTTTTACACAAATTTGAGATTCTTTTATCTCAAAAGGTTTTTATATATGGTTGTGTAATTCTTTACAGATTTATTAATTATTCAACTGAGGATCTCGTTTGAATTATTTCAAACAAGTGAAACATTGTTTTGACAATAAATTTTAAACATTTGAAGTGTATCTCAAAAGTTATTTAAACTTTCTAAGTTCTATAAAAACTGGCTTGTAGTTTATACTTAAAGCTTTTACATAAAAATCAAAGTTAATTTTAGGACAAAAAAATTGATTCTTCCTTATGACCTTAACATTGTTCATACATTTTGTAGGTATATATATTTTTTTTAAGTTCTTTACAATCAGTTTTCAAACTTTTTTTAGTTCGTATTAATAAACTATTTTATCTTAATTCACTCTTCTATCCCATACCTAGCCTTTTACTAAACCGTGAGCAGCCCAGTTTACTTGACTAATTTAAAATATAGTGTGACAAGTTGTTGAGATTCTATTAGAAATTATTCTAATTATAAAACAATGTTTTGCCCTGTAGGGGTCTTCAAATAAAATTATCTAAATAATATTTAGGTTATAACTGTAGAGCTCTACATGACATTGTTTTGTAATTATAATCTGTTGTAATAGAGGACTAAATTATTCTTAAAAGTACTAAAATACTAAAATTGTTCACAATTTTTATAGTAAAATTTTAGTTTGGCTTTTGTAACTATAATACTTTGAGCCTAATTGCACTTTTTTAAATATCAATTTGATTACATTGAAATATTGATCTTAGTATAATAAAATAAGAGTTTTTAGTACTAAATAATTTTACTATTTGCAGGTACCTCACAAACAAAAAAAAGTTACAGCTAGTACAATGGCAATTAATAATGCAATGAGGAAAAATAAGAATACTAAAAAGTATGACCTAATAGAGTCTGACGACGAGTACTCAATTTTAAATAACGAATCATCAAGTAGCAAAAATGTCAACACAAAAAATAAATCTATTAAATCTATAAAAAAAAGAAGTTTTAGAAAACGTAAATCTGACTCTGACTCAGACGAAGAAGTTATAATAAAAAAGTCGCACTCAAATTATATGCTAACAAATTCTAAAGATAAAGAAATAGATTCTTCAGAAGATGAATGGGATAAAGAGAAAAAAACACGTGAAAAAGATATAAAAGAAAGGGATGAGTTTGCTGAAAGATTAAAAAAAAGAGATAAAGAAAAGTCACGAAA
The DNA here is from genome assembly GCF_965202585.1 of Thalia democratica. Lineage (NCBI taxonomy): Eukaryota > Metazoa > Chordata > Thaliacea > Salpida > Salpidae > Thalia > Thalia democratica. The sequence goes on along the minus strand of NC_139167.1, from coordinate 43,460,274 downwards.
GTTAGCTGAATCTAAAAAACTAAAGAAAGATGATCAAAAAGAATTGACAATCAAAGAGTTACGTGAAAAATCGCGCAGACAATATTTAAAACTTCGTGAAGGTCAAAAACTTGAAGAGTTAAAAGAAAAAATTATAGACGAAGAAATATTTCAAGACGAAAACCTAACTCAGAAAGAAAAGTTACGCCATCAAAAGGATAAAGAAGTATTGAAAATTGCAAAGCAGTACAAAGAAATACACGAAAAGGACAACCGATCTAGATTTTTTATGAATGACTCTTCTAAAAGTAAAGCTCAGTATTTGGAAGAACCTGAAGATTTAAAAGATGGTTACCATACAAATGCAGAACATAAAAGATGGGAAGATACTCGTTTGAATGCTGCTAAAATTAAATATGGAGCAAAAGACAAAACTAGTGTAAGCAAAAAGTATGAGATTATAGCAGAAGACGAAATTATATCTTTCGTTCAAGCAACAACCATAAAAAGTACAATAAAAGAAGATGATATACACGCAATGGAAGTTTCTGAAAAAGAAAAAAAGAAAATGTCTATTAAAGAAGTTCGAGAATCACTTCCAATATTTAAGTATAGAAATGAACTTGTTCAAGCTATCAAAGATCATCAGGTCGTTATAATTGAAGGTGAAACTGGTAGTGGTAAAACTACTCAGATTCCTCAGTATTTGTATGAAGAAGGATTTTGCGAAAACGAAATGAAAGTAGGCTGCACTCAGCCTCGTAGAGTGGCTGCCATGTCTGTTGCAACTCGTGTCGCTGAAGAAATGGGTTCTAAAGTTGGTCACACTTCCGGTTATTCAATTAGATTTGAAGATAGAACCTCAGACTCAACAAGGATTAAGTATATGACAGATGGTATGCTTTTAAGAGAATTTTTAACAGAACCAGACCTTAAAGGCTATAGCGTTATTATAATTGATGAAGCTCACGAAAGAACTCTGCACACTGACGTTTTGCTTGGTCTTTTGAAAGATATAATTAAGTTTCGGATTGACCTAAAATTACTTATCAGTTCTGCTACATTAGATACTGAAAAATTTTCAACCTTTTTTGATGATGCACCTATATTTCGCATTCCTGGAAGACGGTTTCCTGTCGATATATTTTACACTAAAGCTCCAGAAGCTGACTATATAGACGCTTGTGTTGCTACTGTGTTTCAAATACATCTTACACAACCCTCAGGTGATATTCTTATTTTTTTAACAGGGCAAGCAGAGATTGAACATTGCTGTGAACTACTAAAGGAAAAACAGAGAACTTTGGGATCAAAAGCACGTGAATTAATAGTTTTAGAACTATATGCTAATCTACCTACAGACATGCAAGCTAAAATATTCGAACAGACACCACATGGAGCAAGAAAAGTTATTGTGGCTACAAATATTGCTGAAACGTCTCTTACAATAGATGGAATTGTATACGTCATTGATCCTGGATTTTGCAAACAAAATAGTTATAATGCTCGCACGGGAATGGAATCACTCGTTGAAGTACCTTGTTCACAACAATCAGCTAACCAAAGATCTGGACGTGCCGGCCGAGTTGGTCCAGGAAAATGTTTTCGTTTGTATACTGCTTGGGCTTTTCAAAATGAACTCAGCAAGACAACCATCCCGGAAATTCAAAGGACCAATCTTGCAAATGTAGTGTTACTTTTGAAAAGTCTTGGTATCAATGATCTTATACATTTTGACTACATGGACCCTCCTCCCTTTGAAACCTTAAAAATCGCTTTAGAGCAGCTTTATGCCCTTGGTGCACTTAATTGCAAAGGCGAATTAACTAAGATGGGTCGAAGAATGGCTGAGTTTCCAGCTAATCCTATGCTTTCTAAAACAATTTTAGCTTCTGAGCTTTATAAATGTTCTGAAGAAGTTTTAACCATTGTCTCAATGTTGTCTGTTAATTCAAATATTTTTTACAGTCCAAAAGATAAAAAAAAACTAGCAGAAACCGCCCATAAAAACTTTAGCTACGGAGTAAAAGTTGGAGATCATATGACATTACTAAATGTATACAATCAGTGGGCCGAAACAGAATATTCAACACAGTGGTGCGCTGAAAATTTCATACAGCACCGATCGATGAAAAGAGCCCGTGACATTCGTGATCAACTCGCTAGTTTAATGGAAAGAGTTGAAATTGAGCCTACTTCTAACGTAAGTGATGATGTAGGTATTCGGAAAGCGTTCACTTCTGGTTTTTTTTATAATGCAGCACAAATCTCGAAAGCTGGAGGCTATAGAACAGTTAAACAAAAGCAAACAGTTTACATTCATCCAGGTTCATGTTTGTTTGACCAAGAACCGAAAACGGTTGTTTATCATGAAGTTGTATTTACAAAAAAAGAGTTTATGAGGCAATTAATAGAAATTGATAGCACTTGGTTGGTTGAAGTTGCACCACATTACTATAAAGCAAGTGAGCTTCCTCAAGCAAATAAAAAAATGCCAAAAGTCGTTGGTAAAAGTGCGAAAGATTTAGAAGGAACTACACACAAAAAGTTTATACCAACAAAATTGTAAAAATTGTATTTTAATTACCATTTTCAAGTATATCTATAATTATTAAAATTACATCTTAGATATATTAAATATGCGTTTTTCCTTGCTACTTAGACCTTACTTTGTAATATGTTTTTGTTTTGTAAAGTTTAAGTTCTTTCTTATAACAAGGTTGCCAAAAACCTGGAATACCTGAAGTTTGACAATTTAGGCTAAAAAAAAACTCGATTTAAGAAATTAAAAAAAAACCTGGAATTTTGAACAAAAATAACTAAACATTTTTAATTTTAAACTATTTTACATGTGAAGTAGTAAAATTTAAATTTGAAACAAAAAGTCTATATCAAATGGATTAAAAATTTTTGGCATTATCAACAATTTTTTTTATTATAAATCACATTATAAGAAGCTTTAAGATATCCTTTTCAATGTCGTTATACTGTTTAAAACAGTTTTTACGTAAAATTAGTTTAAACTAAAAATAGACCCTAAAACGTGTAATTTATAAAACTTTAAAAAATTTGCCAAATACATTTGGCAATCTTTTAAGTAAGTTTTCGATATTTTACGCTTTTATACAACTTTTAGAAGATTAAGTTTACATTTTTTTATCAACATTAAATAAATTACTATTTTCTATTTCATTTAAGGCTGCTAATAAATCTTATTATATTAATAACAACTTTCACAATACCAAAAACTTTGATAGGCAAATAATAAACCTTAGAATAAAAAGGGTATACAGTGGATAACTGTTTAAGAAAAAAACTGTTTTAGTTGAATTAAATTTTTATCCTTGAACAATAAATTTTGATCATACCAAATTGATTATTAAACCATGGACTGATGATTTAAGTCGTATTATCAAATGTTAATATTAACTTGAGCTTGTCTCACGGAATTCTAAAGTCCAGACTTAAGCTCTGTAGTTTTTCGCCGATGCATTCTTAGGTCATTTAACAACAGGTACAAAAAATAATTACCTAAAACAGGGTTGCCATTTTACCTGGAAACCTTGAAAAACCTGGAATTTGACAATTTGTACAAAAATAACCTGGAAAAACCTGGAATTTGAGAAATTTTGCAAAAAACTTGGAATTTTGAATAATTTTAACATTTTCAGTACTAAAATTTCAATTTGACACAAAAAATCTATCATATATATAAGATTTTTTTGTCATCATCAAAAAAATTTTTTATTAAAAACACATTTAAAGTAACTTTACAGCATCTTTTAAACGTTTTTTGTACTACTTAACACAGTTTCTTTTATAGAAATTAACTTATAACTAAAAATAGACCCAAAAATGTTTACTTTTAAAAATCTTGGAGAAATTTGGAAAACCTGAAAAAATTTTTGAAAAAACGAGTGGTAACCCTTGTAAAACAACTATAATAAACAATAAGATGTTTAAGACGCACATATTGAATAAAACTAAGTATATTTCGATCAATTTTCATCAGTATTACATAATGAATAATCTATATTAAAATTATACATTAATTTAATGACAATATAACTTATTATGTATTACAAAAATAAAGAAACAGTTTAATCAAAGTTTTGTTGATTACAAAAAACAGATTTCCTTAATAAAGTACAAATAGCTTCCATTTTAATCAAATCGAAAACGTTACTGCAAGTTTTAATAATTTTAAATATATTTAGTTTAAAACTGTTTGCATACGTTGAATTATTAACCAAATGTTCTACAATGGATGAACGTTTAGATGCTTTTAAAACCTTGCCGATATATCATCCTTCTTTTCTGAAAAGCGAAAATTCTCTAAACTCTTTGTGACATGCTCTTTAAACCTTTTCCCCAAATATCTTGTTGTCAATACGTTATAGCTTGCTTTACAACAGCAGCTGAATAAGTAAACTACCATACTTTTATGTAAGTTTGATTCGGATCTTTACCATCTGGTGTTAATAGTGGTATTACCTGCTTTGATATCCATCTGTTCTGACTTTTTTGTCCTTGCTGATGGCTCGCGTTAGCATTTGTTTTTGTGGCCTTGTTATGCGCACCGTGATTAGGCATTTAATTTAGGTTTATTTATAAACAAGTTCCTGGTTTAATTAATATAAACAATCTTTAATTGCAATAAAGTGCAATAACAGTTTTAAAACTACAATAGATGAGAGTGCCACGCAATTACACAAATAATTTGTTTTCCTAATTCTCAATAAAAATACCCTTTTGAACCCTGCTCGAAAACGTGTTGAAGCTTCTATTATTTTTATTTTTCGTCGCGGCATAAAAGTGGTTTTTGTGTCACTTCTTTTGAGAAAAAAGCTTTTTCCAACTTCACGTACGAACGGTATTGAGTCAACCTCAGAAAATGCCGTATAAACCAAAGATATTTAAAAGTAACGCTATTTTTAAAATAATCGCCTATATACGCATTGAAAAACACATTAATTCTCTTAAATAAACAATGTTGTCGTGGAAAACAGGGAGTATTGTTTGAGAAAGCTTATTAAGTGTTTTTATTTTAGAAATTATTCACACGTTTTAAATTTATAAAAATGATTTCTGTTTCAAATAGATTGTTTCTAAGAATCATATGCATTCGCTACAGTGGTTTTGACGTGAAGACAATCTTAGGGTTTGCTGCATAATAAGTATATCTTATTAATTGTCTTTTTTTCTTTTCTAACATTTCTGAGTTCTGATTCGATTAACTTTTATCTTTAAACTACAGTTGGACTGAAAATTCAAATTAAGGTTTTCTTTCTGTACACCGATGTTTAAAAAATATTTTATTCTCTTTTAACTTGTACATCTCAAAATGCAAGTTCAGTTTTAATTTATTTTTTCATTGTGAAACTGATATAGTTATGAGCATATTTCAAAATGCATCCATAATTTTCTCGTTTCTGACCAACACAAAAAAATCATCAACATACTTGAGATACAACAATTTATTTTCAAAAGCAGGAATGATTTTAAACTCAATTTTAACCCGTTTTGTTCAGATTAAATTAAAGAACTAAACTTAACGCCAGAAGTTGCAAGTTTCAAAAGTATTTTAAAATTCATTCTGTTTATTATAGGTTTACTTATCTTATACACAGGGTTGCTAAAAAATCTGCTAACCTGGAATTTGAGAAATTAAAAAAAAAACTGGAGTTTTTAACATGTTAAGTAGTAAAATTTCAATTTGACACAAAAAGTCTATCAAAGAGATGAAAAAAAGTTGTCATGATCAATAATTAAAAAAAACACATTTAAAGTATCTTTTTAATGTTTTTATACTATTTAACACAGTTTCTTTACTTTAAACTAAAAATGTGTACTTTTAAAAACCAGGAAAGATTTTTGAAAATTTGCCCAAAACATTTGGCAACCCTGTATACAATGTATAACTACGAATTTCCATGACTTCTTCCAGAGGTACATTAGTAAGAAAATTTTTAACGTCAAACGACGCAATAAATGTATTACTGTTTCCATATCTCTATTTTTTCAACAAATGTAAAAGAATATTTTAAACAATATGCTGAAAAATGTTCCAACACTGTACTAAGACTCAAGTTTAAAAACTTCGCTAAAAGTATGTTAATTTACCAATTCAGCTGCTGTTGTAAAGCAAGCTGTATCGGATTGATACACCGTTCAAGGTTTTAAATGCAAACATCTAAACGTTCATCTATTGCAGAACATTAGATTATAAGTCAACGTATGCAAACAGTTATAATCTAAATAGTTTTGAAATTGTTAAAACTTGTAGTAATGTTTTCGACTTGATTAAGTTAAAAGCAACTTGTATTCTATTAAGGAAATCTGTTTTATGTAATCAACTAGACTTTTATTAACTGTTTCTTTATATTTTTAATACATAATAAGTTTTATTGTCATTATACTGATGTATAGGTTTACTGTAGATTATTTGTAATGTAAGTAAACTTAAGTTATTTTAATTGTTACTAATTGCTTTCGTTTATTATTAATATTTTGATTACTTGGTTACTAAATAAGTTTGTAAATTTAATCTCTTATTAGCTTTGTACTCTAATAATGAGAATTGCTCGAAATATATTTAATTTTATTGAATTTGTGTGTCTTGTATATCTTATTGTATAATAACTGGTCTCTTATGTTCCAAAACTATATAACTTTGATAGTAAGTTATAGGTTTGCAATATGAAAGAGTCTTTTTAACAGCACCTAATAATTTTTTAAAACACTGTACAATAGAATAGATGCATCTGCTGCCCTTTAAGAACTAAAATTTTGTAGTCGCGCAGTAAATTTTTTTTAGCGTAGCAAATCATATTAAAACAACAAAAATAAAATTGTTGAGCTATTGGCATTTGACAATTTGTTTAACTTGATATTTTCTAAAAGTAACAGGACTAATCATAATTTTATTTTATAAATTTTTCACTTTGTTTACAATAACTTTAAGAATTTGTTCGTACGTTTCTACATAAATAATTTTAACAATTATTTAGAGTTTTATCTCTAAAAAATACATTAGTCACAAATATTCGTCGATATTTATATTAAAAACTAAAGTAAAACAAATTGATGAAATTGTTTTCACAGCATTTTGGTTTTAAAGCTTTTATTATTTCTGAGGTTTTTCACTTCCTTCATATCCTTCGAAAACTTGTACATTCTCTTAAAACATGTCTTCATTTCTTGAAAAAGATAAAGAATCACTGCACAATTTATACCTCGTTCGGCAACTTCGTTAACATGTCATTTACTTTTTCTTTTACGTCTAGTTAATTTTTATTGAAAATCCACTATTCTAAAGGTTTGGTAAGAAAAAAATTACTGCAGTCAAGGATTGAAAAAATATTGAATTGCTTCCAAAAAAGTATGCTTGGTCACTTTTTCCTCAGTAGCAAAAACTGGCGGTTATTCTATTTTTAAATATTGTGGTCTGATTCTTTTCTATTAGGTGATTAAAAAATCAGAAACTTTAGCTTCTACTGATTAAGTAATGTTGTATTATTATTCAACAAACTCAGAGTAACTAGTTCGTCAACCACATACTGAAAATGATGATTCTTGGCATAGAATGCAGAGATTGCACAAAACTTATCAGTACTTTTATAAAATGATATTTATAGCAACACAATTTTATGATATAATGACACATACACAAGTCTTCGGGCTGATTAAACATGTATATATTAACAAAAATATTCAAAAACTTTAAATTAGGAAGCTATCAATAAATAAAAAACTATTTTTTATCTTTGTAGTGATCTTTCTTTTTGATTTAGAGTACAAATTTTTCTCTGTAACTATCAATCAAAGTAAGCAGCGTTTTCTTGAGTGTTTTTATAGCCTATCATATATCAGAAGAGATGTCTTCAAAGCATCAACACTACATATTTTTCTTTTAACATGGACAACAATAATAAATTAGGTCACACATTCTTACTGAAGAAACTTGGAAAACTTATGCTTCCATCAGAATGTTTAAATTAAGGTGTAGGATGTTTCTCCATCTTGTTGGTGATAAAATGCACATCTTTTTAACAGGTAGGTGCCAAATATGCACGAAGAGAAACTTTTGCACGATGGGACATTTTTGCACGAGGGTTTTTATTTTGCACAAAGATATTTTGCACGGATTGAAACATTTTTTTCTTAGTTTTATTTTTACTATCACTGTTACCCCTAACCCTCCGTCGATAATTGTTTTTTACTATTACTTACCCTCGGTCGGTAACTTATTTTTCTTCTTTTTGATTTTTATTAGTTGATTTTTTGGCATGTTTTTATAAATTTATTATTTTATATCCTTATTTCATTTTTTGTTACTCTCGTGAAAAAGTGAACCTTCGTGCCAAAGTGTCCCTTCGTGTATATTTAGCCTTTTCACCTTTTTAAGAGCTAGAACCAAAATAGTATTGAACTAGGTTGATTTTGATTCTATGTAAAACAAAAATTAATGGGTAATTCTAAGTTTTGAGACTGCAGCGTACACTAGGGGTAAAAATGACTATTGTTGGTGGTAGTCTCTTTCACGGACTCATAAATACCTGCTGAATATTTTTCTTGGAGTGTGATTGTTTACATACGCTAAAGTTGCATTGCGAATGATATATCGTTTTGCAGTGCAAGTCTTAAGTAAAAATTGCTATATCTATTTTCATTTAAGCTTTTTAACAGGTGAGAGTTGTAATACATTTTTTAGTTTTGTAGGGAAAATGCTTTAGATACTTTTTAAAAGTTCTTTTAATTGAGGTAAAAGTTATACCGTGAGTCATTTGTTTTGAATATCTCTTCGGATACATCCTTATACTTTACAAAGACTTTTAATTATTTCGTTTGATCGAGGAATGCAGTATTTCTACAGCTATGACGGTCTTTAGATTTGCAGAGTTCCTTATATTTTTATATCATACTAAATTATTGGTTTGGCCACATTCAAAAGCTGAATAATGTCTGAGTTTATCCTTCCTAGGCTAAAAAACTTTAATGATATCAATCTTTTGTTAAACTATTTTTTTTTTTGAAATTAGTAAGTTTAGTAAATGCACTTAATGTCACTTTAGTTTGAAAGAAAAGCAAAAATGTTTTTTAGTTGAGCAAAATTCCAGAGACTTTTGGTTCAGTCTGTATAAGTTAAAAAATAGTATTTTTGTATATAAAATACTTTCGGTTAAAAAAAATTTGAGACAAAGCTTATAATTTGTGATTGCGGCTTTTTTTTTAATCCAAAAGTGTTTTTGCTTAATTACCACTTAGAAATAAATGTTTAAACTTAAATTTATGAAAAGATCAAACAACAAATTATACTTACAATTGTTGATATTTTTTTGTTGAGAACTACACTTATGGTTGCACGCACAACTCACACGTTTATAAGTTAGCAATTTAAAAAATATTTCAAGTTAGTAGTAGCAATAAAATATTTTCAATACTTAAAGTTTTAGTGCCTTCAATTAATTTTATGCACTTACTCTTATTTTATTGTCTAAATACTTTAGCTTTATAATCAGGATTTGCAAACCAAAATCTAAAGTACCAGTTGAAGTATATAAGTATGTTTTGATGAATCAAAAATATATGATACTTAAAAATAAAAAGATACATTATTAACTAAACAAGAGCTAAATTCATAAATTTCTACACTAGTCTAATTACAGATATATAATAGTGATAAATACTAAGCTTTAACCAAAAACCAAAAAATAAGATTGAACTATTATAAGATTGATATTTAAAAAATTCTAAATTAAAAATTAACTGAATCTAAAATTATGCAGATGTCAAGTTCACGCCGTAAACACGAATAGATTCTCTTATTTTATTAACAACTTTTTATTAGTTTTGTATTTTAAACTAATAATTAAAGCTACCCTTTTAGTAAATATTTGTCAATAATTTTCTTTTAAATAAATGTAAAAAACTTTTAATGAATTAGACTTTTGGTAATAGAAACTAAATATAAAATTAAATATTAGAAACAGTACAATGCTTTTATTAGTGACCTATCGGATCCCACTATATCCGGTATTTTTTTCTACGGTATTCAATTTGAATCAATCTAACATATATTGTTACTTAAGTGTACGCAGACCTGGCAATTACTGACTTAACGCGCTATTATAACAATATCGTTGATAGTTACTTAAGCTAATGTTTAGGATGAATTGCTAAATTAATAAAGTCTATTTATCAAATGCAAGTTAAACGTATACTATTATTCTAATAGGTATTCTAGTTATGACTAAACCTAAGCTGCTGTTTATTAAAATAGGTTTACGAGCAGTTAGATACTTAAATTATTTATTTAAGTAGTAAGATAGTTAGAATGCTTAAACTACTTGTAAAATGAAATCGAGTATAAAAACCAAAAAAAGTATTTAAAATGAATAAATGTGCGACAAAATACAACAAAATGCTAGAAAAATAACAAAAAATAAACTACTTAGATTTAAAAGTCAAGATGAAAAACAGTCGGCATCGCTACGCTAGTAACGATGGGAAATACATCACTTTATAAAGAAATATCAATGCTGACATAAATGCAACCCATGGCTTTAAGTGGATCTAAACTAAAAGCAACTCAAAAGCGTATGCGACTAAAAGCCACTAAAAAAAGCCTGTCTCAAACGCGTTCGTTAAATTTATAGGAATCTTGATAGAAGAGAATAAAAGAAATAGATGACTCTCTACCTCTAGAGCGGTACAAGTTAATAGATTTATATTTGAGATTCTAAATTGAACAATAGATGTTCTCAACTTATTTAAAAATAAGGAGACAAATATACAAGATTAATTATTTAAGATTTTTATTTGCAAAACTAAGTTTCACCATTTAAAAGATCTTCATTTACAATTTAAATCTGAAAAAAAAAATTAAACAAAACATGGAAGATACTATAAAGCAAAACAAAACAAGTAAGTTAGTAATTGTAAATTGTGTTAGTGAGAAAATTAATAATGAATTTGAATAAAATACTAAATATACACTATGGGTTCAGCCTCTTTAAAAACTGAATGTGAAACTGTTATATCTAAAAAAAAACATTAGTGGCTCAAAAATTAAGGAATAAAACGCGCTACTTACTATAATATACAGAGAAACTTTTGAGTCTTTAATTTTTAAAAACTACTTATACAGAATAAGCTTTTAACTGGAAAAAAAGGAAACTTTTAACTTTGTAAAAAGCTTTTAACTCTAAAAAAACAAACATAGTGGCATAGACTTAAAAAACAATACAAATAATTTAGATACTATAAGAAATAAATAAATTTTAATTTTTAAAGAAACAACTTAAAAAAAAGCACGAACTGTTTGCTAATTGTCCACACTTGAAAAAATTTCACTTTAAGACATAAGCGCTTGCTAGCTAGTTTTGCATGTCATTTTATTTACTTAAATTCATTTTCATTTACAAGTAAAAAATGTTTTTTGTCCTACTTAAATAACTACATAAAACTCCAGCTTTAAACTATATAAACTAAATACTAGCATTAAATTAGTTCAAACCACATATAAGTTACGTCATAAAAATAGAAGGAATATTATTGAAAAAGTTTCAATGCAGTTTTCAATTAGTTCGATTTAACTTCAGTCAGCTATTAGCCTATCAAGTTATAAATTTTATATAAATCCCTTTGTGTATGGTAATATGTAAGTCATTTAGTTTTTTATTCACTTAAACCTGATTGTGTTTTTTAATCTAGTAGTTTCATGTTCAATACCTAATTTAAAGTTTTCAATTTATTTTGTAATCCTAGTACATACAGTTTTTATGTTTTAGACTCAAAACTTTTTATTATAGTATCTAAATTATTAACTTTTTTTTTTCTTTTTATGCCGCTATATTTGTTTTTTTTAGAGTTAAAAGTTTTTTACAAAGTTAAAAGCTTATTCTGTATAAGTAGTTTTTAAAAATTAAAGACTCAAATCCTTTGTGTGTTATAGTTTTAATATCATTTAGTTTTTTGCCTTCAAGCTAGTAATATTTTTTAAATTTAAAAGTTTTACATTCAGTATAAGTAAGTTTCAATTTAAAGACTCAAAAGTTTCTCTGTATATTATAGTAAGTAGCGTGTTTTATTCCTTAATTTTTGAGCCACTAATGTTTTTTTTTAGATATAACAGTTTCACATTCAGTTTTTAAAGAGGCTGAACCCATAGTGTATATTTAGTATTTTATTCAAATTCATTATTAAATTTCTAGCTAACATGAATTACAATTTCTAACTTACTTGTTTTGGTTTACTTTATAGTATCTTCCATGTTTTGTTTAATTTTTTTTTTCAGATTTAAATTGTAAATGAAGATCTTTTAAATGGTGAAACTTAGTTTTGCAAATAAAAATCTTGAATAATTAATCTTGTGTATTCAATAACCATAAAAAACTTTTTGATCTTCTTTTTGGGGTAATTATTTTTTGTAGAAACAAAATACTACATTTTTAAAACAACTACATTGAAGGTCTAACTTATAGTTTCCCAAAAAGAAACAAATATGTAGTTTATTATGCACAAAAAAATTACAACTTGATACTTTTACAAATTGTAATTGATAGTTGTTATAGTTTTAAAGTTACTTTCTTTTATATTATCGCTGATATAGAAGTTATAAAATTGCTTAATGAAGTTTTCAAATAAAATGTTCATAATTTTCATTCTTCAGTTGGATAATCAAAAGAATCGATTAAAATTATTTTTCTTCCTTTTTTTCATGACACACCAATACTAATCATTGTTTTGGTAACTTAATGCTTGTATCTACAGTTTAATAAAGTTTTAATGTATTTTTATTTTAAAACAATTTAGTCTTATTATACATTTTTAATACTGACAACAGGATTAGGTAACTTTTGTAGTTGGTAAACAGTATACGACAGCCTTTAAAACAAAAAAGGACAGATTTATTCGACATATTATTAGCCGCTTTACTTGTGTATACAAAAAAATCTAGCATCAAATTGCAACGATCATAAATTTAACACCACAGTGTACTTTTAATTTATTTTATACCTCTAAATTTAAAAAAAAAACCTCTTGCGTGCAATTTAAATTATTTACTATTTCAGCTTCAACATAATTAGTACAAAATGAACATTTTTTTTATAACTATTATTTTCAAGCAAACTAACCAAATGATTATTTCAATACAACTTTGCTATTATAAAGTTAATTAACAACTACAGTATACAATAAATAAACAATAAATTTTTATGATCTTAATTTATAGACTAATTTTAAAAGTTTAAGCAACTAAAACTATTACAATGAAACTCGTTTTGTTTTTTTTAAAGGGGTCTAAAATTTAAAAGAACAAAATAAACAGCTTTTAATGTTAAATAATCACTTAATATCCGTAAAATTGATGCAATAAAATAATTTTTATCAGTACTTTTTCTATATTGAACTGACACATGTTTCTGTATTTAACAAATTTAAACAGAATTATCAAGTCCAGAAAAGTATACTTCTCTAAACTAGTAGTTTTTTTTCTGAACATGATAACTCAGTTTAAGTGTGTTGACAAATTAACACACAGAAACATATATTAGCTTAATAAACAAGAAGTACTGTGAAAAATTGTTTTTGTTGTATATTCCAGCAAAAACGATCTTTATTAAAAAACGATTAACTTGAATTTTTAAATACTTAAAATTGATACGTAATTTTTTTAACAATAAACTTTAAACCAAACCAGTTTTATATTGCTAATTTTAAATAAGCTAAATCTTGTAAATACATTTATTTTACAAACTTATCTAAATTCGCAGTTATGTCAAAACTACCTGTTGGAAATCATTATAAAACTTACATACTTGCTTGATTCTATCTATTGTTTAATAGTACAAGTGTTATAGTAGCAATTATTAATCGAATTCTTTGAAAATAATTATTCATTTCTATACGGTCACGATTACTTTAATAAAATATTATTTAAGCAAAAATTTCTTCTTTAAGTTATAACCGATCCAATAATTGTAAGAGTTATAACCGATCTACTGTTGCTGATACGTTCTAGATCTTTTTGGAAAGCAAATTTTTTTTTAACTTAATTTTGATAGCCAAACGTTAAATTCGTGGAAACACACAGTTGTTTTTTTAAGCATCTAATACAGGGTTTCCACAACTTTTTTTTATAAGGTCCCTTTTGAATAAATTAAAAAAGCAATGGATCTTCCAATTAAATTTCTCAAAACTACACAAAGACCTTTTTTTCGTTATTCATAACCAATTCCAGAGTATAAAGTGTAAACTTCAAATTATGGCCTTATGGCACCCCTTTGCAGCTAAAATCTCCATAACTTTCTAAAATACCCCTCTTTGCGAAGCCCTAGGATAGTGTAAATTTCGAAATTTCCCGTAATATCTAGTATAAATTTCAATACTACCTTAAAAAACGCTTAAGACTATTTTTGCTCTTCATCATCGAACTCTAGAATATCTAGTGTTAATTTTAAAATTTGCTCGTAATTAAAGATGTACCGGACTCACTATCCGGGTCCGGCTGGATATTGCCATTTTTGTCTGATATCCGGATCTGGCCGGATTCTAAATTGAAAAAAAAGTCCGGATCCGGCCGGATGCTAGTTTGTAAAAAAAGTCCGGGTCCGGCCGGATCCTAACAAAGATCCGGCCGGACCCGGATATAATTAGTAAAAAAGAGCATACTGAAAAGTATTTTTTCAAAAACAAACCCTGTGTAAATTAGTAAGAGTCATTTTTGTCTGTTAAAATTAAACACCTACCGTGATTGGCTCATTTTGTACACGTGACTAATTTACATTTGTTTACATTTAAACTATGAAATAAACATTTCAGAAATGCAACTCTTTACATATGTTGTAAAATTGAAAACTTTGGAATGAATACTTGCATTATTTAGTGTTTAAAAGTGAGTTCAGAGAATATTTAGAATTAATACGGTTGAATGTACGAGCCAATGAGAATCATATGACGAAATGTTTCAAACTAAATACTGATGCAACAAAACATCAGAATATGACAGGCAGTTTATATGTAAGCAGTTAGTTAGTTTGGTGTGCAGCTTGAAGCAATAAAATATCTTGAACTTTTTTGTGAATGCTTATTGTAAGTAATATTTTGATTTAAAAGTGAATATTGTAACTGGTGTTTAATTGTTTAAATATTTAAGCCAGGTTTATAGTTTAATAGTTTATTAAAAATTTTAAAGTTTCTTGTTTACTAAAAGTTTTATTTAATTCTTAGTTTATTGTTTTAAGTCTTTTGATATAAATTTAAATAGCTTCCAGTTTTTAAAGTGTTACCAAAGTAATTAAAAGTTTTGTATATGCTAGTATTTCTTGTTGTGTTTTATATAAAAGATTCATTAATCAAAACTGTCGTGTCTGATGATAGAAAGTAGTCTCAGTTAGAATTTAGTATTTGTTAGATACTAATTAAATAAGGTAGGATTTAATTATGATGGGTAGTACTAATAAGTTAAGTGTACCACAATCAGTTCACAACTTTACTACCAAATCGTCAATCTTTGCTAGCTGTTCTACTGATTATTAGATTAAAGTAATTTTTTCAGTTTTTAAAAACCTCATTCTGACTCAGGCTTGTTTATACTCACTCTAGCTAGTTTTATTGACTTATACAGTGGCAACCCTTCCAATTTTGAAAATTTTTGGGAATTTTAGAAAATCTTGGACTGCCTCAGGCTAGTTTAGTTTTTAAAAAAACTTAGGCTAGTTTTCTTTTAGATTTTGAATGAGTTTGAGCTGATCCAGTTTTCAATATTTTGTAATTTTTAGTGTATTTTCTTCAAGAACTTGATTTCAGATTTTTAATTGTAAATAACACCTAAATTTGTAAACCTTGTGGCTAGCTGTTCTACTTGTTATTAGATTAAAGTTCTTTTTTTTCAGTTTTTGAAAACCTCATTCTGACTCAGGCTAGTTTATACTAGTCATGTACCGGACTCACTATCCGGGTCCGGCCGGATATTGCCATTGTTGTCTGATATCCGGATCCGGCCGGATTCTAATTTGAAAAAAAGTCCGGATCCGGTTTCGGCCGGATTCTAATTTGAAAAAAAAGTCAGGATCCGGGTCCGGCCGGACCCGAAATTGTGGGTCCGGTGCATCACTACTCGTAATATCTAGTGTAAGTTTTAAACTTTTCGCGAATTACCTAGTACGAGTTTCAAAATTACATCTATATACGCCTAAAACCATTTTTTTCTCTTTATCATCAGTTATAGAATATCTAGTGTAAGTTAAAAATTATGGCCTTATGACCTCTTCACTAATTACAGACCTTGTGGCCCTTTGCAGCTTATGATCCGGGCGATATGACTCACTTCTAGAAACTCTGATCTAATGTAACGTTGTACCTTTTTAAGTAATTATAGAGAATTAGATTTAAAAAATGATTTTGTTTAATGTTTAAACTAATTTAACATACGTTTCATAACGCAATATAAACAAGTTGTGAACACTTTGTATGGTATATAAACAAAAACACTTAAATTAGGTGTAGATTGACTTTAACAATTTGAAAAAAAATAATTTAAAGCTTTAGTACTTAAAATTTTACGACTTTATCTAATTTTTGTAGTTTATAACAAGAAATTACGCTTAAGCCTGAACTTATTTTTCTAAGCTATTTTTTTATCATTAAGTTTTTTTTTTTCATAATAAGCTATGATTTATTTGTTTTAACTTTGTAATTTTTATATTTATAAGGAATTAAGTTTTTAAAACTTAAATATAGTTTTATACAGCACTGAAAAGTTAAATAAAATAAAAAGTGATGAGCTTCATGACCTAAATGTTTTTTATCTTAACACATGCTAAGCCTTTATTGCTAGGCCTTTTTATCATAAGTAGTTTTTATTTTCTTATTGTGTTCAATAAACTAGATTTTGTAAACAGTCTACTCAAACTGTACTAATTTTAATTAAACTGTTTTTTTAGTGGTAGAAACCAAAAAGAGCAAATTCGTTTGATCCAAAGTTTTGTCTATTTAATTTCTGTTTTTATTTAATCTTTGGCTGTCAAGTTAAGATTTTAGCTGTTTAAGCCTTATGATTTTTGCTTTTTTGTGTTATTGATATCCTAATGACATCACAACAAGATATAACTTCTAAAAAAAGAGCATAACATAAATTAAAAATTGTATAACAAAACCTTTATTTTGTAAACTTTTAAATTAAAAGTAATAAATTTAACAAGTAATTTTAAATTATGTTAACCTAAAACCTTTTTTTTTGTTAACAAAAGATAAGTTAAATTAAAAAATATGCCCAATTTTTTCAAAGTGAATCATGCCAAGATTTTTTTAAATTTTGATTTAGCTTACTCTAAATGAAACAAAAAGACTATTTTTTGAAAATACAGTTAAAATAGGTTTGTAATGTTAGCTTGTACAGTTGAAATTAAAAAAAAATCTAGATTATTGAATAGAAAAATTATTAAAATTTTTCGGTTGCTATAAAAAAACTAAAAATGACTTATAAAAAAATTTGTAAAACAAACATCGTAAATTTATTTTATAAAAACTAATATTTCAAACGAAATTCAAAGTCTTCTTATTTTTGTTGATTTTTGACATTCTTTTAGTTTAAATTAAAATGGGATGAAGGTAGTCTGCCTCTTTTGATTCTAAAGACCGGACAGGATTGAAAATTTGACTTAACAAAAAAAAAAGGTTAGAACCATCAAAAAAATCAGTCTCCGTCTTATACAAACACTTAGAAGAGATCTTTCGTTTATTTAAAAACAAATATTTTCTATTCTCTAGAAAACAAAAAATTGAACAATAACAGAACAAGTTTAAACAAAAAACATAAGAGAAACACCAATAAGAATGGCAAATAAATCAAACTTTATTCAAGAAGAACTCACCAATGAATAAGCTCATGATTTAAATCTGCAATTTAAAAAAGTCTCAACTACAGAAGAAGGAGAAGAACTGAATTTTAGATATCTTACATAAAATAATTAGCTCTGAAAAAAACTGATTTAAAACAGTAAACCACACTAAACTAAAAGCAAAATCAGAAAAATTTTTAAATGGCAATTCTTATTATCCAACACATGTTTTTAGAGAGATAATTTTATCAGAAGTTTATAGACTTAAAAAATTAAATGCAGTATATCAAGTTTTAGTAAAAATTTAGTAAATAATACTTTAAGAAAACAGGTAAGCCGTACTCCGGGGTCCAAAAACAAATCCAATTAACTACTGTTTCAGACAAAGCTATACTAAAATTTTCAAATACAAAAAAGCTATAAAATAGCCATTAAATAGTTGTCTAATGAAACAATAACCAAAACACTTTAATTGCAAAGCTTTCGTCCTTTATTTAAAACATTTTCAATGCAAACATACGGCTGTAAAAACAAAAATTAAAATGCAAAATATATATAAAAGAATGTTTTTAATTGATAAAATGACATCTATTAACAGCAAACAAAACACTTTTTATAAAATTAAAAAAAATTCTAAATAAAAAAATACACATTTAATTTATTCCTTTAATATTAAAAAGAGTTTTGTTATATAAAATTACAAATGTACATTAATATATAAATATATGTTAAGTTCTACTAAATAACACAAAGATATACAAAAAAATACAAAAAAAGGTGCATATAACAACATGTACTTTAACTATTCTACCCCTATAAATCACTGTATTGTGTTTTAGCTAAATTAATATTTTATTTGAGTTTATTTATCCAAAAATATTCTTTATAGTCAAGATTCTTAAAGTCTTGTTCTTCCAAAAAAGCAACTTCATTCGCGTCATAAAAACCAACTCTCTGTAGATCGTTCTTGTGTTTAAAATAGTAGTGTCTATATAAAGCATTTTCATCTGTTATATTTTTGATTTTGATCTATTCCAACTAAATCTATGTGCCGTCCATCTTGTACTGAAGCTATTTTTAGTTTATCCTACATAGTTGCTATTACATTTTGTGCATATAGCTACGTAAATTCCATAACTCTTGCTGTTCATATTTGGTTTCAATTTTATTGTTTTACCCTGAATGTTTAAAATTTCTTTATCAACTACCATGTTTTTATGTCTGCCATGATTTCCACATAGTGCGCATTTTCACATTTTTTGCTTAACTTAGCATTTGTTTGTTTTTGTTTTACAATCTGACTATAATTGTTTAGAAGTTTTCTTAGACTCGCTGGTTTTGTAAAAGATATATTACCTAAAGGGAAAGTTTTGTTTCATCTTTGGTGAAACTTAAAAGCTTCTTAAATTGAGTAGACCAATATACATTTTCGTTTTTAGTTATGTCTTTTTGTTCAATTAGAACGTTCTCATTCTTATTTTTGCACTAAATTTTCTTAAATTGGTTTTCTACTAGTTTGGGATTGAAATTGGATGCTAGACATTTAGTTTTAAGTTTTTTCAAACTCTCATAATAATCTTCTTTTCTTTCATTTATTCTTTTCATCCTTTTTTCTTCGCCTGTAATTATACTTTTAAAGATATTTAGTGGGTGGAAACATTTTCCGTTCAAAAAAGTAGAATTTACAGCGGTAGCTTTTGTAAAATTTCTGGTATAGAAAAGACTTTTTTCGTTTACTCCAGTAAGAATGTGCTCAATATCTAGGAGGGCAACTTATCTACCTCATTTTCTGCCGACATTATTGTCGATGTCAAATCTAAATAATACTTTTAATGAATTAGATGAAGTATGTAATAAATATCCTAAAACAGATAACAAAAAACAATCAGTACAAAGTTAAAAAGTGACATGGGCAACCAGCTTTAAACAATTTATAAACTTTAACAAAAATGAACAATGTAATAATATAGAATTATTAAGATTACTTATAAAAGACCAAAAACACTAAGAAATATATTGATAAACAAAAATAATTTTACAAAAAAAAGAAAACAGCTGAATGTGTAAAAATTGCTCTATGTGAAAATTTTGGGAATTGTAATAAAAGTATGATAAGTAATAATAAAACAATACAAAATATGAAAATTAAACAACATTAAATTGCAAAAATTATGGAATATATGCAGCTACATACAACATAAGCAAAAATTTATCATTGGACAAACTATGAACAGCTTAACTAAGAGGTGGAATGCCCACAGAAACATATGAAAAAAAAACCAAAAACAAATTAAATCATGAAATAAAAGACCAATTTGCTCTAATTATACACTATAAAAAGTTTCACCAGGAAAATATACCAGAACAGATGCATACACAGTCCAGTTTTTAAAAAGCCCTATAAGAACTAATTTAGACTATACAGAACAATGGTGGATTAAAAAAAACTAAGGCAAAAATTAATTTAAACAGTGTTTTTAAGGAATCGTTTTAAAAAAAAATTCAAAATGTCATCAAAAATTTTTATTATTTATCAAATACAATGTAAGAGAATTTTTTTAATTGTTGGTTGTTTATAAAAGTAGTTTTTCTTAGTTAAAGTAAACAAAAATAATTTTCTAAAGTTTTGTTTTCTCAGTTTCTCAAATTGAAAAAATTAAATTAAAGTTAACTGACTTATCTTAAAAGTAAATGTTCTATTAATCTAGAAGTGAAAGTATAAAAGTTCAGTATATTAGTAAAATAAAAGTTTTTTGTTTTAGTTTATTTTAAACTTTTAACAAAATCGCCCCAACTTAAAAAACAGCAATAATTTAAAAAAAATATATTGATGACATAATTTTCATTTCACAGACTGAACAAACAACAAATAAAATTTAAGAAAAACTTCAAAATGTATTTATTAATTTTGACTTAAAACTTATTTTTAGAGAAATCTCATTAAATAGTGAATTAAAATAATTAGAGTTTTTGGATGTTAATCATATTTTGAATGAAGGAGAAAAAGGTGGATTTTATGTAAAAGTTTATGTAAAACCAACTGCAATAAATAGTGTATACATCAACGGAAGGTCTTATCACCCACGCTCTATATACAAGTCAATTGTATTTAGCGAGTCGATATGTTTGAGAAGGCTTTGTGAACGTGATGACAATTATTTAAATTTTAAAAGCTTTAAATGTTTTGAAAGTTAAACATTTAAATTTATATTTTTGTAAAGATTTAGTCTTATATATAATAGAAATTACAAAACAATGGAAAGAACGCTTTGGAGTTTAGACCACTTAAAAACAAACGAAAACAAATTATCATTAAAGAAAACATAAGCATATGGACAACAAATTTTCTCAACTTATTAAAACTAACTAAAAAAGAAAAACAACTTAACCTAAACACAATGATCACATATAAACGACCAAACACACTAGCAACGTTACTTATCAACTATAAAATAATTGCTCATCAATCTAATGCTGATAAAAGTAGTTCTTACCCATGTGGGAAATGTATGCTGTGCGATCGAAATGGTAATAAAGGAATGGTTAAAATCACTGATAGTTTGAAATTAAAAACCGGTAAATTAATTAGATTAAAAAATAAATTAAATTGTTAAAATTTTGGGATCTATGCGGCAGAATGTATGGAGTGTAATGAATATTATGTTGGACAGACGATAACATCCTTTTCGCAAAGGTGGTGCTCGCATAGATATAATTGGAAAAACATGGATAAGAACAAGGTTAGCGATCGAGCTGCACTTAAATTACATTATAACAAAAATCATCCAACTATTTTTAAAGAATTTGAAAATGCTTTCACAATAACTTTTTTAAACAGCTCAAAAGATTAAACAGAATAAGATATTTTGGAAAGCAAATGGACAAATAAACTACAAGCTAAAATTAATATAAAACCATAAACAAAACAATACTACCTTTTTACAGATAACAATTAAGCTAAAAAAAAATTAATTTTTTTAGTATACTTAAACTTATTTTTGTATTTTAAATTTTGTGCCTTAATCTTGCCAAAATAATTTGAACTCTCCTTTTAAACCTTACTTTTAAAATTTCAATTAGTACGTAAAAAAGTTACTTTATCTCACGAAAACTAATCAGGTGCTATTAAATGTTATAATTACCTATTTTTACTTTAAATTAAAGATGAATGTTACGTCACTATATTGTATATTTTCACTTTTTTATACTAAACTAAAAATGCTCTGTTCATAATTCTAATTAATATCTACTTGATAACGATTTTTCAAAACTAGTTGAAGATTCTAAGCAAAAATATTGCAGATTTCTTTTATAATTTCAGAAGTACAACTTCCAAAATAGTTAAATAAGATTAAGAAAAAGAAATCCAATAAAGAAAAATATACTGTGCTTGAAAAAAAGATTTAAGGTAATTTTAAATTAATTTTATTCTGAAAATTTTAACTAAACATTTCTAATTAACGGTATTTGAATTTCTCAAGTTGCTAGTTGTTTTTTTTGTTTTCTACAGAATTAAAAATGTTTGTTTTATAGTAAACGAAAGATAACTTCTAAGTGTTTGTATAAGACTGAGACTGATTTTTTTGATGGTTGTAACCATTTTTTTTTAGTTTAAATTGATAGCTTCACTTTTTGATTGATAAAACTTAAGTACTAGCTATATAAGTTAGCTTAAACAAATTACAAGTCAATACTTACGGTTGTAAAACTTTATTTTTATGTTATTTTATTTAAAAAATAAGTTCTTGAAGTGAGTTTCTAGTTTTGGTTTACACAGTGTTGTCGTAATGTATATATAGTCACTTGAAACCAAACGCAGTATTTATTTAGTATCTTTGACATGTTAGTACGTTATTTCTTGTGGATGTACTATACTGAATTAAAGTTTGAAGTTTGAACTTTGTATCAGTTGGTATCTAGTTAGGGCAAGCCAAACTATAAATACTTTCTCAAAACCCAAAAGTGCTCTGTATATATTACATTTCTGGTTGGTCATAAAGCCTAAAAAAACTTTTTATTTTGATATTTATATACCATTTGCAACATATTATGAACAGAATACTCATTTCGTTAAATATTTTGTTTGATAAAGCTTTTCAAAACTATAGTAGTTCCATTTTCAAGTGGTAAATGTTAAATAAACTTAAAAATGTTTTTGCTTAGTAAACAGTTTAAAAAATAATTTTAAATTATGACATATAAATAAATTCAAATAAATAAAAATTTTAGAGGTTTAATAAGTAAAACTAAAGTAAAGGTATGTTTATTAATAAATTGTTAATAATTTTGCTTTTCCATTTAATGCTATTTGCGTATTTAGCTTAAGCACTTTTGATAGTACTTGAGAAAACTGAGTTTAGGTCATTTTTTAGAAAATCATTACAACACCTAAAATATTTAAATAATCATTTCAATTTAAATCTAAAAAATTTAAATTATTGAATTATTTGTAATTGTGAGCTCCTTCAATATAAATATAGATAAATAACTGTCTGTTAACACAATTATTCTAGAATTGTAGCTAACAGAGGAATTTGAGACTGATGTTTATGTTAGGAAACTTTTACCATAATATTTTTTTTATAAATGTGTTGACCACTGGGTTTTGATCTTGAAACCTTCAACTCAGATTTTTCAATACTATTATTAAGACCCCTACCTACACCATCAGGCCAGAAATATTTTAAAAATCAACACATCACTTTTTTTATGTTTTATGTTGTTATTTTACTCGAAGCTAAAAATAAAATTTTAGTTCTTTAAAACTATAGCTTTATTCCTTTAATTTAAGTATATTTACTAAGCTCCAATAATTTAGTTTTACTTCAAGCAATTTTATAGCCTTTTTTTATTATTACTTCGTTTATATAATTTTAAAACTTGTATGTACATACTTTATTGTAATTTCATTTTACTATCATAAGTTTCTATTTAATTACTTATGCTTTAAAAGTCTTGTAAACTTGTTTTTACCAATTTCTCATCCAAACAGTATTAATATCAGAATTAATATTTTAATTTAGACGTTCTTATTATCAAGCCTTAATAAAAATAAAATAATAAATATTAAAAATATAGTTTATTGAACAAAGAAAAACAAATGATTGCTCGAAATTTTTTGTTTCAAGTACCTGGGTACACAAAAAAACCTTTTGGTCATCAAGTCCCATACACAGCTTTAACAAAAATTATAATGAACTAAATGTAAAAAAAAAACTTAACTGATAAAATTAAACTCTAAAACAAAACACTTTATGAAAAATGAGATTATTAAACTTTACAACATTAAGTATGTTCCTAAACAAAATATCCAAAAAAAAAATTATATAAAAGTATCTAAGACTAAAATGTTTTTAGATTTAAAATTTATCAATAGTTTTGGCAAATAATTTAACCATTTATATATTTTATATAATTAGAAAAAAATTAAATAAAGAAAATAAATTTTAAGTTTTAGAAAGTACGTATAATAATTTGGATTTTGATTCCACTATGAACCTATTTTAACTTATCAAAAAATAAGTAATAAAAAAATAAAGCTATAACATTAAAAAAAAAAAATAAACTTGCAATATTAAAAAAAAAAAATAATAAAATAAAGCTGTATCCAAAAAAAAAACTATGCTTAAACTAAATAAAAAATTAAAATAAATATACCCTTTTAATTAAAACTAACAAATTTGAATAAATATCTAAATATAAGAGTTTTACTAAAGAAAAAATGTAAACAAGTGCAAAAAAGTAATATCGTGAATAGTTTTCTTTGTAAAAAATAAAAATAAAAACAATATAATCATCAAAAAAGTCAACCTATTACTAATTTCAAATGTTATCAGTAGTTTTAGCTTATGATTTAAATATTTAACTTTTTTTTTTGCAAAATATATATAGAGATTGTAAAGTTTATTTACACAGATAAAATGTAGACTATTTAATGAAATTGTTTATAATACACTAACAAAATATAAACAAAAAATACATATTACAACTTTCTACAAACTAGATTGGACTAATGCTATTGAAACCCAATTAATATACTCAAAAAATATAAATACCTACTCAGATGAAAAATAAATACTAGTCTACTCTTTATAAAAAAACCTGTTCATCTTATGTAAACTCTACTTAACTAGCTGATCATTTAATAAACTATTCTTCAGTTCAACCTGGAACCTTCCAAGATGCCTTTGGTCTTTTAAACTAATAGGTAGGTCTGTCCAAAGCTTACTACCTTGGTAAGCCAGTGATTTATAACCATTACTGTTTTTAAATCTTGGTAGGAATTTTTTTTGAGGACCTTGTTGAATCCATTGGAATTTCGCTTAGTCCATTTTTTTGTAAGTGAGATTTTTTTTGTAAGTGGGAAATTGCGTATTAATAGACAGCACAAAAAAAAGCTTCCTAACTTTTACCACGTCACGCTATTTACATTTTTCTGAAAACAATTCCTATGTAATTTGTTTTTGGCTGAATTTTTTTTTACATTTAGCAATCATCACAAAAAACATTCTACGCGTTTTCAAACAATTTGAAGAAAGTTTCTTGGAGGAATTTTATTGTTTTCTTCAAAAAAGCTTAAAAATAACAAGAAATTATAAAAACATACAGAAATCTAAAAATACCTCAATGAAACTTTCTTCAAAAGGTTGATTCAGTTTTTTCACTTGTTGATTCATACCCACAAAAATTAAATTACTGCTCCCTTTCAGTAAAGTAAAATTTAATTAATAACTGCATTTTCCCTCTTACACCATAAAATTCTAATTTATCTATCAAAACTGTCAAATGCTTTACTTAAATCAATTAATATCAAGCATACTGCTTTCCCTTATCAAACCTGTTCAGAACCCTTTCTACAAACTCAGAAAAAGCCATGGTAGCAGAGTGGTTCTCTCAAAAACCAAATTGTGAATTGTTTAAAATATAATTTTTAGTATAAAAACTATATAAATGGTTGTATAATACTTTTTCAATTATTTTATTTAGTTTATTTAATTTTTAACACCTTATTATGTAAACTAAGTTTCGGTCAACAACCTTGCCAGTGCTTAAATCAAAAATCTAAAAGGTATGTAACAGTCATAGAAAATGGTATTTAAACAATTAAATAAAAACAAATGTTTACTTCAAACCAAAACAAACTAAATTTTAATCTTTAGGTTGAATTTATAGTAAAGTATTATTAAGTTAAATTTTAGTTAAATTTCAAAATCAATAAAATAATAATCAGAACCTATATGTAGGCTTCTTTTTTTCTTCTAGTGAGTTTTAAAATAAACATTACTTAAGTAAAATATAGTTAATAGTAATAAATGAGCTTTAAGTTGAGATACGTTTTAATGTGGCTAATTTTAATTGTGAGGAAACTATCAAAACTTTAAAGAATTTTATGCTTGTAATAACTATAAATATTTGAAATTTGCCTGAATGCTTTTTATAAAGACTTTTAGTTTAAAGAAAATAGTAGCTACATAAAACAGAGTTTGTGCGCCTCAGGCTAAGTCAGGCTAAATCAGTTTTTTTTAAAAAAGTTGAAAAATGTCTGGCTAAATCAGTTTTGTAATTTAAAAATTTGAGAATCTCAGTTTTTCTCAGTTCAAATGCTTGTAAATTTTTCATTAAAAAAAGTTGAGAAGTCTTTTTAAGATCAAATTGAGATGTGAATTTGTTTCTAAATGAAGGTTTAGTTATTAAAGACAAAATCAGTCAGTTTTTGTAAGATAAATGCTTGGAACCTTTTGTTGAATCTCTAAAAAAATTTTAAGAATCTTTATTATTTTGTTTTGAGTTGATTATATACGTCATAATTATGAAAATTCATAAAAAAAGTAATGTTTAAACATTACAGTTTAGTTCAACAACTTAGCTAATTGTTTGAGTTTTAATACTCGTGTAAGCGTTTCATTTTAAATTTTAATAAAAGACAATGCATGTTGTTTTATTATAAATTTTCTGGTTATAATGTTTTTACTTAGTGCTTAATTAAATTCAACAATAGTGTTTAGTAATATATACTAAATTTATAAATTAGATATAACACTTAAATAAAACTTTTTTGAATTTTTATGTTAAGGGCATAGGGGTAGGGGTAAATCACCTTTTTTACAATTTAGTCTTATTTTATTGAGTTGTAACTAAGCTATGAGTTGCTTTTTGCATATTTTTTAAGCTCAAAATATTTTATATATATAAAAGTATAGTTGAAAAAAATTCGTATAATAGAGATGATAAAACAGCTTATAATTATTATTAAAGTAGTTTTAAGTAAGGTATATCTAGTTTATCTTACTTGCATTTATTTAGTAAGCTGTATGTGATATAAACTAGTTAGAGTAAGAAATAAGACATAACATCTAGCTTTTAACTACAAATAAAGTATTTTAGTTTTACAACTTTGGTAATAACAATCATATAAAAATTTTAGAATATTTATTTTTGAAAATGGCAGCAGTTTTCAAAGAAAAAAAAGTTTTGAGTTTCATTGAAGCTGAAACTATTATAAAAAGCATAAAGATTATAAATCTAAGCTACATTGGGTCAAAAGAGTAAGTTTTTAAAAAAATAGTAGAAGTAACATAGCTTAAAAGAGTAAATGGTAAACAAGTTATGTGAAAACCGTCAATTGATGTCCAAGAAATTATATGTGTTAAAATAGTTTGATAGAATATTTTATTGCAATAAATAAAACATATTTTAACACAGAAAATAAGTAAGTAATTTTGTAAAGATAATATAAATTTTAGATAACTTAGTAGAAAATAAGTTAAAATAAAAACGAATATCTGAGAAATGTTTTTATGGTGAATTTTAATTTTTAAAATTGGAATCATTTCAGTTTTTAAACTTGATTGTTTTAAACTTGATAGTTTTAAGCTTGATTAATTTAAAGTAGACCATTTGAAATTTAATCAATTTAAACTTAGTAATTTTTACTTGATCATCTTTTAAGGCCAAGGGGGGTAAACACTTTTTTTTTTTTCAAAAATTAACTTTGGCCTTTATATGAAAGCTTTAAATAAAAAACTACTTTTAGTTTTTATAGAATTCAAAAATATAATTTAACTTTTGAGATATTTAATTTTTTGTAAAATGTTTCCGATTCAAACGTATAGACCACAAATTTTTTGAGTCAATTTTCTCGGAAATTTTAAAAATCACTAAAAATCTATCTCCTCTTTCATTTTTCAAGCAATCTTCTTCAAATTTTCAGGAAATGTTCCTTATATTAAAAGAAAATAATGTTACTTATAAAAAATAAAAAAATAAAAAAATATTTTATGAAAAAAATTAAAAAAGTCTTTTTTTTTTCAAATAAAATATATTTTTACTTAAAAACTTTTAAATTCCAAAGTAACATTTTTTTTGTAAATTTAAAAAGATTGGACTGAAAGTTTGAAGAAGATTGCTTAAAAAATGTAGGAGGAGATAGATTTTAAATAAAATAGTCTTTTTTTGCTGTTTTAGTTTTTCCTTTCCATAGTAAAACTATTATGTGGCTCGACTTTGACTGGTCATATCTCAAAAAATAATTTGGATTTTTTAGATGATAAAAAACATCTTAAAGCTAAGAATAAACTCTTTAAAATAAGGTCAACTTGTAAAAAACATGGCTCACCCCCTATGGCCTTAAACTACTTATCTTTTTTTTGATAGTATAATTTAGTTTTATTTCATTTATTTTTAATTACAGTAACCTCTCGCATCTTTACGCACTAGACTAGTAACGTTACGCACTCTTGTTTAGTTACACATTTTAGAATTCTAAAAATTTCAAAAAACTTTTTTGTTTTTTTTATATTGCACAAATTAGGTTTATTGTATACTTTTAATTTATATTATGTTAATAAATGCTAATTCACCTCTCTATATCTTTAGACTTTGTAAACTTATGTTCCTTGATTAATTGATAAACATTTACTTATCCTCGAAAAACCCATTAATATTTCTTTAATACAATGTAAGACAAGTTTATCCTTTGTGGGCAAAGGTCAAATTAAAAAAAGTTGTAGTAACATAAACAATTTTTATTAAACATTTTTCTTATATTTTATATATTTTTGTCCAAAAGAAGAAATCCATTATAGCACCAAATGCAAATTTTTGTAAAAGGCTATAGAAACAAATTTTAATATAAACACCACACCATTTCTTAATTGTAAACAAATGCTTAATTATAAATTGAATTTGCTAAGTAGAATAGAATATAAATTTTAAGTATCAAATAAGTCACTAAGTAACAAAGATAGAGATAAAATCTACATATTATTAAAACTAGTAAATTTTTTCTACAAGTACTATTATTTTATATAAAGTTAAGTTCTTTTTTTTCAATATGTGTATAGTTTTATCTTTTGTTTTCATATTTTATAAATAAAGTAAACAAGTTGTTAAAAGTGGGTAAGTCCCCAGTCTGCTTTTAACTAGAAGCAATATCAAAAAACAGCCATTATAGTAAGTATATTTGGTACCTCTCGTATCTTTACGATCTCTCGTATCTTTACGCATATTTTCTGTGGAAACAATGTGCGTAAATAAGCAAGAGGTTACTGTAAAATACTTTTTTTTGCTTTGTTACTCATTAAAACAAAATAAGTCAGTAACATACTTTAATTGATAAACAGGTTCTTGCTTAAAAAATTATACTTAATAAGTTATAAAAAGGTTTTGCTTAAACTGTGTTAATAATATTAAAGAAAAAAAAATGAAAAAACTATAATTTGAAATAAAATTGGATATTTTACTCAAAATATTTAAAAGCACTAACATTTTGATATTTTTTAAAATATACTAATTACAGGGTCCCCACTTCCCTAGAATTCCCTAGAAGTTTGCAATATTCTGAAAAATCTCTAGAACTCCATAGAAATTACCTTTTTTTTTGCTTGGTTATTGAAATTTTTTGATAATATAACCAATATATTTGTTTTAAAGGTTTTATTTATATTTTGGACCTATTTAAACTCCAATAAGCATCAGATGGCTGATCTAAAAAAAGTTTAATATTTAAGTATGCATAATTATTTTAAATGTCCAAAAAATAACTTAGTCTTGCCGCCTTCTTGTTCTCTATCTTCTTCAACTTAATCTTTATAAATAGAATATTTTCAATACCTTTTAATTTTTTATTTTAATTATCCACTATATTTATATTTGGAAATGAAAAATGAAGTGTTTTATTTTTTTTTAAGTTGCTAGAAAATAAATAAGGCCTTTTGGAAACTATTCAAAAGACCTATCGTATTTTAACTATTTTCTTGATCTATTAGAATACTACTACTGTACATTTTAATACTGTCCCTAGCGTATAATTTTATTTATAAGCTCTAAACTGTAGAAAATAGACATAAAGACTCTGAAACATCATACCATAATCTATAAAGTAAACTTACTAAATTGATGAAAAAACTACTGTTATATCAATATGTAAATAGACATTTAAATTAAAGAAAAGTATAAATCAGTAGCTTAGAGCAGTTATTCTCTAACACCATTTGACTAACAGACATTTTTTTTTTGATAATTTTCTTTAGAAGTTTGCTAGTTTTCATTGTTTACCCTAAAAAATTTTCTGAAATTTAGTAAGAGTCTTGTAATTAGTTAAATAAAAAATTAATTGAAAAATTACTTAAAAATTTTGATATTTATTCAATGTTAAACATTAAATAGGAAATTATTTAAAACTCAAAAAAAAATCAAACTTAAGTTAGAATTAAATTATAATTATAATTTTTTGCTGATGTTGTCTTTGCAAGTGTACCAGCTTTTTTGCGAAGTGGACAATGTAGGCAATTAGATGAGGCTGACGTCACTTATTATACCATAAAATTTAGCTTCATGGTAAAATAAAATAAATCACCTGTAGATTGGTGACTGCAAATTTGTTGGTTTTAATTAACTGACAAGTTTCAATAAGAACGAAACTCAGGTCTCAGTCTATCAAAAGCTTGTGGTCTGGTGATTAAAGTTTTATTTTCAAACCTTTATGTTAACTTAAGATTGAATTAGTATAAAGTTTTGATCATACCATGGCGCATAAAAGTCCAGACTTCGACTCTGATGACTTTTGCTGTTGATTTCTTAGATTGAATTAATTTAAATTAAATGGAAATATATTTAATTCTATTATAAACTAAATACATAATTTTAGATTAAAGAGTTTGAAATATAAGTTAAAGTTGAAAATGATAATGTTTGAACTGATGAAGTTTGAATTTTTTAAGTTTAAAATTATCGAGTTACAAATGATCAAATTAAAAATATATTTAGTTAAAAATGGTCAAATTAAAAATTATTGTTAGTGTCAGATAAATTATACAAAATCTTCTTCAACAAAGTTATCCATTGTTTATTTTATCTTTCTAAGAGTACTTAAGTTTATTTTTTATACCACTTACTTAAATGATTGAGATGAAAGTTTTAACTTATATTCAGGAGTTATTTTGTATAGTTCATAGGTTGGCAGTATTGTAATATTAATATTTGTTATAAGTGTTATTAATATTTTCCTAATACTATTATAGGTGGCAAAGAAGTCATGAATACTTTGAAAAGATAAATTTTCAAGCTCTTCTGAGTGCCTCTAATCAAGAAGATGAATACATTAATGAATTGTTTAATACTCATAATAAAGTATGTTTGTATATTTTTCACTCTTAATAAGTCCTGTATTATTAAACAAATTAAGGTTTGAATTTTGTTAACTTCTGCTTTGGTTACAAAGTACCAACCTAAACAACTTTCTATTTAAAAATAGTATTTAAAGTTTCACCTACTCTAGAAATTGTGTTTAAAGCTACAATAATTATTCATGTTGATGATAAATGTTTTCGCTGCTTTTTGCAGCAATTATCAAACCAAAAAAAAGTATCATGTAGTAGCTGTTTTTTGTACTGCTCTTTATTAAATAAAAGCCTTCCTGAGAAGAATAATAAACATCAAAAAAGCTTTTAAAGCTACAAAGTTTACAATTTGTATCTAAAATTTATAATACATATAGAAAAGCAATTGTTTACTGAAGCTGATGTAGGTTTCTCTGTGTTGAACTAGTCTTCAAGAACTCTTTTAGTCAATA
Source organism: Thalia democratica (assembly GCF_965202585.1). Taxonomy (NCBI): domain Eukaryota; kingdom Metazoa; phylum Chordata; class Thaliacea; order Salpida; family Salpidae; genus Thalia; species Thalia democratica. The sequence continues at coordinate 43,428,378 of NC_139167.1, read as the reverse complement.
TATATCTTTAAAATAAACATATTAGTTTTTAATAAAAACAAATTATACAGTATCCTTCTTTTATTGTACCAACATATGTTTCTGTGTGTTAACGGATTAACACACTTTAACTGGTTTCTGTAAAAAAATAAACACTGTAAAAGAAAAAGAATAGAAGTTAAGGTAGGTGTATACATGTGTTTATTAAAATAAAAATAATTTCTACAGATCTTTAGAGGTTAATGGTTAATAATAGGTAATATACTTAATGTTAAATCGGAATGCTATAAAACTATAATATTTGTAATTATTAAGTCTAAATTAAGTAAAGTAAACTAAAAAAAATAAAATAACAAATCATAATATGAACTACTTACATGAATTGAAGGAAGAACTAATTTAAATTTATTTACAGGTTGCTAATGATTGAACAAAATATATCTAATAATTGCGTCACAATATATATAAACATTAAATACTATATAGTTGTAAAACAGTCGGATTTTACATTAAGTATTTTACTTATTATTAACCATTAACCTCTAAAAATCTGTAAAAATTATTTTTATTTTAATAAACACATGTATACACCTACCTTAGCTTCTATTCTTTTTTTTACAGTATTTATTATTTTACAGAACACAGTTGAAGTGTGTTAATTTGTTAACACACAGAAACAAATGTCGGTACCATAAAAGAAGGATACTGTATGATTTGTTTTTATTATATATTCCAGTGAACTTGTTTCACTAGGATCTTTTGTTAACAAACACTAAAATTTATATTTTGAATAGTCAACAGTTTTTGTGAGACAAATGACTCAGCTTATAAAATAGACTAAGTTTGTCACTTACTTTTTTTTAAACAAAAACATAAGTCGAAAAGTGCACCTCAAATATATTAAACTAGTTTTTTAATAGTATTACTATAAATCATGAACTTTACACGATCAACAACAGCATCCCAGAAATTCTACGACCGGTTTTGTCCTTATTAGGACTCATCAGGCAGGTATAGTCGCGAGAAACTGCTGTTGTGATCTAACCAAGAGGGCTTAAGTGCAAAGTACTGAAGCGACCGTTAGTGAGTAAAGTTGCAAAAATTGACACAGCTAAATCATTCTCAGCCCAATGTCTCAGACATTGTCAGCTTATTGTGAGATTATAGTCTGTGCTCGTTTGATCAGTTTTAACCAAATGGCCGAAATTGATATTATTGGTTTATAAGATTATTAAGACTAAGATTTATACAATAACATGTAGGAAGACAATAGGCTAGTACATGTAAACATATAAGTAAAAGTTTTTGTTTAAATATAAGTCTTGGGCAACTTTAAGGGACGTTATTACTAGCAAAGTCCAAAACTTTAAAAGTATGTGATTTTTTGGAGTCAAATCAATCTTTTGAAGTGCTTTTTTAAATTTTTATTTAGATTGTTCTGTTTAAGCCATCATGCATCTGAATTATACCAGTCCATGTGTGCAGAAAACATCACTAAGTACTCTGTATACCTATTTAGGGGTAGGAAGTACTTGGGTGATGTTTGCTGGACTTATGAGTACATATGATTTGGATGTGTTTTTGCTTCATTAAGAAGAATCTAAAAAAAAAAATTGCAAAAAAAATTCTGCCCAAAAAACTAATTTCAACCTAAAAATCACATATTTTTTGGTTTTTTTTACTTAAACAGTAATAAAATCACTTATACATGTCCTAGACTATGGTATATATATATCTTAAATGAAATCTTATAATTATAGGCATACATTTAAAAACTTTCAACTGCTTTAATGTTTTATGACGTCATTATTACACAAAACATGCAAATTTTGTCTTTAAAATGGTTCTTTCTGGAAAATTAAAAAGCATAGCTTGTTAGTGATTCTAATAAAAAAGTTTTACTGTAAAACCAAACTTTTTAGGTATACTAACTTACCTTTAAAAATTTAGGTGATGTGGTTTATATATTAGCGGGATATTTGATGTCATAGTTCATTTAGCTTCAACTGTTTAAAAAACCCTTAAATGATTATTCAATTAACGAAATACTAAAAAGTTATGATTTATTATATACATGATAATGTTGTATGGCATTGATTATTAAGTTAATGATTGCAAAATAAAACAAACATTGTACTGTATCATTTAGTATTAACACTTAACAATATTGCAAAATGACTGATACTTCAAAAAAAAATTAGTATAAAACAACAGCCAATTGATTGATAAAATCTAATAGACTATCTGTTTGAAATAATTAGTTAAAATAAAACTTATAAAGATATAAAAACACTATCATTTAACTTTCTGTAAAAGACATCTGTTCTACTAAAAAAATCTATTTGGGTATGGTTTCTCAGTGAAAAAGTAATAGATCCTTCATTAGAAACATTCCATTCCCCTTCAATTTAAAAATCAAGAATAGAGTCAATATGCAAGCTCAGCAAATCACGTTTAGGTGGGTGTTTCCACTTCAAATTATTTCCATCTCGAACTCTCATGAGGTGGCCATCTTGTAAGTACCTTCACAAGTAGCAATATACCATGTGTCTGATGATCCTTCACTGATTATTGTGGGATAATAATGCTCTACCAAAATATCTTCATTTTATTCTTTTTGTATATTGGGGTAAGAAGCCCCTACAACTAATACTGCATCAGCGTTTGTTGGTAATAAACACAGATACTGAGAGCACTCATCTTCTGCAACAAGAGCACATAAATTTAGGAGTCTTTCCTCATAGGTATTACCATTTACTTTGAAAAGTTCTGGATTGTATAACACTTCAGATTTGCGTGACTCTCTATAGTAAATTAATTCAATACGAACAATAACTTAATTTTTATCAGGATGGGATTTAAAAATAGTACGCAGCTCTTCTACGCTCACTACAGGCCCACCCCAGCTTTTACACAGTTTGAGACGCTTCTGCACGTATTGATTCCTTTTCTTCCCCTTCTAATTTAAAAAAAAAATCTTTTTAAGTTTTAAAATTTTTTGTTCTGCTACCCATCTGTTGTTTTTTATATTATGAAGACAAAAATTAGTACCTTATATCGCTAACAGAGGTGTTCTACTTATATAATGTTAGGGGCCTGGTTTATAACGCAACGTGCGCTTTAACTTGTACAAAAGATGTCCCCAAGCTAACACTTAAAGTATATTTGATAAATAGACTAATATGACTTACTTACTATTTACTAAAGGTTTAATAAATAAGTTACTTATACAAACGTAATTCGAGTCTGTGATAATGATTATACTTCAATGAAATTGCGAAACAAAAAGGTGATAAAAATACTATACTACATAAAGCCAATGAATCGAGTTATTAAGGGCATGGGGGGCGGGGTCCGACAGCCAGTTTTTATAGAATCAAAAAATCTTATACAACTTTTGAGATATTGTAATAAAAACTTTCCGATACAAACATATGGACCGCAAATTTTTTGGGGTCAATTTTCTCAGAAATTTAAAATATCACTAAAGATCTATCTTCTCCTTCAATTTTTGAGCTAGAGACCTCAAACTTTCAGAAAATGCTCGTTTTATAATTTTAAAGACTTAGAATATTGGAATTTTAAAAATATTAAAAAATAAAAGTTTGGTATAAAAAAAAATAGGTAGTTTTTTTTAATTAAAATTTTATTTTTCAAAATTGAAAAAATTCCTGCATTTAATCTTTTCAAAATTTAATAATACTTTTTCTGTGAAAATTTGAAGAAGATTGCTTAAAAAATGAAGGAGGAGATAGATTTAAGTGAAATAGTCTTTTTTTCGCGTTTTTAGTTTGCGCCTTCCATTAGAAACCTTTTAAGGTCACCGACTTTGATCGCTCATATCTCAAAAAATACTTTGAATTTTTCAAGCTGTTAAAAATGTCTGATAGCTTCTATAAAATTATATAAAATAAGATCAACTTGTAAAAATAAAGGTGGACCCCCTATGCCCTTAATTCTTTTAAAAGACTAAAATACATGAATCAAAGAAGCTGAAAACTAAGTGTTCGTTTAAACTAAACTCATAAAGTGTTCTAAAATCGAACTTATCTCGATAAACAAGATTGAAACCATTAACAACTAAGTACAACGAAAAGCTGCCATGACTTAAGTTAGCTGCTACGCAGCCAAAACTAAAAGCCAGTTTTAAGCATAATTTTACTTTAAATACAAGATAGCTCTCTCGAAAAGAAAAAATGCCAATAGCATTACATTGCTTCCCTTAGATAAGTTAGTTTAGAATTTATACTTTGGGTTTGGAAACAACATTACTTTTAACTTATTAACATTTTTTGAAAAATACTTAAGACCGTCCATATAGTAGGATAATAAATGAAAAGCCTTAAACTTAAACATTTTGTGTGAGTTGAAACTAAAAATCTTTCAGTTGCCAGCATTCGAAATCAATTAAAAGTATGGTACAATTTTAAAAATTATGAAAATATGATAGAAAAAGAGAAGTGATAAGTAGCTGTGGTCTTTGTGTACGGTACATGCTTGTCCTTGTTGATTGGTAACGATAAGTGATTGTTTCCTCTCCATCGCAGTCTCTTTTAGCTCTTCATATCACCGTCTCGTTCACGCTCGAAGTTTCTCGGGCCAATGTCGTGCCAAAACAACAATATAAAGCGTATGATCTAACATTACTTGAATTCATTCAAACACAAGAAAAATATCTAATTTAGAATTTAAAGTCTATGAAGTTGTGTACCATAATTAGTAACAACATTTTATCTTTTTTGGTTTAATAATTGTGTAAAATTTAAACTCTGATATTATTTTAAGAAAAAACGTTCAAAACTATTTTTTAAAACATAAACTGAAAGGAGGTGATACTATACATAAAATTATGTATACTAAACAAAAAAAACATCTGCGTTAATTGTCAAAACAAGGTAATTAACGTGTCGACTTCTTAAAAAAATGTACTTGCGGGCTGCATAATTTTAAAAACTAACATATGCAAAAGTTAAAAAACTCAAGATAAATTGTAATAATTTGATTTACTAATATTGTGATCTAGGAAGTACAATTGTGAACTGAATACCAAATTGAAAGCGTATTTCAAAGTTTTAAGTATCAAAAAGCTAAATTTTATTTGTTTTGCACAAGTAGTTTTCAAGGTACTTAGCGGGCCAAAATTTTACTGGATCTGGACCGTACGTTACCCATCTGAAATCTTAACTGAAACCTGACATTATGATAATCTCTTATATAACGAATTTCGGACATTTTGAAGTGAATGCTAAGTAACTTATTTAAATCGCACAATGTACTTAAATGAGTTTATAAATAGGCATATTCTAAAATTACTTTACCATAGATTAAAAAACTACAAAAGAATAAACAGCTTATTTTACTCAAAATGAAATAAATATTAAAACATTGCTGATCTAGTTTTAGGAAGTTTGACCGACTGGTTGATTATCTCACATGAAAAGTGTTTTTATCAATAGCTTCTGTTAATGCAGAAAAATTATTAGTTTCAATGCTAAAAGATATTGTAAGCAAGTTATTTGTAAAGTTAAAAATTTAATTTTTAACCTTTTAAACTATATGTTAGGTAGTAGAACACCATGAAACAGTTTTTGACTTGGAATAACCTTTAAAAAACTAAACCTTAATCATAACAATATTTTCTTTTCTTTATTCAAGTTTAAAAGAATAAAAATTAAAGGTTTTACAGTTAATTTTGTGAACAGAAAGTAATCAATTAAAAATATTTTTATTAGATTAAAATTTAATTTTGTAACTGTAGCAGTCTTTTAGATGGCTTATTTAATTCTGTTCAAAAATGAATTTGATTTCTAGCTATCAACCTATAATAATTTAACAGAGAAACTTAGTGAAAAATTAAAAGCTAGGGTTGAAATATTAAAAAAAAAACAGCATGTTTTAATTTTCAAAATGTTTTGAATTAAGATCAAACAAAAAACAGTTGTACTTACAGTTTAAATTACCTTAATATACAGATTTTTTAACAATAAGAAATCAAGTTAAAAAATAAAACTGATTTTAGGAATCTTTTAAGTGAAATGTTTAAAGTCATCTAAATAGAGACCTCAAATCTATACTCTTTTTAGATCAAAAAATCTTTTTTGAAATAAAACTTTTAATGGTTACAAGATTTTTTTACTTATACAGATTAAACAAGTAATAACAAAAATATGTCAAATAAGTATCTTTTAAAGAAATATTTTATTCGCTATGCTATAAAAACTTATAGTGTAATGTAAAACGACAAATATAAACTACAAAGTCAAAACATAACTATTAATAACTTTAAAACATAAACCAGTCAATAAATACAGTAGACTTGCGCTTGAATTTGCACTTTGAACGAAATCAAAAAGTGCAAACTCAAAAATGCATTATCATTTTTTTTACAAAATGCATATTTCAATATGTTATAATAATGCAATAATGTTATGAATAAACGTCAAATCCATTAAAATATAAAATAAACATTTATTGAAAAAGATTGATCTGTATAAGCTATAAAGTATAATAAAATTATGGTTTATTGATATTTAGTTAGTTGTATATTTTATTTAAGATAAATTTAAGAAATTATAAATTTGCACTTTTTTTTTGGTAAAAAATGCGAACTCAAGAGGAAGTCTATCGTTATTAATTTTCATTAGGCATTAAGCAAACCTGTTGTAGACTAAATAACTTAATAAAACTGTTATTATAAAAAGACTACTTAAATACAATACAAACCAGATTATATGAGATCTTTTTTAAATAAACTAAAATTGAAGACCTTAGAGAAAATAATGTCTGCAACTGAAGTCAAAATGTGAAGAATGAGCTTCATGACTGCTTGCAAGTTTTTATATATCTGAAATCAATCAAATAAAGCCTCAAGTCACCTCCTTTACAAATATCTAGATTATATATTTTGCTCAAGATGTTGATAACTGAACTGAAAGCCTGCTCAACAACATAGCTAAAAGGAAAAGCTATAAACAACAATCTAACTTCCTCCCAAATGATTGGATACTTTTGTCTAAGCTTTTGTTGAGTCCAAAAGCTTTCATATCGTTCTTTGAAAAAGTTTACTTTAAGTTCAGGGTCAGTTTGTAAGTCTCAGAAAGTTTTCTGTAAGTCAACGTTTACTTCTAAAAGATCTGCTTCGAAGGCATCCATAATCCACTTCGGGACGTTTAGTTGAAAAATGTAAGTAAACCTTTTATCAATGTAACATTTAAGCTGTTCCAGATCAGATGAAAATACTTCTACTTCACCTTCACTTTTTTAAAGTTTTAAGTTTTCCAAACTTGCAAACTGTGAAAACTGATTATTTTTGAAATTTTTTCCATAAATTTCAAGTTAGTTTCTGAAACTGGTTATCTTTCTTTTGACTTTTACAAGATTCAAGTTTTTACCTTGTAAAGTTTTGTTCAGATTGTTGATCTTACTATATAAGTCTGACATGCAAGCAATGTCTATTTTATCTTTAAAAGATTGTCTGCCAATACCTTATCCTTTTCAGAAAAAAAATCAGTAACTGAATTAAAAACAACCAAAAACTTTCTAAACAGCTTCCTTTTGATAACCATTTCACTTCTGTATACATTATCAACTTATCAAACACCTCATCATTGTCATTGCACAGCTGTTTAAAAAGACGACTTTGTAAAGCATGCCTTAGTATTATGTTGACAGCTTTTATCACAAAGTTTAATGAGTCATTTAGACGGACGCTCAAATTTTTTCATTAAATGTCTGCGATGAATATCACAATGAATAGTAAATACATCAGGGTTTAACTCTTAGTGTTATGATCACCAAGACGTTGTACCATAGACGGAGCACCATCTGTTGCAATTCCTATAAGATGTTTTGAAGAAATTTTATTTACTTCAAATTATATTATAACTTTTCAAACAAAAACCTTCCTGTGCTATGCGTTTCCATTAGTTGGGAGAACGCTAGTTCGTCATATGTTGTATCATCAACTATTAAATGCAAACAAGAAATTTACGCTATTTTCTGGTAAAGTGGACTTGTCAACCTGCATCGAGAAAAATTATTTCACATCATTCGAACTAACTTTTGTTTAACACATTCTGACATTTTATCTATATGTCTTTTCACAGTGTTGTTGCTTAAAGGAATATAACGTAAAACATTACTGGTGTTTTTAAAATGATTGACTTTTTCCAGATCTGTTTTTAAGATAGGAATAAACGTTTTTTTTCCCAATTGGTGTGAGGCAGTCATTGTTTAGCAACTATGAGAGACAGGTAATAAGAAGCTAATTGTCTATCTTCAATACTTTGTGTAGATTTGTTGAACATGTTTGTGATTTTACACTGTTTTGTTTTCTCATATCGACGTTTTCTGAAAAACTCTACATTCTTATCTACATGTTCGGTATAAAATCTATACTTTACGTAAACGAAATGAACTTTTTTGGTTTTAGTTTCACATCAGGGTCAAACATTTAATGGCAAGCTAAAATTAGTAAAATAATAAGATAGAAAGTAAAAATTTTATGACTTCCCAAAATTATAAAATCGCCCCCTTACTAGTTATCGCCCCCCCCCCTTTCGCCCCTTTACTAAAATTCGCCCCCCAACTTACTAAAATCGCCCCCAGGCGGGCAATATCGCCCACTTTGGGAAACCCTGCTTTAAATACAAGATAGCTCTCTCGAAATGGAGAAAATGCCAATAGCATTAAACTTACTTAAATTAGATAAAAAATAAATAGCAATTTTTGGTGAGCAATAAACTATAAAAGGATTAATAAACTATTAAACCTTTGTAACTCAAATAATTTGAAGCAATTAACTTGCAATTCAAAATATTAACTCTATATTTAAACAAAACCTGAAACAAGCAAATACAAACAAATTCAAGATAAGTTCATGAGTTCCCTGTATCAGCTACATAAAACTAGTGATGTACCGGACTCACTATCCGGGTCCGGATCCAGCCGAATATTGCCATTTTTGTCTGATATCCGGATCCGGCCGGATATTGATATAAAAAAAAAAATTCAGATCCGGTTCCGGCCGGATTCTAATTTGAAAAAAAAAGTCGGGGTTGGGCCGGATTCTAATTTGAAAAAAAAGTCCGGGTCCGGCCGGATACTAATTTGAAAAAAAGTCCGGGTCCGGCCGGATCCTAACAGAGATCCGGCCGATTCAAATCTAGTTAGTAAAAAAGAACATACAGAGAAGTATTTTTTCAAAAACAAACCCTGTGTAAATTAAAAAGAGTCATTTTTGTCAGTTAAAATTAAACACCTTCCGTGATTGGCTCATTTTGTACACGTGACTAATTTACATTTGTTTACATTAACTATGTAACAAACATTACAGAAATGCAACTCTTTACCTATGTTGTAAAATTAAAAACTTTACTACCAAATTGTCAACCTTATGGCTGTTCTACTGATTATTAGATTAAAGTAATTTTAGACTCAGGCTAGTTTATACTCACTCTAGCTAGTTTTTTTTACTTAAATAGTGGCAACCCTGCTAGTTTGAAAATTTTTGAGAACTTTTGAAAATCTAAGGCTGCCTCAGGCTAGTTAAGTTTTTTATAAAAACTCAGAATAGTTTTAAGATTTTTTGAAAAACTCAGGCTAGTTTTCTTTTAGATTTCGAATGAGTTTGAGATGATCCAGTTTTCAATATTTTGTGATTTTCTAGTTAGTTTTCTTCAAGAACTTGATTTTAATTTATTTTAGATTGGTAAGGCTATAGGGGGGTCCATCTTGATTTTTACAAGTTGATCTTATTTGATAGATTTTAACCTTAGCTACCAGATACTTTTTCCAGCTTAACAAAGTTCAAAGTAGTGTTTAAGATACAAGGGGTCAAAGCCGGTCAGCTCAATAGGTTTCTTATAGAAGGTGCAAACTAAAAAGGCGAAAAAAACCATTTTAATAAAAATCTATCTCCTCCAACAGTTTTTAAGCAATCTTATTCAAATTTTCATAGTTTACTCTTTACTAGATTTTAAATCATTTGAGTGTAGGAAATTTTTTTATGTTGAGAAAAGTCCCCTTTTTTCAAAAAAAGGTGTTTTTTTGAACTTTAGATCTTAAATTTGTAAATTTCAATTATTTGAAATTCCAACACTCAAAAGTTTTTAAACTATGTAAAGAATATTTTTTTGAAAATTTGAGGTTCCTAGCTTAAAAAACCCAAGAGGAAATATATTTTTAATTAAATGGATCGCGTTTCTAGCTGCGCCTTCCATTAGGTCCCTATGGAACTCTCCGGCTTTGACCGCTTATATCTCAAAAACTACTTTGAATTTTGTAAAGCTATAAAAAGCATCTGGTAGCTAAGATAGTATTCTATTAAATAAGATCAACTTGTAAAAAAAAGTGTTTAATCCCCTATAGCCTTAATTGTAAACAATACTTAAAATTTTCAACCTTGTGGCTAGCTGTTTTATAGATTATTAGCTTAAAAAATTTTTTTTTTTGGTTTTTCAAAACCCCATTCTGACTCAGGAAAGTTTATAATCACTCAGGTTAGTTTTTTTGAATCAAAGAGTGACAACCCTGACATTAGCTAAAATTAGGTGATATTCTGGTTGCCAAAAATCATGGAAATTTTATTAGTTTAGCAAAAAAGATATTTTAGTGTTTTTATTGTTCTTTTAATTTAAAGTTTTTTTTACTGTTCTTTCAATTTCCAGTTTTTATATTGTTCTTTCAATTTTAATAAAATTTAAAAGTAAATATTGTTCAGAAAATTAGCAAACATACCAGCTACTATTTTTAACTGTAAATCTTAACTAGACCTTAATAACATATCATAAACTTTCTTATTATTTAATTTTTTTAGCAGCACATTAATATTTTTTTGTCTGATTTTTTTTAAACTATAATTTTTCAAAATTCAAAAGTCTATAGTTAGATATAACACATAAAAGATAAACTTCACACAATTATACTTAGTAGTTAGTTTTATAAAATTGCATTGTCGTACATAGTAGTTTTTATACTACTTACATTACAAATAACTTAGAGTATTAAGAATCCGGTTCTGGATCCGGCCGGATTTTAATTTGAAAAAATATCCGGTTCCGGCCGGATCTTAATTTGAAAAAAAAATCCGGATCCGGTTCCGGCCGGATTTTAATTTGAAAAAAAAATGTCCGGATCCGGGTCCGGCCGGACCCGAAATTGTGGGTCCAGTACATCATTACATAAAACACACTAACTGCACACATAAAAATGTATTTTGTTTTGTTTTTGATAAAATGTTGCATCATTGATTTTAAGTCTTATTTCTCATAATTGCAGCAAGCTCTAGATATTCTATTAAGTTCAACAGAGTTCAAAAATGAATAATGTAATTAATTGCAGCAGTTCATTACAATTTAATTGAAATGACATTACATCAGAAATATATTTCCGGGCACATTTTCAAAAAAAAACTAAATGTAAAAACAACAGAAGAATTCGCCTTTTATATTAGAAATGAAGTACGATTTTACAGACAAAATTTGTATTTTTGTGTAATGATGACGTCATAGTACATCAAAAGCAGTTGAAATGTTTTTAAAATATATGCCTATAATCATAAGCTTTCATTTAAGATATAAATTATAAGTCTAGGACATTTAGTGATTTTATTACTGTTTAAGTTAAAAATTTGAAAAATTAAGGCAAAAAAATGTGCTGTACTCCCTACCTCCACCCTATTTAAAACAGAAAATTCTGATAATTTCATACTTAATTTTGTAACCCATTCATTTAAACTGTCATGGTCTTGATGTATTTTTTGACTTTTCAGATTCTTTGTTAAAAAAGCTCATTACTTTTTATCAGATCATTTATACTTTGGTTTTAGTTTGAGAATTCTTCCTTTAGCTCCTTTTTTTTGAAAATATTTTTTTCCGTTTAGTAAGGTCTGCCTTTGATGTCTTTAATTGATAAATACTTTTTAAGTTTTACTATTGATCCTTTATAAAGTATTTACAAAAAATACACCTTCTGTACGATTTAAAGATTATTTTACTAACATATTGGATTTTTGTTCAGTTTTCTTTTTATGTATATAATAAAAGTTTATTTCTAGAAGGTGTTAAAACTTATAAAATATTTCATTAGTTAGAAGAAGTTGTTGAAAGTTTAATATTGACTGAAGTATGGAAGGACAAAGTTTTCCCGATTATACTGAAAACAGATTTTCAGCCTACGAGTACTATACCTATGTATATGGTTGTAAGTTAAGTTTGTCTTTTATAACTCCTTTTTTGTTTAACCTTAAATATACAGTTTCGAAATTGATAATTGTAGCTAATAATTAGGAAAAATAGTAATTATCTATCTTGGTTTTTTTTTTTTTTTTATTCTTTTGTTCAATCGATTAAGAAAAAAACGAATTTTAGTTTCGACAAATACTTGTTTACGGGATATGAAAATTTAGCGTGCTTTAGTTTTTATTATTAAATATACAACTTAGAATATCTTAAAAATTAATTTTCAAAGCAATTTATTCAAAAAAAAAGTATCAGTTAATAATAAAATCTGAGAATAAATGTGTGGTAAACAAGACATTAGGCTTAACTTAAATTTAATTTGTCAATAAGGTATGAAAAAGAACAAAAAAACAAGAAAATACCTAGTCATTTAGCAAAAATTTAGAACAATTAAGCTATTTATCACAATAAATTTATGTTAAGGTTAGGAAGCTATTACAACAAAATTTTATTTTAAACTGTTTAAAAATACTATAAAGTTATAGAAAAGCCATATTGCAAGACATTTAATAAAATAAAATTGGTTGTGTCTTTTTGGAAAATCTTACTATAATTTTTGTACTGTATTAAATATTTTAACGTAAAATTTATTGAAATAATCTTAAAGTAAGCACTACTGGTATAGAAAAAAAAAAGAACATCAACTTTTTTTCAAAACTAAAAAGTCAATTATAGTTGTTCTGTGCAAGTTATTTTCAAGCTCAAAATACGTCAAGCGCCAAAGTTTCTGTTTTGCGGGCTAGGTATTGCCATTGGGCCGCACGTTGCCCATCTTTTCCTATAATTATGTTCTAGCTAATAACTAGTATAATAACCAAATGATGTTATTTATTGGTTGTCATTCAATTAAAACATTCATAAAATAGGGGTTGACAACATGCGGCCTGTGAGTAGCAGCATACGCCATGCGACTAAATGTCAATAACAAAAATATGTACTAAAAATCCGTTTAAAAAAAGTATATGAATCAAATTTTAGAAGTGTGGTATAAATTAAATCAAGAATAAACTGCGGGGATAGTTATATGGTTATATCATTTTAACTTGTTGCAAAGACAAATTCAGTCTTACCTGGATACTTCATCAGATATGGTTCTGAAATTTACATGTCTGGTTTGCAAAAAATAAATATTTTTGCTCTGCTTAAGTAGTATTTTAATTATATAGAGTATTTACGCATTTCAGTAAGTAAGGATTATTTCTATTTATAAGTTTAGAGAATGTCATAATTATTTTATACGTACTTACTTAAGTTTTTTTGTACCACTTAACTGTTATTTATATGAATTATTTTATTAAAATTACATATTATTTGAAATGGAAAAACGCACAATAAATCAAAAGTTTTCTATTTAGATCTTACTTTTTAGAATGCTTGTAAAGTAATTTTACAGTTACGTTATAGTTTTATTTTATGTGCTTTACCTTTTTTCAATTAGTCATTTAATTGTTTTACAGATTTACCACGAAGTTACATTAGTAAATTTGTTAGAAACTCTACTTTACCATCAAGAATCCGTTGCAAGTGTCGATGAAGTTTGCTTAGACTTACTAGACTATTGTTATCGAAAACTAGTAAATGTCACTAAAACAATTAAAAAAAATAATACGAAACAAAGTTCTCGTCTGAGCAGCCTAGGTGTAAGTAATTGAATTTTACTAACTACAACTAATTGTTTAATTACTAAACTTGTAAAGTTTGAAACTCATAAATTTTATATCGTTTCAAAGTTTCAAGGAAATAATATTGTATTTTAAGAACTTACTACAATATGGTACATTTAAACAATAAGACTGTAAAGGTTCAACTCAACTGAGATAACATTGCATCTTAATGTAATAAACAGATAAGTATCTTAAAACAAGATAAGTAAAATTGTAATAATTATTTCAATTTACTATCTAATACAGGGGTCGGCAAACTGCGGCCCGCGGGCCAAATGCAGCCCGCAAAGGGTAAATCTGCGGCCCGCGATCATGTTATTGTTTTGAATGGAATGCGGCCCGCAAAAGAAAATTTTGCGGCCCGCAAGCATGTAAATGTGGCCCGCTAAGCAAAAAATATTTAAAGTTAAATTTGTTTGATAAATTTAGTTTTGAGTTCCTGTAAAACATTTTAAAACAATTAAAAGACTTAAATGATTTAGCCTAAAAATGTGAAAAAGACAGGTTAGCATTCTACCAGGTTTTTTTTATCGATTTCATAATAACTTTCTTCTTACAGCAGCGATCGTTTGTGGGTAAAGTTGAAAAAAATGACACAGCTATATCATTCACAGCTCAACGTCTCAGACATTGTCAGCTTAAGCCCGCTTGTTTAAGATCACAATAGCGGTTTCTCGCGACTATTCCTGCCTGATGAGTCCTAATAAGGACGAAACCGGTCGTAGGATTGTCTCGGATGCTGTTGTTGTTGATCTTGCGGTAAAGTTCATTGTTTATTATCGATGGCATAAAACATCTCAATATTGTTGATGATGGCCGAAATAAATATTGGCTAAAACTGATCAAACGAGCGCAGACTACAATCTCACAACAAGCTGACAATGTCTGAGACGTTGAGCTGTGAATGATATAGCTGTGTCATTTTTTTCAACTTTACCCACAAACGATCGCTTCAGTACTTAGTACTTAAGCCCGCTTGTTTAAGATCACAATAGCGGTTTCTCGCGACTATTCCTGCCTGATGAGTCCTAATAAGGACGAAACCGGTCGTAGGATTGTCTCGGATGCTGTTGTTGTTGATCTTGCGGTAAAGTTCATTGTTTATTATCGATGGCATAAAACATCTCAACATTGTTGATGATGGCCGAAATAAATATTGGCTAAAACTGATCAAACGAGCGCAGACTACAATCTCACAACAAGCTGACAATGTCTGAGACGTTGAGCTGTGAATGATATAGCTGTGTCATTTTTTTCAACTTTACCCACAAACGATCGCTTCAGTACTTAGTACTTAAGCCCGCTTGTTTAAGATCACAATAGCGGTTTCTCGCGACTATTCCTGCCTGATGAGTCCTAATAAGGACGAAACCGGTCGTAGGATTGTCTCGGATGCTGTTGTTGTTGATCTTGCGGTAAAGTTCATTGTTTATTATGTTCTTACAGCAGCAAATTATTTTCTGAAAAAAGAGTGTAAAAAGTGCTTTGTTTTCCGTTTTGTACAAAGGTAATGCACAGTAATTAAATAAAACAGATATCTATAACAAATGTTTTATTTCTAAATGTTATATTCTAGTTTACACAAAAACATTTAAAATAACATAATATTAATAATAAGATATAAAGTTAATTTTATTTTGGTTTTGAAATCTTTGATTTTTTATAAGTTTTCTTTGCATTTTAAATTAATTCCTTTGCACACCAATGAACAAATATGCTCATATTTTAAACCACTTTTTATTTAATACTTGTGAGATAAAATTTAGTTTATGCATATTTTTCTAACATTATTGTTTCTACATGTAATATCTAAGTGTGTACAGACGCATTTAAATTGGTATATATGACATAAATTAAAAACGTTTTTGTGAGGTATACTTTTTGGTTTTTCAACTATGTTTTTTGGCAAAATAAGATAATTTTTATGCGTTGCATACTAATATAAACAGTTGCTGTTTTTTGAAACTACCTATTTAATACAAACTAGATTGAGAAATGGTAATTTATTAAGTTTCTACATTTTTAATCAAAATAGTTCGAATTCGATCAAATAAACAAATAAAAATTGCCACACACTCAGACTATCACTATTTGAAGACTTCAAATCTCATTTTTTTGGCTTGAATTGCTTTTTGTATTGTAAAATATCAGGCTAGTATTGGTCACTCGGACTGACTTTTTTGCTTTAAAAAGTGGTAAATTAAATTTATGATGTATGTTTTAATCAATGCACAGTATTGGTTTGAATTAATACATATTTTAAATTTAAAGTTATTCAGCTGATATAATTTGAACTATTATTATTCTAATTGTAAACATATAAGTGTGAACAATTAGTGTTGCCAAAAATTCCCGGAAAAGCTTGGAATTTGACAATTTATACTTAAAAAATCTGAAAAAGCCATGAATTTGAGAATTATGAAAAAAACTGTAAATTAAAAAAAAATAATTACATGTAAAGTAATGAAAATTCGATTTGACACAATAATCTACCATATAAATATTTTTTATTAAAAACACATTTAAAGTATCTTAACAGTATCTTTTAAATTTTTCTATATTATTTAAGACAGTTTTTTTTACCTTTAACTTAATTAAATATTAAAAATAGAAGCAAAAAGTTTTTTTTTAAAAACTTAATATTGGAGCATTGCACCTTTGCTTTAAAAATGTCTTTACCTATTGTTGTGCTTTGTATTTGAACTAAACCTAGAAATTCTTTTAAAATTTCAAAATTAGTAAAATCACCTGTAATAAAAATTCTGAAACTACCAATATCTGTTGTATCAGTTCTCGCATCTTAACAGATTTATTTAAATCCTAATTTGGTTTATGTGGCTTTATAATCTTCTCACATTTCCTAAACACGACTTCTTGTTGATATTGAAGTAATAAAAAAAAATATTTTACTAACGCAAACACAACTTATTTAAATAAGTTTGTAACAATCAACGGTATCTTTTTTTTAGTAATTACTTTTGCTACTTTATAACTTGCCTAAACAGTTTTTTCTGATCAGTCTGTAGTTACTGAAAATAGTTATGTGCGTTGTTGAAGCTGACTTAAGCGATTTGTTTTGTTTTTCGTTTCTCGCAATAAATCCAAACTAAGATGTTATAGTCCTTATAGCTCGTCTTATATTTCACATTTGCTCTTTTTAAATGCAGTATTTTTATTGCAGATATAGAATTGCTACAATGCTTAATAAAAAATAGGTTTTTCTCATTCATTAATAGCTTAATAAATTTTTATAGTTTTGTTAAAAATGTTTAAAAACTTAATTGTCTATTCAAGCTGAATTACAACAATTTATTTAGTTATATAACTAATTCACTGTTAGTAAACTTGGTTATTTCTAGGCTATAATAACAGGCTAGTTTGAAATTTTTTTAAATTCAGGCTAGGTTAAAGCTGTTTCAGAAATTTTTGTAAAAAACTCAGGTGTATCTGAAACATTCATTTCAAAAATTTTGAATAAATCTTCGAATTCTCAGAATAGTTTTTATGACTGTAGTGTAATTTCCTAGTTGTAATTTTTTGTCTATTTACATATTGTGCTTTTTTATAATATAGATATCTTAGTTATGTATTTGAGCTCGATTAACAGAAAGTTTTTAGATATTTTAACTTATAGTAAACTTTTAATATAATTTAGACATTTTTGCTTTTAAAGTGGCAACCGTGTTAAGGCTAATTAATTACTACTAAGGTATTTTATTAAAGTATTCCAGCATTAATTATGCTAAAATTTTTTATTTAGCTTATCTACAGTATAAATAGCTTAATTTTATTTAATTAACTAATTATTGAATTTTCTAAAGAGTGCAAACTATTTAAGACGCAAAAACTACTTTCTAAAGTTAACATTTTTTTAAATATGAAAAGGTGGTTCATAGTATAAAAAATGTATAAAGGTGACCTATAAATGTTTTTCAAGCTCGGTTTTTATAGAGAGTTAGGTTGTAAGTAAAATAATAAAAGTATTTTATTAAGTTTAACATATTAAGTTTTTAAGGAAGTGCATATTTTATTAAGACTTAAGTATATTAAACAATGTAAATTCTATTACAATAAATATTTATGTATTAAATAGGCATTCTAAGTGTAGCTAAAATTCATTTAAAGTAATTAAGTGAATAAAAGTAAAACTATCTCTGGTGTGACCGAAACTAAAACCAAAAGATTATTCAAATATCACTAAAACTAAAACTGTGGCCCGCGATGATTTTGAAAACTTGAAATTTGAACCGCGAGCACCAACTGCCTGCCGACCCCTGATCTAATACAACAGTAGTCTTCACGACGTCCACCTATGCACTGCACAGTAGTGTGCATATAAACTAGTTTACTAAGGTGAAAAATTATTTTTTAACAACGTTTGTTTCGTCTTTTTCTATTATAAAAATTTTATTTTAACATGAATTACCCGTTCCTAGTACGTACTTATATAGACACTCAAAACATTAAAATTAGTGTCTTTTAATGATAGTTTATATTTTTTATGATTAGTGTGCCTATAATTTATTATAAAGTATTTTACTTTGTAAAACTTTTAAAATGGTCGAAGACTGCTGTAATAAAATACTTAACACAAAAGCTAAGTGAATATATAGATATATTTTTTGTAACCAAATGACTACATGTAAAAGTTAATTAAAATAGCTAAAAGTTAAACAAAAATTTCTGATTTTTCTACAACTATTTGAATGCAATTTAATCTATATTATTCATTTTAATTTATGCAAGTAAACAGTTTCGTCACAATTATTAAACTCATTTTAATGCACAATTTAAAAGCTGCAGTCCAATTCAATACCTAATTTTAATTAATACTGTTAATTTTTGTTTTGTAAGATACCTTTTTAAGACCTTAGTTTGTAAGTCTTTTTGAATTTATTTGATGTTAAAATAACTTGTGATATTTTCTACTTTTGCTTAGAGAAACGTTCAATATAGCCCTTTACGTTTCCAAATCTATATTAGTATTTCATATAAGATATTATTTGTGTTTTAGATGTTTAATTCTCTACTATAAAAACTTTAAACCTCAGACATATTTTGGTTTTTTTATTACCTAGATTTTATAAACGTTTTTCACAAGCCTAGAATGAAATTTTTATATAATATATTTAATCTTACAAAAATCATTAACAAGTATCATTAATGTTTTTTATTTTTAATTTAATAATAAATATTTTTTATTTGGTTAAAGCATTGATCCTTCAAATTGTTTCGCTCCAACTGGCATAACTTCAGTTGTAGACAAATTAGAAAAAAATAGTTTCTAAATATATTAGAATCTTTGACTTTCTGACCACAAATTTTCAAAGGAAAGTTACTTATTTTAGTTGCGGGCCTACTGTGTGAATATTTTTTTAAAGTTTGTAGTTTGCAAGCTTTTAAGTGTCATCAAAACCTATCAATTTAATTTAGGAACTTCAAAACCAGTCAGAAAGTTTAGACTTTGAGATTTCCGTCAAGTGTGTTTCTATACTGCGCTATATCATAGCAGCCCTTGAAAGGTTAATTTTTAATTTAATATTTTAGTACTGTTTTATCCAACTGCTATTTAAACCATAAAGTGTAATAAAAAAATTAACTATATAATACTAGTAAATATAGTTTTATGAAAACAATTTGCCCAGTACTTTTTTTTATTGAACTGACATATGTTTTTGTGTTTTAAACGAGTTAAGTTTATTGACACAGATACATATGTCAATAACAAAAAAGAAAAGTACTGCGAAAATTGTTTTTATTATATATTTCCACGAACTTGCTTTGCTAGCATCTTTATTAACAAACGATAAGCTTAAATTTTGAACTCCATATAGTTTTTTAATTTACCTTATAGAACTTTAAATATAACAATAAAATATTAAAATACACACCAACTCAAGTTTAATTTTATTTGAAAAAACATTTAGGGCATGGTTTTTTAAAGCTTCTATTATTGCAATTTATTTAAAAAAATAATTTTACACGCAAAGTTTTTTTTAAAGACCTTTTCAGTACAAATAAGTTTTATTAAAACAAAAACTAGATTAAAAATAAGCTTAACTATTATGAATGTTTTGTTGTAGCGTATATAAAAACAAAACTTATTTAATATTATCTAAGATTACCTTTGAGTGTATTAACAAGAATGATGAAAACTTTAAACATTCCTTGTTTATTGGTCCAACTCATTCAAAATCCTCCATGGGTGAAAAAAGAAAATAATGTTATAACAAAGTATTTTGGTAAGCATAATTTGATACTTTTACTAGGAATGTTATAACAAAATAATTTATCAACTGTCACAGTAAAAATTTTCTGTAGTTTTTATTTTTTTATTGCTATTTTTACATTAAACTTCTCTAGTTTTCAACGATTTCGGTTTATATATAACTAGATATAGAGTTATTGACCATCTTTTCATTTCTTAATTGAAATGTAAATAGTTATTTTATAATTGTTGTTGTTTAATGAGCAATGTTGAACTTAGGCATCAAAACCTGATCCGATTAAAAAGATGACACATAAGGAGAACCACGAAAAGCAAATACGTATAACTTTTTTATTTATAAATATACAGAAAATTTAAATAATAAAATACAATAACTCAAAAAAAAAGTACATAAAAAGAACCTAGTATTTTAGGTAAAAACTAATTATAAGATAATATTTATAAAAATTAGCACAAGAAAACTGAATAGAATTTTTTAAATTAAGTTGTCAAAAGAATTTTTGAAGAAAAGTTTGTTTGAAAAAAGTTTAATTAGTTTTCTTGAAAGTTAATTTTTGTAGACCAATTTAAATTAAAAGTTTAGTTGTAATCGATATAGTATAGTTTAAACTTAAAAAATATTTACAATAATTAAAACTTTTAATTACGCTTTAACAAAAAATATTAAGAGTTTATTTCTTTAAAGTTTTTTTAATATTTTCTTAGGATAACCTTTTTTTTTTGTACAATTTTTAAGTATAAAATTAAGTAACAGTTTAAAGCTATACTAAATTTAAAGATGGAAAATGGAATAAAGTATCAGGACCGGAAGCAATGACATTGACGAAAACAGAAGCTCAACCATGGCTTGGACTTTACATTTTAATGACGCCAAAATTTTCTGTTAAATATTCGTTTAATGACTTCAATAAAACACAATTACTAAAAGTAAGTACTGTAATTTAAAACAATAAATACAAGTTTTAGTTCTATTTAATGGTACAGTAGTTATACGCGTAGCTACACAGCTTTTAAATATTTTTAAATATTACGTTTAATGTTTAAATTAGCAAAAAAAACTATATGCTATGTGGGTGGTATCTTAAGTAAACCTACTAAAACTAGGTAGGTGTCAAATATGCACATAGCGTCACTTTTTGCACGGTAAATACTTTTGCACCAAGCGTCACTTTTGAATGGTTGGGTAAACGCCGAGAGTAGTTATATTTTATATTTTTGAACAGTTTACATTTATATTTGTTTATTAACGGTTGACTTTTGTGAAGTAAAAATAAAATAGACTACAGAATGATATTCAAATATGTTTACAAATGTTTATAATTATATAAAAATAAATAAATTTAACGTTATTAAAATAGTTACTCCCGCAGTTTACCGACAGTGTAAAAATGACGCTGTGCAAAAGTAACGATCTGTGCAACAGTGACACCCGTGAAAAAAAGACGCCATGCATATTTTAACTGTTCCATTAAAAAATCTTTGTTTGTGTTAAAAACATAAAATAACTTTTAAGTTGATCTATACTGTATTTAGAAATTAAATAGAAATATAAGATTTTGAATTTGTCTTTAGTTAATGATATGGTAATAAAAAGTAGTTTTCTATTTTAATAGTTTTTATTAAAATTTCACGTTTAAAAATCTGAAGTTGTTAATGCAATATTTTAACATATCAATTTATTGCAATTAAAAATGACTTTCTCATTTAACAACTTTATTGAGCAATGCTTTCAAAATTTACCTAGTTTCGTTTTCAAAACAAAATAAAAGCTCACAAAACTAAATAAATCAAACAAAACACGAGTAAACTTAAGAAACGCCATTAAAAACTATTTAAATTAATTATAAGCAGTTTACGAAGTAGTTTATTAGCAGTTGATGCGATTATACTTGATGTATTTAGATAGTTCATTTTTGTTCTAATTATATTTTTTAGTTTTTATGAATAAATTGAATAGTTTTTTACTGATTATTTCTAAGTTTACTCGTATTTTGTTTGATTAACTAGTCTTGTGAGTACTTATTTTGTTTCAAAAAGAAATTTAGTTAAATTTTGAAAGCATTGCTCAATAAAGTTGTTAAATGGAAAAAACTTTGTTTATTTCAATAAATTGGTATCTTAAGTCATGCAAATGTCTTCCTTAACATTCAGTTTACATGCAATAAGTTACAAATATGCTTGTTTAACATCAGGTTTTAAGCTCAAGTTTAAACCTGACACGGTTCTTTGCATTCTTGACCTGGGTTCAACATGCATAATTACGCAGCATGCTACGTAGTTGATCTAACAGTTATAGTGTTCTGTTCTTTTAACATTAAAAAAATAAGAATTAAAAAAAAAAACTAAATTACTAGTTGAGAGCTGTTTTAAGTGATGTTGTTGTTGACCAATTGCCAGTTTTGACAGATCTTAGAAGTTTTTTAGAGCAGCTTGCAATCACTACAACATCACCACCAAAGTAAGTAAAATATATTTTAAGTTACTTCTTACAACTGTGGCAACTTTTTAATTTTCAAAGTTGTAATTTGACACTAATTAGTTTAAAGTATTCGATAAAGTAAAGTTTTTGCTTATCTTGGACTAACAATAGAGCAATAAAGTAAGATTTTACACATAATTATCATTGTTTCATTGACGTATATATTTTACTCTTTGTAGAAAAGTAAATTACAACCAAATAGTTTAGTTGATTGCAATTAAAATAAATAATTTAAAAAAAAAATTTCTTCATTAAAAACTTCTTCAAAATTAAATCAAAAAAGTTTATTTTTTAAAAATGAAATTAATTTATCCACTCAACTAATAGCTTAAAATTAAGATACTGAAATCTAATTTGATGCAACTACTCATTAAAAAACTAAATGACAAAAATAATTAAAATAAAAACTTATATCCTTGTTTCGCAATTGCTATTTTAGATGAAATTACATTTTTATTTGTTTTTAATTTTTTACTTTAAACCACTTCTTTCCGCATGTAATCATCTACAATAGTAAATTTTAACTAAATTATCTAATAAAAATACTTATTTTTATTAATTATTAAATAAAAAAATTAATTATTGTACTATTTTTCGCTTTAAATGAAAGTAGTTTGGTTAAAAGTTATGATGATACGTTAAAGGTTTTTACATAACATAAAACTATATTATCTAGTAGATTTATAGTTATACTATTGAAACAACAGTTTAAATTTGATAAATTGTTTTTGACTTTTTGACAGTGTAACTTTATAGCCTATATAAAAACTTCACTATTTTATTTTTTAATACAATGTTAGCGATACATACATACATATATATATATATATATATATATATATATGCTTTTAACCTTTGTTATAAAATGTTTCATTCAAGCTTACTTGACAAGGCAGACTTTTACTTTCTTGTACGCAAATACTTTAGTCGATTAATGGCATTTCGCTGCTTATATATATTTTGAACATTGTAAAAGAAGTTAAAAATTAGACTATAGAGTCTGTAAAAATTTTGAAACACTAGAAATAGTTGGTTATGTATGGGTAGCGTACCGCCTTTAATCGAATTAAGTGTTTGCAAACAAGAACAGTTTGCTTAAAATTAAAGTTTTAATGTTTGACATTTAATAACGCATTGAAATTAACTTATAAAGATTTTAAGGTACTAATGAACACTTACAAAACATAAACAATGTTTTAATGTATTTATCTAATGTGTAAATATAGAAACTGTTTATAATTAAAATAGTTTGTATCTGTTTAAATTTTTTAAACTTGTTATCTTCAAATAAAGTAGTCTACTTTAATATTTTCGATTTACTTTACGGTAAAAGCTTAAAGAATTATTTTTTTGTAAAATTACGTTATTTTAATAAAGTTTTCGTGAAACTAAATTATTTAAAACATTTAGTTCCGATTTAGTTCTTGAACAATTGCCTGAAATTCGTGACAGAATACTTTGTAAAAATAAAGAAAAGTTTACGGCTATTGCAAAGCATCAAATGCTAAAGTACTTCAATCCAACTCAACGACAAATAAAAGAACAGTCTAAAAGGTTTAAAAAAAATATTAATTTTACTATTTGTGTTTTAAATTTTTTTTGTATAAGTTATTACAGAAAATGTTTCTAAATTCAGTTTAATAAACAACTTTTATCAGTACAAGTCCTTAGAGCCGGAATGGACAACTTTTTAGTCGGCGGGCTAAATATTGAAGATTTTATCCTTAGTGGGCCGGAGTATTTTAATTTTATTGACGAAAATTACTCAGTTGTCCAATTTATTTCGACAAAATACTATTTTTATTTAAACTTTAATGTAAGTTAAAAATCTCTTGTAAATTGTACTTCAGACTTTTTTTCTGCTCTTCATTTTTAATTCCAAAATATCTAGTGTAAGATTCAAAATTTGGTTTAGCAGGCCAGATATGCATGTTTTGCGGACCGCAGTTTTACCTTTTTCGGAACGGATTCTGCTTAAATTATGTAGACATTGGTGGGCCGTTGCTTACTCCTACCTTAGAATGTCTATTATGTAGTTAAGAGAATCGCAACCCAGGTCTAAAGAATATATTTCTTAACAGTATGATGTTTTCATTTAAACCTAGTTTAAAGTGTTCTATCAGAGTTCATATGCGTCAGGCTTAATCAGTTTTTTTAGAAAAAAAATGCAAAATGTAAATTTTTGTCTGTTAAAATTCTTAAAAATTTCTAAATTTTCTAGAAAAAGTGAAAAACCTTTTTTTGAGTAGATTCTTAAGCTGTAGATTTCTTTTTTTAATTTACAAAGTAGAGCAACAAATATAATATATAAAGCAGAGAATACTTTACACGTGCATACCGCATCAAGCCTTCTTCAGAATAATAATTTTTTAGCGTGAGATATACAAAAACTTTAAATAGTATGACGTGATACTCTTAAGTCGAGATGATAATGCACTGTACTTTTCAACATTTTCGATACAATATTATAAAAAAATAATTTGAAGTTTAGTAATTGTTGGTAAAAGTTGGTTAAAATTTTGTTGGAATTTGATAAAAAGTTAATTTAAATCTTAACGAAGAACCTTTTAAATATTTTAGTATAAGCTGTTCGTCTCTACGGTTTGGTTTTGGTAAATATTTTGGGATGCCTTTGTCAGATTTTTTTTAGTAATTAATAGTAATGGTGCTTTTTTTTTCTAAACTTTAATTTATAGATTTAGATTTGTCAACTTTTTATGCTTTTACCAGTGTGAGTAAATTACAGCCGCTTTTAGAATTGAATTTTGTTCTTGTTTTATTTATTTTATCCCATTTTATATTGTAATTTATACTTTTATCTTTCAAAAAACATATGTACTTAGATAGTTCTGTTGTGTGTCTTTTTTTGTTTGTGAATGTTTATGATTCAATAAATATATCTCGAACCTATATAAAACTTTGTTTTAGGTTTGACAGTTGATCTGTATATGAGATTTGATTGTAGGGTATACTATCAAAATCCACCCCTTTTTTTTACATTTTCTTTATTTACTAATTTATTGTATATTTATTTTTCACTATTACTATTACCCCTAATCCTTACCCTCGTTCGGTAAGCGGTTCTCGAATTTGACTGGGTGGAGTTTGGTCGGGTGGATTTTGAACGTGTCCCGATTGTAGACATTTGTTGTTTAGTAGACATATTTCAGTGTTATATTTTATATAATTTATACTTTAAAAGATGGCAATCAAAGTTCTCAACTTAAATAAAAGGAGAATGATCAATTATATACTGTTATTATATAAATTTTTACAGATTTTAAACAACTGAAGATCTCGTTTGGTTTTAAACGAGTAAAACATTGTATTGTTAATAAAATTTAATATTTATAATTGATTATATTTTATATATAAGTTGGAATATTAAATATGTTTTTTTTTATGTATAAAGCTTTTTTTATTCATCTGAAAGCTTTAAATATTTTAATTTAATACTTCTTAAAAAGGAGTGTTTATTAAAAGTTTTAAGTGGAGACTGTAGTGTGACAGACATGTAGGTAAACTTTAACAATCTATTAATAAAAGAATAGTGCAGGATTTTTTATAATACATTAGTACAAATAAGTTTACAACATATTTCTAAGTAAAATGATATACCTGAGTTAACCTAGCAGACGACGTTATTCTAATAAAGCGTTTCCGTACTAAAAACTGTTATTATAAGTAAAATTAATTTTTGTTGAGTATATATTTTCGTTAATTTAAAACTATTTTTATAATTAAATTTTGTAATTATTTTATACGATGCTTATTATGGTCAGTTTTAATGATGTATAAAAAATGAACATTTTTTCTTTAATCAAGTTCTAGTCTTAGATTAGAAAATCCTAGATAACATAATTTTTAATAATACAGGGTTGCCAAAAAACCTGGAATTTGAGAAATTTTGAAAAAAACTTGGAATTTTAAACAATTTACACATGTTAAGTAGTAAAATTTTAATTTGGCACAAAAACCCTTTGATATACTTTAAAAAAATTTGTCATTATCAAAAAAAATTAAATAAAAAAATACATTTAAAGAAGCTTTAAGATATTTTTCAATGTCGTTATTCTATTTAACACCGTTTTTTGCCTTCAACTTGACTATAAAATAAAAAAAGACCCTGAAACGTTTTATTTTAAAAATCTGGAAGAAATTTTGAAAACCAGGAGAAAATTTGCCAAAAACTTTTGGCAAACCGGATAATGACATACCACATTTTACATAGAAGTTTGATCATACACTTCAATCATTACACCACAAGTTTTCGGTAGACTAAGACCCGGTTTTTGTTTCTAACGTTTTCCAACAGTGAGTCGCAATTGAAAAGCTTGCGATTGTCAAAATTCAAACGATTATTTATATTTTACAATGAAGCTACTGTTTGCTTGTATGATCACTGATTAGTGACGTCAGCGTTGTCTAGTTGCTGTGCAGCGTTTAAATATTTTCCACTTGGCACTTGATTTTGTTCAGACCTTTTATGTTTACTTGAGCTTCTCTCACGACACACGTAAGTCCAGGCTTTTATAGACTTTCTCCGATATTTTTAAAATACTGCATTGGAAGAACTTCACGTAGGACCAAATCAAGAAGTATATCAACAAGCTACTAAATGTATTTAAAAACGACAATCGAAAAAAATAATAAACCAAGTTTGGTTAAAAAATGTTGCCTAATTTTAAAAATATATATTAAAGTGTAAATTAACTATTATAGCTATTACCACGGAAAAAATTCTGACTTTGTAAAATATTGATAAAATAATATGTCTAATCAACAAAAACATCGGCGAAAGTCTACAGAGGCTAAGCCTGGACTTTCATAAGCCGTGAGACAAGCTCAAGCTAACATAAGGTTAGATCATACCAATTCGATCATCAGACCACAAGCCCTTGATAGATTGAGACCGGTTTCGTCCTTATTAGGACTCCTTAGTCATTCACAACTGAAAAACTTGCAGTCATCAACTTACATACTACTAATCATGACATCATTATCGTGATAAGCCGTGTTTGACAATTTAATAAGCACTAATATTAAAACATAACTATTACATGAAAACAAAGTCAAATTTGTTAATTTTTGTTACAAAATAGTATAATCATTGTACCAAAGTTTAAGCTGAAATTTTCGGCTCAGGCCGGATATTTATGCTTAACAGTTTGTAGTTTGCCGACACCTTCTAACATGTTAGAATAATCTTTAAGGTCATGAAGGTCCACCTTGTTTTATAAAAATTGATCTAATTTTTTAAAGTTTTATCTTAGGTAATAGACACTTTTTACCGCTTAAATAAAGAAATTTTGAGATATAAGGGATCAAAGTCAGTGGGTGAGTTCAATAGGTTATTTTTTAAAAGCACAAGGCAAATAAAAAAACGAAATAGACCATTTTATTTAAAATGTATATTAGACTTTTTAAATTAATCATCTTCATCAATTTTTTACAGTTAATCCGTTACTAAAATTTAAATTATTCAATCAGAGTAATTTTCTAAGAATTTATTTTAATTTTTCAATATTTAAAACTTATATTTAAATAAAAATAACCCTTTGCATGCTTATTACATTGCTTGAATGAGTGCTACTGCCTTAAGTGAAATAAATTAATACATTAAGCACGTGTTCAAAATAAGTGATAATGGGTGCAAAGTACAGTTCTTATTCACTTATCCGGAAAGTTTTATCAAAAAAAAAAAAGTTCAATAATAAATACAAATATTTTTGTGTGATACAAATTTTAAAGCTTTCATGCTGTAAAAAAAATTTAAGTGATTTTATAAATTCTACAATTTAGTTCATTATTATGACGTTATAATACTACTAAAGCTTACATTCAAACTTTGTTCAAAACTAGTTTAGTTATCCAAAAACTTTGTATGTTAAGTGAGTAAGTTATTAATTTTTATTACTATAAGTTTGTTTAAAATATAATTTAAAGATTTCTATTTAAAGTTTTTTTGGTAGTTGATTAAATTATAAGTTTTTAAAAAAATGGATTTATAATAGTTCTTTTATATATATTTTTTTAATTCAATCTATATTATAAAAGTTGTTAATTCTAACACTTTTTGTTTAAGATGAGGTGCATGCCAGTTATTTTCGTTTATAAGTTATGTAAGTTTGACACACTTAACATACCAGGTTTTAGAAATGGATAAGACGTCAAAATAAAAAAGAAAACGAGTTTCACTAACCATTGAAAATAAACTAAAAGTTCGTAAAATGGTAAAAAGCAATAGGCCAAAGTCTTTTTTAATGGAGCAGTTTAGTATTAGCAGGTCGACTTTAAAGATTAAAGCAGAAAAAGAGGAGCTGAGCTTTTATTATTTATTATGTATTGCAGCAGTTGTGTAATTTTATGAAAAAAATATTTTTTGTTCTTATCCGGAAAAACTCTTATGCGGATATATTTACAGAAAAATCTTGTTCAACATGGCCGGATAAGTGAATAAATGTTGTATAGCTAACTAGTTTATACCAGTTACATTGATTTTAACATTTTACAACCCTAAGTCAACTCCCTTGGAAGAAGCTACAGAACTATTGTAATGATATGAATAAAATTGAATTAGTATTTGTTAGGAAACGTATGTTAGTTTGTTTTCATTATTTCAGTGTTTAATATAAAGTTTTTGTTTAAACAATATTTAATTATAAAAAAAAAACTCTTTGTTCATGACAAAAACTGAATTCTCATTTAACCTATATATTTCATAAAATACTATTCATTTAAGCTTAATTTTACTATAAAGTGCTTTATTATGTTTCAAGTATGTGAAAATTAGAATTTTTCAATGTTACATTTTGTATCTATTGGTTTCTTTAAAATAGAAGGATTATCACTTACTTATTGTGTCTTTTTTTATAATGTAGCACTTGGTAATATAATACCTTACTAGTTTAACTCCTTTAAGTAGTCTAACACATATAGAATTGTCTGCTGCGAATCTTAAGCAGTTGCCCCTTAATCTAGGCGTGGGCAACGTACGACCCGCGGAATGAAAATAACCGTTCCGACAATGTTTACAAAATTTTAGTGGAATCCATCCCGTGAAAGGTGAAACTGCGGCCCGCGAGCATTGTAAATCTGGTCTGCTATCAATTTTTTTAATTTTAACTAGTTATTGTTGGATTTGAAATGGAGAGCAAAAAAAGTCTAAGATATAATTTACAGGAGATTTGAAACTTACAATATAGATATTTTGTAAAATAAAGATCACTTAAATTTTGTATTTGGTCGAAATGAATTGAATAATTGAGTAATTTTTGTGAAAATTAGAAACAAAATTGAAATGCTCCGGCCCGCCAAAGAACTTAACTTTTTCACATCTGACCCGCAGACTAAAAACATTGCCCTCCCCACCCCAGACTTTCAGCCCGCTTGCAGCTGAAACGATTACTACTAGTTTTAGTGAACAGTCTAACCTGAGATATTCCATCGGGTCAAATTGAACCTGTGAATTTAGATCATATAAAAATCACACGTTTAATCTACTTTAAACTTTCATATAAAAGCCAATGTTTTTCTTTTTTTCATAAATGTCGAACATCCATATGGCCTTATTAGAAATCTACAAGTAAATTTTCACTTTATTGGCATATGTTTTCTTAGTTGGATCAATAAAAGCATTTTGATTGATAGTATTTATTTTTGATTTTATGTTTTCTGTACTGATTAAATCATTTTGAGTTTTCTTTTAAAACTTTAGTTAACTTTGTATACTTTTTTATTATGTTCTAAGAACAGAGTTAGTAAGATTAAAACCAATGAACCACAGATAATTTATCTAATTTTATTTATTTTTTTGCCTAAACAGTAACAAAAGATAAATAACAAACAAAAGAAATTATATCCTGACCAAATAATTTATTGTTAAGATCTTTCATCTAGTTATATGTACTATCAAAACAATATCTTAAGAATAAGAGTAAAAATAAACTTAAATAAAAGTATACAGAAACCAAAACATTTAAAAATTTACTATTGTGAAATAAATCAATATTTGTTTTTATATGGCATTCATAGTTTTAAAATAAATAGTTTGTTTAATTAGAAATGATGTTTACCAGTGGTATTCAAGCTAGTCTTAATCTGTGCACCCTAAAATGCAAAATTAAAATTCTGTATACCCCGATGTGCGATGATATAGTAAAGTTTCAAATTTCCCGTAATATCTAGTGCAAGGTTTCCCAAATATTTCTCAAAAAATGGCCATAAATTTTAAACCCCTAAGACCTTTTTTTTTGCTCTTCATCATCAAATCCAGAATATCTAGTGCAAGTTTCTAAATTTGTTTCCTTAATATCTCGTATAAGTTTTAATACTACTACTAAAAACCTCTAAGATCCTTTTTTTTTGCTCTTCATCATCAACTCTAGAATATCTAGTGTAAGTTTCAAAATTTAAGATAATTTTTTAAGTTACGATTCATGCACTCCAAAACAAATTTTGTGCACCCAAAACGTTTTGTGCACCCAAAACAAATTTCGTGTGCACCGGTGCACTCTTTGAAGACCACTGGTTTAGACTAACGGTATTTAAAATCGTGTTAATTGTATAGGTTGGCTGACACTTACGACTATGACGCATTAGATTCTCTTATTTCTGAAGTGCCAAGATGCGAATCTTGTGGAAACGAAGCTAGTAAAAGATGTTCGAGGTGTAGGAGAGTTTGGTATTGCAGCAGGTAATTCAATATTTTATCAACCATCTATTGTAGGGGTGGGCAACTTTTCTAGTCGGCGAGCCAGACTTGTTTGAATAGTCTTCGTGGGCCGCGTTATTTAAAATAAAATCTTTAAAAGCAAGTTTGTAAAAAAATATTTGTTTAATATTTACTAATGCATACTAAAAATATAATTAAGATCATTTTGAAGATACTTTTTTAAATTCAACTTTATTTTATTTTCACAAGTTGTTTTCAAGTTAAAAAATACTTTACGGCCAGGTATTTCTGAAGATTTTCAATCTATTCTTAATCTAATGTCCTTCAGTAAATAAATTGTTTTTATGTGTAAAAGAAATCTGAAAATTTAAATTTTAAAGAGAGTTTAAAAAGAATGCTATGGAATTCAAATTCTATAAACCTATAACAAAGCTAACTAAAATCGTTCTGAAAAACTTTAATAACTAATAAATTTTTAAAAATGTTATGGCATTTAAGATAAGTTGAAAACAATTTTTATGTCACGATTCATCGAAAATTTTACAATACTTACTATAAAAAGTTCACAACCTTGTAAGTAGGATATAAACCTTATTTACTATGTTGGTCTTAAAGCTATTTAAATAAAAGTTTTGTTGTTATAATTTACAACAAAAAAGAACAGTAGTATTTCCCTTAAGTTCGCACTTTTTACTCAAAAAAGTTGTGTTCAAAGAGCAAATTTGAATTTAAAAATTTTAGCTTAAATAATTATTACTATTTAATTATTAATTATAACACATTTTTTTGTTTGAGGTTTTTCATATTTGATAAAAGTAAACAAAAAGAAAATCCTCAAAAAAACTAATAAAAATGCAGTAAAATTAGAAAAATAATAACGAAAATAAAGAAAAATTCATTTACATTTAAAAATCTCATGATTAGATATAAATTAGTGATGTACCGGACCCAAAATTTCGGGTCCGGTCGGAACCGGATCCGGATATTTTTTCAAGTTAAAATCCGGCCGGATCTGGAACCGGATTCTTAATACTCTAAGTTATTTGTAATGTAAATAGTATAAAAACTACTATGTACGATAATGCAATTTTATATAACTAACTACCAAGTATAATTGTGTGAAGTTAATCTTTAATATGTTATACCTAACTTTATCCTTTTGAATTTTGAATAATTATAGTTTAAAAAATATTTAGACTAAAAAATATTAATGTGCTGCTAAAATAATTTAATAAAAAGAAAGTTTATGATATGTTATTAATGTCTAGTTAAGATTAACAGTTAAAAATAGTAGCTGGTATGTTTGCTAATTTTCTGAACAGTATTTACATTTAAATTTTATTAAAACTGAAAGAACAATAAAAAACACTAAAATATCTATTTTGCTAAGTTGTGGTGAAGAAGTAAAAGCTTTTCCCCGGTATTTGGAAGTAAGCGATTGCGCTTCTTTTCATACAAATTGTCAGCTTCAGAAAACAATTGTTCTGAATACACAGAAGATGGAGGTGCAGACAGACTTTTCCTTGCAAAGCTTGCGAGATAGGGGTATTTTGCTCGGTTTAAATTCCACAATTCTAAAACATCGGCTTCTTTGGCATCTCTTTGATTCAATAAAACTAACCTGAGTGATTATAAACTTTCCTGACTCAGAATGAGGTTTTTAAAAACCAAAAAAGTAATTACTTTAAGTTAATAATCAGTAGAACAGCTAGCCACAAGGTTGAAATTTTAAGTATTGTTTAAAATTAAGGCTATAGGGGATTAAACACTTTTTTTTACAAGTTGATCTTATTTAGTAGAATATTATCTTAGCTACGAGATGCTTTTTATAGCTTTACAAAATTCAAATTAGTTTTTGAAATATAAGCGGTCACAGCCGGAGAGTTCCATAGAAACCTAATGGAAGGCGCAAACTAAAAACGCGGAAACATCCATTTCACTGAAAATCTATCTCCTCCTAGGTTTTTTAAGCTAGGTACCTCAAATTTTCAGGAAATATTCCTTACATAGTTTAAAAGCTTTTGAGTGTTAAAATTTTCAAAAAATTGAAAAATACAAATATAAGGTCCAACATTAAAAAAAAAAAACTTTAAAAAAAAGGGGACTTTTTCTCAAAATAAAAAAAATCCTACACTCAAATGATTTAAAATTTAGTTAAGAGTAAACTGTGAAAATTTAAATTGCTTAAAAGCTGTAAGAGGAGATAGATTTTAATGAAATGGTTTTTTTTCGCCTTTTTAGTTTGCACCTTCTATAAGAAACCTATTGAGCTGGCCAACTTTAACCCCTTGTATCTCGAAAACTACTTTGAATTTTGTTAAGCTGTAAAAAGTATCTGGTAGCTTTTAAATAAGATCAACTTGTAAAAATCAAGATGGACCCCCCTATAGCCTTACCAATCTAAAATAAATTAAAATCAAGTTCTTGAACAAAATTAACTAGATAATCACAAAATATTGAAAACTGGATCAGTTCAAACTCATTCAAAATCTAAAATAAAACTATCCTGAGTTTTTCAAAAAAATCTTAAAACTAGCCTGAGTTTTTAAAAAAACCTGGACAGCCTAAGATTTTCAAAAGTTGCCAAAAATTTTCAAACTAGCAGGGTTGCCACTGTTTAAGTCAAAAAAAAAACTAGCTAGAGTGAGTATAAACTAGCCTAAGTCAGAATGAGGTTTTTAAAAACTGAAAAAATTACTTTAATCTAATAATCAGTAGAACAGCTAGCCAAGGTTGACAATTTGGTAGTAAAGTTTTTAATTTTACAACATAGGTAAAGAGTTGCATTTCTGAAATGTTTATTTCATAGTTTAAATGTAAACAAATGTAAATTAGTCACGTGTACAAAATGAGCCAATCACGGTAGGTGTTTAATTTTAACTGACAAAACTGACTCTTTTTAATTTACACAGGGTTTGTTTTTGAAAAAATACTTTTCTGTATGCTCTTTTTTACTAATTAGATTTGAATCGGCCGGATCTCTGTTAGGATCCGGCCGGAACCGGATTCGAATCTTTTTTTTAAATCAAGATCCGGCCGATTCCGAATCTTTTTTTTTAATCGAGATCCGGCCGGATCCGGATATCAGACAAAGTGGCAATATCCGGCCGGATCCGCACCCGGATAGTGAGTCCGGTAAATCACTAATATAAATTGAATTATTTAAAAAAGCCATTAATAAATTTATAGTAAAAAACGAATTGTTTAATTAACATAAGAACAATTTATTAATTAATGCATTTATATAAAAGTTGTCTAAAGGGATTGTATAGAAACAAATTTCAAAACGAAGTTAAAAAACAATTAAATTTAGTTTAAAGAAGATACTTTAAAAACATGTCTTTGTATAAACACAAGTATATAACTTTTTAGTACTACATATCTTGTACAGAAATCTAAGACAAAGTTCATTCAAAAACATCTTTATTAAAGCAACAAACAAGTAAAATCGATTTCGGCTAACGCTTTTCAACTACTTTTGTTAGCAACTAATTTTAAGATTAAATTTTGAGTATATAAATAGTTAGAGGTTACATCAGAAAAATCAATTAACACTAATTAGCATAATTGAGCAAAAATTAATTAGACATTCACAATTCATAAACGCATATATAAAACAGTTGATCAGTAATTTAACTAAGATAAGCAACATTAAAAATAAAAAATAAGCGACAAAATTCAAATAAAATGTATAACAAATTATAAAGATTAGATTTATAAACGTATTGTTGCTTACACAAATTAGGTTTACATGTTTTATAAATAAAGATTCTAAAAAACTTAGGTGATAATCGTTACGAGCTTTACTTAAAATTGAAAAGTTACTATAAATATAGTTCTTTGCGCAATCTGAATTGTTTAATAAGTGTTCAGCAATCGCTGATGATCTATTAGATGGTTTTTTTAAACCAGTGTCCATCCATCTTCTGAGGGAATTAAAAACGTGTTGGTCCCTTCTTATATGGAATCTTTGGGACGTTCTGCCAATGTACTCACTGTCACAGTGGCATTTGTACATATAAATTATTTTATTTATTATAAATTATTTTGCTTTTTTCATGATCGGCAGATTATTTCACTGCCGATCATGAAAAAAGCAAAATAATTTATATGTACAAATGCCACTGTGACAGTGAGTACATTGGCAGAACGTCCCAAAGATTCCATATAAGAAGGGACCAACACGTTTTTAATTCCCTCAGAAGATGGATGGACACTGGTTTAAAAAAACCATCTAATAGATCATCAGCGATTGCTGAACACTTATTAAACAATTCAGATTGCGCAAAGAACTATAGTGATAGTAACTTTTCAATTTTAAGTAAAGCTCGTAACGATTATCACCTAAGTGTTTTAGAATCTTTATTTATAAAAACATGTAAACCTAATTTGTGTAAGCAACAATACGTTTATAAATCTTATCTTTATAAGTTGTTATACATTTTATTTGAATTTTGTCGCTTATTTTTTATTTTTAATGTTGCTTATCTTAGTTAAATTACTGATCAACTGTTTTATATATGCGTTTATGAATTGTGAATGTCTAATTAATTTTTGCTCAATTATGCTAATTAGTGTTAATTGATTTTTCTGATGTAACCTCTAACTATTTATATACTCAAAATTTAATCTTAAAATTAGTTGCTAACAAAAGTAGTTGAAAAGCGTTAGCCGAAATCGATTTTACTTGTTTGTTGCTTTAATAAAGATGTTTTTGAATGAATTTTGTCTTAGATTTCTGTATAAACACAAGGTATATTCTACTGTGGTTTTATGTATCTGGTCTGCAAACTCTTCACTGATCTGTGTGCCTTACCTAAAAGTTGCTTACAATACCTAATTTACAAATAATGAGTGTCTTACTTATAATCTTAAGTGAGAAATGGTACACTTTTAGTATAGTTTTAAAGAACTTTATTAACAAATTTTTTAACTATCAAAAGTGCAATGGAAAGAAACTGTGATAAATCACTACAAAAGAAAAACCTATATAAATTTCTGACTAACTAATTTTTACGTTTGCTTCTTGAGTTGAATAGCTACTTCACTGACGACTTACAGCTTCACTGGACGTAGAACTACATTTGCCGATTTCGATATAAAATTTCTTGATTGGGGATGATAATATATTCAGACTTAAAAGCTACAATCAGCACAACAGATAATATTAACTAACGCACATTTGAAAGACATACGTTTATATGTACGGAAAGCAAAGAGTTAAACTCTTTCAAATAAACAAAACTGTTTGTCTGTTATAGTAGCTTTCTTTTTGTTCTGGAAGTCACAATTTGTTGTTGATAAATTTTTTTCTGTTGTTGGTAAATTTCTGCTGAATCTTTATTTTATGTTTTACTAAAAAATAAGTACTGCAAGAAAAAAAAGAAGATTAATAGAAGTAAAAATAAAAACAAATTATACAGTAATCTTCCATTATTGTACCAACATATGTTTCTGTGTGTTAACGAATCAACACACTTCAATTGGGTTCTGTAGTTATATATGTAATTATATCATTACAGAACCTAGTTGAAGTGTGTTAATTCGTTAACACACAGAAACATATGTTGGTACAATAAAAGAAGATTAGTGTATAATTTGTTTTTATTTATATTCCAGTGAACTTGTTTCACTAGGATCTTTTGTTAGCAAACGATTAAATCTATATTTTGAATAGTTAGATTAATAGAAGTATTCACTAAAAATTAACAGCTAATAGTAGGTACAATATACTGTAATTACTAACATTGTAAAATGTAAATCTATAACCATTGATTAGTAAACTCAGACTATAGTTTTATAAAAATTATATGTTGATTATAACTGTTCAAAATATAAGTTTAATTGATTGCTAACAAAAGATCCTAGTGAAGTAACTTCACTGGAATACAAATAAAAACAAATTATACAGTAATCTTCCTTTATTCCACCAACATATGTTTCTGTGTGTCAACGAATCAACACACTTCAACTGGGTTCTGTAAAAAAATAATTACTGTTATGAGAGAATAGAAGCATAGAATAAAGTAGGTGTATACATGTTTTCATTAAAATAAGATATTTTCTACAGATAATAGTTATTAATAGGTAAAATACTTAATATTAAATCCGACTGTTATAAAACTATATTATATTTGTGATTATTAAGTCTAAAATAAGTAAAGTAAGCTAAATTACACAACAAAAACAACAAATCAAATATAAACAAACAACTCACGTTAATGGGAAAGATAACTGATTCAAAATTTATTGTTGTTAAATAATGAAAAATACATTCATTGCAACTAATAATTACGTCACAATGTAAATGAGGTTATTTAAACTATTTAATAATAAATATATTATTATTATTTTATTGATTATAAAATACAATATATATTTAATTTAGGTCATTATGATTTTATGTGTGTCGCTGTAAATTAGTTATCGGTCAGTACATTGTTAGCCCAATAACAATTTTGTTTTTTTGTGTTTTGTTTTTCTTAAAGTTTAGTTTTTTCATTTTTGATTTTTACATTTGAACCAAATCTGCTTCCTAATTCTATATAACTTTGATTCAATCATTACAAACATCCAATATATGATATACATGTTACATCGAGTTTCTGTGACTTTTATTGCCTTCACCGTCGTTAAGTTTTATTAAATTTTATTGATTCACTAACTAATGGTTAATGTTTTATTTTTGTTCAAAATATATTACATAAAAACAAAATTAATGTTCTTTGCAATTCAAATTAAATAGTTTAAATAACCTCATTTACATTGTGACGTAATTATTAGTTGCAATGAATGTATTTTTCAGTAGTTAACAACAATAAATTTTGAATCAGTTATCTTTCCCATTAACGTGAGTTGTTTGTTTATATTATGATTTGTTGTTTTTGTTGTGTAATTTAGCTTACTTTACTTATTTTAGACTTAATAATCACAAATATAATATAGTTTTATAACAGTCGGATTTAATATTAAGTATTTTACCCATTAATAACTATTATCTGTAGAAAATATCTTATTTTAATGAAAACATGTATACACCTACTTTATTCTATGCTTCTTTTCTCTCATTACAGTAATTATTTTTTTACAGAACCCAGTTGAAGTGTGTTGATTCGTTGACATACAGAAACATATGTTGGTAGAATAAAGGAAGATTACTGTATAATTTGTTTTTATTTATGTTGATTATATGCAATGTAAAACAATTACTTGTTATATTTGAAGCTTTTAGGTGAAAAGCAATTAGATTATTAA
The DNA here is from genome assembly GCF_965202585.1 of Thalia democratica. NCBI lineage: Eukaryota > Metazoa > Chordata > Thaliacea > Salpida > Salpidae > Thalia > Thalia democratica. The sequence goes on along the minus strand of NC_139167.1, from coordinate 43,389,860 downwards.
GAAGAATTAAAAGTAAAATTACAATAAAGTAGTATATAAAATAAACTTAGCTTAGAACTTTTAAAATGACTAAATTATAAAGTATTTGAATTTTTTAATAATAACAGGGTTGCCACTCGGTCAGGAAAAGTCAGGAAATCAGGAAAAGTCAGGATAAATTTAAAAAAATGACAAAAGTCAGGAAAAGTCAGGAAAAAATGGGGGGTTTTGAAAAAAAGTCAGGAAAAGTCAGGAAATTTGATAACATTTAAAAAAAAGTCAGATTTTATCAGTTTAAATTTACAAAACTCCTTGTTTTCCAAAGCCATCAAATGGTAAAAATTAATTAAAATTCCTATAAAGTCAGAGAAAAGTCCAAAATTTTCCTAGAAATTTACAAATTTTTTAAATTTAATTTCCAATGCCTTCATCTGGTATGAATTAGTAAAATATCCTTTATAAAACTGCAAAAAATTTCTATTAACATATTGAACAGCTTTATATAGTTTCAAGTGTTAGATTATGTATTTTACAATAAGTTTAATTTAAGAGTTTGATTTAAAAAAGTCAGGAAAATTTTGGTAAAAAGTCAGGAAAAGTCAGGAAAATTTTCTCAGCTTGATCAGTGGCAACCATGTAATAATTACTTTAGGGCAGCGGTTATTAATCTTTTTTTCGTTTTTTACCCCTTTTTGGAAGATTATTACCAAATTTACCCGCAATATACAAAATAGTATTTAGTTTGAGGAAAAATAATAGATTTGTTTAACTTTAAGCTTATTAGATCTAAAAAATACTAAAACTTAAAGAGTTTATTCAACTTTTAAAAAATTACAGTTAAAGATCAACTAATAACAATTAAAAACATTGATTTACATAGCTTGTAGTTAAGAAAATTTACCCCCTAAAACAAGATAATTTTTCCCCAGGGGTAAATTTACTCCAGTTTAAGAATCGCTGCTTTAGGGTATTGTGCTCGAAAACTACTTACAATTCTAGACAAATGCATATCATTATATGTTTGTACAGTTTTTGTTTAATAACCAGTTTAAAAGTTGTAATTAAGTTAATATTTTACAACTAATCTGGTTTATATGTTAAAATATAAGCCTGCAATAAAGTAAAAAGAGCTCGCTTTGTCTGTGATTTGTAAACAGGTTTTCAACTACAGTTGAAAGTAAACACATGAAATCATAATTTATTGAAATAAGAGAAAGACAAACAGGTTGGAAAATAAAAGATAACATATATAACAAAAAATAAATACAAACATATAAACACAAAAAAAAAAGTAAGTAAAGCAACACTATAGTCAATTTTTTTTTTAGTTGAAAATACAAATGTATTGATCGTTTATCAATAAATGATCAAAGGTTAAAAAGGTGCAAAGATACCATTTGAAAAATAACCGTCAAGTGTGTACCCACTTGTTTAAAATATTTTTCCTTTTGGATAGTAGTTGTTTTCTATCTTAGGCTGCTATTGCCATGCGTTCAAGGTTGCATATTTTGCTGATCTTACTCTGCCCATCTATATTACTTTTAGCGTGGTGAAGGACGCTCCATTCAATTTCTGGTTTGGTACCATACATGTCAAAGTATTGCCAAGCAAAATCCGAGTTCTAGAGCTCTTCTTTTTAAATATATGATTAAAAGTATACATATGACCAGTTTACCTATCTTTAAAATGACTTCCCGTCAATCTAATACAAATTTTATCGTTATTGTTATAACTATTACTCTTATTATTATCATTATACTTATTATATTTAACACGCACCTTATGTAAACAAAGTTAGTGTAAACCTTATGTTGACAATCATGAGTGTGCTAGTAACTGCAAGGTTGAGAGTTTTTAATGTGAGCTGATGACTCTTTTCAGCTACATATTCTGGAAACTTTATGTATACTATCTTTAAAGTTATGTTAGCCGTAAATGTATACAATCGTAATGAAATCAGAAAAAGCTTGTTTATCAGACTGGACTTTTAAAATCTGTTTATTAAATAGTTTTATAATTATCTTCTTATATTTTATACGTTTAATCAGTACATATTAAGCAGTTAAATTTTGATTTGACACAAAAATTCTACTATATGGATAGTTTTATAATAATTTTTTTTTATTAACAAACAAATTTTAAGTAGCTTTACAGTATCTTTCCAGTGTTGTTATGCTACTTAACACTGTTTTTAAACTTAACTTTAAACTTAAAATAGACCCAAAAACGTGTACTTTCAAAAACCTGGAAGAAATTTCTTAAAAACCAGTGGCAACCCTTTATAATACAGTGGGACAGAATCGCGCTGAACTTAGACATAGAGAGTAAAGTTTTGTATAAATTTAATGATTGTAAAACTTTATAAACAAAAAGTTGTTTTTTCTATAGTTCTAAAATAAAATTTGTACTTTATTAATTTTTGTGTTATACAGCGTATTTTTGTGTAGTAGGTTCAAAGTTTTTGATAATGAAAAAGAAATTTTTCTGTTAATATTAATTGATAACATTAAAAAAAAAAGATTCTATTAGGTATTTTGGAAAAGTACGTTGAGTAAAATATCTTAAAAAGAAAAAAATACCTTAATAGACTAAACCCGGCGTGGCGTCTAATGTCTCAATATAGAGGCGCTTATGGGTAATAAAGAATAGAAAGGGTGTAGAAGTCATTTAAGATTGATATAAAAATCGAATAAAAACTAATATTTTAGTTACATTAATTAAAAAGCACAAAGATACATGATAACTACATCACACTATACTAAAACTACAGTTGAACACAAATGATCAAAGAAATACTAATAAGTTTCTTAGAACTTATGTAAAAGAAGCATTTAATTCTTAAATCTAACGTGTTTATAGCACACCAATTATTGCCGAATGCCCAAAAACTTATAAAATGTTGTCTATTTTAAATTAAAAGCAAAGAAAGTTTTTTTTTTCTTACGTATATACTGGAAAGAAATTAACTCCTTCGAATAAACAATGTTGTTTTGGAAATTGGGAAAGTTGTATTAAGAAAGCTTATAGAACATTTATTTCAACAAAAATTTCAATTTTTATTGACACGCTTTAAAAATATAAAATGAAATGTTGATTTCATAACAAAAATATTTTTTGAGGGTTATCTTGATGGTTTGTCAAAACTTTATTAAAATTAGTTAAGTCGAAAGTTTTGAGAATTGTATATATACAGCTTATCCTCAAAATACCTGCTCGTTTGTTTTTTTTTTTTAGATTAACGAGAAAAAATCAAGTTATCTGATTAAGCTACAAGTATAACAAAACTCTTAAATTATTAGAGTCATTTTTAATTTTATTAACAATACAATGTTTCACTAGCTAGAAACTAGTCAAACGAGATCATCAGTTGAATAAAATATTATTCAAATAGAATAGTATTGTTAATAAAATTTGTAATTGATCATTCTCCTTATATTTAAGTTAATAACTTTTATTGTCATCTTTAAAGTATAAAGTACACAAATTAATAGATTAATTGATATAACAGTAAAGGTTTTCTAGCTTTTAGCTTAGTTTAGGGGTGGGCAATGTTTTCAACAAATTTATAAAATTTGCTTAAAAAAACATTTTTTGACCAAAACTTCAATTCAAAATGTTTTGTGTGACATATTGCTCTGTGAAAATTAATATTTATGGTTAATGTATTTTTTTGAAAGCGATAAAATTCGAAATTAATCTTTAAAAATAAGTTTTAATATAGTCTAAAATTTATTTTAATACCAGAATTAAAACTTTTTCCAAATATACTGATACAAAGCAAAATTTTCAAAAGTGTTTTGCTCTAAGAGGTTTAAAGCTAGGAAGCTTTTTTTTTCCTGCTGTCTTTTCATGTGGTTTGCCACGAACAAAAAATGGGCTAAGCTCTAATACAAAATTTTCATTTTTGAGGGGCAACAGATGCACCCAACTGTACACTCGATTATTACGCCATTTTATATCCTAAAAATTTTTAATATTGTGCTTATAGTATGGTTTTATTTCATTTTATCCTCAGAAAGGTATTTTGTTGATAAGTCTTAGTCGAAATATCTTTACAATAAATTGTTTGTTATAAATTGTTAAATGTTTTAAAAAAGCTATGCACTGGAAAATAAAATTTATTCAAATTAGTTTTTATTTTCTTAACTTACAATAACTACCAGCTATTTTTTTATTTATTAATGTGTTACAAATAATTCAACTGTTGCATTTTAATATAGATCTATATTTTTTTAATGAATTTTTTTTTTTGGTATCTTACTTAATTAATTAAATTTAAAGTACTTCTCTTGATACATCTAAAATTATCTTAAGTATTTAATTATGTTTAGAATAACATTATTTCAAGACTAATTTAAAACATTATTAATTTATATCTTGATGTGCATCCGTTTTTTTTTTTTGAATTACTTTTATGTAAAAATGTTGTAACTAATAGAAGCTTATAATAAAAACTTCGTTGAACTTTTAACAGTCAGAGAAATCTCAAAGAATTTTTAACTTCGCTTAACATTTATACTGTAGCATATATCCGCTAAAAGTAACTGTTAGCAATATAATATATTAAGATTAGTAATTATATTTTCATTTGCTTGTAAACTCAATAATATCAACTGTTATTCCAAATATATATCTCCTTATTTTTGTTTTTATCATACGTTATTACTTTTTTTTTATTATAAGTCTTTATTAGCAAGTTTTTGGTAAGAAAATGAAATTAAGATTTTTTTATATTTATGTACAAAACTATATTTTTCAAACGCTTTATTTATATTTCCTCTATCGTCCGATTTTTCGCTAATTATTATTACCAACTTTATGAGGAAGCTGACTTGTTTATTCTCGTGTCAATAGTTAAAGAAAATTAAAGCTTTAGAGGCGTAAAATCGTTAAGTTATCAAGTGATATGTATGTGACCCTCTGATTCTACAAACAATACCTTTGGGTTATCTGACAACAAGTTATGTCGGTCATTCAGCTTAGGAACACTTTGCCAAGTATGCCTACTAGTACCTGATGTCTTTTCAGTCGATTTTGAACGCGTAGCGAGCTTAGAAACTAGTTTTGTGAGGCTAGAGTCCGAAAGCGTCTTTTATTTTTGACTGGTAGTACTCATAGCTTACTAAGAGCTAAATATCTTATTAGTGACTAGACAGTAGTTAATTGAACTTAAACTAGTGCTCTCTAGATATAATTTCATGTATACTTTTGAAATAAGCTAGGTACAGGATTGCCACACACTCAGGGAATTTTGAAGTTGTAGAAAATCTCAGGAAAACTCAGGGCAGTTTTGTTTTTTTATAAAAATTTCAGGGACTTTTTTAGATTTTTAAAAAAATCTCAGGGAATTTTTTTTTCTAGATCTAGAATGAGATTTATTTAATCCAGTTTCAATATTTTGTTCAAAAAAAAATTATTTAAAAAAAATCTATTAAATTAATAAAAAAAAGATTCATTAATTTTAGTGCTTAACTAGAATTTTTTTTAGCCTTGCGGCTAGTTCTTCAATATTCTTTGAAATAACATCGTAATTTTTTAGTAATAATAAATATTTGAAAAAACTCAGGGAAGACTCTTTTTGACTCAAAGAGTAGCAACCCTGTAGGTAGTACTTATTTAACTCAGCCTAACGTGATTTTGATATTAGTCTTAATATAGACTATAAAGTATATACAGTGCTTATTCTTTTATCCGGACGCTCACTTATCCGGACAGTTTCGGTCAAAAAAAAAATCAAAAATATTTCAATAGTAAACACAAAAATTCATTCAAAAAGTTTCGCAACTTTTTAAATTCCATAAGTTTTCTGCTGAAAAACGTGAAAAAACTATATAACAAACGTATATTATTTCTAATTTTAGTAAAACTTCCAATTAAAACTAGTTTGTTAGGAGTGATATGTTTCCGTTAAATTGACTTTAAACTTAGTCAAAGTTTCGCGTTTTCTTTCTGTCTGTTTTTTTAATTAAAAAAAAAAGTCTTTCATTTAAAGCGATAGGTTTAAATTATTTTTTGTTTTTTTAGATAAATTCAGTTTATATTTTCTCTTACACAAGAACTAATATTTTATTTATATTAATAGTTTTAAATAAAAAAGTTTTTTTTTATTTAACATAAAAATCTACAAATTTATTAGTATTCGTTATATTGCCTAGAGTACTTTCAAAATCTTCTTCAGTAGGCAATTAGAACTGATTAATTCTAAATTTTCTTGCATATAAAAGTTTAAAAAAGGATATTATTACGTAACTACAAATCAAGTTTTAAGGTAAACTTTGTTTTAGAAGTCTGTCTTTTAAAAGTTTTTCAAATAGTAAATCTTATTAGTATCGTCTAAACTCTCAAAAACCAAATGATAAAAAATATGAAATCAAATCAAAGACAAAGGACCAAATGAAATCAAATTGTCAAACTTTGATGTGTTTGATTCAATGTTTTATAACACTTTAAAAAGCAAAATCAAAATAAAAATAGTAATCGAGCTTATTGTTGGTTGAAGTTAAAAATCAAAAATAAATAGAGTAAATAATCATAATAAATAAGTCGATAAAAGTAGTAGTGCTTATAACCTTAACTTTTTAAGTTATTTAGAAATGTATAATCAAAAAACTTTATAAACATTCAAACATGTTAAATAATAGTAACCTAGTCAATTATCTGTAAAGTGGTAATATAGTTTTGTTTATATTTATTGTTGCTTTGAGTTTATTGATCCATTTACTTTCTAAAAAATCTAAGTCTGAATAATTTTTAGTGGTGTCTACAAAGATAATTGAAAAAGCTTCTTTTAAATCTTTTTTTGATGTTTTGTGTTTTTTGGCGTAATGTATTTTAAGTGCTGCTCTATCACTAACATCATCTGTGGTTGTACTCTTCCAGATGTGTCTATGAGAGCACCATCTTTGCGAAAAGGACGAGATTGTCTGGCCGACATAGAACTCTTCGCATTCACTACATTTCGCCGCATATATCCCAAAATTTTTGCAATTTAAGTTTTTTTTCATTTTTATCGTTTTTCTGTTTTTTAACTTTACGAAGCTTGTTTTCTTTACCATTGTATCTTTGCAAAGCAAACATTTACCACGAGGGGATGAAATTCCTTCTTCATTACAACTTCATAAGCTAATTTCTTGTAGTTAGTTAGTTAAGTTGCAATAGTCTGCGGTCGTTTGTATGTTATCATCACGTTTTGATTCAGTTGTTTTTCTCTTTCTGTTAATTTAAGCAAGTTTGGAAAGATTGTCGTCCAAATGCTTATGTTTTTGTTACTTTCCTTCGTTCTTTTTGTTGGTGGTCTGAACCGATCTTTCCATTTTTCTGTTTTTTTCAGCATCTCTACAACTAAACCCTCTAAAACAAGTATGATTTTATGCACTTATCTTTTAATAGTTTCAAAGCTTCTAAATAGTCACAATCCCGTTCACACAATCTTCTTAATCTTATAGATTCGCTAAATACAATAGATTTGTAAATTGAGCGAGGATGATAAGATCTTCCATTGATGTAAACCCTATTGATAGCGGTAGGCTTTATGTAATTTCTTACATAAAACCAACCTTTTTCTTCTTCATCTATGATGTGATTGACATCTAAAAACTCCAACTCTTTGTTTTTACTTTGGTGAGAAATTTCTCTGAAAATAAGTTTTAAATCATACTTTTGAAACACAAATTTAAGTTTGTCTTTGATATTATCTGTGGTTGTTTTTGCTTGGGTAAAAAAGATAATGTCATCGATATAGCGCTTGAAAAGTATTGATGTTTTTAAAGTTGTTTTAACTTGTAATATTATATGATGTAGCGCAATATTGGCAATTGAAACAGAATTGTTATCTCCGGTAACAATTCCGTTTACTTGCGAATAGAATGATGTTCCGTTTTGCACTACTACATTTTCTAAACAAAACATTGTAAGATAGACTAAAGTTTTATTTACTTGTTCTAAATAGTTTGTGCACTTTTCGATTGCATTTGACAAACTAATTTTAACTAATTCTCGACTTATGTTAGGGTATAAGCCTTGTACATCTGCAGCGACTAAAAATATTTTTTGTTTATTCAATTAATTTTGTGGTAGACTTTTTTTTCATAAATCTAAATCTTCTAAATAACTTTTGCTGTCTTTACAGTATTCATTTATATCATATTTACAAAATTTAATACTTATTGGTTTAAATAACATTTCTAAAAAGCTTGTAACTCTTGAAGTGGTTATGGTACCTGCAGATTGTACTAGTCGAGTTGGTATTTCAAAAATGTTTGTATTCAAAACTTCTGAGTTATTTAATTTATGCGTTTTAAACAGTGGGTAAGCATATGCAGGTTCGTTACAGTGAAAGTGTTTGGCCATTGTTCCTTTTAGTTTTGAGTAAATACCATTTTTATGTTTTATTCCGATTGTATGTTTTAAAATTTTATCATCTATGCAATTTAGTTTATGTAAATTTATAATCGAGTCATTAAATTTTTCACGTATGTTTTCAAAATGCTTTTTAATATTATTTTATTTAGTGTGTCTAACTTTTTAAACATTTCAAGCTCTCGACCCATTATTTTTTTGTAGTCATTAAAGTTCAGAACTACTAATTTACCATCTTTATCTGATCTACATATTACTATATTTCTGTTACTTACTTGTTCATTTAATTCAGTTAGTGCTATTTTGAGTTTAATATTTAAATTGTTTCTTTTAATGTATTGTTCTTTAACTTGTACTTCTAAGTTTCTTATTTTATTTGTAGTTATACTGCAATAAGTTTTAATTTTTTCATCAACTAGAGCATTTATGGGTCGATTAAATTTTTCCATTTAAACTTAAAGTTAGGGCAGGTGGAATTACAAATGATGAATTTTACTTGCTTAACCCATAAAAAATGTACATAGTTGCAGAGGGTCAGCAAGTCTGATGTTTTTCTACCATAAAAAAAAATTATTTAACTTTAAGTTTAGCTTTTATTTTTTATCATTTTATTATATATTACTTACAATTACTATGTATTTGTTTTTACCATAACACTTTTATTATGCATTGCATTATATGCAGCAGTTATATTAATATATGAAAAAAAATATTTTTTGTAGTTATCCGGATTTTTAGTTATCCGGACATGTTTACAGAAAATCTTGCCCAACGTGTCCGAATAAGTGAATAAGCACTGTACTTAGTTTAGCCTTAGTGATCTTCATGAATAACTTACTATATAATCTTAATAAAGAATAGATAACGATATACTAGTACTAATGATGTAATATATACTTATCTACGTTACATCGATAATAATATATAAATATTCAGCACTCAAACTTTATTTTACAATTAACAATAAGGCGATATAAATGAACACTCAAACACGTGCAAGTCAGAGCTCCACGGCACTTTTCACTAGATGTATTAACGTTTGTTTTCAGTTCTCAGTGATTCTTACTGTAGTCAGAGCAAAGCTACAACCTGAAGCGTATAAAAAATCTTAAGTCCGCTTTGTTTGAGCTACAACAGAAAGTTTTACTTGAAAAACATTTGTCAACATAACAACGAAAGATAGAAAACAGGTAGTAATCGATATACACGGTTATTACAGAAGTCAACTGACCCACAGTAGAAGTGTGAGGCTCGAAAAAAAACGGTTGTAAGCGACCAACGAAAGCCGAAAAGTGCATTGAGATACACTTGCATCGTTTCTCAGCGGTTTTTACTGAAGTCAGTTGACTACAATATAAGTGCATTGCTTTTAGAAACAGTCGCAACAACGAAAGCTGAAAGCGTATAAAAGCTAAAATACAATCTAGGTGACGTTCACAACTAGGCCGAAACACGTTTTGGTAAACGTTTTTCTATGTCGCGTTTGTAACTAAGTCAAAAAATACACGATTCTAAAAAATGTGAAATTTTGTTTACAAAGAATCAAAGGGTTGCTAAAACAAAAGAGCGTTTGCTTTAATTGTAACTGTTCTCGTCAACAATAACAGTCAGCCGGAACGAAAATTGAATTAACTTGCAAAGCGCATTCGATTTAAGCGAAATGCTGCGACGGTTTTAACAATCTACTGAGGAATATTCAAAAGCTGCCACTTTTAAGCAGCGATTGGCTTTATATAGTGTTATGCTACAAACGTTAAGGGTAAACTCTCTAATTTTTTTTAAGTCTTTTGGAGAACAAGCAGATAATGCTTACATGTATTATTACACTAAATAACATATACTATTTATCAAAATTGCTTGTATTTACATTAAAGTTGTAATGTCTAACTAGACCCAACATAGTTACAATAATTGTGGGCAAACAGTATTGAGCAAACTTGTCTGCTTCATATTCGTGAAATTATTTATTGATACACTTGAGGGTAAGGGCTTAATAAGATATACAATAACTTCAATTAAACAAAAATTAATAAACAAATACTAAAAGTTTGTCTAATAATTTCAAGCCACCTATAATTTGAGTTTCTGTGAATCTAGTGGTTGTAGATCTTTGTAGTTTTTAAACTTAGATCGTTAAGCGTATAGTCATGAACCATTCAATTCAAAAAGTAGAACTTATAAATCAGTTAGATTTACTAAAACTTCGTTTGTGACGGCTCTTCTCTGAAAAATATTCCAAAAAAAAGATTCAACACCGAACTAATTTATTTATTTTGGCAAGTATGGTCCATAAGTGTTCCACATAAACATCTATTAATTAGAGAGCACAAACTAAGGCTTCAGTGCGAAAATACTTTTAAAAAGTTTGACTGAAACAACGATTCATCGTTACTATGTCTGACATAATGAGGACGTAATCAGGTAGAAGAATGTCACATGGATTGTGGTTTATAGTCATGCGTCCAGAAAAGTGCGATATATAACAAACAAATTATATAAGCAAAAAGAGTATTAAACTTGAAAATTAACGTTATTTAGACAACTTAAGAATTACACATACAATTAAACTAAAGCAACTTTAAACAGTAAAAACAATCTATTTGAAAGAGTGGAGGTTAATTGTTGCATACAAATTACAGTTCAGATATTTTTATTGAGACTTGTAAATAAATTTGTTACTAGCAAAATAAATAAAAATGTCGTGTATCGCATGTCATCTTTGTAATAAGCTTACAAACATTTCTGTTATATTTCAAAATAATAAAAACTTAATAAACTGAAACTTTTTTAAATAAAGTATTTAAATGCATTAAAAGCGATTTAGTTTATATAATACACCTGGGTGACTGTTTATATTATTCTCTTAAAGTATGTTCTCATCGTGCGCATAACAGTTTTTTGGAAGTTTTCTTATTGTTATAATGATGATCAAAAATTTTATCAGAGTGCAAAATATATTTTTTTAAACTACACTTTCTTCAGTCTTAATACCACGTATAATAAGAACTAGAAATAGTTTTACACGATAATCTGGTTCTAACTATAATAAGATTTGATCAAAAATTTTGGATCTACTGTCATTATCGAAAAATAATTCTACTTAAAAAAATAGACTGGTAAATTTTTCGAGAGAATTTGTGGCTTATGCTAATTATGTTGTTATGCATATAAAAATAAAGTTCAAGTTCTATTTAGTCGAGTTTCATAAGATAATGTTAAACCTGAACACAATTTATTATAGTTATTCAACACAAGGCAAAAACACGTTTGTCATTGAACTAACACTAAATTTTAAGAACATTTTTATTACGAAACAAATATCCAGACAGACAGAAAAAGCAAACTTCAATCGTTTACTAGTATTATTTGTAATCTTAAAATTGTTCAACTTTTGTATCTAACCTTAATAATTACTAGTATCAAAACTGCTCAACAAGTTCAATAGAACAAATATATTGAGATAAATAAAAAAGCTTTTAAAAAGTAGTTTATGTAAATTAATCAACATGATAATTGTTAAAGTTTTATTTTGCACTGTACTATAACTTTCAAAGTAAAAGTATTTAAAACTATTTAAATTAATAACAGAGATTGTCAAGTTGGTCATTGGAAGAAACACAAGTCAATATGTGATGTATTTTGTTTGAAATTCAAAGAAAAATAAATTTTGTTCGTTTAAAATTCTGTGCACTGTATGATTTTTTATCTATTTAAGATGTTTTAATATTTCGAAATTTACACAATACAAATAAAGATTATTAAAAAAAATATGTGCAAAGTATTTGTTATGTGATGGAAGCGTATAAAATAGCTAAATGAATAGCTAAAAAACTAATAATAAGTTTATTGTAACATGAATTAAAATTCTAAGATTATAATATTAACTGCACTAAATTATGAGGCATAAGTGGCTACTACTGATAAAACTATATAGATATTGTATTGAAATTATTTTTATAACTATTTCGGTAATTGTTTTGGTTGTACCTGATATTTGCTGTAGACATATACAGCAAGAATAACAAGCGTTGCACCTAATGTGAAAGCAAATGTAACCTGAAATTCAAATATAAATATAGAAATAACTGTACTGACTATAATAGATATTGATGTAGCAAATCCTTTCATTATGTTATCAGCATATTTAACTACAACAGCAACTAAAAGGCCTCCAAATCCACTTAAAAATACGCAAAACCATACAAGCGAATTAAAACCAAAAAAGAAACCGTTTTCAACAACATTTTTTCCATCTTTCATGTATACCGCCATAACTCCTGTAATGGATCCGAAAATTCCAAGTTGAATGTTCCGTAACCATATTGACCCTTTGCTACCTTTAAGTATTTTTTCAAAATAAACACCAGCGAATCCACTTGATATGCATGAAATAACTACCGCTAAGAGCCCTAACAGTTGATTTTGCTCTACTGACTCACTAGTTTTTTCTGATGAATTCTGAACCTGTAATTTATTCAATAGTTTATCTCCATAAGTTCTGTATAATGTACAGTATATTTTTTATTTCAAGTTAACAAATATATAAGTTCTGTATAATGTACACTAATTTTTTTATTTTAAGTTAATAAATATATAAATTTTTACTACTATAGGAATGTTTTTAAACGTATTTATGTAAAATTTGTAAATGGTACACAAATATAAAATTTACAATTTAATTAATTTATATTTTAAATAAAACACCCCTTTCTTAAAAATCATAATTTTTTTGAATAACCGAAAAAATTATTTTTCAAATGATTACAAAAAAAATCACAATCGGTAAAATTCAGTTACAACTGGAATTAATATTAATGAAGTTGTTTTACCTGGTGAGACGTTAAGAAAATTTATTTACAAATTATTTATTTATTTACAAATTTTTAAGGTTGCAAAAATTCAAAAACAAGTAAGGTGGAAGCAGGATTAACGTTGAATTAGAGCGGAAACTTTAAAAGTTTTGCTGGTGTGGGTGTAGGATTTTTTTTATTTAATTCGAACCATAAAAGTTAAACTGATATTTAAAAGTTTTATTATTCGTAGACCACTTGAACATTAATGTACGTAGAAAAGTTTTCATTTATATATATTAAATAGAATAACATAAAACAAAACTCCAAATTTTTTTTCTAACTTTTGCTAGTATTCTACTATTACTCTTACCCCTACTTTATTTGTTTCTTTCAGCTATCACTGTTACCCCTAATCTGTACCCTTGGTCGGTATTTTTTTTACCATTTGCAACTTAGTTGTTTTGTTATTTGTTTTTAAACTTAGTAATAGAGATTATTCATTTTATTTCACAAAGCTTTTCAAAACTATACGAGTTTCATTGTCAAGTGGTAAATGTTAAATGAATTTGAAAAAAATTTGGTTAGTAAAACAGTTAAAAAAATAATTTTAAATTATGACGTATGAATAATTCAAATTAAGAGTTTAGCAGGTAAAACTAAAGTAAAGATATGCTAATTAATAAACTGGTAATAATTTTGCTTATCCATTTAATGCTATTTGCGTATTCAACTTAGGTCGTTTTTCCTCAATTAATATTGATTCAAGGCTGTATAGTTTGCTTTGTTTACATCGTTTCGAAACTTTTTTTTGTTTTGAACTATGTCAGAGTTTAACATTGTGTGCAATTAAAAAGATGGTCAAACATTGCGCCGTAATAGTTGTTCAACTTATTTTATTAACAGTTTATAAAAGTTGTTAATTAAAAAAACTTTTTATTAACTTTAAACCCTTTATTAAAAATCGTACAAATACACAATAATTACAAAAGTAGAGCATCATTAATAAAACTACCTATACGTTTGTAATTGACAAGGTTCGTAAGCAAAATTTTACTATTTTTAGACTAGAACTTTCCTAGCTCTTGTTGGTCGGCGCTCTTTAGAGCTTATAAATCAGACGATCTAGTTAGCCTTTTAGTTTGTGTGTAATAACTAATCTATTGATAATAAGACTGTTAAGTTTTGATTTTTCAATATAATGTATTAGATATGGCCCCTTGGAGAATATCATAAGAGTTGGAGTTGTCTGAAGATGAATTGTCATGTAACAGCTGTCGACATAATTAATATTCTCTTTTAGAGTGCAAGCTCACATAGTGCTGGGCTACAAACACCAAATGCTTATTTAGAAAGAAATTCAAAATTTAATAATCTGTTAGAATGAAACAAGCTGAATTTTAAATTTCAAAAAAATTCTAGCATTTGTACTGAAAAATCCTGAAAATTTGCTAGTAATGCCTGAGTTTTAGAAAAAATAATGCAAGAAAATTAAACTTTTATAAAGAAATAAATTTACTTTTTGTAATCAACTCAAAAAAACTAATGTTAAACATTATTCTAATAAATCACTAATGTTTAAACATTTCAACTAAAATTTTGTCAATATTGCCAAAAAAACTGATTTAGCTTGACGCGTATGAACCTCGAATTAATCTAATTAAAATTCTCATTAAAATCAATGCTTAGTAGAAGAACGTATTTTGCAATTTAAATGCTAGTTAAAAGAAATGAAAGTTATTACTTTTTCAACCATAAAATCAAAGAAAGAAGAATCAATTAAAGTCTATTGTGCGTTATTTCATGTGTGCGAGAAGCGACACATTATTTAATGTTTTAAAAAGTACGTTTTTAGTAGTCTTATCTACTTCGATAATAAAAACATACAAGAATAAAGCAATATTTGCAGTAAAAGCTTGTAGTCATGCAGGGACATACTTGTATTATTTAATTATTGATAACATTCAAGTAATACTAATGTTATAGTAGTATTTATCAAAAATATCATTAAATAACCTGTACAATAGCAACTCCAGAAAATAGCAAAATCATAGACAACCATTGAAATTTTGACAATTGCTTTCCTAACATTGTTACTGAAAATATAGCAGTAGTTAGAATCTTCAATTGGTAAGTGACCTGCAGCAATTTTATTTCTAATAGTTGCATTTTGTTTTTCATTTCAATAAACTAAACAAAAACTTAACGATATTAAGAATAAATTTAGTTTATTAGTTTTAGAAAATAGATGGTTGTTAAGCGGAATTGGTCAAATATTTTACCACACAAACAAGAATAACTTTTCAGCTAGTAGTTACTTTCACTATACAAGTTTATAATTAATTTAAAATAATTTACATTTATATAATAAATACTAGGTATTTTATACCCTTTCTATCACATCGTGGTATCATCTTTCAAAAGTAGTTCAAAGCTTGTATTCAAAAAACTTATAATTTTAACCATGTATGAATAATATTACCAAATCTCTGTTATTTAGTTTTATTTTATAGCTTTTGATAATTATAACAAACTAGACTTTATTTTTCACCTTGCTTTTATTTCTTGTCCAGTAGTTTTTCGTTAAAAGTTTTTTAGTTGAAGAAATTAAAGAGGTTTTTAGTTTGTAAAATACTATAAGTTAACATTAAGGTTTGATCATATCACTTTGATTATCACACATACTAAGTACAAGAAGTAGTATTATCAAACCTTTATGTAAACTTTAGCTTATCTCATGGCACACGTAAGTCCAGGCTTTGGCTCTGATAAACTTTCGCCGATTTTTTCTTTGAACTACTTATGAAAAATAAACCAATAAGATTATATAAAAGATACTCACTTGGTATTGTGATGTAATTATTATTTTAAAACTTTATGGTTTAAATTCGCGTACTTTGAAAATTATATAGTTGGTTAATTTTTATATCTTATTTTAGTATTATTTTTATAAATTAGTTCCATTTTTTAACATAATATTTAAAACTATAAAAGCTTATACCTAAATAAATTTACATTATAAAATTTTATTGTTTGACAAAAATTAACATTAACTCTTATATGAAAGATTTAAGTATGAACTAAAGCCAGTTTTTATAAAATTTAACTTTTGATATATTGTAACTTCTATAAAAAGTTTTTGATACAAACGTGTTGACCGCAAACTTTTCATTGTCAACTTTCTGGAAAATTTAAAAACTCACTAAAAATCTATCTTCTCCTTCATTTTTCAAGACCTTAAACTTTCATAATACATTCTTTATTTAGTTTAAAGACTTTGAATGTTGGGTTTATTAAAAATTTTATTTTAGATAGAAAAACCAAAAAAAAAAAAGATTTTTTATTTAAAAATTTCTTCTTTAAATATGGACTTATTGTGAAATTTTGAAGAAGATAGGTTAAAAAATGAAAAAGATATATTTTTAGTGAAATGGCCTTTTTTGTTTGCGCCTTCTATAAGTAACCTATTGAGGTCACTGACATTGATCGCTTATATCTCAAAAGTTACTATGAACTTTATTAAGCGGTTTGAAATTCCTGATAGTTCAGATTAAACTCTCTCTAGAAAATATGATCAACTAGTACCCCCCCATGGCCTTAAATGCTTTCACAAAAGATGTTAAAAACATAAGTTTAATGTTATTTTAAGTTAAAGATATAGTTACAACTGTTATCTTAATTTAGTGTTATTGAACTAAGCACTGTAATGTGCAAAAACTTATTTGTATAAAAATAATCAACTAAAAATAAAAAAATACTCTATTTTCATATTTATTTTGATAGTACGAAATAAAAATTAGAATCTGTACAGTGTACATAGGGTGCATCTCTTGCCCCTGAAAATGAAAATTTTAGAATTTGGCAAAGTTAATTTTTTTTGTAGGTGGTAAATCACATAAATAGACAGAACAAAAAAATAGCTTCCTAGCTATAAGCCTATTAGAGCTAAACACTTTTGAAAGTTTTGCTTTATATTTGTATGTTGAAAAAGGCAAAAAAATACGATTTCACTAAAAATATAACTTCTTTTATGTTTTTTGAGATAATTCCTTAATTAATTAATTTAAGGAATTGTTCCTTGCCATATTAAGAAAATTCTGTAGTAACAAAATTAAAAAAAAATTAAAATTTTAAGGAAAAAAATGAAAAAAAAAAGTTTTACTTTTTTAATAATTTCTTTTTTAGAATTTGTTGCTACAGAATTTTCTTAATATGACAAGATTAAGTAATTATCTCAAAAAACTTAGAAGAACACAGATTTTTAGTAAAATAGTCTTTTATTTAGCCTTTTTAAATAAAGCAAAATTTTCAAAAGTGTTTAGCTCTAACAGGCTTATAGCTAGGAAGCTAATTTTTTAGTGCTGTCTATTTTCCCACCTACAAAAAAAAATAACTTTGTGAATTCCAAGGTCGGGACAACAGATGCACCCTACTGTACAACTGTTATCAATAAAATTCAAAAAATTCTTAAAATGGATGGATGAATTCCTATTAAAGATTATACGTTATTTACTAATAACACACAGAGTCTTAAAGAGTAAAAGGTAGTTTTTTTTACAACTATGTATAAATTAGCAGCTTTACAAACCTTTTTTAAAGATATAAGGAATTTTATTCTAAATTAGAGATTCAAACTGCGGCCCCCGATGTACTTTTCAGTTAATAATAGACTTTTTTGAAACAATAAAATAAAAGTATGTGTGGTAAATCTTAACAGTTAGGCTCTTATTTTTTTAGATTGTGCTTTACTACTTTACTACTACTTACTAGTACTTTATTACTACATTTTATCTATTTTTTTAATAGTATTTTTAAATTGTGTACTTTTTACAAAGAGATCACAATAAAAGTTCTCGACTTAATAATAAGTAGAATAACCAACTTCAATTTTTTAATTTTGTTATCAAAACAATGTTTCACTCGTTTGAATTAGTTCAAAGGAGACCCTCAAACTGGTAACTACACTATTAGATTTTTAAGCAAAAATTTTGATTACATCACGATATGATAGTTAAATTTTCAAAGAGGTAAAGCATTTATTACAGAGTTTATTCTAATGTGATAATTATAAGAGTTTTGTCTGTTTACAAATTTTTCAACTTTACTAAATTTAAGTATGTTGATTCGTTTTAAATTTACAATATTATTAAGTAACTGATATTTTTTTTAAGTTTAAGATGAATTCACCTGTTAATATTATGATTTTGTTGAATTGATAGTTTTTAATTAAAAGTTTTGTTTTATTTGTCTTTTTACACATAAATGCCAGTTTTATTTCAAGTTTAGCCTAATGCCTTCCTGCCCGTTTATATAAAAAATAATTTACAGATTTTATTACTCAACTGAGAATCTAGTTTAAACATGAAACATTGTTTTACCAATAAAATTTAAAAATTAAAGCGTATTTTTTTATTGATAACTATAATTTTTATACCAACTACAACCCGCGGAATACTTTTTGTTATACAGTGCGGCCCGCGAGTAGCTTTTTCTATTAAAATTGGCCCATTACTTATAAAAGGCTGCTGACCCCTTCTCTAAATCAACAGCATAAAAATTTACTAATAAAAATTTACTAATAAAAACTAAGCATTTTTAAATTTTCCTGACGAAGTGACAACCTTGATTGTTTAATACAGTATGTGTTTTTTTTTTTTTTGCTGACAACTTATTTTTTTTAATTTTACCTATAGAAGAGCCAAAACTCAGTGTAATATAATTATTGATTGTTAAAATTAGAACTTAGAACACTTACAAACTGCAAAGTTGTTATAAGGATAAAGTTGTGAATAAAACCAACGTTTGTGAATCACAGGTACAATTAAAATATTTTTTGATAGAAGTAGTTTAAACTTTAAACTAGAAAAATTTAAGTTCGTTTTTCAAAATTAACTCCAATTAAAACTCTATACCATTGAATGAAACTTATTAAAGATATATACTACCTAACATACTTGATAAGTTGCAG
Source organism: Thalia democratica (assembly GCF_965202585.1). Taxonomy (NCBI): domain Eukaryota; kingdom Metazoa; phylum Chordata; class Thaliacea; order Salpida; family Salpidae; genus Thalia; species Thalia democratica. The sequence goes on along the minus strand of NC_139167.1, from coordinate 43,370,765 downwards.
CAGGCAGATTTGACACAGCAACATATAGAAGATTGTTTTGTATCATATATATAAGCGAAGGTACTGATAACTTCAGAGTGTCCATAGGGTCATCAACTACTTTTTCTTTTAAGAATCCACAAAGTTTAGGGAAGCTTCCTTTTTAAATTTATTACAGAGTTTACAATATTCAGCTAGTTACAGGGTTGCCATCAGCTTTTTTGAAATTTTGTATATGAGTAATTTTTTGTATCTAATCTTTTTATAAACTTAACATGTAAATTTTATAATATTGTAACATGTTTTAAGTTAAACAATTTAAAGTTTTCGACTCAAATGTCTTTAAGGAGATTTTTATCCAATATTTATTTTAACAGTTTATTACTAACAAAACAATGTTTCACTCCTATACTTGCATATAGGTGATCCTCAGTTGTAGTAAAAAGATCTGAATTTTTTTTTGAACAAAATAAATGGAAGTAAAATAATAACAAAAACTAATGGTTTAACAACAAAAAACATACTAAACTTGAGTAAAAATTTTTATTGTGATATTGTAATATTTATTATGTCATAAATCTAAGTTAGAAATTTTGATCTTTAAGTTTCAACAGTGTGTTTATAACATTACCAATTGCAAATGTTGTGTTTAGTATTCTATTTCTGTTTTTTTTTTGGCAACTAACTTCAATGTGAGTCATGTTTTACTACTTTAACGTATATAACATTTTTTTTTTTTTCAGTCTATCTTACCAACAAAATTCTTAAAAGCGTAACATAAGCATTAAAAAAATTTTTACTCAAGTTTAGTATATTTAAGATTTATTTTTGTTGTTAAACCATTAATTTTTATTTTTTTTCTACTTCCAGTTATTTTTTCAAAAAAAAATTTTTTTCAGACCTATTTACTACAACTGAGGATCTCCTATATGCAAGTATAGGAGTGAAACATTGTTTTGTTAGTAATAAACTGTTAAAATAAATATTGGATGTAAATCTTATTTAAAATTCTAGGTTTTCCCAGGAAAGTTTTTAGTGAAGTTTGTTAAAAATTTCTGAAATGCCAGGTTTTTCTTGTTTTATTTTTGCCTAAATTGTCAAACTCCAGGATTTCTAGGTTTTTTGGCAATCCTGTTTACAAGATAAATGATTTATGAGACATTCAAAATTAAATTATTTTTATTTAGCTTTATTTAAACAACGAAATAAAATCATTCAGTAAACTTTGTACTTTTTAATTTTTTAAATATAGGTATTTATTCTTTAGAATATTTAAATAGTTAATTTCCTACTTAAAATCTATTATTAACAATTCAATTTAAAAAATGTCAGATTTATAAGAAAAATTAAATTAAAATTTTCAGGACTTATAATATCTTTTTAACAAAAAATTTATTTAATTAAAATTTGTAAGTAGTTTTTCCTTTTTTTTTTTTTTGATTAAAATTCAAAATTTTTTGCTTAGTTTTTTTTTCGTAATCAAAGTTGTTTCTAATTTTTCAAGATTAAGTGGCCTCCATGTGAAATAGAAATAATGTTAATCAATACTTCGAGTCACAATATATATATATTACTACAATTCAGGGAAGTAGATTGAATGACCCTTACCATTGCAATGTTCTAAAACAAAACTTTTTGTTTGAATTTTTGATAATAGTTTAAGCTACCAAAGCAACATGTAAACAACAGTGATTATTTAAATTAATTTTACAAAGAAACTTTTAGCATTTCAGAATCAACAAAGCTACAATCTAGCTATAATGGTAGAACAGGAAGTTAATAAAAAACAGTTTTCTGTAAATTTTTATCCTAGCAATGGTTACAAAAATCAAATAATCTTAAAGTACTATATTTTTTTATCATATAAGATACCTGTCTATCATACCAATGCTAATTACTTTTTGTGGTCATTCAAAATAAATTATTATTAAAGTCTTAAGAAATGAAGAAATTGATTTCAACCACTTCAGCCATTTACTTAAAAAGCTTACTGTATCTTATAAAAAACGAAACCATATAAATTAAATCTATATAGAACATATTTTTGTACACATGACATGTGAATCATTGAAAAGCTCTTACTTACCAGGTAAAAAATACTACAGAAAACGTATTATAATATCAAAAGAAATTTTAAAGAATTAGTAATAAATGATTTGAAAAAAAATAAATAAACACTAGAATTCACCTTCAAATTCATACAGTATAACACATAGGCAGGTGATAAGTTTGAAAATTTCTGCCATCACCACAGCAACTGTAGAGTAAAAATGCTCCCCTTCGACTGTACGAGCCTTCCTCATTGACAAAATAAGAGTTGCATTTTGAATAACAAGTAATATTAGTGCTACGTACTTCATGTTTACTGTTTATAAATATTTTTAAGAGAAATACAATTAGCATAATACTTACTGGTTTAGTAAGATTTTAAAATTTTTATGTAGTACATGAAAAGATAACTTGTGTGTATTTGTGAGTAAACATGCTTAAAATGTGTCACTCAAACAGCCTTTGTAGTTAGTTTATCTCAAATATATTTTTAAAGTTAATGTAAATTTTTCACTATCTTAACCACAGGAAACTTACTTCATATGCTTAAATAATGTAACATACTTTTAGAGTATAAGAATATAGTTTTTAAAATTTTTATCCAATAACATTTATTTCATATAAAAAACATTTTTAATAAAACTATACTTATCTTCGCAACTTTTGTTGAAATTGCAAATTTTTAATAATAAAAAAACATTACTAAAGGCCATAGGTTGACTAAAATTGTAGAATTTATATTATAGTAAATTTCATAATCTTTCAGATGATTCTTTTAGATTTTAAAATATTAAGTAACTCTTTTAATGAGCGGTTATATATAAGTATGTCAGAAACATCTTTTTGGAATCAACCAAGGGCGTCCCGTAGTCTTTTTGTTAGGGGGTGCTGCAGATTGACATTGTCAAGTTTAAAAAGTCCACTAGTTTGAAACTTTAGATAAAAATCATAAAAGTGATATGAATAGATAGGCTAATTTAAAAATAAAACTTTAATAAATTTGTTTAAATAAATCTTAAATAAAAAAATAACAAAATGTAAATAAAATAAAAAATGTTAGACTCTCCTGTGCCCTGAACAACCTTTCTATATACTTCATTTTAAATAAATTTTAAATTCAAAATAATGCATGAAACTTGTGAGTTTAAGTACAGGTTATATAAGTTTTAGTATAAGAATTATCTTTTATATATTCTATTTTGTTGTGTAAGTAATTTTATCTGAAAACTTGAATGTATTTGCCTAAAAAATAAAATTAGAGAAAAAATAAAATGTTTTTTGTTAAGTCATTTTGTACTTCCCTCACATAATAAAATGTTTGGGATATCCACTTTTAGTTAACGACATGTCAAAATTCAACTCAAATTAAAAACAACTTATCAACCATAAGTCTCCAAAGTAAGATCAAGCTGTAAAAACTTATTTTATAAATGCTTTAACATCAAATTAAATTTCAAGTCAACCCATACAGTAAAAATGAAGTAGTATCAAAGTTCTTTAAAAATATTTTTTTATGTTATTTTTATCAGAATAAAATAGTTACTTGAAATAATACCAAGACAACAACAGGTTCTTTAAGTAAGGTTTTTTACAGCAAAAAAAAGACTATTTCAGTATATCTTACCTTTTCCTTCTTTTTTAGCAATTGTTAACAAAGTTTTTTGGCAAAATATCTTAGACTTTTAAAGTTTTCTAGGAACTGATTTTTTAATTTTTGAGTATTTTTTTAGTCTAAAAAAAGTTTTTTTATAACTTTTGTCATAATCTTTGTTCTTAATATTTTCACATTAGGTCAAGAAAACCTGTTTTAAATCAAGCTAGGAACGCTTTCTGAATTTTTAGGTTGCTATCTTAAATAATAAAATAAAATATGGATTTTATATTTTTTTAATTTATTATTCTGTTTCTCCCTCCAATGAGAGGCTCTTACTTTGACTGGCCTTATCTAAATGGTTAATTTAAATTTTATAAATCAGTAAATTGAATTTGTAGACTAGCTAATGATTTTTAAAATAACTTCAAGAAAAAGTTTTCACAACCCCACATTATTGATAAAAAGTTGTGGATATCAACTTAGACTTTATTTTTACAGAAAGTTTATAATACTAAGTGAATGCCAAATTTATTTATAATGTTTATTTTACATTTTTGAAATGTTGTTTTTACAAAAATTTTATTTTCAATATAGGACAAATACATTTGAAATTTGCATATAACTTGTTAGCTACATGCTGCTTATTTCAATTATAAAAATTATCAAAAAACAAAGTTAATTATATTTAAAAGAAATACAAGTTTTATACGTAAATAAGATAGGTAGCCTTTATTTTCTTTTACTTTAGTAAACAATGAACTTTACCGCAAGATCAACAACAGCAGTATCCGAGACAATCTTACGACCAGTTCCGTCCTTATTAGGACTCATCAGACAGGAATAGTCGCAAGAAACCGCTATTGTGATCTTAAACAAGCGGGCTTAAGTACAAAGTACTGAAGCGACCGTTTGTGGGTAAAGTTGAAAAATGACACAGCTAATTCATTCACAGCTTTGTTTAAAGTTTGAAGTGTCTAGCTCAAAAAATGAAGAAGATAGATTTTTAATATTTTTTATAATTTCCAAGAAAATTGATGCAAAAAAAAATTGCAGTCCACACGTCTGTATCGGAAACTGTTTACAAAAATTACAATATCTCAAAAGTTAAATAACATTTTTTTGTTCTATGAAAACTAGCTTGTAGTTTGTACTTCAGGCTTTTATATAAAACTCTATGTTATTTTTAGTAAAAAGTAAAGAATTTTTTTAACGTTAAAACCAACTTGAAGTTTAGTAAAAACTCTATAAAATAAGATCAATTGTAAAAAATATGGCTCACCCCTCTATGGCCTTGATATATTCAAGAATAGATACGCCAGCAATAACAACATATTTAACCGTATTGGCTAAACAATGATATTTAATTGTTTATAAAATAAAACATAACAATGTAGTGGGTGTCAAGTTTACAAAATATGTAACATGAAAAGCATAAATTGCAGCATAATTATAGAAATACTTAAAAACTAACTAAGACGTATAAAACAAGATACATATTAAATTTTCCAATGAAAAATATTTCCTGAAAATTTGAGGTCTTTTGCATAATAAGCAAAGAAGATATATTTTTAACACTGTCAAATTCTGTGAAAATTGGCAAGAAAAACTTTTTTCAACATGTTTGTGTAGAATAATTTATAAAACTGACTACATATCTAATGATAATTTTAACTTTTGTATACCTTAAAAACTATCTTATGGTTTATACTTTAACAATGAAAATGGAGTAATTATCAATTTTGTTTAAAAAATTTGTAATTCCTATGGCTTCAAGCTAGTTTCAAACAATAAAAAAAAATATCGATGTCATTTTTGATAAAACTTATTTAAAAAAGATTTTTTAACATAGGTTAAAAACAATATACCTTAATTACTAACATTTTACAAGTACCATGCTTTAATATTAATATTAGAAGTAAACCTAGACCAGGAGCCGGTGAATTACTACCTTAAAGCAGAAATTTTAAGCATTTGACTTAAAACTTAGTTAACAACTTAAGTTTTATACAAAAATTTGAGACAACAATTCATTTTGCAGTTTATTTTATTTTTTGTGAACTAAAAATTTTTCAATCTACCCTTTTCAATAGTTCTGGTAGATAACTAAATAGATTTTTGTAAAATAGTAAACTTAATAAAGTTGTAAGATTATGCGTCATAATAGTCTGAATTGTTGTCTCAAATACCAAAAAGAAGTTATTTAGTAAACTTAAGTTTTATTACAACTTTGCCAAATACTTACTCAAAAACACTAAGCTAATGGAACCATTATCAACATTAACTATTATCTTCTCTGTTATTCAGAAGCATATAAATCCTTAAACAACTGAATTTTTAATACAAACTAACAACATAAAATAGCACAATATATTTATTATATCATAGTTTGCTTAAAGTTGTTTAATTTATGAGTCACATCCTTTTAGTTCACAACACTTTAAATTGTTAAATTTATGAGTAACATCCTTTTAGATACTTATTTTTTGTTTTTTTTTGGATTTGTTAATTAAGTTATCCAGTTTTTAATAATAATTTAATACTAACTTAATACTAAATGTTTTGTCATTGCCACACATTTGGGCCAAATCAGCTAGCTTAAAGAATAAGTTAGATTATACAAAACTTTGATTAAAAACTCTAGCTAGTTTTTGGTTGAGGACATAGGGAGGTTAAAGGGTTAAAAGTCTTTTTTGTGTTTTTTTTTTATAGCTAGGCTACCAGTTGCATTTTTCCATTTTTACAAATATTAAGTAACTTTTGACATATAATAAATAAATTTTTAAGTTACCTTATAAAAGGTACAAACTAAAAAAGCTGATAAAAGACATTTTCTAGTAAATTTGTCTTCTAGTCTTAAAACTCTACCAGGGTTCGTGCGCGAATTTTTTTTCATTTAGCCTGACTGAGACCAATTTAGCCTGACATTTTTTTAAAGTAAGGAAAATCCCCTTTAAAAGTCATTTTAGGTATTGAGGGGTCTTTATTAGTACGATTGTAGTCTTCGTTTTCAACCAGCTTTATCTCAAAAATATTTTAAGCTTTAAAATTTGCAAAAAGCAACTCAATAAAATAAGACTAAATTGTGAAAAAGATGATTTACCTCCCTATGCCCTTAATATAACAAATTCAGTGATAAGTTATAAAAGAAATGTTATATATAATCTTTACTAATGTGAAAATTTACTATATATTACTAAACACAATTGTTCAATTTTATTAAGCATTAAATTAAAACATAATAACCAGAATATTTATAATAAAACGATGTGCATTGTCGTGTTTTATTAAAATCTAAAATGAAACGCTTTCATGAGTATATTAGAATAAGTAAATAATGTTTATTATAGTATTTTGACTAATACTTAAAATTGATACATAATTTTAATTCCTAAACACTAAATAAATACAGTTATTGTTGATGTCATATCAGATTTAAAAAGCTTACACTTAAATTAAAAAAACCTTTAATTTTTGTTCTTGTAAAGAAAAATGAATTGCACCTAAAATTTGTACTCCCATAAAACTTAGTACTTATATCTTAAAGCTAAGTTTTAGTGTTGTGAACATCTCTAAAACTATAAACAAACAGTAAAGTATATGAATAAACTGCTAAGAATTTTAATCTAAAAAGTATTTGGTATAAAGCCTTTAAATTAGAAATTAAAACAGTTCAACCAACTAAGCTCTGAAAAACATAGGTGATGTAAACAAATTCAAACAAACAGCTTAGTTGTTGAACTAATTTGTAATGTTTGAAGTGTTTTTTTTTATGAATTTTCATAATTATGACGTATATAATCTACTCAAAACAAAATAATAAAGATTCTTAATTTTTTTAGAGATTCAACAAAAGGTTTTAAGCATTTATTTTTACAAATACTGACTGATTTAGTCTTTAACATTTATATCTTTATTTAGAAATAAATTCACATCTCAAATTGATCTTGAAAAGATTTCTTAATTTTCTTAATCAAAAGTTTTGAAGCATTTGAACTGAGAAAAACTTAGATTTTCAAATTTTTAAATAAAAAAACTGATTTAGCCTGACGTTTTTCAACTTTTTTCAAAAAAACTGATTTAGCCTGATTTAGACTGACTTAGCCTGACGCGCACGAACCCTGCTCTACCAACACCAGCTTTTGACTTTAAACTAAAAATAAATTAATTACAAATAATGACAAACCTGACAACAAAAGCACAATTTAGAAACCTTAATAACAGCTTTAAACTGCAACCCATTTTTTGCAAAATACTTTTACATGCTTAAATTTGTAAACTTCAAAATTTAAGACAATAATTTTTATTAAAACTGTATTTTTACTCATAAGTTTAATATATAATTAGTTTTTCTAATTTTTATTAGGAAACTAAATTTTTCTTATCTTCACTTCTTTTAGATAATGGCAACTAATATAAAAAAAATTCTATATTGTCTTTTTTTGACTCTAACAAACAATATAAAACTATTGTTTTCAATTTAAACTATTTTAATTGTTAATTTTTATATTTAGAACTTTAGGAAAATCAAAAGTCTGTAAATGTATACATAAAATTTGTAAACTTCATGTCTTTACTTACACAAAAGCTACTATAATTAGAAACAAAACTCAAAAAATGTTAATCTATAAGAAAAAACTATAAATATAATATAAATCTTGTTTTACATACTAAGTTATTATAATAATATTATACTTCTAATTTAAATACAAAAAACTTTTACCAGCCATGCTTGTTTTATTTTGTGCTACTTCTTGGCTTGAGTTTAAAAACTTATTTTCTTCTTTACTAATGAGCTCAACTTTTTCTTCTGGATTCATTAATTTCTGTTATAAACAAACATTTAAAAGCACTAAAAAACTTTTATTTGACAAATCATTACATAAGATAAATAGTACAAAGTTTTTCTATGCTACTAGATCAAATAAATTAAGGACATAGAGGGGTCCGACATTTTTTTTTACTAAAAATAACATTGGATCTTATATTAAAGCTTGAAGTACGTACAAACTACAAGCTAGTTTTTATGGAATTAAAAAATCTTATTTAACTTTTGAGATATTGTAATTTTTATAAAAAGTTTCCGATACAAACATATTGACCTCAAGTTTTTTGGGTCAATTTTCTAGGAAGTTTAAAAAATCACTAAAAATATATCTTCTCCTTCATTTTTTAAGCTAAGGGACTCAAAATTTTAGGAAACGTTCCTTTTATAATTTTAGACTTTGAATGTTGGAATTTTAAAAATATTTAAAAATAAAAACTTTAAATTAAAAAAACAAAAAAAATAAGTGTTTTTTTTTTTTTAAATTTTATTTTTCAAAATTAAAAAAACTCCTGCATTTAATCTTTTTAAAATTTAATAATACACTTTCTGTGAAAATTTGAAGAAGATTGCTTAAAAAATGAAGGAGGAGATAGGTTTTTAGTGAAATGGTCTGTTTTTTGCGTTTTTGGTTTGAGCCTTCCATTAGGAACCTATTGAGGTCACTAACTTTGATTGCTCATATCTCAAAAACTATTTTGAATTTTTTCAAGCGGTTTAAAATGTCTGATAGCTCAGATAATACTCTACAAAATAAGATCAACTTGTAAAAAATAAGGTGGCCCTCCTATGCCTTTAAGTCTTAACTTTTAACATCTACAAAAAAACTCTAATAACAAATAAATACTAAAATATAAAACATAATAACCTACTAAAAGAATACTTGATAGAAAACTTTAAATCTTGTAATGGAAAATAAAATCTCTGTAAATTAAGTAACAAATTCTGAAAATCAAAATTTTAATATAAAATTAATTTTATTTAACTTGTTTTCAATATATTCTATGAAAGTATTAATCACTATGCAGACCACATTAGTATATTTGAAAACATAGCACTTTATTTTATTATTTAAGATTTAAGCTGTTAGCTGCTAGTAAGTTAAAACATAATTCAATTATTTGAAAAGTATTGTAAATTTTTAATTGTATTGTACTAAACCCAATTCAGTGTAGTTAGTTTTGACAACACAACTTTTAGTAAATTATTTCTAAACATACATTCAACATTAGGAAACTCATTTAAAAGATTAGAATTTTTTTGTTAACTAGAATTAGATTTTATCCATATTTTGACTGAAATATTTATCTGTATGCTATTTTTAGTTTTTAGTATAATATTCTCATAGAACAAATAGAAATTAAAATACAAGCAGCTATATTTTTACACTTAAGAATAGTTTTTGAAGATACAGCACCCTTTTGTATATCATAGGACCTTCATCTTGGTACATTCTTGAAATAAATAAATAATGCTAACCTGTACATTTTAGTTCAAGTAACATTAGAAAATTTAAGAACAATTTTATTCAAATGGCATCAACTATATAAAATAACTTTTAACTTGAGTTGACATTGAATACCTCAATTAACCTAGGACAATACATGACAGAAAAATTATTAGTTTATACTTATTGGAAACATAGATTTGTTTAAACACATAAAACTAAAATTTAATCTTTAGTTGTAAAATAAATTTTATTCAAATCTTTTATCAACATAATTCATAAACCATAAACTAAATTTGTCTACCGCTACTAATTTGATTTTGAATTTAAAAAACATTCATGGTCTACAAATACAAATTCATCAGTTCCTCAGTAACTGTGGATGGAGTTAAAACACCTAAGTCAGTTATAAGAACATCAATTAAATCAGGAGGAGTGTAATCAACACAAGGATGCTCAGATAAAGTGTCTTCAAGTGAAAGTTTGTACCTAAATACTTTAGGTATATCATCTTGCTTTAAAGGGAAAACTTTACTAAATTTAATACTTTCACTGACTATGTAAACAGGTTTTTTCAAAAATTTTGCTGCCATACATATTTGATAGCAGCCTATTTTGTTGATTATTCCACCATTAGCAGTTATGCCCTCTGCTCCTAAAAGTACAATATCAACTTGCTCCATTACATAAGCTACAGCAGAATCTAAAATCATAGTTGCAGAGATACTCTTTGGCTTCAGTTTTTCCATCATTTTACCACCACTTTTGTCTGGCATTGATTGAGTTATAAAAACTTAAAGGTTTTGCTCAAACTTTTAGCATAATTTAAAACTTGTTCAACATTTGTGGAGGATGAGTTTGTCAAAATAGTTACACCTTCATTAATAAATGGAGAGCTATAAAGCAATATTTCTTTTTCTGGAAGCTAAAACATTTTCAAGAAACTTTTCTCCTTTTGCAACTAAAACACATGTACATTTTCAAAGTTTGATACCTCTAAAACTTTCAAGAGTAATGTGTCTTTGAAATAATTCACTGCTTGATGAAATACATGTAGTTGCTAGTACATCATTATATTGTAAAATAAACCTGCTAGTTTTTTTTTTCAACTTTGACTTAACTCAGCCATTGTACTTGCTTTGTATGTTTTAAGTTGGTTAAGCAAAGTACATATGGTTGCTAAACCAGGGCTCATATCATGTTTAATTAGATAGTCTTTGAAAACTGTAGCTATCTAGTTCTCAGACATTATCAGTTTAATAAATGTTCTGTGAATTAAATTTATTATATTTTCTCTACTAAAATTTGTTCAATTTAAAACGAGGCTGAAGTTTGATAGACATTTAAATATAAGATTTTTAACACATTCAAATTTTTTACTTACAGTCATTACCGCACTTTAATACCGCTCGTACTTACATTAGAACAATGAAACTACTCTAGAACCTTGTTCCATGTGCGTAGAACTACATCATCAACTAAGTAAAATAACTTTTTACTAATAAAAATAAAATATTTATGGTACGCTGAAAAATATCGAATTTATTATTAAAAAAATAGAAGAAGCTTAGTAAACATCGTTTAAAACCGCTCATACTTACATTAGAACAATGAAACTCTAGAACCTTGTTCCATGTGCGTAGAACTACGTCATCAAAAAAAAAATTAACTTTCTACTATAAAAAATAAAATAGTTATGGTACGCAGAAATATGTCGAATCTATTATTAAAAAAATAGAAGAAGCTTAGTAAACTATCTTTAAAACCCCTCGTACTTACATTAGAACAATGAAACTCTAGAACCTTGTTCCATGTGCGTAGAACTACGTCATCAAAAAAAAATTAAGTTTCTAATATAAAAAATAAAATAGTTATGTTACGCTGAAAAATATCGAATTTATTATTACAAAATAGAAGAAGCTTAGTAAACATCGTTTAAAACCGCTCATACTTACATTAGAACAATGAAACTCTAGAACCTTGTTTCATGTGCGTAGAACTACGTCATCAAAAAAAAATTAAGTTTCTTCTATAAAAAATAAAATAGTTATTGTACGCCGAAAAGTATCGAATTTATTATAAAAAAAATAGACGAAGCTTAGTAAACTATCTTAAAAATCGCTCATACTAACATTAGAACAATGAAACTCTAGAACTTAGTTCCATGTGCGTAGAACTACATCATCAATTAAGTAAAATAACTTTTTACTAATAAAAAATGGTACGCCGAAAAATATCGAATTTATTATTGAAATAATAGACGAAGCTTAGTAAACTATCTTTAAAACCCCTCGTACTTACATTAGAACAATGAAACTCTAGAACCTTGTTCCATGTGCGTAGAACTACGTCATCAAAAAAAAATTAACTTTCTAATATAAAAAATAAAATAGTTATGGTACGCCGAAAAATATCGAATTTATTATTAAAAAAATAGAAGAAGCTTAGTAAACATTGTTTAAAACCGCTCATACTTACATTAGAACAATGAAACTCTAGAACCTTGTTCCATGTGCGTAGAACTACGTCATCAAAAAAAATTAATTTTTTACTATAAAAAATAAAATAGTTACGGTACCTTCAAAAGCACTTAAATATTCGAATTAAAGTCACAATCTATTTATTTTAATACACATACAACAAAGTAAATAAATATTATTTTATTAATGTACACGAATAAAGAACTGTATGATTACGCTAAAGAAGCATTGGTACAAAAACAAATTTGAAGATTTGGTCAATAACGTTTTTAACAACTTTTAGTTTTAATTTAACTTTGGAAAAAAAATAACATATATATATGCGATAAATATTAACGCATAATGAACTTAAAAATCACTAATATTAATGCACACGAACAAAGAACTGTATGATTACGCTGAAGCAGCATTAGTACAAAGTTATATATTTGTATATTTTGCATCAAGTTGTTTAACAACATCTCTTTAAAATTAACTTTGAAAAAAAGTAAGAAGATGTATATATTTATGAAATAAATATTAACGCATAATGAACTTAAAAAATACTAAAATTAATGCACACGAACAAAGAACTGTATGTTTACGCTGAAGCAGCATTAGTACAAAAGTATATGTTTGAAGATTTTTTTAATAAGTTTTTTAACAACTTTTAGTATCAAATTAACTTTGAAAAAAAGTTAGAACATATATGTATGCAATAAATATTAAAGCATAATGAACTTAAAAACACTAAAATTAATGCACACGACCAAAGAACTGTATGATTACGCTGAAGAAGCATTAGTACAAAATCATATATTTGAATATTTTGCATCAAGTTGTTTAACAACATCTCTTTAAAATTAACTTTGAAAAAAAGTAAGAAGATGTATATATGTATGCAACAAATATTAAGGCATAATGAACTTAAAAAATACTAAAATTAATGCACACGAACAAAGAACTGTATGATTACGCTGAAGAAGCATTAGTATAAAAATATATGTTTTAAATAATGTTTTTAACAACTTTCTGTATAAAATTAACTTTAAAATGAAATAAGAAAATATATATTTGCATTATGTTTTAATGCAAAATAAACCAAAACAAAAACAATAGGTTTTGCAACAAGATTTGAAATAACCATGTGCAACGGTGCATAAAATTAAACTTGTAAAAAAAACAATTAATCTATCTGTTAACAACATGAAGAATCGTCATGAAGACTTTGAACTTATTCGCACAAATCGCAGTAGTCGGTTTTATTCTTTAAAATATCAAATTCTGCTATTGTTTTTAGTAGGCAACATTCATGAAACCAAATGCTGCAAATGTCACATCGAATCTTTAAAAAATAAATATTATAAGTACAAGTGTTGTCACTGAGATTGATATAGAAGTATAAATTCAGTTTATTTCTTTTAAAAAAAATGTTATCTTTTCTTACCCATCGCACTGGACCAGGATAACCAATTAATTGTCTTGAACTCACATAATGGCGAAAGCAAACGTTACAAAAATTGACATCAACAACTGAAATAATATTTATTATTATTTAGAAAACAAACTTTATACAAATACAATATTGTCTGTTAAGTCATTTTTTTAACTTACATCCTTCATGGAGAAGTCGCACACCTATTTCTGTTCGCTTTTGTACTATATTTTTCTTAATTTTAGTTGTTAGAGTAATCGTATCTGGTAAATTTGGGTAATGCTGTATGATTTGTTCTCCAGCCTACATGTTTAAACTCTTACTTATTTTTTGGGTATAACTTAAACTAAGCGAATTTAATAAAAATAAAACAGTTTATTTATACCTCAATGACATGTACCCCACAGTTTACACCATCAATTTGTGGATTATGCCTAATGCTTACAACCTTAAAATTCATAACATTTTTGGTTGACATGTTTAATCTAGCTCTCTCTTGTCTGAAAAAATAAAATAAAATTAATCTTTATAAGTCCAAAATAAAAATTAATTGTCACGATGAAATACTTACATAATGTGTTCTTTAAATGTTTCTCCATCAAGCATCTCTCCAGCTTCGTCTTTCTGAGGGTCGAACACATATATGTTTCGTTGTATTATAAACTGTTAACATAAACACTAAATTTATTATGTTATAATCAAAAAATATCTTTTGTACTTTTTTTCATAACGTAAATCCTATAATGTAATTAAATTATTCATGTTTTGTTTTCAATATCGTTCATCCGTGCATCTTTCATTATACATAACTTCGTACAGTTGTGTGAACTCTATACCGAATGGTGATCGTTTAGCCATAGTGTTACAGACATTTTTATCTTTATCTCCTAATATTAATGAAAAACTACTGTCGTCTTCACCATCCAAATATTTTTCATTCGTGATTTTACTATTTAGTAAATGATAAGCCTCCTTAAAAAAAATAAAGGATGAAATTGATAATAACAGAATGAACTAAAAAAAAAATATAACGTTTAATACCAAGTTTATGAAGTAAATAAAAACTTACTTCTTCTTCTATTCCAAAACATGGCGATAAAGTTAACTTGCACAATAATTTGAAAAGTTCCGTTAACTCCTTTAATGTTTCAGAATTGATCATTCGGGCAAAAACGAACGCGTAAAAATTCTTAATTTTTTTCTCGGTGGTTAAAGTCCCTAGTTTAGTTGTAATAGTTTTAATTAAATGGGAAGCACATATATGAATTAGGACTTTGTCCTTCGGTTGATTTTCTTTCCCCTTTGCGATTCTATAGCACCTGAAATATTGATATCCAAAATAAAGTATTCAAACGATAAACCTGATTGAATAACGTTACTTTTACAAACCTATCTAGATAGTCGTGAATTGTTTCAACGTTTGTTGATTTGTCGGCGTACCATAACTATTTTATTTTTTATAGTAGAAAGTTAATTTTTTTTGATGACGTAGTTCTACGCACATGGAACAAGGTTCTAGAGTTTCATTGTTCTATTGTAAGTATGAGCGATTTTTAAGATAGTTTACTAAGCTTCGTCTATTTTTTCAATAATAAATTCGTTATTTTTCGGCGTACCATAACTATTTTATTTTTTATAGTAGAAACTTAATTTTTTTTTGATGACGTAGTTCTACGCACATGAAACAATGTTCTAGAGTTTCATTGTTCTAATGTAAGTATGAGCGGTTTTAAACGATGTTTACTAAGCTTCATCTATTTTTTTAATAATAAATTCGATATTTTTCCGCGTACCATAACTATTTTATTTTTTATATTAGAAAGTTAATTTTTTTTTGATGAGGTAGTTCTACGCACATGGAACAAGGTTCTAGAGTTTCATTGTTCTAATGTAAGTACGAGGGGTTTTAAAGATAGTTTACTAAGCTTCGTCTATTTTTTCAATAATATATTCGATATTTTTCGGCGTACCATAAATATTTTATTTTTATTAGTAAAAAGTTATATTACTTAGTTGATGATGTAGTTCTACGCACATGGAACAAAGTTCTAGAGTTTCATTGTTCTAATGTAAGTATGAGCGATTTTTAAGATAGTTTACTAAGCTTCGTCTATTTTTTCAATAATAAATTCGATATTTTTCGGCGTACCATAAATATTTTAGTTTTATTAGTAAAAAGTTATTTTACTTAATTGATGATGTAGTTCTACGCACATGGAACAAAGTTCTAGAGTTTCATTGTTCTAATGTAAGTATGAGCGGTTTTAAACAATGTTTACTAAGCTTCTTCTATTTTTTTAATAATAAATTCGATATTTTTCGGCGTACCATAACTATTTTATTTTTTATAGTAGAAACTTAATTTTTTTTTGATGACGTAGTTCTACGCACATGAAACAAGGTTCTAGAGTTTCATTGTTCTAATGTAAGTATGAGCGATTTTAAACGATGTTTACTAAGCTTCTTCTATTTTGTAATAATAAATTCGATATTTTTCAGCGTACCATAACTATTTTATTTTTTATATTAGAAACTTGATTTTTTTTTGATGACGTAGTTCTACGCACATGGAACAAGGTTCTAGAGTTTCATTGTTCTAATGTAAGTATGAGCGGTTTTAAACGATGTTTACTAAGCTTCTTCTATTTTTTAATAATAAATTCGATATTTTTCGGCGTATCATAACTTTTTTTTTTTTTTAGTAGAAAGTTAATTTTTTTTTGATGACGTAGTTCTACGCACATGGAACAAGGTTCTAGAGTTTCATTGTTCTAATGTAAGTATGAGCGGTTTTAAACAATGTTTACTAAGCTTCTTCTATTTTTTTAATAATAAATTCGATATTTTTCTGCGTACCATAACTTTTTTATTTTTTATAGTAGAAAGTTAATTTTTTTTTTTGATGACGTAGTTCTACGCACATGGAACAAGGTTCTAGAGTTTCATTGTTCTAATGTAAGTACGAGCGATTTTTAAGATAGTTTACTAAGCTTCGTCTATTATTTCAATAATAAATTCGATATTTTTCGGCGTACCATAAATATTTTAGTTTTATTAGTAAAATGTTATTTTACTTAGTTGATGATGTAGTTCTACGCACATGGAACAAAGTTCTAGAGTTTCATTGTTCTAATGTAAGTATGAGCGATTTTTAAGATAGTTTACTAAGCTTCGTCTATTTTTTCAATAATAAATTCGATATTTTTCGGCGTACCATAACTGTTTTAATTTTTATAGTAGAAAGTTAATTTTTTTTTGATGACGTAGTTCTACGCACATGGAACAAGGTTCTAGAGTTTCATTGTTCTAATGTAAGTATGAGCGGTTTTAAACGATGTTTACTAAGCTTCGTCTATTTTTTTAATTATAATAAATTCGATAATTTTCAGCGTACCATAACTATTTTATTTTTTATATTAGAAAGTTAATTTTTTTTTGATGACGTAGTTCTACGCACATGGAACAAGGTTCTAGAGTTTCATTGTTCTAATGTAAGTACGAGGGGTTTTAAAGATAGTTTACTAAGCTTCGTCTATTTTTTCAATAATATATTCGATATTTTTCGGCGTACCATAAATATTTTATTTTTATTAGTAAAAAGTTATATTACTTAGTTGATGATGTAGTTCTACGCACATGGAACAAAGTTCTAGAGTTTCATTGTTCTAATGTAAGTATGAGCGATTTTTAAGATAGTTTACTAAGCTTCGTCTATTTTTTTTATAATAAATTCGATATTTTTCGGCGTACCATAAATATTTTAGTTTTATTAGTAAAAAGTTATTTTACTTAATTGATGATGTAGTTCTACGCACATGGAACAAAGTTCTAGAGTTTCATTGTTCTAATGTAAGTATGAGCGGTTTTAAACAATGTTTACTAAGCTTCTTCTATTTTTTTAATAATAAATTCGATATTTTTCGGCGTACCATAACTATTTTATTTTTTAAAGTAGAAACTTAATTTTTTTTTGATGACGTAGTTCTACGCACATGAAACAAGGTTCTAGAGTTTCATTGTTCTAATGTAAGTATGAGCGGTTTTAAACGATGTTTACTAAGCTTCTTCTATTTTGTAATAATAAATTCGATATTTTTCAGCGTACCATAACTATTTTATTTTTTATATTAGAAACTTGATTTTTTTTTGATGACGTAGTTCTACGCACATGGAACAAGGTTCTAGAGTTTCATTGTTCTAATGTAAGTACGAGCGATTTTTAAGATAGTTTACTAAGCTTCGTCTATTATTTCAATAATAAATTCGATATTTTTCGGCGTACCATAAATATTTTAGTTTTATTAGTAAAAAGTTATTTTACTTAGTTGATGATGTAGTTCTACGCACATGGAACAAAGTTCTAGAGTTTCATTGTTCTAATGTAAGTATGAGCGATTTTTAAGATAGTTTACTAAGCTTCGTCTATTTTTTCAATAATAAATTCGATATTTTTCGGCGTACCATAACTATTTTAATTTTTATAGTAGAAAGTTAATTTTTTTTTGATGACGTAGTTCTACGCACATGGAACAAGGTTCTAGAGTTTCATTGTTCTAATGTAAGTACGAGGGGTTTTAAAGATAGTTTACTAAGCTTCGTCTATTTTTTCAATAATAAATTCGATATTTTTCGGCGTACCATAAATATTTTATTTTTATTAGTAAAAAGTTATTTTACTTAGTTGATGATGTAGTTCTACGCACATGGAACAAAGTTCTAGAGTTTCATTGTTCTAATGTTAGTATGAGCGATTTTTAAGATAGTTTACTAAGCTTCGTCTATTTTTTCAATAATAAATTCGATATTTTTCGGCGTACCATAAATATTTTATTTTTATTAGTAAAAAGTTATTTTACTTAGTTGATGATGTAGTTATACGCACATGGAACAAAGTTCTAGAGTTTCATTGTTCTAATGTAAGTATGAGCGGTTTTAAACAATGTTTACTAAGCTTCTTCTATTTTTTTAATAATAAATTCGATATTTTTCGGCGTACCATAACTATTTTATTTTTTATAGTAGAAAATTAATTTTTTTTTGATGACGTAGTTCTACGCACATGGAACAAGGTTCTAGAGTTTCATTGTTCTAATCATTAGAACAATGAAACTCTAGAACCTTCCATGTTCCATGTTCCATGTGCGTAGAACTACGTCATCAAAAAAAAATTAATTTTCTACTATAAAAAATTAAATAGTTATGGTACGCCGAAAAATATCGAATTTATTATTAAAAAAATAGAAGAAGCTTAGTAAACATTGTTTAAAACCGCTCATACTTACATTAGAACAATGAAACTCTAGAACTTTGTTCCATGTGCGTATAACTACATCATCAATCAAGTAAAATAACTTTTTACTAATAAAAATAAAATATTTATGGTACGCCGAAAAATATCGAATTTATTATTGAAAAAATAGACGAAGCTTAGTAAACTATCTTAAAAATCGCTCATACTAACATTATAACAATGAAACTCTAGAACTTTGTTCCATGTGCGTAGAACTACATCATCAACTAAGTAAAATAACTTTTTACTAATAAAAATAAAATATTTATGGTACGCCGAAAAATATCGAATTTATTATTGAAAAAATAGACGAAGCTTAGTAAACTATCTTAAAAATCGCTCATACTAACATTAGAACAATGAAACTCTAGAACTTTGTTCCATGTGCGTAGAACTACATCATCAACTAAGTAAAATAACTTTTTACTAATAAAAATAAAATATTTATGGTACGCCGAAAAATATCGAATTTATTATTGAAAAAATAGACGAAGCTTAGTAAACTATCTTTAAAACCCCTCGTACTTACATTAGAACAATGAAACTCTAGAACCTTGTTCCATGTGCGTAGAACTACGTCATCAAAAAAAAATTAACTTTCTACTATAAAAATTAAAATAGTTATGGTACGCCGAAAAATATCGAATTTATTATTGAAAAAATAGACGAAGCTTAGTAAACTATCTTTAAAACCCCTCGTACTTACATTAGAACAATGAAACTCTAGAACCTTGTTCCATGTGCGTAGAACTACGTCATCAAAAAAAAATTAACTTTCTACTATAAAAATTAAAATAGTTATGGTACGCCGAAAAATATCGAATTTATTATTGAAAAAATAGACGAAGCTTAGTAAACTATCTTAAAAATCGCTCATACTTACATTAGAACAATGAAACTCTAGAACTTTGTTCCATGTGCGTAGAACTACATCATCAACTAAGTAAAATAACTTTTTACTAATAAAAATAAAATATTTATGGTACGCCGAAAAATATCGAATTTATTATTGAAAAAATAGACGAAGCTTAGTAAACTATCTTAAAAATCGCTCATACTAACATTAGAACAATGAAACTCTAGAACTTTGTTCCATGTGCGTAGAACTACATCATCAACTAAGTAAAATAACTTTTTACTAATAAAAATAAAATATTTATGGTACGCCGAAAAATATCGAATTTATTATTGAAAAAATAGACGAAGCTTAGTAAACTATCTTTAAAACCCCTCGTACTTACATTAGAACAATGAAACTCTAGAACCTTGTTCCATGTGCGTAGAACTACGTCATCAAAAAAAAATTAACGTTCTACTATAAAAATTAAAATAGTTATGGTACGCCGAAAAATATCGAATTTATTATTGAAAAAATAGACGAAGCTTAGTAAACTATCTTAAAAATCGCTCATACTTACATTAGAACAATGAAACTCTAGAACTTTGTTCCATGTGCGTAGAACTACATCATCAACTAAGTAAAATAACTTTTTACTAATAAAACTAAAATATTTATGGTACGCCGAAAAATATCGAATTTATTATTGAAATAATAGACGAAGCTTAGTAAACTATCTTAAAAATCGCTCGTACTTACATTAGAACAATGAAACTCTAGAACCTTGTTCCATGTGCGTAGAACTACGTCATCAAAAAAAAATCAAGTTTCTAATATAAAAAATAAAATAGTTATGGTACGCTGAAAAATATCGAATTTATTATTACAAAATAGAAGAAGCTTAGTAAACATCGTTTAAAACCGCTCATACTTACATTAGAACAATGAAACTCTAGAACCTTGTTTCATGTGCGTAGAACTACGTCATCAAAAAAAAAATTAAGTTTCTACTTTAAAAAATAAAATAGTTATGGTACGCCGAAAAATATCGAATTTATTATTAAAAAAATAGAAGAAGCTTAGTAAACATTGTTTAAAACCGCTCATACTTACATTAGAACAATGAAACTCTAGAACTTTGTTCCATGTGCGTAGAACTACATCATCAATTAAGTAAAATAACTTTTTACTAAAAACTAAAATATTTATGGTACGCCGAAAAATATCGAATTTATTATAAAAAAAATAGACGAAGCTTAGTAAACTATCTTAAAAATCGCTCATACTTACATTAGAACAATGAAACTCTAGAACTTTGTTCCATGTGCGTAGAACTACATCATCAACTAAGTAATATAACTTTTTACTAATAAAAATAAAATATTTATGGTACGCCGAAAAATATCGAATATATTATTGAAAAAATAGACGAAGCTTAGTAAACTATCTTTAAAACCCCTCGTACTTACATTAGAACAATGAAACTCTAGAACCTTGTTCCATGTGCGTAGAACTACGTCATCAAAAAAAAATTAAGTTTCTAATATAAAAAATAAAATAGTTATGGTACGCTGAAAATTATCGAATTTATTATAATTAAAAAAATAGACGAAGCTTAGTAAACATCGTTTAAAACCGCTCATACTTACATTAGAACAATGAAACTCTAGAACTTTGTTCCATGTGCGTAGAACTACGTCATCAAAAAAAAATTAACTTTCTACTATAAAAATTAAAATAGTTATGGTACGCCGAAAAATATCGAATTTATTATTGAAAAAATAGACGAAGCTTAGTAAACTATCTTAAAAATCGCTCATACTTACATTAGAACAATGAAACTCTAGAACTTTGTTCCATGTGCGTAGAACTACATCATCAACTAAGTAAAATAACATTTTACTAATAAAACTAAAATATTTATGGTACGCCGAAAAATATCGAATTTATTATTGAAATAATAGACGAAGCTTAGTAAACTATCTTAAAAATCGCTCGTACTTACATTAGAACAATGAAACTCTAGAACCTTGTTCCATGTGCGTAGAACTACGTCATCAAAAAAAAAATTAACTTTCTACTATAAAAAATAAAAAAGTTATGGTACGCAGAAAAATATCGAATTTATTATTAAAAAAATAGAAGAAGCTTAGTAAACATTGTTTAAAACCGCTCATACTTACATTAGAACAATGAAACTCTAGAACCTTGTTCCATGTGCGTAGAACTACGTCATCAAAAAAAAATTAACTTTCTACTAAAAAAATAAAAAAGTTATGATACGCCGAAAAATATCGAATTTATTATTAAAAAATAGAAGAAGCTTAGTAAACATCGTTTAAAACCGCTCATACTTACATTAGAACAATGAAACTCTAGAACCTTGTTCCATGTGCGTAGAACTACGTCATCAAAAAAAAATTAACTTTCTACTATAAAAATTAAAATAGTTATGGTACGCCGAAAAATATCGAATTTATTATTGAAAAAATAGACGAAGCTTAGTAAACTATCTTAAAAATCGCTCATACTTACATTAGAACAATGAAACTCTAGAACTTTGTTCCATGTGCGTAGAACTACATCATCAACTAAGTAAAATAACATTTTACTAATAAAACTAAAATATTTATGGTACGCCGAAAAATATCGAATTTATTATTGAAATAATAGACGAAGCTTAGTAAACTATCTTAAAAATCGCTCGTACTTACATTAGAACAATGAAACTCTAGAACCTTGTTCCATGTGCGTAGAACTACGTCATCAAAAAAAAAAATTAACTTTCTACTATAAAAAATAAAAAAGTTATGGTACGCAGAAAAATATCGAATTTATTATTAAAAAAATAGAAGAAGCTTAGTAAACATTGTTTAAAACCGCTCATACTTACTTTAGAACAATGAAACTCTACAACCTTGTTCCATGTGCGTAGAACTACGTCATCAAAAAAAAATTAACTTTCTACTAAAAAAATAAAAAAGTTATGATACGCCGAAAAATATCGAATTTATTATTAAAAAATAGAAGAAGCTTAGTAAACATCGTTTAAAACCGCTCATACTTACATTAGAACAATGAAACTCTAGAACCTTGTTCCATGTGCGTAGAACTACGTCATCAAAAAAAAATCAAGTTTCTAATATAAAAAATAAAATAGTTATGGTACGCTGAAAAATATCGAATTTATTATTACAAAATAGAAGAAGCTTAGTAAACATCGTTTAAAATCGCTCATACTTACATTAGAACAATGAAACTCTAGAACCTTGTTTCATGTGCGTAGAACTACGTCATCAAAAAAAAATTAAGTTTCTACTATAAAAAATAAAATAGTTATGGTACGCCGAAAAATATCGAATTTATTATTAAAAAAATAGAAGAAGCTTAGTAAACATTGTTTAAAACCGCTCATACTTACATTAGAACAATGAAACTCTAGAACTTTGTTCCATGTGCGTAGAACTACATCATCAATTAAGTAAAATAACTTTTTACTAATAAAACTAAAATATTTATGGTACGCCGAAAAATACCGAATTTATTATTGAAAAAATAGACGAAGCTTAGTAAACTATCTTAAAAATCGCTCATACTTACATTAGAACAATGAAACTCTAGAACTTTGTTCCATGTGCGTAGAACTACATCATCAACTAAGTAATATAACTTTTTACTAATAAAAATAAAATATTTATGGTACGCCGAAAAATATCGAATATATTATTGAAAAAATAGACGAAGCTTAGTAAACTATCTTTAAAACCCCTCGTACTTACATTAGAACAATGAAACTCTAGAACCTTGTTCCATGTGCGTAGAACTACGTCATCAAAAAAAAATTAACTTTCTAATATAAAAAATAAAATAGTTATGGTACGCGGAAAAATATCGAATTTATTATTAAAAAAATAGATGAAGCTTAGTAAACATCGTTTAAAACCGCTCATACTTACATTAGAACAATGAAACTCTAGAACATTGTTTCATGTGCGTAGAACTACGTCATCAAAAAAAAATTAAGTTTCTACTATAAAAAATAAAATAGTTATGGTACGCCGAAAAATAACGAATTTATTATTGAAAAAATAGACGAAGCTTAGTAAACTATCTTAAAAATCGCTCATACTTACAATAGAACAATGAAACTCTAGAACCTTGTTCCATGTGCGTAGAACTACGTCATCAAAAAAAATTAACTTTCTACTATAAAAAATAAAATAGTTATGGTACGCCGACAAATCAACAAACGTTGAAACAATTCACGACTATCTAGATAGGTTTGTAAAAGTAACGTTATTCAATCAGGTTTATCGTTTGAATACTTTATTTTGGATATCAATATTTCAGGTGCTATAGAATCGCAAAGGGGAAAGAAAATCAACCGAAGGACAAAGTCCTAATTCATATATGTGCTTCCCATTTAATTAAAACTATTACAACTAAACTAGGGACTTTAACCACCGAGAAAAAAATTAAGAATTTTTACGCGTTCGTTTTTGCCCGAATGATCAATTCTGAAACATTAAAGGAGTTAACGGAACTTTTCAAATTATTGTGCAAGTTAACTTTATCGCCATGTTTTGGAATAGAAGAAGAAGTAAGTTTTTATTTACTTCATAAACTTGGTATTAAACGTTATATTTTTTTTTTAGTTCATTCTGTTATTATCAATTTCATCCTTTATTTTTTTTAAGGAGGCTTATCATTTACTAAATAGTAAAATCACGAATGAAAAATATTTGGATGGTGAAGACGACAGTAGTTTTTCATTAATATTAGGAGATAAAGATAAAAATGTCTGTAACACTATGGCTAAACGATCACCATTCGGTATAGAGTTCACACAACTGTACGAAGTTATGTATAATGAAAGATGCACGGATGAACGATATTGAAAACAAAACATGAATAATTTAATTACATTATAGGATTTACGTTATGAAAAAAAGTACAAAAGATATTTTTTGATTATAACATAATAAATTTAGTGTTTATGTTAACAGTTTATAATACAACGAAACATATATGTGTTCGACCCTCAGAAAGACGAAGCTGGAGAGATGCTTGATGGAGAAACATTTAAAGAACACATTATGTAAGTATTTCATCGTGACAATTAATTTTTATTTTGGACTTATAAAGATTAATTTTATTTTATTTTTTCAGACAAGAGAGAGCTAGATTAAACATGTCAACCAAAAATGTTATGAATTTTAAGGTTGTAAGCATTAGGCATAATCCACAAATTGATGGTGTAAACTGTGGGGTACATGTCATTGAGGTATAAATAAACTGTTTTATTTTTATTAAATTCGCTTAGTTTAAGTTATACCCAAAAAATAAGTAAGAGTTTAAACATGTAGGCTGGAGAACAAATCATACAGCATTACCCAAATTTACCAGATACGATTACTCTAACAACTAAAATTAAGAAAAATATAGTACAAAAGCGAACAGAAATAGGTGTGCGACTTCTCCATGAAGGATGTAAGTTAAAAAAATGACTTAACAGACAATATTGTATTTGTATAAAGTTTGTTTTCTAAATAATAATAAATATTATTTCAGTTGTTGATGTCAATTTTTGTAACGTTTGCTTTCGCCATTATGTGAGTTCAAGACAATTAATTGGTTATCCTGGTCCAGTGCGATGGGTAAGAAAAGATAACATTTTTTTTAAAAGAAATAAACTGAATTTATACTTCTATATCAATCTCAGTGACAACACTTGTACTTATAATATTTATTTTTTAAAGATTCGATGTGACATTTGCAGCATTTGGTTTCATGAATGTTGCCTACTAAAAACAATAGCAGAATTTGATATTTTAAAGAATAAAACCGACTACTGCGATTTGTGCGAATAAGTTCAAAGTCTTCATGACGATTCTTCATGTTGTTAACAGATAGATTAATTGTTTTTTTTACAAGTTTAATTTTATGCACCGTTGCACATGGTTATTTCAAATCTTGTTGCAAAACCTATTGTTTTTGTTTTGGTTTATTTTGCATTAAAACATAATGCAAATATATATTTTCTTATTTCATTTTAAAGTTAATTTTATACAGAAAGTTGTTAAAAACATTATTTAAAACATATATTTTTATACTAATGCTTCTTCAGCGTAATCATACAGTTCTTTGTTCGTGTGCATTAATTTTAGTATTTTTTAAGTTCATTATGCCTTAATATTTGTTGCATACATATATACATCTTCTTACTTTTTTTCAAAGTTAATTTTAAAGAGATGTTGTTAAACAACTTGATGCAAAATATTCAAATATATGATTTTGTACTAATGCTTCTTCAGCGTAATCATACAGTTCTTTGGTCGTGTGCATTAATTTTAGTGTTTTTAAGTTCATTATGCTTTAATATTTATTGCATACATATATGTTCTAACTTTTTTTCAAAGTTAATTTGATACTAAAAGTTGTTAAAAAACTTATTAAAAAAATCTTCAAACATATACTTTTGTACTAATGCTGCTTCAGCGTAAACATACAGTTCTTTGTTCGTGTGCATTAATTTTAGTATTTTTTAAGTTCATTATGCGTTAATATTTATTTCATAAATATATACATCTTCTTACTTTTTTTCAAAGTTAATTTTAAAGAGATGTTGTTAAACAACTTGATGCAAAATATACAAATATATAACTTTGTACTAATGCTGCTTCAGCGTAATCATACAGTTCTTTGTTCGTGTGCATTAATATTAGTGATTTTTAAGTTCATTATGCGTTAATATTTATCGCATATATATATGTTATTTTTTTTCCAAAGTTAAATTAAAACTAAAAGTTGTTAAAAACGTTATTGACCAAATCTTCAAATTTGTTTTTGTACCAATGCTTCTTTAGCGTAATCATACAGTTCTTTATTCGTGTACATTAATAAAATAATATTTATTTACTTTGTTGTATGTGTATTAAAATAAATAGATTGTGACTTTAATTCGAATATTTAAGTGCTTTTGAAGGTACCGTAACTATTTTATTTTTTATAGTAAAAAATTAATTTTTTTTGATGACGTAGTTCTACGCACATGGAACAAGGTTCTAGAGTTTCATTGTTCTAATGTAAGTATGAGCGGTTTTAAACAATGTTTACTAAGCTTCTTCTATTTTTTTAATAATAAATTCGATATTTTTCGGCGTACCATAACTATTTTATTTTTTATATTAGAAAGTTAATTTTTTTTTGATGACGTAGTTCTACGCACATGGAACAAGGTTCTAGAGTTTCATTGTTCTAATGTAAGTACGAGGGGTTTTAAAGATAGTTTACTAAGCTTCGTTTATTTTTTCAATAATAAATTCGATATTTTTCGGCGTACCATAAATATTTTATTTTTATTAGTAAAAAGTTATTTTACTTAATTGATGATGTAGTTCTACGCACATGGAACTAAGTTCTAGAGTTTCATTGTTCTAATGTTAGTATGAGCGATTTTTAAGATAGTTTACTAAGCTTCGTCTATTTTTTTTATAATAAATTCGATACTTTTCGGCGTACCATAACTATTTTATTTTTTATAGAAGAAACTTAATTTTTTTTTGATGACGTAGTTCTACGCACATGAAACAAGGTTCTAGAGTTTCATTGTTCTAATGTAAGTATGAGCGGTTTTAAACGATGTTTACTAAGCTTCTTCTATTTTGTAATAATAAATTCGATATTTTTCAGCGTACCATAACTATTTTATTTTTTATATTAGAAACTTAATTTTTTTTTGATGACGTAGTTCTACGCACATGGAACAAGGTTCTAGAGTTTCATTGTTCTAATGTAAGTACGAGGGGTTTTAAAGATAGTTTACTAAGCTTCTTCTATTTTTTTAATAATAGATTCGACATATTTCTGCGTACCATAACTATTTTATTTTTTATAGTAGAAAGTTAATTTTTTTTTTGATGACGTAGTTCTACGCACATGGAACAAGGTTCTAGAGTTTCATTGTTCTAATGTAAGTATGAGCGGTTTTAAACGATGTTTACTAAGCTTCTTCTATTTTTTTAATAATAAATTCGATATTTTTCAGCGTACCATAAATATTTTATTTTTATTAGTAAAAAGTTATTTTACTTAGTTGATGATGTAGTTCTACGCACATGGAACAAGGTTCTAGAGTAGTTTCATTGTTCTAATGTAAGTACGAGCGGTATTAAAGTGCGGTAATGACTGTAAGTAAAAAATTTGAATGTGTTAAAAATCTTATATTTAAATGTCTATCAAACTTCAGCCTCGTTTTAAATTGAACAAATTTTAGTAGAGAAAATATAATAAATTTAATTCACAGAACATTTATTAAACTGATAATGTCTGAGAACTAGATAGCTACAGTTTTCAAAGACTATCTAATTAAACATGATATGAGCCCTGGTTTAGCAACCATATGTACTTTGCTTAACCAACTTAAAACATACAAAGCAAGTACAATGGCTGAGTTAAGTCAAAGTTGAAAAAAAAAACTAGCAGGTTTATTTTACAATATAATGATGTACTAGCAACTACATGTATTTCATCAAGCAGTGAATTATTTCAAAGACACATTACTCTTGAAAGCTTGAAAGTTTTAGAGGTATCAAACTTTGAAAATGTACATGTGTTTTAGTTGCAAAAGGAGAAAAGTTTCTTGAAAATGTTTTAGCTTCCAGAAAAAGAAATATTGCTTTATAGCTCTCCATTTATTAATGAAGGTGTAACTATTTTGACAAACTCATCCTCCACAAATGTTGAACAAGTTTTAAATTATGCTAAAAGTTTGAGCAAAACCTTTAAGTTTTTATAACTCAATCAATGCCAGACAAAAGTGGTGGTAAAATGATGGAAAAACTGAAGCCAAAGAGTATCTCTGCAACTATGATTTTAGATTCTGCTGTAGCTTATGTAATGGAGCAAGTTGATATTGTACTTTTAGGAGCAGAGGGCATAACTGCTAATGGTGGAATAATCAACAAAATAGGCTGCTAGTGCTATCAAATATGTATGGCAGCAAAATTTTTGAAAAAACCTGTTTACATAGTCAGTGAAAGTATTAAATTTAGTAAAGTTTTCCCTTTAAAGCAAGATGATATACCTAAAGTATTTAGGTACAAACTTTCACTTGAAGACACTTTATCTGAGCATCCTTGTGTTGATTACACTCCTCCTGATTTAATTGATGTTCTTATAACTGACTTAGGTGTTTTAACTCCATCCACAGTTACTGAGGAACTGATGAATTTGTATTTGTAGACCATGAATGTTTTTTAAATTCAAAATCAAATTAGTAGCGGTAGACAAATTTAGTTTATGGTTTATGAATTATGTTGATAAAAGATTTGAATAAAATTTATTTTACAACTAAAGATTAAATTTTAGTTTTATGTGTTTAAACAAATCTATGTTTCCAATAAGTATAAACTAATAATTTTTCTGTCATGTATTGTCCTAGGTTAATTGAGGTATTCAATGTCAACTTAAGTTAAAAGTTATTTTATATAGTTGATGCCATTTGAATAAAATTGTTCTTAAATTTTCTAATGTTACTTGAACTAAAATGTACAGGTTAGCATTATTTATTTATTTCAAGAATGTACCAAGATGAAGGTCCTATGATATACAAAAGGGTGCTGTATCTTCAAAAACTATTCTTAAGTGTAAAAATATAGCTGCTTGTATTTTAATTTCTATTTGTTCTATGAGAATATTATACTAAAAACTAAAAATAGCATACAGATAAATATTTCAGTCAAAATATGGATAAAATCTAATTCTAGTTAACAAAAAAATTCTAATCTTTTAAATGAGTTTCCTAATGTTGAATGTATGTTTAGAAATAATTTACTAAAAGTTGTGTTGTCAAAACTAACTACACTGAATTGGGTTTAGTACAATACAATTAAAAATTTACAATACTTTTCAAATAATTGAATTATGTTTTAACTTACTAGCAGCTAACAGCTTAAATCTTAAATAATAAAATAAAGTGCTATGTTTTCAAATATACTAATGTGGTCTGCATAGTGATTAATACTTTCATAGAATATATTGAAAACAAGTTAAATAAAATTAATTTTATATTAAAATTTTGATTTTAAGAATTTGTTACTTAATTTACAGAGATTTTATTTTCCATTACAAGATTTAAAGTTTTCTATCAAGTATTCTTTTAGTAGGTTATTATGTTTTATATTTTAGTATTTATTTGTTATTAGAGTTTTTTTGTAGATGTTAAAAGTTAAGACTTAAAGGCATAGGAGGGCCACCTTATTTTTTACAAGTTGATCTTATTTTGTAGAGTATTATCTGAGCTATCAGACATTTTAAACCGCTTGAAAAAATTCAAAATAGTTTTTGAGATATGAGCAATCAAAGTTAGTGACCTCAATAGGTTCCTAATGGAAGGCTCAAACCAAAAACGCAAAAAACAGACCATTTCACTAAAAACCTATCTCCTCCTTCATTTTTTAAGCAATCTTCTTCAAATTTTCACAGAAAGTGTATTATTAAATTTTAAAAAGATTAAATGCAGGAGTTTTTTTAATTTTGAAAAATAAAATTTAAAAAAAAAAAAACACTTATTTTTTTTGTTTTTTTAATTTAAAGTTTTTATTTTTAAATATTTTTAAAATTCCAACATTCAAAGTCTAAAATTATAAAAGGAACGTTTCCTAAAATTTTGAGTCCCTTAGCTTAAAAAATGAAGGAGAAGATATATTTTTAGTGATTTTTTAAACTTCCTAGAAAATTGACCCAAAAAACTTGAGGTCAATATGTTTGTATCGGAAACTTTTTATAAAAATTACAATATCTCAAAAGTTAAATAAGATTTTTTAATTCCATAAAAACTAGCTTGTAGTTTGTACGTACTTCAAGCTTTAATATAAAATAATAAATTTTATTAATTCTTTGTTCTTTAAAACAATGTTTTTCATTTTCATTTAAGCTGTTTTCATTTAAAACACTCAGAGAAAACAAAATTTTAAATAAGAAATAACACAAAACGCTTACAAAACATCTTGATTCAAGATTTTTAACACATATAAACAAAAAATTGTAAATAAAATATTTTCAAGCAAGTTTTTAATATAAACTTAAAATAGTTTTTTTTTGCGAAAATAAACATAAAAGTATAGTTGAAAAAGTTTTAAAATTATTGAAAAACAAAGCTCTAAAAATAATTAAGAGTTAGTTTAATAAAGGAGTAAAATTTATGAGATCTATAAAGTTTAGAAATAAAATGAGTGTAAGGGGTAGGCGTAGGATTTTATTAATTGTAGGTTAATAAAATTAAGCTTATACTTAGGCATAACAGTTTAAATTAAAGTAACTATCACTTTTATTTAGTTTAAGTAAGTCAATTATCTTGTTTGTTTTATGTATTAACTTGTTGTGTGTATTATGTATAATTTTTGTTTTGTTGTTTTGTATTTTTTTAAATAGCAAGTATTATACTTGATTAAATATATTGATTAAATTAATTTAGTTGTTTTGTTATGTTAACAAAATAGGTACATAATTAATTATGTTATCATATTTTTATTGAATTAGTATTTATGAATAAATTTCAATGCAAAAACTTTTGAAAAATTGTTAAAATTTTTACATTAATAAACGCAAAATGTGCTGCTATAACACAGGCAACATGGACGAGTGGTTAAAGCAGAGTACTTTTGCTCAGAAACACCTGTGTTAGGGTTCAAAGCCCACCATTTCAATATTTTTATTTATTTATATAATTATGTAAGTAACCACATATAATTATAAAAATTAAATAAAAAGCCAATTATTATTTATCTATTACATTCAAAGAGTATCTTTAAGAAGTACACATCCGTGTAAGATAAGGATAAGTTTAAGGGCATAGGGGTGTTAAAACACTTTTTCACAATGTGATCTTATTTTATATAGTTTTTACTGAGCTACAAGATGCTATTTACAGATTTTAAAAATTCAAAACAATCTTTGAGATATAGCCGGTCAAAGTCGGAGGCAACAATAGGTTCTTTATGGGAGGCACAACTAAAACAGCAAATAACTAGAAATTACTAAGAATATATCTTCTCCTAGGTTTTTTGAGATAACTACCTCAAATTTTTAGGAAATGTTCCTTGCAATCTTTAGAAAAGTCTTTTGCAAAAAAAAAATAAAAATTTTATAACAAAAAAAACAAAAAAAAAAGTTTTATTTTTTATATATATTTTTTTAATAATTTTAATAATTCCTTGCACCAGTATTTTCAAATATTGCAAGGAAAATTTCCTAAAAATTTGTGATAGTAATTTCAAAAATGCTAGGAGATATATCTTTAGTGAATTCTAGTTATTTGCTGTTTTAGTTGTGCCTCCCATATGGAACCTATTGTTGCCTCCGAATTTGACCGGCTATATCTCAAAAGTTGTTTTGAATTTTTAAAGTCTGTAAAAAGCAACTTGTAGCTTATTAAAAACTATACATAACAAGATCACATTTCGAAAAAAGTGTTTAAACCCCCCTATGCCCCTAAATTTATTTTTACAGGGGGGTTACACTTTTTCTTAATGAATAACTGACCTTTAACTAATATTTATTTCTAAAAAAAGTGTTTTTACCCCCTTATGCCCCTAAGTTTATTCTTACCTTACACGGATGCATACTTCTCAAAGATACTCTTTGAGTGTAATAGATAGATATTTTGAAAAATTTGTGCGTACCTTACACTGATGCGTACTTCTTAAAGATACCCTTTAAATATAAAACATATATGTTTTAAAAATTTAGTGAGTATTTTACATGTATGTAACCCCTTAGCCTCAACTGTAACTTCCTTATGCTTATTTAATGGAAGAATCATAGTTATATAAATAAACAAAAACATGGAAGTGATTGGCTTTTAACCTCCTATACCCTTAAAAAAAGTTCTTGTGGCAAATTAGATATCTGTTGTTCAAACAATGTTTTAGATCCAAAACAAAGTTTTAAAAACAATCAGAGGCCTAAGTTACCCTGTGAACTTTATTTTATACATTTAACCTGAACTTAATTAAAACTAACTATAACTGTAAATATTATAACCTAATACTTCAAGAAATAATATAAATTAAATCCTAATATATACTTGTTTGCCACTCTTTAAGTCATAAAATCTTCTGTGAGTAACCTTAACCTTCCCAGAGTTTTTTTTCAAATCCTTAAATATTTTTAATAAACTATTTTAAAAAATTTCCTGAGGTTTTCTTAAAAATCTTAAAACTGCTTTGAGTTTCCCAGAGTTTAAAAAAGTTAAAATTTTTGTGAGTTTCCCTGAGATTTTCTATTATTTGAAATTTCTCTGAGCTCATTAGTGTGTGGCAATCTTATATATATTTTATTACATAAAAGCCAATGTGAATTTTATAATTATCTAGTTTAATGTTGCACCAATATCTAACTGAAATTATCAACTATAATTTTTGGCTAAAAAATTATATTTATAAGTACATAAATTGAGTTATATATCATAAATTAATAAAACTTAAATATATAATTGCTTTTATTAAACAATATAAAGCAATTAAATCTTTTCAATTTTTTATATTGATTATGATATTGTAAAACATAATCAATCGAATACTTTAGTTTGTCATAAATAAATTTTATTCTCACTATGTATTTAAATCTTGTTTAAAACAAAGTATACTTCAAGCTAAACATAGTTAGCATAAAACATTGATTTTTAGCTTAAATAATGGTTAGAAAGACATAAAATTCAATATAATTTCAGCTTGACATTGGTGCAACTTCATCCTAGGTAATTACTGTGAATTTTTAAACCAAAATAATGAACCCCACCACTCATAACCTTATATTAGCTGTAAAAATAAATAATCCTAAGATAAATTATTATTTAATAATTTTCTCTCATCCTACAGATGTATTACAGTTAAATTGTATACAAATTTCTGAAACTAGTAAGGTTTAATATTTGAGAACATACTTTTGAATTTTAAATTAAGTCTTTTGCTAACTTGTAACAACTTGTGGCTCCAAAATATGATAAATAGCATCAAAATTTACGGTTGGATAGCTTTATCTCTATGAAAATAGATCAGCCAATCAGCGACACATGTGTAGAATATTCAGCCCGACATAAAACAGTTGTACAAAATTAATAGTCTAGTGGTCGGAGGCATAAGGAAATAAAACTAATTAAAATCATAAATGAAAAAAAACAGAATCAGTAGTTTGTTTATATGAGATAAAATTTTATAAAATACTTTATAGCTTTTTTTTGTTTTATATGGAATAATATTGAATCCTACTGATATTTATAATATTTAAATTAAATGTCTTAGTTTTAAACGAAAATGTTCCAACTTCCACATGACACCACGTCTTGTGGTAATTTGTTCCATGTATTCTTTTTCTGTATAAAATGAACCTTTACTTCGACTGTTGTTAAAATTATGTTTTCACTTTATTTTTCTATTATTTCCTCTTAATTGATATGTATTATGGGAAAAACTAATTGAAAAAAAAATATATATTTACCTTAAATAATTTATAAGGAGTTAATACATCAAATTCCTATCTTCTATATTCTAAAGACTTTAAGCCAAGTTTAATTAATCTATCATTATTTGATATGATGTTACAAAAAGTGAACGGAAAAATTATCGAAGTATATATGGAAGCTTAAAAATAACAACATTGACTACAAAATAGATTGGGAAATTATCCACGACACGAGCGTCATTCCATTTACGGTACAACTTTTACGGTTTTTACAAAAGTTCTTTAGCTTTGACGCTCATCCGCATCCTTATCGTTACTTCTATAATAATGTTTTATACATCATCTTTTAGCTTAGAGTATCTAGTTTCTTAAATATTATTTTATTTTTATATTAGGTTGGTATAATTGGTGCTGTAGCCCATAGAAAAAGTGACGCATTATGGCTTTTTTTCAGTTTTTTTGGAAAATCTAACGATAAATAAATAGTTTTGACTGGATATTTTTTTATACATATAAAATAATAATCTGCTCATTCGCTATGTACGATTTTTTATAAAACAAATTATTTATAAAGAAATTGGTGATTTATTGTTTTCAGTATGTTATGGTATATCTCAATAAGTATTGAACTAAATAAAAAAATTTATAAAAAATAAACACAGTACTAATTATTCTGCATTGTTAGCATGCACAGTTTTTTTTTAACGCAGTACTTTTTGAAAATTAAAACATTGAAAGTTTTCTTTTTTTTAGTAACTGTAAGCTACTTAGTCTTGGAAACTGTTTTTTTTTTTATTAAAAAGTTTAAACATAACTGACTCATTTTCGAAAAAAGTTTATTTATTAATTTCGTTTAGCTCTCTTCAGAATAACATTGCTAAAAACTATGAATATTGTAGAGTAATTTTAGTTATATATAATGAATTTGAAAAGTCTAACAAAAAATAGTTACGTCATAAAGTATAAAAGTCTGTTTAGAAAAAGTTTGAAAAATAGAATAGAGCTTTACTGAACTAACTTGAAGTAATTTATAAGACAAAATTGCTAAAACAAAAACATTTAAAATAGTAGAAATTTTTACCTTAAACTAAATTAAATAAAAAGCACATTAAAAATACGACAATAACGACAACAAAAAATAATACTACTAAAGACCCTATTTGTAAAGTTTTAAATTGTAAAAATCTCTTTGTTTGCAAATTTTTGGCTCGCGAGATCTAATAAACAGAGATTCTAGAACTGAAAGATGGTAGGTGTTTCTAGCTCGGGATAGGATTTCGAATCTATTATCCAGGTAGTTCTCGGCACAAACAGGGTTGTTGAGGAGCTGCTGATGAATAGATGACTGTTCACCTTTAGGCTTCACGTCGTCATTAAAAATAAACCTTTTAAGGTTTTTCGTGACATGCTGCTCTCGCCTGACGTGGAAACGTTGAGATGTACGACCTACGTAGTCATTTCCGCAATGACATTTAAATATGTAAACTACATTACTCAAATCATGGGTAGGTGTGGCATCTTTTACGATTCCGTTAAGTGGGCAGTTGGTGTTGTACACAACACGTAGCGAAACGCTGTTCTCTTTCACTTATAACATGTCTGATCTCGACATACTTTTGATTCGGTAGGACTTTTTATGGGTAGTATTTTATGGGCACTATTTTATAGGTAGAAATTCTACCGTAGAATTGCTGCAATCGATTCTGCCCATAATTTGATGTGATGTCATTAAAATTATGGGTAGTATTTAGATGTTGCTGCAATTAAGTTGCTGCAATTAATGAAAATAAAATACTGTCTAGGCCTTATATAAATATTATAGATAGTTTTTGTAGTTTTAAGTTTATAAACAAACAAATAAAAAATAACTTAAATACACATAAACCAATAGTTTGATTTATTTAAACATTTATTTAAATTATATTTTTTAAACTGACAGAAGTAGCAACTAGAATTATTAAAAGATTATGGATAGCATTTTTATGTAATATTTAATAAAAAAAAAACTTAAACACACTTAAACCAGTTGTTTAATTTATATGTAAATTTATGTAACTTATATTTTTTATTATAACAGAAGTAATGGCTTGGTATAAAATGAATATTTTGAATATTTTTCTTATTTAAGGTTTTAAAAAAAAAAAGTTAAAATTATACACAAATAAATCAGTTGTTTGATTTTTATTTGTAATTTATATTTAGTAAACTTATAAAAGTAGTGGTTTGGCCTTATGTGTACTATTTTATGGGTACTATTTTATGTGTAGAGTTGCTTCAATCAATTATGCCCATAACTTGATGTGATTTCATTTAATTTATAGGTAGTATTTAGATGTTGCTGCAATTAAATGAAAATAAAATACTGTCTAGGCCAGGGGTCGGCAAACTGCGGCCCGCGGGCCAAATGCGGCCCGCGAAGGATAAATCTGCGGCCCGCGAGCACGTTATTTTTTTGAATGGAATGCGGCCCACGAAAGAAAATTTTGCGGCCCGCGACCACGTAGATGTGGCCCGCTGAGCAAAAATATATTTTAAGTTGAATTTGTTTGATTAATTTAGTTTTAAGTTCCTGTATAATACTTTAAAACAATTAAAAGACTTTACTGATTCAGCTTAAAATGTGAAAAAGACAGGTTAGTATTGCACCAGGTTTTTTTCTCAACTTTATAATAAATTTCTTCTTACAACAGCAAATTATTTTCTAAAAAAGGACTGTAAAAATTGCGTTGAATTAGTAAGATAGTTATATAATACCTATTTGTAAAAACTAAATGCAAGTGTTTTCTGTTTTGTACAAAAGTAAGCACAGTAATTAACTAAAATGTTATTTCTTAAAACTTTAGTTTTTTTACACGTTTTTTGTACCTAAGTTTCTATTACAGATGTTTTGTTAATAAATGTTATATTCTAGTTTGCAAAAAAGCATTAAAAATAATATAATAACAATAAAAAGAAATAAGGTTAACTTTTTTTAGTTTTGCCACCTTTGATTTTTTAGAAGATTTCTTTGCAATTTAAAATAATTCCTATGCACACCAACGAGCAAATATGCTTATATTTTAAACCACTTTTTATTTAATACTTAACGAGATAAAATTTATTTTCAGCATAATTTTTAACATTATTGTTCCTACATGTAATATCTAAGTGTGTACAGACACATGTAAAACAATATATAGTACATAAATTAAAAAAGTTTTTGTTAGGTATACTTTTTGATTTAATTAAACAACGTTTTTGACAAAATAGGTTAATTTTTATGCGTTGCATACTAATAAAAACAGTTGCTGTTTTATGTAACTACTTATTTAACACAAACTAGATTGAGTTTTTTACAATACAATAAAAATAGTTCAAACTCGATCAAATAAATAAATAAAAATTGTCACACACTCAGACTATGACTATTTGAAGTCTTCAAATCTCAGGCCAGTTTAGTCATTTTCAGTTATTGGCTTGAACTGCTTTTTGTATGCTAAAATATCAAGCTAGTTTTGGTCACTCGGACTGACTTTTTTTGCTTTAAAGAGTGGTAAATTTAATTCATGATGTATGTTATGTTCAGTGCACAGTGTTGGTTTAAATTAAAAAATGTTTTAAGTTTTAAGTTTTACAGCTGATATAGTTTGAATTATTATATTAATTGTATACATATAAGTCTGAACAATTAGTGTTGCTAAAAATCCCGGAAAAGCTTGGAATTTGACAATTTATACTTTATAAAATCTGTAGAAGTCTTAAATTTAGAATAGTCGAAAAAAAACCTGGAATTTTAAACAATTTTTTCATAGAGTAATGAAATTTCGATTTGACACAAAAATCTACCATATTAATACTTTTTATTCAAAAACACATTTAAAGTAGCTTAACAGTATTTTTTAAATTTTTCTATATTATTTAAGACGTTTTTTTTACTTTAACTTAACTATATACTAAAAATAGAAGCAAAATGGTTTATCTTTAAAGTTTTTATATTGGTGCATTGCACTTTTGCTTTTAAAATGTCTTTACCTATTGTTGTGCTTTGTATTAGAACTAAACCTAGAAACTCTTTCAAAATGTCAAAATTAGTAAAACACCTGTAATAAAAATTCTAAAACGACAATATCTGTTGTATCAGTTCTAACACCTTAACAGATTGATTTAAGTCCTTATTTGGTTTATGCGGCTTTATAATCTTCAGACATTTCCTAAACACGACTTCTTGTTGATATTGAAGAAATAAACAAAAATATTTTATCAGCCTAAAACAAATTATTTGAATAAGTTTTAAACTCTAAACGGTATCTTTTTTTAATAATTAGTTTTGCTACATTATAACTTGCCTTAATAGTTTTTTCTGATCAGTCTGTAGTTACTGAAAATAATCATGTGCGTTGTTGAAACTGACATAAACAATTTTTTTTTCGTTTCTCGCAACAACTCGAAACTAACGTATTATAGTTCTTGTAGCTCGTCTTATAACTTACATTTGCTCTTTTTAAATACAAAATTTTAACGGAGATAAAAAATTGCAAAAATGCTCAATAAAAAATAGGTTTTTTAAATTCTTTAATAGCTTAATAGTTTTTTATACAATTAAAAAAAACTTTTGATATAATTCTGACATTTTTACTTTTAAAGTGGCAACCGTGTAAAAGACTAATAAATTACTTAGAGGGTATTTTATTAAAGTATTCCAACATTAAATATGTCAAAAAATTTGATTTAGCTTATCTAGAGTACAAATAGGTATTAATTTTGTTTAATTAACTAGCTTTTGAATTTTCTAAAGAATGCAAACTATTTAAGCGTAAATATTTTAAAAAGTTAACTTTTTTTTTAATATGAAAAAGTGGTTCATAACATAAAAAATGTATAAAAGTGACTTATAAATGTTTTTCAAGCTTGGTTTTTATAGAGAGTTAGGTTGTAAGTAAAAAATAAAAAATTTTTATCAAGTTTAACTAATAAAGTGTTAAGCAAGTGCATATTTTAGTAAGACTTAACTATATTAAACAATGAAAATTCTACTCAAATAGATATTTGTATATTAAATAAGCATTCTATGTGTAGCTAAAAGTCATAAAGTGATTAAAAGTAAAACTATCTCTGGTGTGACCAAAACTAAAGCCAAAAGATTATTCAAGTATCATTAAAACTAAAACTGTGGCCCGCGAAGATTTTGAAAACTTGAAATTTGGCCCGCGAGCACCAACTGCCTGCCGACCCCTGGTCTAGGCCTTATATGAATATTATTGATAGTTTTAAAATTTATAAACAAACAAATAAAAATAACTTAATAATAACAATAACAATAACAATAATAATAATAATAATAATAATAATAATAATAATAATAATAATAATAATAATAATAATAATAATAATAATAATAATAATAATAATAATAATAATAATAATAATAATAATAATAATAATAATAATAATAATAATAATAATAATTTAA
Source organism: Thalia democratica (assembly GCF_965202585.1). Classification (NCBI taxonomy): domain Eukaryota; kingdom Metazoa; phylum Chordata; class Thaliacea; order Salpida; family Salpidae; genus Thalia; species Thalia democratica. The sequence goes on along the minus strand of NC_139167.1, from coordinate 43,330,940 downwards.
CTATCCCGATTTACTTCTGAATGTTACTTATACGCGCAATGCTGGTTATTATCTGACTCCGTGCGCGTTATAAGTATTTATCGGTGATGTTATTTAAATGTTTAGATATGACTTAGCTAAGTTATTTAGCTAAGTCGACTTAATGAATTGCGAACTAAACTTAGACTATCTTTTAAGCTTAGTTTAATTAAATAGTTAGATTGTTAGAATGCTTAACTAATTGTATATAAGAAATCGAGTCTAGAAACACAAATTGTATTGAAATTAATATAAACTGCGATACATGATAACAAAATATACAAACAAGCTATTCCAACTTACAAGTTAATATAAAAAACAGTCGCCTTCGTACAAGAAGTACGAGGCGACCACAATCTTTTTAAACAATATACTATCAGTACAAAGGTAAAACTAGACTGGGTAGAAACTCGCGTTTTACTCAACTTAAGCATTTTTTGAGAGAAAAGGAAGAAAGAACAGCGATGCTGTTACATTCTCTCGACTTAAACCCGCTATTTCGGAGTTCACACTTATCTCTAAGAAAATATGGTCTTTAATTATTTTTGAATTTGTAAAAAACATTAAAAAAAACTTCTAATATAGAAGTATAAATGAAATATGACCGTCGACTATCGTCGACTTCTCTTGTTATTTGTAAAAAATATTATTTTTATTTGTAAGTGCTTTAAGTTTCGTAAATGACGCGTAGAATAAAAAAGTTTTAACAATTTACAAAAATGAAAAAATCTGAAAGAATTTTTAGAATTTTATTCGCCAGTAGTGCTCGCGAGTCGTTGTTTCCCGTAGACGCTATTCGTGCATTCTCGGTCTCCTCATCTGTACTCCACTCGGTCGCTTTGCTGATAGTGGATCAGATCTCTTTGTCACCTTCGCCGACTTGTTGACGACTTTCGATTTCTCGAGCCGTTTTCGTGCGAAGTTCAAAAAAAGTTTAAGCAAAAATATAAAGAAAATACTATTTCAAGTATTTTCAAGTACTTTTAAGTATGTTTATAAGAAACTTAAAAAACATTTATAGCTTCAGTTTAAACTAATTATTCGTTATAAAAACTTTTAGTATATTAAAAACATTTCACATTCAACATGAGTTAGTTGACAAAACAAACAATTATATTCATTTCAAAAGCTTAAACTTGTTTTCGTAAAAATATATAGCTCTTGAACTTTATACTAATTTATAAAACTTTAATATTCTAAGAAAGTTAAAAACAAAGTTGTTGTTAGCGTTTAAATGTTGAATAAGATATTTAATAGCTCAAATGACCTTATTAAAATTGTGTTTTTATAAGTAAGCTGAAGTGTATAACAACAAAAAACAAGGCAATAAACCTTCTTGACATCAATCACTAAGGTTACTATAGTACAACTGTAGATAAATAGTTCAAGTTTGAACATAAAATTGTTGTTAAAAAACAAATTGAAATAAAGCTTAACAAATTAAGGCAATTTTTTATATTAGTAAGAGCTCAAAATAAAATTTTAAGTTAAAGAATAAACTTTAAAAATACTCCTTCAATTTCTTATGACTCGATTTCGTCCTAAGCTTTGTTCAGAAAGCTTCTTAGACTAGTTGTCTGCCATAATTAAATAAAATAAACTACTATTTGGTGGTCTTAACTTTGCGTTTAAAAGTTCATTACTCTTTTGGTGGTTTTAACGTTTTGCTGTAAAAGTTAATTAACCGTAAAGTTTCAATAACATCTTAGTTTAATTTTCCAGCGGTGAAAAATAGCGTCTGAACAAAAACTCAAAGTTTTGCAACGGTTTCTGACAAGTATTTCGATTTTAATATGTTTAAAACGCCATTGGTGAAAAATGAACCAAAATAATTCGCAATTATTTTTAAAAAATGCGTGCTTCAATTTTGTTCAAAAATATTTTGGTTTTAAGACGCCATTTGTGAAATATAAACTAAACTAATTCGTGGTTTGTTTTAAAAATTTGCTGTAAGCTAATTTCTAAAGGTTATTTGTTATTCGCAATCGTTTTGCGTTTAGAGTAAGAAATGTGTTTTTTTGTTAAGAATTCGCGATTAGTTTTAACATTTTTTTTAGTTTTGTTGTTTTGTTTCGTCGCTGCTGTGCTTCCTTTTATGATTGGCTCTGTTTCTGCATCCTTATCTGATGGTGCAAGTAATGCTGTGTTCTCACGGGTGGAGACGGCTCTTTGTAAGCCTCTATATCGGCCGTTGGCCTTAACTGTTCTGGCTCTGGCTGCGGTTGCCCAGGTTGTTGGGGTCCTGATGTGGTATTGGCTATGATGGCTCTGATCGTTGCTGGCGGTCGTGGAGGTACTGGCTGCTGTGGCTCTGACTGTTGACTCTGGCCCTGTCGATTCTGGCTGCGGTTGCCTTGACCGTTAGGACTGCCCGTGCTGGTGCTGGTTGGCATGGCTCTGATCTTTGGCTTTGGTCGTTGACTCTGGCCTTGGTGATTCTGGCCGTGGTTGCTCAGAACTTTGGTTCTTAATAGATATTTTTGTTGCATTACTTGACGAAGTACTGGTGACGTCATAATTTGGTATGGCGACAGCGCGATTGCGTTTTGATTCTCTAGCAGCTTCACTTCGATCGAGTTCGGCTCTTTCGGCTTCTAATTCGCGTAATTCTTATAAAGATTTGGTTCGAGTGAATCAGACGAGGAAAACTCTGTTATTAATGTTTTATATTTGTCTTGTTTAAATTCCTCCCAGTCCCTATAAAGTTGGCATCTGCTAAGCCTAAAATAAAGTATATCCATGATACTAGTAGATTTTGTTTAAAGTCTTAATAAAGTTTTAAACTAATTTTGGGTCACCACCACAAAAAGTAGAAAATAAAAAGAAGTTACGGACTTAAATAAGGTACGTGTTACACAACTAGGGTTCACCATTTAACTATCCCGATTTACTTATAGTGTTACTTATACGCGCAATGCTGGTTATTATCTGACTCCGTGCGCGTTGTAAGTATTTATCGGTGATGTTATTTAAATGTTTAGATATGACTTAGCTAAGTTATTTAGCTAAGTCGACTTAATGAATTGCGAACTAAACTTAGACTATCTTTTAAGCTTAGTTTAATTAAATAGTTAGATTGTTAGAATGCTTAACTAATTGTATATAAGAAATCGAGTCTAGAAACACAAATTGTATTGAAATTAATATAAACTGCGATACATGATAACAAAATATACAAACAAGCTATTCCAATTTACAAGTTAATATAAAAAACAGTCGCCTTCGTACAAGAAGTACGAGGCGACCACAATCTTTTTAAACAATATACTATCAGTACAAAGGTAAAACTAGACTGGGTAGAAACTCGCGTTTTACTCAACTTAAGCATTTTTTGAGAGAAAAGGAAGAAAGAACAGCGATGCTGTTACAATAATAATAATAATAATAATAATAATAATAACAATAATAATAATAATAATAATAATAATAATAATAATAATAATAATAATAATAATAATAATAATAATAATAATAATAATAATAATAATAATAATAATAATAATAATAATAATAATAATAATAATAATAATAATAATAATAATAATAATAATAATAATAATAATAATAATAATAATAATAATAATAATAATAATAATAATAATAATAATAATAATAATAATAATAATAATAATAATAATAATAATAATAATAATAATAATAATAATAATAATAATAATAACAATAACAATAACAATAACAATAACAATAACAATAACAATAACAATAACAATAATAATAATAATAACAACAATAACAACAATAACAACAATAACAACAATAACAACAATAACAACAATAACAACAATAACAACAATAACAACAATAACAACAATAACAACAATAACAACAATAACAACAATAACAACAATAACAACAATAACAACAATAACAACAATAACAACAATAACAACAATAACAACAAAAACAACAATAACAACAATAACAACAATAACAACAATAACAACAATAACAACAATAATGACAATAACAATAACAATAACAACAATAATAACAATAACAATAACAACAATAATAACAATAACAATAACAATAACAACAATAATAACAATAACAATAATAATAATAATAATAATAATAATAATAATAATAATAATAATAATAATAATAATAATAATAATAATAATAATAATAATGATAATGATAATGATAATGATAATGATAATGATAATGATAATGATAATAATAATAACAATAACAATAACAATAACAATAACAATAACAATAATAACAATAACAACAACAACAACAACAATAACAATAACAATAACAATAACAATAACAATAACAATAATAATAATAATAATAATAATAATAATAATAATAATAATAATAATAATAACAATAATAATAATAATAATAATAATAATAATAATAATAATAATAATAATAACAATAATAATAATAGAAATAAAAGTAACAATAAAACGAATAATAATGATAAGTTAAAATTAATATGAAAATATGTTTTAAGTAAAACTATATAAACATTAAGTTTTTTTTGAGACAAAGTAAGCTAAATTTTTATAAAAAAAACAATTTTATTAAGATTAGTATGTTCTTATAATACATTCTAATTAAAAAACTCTAAAAGTAAATATTTTTTTACTTATCGGGATAGAAATGATTGAGTTAGAAATGATAGTAAACTCTAATTATTACAATATGGACAAACTGAGATAATTAGAAAATATGAATAAAATTATTTGATAATTTTGTAATGTTGTTGAATATTTTTATAAAATGTACTACTTGTATTAATTTTACGTAACATTTATTTTTAAACATCTTTGTTATCATATGATAATAAACTAATCACTTCTTATTTGGTCAGTATTTTTTTATAGATATTTTTCACAATTTATTTTTAAAACAAACTAGACTTACAAAAATGTTTATATAGTTTAATTTCAAAAAGATAATCAATTTTTTTTTTTTAACTTGTTATAACTTTAAATTACTATCCTTTTTTCTTTTTTCTTTAACTTAAATCAATCTGCTTAAATCTGTCCTGGACAAGATGCTAAAAGGTATCCGTGTTGTGCGATTCGATAACCGAAAGGTTCTTCGTGCGCCACGTCCTACGACCAAACATATTGAGCTCTTTTATTTTTCGTTCAACAAATTATATACTAAAACAGTTTTTTTTTTGATTATATAAGATTTTCTAAACTGTTTGACAAGTTTTAGAAGTTCTGAATTTTGGATTCTCAAAGGAAGCTGTTATAACTATATTTGAGTTAGAAATTCTTGTCATTTACGTAGCTAGAATGTTTTTCAGGGCAATAAATTTTAAAAGTTAAATCTTTAAATACGTAATATTCAGATACAAAAGTGTTCATACTATAGTCTATAAACTACGATGTTAGTCTAGCTCTAGCGCAAACTTTGTATATTTGTTGACTAATATATTACGTAATTTCCGAAATGTTTCTTGAAACATAAATTAGTACTTGAGTTGACATATTCTCTTTTTTACATTTACATTTACTTTATAAAAAAGATTTTGACAAGCTTTTGATCGTTATTTAACAGTAAATATTTATTTATTTTTTATTTAATAAGTTCTTTTTTTCGTTGTTATTTTGTTTTTTGCTTACGTTTTTTTAATTATTTTTAATTATAAGTGTATAAGTAAACCATTAAATTTATCAACGTAGATCTTAATTTAGTTGTACTTAAAAATAAAGTGAATTAAATGATATTAGTTTTCGTGTTCCATATAAACTTAACTAATTTTTTAAGAAGATTAACTAGACGAGATTTGATCAACCCCGGTCTTGTTGTATCAAATTCGGACAATTCAAATTCTTAAAAAAATTTAATGGGTCACAACTAAAAAAGTAATGTATATTTGTCAAATAAAAAAAGTACATATGTAGGTCCTATTAATATCTTTGAGCCGTTTTTTTTTCATTTTGAAAACATTGAATTTTTTTTTTAGATATGGCTTAAATAAAGTAAAAAATGTAGTTATTTTTAGTAATTTTAAAATAACTTACAAAATATTTAAGATTTTGCAACAATGAAAAGTGGCTTGTAGATTTCAGTACGATCTACATATGTATGTTTTAAAATTTTACAAATTTACATTACTTTTTAAGGTATAGTGTTTTAAATATTTTTTTAATAAATTGAATTGTCGGAATTTGAATTGTCATGTAACCGCGCTGGACTTACACAATAGCTTATAGACAAGTATGAAGATTAGTGTATCTGAATATTACGTTTGTAAAAGTTTAACTTTTAAATTTTACTTTCGTGAAAAATATTCTAGCTACGTAAATGACAAGAAGATCTAATTCAAATATAGTTATACCAGCTTTCTTTAAAAACTTCCACAAAGCAGAAATTTGAAAAATTTTCATACACTTTATTAAGTCTTATACAATAAAAAATATTATATAATGAAAAAAGTAAAAATTAGTTAACTTAAAGTTATAATAAGTTATTTTATAAATTTGTTTATATAATCTGAGTTTTAACTTTGCTCACATTTAGATATTTTAAATTTATGAAGCTGTTTAGTTTCAAGTACACGTTTTAAGTTACTTAAAAAGGTTTATGATTTTAATGAAGGTAGTTTTAATGTGTTACATAAGATATGACAATAGAGATTTTTAGTTTGACGCAAATTTAAGGAAAATCTTGAAATGTTGTGGTTGAGTACTTGAAATAATATGTACAGTTTTAAATGAAATTAATTAACTAAAAACTTTAAAATATGAAGCTAAGAAGCGTAAGGAAATCTTCTTCAAAACAGCACATTTTAAAAGCTGTATATCTGAAACAAAAGTGCTACTTGTTTACATTTTTTAAAGTTTAACATTCAAGTTGGAATCGTGAGGAAATTTACTACAAAACAACACAATTTAAAAACTGTATATCTAAAACAAAAATGCTACTTGTTTACATTTTTAAATTCTAGTATTCAAATTTTCAAACACTTATGGAAAAGCACAATCCAGACTGTTAGTATATGGTAATTTTTAATAAACAATAACGGAAAGTTTAAAATAATCCAGTTAAAATTATCGAATTTAATATGATTGAGTTTAATATGATCGAGTTAAAATGATCGAGTTTAAAATATTGAAGTTTATTAAGATTGAATTTAATACGATTGATTTTATTATGATTGACTAAAAAGATAAAATTCTAAATAATTGGCTCAACTTTTAAATTTTAAACTTTAAAACTTTTTAAATTTTAAAATCAAACTGATTGTTAAATTAGTTTAAATTGACACAATTTTCCTTAGACTGTTGTTAGCAATAGCCTATGAAAAATTATGCATTGCCTATTACATACTACATACTTTTTTGATTAGTGTTTTTGTTGATGTGCAATACTAAAGGACTAGTTATTAGATATTTTAATATAGACATAAGTAATTTTGGAAAGTTATTTAATTTACATTGCTTAGTTTCATAAAATAAAATGATCAACAAATAGTTTTACAAATCTACAACTCTGTGAAATATTGTTGTAAAAATGTTGTTAGATAAACATTTGAGATATGTAATTTATATTTATTAACAATTAACTTTTTGTTATATTGTTTGACCTTTAAAATACTTTAACATTAAGTTTCCAATCAAAATTAGCTTTAACAAAATAGCATAAATGGGTATTTTTCTACTAATTTCGTTGTTTACATATATAAGTTTTCATAATGCTCTAAAAACATACTTTTAAAGCAAGCCAAAAACTACAAGTTTTAGAAATAAATTTTAAGAATGTAAGCATTCGTTCTATTTATTTTAGGTGTAAAAACGATTTTTTTTGGCGTTTTTGCACGGTTAATTTGATGGTGTAATTTATACTTAAAAAAAAGACAAAAGTTTATTTACAGAAATTACAAAATATTTTTAAACATTAAAATTACGTAGTAAATAAATAACAAAAGTCCATAAAAACCTTTAAAACAACTTTTAATACATAAACTCTGCTTTCGTCAAATAGATGTTAACATTTTTATGCATTGAAAGAGTATTAAACGAAAATGTTGTATAACAATCAATTTTTATGAAACTAATACACCGTGATTTAGTCTAAATTTATTTGGGTCAATTTCATTGTTACTTGATAATAAATTTATAATTTTACTGCATCGAAAATTTTGTTGTAACTGTAATTATTTTATTTTTTCGCTTAGAACGGTCTCTAAGTACAGTAACCTGCCGCTTAATTACTTATTTTGAACTCAAAGTTTGTAACTTGATCTTTGCAATATAAGCTTTTTTATGTAAAATAAAAACTATATAAACTGTGTACTGAAAAAAAGACTCTTGTTATTGTTATTGCGTCTTCGTTCGTTTAATAACATCGTTAATTTTTTTTTCAATAATTTTGCCTATTCTAGTTTTTTTCTACATTTAGTGCGTCTCTTATGCGGGTGCATACCTACAAATACGTACTTAATCGATGTCATTCGTTACTGTAAATAGGTTAACTATTTTACAATTCGTCTCTTTATCATATTCATATTCAATAAAAACGCCTAATTAAAATATTTTAAACTATCTAGTTTGAGTCTAATCTTCTAGATAAAACCGTGAATTCTAAGAATAAACAAATTTTGACATTAGGTTATTTAGCTGTCTGTAAAGAATACAACCTGAATTGGGTTTAAATTAGTGATGTACCGGACTCACTATCCGGGTCCGGATCCGGCCGGATCTTGATATAAAAAAAAAGTCCGGATCCGGCCGGATTCTAATTTGAAAAAAAAGTCCGCATCCGGGTCCGGCCGGATCCTAATTTGAAAAAAAATTCCGGATCTGGATTAAAAAATTTGTTAACAAAGTTCTTTAAAACTATTCTAAAAGTGTAACATTTCTCACTTAAGATTATAAGTAAGACACTCATTATTTGTAAATTAGTATTGTAAGCAACTTTTAGGTAAGGCATACAGATCAGTGAAGAGTTTGCAGACCAGGCACATAAAACCACAGTAGAACATACCTTGTGTTTATACAAAGACATATTTTTAAAAGTATCTTCTTTAAACTAAATTTCACTGTTTTTAACTTCGTTTTGAAATTTGTTTATATACAATCCTTTTGGACAACTTTTATATAAATGCATTAATTAATAAATTGTTCTTATGTTAATTAAACAATTCGTTTTTTACTATAAATTTATTAATGGCTTTTTTAAATAATTCAATTTATATTAGTGATGTACCGGACTCACTATCCGGGTCCTGATCCGGCCGGATCTCGATTAAAAAAAAAAGATCCTGATCCAGCCGAATCTTGATTTAAAAAAAGATTCGAATCCGGTTCCGGCCGGATCCTAACAGAGATCCGGCCGATTCGGATCTAGTTAGTAAAAAAGAGCATACAGAAAAGTATTTTTTCAAAAGCAAACCCTGTGTAAATTAAAAAGAGTCATTTTCGTCAGTTAAAATTAAACACCTACCGTGATTGGCTCATTTTGAACACGTGACTAATTTATATTTGTTTACATTTAAACTATGAAATAAATATTTCAGAAATGCAACTCTTTACCTATGTTGTAATATTATTATTATTATTGGAGTTTATTGTGCAAAGATGGACTCGGGCATTAAAACCCGAGCCGCTTAAACGATACACACGAGAAAAGAAACAAACAAATTACATTCAATGAAAATTAAAATCTAAAAAAACACAGTAAAAAAAAAATAAAAAATAAAAAAAATTACAAACAAATAGTCCTGTACGATAAATAATAACTTAGTATGCACATAGAACAAAACGAAATAAATTCTCATATAAAAACCTATGCATAGACTAGAAAAGATTGGGAGCCGATCATTTCTAACCCGCTATCATTTCTAACCCGATCACTTCTAACCCGATCACTTCTAACCCGATCATTTCTAACCCGATCACTTCTAACCCGATCACTTCTAACCCGATCACTTCTAACCCGATCACATCTAACCCAATCATTTCTAACCCGATCATTTCTGACCCAATCATTTCTAACCCGATCATTTCTGACCCGATCACTTCTAACCCGATCATTTCTAACCCGATCATTTCTAACCCGATCACTTCTAACCCGATCATTTTTAACCCGATCACTTCTAACCCGATCATTTCTAACCCGATCATTTCTAACCCGATCATTTATAACCCGATCCCTTCTAACCCGATCATTTCTAACAAGATCATTTCTAACCCAATCACTTCTAACCCAATTAAACCCGATCATTTCTAACCCGATCACTTCTAACCCGATCACTTCTAACCCGATCATTTCTAACCCGATCGTTTCTAAACCATTTTACTTATATTACGTTTTTATTTTTTAATCTGGATTTTATGCAAAAACAAACTAGTCTTAATGAAGTTATTAAAATAATTAAGAAAATTAAAATTTTAGTTACTTTTAAACATAATGATTTTAATGTGTTAAGTTAAAATATTTTTAGTATAAATTTTATTTTAGTATTAACTTAACATAATCTTAATATATTTTTATTACCACATTTTTTGGTTTTTATCCTACACATAATTTTTTTTTTGTTTTATCAATACACTTTAAAAGACGATTTTCGTTAACCATATATAATTTACTAAATTGTTTACTTCAAAGTATTTTGAACTCTTCTTTGTAGGATTTTAAAATAAGCAGTGATAATTATATTTTAGTTGGATTTTATTTTAATTAACGTGACTACAATAGTTTTAACATAAGCAAATTTTAAAAAGTAAACTCTTACAATTGTAATATTCAGATACAAATACTTTTATATTACGGTTTAAAAACTACATTGAGAGTCTGACGTAAATGTTTTATTATTGCTTACTAATATATTAACCTTTTATAGTAGGGTAGTTCTAAGTTTCATCTTAATAACTTATACGAATTGTTATGCAACTTGCATAGGCCTATTAAGATAATGGAATTTAAACAAACATTAGGAGAAGTTAAAAACTTTTGTTATATTGAGTGGATAGCATGGTTTTTAATTGAAACTAGCTATTAAAACAGTTATGTCATATAACTAAACCGCAAAAGTTGTTATGTCGATTGACCGTCTAGATTTCACATCATTAATAAATTCCTACTTAGTTTTAGAGAAAAAAAAATTGTTTAACACTAATAGTTAAACAGACAAGTTTATTTGTATAACAAGTTCGAGGGTAATTAAACCTCGCCTATGTTTTAATTGCGACTTAAATTAGTACTTTAATTGACAAACATTTCTTTAAAATTACTTTATTATGAGCAGTTGAAATAAAGTAAGTAATAACAAAATAAGTATAAAAAATAAAACATTTTGAAATAGAATAACAAATTAATTATAGTAAAATTAAGTATAATTAGGAGCAGAATTTTATAAAAACTCAATAAATTGTTTCTTTTAATCAAATATTTTTCAAGACGATTACTACACAAAACATATTTTTTTTTATTCATTACAGTAAAGCTAGCTTGCAGTCTATTGACTTTATTCTTGGTGGTTTTTGGCACCTCTAAATTTTTATATATATGATGAGTTTTTTCTTTATTAAAAATTTAAACCTATATAATAGGTTTCACAATACAAACTGGTTTTATTATTTTGTTATAAGTTTTTAAGTTATATAGTTTAATCTAATAATTTATACTTACGTTTAATATTTAATGATCGCTAAATAATCTAAAGTTTTTGTGTTTTTGAAACTTTTAAAAGATATCAAGAAAATTATTTTAGAAATATCTACTATTAATCGTGAGAATAATCGTGTTTTTGCAATTTTAAATTTCGAAAACTTTTAAATTTTTATGAAAAATGTGAATTTATTTAGCCCTACATAATTTTATTTCAAAAGAAAAAGAAAAAATGCCTAATAATAAGTTTTCGACACTAAACTTTCATAGTTAAGTTTATTATAATTAATTATAACTTAATTACAGTACAGCATGCAATTAACCAGTTGATTTAAGAATTAAAATTAAATTAAAGTTCGAGTAAATGACAAGTTCTGAATATTTAAAAAACTTTCTACCTCTACTTTTGGCTTTGTAATAAACAGTATACACTTTTTTTTAAAGAATTTAAAATTTATAATATTAAATTTAAATGAAACCACCATTATAGTTACAATTACTAAATTTTATTAACTGTATTATTTTAAGTGTCATAAACGCTGATACTAATATTTATAAAATGTTGTATTTCATATAAATTCTCCCTGAATTTGGAGGCAAATTGGTAATCTGGTTTCTACACTTAAAAACATATATTAACCATATAGAATCATTTCAAAAGAAAGTACAGAATAGACTTTAACCGCTGCGATACTCATTATATTTCTTACATTGACGACTATCAAAACTTAATATTTAATCTTTAGAATACAAAAGACTTATACTTTTCCTCATGATTTTTAAAACTAATTAACTAAACTTAATTAATAATCCAATTTTAAACCTTATTGTCAAAACAATAAATGAACTAATTAATATCAACAATTAAATTTTAACAAAAGCTATCTGAATATTAGGTTTTATTTTAAACAAAATAAACTAACCTTCAAAAAAAAAAAACAATTTTGTTGAGATTAATTTGTTCTTTGAGAACAAATTTTGAGATTAAAACAAATTTTAATCTTGAAAAAATAATAAATTAATATATTAATACAGATCGGCTAAATAAATTTCGGGTTAGAAATGATCGGGTTAGATATGATCGGGTTAGAAATGATCGGGTTAGAAATGATCGGGTTTAATTGGGTTAGAAGTGATTGGGTTAGAAATAATCTTGTTAGAAATGATCGGGTTAGAAGTGATCGAGTTAGAAATGATTGGGTTAGAAGTGATCGGGTTAGAAATGATCGGGTTAGAAGTGATCGGGTTACGAAGTGATCGGGTCAGAAATGATCGGGTAAGAAATGATTGGGTTAGAAATGATCGGGTTAGAAGTGATCGTGTTAGAAATGAACGGGTTAGAAGTGATCGGGTTAGAAGTGATCGGGTTAGAAGTGATCGGGTTAGAAATGATCGGGTTAGAAGTAATCGGGTTAGAAGTGATCGGGTTAGAAGTGATCGGGTTAGAAGTGATCGGTTTAGAAGTGATCGGGTTAGAAATGATCGGGTTAGAAGTGATCGGGTTAGAAGTGATCGGGTTAGAAGTGATAGCGAGTTAGAAATGATAGTAAACCGAAAAGATTACACATTTACAAAAATTATATATAAAAACTTATAATCTGTAGGGGGAAGGCGTAAGGAAGAAAAATTGATCTTAGTAATACTAATATTTTAAAATGAATTTTTATTCGTTAATCACTGTATTTTACTTGTGTTTATATTATTTAAATCGAATTTTTTTAGTTTTAATCGAAATTGTTCCACCCTCCCACACGAAACCACATCCTGCGGTAACCTATTCCACACATTTATTGTTCTGCAGAAAAAAGAGTTTTGCCACTGACTGTTATTAAAATTATATTTACATTTTATTTTTTTATTATTTCCTCTCAAATTATAATTGGTCCTAGAAAAAACAAAAAACTGATTGAAAAATTCTTTATATTTACCATTAACAATTTTAAAAAGTGTTATCAAGTCAAACTGCCATCTTCTATACTCTAGAGACTCCAATCTGAGTTTCACCAATCTATCTTTGTATGAGGTATTTGAAGTGTTGCATCTAATACAAACAAAACGGGTAAAATTTCTCTGCACAGACTCAATCCTAATAATGTCTTTTTTTAAATAGGGTGACCATATTGGGGTATTGTATTCGAGTTTAGGGCGAACGTAGATTTTAAATAGTTTACTGAGAATACTAGCAGAACTGGTCTTAAAACTTTTAAGTATTTGATATGATGAGTTTTGAGCAATTTTGTATAAATAACTTATATGTTTGTTCCATTTTAGATTTTCAGATATATGTATTCCCAAGTCTTTAAAAGATTTTACTGCTGGTATTTTAGTTTTATTAATTAAAAGGTTAATAGAGAAGGGTTTATTTTTATTGATGGTTAGAACTTGGCATTTTTTTGGATTTAAATCAAGTTTTCTTGTTTTTAGCCATTCGCGAATATTATCTAATGTTATTTGTAAAGAAGTTTCTGACTTGCTAAATACTTTTGCGTCATCTGCAAATAGACTTATTTCGCGTTTAGTGTGAGTATTAAAAGTGATATCGTTGATGTAAATTAAAAAGAGAAGAGGACCAATGACTCCACCTTGTGGTACTCCACTGTGAATTTTTAGAGGATCTGATAATGTGTTGTTAATGAGTACACTTTGTGTCCTATTATTTAAAAATTCGCTTAACCAATTCACTAAGTTATCATCAAAACCATATTGAGTCATAATTTTTAATAATCTAATGTGTGACACAGAGTCAAAAGCTTTTTTGATGTCAGTATAGACTACTGTGACTGATTCATTGTTTAAGTAAGTTATTAGCCAAGTATGTAAACATGCTAATAATTGAATTTCTGATGATCGGTGGGGAACGAAGCCAAATTGTTTTGGTGTTAATAAATTAAAGTCGAAGAGGTGGTTAAATATTTTTTGGGAAACAATGTGTTCAAAAATTCGGAAAAACGTACTGGTTAAGGATATTGGCCTATAATTTAATGGGTCGTGTTTGATACCTTTTTTGTATACTGGAATTACATAAGATGTTTTCCATTGTTTTGGTATTTCTGACAATGCTAGGGAGCAATTAAAAATTAATAATAAAGGAAAAACTAATGATGGAATAGCATGCTTAATAAAATAAGGTGGAGTTTTCTCTGGCGTTCTAATAATTTTATCTTTAAGATGCTTCGTCGATGTGTTAATGTCTCCAGAACTTATAATAAAACTTTTCATTTTACTGCATGTTTTTTTAGGTTGCTTAAAACTTTGATGATTTTGATCTTGTTTAAATACATTTTGAAAATTTTTATTGAAGAGTGTGGCTCTTTCAAAATCTGAAATTACTGTTTTGTTTTTATGGTGATCAAATAGGGGAGGCAATGAAGTATTTAATTTAATTTTAGATTTAACGTAGCTATAAAACTTTTTTAAATTTGGGTTAGTGTAGAAGGATTTTTCATATTCTAAATTGTATTTTTTAACAGCTAATTCATATTCTTCTGATTTAATTCTATAGTCTTTGGAGAATGATTTATTTTTCTTACTTTTTTTGTAAAGAATAAGTTTTTCTTTTAATAATTTTTTAATGTTAGATGGATATTTTTTGCATTTGTTATTTTTAGGATAAGGTGGTATAAAGAGTTTAATTGAAGTTTGAATTAAGTCGATAAATTGGTCATAAAAGTGTTGGAGATTTTTTGATTTATTAAATAATGAAGTCTAATCAATGTTTGATAAGTATTTGTTAATATTTTTAAAATCAGCCTTTTTTAAATTATATGAAACTACTTTAGAATTATGTATTTTTTGACTTTCAGTTTTAATGTTAAATGAGATCAAGTTGTGGTCACACGTGGTTGTTAATGGGAAGCTAGTTAAAAGAGATGTTATTTTATCTAAACCCAAATGGTTGCAAATTAATAAATCGAGTATGTTTCCACTTTTATGAGTTGGTTTTTCAATTACTTGAGTTAAAAAATTATCTGTGCAGAAATCAAGAAAAAAATCATGGGATTCATTAAAGCTTGTATAAGGAATTCTCCAGTTAATGTTTGGCAGATTGAAATCCCCAAGAACAAAATAAGAATAGCTATCCGGCAAAAACAACTTAATCAGTTTAATTATATTTTTAACATTTGGGGCACATTTCGCAGCCAGTGGAGGAAGGTAGATACACAAAAATCTTAGTTTAGTCTTTTTAAAAATCACATCTATACATAAATATTCAAAACCAAGAGTATTAATCAAGTTTATATCATTTTTAACACTAAAAACTTTAAAGGAATCTTTGTAGAGAACTGCAACACCTCCACCCCTACTTATCCTATCGTTTCGGACAATGTTATAATTACGAGGACAAATAACGGCATCGTTGACTTTAGAAGTCAACCATGTTTCAGTTAAAAAAATAAGTCAATATCTTTCATATATAAATAATTTTCTAAAATATCAACTTTATTTAAAACAGATCGTATATTAGTATAAAAAATCTTTAAATTACTGTTAATATAACTATTTATAGAAGACTGATTAATCTTATCAGAACTAGCAGATAGATTCAATTTTTTATAAAAGTTTAAAACGTCTGACTTACAGTCTGTCCTATTAATCCCAGAGCCTCTGGGTGTCGAATCGAAAAAGATGATTCGTAGCTTCCACTATCTCATTGTTCTTTATCAAATATTTTATGTTGAGATTATTTTGTTCTTCTAAAACTTGTTTTCTTTTTAATTCTTCTCTTAGCTTCTTAAATTTTTTCATTTGTTCAATGGTTCGATCTTGATTTATGTAGATTTTAACTTCAAATTCATTTGTCACATACTTGAGATTTCTCAGTTTAATAAGTCTTTCTTTAGCTTTTTTGTCATTGAGTTTTACAGTTGTAGGTCTGATTTTTCCATCTTCAAATTTACCTATACGGTATAAGGATTTTAGTTCGTGTTTCTCGATTTTATTTTCACCTAAAAATTCTTGTAGGACTTTGAAATCTTTCTTGCAGCCATCAAGTTGAGGAACACCTTTATTTTCAGGAATATTAAATACGATTATATTTAATCTTTTTTTCTCAATCTGCTTTTGTTCGTTATCAGCTTCTATTTTACCTTTTACAACATCGAGTTTATTGTTTATGTCGGTAAGAACTTCAACTGGCTTGTTTTTGACAATATCAGCATAAGTTGCTTCAAAACTGTTAATTTTAGTACTGATTTTGGAATAAAAGTCTTTTGGTTTCATCGTTTCCATTGCATCAACATATGTAGAAAACTTTGATTCAAACTTTTCAAATTGGAAGAAAACTCTGTTTTGAATTCCAAAAAACTTCTTTGTAACTCTGTGACTTTTTCTTCTAAAGAATTAAAATTAAAAACTTTACTACCAAATTGTTAGGCTAGTTTTAAAATTTTTTGAAAAACTCAGGCTAGTTTTCCTTGAGATTTTGAATGAGTTTAAGCTGATCCAGTTTTCAAAATTTTGTGAATTTCTAGTCAATTTTGTTCAAGAACTTGATTTTAATTGATTTTAGATTGGTTAGGCTATACGGGGGGTCCTCCTTGATTTTTACAAGTTGATCTTATTTAATAGATTTTAATCTTAGCTACCAGATATTGTTTCTGTGATGTACTTTATCTTTCTATCAATTTTCCTTATACTAAATTTAAAGTTATTCATAGTTTTTTTTATCTTTTATAGAAATGAAATTTTGAAACTACAAATGTAAGCTCTACTTTTTATGTGGAAACTAGTGATGTACCAGACTCACTATCCGGGTCCGGACCCGCCGGATATTGCCATTTTTGTCTGATATCTGGATCCGGCCGGATCTTGATATGAAAAAAAAAGTCCGGATCCGGTTCCGGCCAGATCCTAATTTGAAAAAAAAGTCCGGATCAGGGTCCGGCCGGTTCCCAGTTTGAAAAAAAAGTTCGGATCTGGGTCCGGCCGGACTCGAAATTGTGGTTCCGGTACATCACTAGTTTAATTACAACAGTTTCTTTTAATTACGAGCGTCATTCCATTTACGATACAACTTTTACGGTTTTTACTAAAGCTCTTTAGCTTTGACGCTCATCAACTAAAATATTCAACTAAAAGTAAAATGAATAAAAGATTCACACAGTACTAATTATTCTGCATTGTTAGCACGCACAGTTTTTATTTTAACAAATTACTTTTTGAAATTTTAAGCATTGAAATTTTCCTTTTTTTTTTTTAATTTCAAGCTACTTAGTCTTTGAAGTACAAAACAAACGCAAATGATTTGTTTTAAATTAATTTTTTTAGGTGGCGCTACAGATTATTAAACTAATTTAATATATAATTAGATGCAATTTTTTATCAACATAACAGCAAATAGTTTCTTAAATTATTTATTTTATATTACGTCAGTATGAATGGTGCTGTGGGAACGGGTCAGAAAAGAAGGGGCGTAACTAAACGAGAGTGCGTTACGTCACGAGTGCGTAAAGATGCGAGAGGTTACTGTAATTAAAGTTATAAAATGTTTTTATTTTAAAAGAGCTAGGTTTTTAGTTTCGCAAAATTTATTCATTAAAATGAAAAATCTTACTACTTGGTTAGGCTTTAGAAATAAATTGCATTTTATACATTATACATTTAAAAAGAGTTTTAAATAAATTTTAAAAGAAGAAAAACATCAGAAAATAATGCTAGCTGTCTCAACAATTGATGTTGTTTAACAAATTTTAAGCTTCATCATTTGTTCCTTCTTTACCCTCTTTAAATTTAACTAACCAACAAAAATTAAAAAAAAAACCTTTTGGTGGACGCATATCAGACACTTACTTAATTAAAGTTGCCGCAATAAAAACCACTAAGTGTGGGAAAAGCATGTGGCTAAAACAAAGTGTCTACTAGCGCTGAACAAAAAAAAAATAATTCAACAGTGTGAACACACCCACCCATGTGAACCAACTATTGATTATTTACAGCAAAACAGAGAAAAAAAAACACAAAAATTCAAATACTTTTAAAAAATAAGTTCTATTTTGTTAATGAAATATAAACAACTGCTAGTAGTTTAGAAAAAAATATATGTTTAAAAAAAATATGTATTTTTCAGTTTTTTACTGAAAAATTTATTAAAAATGAAGTCTATTGAAAACTAATAATATAAATATAACTCTAAATACAAAAATACTATACCGAAACAAACCATGCTAAAACAAAATAGCTAGATATGAAAATTAAAAAAAAAAACTCTAAGTCTAAAAGCATTAAAAAAATACTTATTTTTGAAATAAAAAATTGTAACTAAAAAAAAAACCTAAAAAAAATACAGTTTAACTTTAATCAGGTTTTATAAACAAAATGCAATTTACATTCATTCTCCATGGCACTAGCTAAAAGAATTTTTAACATAAAAAATCATGAAGTGAATGGATTCACTTGTATAGGCCATGCTAAAACAAACAAGCTAAATATTAAAACAAAAATCACTTCAGTTTAGAACCATAAAAAAAAAGTATTTTAAATTTTAAATTACGAATTGTAACTAAAAAAAATAAATAACTAGCTTTGTCAAAAAAAATTTTTGTATTAGATATAAAATACAATTCTTCATTCACAGTACATAGAACAAGCAAAAAATATTCACAATTAAAATAATCATTTCTCACATGCTTATGAAAAAATAATTATATGTCAAAATAATAACTATTTTTAAAGTTTTAGTCTCAAAAAATTTATAATTACAACCTTTTACTTTTACAACAAATCTAGGATGTAGGGACCGCATAATCTTTGAAAAAGTATTAGCCTAACTAAACAAAAACCCCAAGGAAATCTCAGCAACCATTTCTTTTCTTAAGTCTGGAATGTTAGATGGAGAAATGGAAAAATTTTCACCTCTGGAGATAAATTTAGTACTTTGGCCCATGTAAATACCACAGTTGTTAATATCAATTTGTTTAGGTGTATTTACAATATTTTGACATTGCCATTGAGATAATAAACAGTCTGAAAAGGTAAACATGCCGTAATAAACTTTTTTGCTATTTTACATTGTGTCATGGCATGGTAATCACTAGAGTACATACTATCATAATATGAATTTTTTTTTTTCAACAGAAAGTAAAATAAAGGCCCAATGATTACTATTTACATTGATGGAAAAAAAAACCAAATCAAAGTTTAAAAGATTCTTTTTATATTTCCTGTCTTGCTTTTCTGAAAACCTTTCAAAAACAAAAGAATCCACTACATATGTCTTATATTTGCCCTGTTGACTAATTAATTTAAAATATTCATTTACAATGTCCCCATTAAGCCAATGGTCTCCTTTCAACGTGTTTAAAGAAGTTTTAGGTATGGTACACCCTTTTATTTTTGGTCTAGCTGGATTATTGCTAATCTGATTTATATTGTAAAAAAAAATACAGTTTTTAGATTTTAAGTAACTGTGGTCGTTATGTAATGACTTGTAAAAGAATTCATTTAAAGAACGATTTATCTTTATTTGAACGAGACTTTTTTAAAGGTGAAACATAATATTTTGTTTTAATCTTATTTGGGATGACAGCAGCTCTCTTCTTAGACCACATCTCTGCAGATAAAGATGAACTGCTGTCATCTAGTTTTCTTTTAGCAGTCTTAATTTTATACCTAGCAACGCTTTGCATTGATAAAATTCTTTTTCTTTCAATATAACGACCTTCTAAATTTAAATAAAGTTTTTCAATAAAATTTTTAAAACTGTATCTTTTTTTATCAAAAACATT
This sequence comes from Thalia democratica, assembly GCF_965202585.1. Classification (NCBI taxonomy): domain Eukaryota; kingdom Metazoa; phylum Chordata; class Thaliacea; order Salpida; family Salpidae; genus Thalia; species Thalia democratica. Next base: position 43,310,589 of record NC_139167.1, on the reverse strand, counting down.
ATTTTTTATCATTATAAACCAGTTTTCAACATAAGTGTTGGTGTCTCTGTTCTTAATAGGATGAACTTCATGAACACCAGACCACATTGAAAAAAGAGCTAGATATCTATCCAAAAAAAAATTAAATATTGCTGGACAAAATAAATCATTTTTTACTATACCTTTTTTAAAGTAAAATTTTTGTATAGAACTCTTTGCTGCAGAGAACACTGAATTAAAACACTTAAAAAAAGGAGAGCCTTTACAAACACCGTTATCAAAATTACAATAAAAACTTAGATTTGTGACATCAAATTGGTCACTTTGGTTAAAACTTTTTAAATTTAATTCAGGATTATTAATTTCATTATCTATAATTTTTAAACACTTTTTGAAATTTTCATCTTTATACTGAGATAAAAAAAACTATTACTATATGATAAAAAAAATCTTTTGCTCTACTTAAGTCATTCCAATTTTGAAGACGGGCAAAACAAAAAAGAAATTTTTCTTTTACTTTCTTACTCTTAGTTATTTTTGCTAAGTTAGTACTTATGGCTTTTATGATGTGTGATGCGCATAAATGAATAACAGTAAAATGAGAAAAATTAGATATATCTTTTAAATTAATTAATATATCAAAGGACCGCTGAATATAAGTTTTTGTGTCACATTTATTAAAAGTTTCTATAATTGAATTAATAAATCCCCAACTGAAATCACACTCCACCTTTTTAACTTGATGTGACTTATTTGTGTGTTTTTCTAACAACTGAAAGAACTTACCTAGAAAAGTTTTAATTGAGGGTGTAGTGTGATCTGTAAGGATTGCATCAGCCACTGTAATAGGTGGAGCACTGTCTTTAGAAGTTGGACTTTTAATACTGGGTAAACAAATGGAGTAATAAAAAGGAGACTTATCTTTATGTTTTTAAATAAACTGCCAGTGCAGTCAATATGTAAACTTAATAAATTACCATTATTCATTTCAGTCTTTATAATATCTAAAGCCTCTTGATGAATTAAAAAAATTCTTAAAGGAACACACGAGATTTCTCTTATAAAATTAATTTTTTGGGACCGTTGTACTTCTCTAAATTTAATAACTTCAAGTAGTGGGTCAGGATCCAATTTTTCATTTTTGGTGTGTAAATATTTAATTTGGCGTAAAGTAGAATTCTTAGGTACATTTGTGTCATTAAACTGTTTATATTGGGATTTATTTTCTACCATAAGAGAATAACGAGTAGAAGTGACTTCCCTTAGACCACTTAGTTTTTTCCCTAATTTTATTCGTGAGTTTTTGGAAATAAAACTTTTGACCTTTACGGTTTTAGGATGTAAAATTGGCCCTTGTTGTTCAACATTAAGCTTAATTTGATTTCCTTGAGGGACCCATCCTGAAGTCATCACATACTTAACAGGACAACCGATCAAACCCACAGGTAGCTATAATTCTTATAAATGAATTACTTTTTCTCATATTTTTTTTATAAAGTTTTAATTTACACGCACTATTAATTTTACAAAATTTGTTTCTGATGTTATTCATTAAGTTTGGAGTAAATAAGTTATTTGACAAAAAAATTTCATCGTACTTGAAAATTAGAAAAAAATTAGAGGGAAAATTAAACTCACCAGTAGGGCCACTGTAGTTTGTTTTAAGATATTCATTTATTTCTTAGGATTTTTCTTATAAAAACTAATACATTGTTGTTTGTGTTTTAACATAATTTTTTATCCAAAGTAAGATTTTTAATAATTACAAATAAAACTTTAGTAACTGGTTCAAACTTACTCAGCTCAGTTTTTTCAGGCTCATGCTTTTTATAAAAACTAGTTTTAACTAAAGCCTCACAGAACTCATTAAAATCAATATCACTTTTTTTCAGCTGACAAGCAGATTTTTGAAAAGGCATTTTCAAATGAAAATAACTCTCAATGCAAGCGGAATAACTCTTATCAAGCTAGCTAACTGATTAATACAAGTATTAAATTGTTCACCGAAGAGCTATATGAATGTTATTGTTGGAGATAGTTTGTTATCAAATTTGTGGAAAATTTGGCTTTATTTAAAGTGTAAAAAAAAGCTGTACCAGGTCTAAAATTAATAGTTCTGTAAACTAGTAATTTGACTACATCCTTATGGTTCTTATTTGAAACTTGTTAACTTGTTCTTATATGAAAGATAACAATTTAGTTACTACACAATACTGTTTTTTTTTTTTCAGTATATTAATTTAAAAGGTTTATTTCTGAGCTACATAGCCTTTCTGATTCTTTTTTTTTAATTCACAGTCAGATTTGTCAAAAGCTTCTTAATTACAATTTTTTAAGTAGACGGATCAAATTAAGGTTTGTTTGTTTTTATTTAGGTAATTAGAGAACTTTTTTATCCATAAATTATGAAAAGTTGGTTATTTTATGTTAATAGATTTTAAACTGTACATCTAAATGATGTTTAGCTTTGTATATCTAATAACCTTAAAAAGAAAGGCAAAACATGAGTCCTAAAACTTATAAAACAATCAAGTAAAAGTTTTTCTGGTATAACTTTAAGTTGTGCTGTTTCTTAAAAGTTTTAAAATATAAAAAAGCTAAATAGATAAAAAATAAGTGAGATAAGTTTATTTACATTTGCAGTAGTCTATATATATAAATTTTAACACCTGCATACGTTTTAAAAAGTTGCGACACACGTAGATGTAGAAATAAGAGGAACTTCGCGTGTTTTGTTTTACGATGTTAAAACCTTGTGTATTATAAAAATCTATTAAGTAAATTTTTAATAATCTATTGATTTATCGGAGCTTTGAAACAAAGTCAATTTATTTATCAATAATAGCAATATTTTTAATTTACTAACTAAAACTAATTTAAGCTAATTATAATGTTATAAAAGGCCTGGAGCTTGTTACGTTGCTAGTTTTATACAAAAAGTAATTTGTTGAAAATATAAAACTAAAAGTGTTAAAATACCTTCGTTAAAATGTTTTGGTAAAATGAGTTAATAGACGCCGTGCTAAAGTGTCACTCCGTGCTAAAGTGTCACTTTCTGATATTGTGTCACTTCGTGCTAAAGTGTCACTCTGTGCTAATGTGTCACTTCGTGCTAAAAAATCTCTTTTTGCTAAAGTGTCGCTTTGTGTTTAACTGACACTTTGTGCTAATATGTCAATTCGTGCTAAAATGTCACATAAAAAGTCAGTCTGTGCTAGTTTGTCACTCCGTTCTAAAGTGTCACTTTGTGCTGAAATGACACTCCGTGCTAAAATGCTAGCTGTGCAAAAGTGACACCGTGCTTATGTGTCACTCCGTGCTAAAGAGTCTCTCTTTGCTAAGGTTCCCTTTGTGTTTAAGTGTCACTTAGTATTAATGTGTCTTTTCGCGCTAAAGTGTCACAGAAAGTGTCACTCTGTGTGAGTGTGTCACTCCATGCCTAAGTGTCACTATATGCTAAAGTGTCACTTTGTGTTAAAATGACACTCCGTGCTAAAATGTTACCTGAGTTAAAGTGACGCCGTGCTAATATGTCACTCCGTGCTAAAGTGTCACACTTTGCTAAAGTTTCACTTTGTGTTTATGTGTCATTCCGTACTAAAGTTACGCCCCTTTTTTTCTGACCCGTTCCCACAGCACCATTCATACTGACATAATATAAAATAAATAATTTAAGAAACTATTTGCTGTTATGTTGATAAAAAATTGCATCAAATTATATATTAAACTAGTTTAATAATCTGTAGCGCCACCTAAAAAATTAGTTTAAAACAAATCATTTGCGTTTGTTTTGTACTTCAAAGACTAAGTAGCTTGAAATGGGTGGCTTGGCGTTTAGCCAACAGATCCTTCGCTCTACTAAGCACGAAAGATAGCTTTTTTAAATGAGGTAAAATCGTTCAACCGTATAAATTGATGCTAACAGCTAAACAGTAAAACACAACATAAATTTTTTTGAGTGAAATAATAAAATCTTATAATATTTGAATTTATAAACAGTAGTAATAGTAACACAGTTAACAGCACATAGATAAAAAAAATTGATGTTAACTTAATCTAAGAATGTGATAATAGTGTGAATATTATAGTATTTTAAGTCCATTTGTTTAGTTGAAGTTCTCATTATTTATAATAGATATTTAGTTAAAATATATCCCAGTTTATATATAGTTAATAAATTTAGTTAATACATAACATTTGAAAGCTTAAGGTATATACCATAAAAGTTTTTTTATTGTAAACAACTTTAGTTATTGATAGTGATTAGTTAAATAGTTTAATATGAACTCTGTTCTGCCAAAGTTTCAAATTTTTGTATTTATTCCAACAGACTTACAGGTAACACTTAGGTTTTCATTTAACACCTAGTGTTAAATTTTCTTTACAAAATTGATTGACCCCTCTCTATAATAGCCTTAGTAACAGTTTGTTTTTTTCTTGGCTCATACAATTTAAGTTTGCTTTTATGAAATCATTTGAAGTATATTGCTTTAAAAAAGATGGAGGATATCTACTTTTAGTTAATTTTAAATTTCAGTAAGGTAATTTCAATTAACCCTGTTTTAAATCAGCAGAGCTAATCTGATTCCTCTACTGACTTGTTAAAAAACAACTTTTAATGAAACAAAAATTTTAGACTCAAAAGTTTTTGAGTCAAAAGGTGAGTATCAGCAGTGGTGGGCCAGGCAGGTCACCAATTAGAAAAATATGACCCTGCTGGGTTTTGAACCCGCACAGGTCAGAAAAAGCTGTTTATAGCCATGCGCCTCAACCGCTCGGCCGTCGGAGCTTGAAATATGCATCATATTTAGCTTTTATAAATTTTATAACTTTGAAATTTTTCATAAATTTCTGCACTGCAATTATATTCTTAGATGTAAGTTCAAGAAATATATGCTAAACCTATTAAATTTATGTCTATTTTGCTAATATAACAAAAAAAAAAAACAAAAAAATTAATAATTTATAAAACAAACATAAGATACAAACTTATTTATTTTTAAAATAATTTGTTTACAACAACTTTAAAAGGTTCTTTTGTGGTTGTTTAAGCCTAAAAGTTCATTTATTGTAATTTTATTTTATTAAACATGCTCAACTTACATTTTTTAACTAGTTTTCTAATTTATGTGATAAAAACCTCTACTTAGGACGTTTTAAAAGTTTTTTTGTATTTTTTTTTACCAAAAAGTTTGTACTTTGTAAGATTATTTTTTTTATAACTGCTTACCAAACCATTTTAAATTGTTTATTGTCATAGAAAATTATATTACCTATACAAACTGTTATAAAGTTTAATTGCCGAACGGATTATTGAACTATCTGAATTGTAAAATATCTTGTCAATAAGGATTGTAGCCTATAGGTAGAAATTGTTATGAAAATTTATTTTCTTTGTTAAGTACAATAATTGGTTTTATTGATTAAGATAACTTTAAGGACGCTTTAATTGTGTTTTTGTTTCTGTTAAAAAATTTATTTATTTTAAGTTTATTTACTATACCTGTTTAAACTACATTTTTATTGTTTTTTGTAACTTTTGTGCTAAAAACTTCTACATAAGAGTTTTATAAGCGTTTTTATGTTTTTTGTTACTAAAAAGTATTTTTATTAATTTTTTTTATAAAACTGTAAACTTAATATTAAAACTGTCTGTCTAATTTATGTACTAAAACAACATTTTAGAATTTTGGATGCTATAACTTTGTTTTCGTGTCTATTAAACGTTAAAAGTACATTTATTCTCTACTTAAATTGCCTATAAAGCCATGCCTCGTCCAATTACTGATCTTAAATATATACAAAAGGGTTCTACTAAGGACGTTTAAACGGTTTTTCGTGTTTATTTTAACTGAAAGACTAATTATTGAAAACATTTATTTGAAACTTTTAAAACTATTACTTATAACTACTAAAAATGAGTTCTAGTTATTACGTTTAATTTTTTTTTGTTTTTATTTCAAACATAATTATTTTTTTGTTTTTTAAATTGATCTAATTCTAACCTTTAAATCTATAAATTTGTTTTATTACGTTTAAACAGTTTCTTTTTTGTTTTAAGAGAAAAAGTATATTCGTTTACCAGTTTCAATCATTTTTATATCTAAAAGTCTGAACTCTGAACTCTTTTCAATATACAATTTATTATTGTATTATAAGTAAGTAAATGCTACTTTTTATTAGTTTATATATAATATAGAAACAATTAATAAGTTGATATATGTTAAAATATCCCTTTGTGTAAGGAAATTAATTTAAAAAAATTTTAGTTTATGCTTTTATTAAAATTATTTTAAAATCATGTAATTTTATTTTACGTTAAATGTACAAAAATTATAAAAGTATTAGTTTAAAACTTTTAGATCAGTATTATAAGTTTTATTAAACAACAACCATTTATCTTAATATTTAATTTTTATATAAAATATTTTTTGGATAGGTAAGGTTGATTTTTACATGTAATTTTTAAATAAAATAATATATTATTAGATATTTTAATCTCAAAACAACATAACTAATTTTTACAAATAGTAAAAAATAGATAAAGTATAGTGTAAGAATACAGTAAAAACCACTTCAAAATATGCCTGTTTCAAACTGATATTTGAATTTGATTTATCCAACTTGCATTGGTTTCATCGCTGTTTAACTATTTACGATATTGAACTTTTATATTAGATAACAGTAGGCTTTTTTAAACGTTGAACACTTTCTTAAAAAAAGCTATCTTTTGTGCTCAGTAGAGCGAAGGATCTGTTGGCTAAACGCCAAGCCACCCGCTTGAAATTAAAAAAAAAGGAAAATTTCAATGCTTAACATTTCAAAAAGTAATTTGGTAAAATAAAAACTGTGCATGCTAACAATGCAAAATAATTAGTACTGTGTGAATCTTTTATTCATTTTACTTTTAGTTGAATATTTATTGAGATAAACCATAATATACTGAAAACAATAAATCACCAATTTCCTTAAAAAATAATTTGTTTTATTTAAATTCGTACATAGCGAATGAGCAGAATATTATTTTATATGCATAAAAAAAATATCAAGTCAAAACTATTTGTTTATTTTGATTTTCCAAAAAAACTGAAAAAAAGCCATAATGTACCACTTTTTCTATGGGCTACAGCACCATTTATACCAACACAATATATAAATAAAATAATAGTTCACAAACTAGATACTCTAAGCTAAAAGATGATGTATAAAACATTATTGTAGAAGTAAAGATAAGGATGTGGATGAGCATCAAAGCTAAAGAACTTTTTTAGTGAAAAGTTGTACCGTAAGGAATGAAGCTCGTCTTTTAGTTTGGTGTTGTAGTATTTTTTTCTAATTGTTGATGTTTTAGTTCTGTTATGTTCTATGTTTTTGTTACTACAACTAAAACTGCTTTTAAAGTTTTTGGGTATAGTTAATTTTTTAAATTTGTATATGGTTTTTCTACTAACAAACTCAGTTTTTAAAGAAGTTTTTTATACAAGCAATTAAATTTAAGTTTTTCATTTTATAGTTTTAAAAAAGTTTGTGTGGCCTTAACGTGAATCTTCAAAAACTTTATTAGCTCAAAGTTACAAGATTGAAATCCAGTTGTCAATCATTAAAAAAGTAGTTAAAAGTAAACCCAGGGTTGTCACTTTACCTGGAAACCTGGAATTTTGAACTAAAGTCACTTAAAAACCTGGAATTTTAACAATTTTCACATGTTCAGTAGTAAAATTTCAATTGGACTCAAAAATATATCATATAAATAAAAAAAATTGTCATCATCTAGTTTTTTATTTATTAATAAACATATTTAAAGTAGCTTTATAGTATCTTTTCAATGTTTTTAAACTATTTAACACAGTTATATATTATTATACATCTTACCTAACTTACAACTAAAAATAGACCCAAAAATGTGTACTTTTCAAAACCTGGAAATTATTTTGAAAAAACGAGTGGCAACCCTATAACTTAAAAAATGTTCATTAAAAACATTTTCACTGTTAACATAAACAAACATAAACAAAAAATAATTTTGTTTCAAATAAAAAAAATCTTAAAATGTTTAAAATAATTTTTTTTGTTATAAGTGACCAATAAGTTCAATTTTCAATTGTTCACCTCAAGGAATATTCAAAGCCTTTATTAGGACCCCTACACCATCTGACCTAACCAAATTGGAAAAACCTAGATAATTAGGATAATTCAATAATCTAAGCAGAAAATATTAAATTAAAAAATAGATTAAAAAACTGAATAAACATAGGTTTCATAATTTAAAAAAAAATCTTAAAGTCTTTATTTTGAACCATTACCATAATTGGAATTTTTTCAAAATACATTTTTCTTAGATTCAGGGTTACCACACACTTAAGATACTCAGGATATTCCGGATATTTTGGAGTTTTTGAAAATCTCAGGATGACTCAGGGCAGCTCAGGATATTATGTTTTTTAAACTTATACTGATTCAGGATAGTTTCATAACTTTTTAAGAATCTCAATACACAGGGTTGCCAAAATTGTTGAATAAACAACAAAAATCATTAAAAAACCTGGAAAAAAAAAGGAATTTTAAACTTCTTTTACATGTTAGTTATTAAAATTTCTATTTGACACAAAAAATCTATCATATAAAAAACAATTTGTCATCATCAATTTTTTTTAATCATAAAATACTCCTAAATAGCTTTACAGTATCTTTTCAATATTGTTATTCTTTTTTAGACAGTTTTTTACTTGAGACTTAATTTTATACTAAAGATAGACTTAATAACTTGTACTTTCAAAAATCTGAAAAAAATTTATAAAACCTGGAATAAATTTCTTCAAAACTTTTGGCAACTCTGTTATTACCTAACTTTTTTCTAAAAACTTTAAAAAACTAAGGGTGACTCAGGACAGTCTGACTCAAGGCTGTATATGGTGACTCAGGACAGTTTTTTTGACTCAAAGAGTGGCAACCTTGTATATGCTAATATTGTTTGACTTCTAATATATTCAATTCTATGTATTGTACAATTAACTAAAATTTTGCATGTTGATTAAGTTAAGGGCATAGGGGGGGTAAACACCCTTTTTTGGTTTTTGATCTTATTTTATATAGTTTTTACTAAGCTACAAGATGCTTTTTACAGATTTAAAAAATTCAAAATATTTTTTTAGATAAAGCCGGTCAAAGTCAGAGGCTACAATAGGATCCTTATGGGCGGCACAAACTAAAACGGCAAATAACTAGAAATTACTAAAAATCTATCTCCTCCTACATTTTTTGAGATAGCTACCTCAAATTTTCAGGAAATGTTCCATGCAATATTTAGATAATTCTGTTGGAACAGAGTTTAAAAAATTAAAAAATAGAAATTTAATAATAAAAAAACTAAAAAAAAACTATTTTTTTTGTTTATTTTTTTTTTTAAATTATTATTTTTCAATTTTTTAAAAATTCCTTCCATCAGAATTTTCTAAATATATATCAAGCCGCGTTTCCTAAAAGTTTGAGGTAGTTATCTTAAAAAACGTAGGAGAAGATAGATTTTTAGTGAAATAGTCTATTTTTGCCGTTTTAGTTTGCGCCTCCCATAAGAAACTTATTGTTGCCTGCAACTTTGACCGGCTATATCTCAAAAATTATTTTGAATTTTTAAAATCTGTAAAAAGCATCTTGTAACTTAGTAAAAACTATATAAAATAAGATCAAAAACCAAAAAAGGGTGTTTACCCCCCCTATGCCCTTAATTTTAAATGAAAATAAATTTTGGTTTCAAAGTCTTAATTACTATCTTCATAACCATTTAAACTTAGTCTTTAAATAACTTATAAAGAAATTTTTAAAAATAAAGCTAATACCACTTGCAGGGTTATCATACAATCAGAAAAACTCAGGTTATAGAGAAATTTCTGAAAAACTCAGGCCAACCTGGCTAGTTTGATTTTTTTAGTAAAAGTCAGGCTGGTTTAGAAACTTTTCTTAAATCTCAGGCTATTATTATTTTTTTTTAGAAGTTATGTCTATATTTAGTCTTTTTGATACTATTTTGGCGTAATTTGGTGTATAAGCTTTATTGACAGTATTTTTTCAGTTTTTGGCTCACAAAGATTATATTTAAGTTTTATTATAATTTCAAGATAGTATTTGGTCACTCAGCCTGGCTTTTTTGCCATTGAAAGTTTATTATTAAAAAAATGATTGTTATTAAAAATATAGGCATGCTGTAGTAGGTAAGGTTTTAGAATTTTTTTCATTCATGTTATTCTGCAAATGCAATATATTAATAGAACAGCAATACATAAATGAAATTTGAAATCTTATCTTAACCCATTCTACCTAAAATTTTTAATCTAAACCAGTACCCCAACATAAAACTATTTAAGCACTGAAATGTTTTACTAATTTAATTAAAACTTTAAACAAACAGAAATCAAGTTTTAGCCAATCAGAAGCACCTTAACTCTGCAGCTGACATATATAAAATTGCAAAAAATGGACAAAAAACTTTTAGTATGAAAAACCTGGAAGAGATTTATTAAAAAACCAATGGCCACTAGAAAGAAAATATTTGAAAAGTTGATATGAAAAAGTTTTATCATGTTACTACTTTGTAGATGATTTTTGACATATGTAAACAGTAGAGTAATTAATTTGAACACTTCTTAGAAATACTGGCATAATCATCATTACACAAACTGACTGAACAATTTTAATTCCAAATTTTACAAGTAAATATTTTATAGGACACTATTATGGATAAAATTTATTTTACTAATTCAAACTGGATAATTTTCTTCCAAGATTTAGTTTATTTTTCAAAATTCTGTGGGAATTCTGTTAAAAGTTTCAAAATTTGTATAAGAGTTCTATGAATTGAACTTTTACAAGTATTTTTTTTCTTTTTAGTACTAATAAAATTTTTAATACCAATTTAATGCCAATGAAGACACTTGTTTTTTAAATTATCAAAATATTTTTTATTCTTAAATAACTATACCCTCCAAGTTATGTTATTAATGTTTGTAATCATTTCCTTTTGAGTACTTTAAATGAACTTTTTATGAAATCTTTACACAAAAACTTTCAAATTTCAGATTAGCTTAAAAAATAAAATGCATAATTTGTAATGTGATTGTGTAAAACAACATATTATGAAACTTTAACTGCTGAAATGTTTGCATTTTTATGATTATTTCCTAGAAAACGTTTATCGTTGCAAGTGATATTGTTTGACACTGATGTTTTTTTTACCATAAAAGAATATATACTTTGTCATTCTGTTAAAAAATGTAGAACAGTATTTCTTTATTAATTCCATAGGCAGTTAACAACAAACCTACTTTTTGCAATAGAGTTTACTTTATCTTTGACCGCTGAAAGTTTGAATTTTAAGTTATGTTTAAAAGAATAAAAATCTTAGTCTTAAGTCTGAGATGTAACTTATTTTGTTAAAAGTTTTAGATCAAAATATACGTAAAGTTTATCATTGTTGATTTGTATTTAATAAAACATTATTAAAAATCTGTCTTCTTCAACATTTTATAAGCTAAAAACTTTAGAAGTTGAAATTAGTATTCTAATGTTTTTTTTTACAAATAACAAAAGACTAAAGTAAATAAACAGTTTGTTATGAAAAATTACATTTCCAAAATATTATTTATTCATAAGAAATGAAACAGTTGATATAAAAATTAGTTTGTGTGTTTATAAAAAAAAAAAGATATAACTGTGTAGAAAATATATTTCAAGAAATCTGTTTAATCTTTTTAAGTTGATGTATTGTATACAATAAATTACTTTGGTTTTAGTATAGTGTTTAGAAGCAAGTTGTAGCTTTGTAAAGAATCTTCAAAACAAATTCAAGTTCTATAAAATTAGCCTTACTTCCAATTTAAACCCACAAATTATTAAAAGGATAGTGCAGTTTTTCCTTAATGATTCTTAGATAAATTTTCAAAATATATTGCTAAACTTATTGAATTAAAGTTTGATATTTCTACTATTTGTTGCAATAAATATTTCTTTTCACTTATGTTTATGCGTACTTAATGTATTTTGATTGTTTTAGTGTGTTTTTTATACTTCTAAAAGCTACTTTAACGAAAATACTTATGTCTGTTGTAAATTTTTCATTATCCATTTTTAAAACATTTTTTTATTTCAAATCAAGTTATATCACTCAAGATCAAAGAAGGAGGAGGACTTGACATATGTTTTACAAAAAAAAGCACTATACTTTGTTTTTAAGCTAAATTGAACTTATAAAACAATTTTTATATAAACTTTTAGTTTAGTTTTGAGCTTTAGTCAGTAAGTAAAACGTTTCAGATACAAAAATATGAAGTTGAAGTTTTTCATTGCCTATTTTCTCATAATTAAAAAAAAATAACTTAAAATCTATATATTCATAAACCTTTAATTTTTAGGAAATATTCCTTGCATTCTAGGAAAAGTTGTATTGTAACTTTTAAAATAAAAAAATTATAACTATGACCCAGAGCAAAAAATTTTTTTTGGAAAATATACTTATACTTATAATTAAAAAAAATCTTAACATATATGTTAGTTTTAAGTTAAAATAAGTTTGAGAACAGTTGTATATTAACTAAAGGAGATGATATAATTTAATTAACTAGCTTTTTTTGTGTCTTTTCAATTAGGTCTTCTACAAGGAAATAGGACTTTCTGATTTTATAGCCTTATACCTCAAAACTTTGTTGAATTTTAGAAAAACAGTAAAAAAGCAACTGCTAGCTAATTTAAGTATATTTAAAATTAGATCAACTTGTAAAACATGTGCCTTGTTGCTTAACAATTTATACATAAATTTTATGTTTAGGTTTCTATTTGAATAAGAATCACAGTTTAAAATTCCTTTCGTGGCAAAACTCAGTAACTGTATAAGTTTTTCAATAAACATTTTTCAATACATGAATCTTAAACTAAAATTGATTCCTTTGTTCAACCTATTTCAACCACATATTTAATATATTTTATATATACAATTAAAAGTTTTCAAAGCTAATTAAAAAGGTAATGATGTTAAGATTTAATAAAAAATAGTGTAAAACTGTGTAAACAACATATAAAGTAATTTTTGTACTATGTAGTCAAAAGAAGGACATAGGGAAGTTTCAACATTTTTTTACATCAATTATTAAAGATTTTTATTAAAAGTTTAAAGATTGAACTAAAGTAAGTTTTTACAGAGTCTTGTATTTATTTTTTGAGCTTAAGATCTCAAAATTCCAGGAAACATTTTTTTTGAATAGTTTAAAAAAACAGAACATTTATTTTAGTTTTAGAGACAAAAAAGAGTATTTTTTAAAGATTAAAAAAAAAAGGTTAAATTATTTTAATATTAGTAATGAACTAATTTTCTTCTTTTTGATTTGTGTCTTTGATAAGGAGTTTATTCTCACAAAGGTTAATTTATACATCTCTTAAATTACTTTGAACTTTGTTTAGCAGTTATAAATTGTCTGATAATATCTTGACAAATTAGATCAATTTGTAAAAAAAGGTAGACCCCATATAGCCTCAATTCATGTTGAGACATAACAGACCAGTAGTCACAGTACAAAATTTATTAAAATTTATTTACAAATATTTTAAAAGTTTTAGAATAATATTTGAAGTTTAAACAAATGTACAGAAAATAGTTTAGATAAAATTACATTTATGAAACAACAACTGTTTATTGAAATTATATTTTGCTTTGTGACATGCAATCTAGATAAATAAGAAGTTAACTTCAATGAGTTCATCAATTCAAAAGTAAGTTTTTATTATTTATCTTAGTCTATTTTGCACATTAAGAATAATTATACTTTAAGAACATTTTATGTTTGTAAGTACCTAAAAATATAATTGTATTTATGTTTATAAATGAGAACAACTTTAAAAAAAAAATTGAGTACAGTAGTAGGACATAATTTAAAGTATTAGAAAAATACCACTATAGAGTTCAATCTTTTGTTTTGTACTTATTTCCAATTTGTAAACTTAAATGACTTTGAATTATTTTGATTTTATTATGATCAACTTGTTAAAGACTATTCCTAATTTAAATAGTTTTCAATATAATAAAGTTATTATTTTAAGTTTTATAGTACTATAACAAGTCAAGACACGTCAAATTCCAATAGCTTTGAGTTATTGTAAATTATTTATTTTAGTAAATGTTTTAACAATTTATTTTATTATTGTAATCTTAATATTAGACTTAAATAATATTGGTTATTTTTGAGATGTGGCCTGTTCACTCTTTATATAAGAATTTAAACTGTTGTAATTTGAATTGCCAGAAACGTACTTAACAGTATTTTATTTAGTGTTTATAAAATTAATACATATTATAATTTAAATACTCTATTTGTTTTATATTTTTTACTCATACATATAGTTTATGTATGTTTATATTTATAAAATACACACATTTTTCTTTTATACTAGATGTAATTTTATTTTAACAACACTCTGTAGAACTGTTTTGTAAATTTAATATAAAGAAACATTGTTAGTTTTCAATAATTTGAGTACTTCTTTAAGTTGTTGTTGTATTTTACATTTTTGCTATTGAGTTTAAAACAAATTAGACACATTAATCGGTCCACAGGGGAGATTGAAAACTAATAGTTTATTATTTTAAAGAAAAATGATTACAATGTTTCACTGCTAAGCGGATTTTCAAATTGTCAATCTGTAATAAGATAATAATGGTAAAAATGACAAATAATTTTTTTCTCAACAAAATACTTAAGGCCATAGGGGGGGGGGGGGTAAACCATGTTTTTTACTAGTTGATCTTATTTTATAGAGTTTTTTCTAAGCTTCAAGATGCTTTTTATCGCTTTTAAAAAATTGAATTGTTTTTTAAGATATGACCAGTCAAAGTCGGGCCGCATAATAGGTATTCTATGGGAAGGGAAAACTAAAACAGCAAAAAAAGACTATTTCATTTAAAATCTATCTCCTTCTACATTTTTCAAGCAATCTTCAAACTTTCGCAGTCTAATCTTTATACAATAACAAAAAAACGTTACTTAGGAATTAAAAAAAATTTTTGTAAAAATATATTTTTTTAGAAAAAAAAACACTTTTTCTTTTAATTTTTGTAATAATTTTTTTTTTAAATTATTAGAATTCTAAAGTAACTTTTTTTCCTTTTATTATAAGGAATGTTTCCTGAAAATTTGAAGAAGATTGCTTGAAAAATGAGGGAGGAGATAGATTTTTAGTGAATTTTAAAATTTCCGAGAAAATTGACCCCAAAAAATTTGCGGTCCATACGTTTGTATTGGAAAGTTTTTACAAAAAATTAAAATATCTCAAAAGTTAAATGACATTTTTGAATTCTATAAAAACTGGCTTGCAGTTTGTACTTAAAAGCTTTCATATAAAAGCCAAAGTTAATTTTTGTAAAAAAAAAATGTTGGGCCCCTCCCTATGGCCTTAAATAAACATAAACATATCACTCAAATTTTAAATTATTTGTCATTTTTACCATTATTATTTTGTTAAAGATTTACAATTTCAAAATCCACTTTGTGGTGAAACATCGTAATTGTTTTATTTAATATAGTAAATTATTGATTTCAGATTTTATACATAGTTCAATTAATTTTTGAATTGAATAAGTTTTTTATTTATCTACATTAATTTAGATGCTCAAGAAGCAGCGTAAAACTAGATGAAACTATGAAAACTCAACTAGAGTTAGATCAAAAGAAAATAGAAGAAAACTGTAAAGTTCAAGGTGTTTTGTAATTAAATATTGTATAAATAAGCTATATAATTTAAAGTATTGTATTTATTTTAGACTATCACTAAAATGTTTAGTTAAAATCATGTTATTTTAAGAGTTTGCGGTATCATTATAATCTTTAATATTAAATGACTAAATTCTAACAATTTTATTAAAATATATTTATTTTTTTTTAAACAAAGGATTTAAGTTTTTAAATAATGTGTGTATTTTTCTTAAATGTTAAGAGTCAATTGTCTATAAGTTTGCAATAAGTATGCAAAATTGTCCAATAACTGAAACATAGTTATTAGACTTTATAATTTGTCAAGAAAATTGAGAAAGCATAAGATCACCTAGCTGTCTTGTGCAATATTCTTACAATTCCCACTAGCATGATTCCCACCCGTATCAGTTTTGAACTGATCAATTCCAACCTAAAATTTTTTTTAGAACATTTATTTATTTATTAATTCCTTTTAATTTTTTACTTATTATTAACTTTTTTTTTTATACTATCTTAGTTACCCTTACCCTTGGTCGATATTTTTTTGCTATTGTTGTTATTATTATTGTTGTTGTTGTTGTTAAAAAATTTTTTATTTTTGTTTTACTTTTAAATGATCAGATGGGAATTGATTTGGATGGGAATTGTGCGTTTAAAAATTGTGTACTGATTGGAACTGAGCGTGTTTCGTCTTGTGCATATTGGAATAACTGAAATCCTAGTGCTTATTTAGCTATTTGTTCTTATATTTGATTTTAGCTTTAATGCTTCACATCCATTTGTAAAAGCTAGCCGGGTCTTCTGACTGATCCCTGGTCAAAGTTTGGTTAAGTTGTTGTAGGTGGATTTGTAACACCTGTATGACTGAACGAACTAAATGACTTATCATCCTCAATTTTGTTTAAATTTTCTGAAGGCTTCATCCAACATTATTTGAGTTATTCTGTTGAAGATTGTTGATAAAGAACAAGTCCTTGTTTAGATGGACAATGAATAATCTGTGACATGATAAAAATAGTAACATAATAACAAGTATATATACTAAATGCAATATAATAGTCTACAAAACTCTACCCCGGAAGTTTTAAATTTTACCTTTATCTATTATAACTTACTTTAGTATTTTAACAATGGTTTTTGTTCATTTAAAAAACATTTTACTAGAACTAGATATATGTAGCAATAAATAATAATAAAGATTATTAAAAAAACAAAAACTATTATGTTTTCTTGTGCTATAACTTAATTGGCCTGTGGTCTTTATACTTAAAAAATATTCAAAGGAGTGACTAAAGCAAATGAAATGATTGATGACAAAAATAATACAATTTTATCTGATAACAATGATTGTCCAAGTAGTGATGAAATTAGAAATGAAGTCAAAGAAACTAGTTTACTTAGTATAAAAAAAAAACCTAAGCCTCGAGATCCAAACAAAAGGCGTAAAATAAGGTTCGTATTTTCTCTATTATTTTTTTTTTTTTGCATATTTATTTCAGTGTTGAGAAAGTCTATAAAACAATAACATCATATTAAAAAATTCAAATAGAATCAAAAAAAAAAAAAGTTTTGTGTAAATTTTCAGTCAAGAATAAATATTTTATACAAATAATTTTATTTAAATCAGTAATTAACTATATTTACTATTAAAATACTTTTTTTATGTGGTTTTAATGTTACTAAAATTATTAAAAAAGTTATGTACTAATTATAAAAATAAATGTTTTTTAATTATGAAAGGTTCAACCTAAGTATTTAAAGTCCTTAAAATGAATAAATAGCCAGATTAAATTTAAATTTGTCCTAAATTAATTAGATTTTAGGTTAATGCATAAGTGCATATTTACCTGAATTTTACTATGGCATAACTATAGAAATTGTAAGTGCTACAGTTTCCTAAACTTAAATGATCAAATGTCTAGTCTTGACTATTCAAGGTTAAAAATGTAGATGTTTAAAATGGGTAGTTGTCATTTATGAACGAAGAGACACTTTTGCACAAAGGATCAATTTTGCACAAAGACACTTTTGCACGAAGGAACATTTTTTCACAAATATACTTTTGCACAGGTTGAATTTTTTTTTATGTTTTTTGTTTTATATTTTTATTTATTTATATTTCTATATTTTTACTGTTACTATTACCTGTTAACTTTTTTATTTATTATTATTATTATTTTTTAATAGTGTCCGTTAAATATTTTTCTATTTTTACTATCATTGTTACTTCTAACCATTATTGGTCGTTAACTTTTTTTCTTCGTTTTTGTTTTTTTTTTTTAATTTATTTTTAAGCTTCTGTTTTATTTTATTTATATATATATATATATATAAAACTAAGATACACAAAATAAACTTTTGCTTGGTACAGCTGTTTCTGCGTTTAATACGCATCTTCAGCCAAGTTTTATTCAATGAAAAGCAAACTTGTAAGTACAGCAATAAAATTATACAAAATTAGGTATTACGAAATAATAGAATAGTTAGTTGATTTTGGACATAATTATTAACAGAGTTTTTAGATAAATTGTTTTTGATAATGTATACAGCCAGTTTGTAATTTGTATCTTTTGTTTAGAGTATCAGATTTTTTAACTTTTAAAATTTCGATTTTTTCCGCATTGCACAATTTACATCCATTTTTTAAACTATATTTATTTTTCGTTTTTGTTAATATTTCCCAGTGAATTTAAAAATTAACTTTGCTATTTTTTAGTTTCCAAATGTACTGCAATAAAGTTGTCGTATTTCTATGTTTTTCGTGTTTGAAGCTGTACTTGTGTTTTGTGTAGCGATTCTTGAACGATAGTCCAGTAGAGCCAACATAAAACTTGTTCTGGTTTTCAGTTATGACTGTCGCTTTATATATATATATATATATATTATTAATCTCGTGCAAAAATTACCTTTTGTGCAAAAGTGACTCTTCGTGCAAAGTGACCCCTAGTGCAAAAGTGTCTTCGTGCATATTTGACTAGTCCCCGTTTAAAATAGCTTGATTTAACGGAACTTCATTTATAAACGCTTTGATTCAAAAATAAATATAGGAGAAAATACCATAAAAAGTAAGTTTAATTTTTTTCCGGCAAGTATGCCTAATGCTATTATTGTTATATTTAAAAAACTCATACTTTTTGAAGTTATGATTGTTTGATAAGTTTTTTCAGCCCTGAAACTAGAGTTTTTAGGTCTACATGTAGAAAAATTTATATTAAAGACGAAGTTTTATTTATATTTTATCAAATTTTAAAAATACTTTTTAAGGTAACATATTATTCAGCAGTACGCAAAAACTTTTATAACATCATAATTTTTAACCTGCTAACAATTTAAAGATAAATTCTTTTTTAAGATAATTTATGTTTTTTAATTATTTTACAATAGAGTAAAATACTAAAGATAATTTTTACAGTTTATTTATACTAAGGTTTGCTATACACAGGCTATTTTGAATATTTTTTTCACAAAATCTCATGCTAGGTTTTTGACTTCAAAATTTAAAAAAAAATATTTATTTTAAATAATTCCTTTATTTATTGTTTTAGTATTTATAGATATTTAAGCTTTAATAACATTTTTTTCAATTTTACGCTTATATATATTTAAAAATCAGGCTAACTCAGGCTGGCTTTTTTGCCTTTTAGAGAGGCAACCCTGTAAACTGTGAGCTCTTATTTGTAATATTCAGCAATCAAAATAAAAAGTAAGAACCTTTTATTGGCAACAGTAGTTTCATAAAAAATATACAGTAAAGTTTTAGTAAATCGAAATAAAATAACTACAATAACAAATAAAAGTAATTGCCTACATCATTATTTAACTTATTATTAAGTTGCAAAGTTATATTGAAAGTGCATAATATACACTTCATATGTAATATAGTTTTTCAAATCTCATTAAATGCCGTTTGCTAACATTAAGGAAGTCAATTTTATATACTATTCCACACAGTGAAGTTTTTTACTAAGTCAAAGTCAAATGTAGGGTAGGGGCACTGTTGACAGTGGAGACTTTAGTATGTATTCATATTAAAAATATGTTTAATTTTATATTTTTGACATAAATTAGTTGTAATAGTTATGTAATTATTTATTTGTTATGTAAAAGGAAAATGCTTACTATGGATGATCTTGGAGAGGGAACTATTAAAGCAGTTAAGGAAGAAGAGGAAAGAAGAAAATTGCTTTTAGACCAAAGAAAAGCAACAGTTCGTATTATGCAGGTTAGTGAAAATTGGAAATTTAATACATTTATTTCATGTTAATTTTTCATTCAGTATAGTTATACTTTAAGTTTAAACAACTGTTTTTGTATGCTAATACTTTCTTATACTCGCGATGTTTTGCTTCCCTTAAATTATGAACAGCTCTACTGAGTCTGTGAAAATCAACAAACATTAAAAAAGTAAAATAGTGTATTTTTTTTTAAAGTTAAGTATGTTTACTAAAAATATTGATAAAAATTTACTTAAGGTTTCTAGTGTTATCAATATAAGTATTTTTATTTTATTTTTTAATAGTTTATTTGACAAACTAAGTTCGTTCAAAAAGGTCGTCAGTGCTTAATAATTTCTGAATTTTTTTTTAAAGCAATTAGCTAAAACAGTAAGCAAAAACAAAACTATACAAAAAAATATTATTTTAAGTTGAAAGTTCAGTATTCATTTAGTAATCTATAATATTTAGAATAAGAGCAATAAGTCTGGAGTTTAAGAATCAAAATTTTTATTATTTTTTGTTAAAAAAACCATCGAAAAAACTGTCTCAATTCTTTAAAGAAAAACACCAAGCAACAGGTCTTTCGTTTATTAAAATAATTTTCAATTCTATTAAAAAATAATTACTTGTAGAGAAATACAATAAAATGTAGTTTGGATATTTTTAACAAGAAATAAAATTCAAAATTCATAAAAATACTTAAATGTGTAAACTAATTTAATGATTAAATGAAAAAGTTAAAGGCTTATGACATATATTTATACAACAAATAAAAAATTTAGATTATAAGCACACAAACTACCACCAATTTTTTTTCTAATTTGCTGTAATTAGGGCAACTATTTATAACAGCTGTAAACAAAAAATAATTTCCTAAGGCAGAACTTGATAATGAAAATTTTGTGTGGTACTTTATAATTATTTGTTTAAACTAATTTGTTTTATCCACCTCGGTTCTGTAAAATGTAAGTTATTATTTACTGGTCTTTATAAAAACTGTATTTTATATGCGTCTTTTATTTTTTTGATATGTTTTCTATATAAATCTTTTAATAGTGAATGATTAATGCAAACTAGTTCTTTTGCTCAGTGTTCTTCAAAGTGTTCACCAGTGTACACAAAATTTATTTTGGGGTACAAGAATCGTAACTTAAAAAAAAATATTATAAATTTTGAAATTTACGCTAGACATTATAGAGTTCGTGATGAAGAGCAAAAAAAATATCTTAGGCGTTTTTAGTGGTAGTTTTAAAACTTGTATTAGATATTAAAAAAAAATCTAGGGGGCCGCAATCCGTAAAAGTGCCACAATATTGTAAAAGGGGGAGCCACAAGGCCATAATTTGAAATTTACACTAGATGTTCTGGAACTGATGATGAAGAGCAAAAAAAAAAAGGCGGTTTTGTGATATTTTTTTAAGAAATCTTTTTGGAAGGGGCCATAGCTTAACATAGCTTAAGGGTGGCCCTTTGAAAAAAAGTCTGGGAAACCCTGCACTAGATAATACGGGAAATTTGAAACTTATACTAGATATTCGCACGTTGGGGTACATTGAACTTTAATTTTGCAATTTAGGGTGCACAGATTTTGATTAGATTAAAGACCACTGTTAGCTCATGATTTGATTTAATTATGATACTTTTCCAAATGTTTCTGTGTGTACTCCATCTTTTTTCAATACTGTTAATTGTTTGAACAATATGAAGTTTTTTATATATTTTACATGTTGCAGCATATATCCAGTAATCTTTGCTATCCAATTTTTGTTTTATTTTAATATTTTTTATTGGTTAGTCTCTATTTATCATGTTGTTTGATCTCTTCTTAAAAGTTTTTTAAATTGATTTTTTTACCAATTTTTATTTGTCTGGTTATCAAAAGCTGTCCGATTCTAATGTAAAAAGGCAGACAAATTTTATCTGTTTATCTGAGTACTAGATTTCAAGTATATTTAAATGTACGTTGATTTACAGACTCTCCAGAGTTGTTCATATTTACGAGCAGAAAAATTTTGTCAGTATAATAAAGTTGTTGTGTAAAATAAACTATTATAATTTTGGACAGGCTTTGCTTCTTTGGAATTTTAAGATTTAATACTTGATTACGTTACATCTAATATTTTAAAGTCAATTAATGTTTTTTCTAATATGTATAGTTTTTGTTAAGCAAAAAAAAAACATATATATTTGTGTTTCGTTTTTGAACTTAACCTAACAATTGAATTACCTTGTGGTATGATTATGATTGTATTTTTGTTAAGATCTTAAAATATACATATACATTTTCGTAAATTTAATTTTATACTCTGCTTTTATAATACTATTTTAACTAAAATGTATATTTTAACTGAAGATAATTATGCAGGAAGAAAAAAAAGAAACTGGTTTAAAAGATGGTTTAAGCAAAGGTCAATCATCTTCAAGCTACTTCACTGCACCTTGTCTTACAAGTTTGCTTACCGCCACCCCTAGTGAGACAAAACTGTCTTGTAAGTTAATTGTTGTATGGCAGCACAAAAAAAAATTCTTTTCCATTCAATGATAGTTCGTTTGAACTTTAATTAATTTGGTCTTATTTTACTAAGTATTTTATAAAGTATTTCAAAGATAACTTGTACTTTTAAAAACTGGAAGAAAACTTCAAAACCTAAAAAAAAACAGTGGCCACTGTATAAGTTATAATAAGTACACTGAGTTTTTAGAGGTTTTAGAATTTAGGTGTTATAAACCAACAGGTATTGCACTGCGATGTATTTTTTTAATATCTAATAGTTGTAAAGTTTATGAATTTTAATCAAAATATAACTATGCGTTGATATTAATTGCAGCATCAGTAATCTGTATAAGCAGTGATGAAGAGGAATCACAGATATCCACTAAAAAAAAACAGGAAACCATCAACATAAGTTCTGATAGCAGCAGTGATGATGTAATACTTTTAGAAAAAGATGAAGATATTGATGTAGATATGAATAACAGGTTTTTTAGCTGTTTTTATACTTTAATTTGTTCAAGATATTTTGAATTTGTGTTTAACCTTAAAGAACTCTGAGTACAGTTACCTGTATAGTATACATATTGTATCTAATTAGTCTGTTTTAAAAAAGTAAAAAAAAACAACTTTTTAATAGTTTTCGAGATAATTAAACAATCAAAAGAGTATCAAAATAAATTTTAGGTGAACAAAAGTCACAGAACAGTTTTCACTTAGATAAATTTTTACAAATATCAATACAAATTGCAGTGGTTTGCACGTTGACGATGCGAAAAATATTCATGACAGCGAAGGAAGAGTACTTGTTAACTGTAATCATTTGTGTGAAAAAGAAAAGGTCTTTCTTGCACCTCAAATATCTAAAATAATCAGACCTCACCAAGTTTGTACTTAAAAATGACTTAAGTTAACTTTTTTTTATAATCTTTTATCTAATTCTTGTATACTTATTGAACTTTTTAATTCATATAGTTTAAAATATTTTTACAGATAACTGTTGCTAAAATTTCAAATAAAACAACAATTTAGAGCTTAAATACCACTTACAACTTAACAAGATTTTTTTATTCATTTTCAAATTTTTCTAAACCTAAAAGCCTTTTGAATCTACTTGAATACTTTTCAAAAGTTAAATGAATTGTAAACCAGTTTTGAAGAATAATGTAAACATTTAAATTTAAATTAATTATAACGTAGTTGTACAAAGTTATAAAAAACATGCTATTAAAAAAATATATTGAGTTAATATATTGTTAGTAAAGTTATTCTATTTCCATAAACTTGGATATTTAGTTTTGGGTTTTATTTTTCTATGAGCAGAGCATTGATTGCCAACTATAAAGCTCACTTCGGGCACAATTTTAAGAACTTTGAAATTATTATCGATATTGGAGTTTTGACATTGTCTACAATGGTGCAAATTATCAAAAAAAGCACTGCGTTTGTCCTTTCCTTTGTGATCAGCAACTCTTCTAAACAATTGCCGCGACGTCTCCCCAATATAGGAGACGCTCTGGTTTACAGAGCAGGTATACTTATATATGACATATGCGTCAAATTTTTCAGAACACTTGCTTTTAATGTTGAAATATTTACAAACTTACTTGGTGGTATATGCTGGTGTTATTTTTACATCGTGTTTTTTAAAACCTATCTTATTCGTTTTAAAAATCTTAATGAGCAATTTACTGAATTGAAAAAAACTTGAAAAATAGTTGTAGAATACAACTTTCAATCGATTTCAGAATTTTTACCTGTATTTGTTTTTTGCTCTTGTTTAAAAGATAAATTGTTTATTGTAGTTCGTAAAAGTTGTTCAAAATATTGATAATTTTACAGTATTTTTGTAATTTTAAAAAGTTCTTCTTTGAAATCAACATAGCTCGTATATAAATTTAGTGTTCTATTTAAATAATAATCCAACAGACCTAACTTGCATGCTTTTAAGCATACACTTGTGTATTGCATAAGTAGGTTAGTATCTGCTGGCTTTCTATAAACATTTGTGTGGAGTTTGTTTGAAACTAGTTTAACTTCTTTATCTAAAAATGGTAGTTTATTATTGGAAGATATTTCTAGAGTAAATGTTAAATTATAATGCAGTGATTTCATCGCGTAAAAAACTATTAAGTCATTATTTTAGACAAGAATTCATTTTGCAGTTTATTTTATTGTTTGTGAACTTAAAACTTTTCAATCTACCTTTTTCAAAAGTTCTTGTAGATAACTAAATAGATTTTTGTAAAATAGTAAACTTGATAAAATTGTAAGGTTATGCGTCATAATAGGTAAATAAAATTATATGTACTATGCGATGCTATTATAAAGTTGTTAAACAAAATTTAAAGTATAAAGCTTAAGTACTAGAAATTGAAAGCATTAATAGCAATTTTAATAAGAGGAAACAGACTTATTTAAACTATCTTAAAAATAAAATTAAACAACGAAAACAAAACTTAGTAGTAAACCTATAGATAGATTTAGAAACCGTAGATAACACTTTCGGGGCCGTAACTTTAAGAATAACTCATTCCACCAGAAAACCCCTTAACGGGATTGTTAAAGATCTCACTCCTGATCCAGAAAAATGCAACATAATCTATAAGTACAAATGCCACTGTGATAGTGAGTATATTGGGAGAACTTCGTAACGATTCCACATAAGAAGGGACCAACATGTGACCAACGCCTTAAGAAACTGGATGATCTGTTGGACAAACAAGCCAATAAAAAGTCAATCGGCGATAGGTGAACATTTGTTAAATAACTTAGAATGAGCAAAAAACTGTAGCAATAATATGTTTTCAATCGTTTGTAAACGACGTAACATGTAACGTTTAAGTATTTTACAATCTATATTTATAAAAACTAATAAGCCAAGTTTATGCAAACAAAAATTTGTTTACAATTCTAATTTGTTTAAATTAATGTAAATTCGCTACTAAGTTTTGTTTTTGTTGTTTAATTTTATTTTTAAGAAAGTTTAAATGAGTCGGTTTCCTCTTATCAAAATTGCTATTAATGCTTTCAATTTCTAGTACTTAAGCTTTATACTTTAAATTTTGTTTAACAACTTTATAATAGCATCGCATAGTACATATAATTTTATTTACCTATTATGACGCATAACCTTACAATTTTATCAAGTTTACTATTTTACAAAAATCTATTTAGTTATCTACAAGAATTTTTGAAAAGGGTAGATTGAAAAATTTTAAGTTCACAAAAAATGAAATAAACTGCAAAATGAGTTCTTGTCTCAAATTTTTATTTAAAGTTAGTACCGAAAAGAAGTAATTACGTCATTATTATTTTTCATAATTACAAAAATATCGTCAATATACCTCGCGTAAAAAATCGGTTTTTGTATTGAATTTGCTATTAATATAATGAGTTTTTTTGAAGCCATAAACCAAATTGCTAATAATGGCACCAATGGACTACCCATGCAATGCTGTCTATTTGTTTGTATATTTTTTCTTTATAGACAAAGACACTTTTAGAGCAGATATTTAAAATTTTTTAAAAGTGTTTTTTGTTATTTTACCTTTAAAAATTTACTTATTATTTTTGTTGTTAATAGTTCTTAAAATATATTCAATAGCTTCATTTAATGGAATTCGTGTGTTGAGACTTTTGATATCTAAGCTAGCAAAAGTGTTTGTATGTTTTATGTCTAGTGTATATATTCTGCTAACAAACTCGGCTGAGAATGAAATACTAAACTTGCCATTGAGACAAGTTTCAGATTTTTTTTCAAGCCTTTTAGCCTAGTTATATTCTTGCTTGTTTTTAGCAGATAATACCGGTCTAATTGGATAGTCGTTTTTGTGATTTTTAACCATTCTAGACGATTTCCCTGGCTTGGCGTTGGCGCCTCGTTGAGAAATTTATGATAAGTATTGTTATTAACTAAACTTTTTATATAGTTCCTACAGTAACAAGCGACCTTATTTTCTTGTATTATCCATGGATAAGTTTACCGGATTTGTTATTTTTACAGAGTTTATGTTGTATTCTATTTCTTGAAGCCTTGTCTTATCTATAACTATTTTATCTAACTTCTTAAAATAACCATTTTTGTTAATAACAAGTACACCGTTACCTTGTCAATTTTACAAATGAAGATTAGAGATTTTTTTTTGAGATTACTTCAAGTTTTATGAACCAATTGATTTTATCTAGACCAGGGTTTCCCAAAATAGGTCAAATGGACCCCTTGGGGGCCATGATGCCATATTTTGGAACTTACACTAGATATTATGGATTTAATGTTTAAGAGCAAAAAATAAGTCTCTCTCTCAGGTGTATTTAAGGGTAGTTTTGAAACTTATACTAGATATTCTTGAGTTAATGGTGAAGAGCAAAAAAAAAGAGGTTTTAGGTTTATTTAAGGGTAGTTTTTTGAGAAGTCTTGTCGAAGGGAGCCATAGCTTTTTTTATTTCTTTAAAGAGGGCTTTGTGAATAAAAGTTTGGGAATTCCTGGTCTAGACTGACATTTGCTTTGTGCTTTACTTATAAATCTTTCCGTTGAATTTTGAAGAGCAATTGGTCATCAAAAGTTAGTTTAGTTTTATTATTAAGTGATATTTTTTTAATTTGAATGTCTATATTAGTACGTAATTTATTTTTATCAATATTTTTTAGTAAAATACAATGTGTAAGTTCGTACTTGAGTGCATTATTTTCAGTTAGTGTTAGTTTCTTTGTGGTTAAATTAGCAATAGTACTAGGAACATTTTCGTTGTTTTTCATTCACGATATATTAAATTATCGTTATTAATTCTTATTTTACTAACATGTTTTTTTATGACTTTGTACAACTACGTCATAACTAATTACATTTTTAAACCACCTTCAAAACTGTTTTACAACTCATTTAATTTTTGAAAACGAGTCATGTAGATTCAAAAGGCGAAAAGTTTTACAAAATTTTAAAAATTGAAATTATATTCTTGTTTAGTTGCAAATGGTATTTAAATACAACAAAATTCCTTCTGACTATAGAATTCGGCTGGTTCCGGATCCTAAATGTTTTAGTTTTATGTAGTATAAGTAGAGAGCAAACTTATAAAGTCTAATTATTATAATACCATTAATTATTAAAAAATGTTTAATACAAATATTTTGTTAAAAAAAACACAATATTATTGTCTAAATGTTTTATTTGAACACTAGGAAAAAAACGTTGTAAAAAAGCAAAAAAGCTACCTATACAAAACCTCAGTTTAAATGTTAAATTTCAACCTACTTATATGACCAGGGTTCGTGCGCGAAATTTTTTTCATTTAGCCTGACTGAGACCAATTTAGCCTGACATTTTTTCAAAGTAAGGAAAACCCCATTTAGAAGTCATTGTAGGTATTGGGGGGTCTTGATTAGTACTATTGTAGTCTCCGACTTCAACCAGCTTTATCTCAAAAATATTTTGAGCTTTATAAATCTACAAAAAGCAACTCATAGCTTAGTTACAACTCAATAAAATAAGACTAAATTGTGAAAAAGGTGATTGAACCCCCCTCCCCTATGCCCTTTAACATAACAAATTCCATGATAAGTTTTAAAGTAAGTGTTACATCTAATCTATTACTAGTGTAAAAATTTAATATATATTACTATACACAATTGTTCAATTTAATTAAGCAATAAGTAAAAACATTATAACCAGAAGATTTATAATAAAACAACGTCCATTGTCGTGTTTTATTAAAATTTAAAATGAAATGCTTACACGAGTAATAAAATAAGTAAAACATATTTATTATAGTATTTTGACTAATACTTAAAACTGATACATAATTATAAATCTATAGCATAAATTATAAATCCTAAGCTCTAAATAAATACAGTGATTGTTGATGTCGTATCAGATTTAAAAAGCTTAAACTTTAATTAAAAAAAAACCTTTAATATTTTGTTCTTGTAAAGAAAAATGAATTGTACTTAAAATTTGTACTCCCACAAAACTTAGTACTTATATCTTAAAGCTAAGTTTTAGTGTTGTGAATATCTCTAATAACTTAAAACAAACAGTAAATATATAAATAAACTCTTAAGAGTTTTAATCTAAAAGTTTTTGGTATAAAGCGTTTTAATTAGAAATTAAAACAGTTCAACCAACTAAGCTCTGAAAAACATAGCTGATGTAAACAAATTCAAACAAACAGCTAAGTAGTTAAACTAAACTGTAATGTTTAAAAAGTATTTTTTTATGAATTTTCATAATTATGACGTATATAATTTACTCAAAACGTAATAATGAAGATTATTAAAAAAAATTGAGATTCAACAAAAGGTTTTTAGCATTTATTTTTACAAATACTGTCTTTAATAACAAAATCTTTATTTAGAAATTAATTCACATCTCAATTTGATCTTAAAAAGATTTCTCAATTTTTTTTTAATCAAAAATTTTCAAGTATTTGAACTGAGAAAAACTAAGATTCTCAAATTTTTAAATAAAAAACTGATTTAGCTTGACGTTTTTCAACTTTTTTCAAAAAAACTGATTTAGCCTGACTTAGCCTGATTTAGCCCGACGCGCACAAACCCTGATGACTAATTTTGAGTTTTGTAATTGTATGACGTTAAAGAAAGTCAAATTAAATCTTACAATGCTTTAAAAAATAACAAACGTTTTTTTATGATAGGATTTACATTAGACTTTTACTTACAATAACTTCTTTAGCAACTGTTTACATATACAAAAGTAAGTAACATTTACTTATATCAACGCCATTAAGCTACAAAGAAACCTATTTTTGTGTTTTCAAGTTGTGATAAAAACTAGTTTTTCGCCGGTTTTTGAAAGCAATCGATTCCGCTTTTGTTCTTACAAGTCACCAGGTTCTGAAAATAACCTTTCAGAATAAACAGAAGATGGTGGTGCCGAAAGATACCTTTTTGCAAACCTGGAAAGATGTGAGTATGTTTTCTTGTTTGAGTTCCACCATGACAAGACTTCAGCTTCTTCAGCAGATAAATTTTCTTTAGCCAATAAATCCTTAATTTCGGTCTCATTTTCCCGATCAACTGTATCTTGTTACTCACTTTCGTGAGTGTTTGCACTTCTATCCGATTTGATGTAGAATACAACGACAAAATTTTTTTGGGAACATTGTTTGTAGGTATTTGAGCTTTAGGTTTATTAGGCGGTACTAGAGGAGCTTGACCACTTTGACCAGTCTCACAACAACTGTGATTTTTTACTTAAAATTCAGTAGACTTACAACCCCCTGTTTGAGATAAGCAAGGAAAAAGTCATGTCGATACTTTGGATCAACAGCTGTTGTGAGTAAAAACAAGTCGTTATCATGAAGGTTTATTCGTGTGCTGTTATTAGTAGTATAAAACTTTTTTTTCGAAAGTCTCTTCTATATTTTCTGCGAAGGTTGCCAATGTTGTAGAACTATTTTGATATAAACCTGGTTGACTATATTTATGATTAATTTTTTTTAAGTACTGCTGTATGCGGGATTAAACTTGACAGCAATGCGTTGATTTTACTACACTTCTGCGTTACTATATAAGAAGGTTCGAGCAGTTCATTTAGGCTAACAAGTTTCCATTCATCAGCTGTAAGAATATTTACGGGTTTAAACTTTTTGTTAGCCACGTAGTTCTAGACACTTAATTTAATTTTTCTGATCTTTTCAGCATTAGGTAGGTTGAGTTCTACTTTGTTTCAACATCTTGCACAAGTAACAAGGCTTTTTGCATTGACACTGATGAATCTAAAGTGACCTGGATTTTTTTTATACATATATTATTGCATTGAAAGTATTATTGCACATCTTTCGAATTAGTTTTTTACACTTTCTGATGTTTTATCGATATGTATACTAAGGGTATTGCTGCTTTTGTTAAACTCATAGGTATACAAAGAAAAACAAAAGGGTTGATCATACTAATTCGATCATCAGACCACAAGCCCTCGGTAGAATGAGACCTGTTTCGTCTTGATTAGGACTCATCAGTCAGCCTCAACCGAAGAACTTGTAGTCGACAACCTACAAACGGTTTATACACGCAAGCATGAAGCAACCATTTGCTGGTAATAATCAGTGAGTAATCAGTAGGTATACAAAGTGAATATTCATATTACACTTTTTTCCATCTTGATAAACGGTTTACGAAGGTCAAAAGAGCAATACACCAAAGAGTTACGACTTACTCTAGTTAGAAATTAAAAATAATCTAGACCAAACTAGGCTAGATAATTATAAAGTTTTTCATCAAACTTCAAGCTACATTTTATTTCTTTCTTAAATTTTAAAATTAGTTTTTTTTAATTAGAATAAACCGTTTTTATAATAATTTTTATTTAATTGTTTTGTTATTATTATAACTTTTTCAAGTTTTCGATCTTGATAAACATAATGTTTTAAAGTTTCTTGACTTTTACTTTATATTTTCTTTGTTCTCATAAACTAGACTAATTCAGGCTATTTCGGTGTAATTTTTAGTCATTAAGACTGTTTTTGGTTAATTGAAAGAGTGGAAACCCAGGGAAAATTTCATATTGTTTCACAATATAGTTTTTATTTTTCATATATTTTTAGTGGGTAGCTGTCTAAATTGCACTAGCGTACAAAATTGCACGAGTGCACAAGATTGCACGAAGATACTTTTGCACGAGCAGACAATTTTGCACGGGTTAAATTTTTTTTGAATTTTTTTATTTTAATTTTTTTTTTCTATCACTGTTTACCCCTAACCCTTACCCTCGGTCAGTAAGTTATTTTTTTTTACTTTTTATTTTATTTATTTTTTTTAAACTATCACTGTCACCCCTAACCCTTACCCTCGGTCGGTAGCTTTTTTTATTTTTTAAGTTATAATTTTTGTTAGTTAATTTTTATATTTACTATCACTGTTACCCCTAACCCTTACCGTCGGCCAGTAACTTTTTTTTATTTATTAAATAATTTTTTTTTCTGTTTATTTTTAATTTTATTTTTTTACTCTCGTGCAAAAATTGACCCTTTGTGCAAAATCGTCTTCGTGCAATTTTGTTCCCTCGTGCAGTTTTGACCCCTCGTGCAAATTTGGCATCGTGCAATTTTGTGCACTCGTGCAATTTTGTCTTCGTGCAATTTAGACCCGTTCCCATTTTTAGTGGTGATCAAAAATTAATGTTTTTATTTACCACACTTAAACACCGAGTATTTACAGATTGGAGGAATCAGATTTATGTATGACAACGTAGTAATATCACGGACGCAGTATAATAAAACTGAAGGATTGGGATGTATATTGGCGCACTCAATGGGATTAGGAAAAACATTACAAGTCATCGCTTTTATTGACGTATTCCTTCAGCATACTGCTGCTACCACTGTATTGTGCGTTGTTCCAGTAAGTAGTTGTAAACTAGCTTTATATTTACGTTTGTTTAGATTGTACTTTCTTAATAACTATATACAAATTAAGTTAAAAGTCATAACAAACAACGTCAAGACTTAATGAAGATAATTTTCGTGGAAAGTTGTTATTAAATGTATAACAAAGAGGTAGGTCCAGGCTTAAAGTATACAAAAAGCTCTTTCAATATAAGGTTATTTTAAAATCAAGTAACATTAGTCTGATTATTTGCTGCCTTTTTTATTTACTGTTGTATAAACTTTTTTATCAATATTATATTTACTTTTGAGTTGATAAATCTTGAATAAAAATACTTCTATAAATTGTGAATAACTCAAAATACTTAAAATGATTTAAAACAATGGTAACTAATATTTTTTTTTATTACTAAAAGCGTATAAAACATTTATCAACTCAGACAAAAATAAATATAAAAAGAAATAAAAAAGGTAATCAAGAGTATTTGTATGTAATAAATAGACCTAATTTACTGAAATTTAATGAACTATTTTAGTAAATAGAATAACAAATTTGTACAACATCCGCTTAAGTCCCTTAGTTTTTTACAAAAAAAAAACTTTGGTAAAAAAAAAGTATGATAAGCGAGCAAATTTTTATCTTGTGATAGAATAGAGTTTACTGACTTACTTTTCAAATGAAAATAATAAGTTATATGGTACAAAAGTTATTTAAAAGGTACTTAAAGTAAAAAACCTTAAATATATAGATTCAATCCAACAAGTACAATTCCTTATAAAAATTCTTGCTTTTGGTGATGGGATATTAAAGTCAGCTAATTTAAGTAGTGATCTACCGAATCTAGGACCCGCGTTCCAGATCCGGACCTCACGTATTTTTTAGTTTAATACAACTTTTGAAAATAATCAAAGTTAAACATTTTTAGAAAAACATATTTACAAATGTGCTTTTAGTTTAAATCTTTACTACACAGCAGGGGTCGGCAGGCAATTGGTGCTCGCAGGCTAAACTTTCAAGTTTTAAGTATTCACGGGCCGCAGTTTTAGTTTATGTGACATTGAATAATCTATTGGTTTTAGTTTTATTCACAAAATGAAAAACTATTTTAATTTTATTAACTTTATAAAGTTAAATAACTTTTAGATACACATAGACGGCCTATTAAAATTTACGTATTATTAATAATATTCTTCAGTCAGTGGCGTTGCGTGGTATTTTTTTAGGTGGTGCAGATAAAAAAAATCCGAGTAGCCGGTGCTTTAATTGCCAGTGATCGAATTGCCCCTGGTTGGAGTTACCTCTGCTCGAGTTGTCCCTGGTCGAGTTGTCTCTGCTCTGCTTAGCTTTGTTTTCATTTTTTATTTACAATAGCTCAAGATGGAATGATACTAAAGCGTGTACTGTTTTAGAAAATTTTTAACTTAGTTTAGTTGCCGCAAGATATTGATTTTGCGGTAATTCTTGAAGTAAATTTTGCTTTTTTGATTTCATTTGCGGCAGTCAGCTTAAAGTTTGCGGCAGTGTAGTTTGGTCGTTGTCTAAATTGGAGTTTTATAAGAGATTTTATTCTAAAAAATAACTAAAACGTTATGATACTTAATTTTTTCTTAAACAATTTTAAGGTGGTGCAATTGCGGCAGTGCGACGCCCCTGACTTCAGTCATTCGATAATATTACTATACTTCATTTAATATAACTATACATGGATGTTCGATAATATACTTCAGTCTTAATAAAATGTCTACTATTAAAATACCTAAAACTTTAATTTAATTATTTTATTTTTTAGTTATTTAGACTCACATTTATACATGTCGCATATAAACAAGCATTTTTTATATAAATAAGCATTTTTTCATAAATTTTTTAAATATTAGTTATTGAAAATAATCTTTGCGAACTAAATAACTTGCTCTCTTTGGAAAATTCAGTGATCTTTAACTAGTAAGCTAAAATAAATTCATACCTGTTTGTATTATAATTTTTTTTTACATAAATAATGGTTAAATACTCTAGTAAACACTTCATTAATAATCAATATAGCCTTATACATGGTTGCCACAAAAAATGTCTAAGTTTCATCTAACAGGCTTAAGTTAATAAAAATTTGAAAAAGCCAAAAACTGAAAGACTTGCTGTTATAAGGCTATAGGAGGGGTCTAACACTTTTTTTACAAAAAATAACTAACTTTGCTATTTCAAGCAAAATTATTTCAAGTACAAACTACGAGCCAGTTTTTATAGAATTCAAAAATATCATTTAACTTTTGAGGTGTCTTATTTTTTGTAAAAAGTTTCTAATCTGTATGGACCGCAAATTTTTCGGGGTCAATTTTCTTGAAAATTTAAAAAATTACTAAAAATCTATCTTTCTCCTTAATTTTTCAAGCAATCTTCTTCAAAATTTTTGGAAATGTTCCTTACATTATAAGAAAAACGATACTTATTAATGATTTAAAAAAATTAAATTTTATGACAAAAATCTGAAAATAAGTCTATAAAAAAAAGTATTTTTACTTAAAATTATTCAGAGTCTAAAGTAAGTTTTTTTTTTATTGTATAAAGCAGTGGTCGGCACGCTACTTCGAATACGTGAACCCTAAATCACAAAATTAAAATTCTGTGCACCCCAATTTGCATTCTTTAGCGCCGCTAGTGTTTAAGAATATGTATACACTTTTAATCGTTTTTTTTACTAATAACTTGGTAACACCCAGTTAATTTTTACACGCTAACTTTAAATTTACCAGTTTACCCTATCAATTTTAATAAACTTTTAATATTGATGATCTAATTTTTACAACAATATTTTACTTGTAACACCTCGGTCTTAAATACTAGCTAGATTAATTTAATACATTGTTACTACCCCAATTAACGATCAGTAGTCTTGGTACTTTTTATTGAATGGTAAATTTAAATATTTAGTTAGGTTAGCTTAATGGTTTTTTATTAAGCGATAAGTTTGACACTATTACATGTTAACCACTTTTTGAGTCAGAAAATAAGCCTGAGTAACTAAAGACTAGACTTATAACACAAGCTAGCCTTAAATAGTGGTATGTATAGAGTGGTATATATTTAAATTACAATGAAAATTAGACATTTATAGATCTTAAATTATTTAAATATTAATAATTAATTAAAAGTTAAAAAATTTCAAGTAAAGCAACAGTTGAAGATTTTTAAAAGATATAGAAATAAACCCAAGATTTTCAATAAATTTATAACTAGTCTCAGTCAAGCTAAGTTTTTGTAAATATATTAAAACTAGCCTTAGTTGGTCTAGGTTTTTCATAATTTAAAACTAGACTTAATTATTCTTAGAGAGCTAAGTATGAGACAGCCCTGTTATTGACCCTTCCTATACTTTAGTTTTATTATAAGTAAAACATAATTGAATTTTTTTGGCCTAACTAATTTTTTGTCAAATATCAGTTGATTAAGCTGATTAATTTAGTGATTTTTAATGTAGCTAAATGCTTTTAATCAATAAGAGTTAATAAAATTAAACATTAATAGAATACTAACCGTTTTGTTTTGTTTTAAGAATCTATGAGATTTGCTCACTTCGGTTTTTCTTTGGGCGGCTAAGGGTGGAAGAATTTTTACATAATGTAACAGAATAGAACTAGGAGAGTACAAAAATGGTCGTTTTATTAACAACAAAATGGTCAATTAGATATCAAGGTTGAATATGTGTTAAATGTAGAAAAATTAAAAAAAAAACTTTAATTTAGTTTCTGCGCGAAAAAAAAAATCCATGTACCCCAAAATAAGTTTCATGCACCCCAAAAGTCTCGTGCACCTTAAAAATTCATGTACACTAGTGTGCACCAGTGCACCGTGCCGACCACTGGTGTTAAGATTAGACTAAAATATGAAAAAAAATTGCTTGTAAAATGTAGGAGGAGTTAAATTTTAAATAAAATAGTCTTTATTTGCTGTTATAGTTTTCCCTTCTTATAGGTAACCTATTATGCGGCCCGACTTTAATCGGTCATATCTCAAAAACTAATTTGAGTTTTTTAAAACGGTAAAGAGCAACTTGAAGCTTTTTAAAAACTCTATAAAATAAAATCTACTACTCTAACTAAGCTTTTATACCTAAATTACGATTGTTATAAAATTTTCATGATATGTAGCTGGACTGGAAAAAAATTACAATTTATAAACTACAGTTTTTAAAAATATTTTTAGAATTTGGAGATTTATCCAAAGTAGTATAAATAGAAATTGCACAAACACTTGAGTTTTTTAAAGTGACTTAAAATTCACAAAATAAAGTAGTAACAAAGTTTATTAACAGTTAGATAATTATATACAGCGAAAAAACTAAAGTTTAATTACCATAAGTTAGCTTTGAAAAAACAGATAAGTTTCGAAAATGTTTCTTTTTAAGTATAAAAAATTATTAAGCCATTAGTAAAATAAAAAACTAATTTTTTATTGAGTTTTATGGCAAATCTTCATTGTTTTATCTTCCATTTAAAAAAGAATAAGTGTAAACCCATTTAATTATCAATATACAGCCTTAAAAAATTTAACATACCTAAATCAAGTATACATTAAAATGTTAGTTCAAAAAAAGAACATCTGTGTATGTTAGTGTGCAACGCTTAGAAATTGAATTAGTTTGCAAAGAAATATTATTAAAAAGAAAAATGTATCGTTACATGACAATTCAAGTTCGGAAAATTCAAATTCCGACAACACAAATTCTTAAAAAAAATATTTAAAGAGACCATAATTGAAAATATATATATAAAAAAAAAAGTTTGTAGGTCTTATTAATATCTACATGCTAGTTTTTCTCTTTGCAAAATTTTAAATAGTTTTTGAGATATTTAAAAATTATTATGTTTTAAAACTTATTTTAGCCATATCTCAAAAAATAATTAAAGATACTGCAAATAAAAAATGGATTATAGAAATCAATAAAAATTACATACGTTTTTAAGAATTTTATTTGTATATATATTACTTTTTGAGTTGTGGCCCTTTAAAACATTTTTTAACAATTTGAATTGTTAGAGTTTGAATAGTCGTGCATCCAAAATTATATTAAACAAAAAAATATTTAAAATTATGTCATATATCGTTTTCAATGTGTCTGTATACACTTAATTATTTAATGAAGAAACATTTGTAGTAGAATATGATGCTTAAATTACACTTAATCTAACCTAAGAATTAAAGGGTTGCTACTCTTTAAGTCAATAAAAAATGTTCTGAGTGACCCAAGTCATCTTTTTTTTTACTTTACAATATCAATAAAATTAGGTTCTTAAATAAAGTATGTTTGAGAAATAAAACCGAGAAAACATTTGGTTCGAGGTATTTATAAATCTTAAAACTATCCTGAGCATTTTATATAAAAACTAATCTCGCCTGAATCATCCTAAGTTTTTTTTTAGATATTCGTAATATCCTGAGTCACCCTGATATTTTCAAAAGTTTTAAAATATCCTGAGTTTCCTAAGTGTGTGGCAACCCTGGTGTTAGTTTAGATTTTTTTTTCAAAACTGAGCATCAGTGTACACTGTACATACATTAATGTGCATGTAAATTGACCTATCTTCACTGAGAGTCTAATTTTTAAAATCAAGGATTTATTTTGAATAAATAAACGTTTTTCCTAATATCATTTTCTTACTTTAATTAAAAAACTATGTGCGCACTTAAATATAATAGGCATCTGTGTACATTAGTGTGCAGAAAGCTTAGTAGAAATATTAAATGTTTTCTGAACCCCAAAATTGTTTACTTAATGTCTTTTTTTATTTTGTTTGAATTGTGTCTGTACGCACTTAAATATACTTAAAGTGAAAAAACAACTATAATAGAATAAAATTATGCTTAGATTACAATTAATTCAAATTAAGTATTAGTAAAAAAAATTCCAGAAACGAGCTTTTGTGTACATTGGTGTGCATAGGACTGAATTTAAAATGCACAGAAAACTTATGAAAAAAAATGTGTCAAACAAAAGTTGAATAAACTAATATACTTTATGTCTTAATGTTATATTGTTTCAAATGTTTTTGTACACACTCAAATATAATAGATAGTGATAAAACGTCTGTAAGAGAAACTTAGGTATAAATTACATTAAAAAAATTAAATTGTAAAGAAATGATATATTAGTTAATAAATTAATGTGCAATGTGCATTACTTTTTTACACAATAGAATAAATTTACACTTAGTTTATCTATTTAATAAGTATGTATTACATAACTAACTTTTTTTAAGTACTTTTAAAACTTTGTTTCAGACCAGTAACTATTGTAAGAAGTAAGTTATTATCTAAACAGATGAAAAAAAATTCTAGAAAGCTAATTTGTCTTTTTTAAGTTTTAATCCTAAGCAGTAAATTTATTGATGGTTTTAAAATGTTGTACATGGACGTAAAACTAAATTAATTAAATTACAACAAATCATAAAAAAAAATCAAATGGAAATATATTGTTGTTCAGCGGGCCACAATTACATGCTCGCGGGCCGCTCTTTTTTCTTTCGCGCGGGCCGCATTCTGTTCAAAGAAAAAGCGTGGTCGCAGGCCGCAGATTTACCCTTCGCGGCCGCAGTTTGCTGACCCCTGCTATACAGTTATGCTTATATGATGATTATTATATTACAAATTCACAGTGGACCGAAACCGCGTTGAACTTAAATTAGGGGGTGTTATATCGTGTAAAGTTGATATTCGTAAATCTTTTATAAAGTTTAAAATTTAAACTTAAGAAGGAGGCAAGGTCAACTCATATTTTAATGAATTTTGTGACTAACATCTTGTAATAATTATTACAATGAAAATCAACTTTTTATACTGATACTGTTCAAAAACTTTAGAATAAGTTTTAAAATGGATTAAAAAAACATTTGCAAAGTTGTTTAAGAAAGTTTAGAAGTATACTTTGCGGATTTGGTATTGATTATTTTATAGATTTGATAGAATCTAGTAGGTTTTTGGTTGTTTTTGATAATACATATTATATCTTCAGCCTGTCCGCAGTGTACCTGAAGGGGGTAAAGGGGTGGGGATTGAGAATTTTTTTTACAAAAATTTACACTGGATTTATATAAAAACTAAGTATAAACATAAGTCAGTTTTTATAGAATATAAAAATATTACTTAACTTTAGAGATGTAGTCAAATTTGTTAAAGTTTTTTATACTAAGTTTGTTAAAAAATGATAATAAAAATTATATTCCAAAAAATAGGGTCTTTTGTCAGTTGATAAATATTATAAGGTTTTAAGAGCAACCCTGCAATAAAAGTTTTTTGGTTTTAGAAATGTTTATAAGCTAAATGTAAATCTGAATTACCAATTAATAAAAAAGCAAGTATGTTGCAATTATACATTTGATCTTCAGAAACTTCTTCAATAACTTATTGATTTAGTGGATGAGTTTTTTGATTTTTATCAATATAAAACTAATAAATTATTTTTAGTTCTCAAGTTTTAAACAAGTCTTCATGTATTAATATGCTTGGCAACAAAAACTAAACTAGTAAAGTTATGTAATTGAATGTTATAATTTTGTTATTATTTATAAGTAAGTCATCTCATCAATTTAATGAAAAGCTCGTTAAAATTTTTGTTAAAGTTTTAGTGTTAAATTGTTAAGTTTTATTGTAAGTAAAATAAAATTATAGCGGCCCGCAAAGAA
The DNA here is from genome assembly GCF_965202585.1 of Thalia democratica. Classification (NCBI taxonomy): domain Eukaryota; kingdom Metazoa; phylum Chordata; class Thaliacea; order Salpida; family Salpidae; genus Thalia; species Thalia democratica. The sequence continues at coordinate 43,271,149 of NC_139167.1, read as the reverse complement.
CTTTGCTTATAATGCCCTGTTTCTTGCTTGTAGAAAGCTACCTAACTCTTATATAAAATATTAAAAAAAATATTAATTTTTTAATAACATTTCAGAGAAAAATAGTGGTAATAGTATTCAGTATTTATTTATGACTATCAAAACTTCTACTAACTATATGACTTATTCAGGTTAATACGTTGATGAATTGGGTAGCTGAATTTGACAAGTGGCTTCCACCAACTAATAGTTTGTGTAATAATGATGATGTAAAGCCACGAAGTTTTACAGTTCATATTTTAAGAGATATTCACAAAACAATAGATGCTAGGTAACATCAGTATTATCATATATTTACTGATTATTTTTAACTTGAAACTTATTTGTTATTATTATTGTTTTAGTTTATATAACTTGAAAATTTTACATGTGCATTGTATTTTTATATTTTTATTAACTGTTGTGGTATACTTAGTGTAGTGTTTTTTTAAACCTTTTCAAAAGCTGTACGCAGTATCTTTTTGTAAAGTAAGTTCTTGCACACTAGACTATAAAAAAGGTTATAAAAAGCATACCTTTTTTTTGAGTGTTTTAATAAATATTTTATTAAAAAATTAATTTATATTACAATTAGCTTTTTTAATATAACAAGAAAAAACAAAAATTATAAAAATTTCTTTTTTTGCATTGCTAAATTTTATCTGAACAGTAAAATAATTTCTATGTACGTTACTATGCATATATGCACACCTTTAGAACCACTGCTGTAATGCTTAGTAAAGCTTAACATTGTAGTCATTTTTTATAAACATATTTTTATTTAAAATTTTAATAAACAATTTATATAAATATTTCGTCAACTGTTACATTATAGGTACATCATCTAACTTTACAATAAATTAAAATAATATGCAAACAGTATACTATTTAAACAATTTTTTGATAAAATGCTTTTATAACTTCGTTTTGATAATTTAAACATTAAGAAATATAAAAGTTACTTTATTTTTTGCTTTAGGAAAAATATGATAACGTGAATAAGCTTTTATTTTTTGCTTGTCATAAAGTAGTTTTAATCAATTAAATGTAAGGAATGAGTTCAGTATTTTACACCAGAGTGATAAGTAAAACTATTTTTATTCGAATACATTTGTCTAATATAAATTTGTTGTATAGTAGTTGAAAACTAGTAGTTTTACCAATTTTTAGATCAAAGGTTGTGACTAAATGGACAGAAAAGGGTGGTGTGTTATTGTTAGGTTATGAGATGTTCAGACTATTGACTACAAGTAGAAATGCACGTTCTAGAAAAAAAAAGAAGAAGCCTAAGGTAAGCCAACCTATTGATGTAGACGAGGAAGATAGGAAATCAAATCTACACAAAGGTTTACAATATATTTTGAACAAAAAAAAAACTACTCAATTACAGTAAACTCCTAAAGTTAATAATATTTTATAGATACGAGCTTTTAAGTCGTAATTACAAGTTATCTTTATTATTATCGTTTAATTTTTTCTATAAGTATTTGTAAAAAAATAATTTGTTTAATATTAGAATATATTTAATATTTTTATAGCCTGCTTTTTTAGAAATGATGTATCATCTCATCTCTTTTTCCATGTATTTGTATAAAAAAATTGTATAAAACTAGTCATCTAAGTTTGAAACAATTAATTTTCACTTAATAAACTTTTCATTAATTTACCTTGAACTTTACTTTTACTGTTTTAGTTTCTACATCCTACTATGACACAGTAGTTACTAACATAATTTTTTTGTGTATCTGCCAACATATCAATTACTAAATTAAATGTATGTTTTGTTCATTTAAAAAATACATAACTTAATAAAATTGTTTTTGACTAAATAGTTTCTGAACATTTTATGTTTGTACAATTTTATGAAAAGCTATTTTACCTAGCAACAATTGAAAAAAAAAAGAAGGTAATTGCTACACTGCTTTATTTTAGAGTTTGTTTTAAAATAAATATTTCCTATTCTATAACAAAGTTTCAATGTTTACAGCATTTACCTTCAAATAATTTTGTCACTTTAGAAAAATAAAAATAAAATCATCTTAACTACACATTAGATTTGATGCAAAAGAGCATCAAATCAACAGGATACTTAATAGAACATAGATGAAATAATCGCTTTTGAGAAAGTTTAATTTAAATTTAGTTAATATTTTTCGATTAATTCATTTTTTGATTTAAATTTTGTGTAAAAATTTGACAGACTAAAGCTATTTTAATCAGTTTTATATAGTAAGATAAACTAATAGCATGTATTGTAAATACTTGCAAAGTTTAAACTGTTCAAATATTTTGTTTTAAAGGTTTAATGAGTATGTTGCTGAATCCTGGTCCTGATCTTATAATTTGTGATGAAGGCCATAGGATTAAAAATAATGGTGCTCGAACATCTGAAAGGTTGAAAGAAATAAAAACTAAACGACGTATTGTCCTAACTGGCTACCCTATGCAGGTTGTAGAGTTATGGAATAATTGATTAAAAAGTTATGAGAAATTATTAAGTAGTAATTTTTTTGTTAAATATATGTCTTTGTGATACTTGAAAAAAATATTTGAACAGTATATTATTGATAGTTCTTAAAGTGAGTGCTTGAGATTTATATTTTATCATATGAACATAAAAATACATATCTAATTGTTAAAACTTTCTAAGAGCAAAATGAGAATTAGTAGAATTATAAAAAGTCGACTGAAAAAACTGTAAATTATGAACAATTTCCCTGGCATAGTTGCCATAGTTTGGGTTTCTGTAAATCCTGTGGTTCTAAACGCTATTGTTTCTTACACTTAAATTTTTATGTAGATAGTTTTGACAAATAAGTGCAAAATAAGAGTTATTAGATTTAAGAAAGCTTTATAAATCACGACTCAGTTTTCAGAACAAATTTAAGGCGTACATCCAAATCAATTTAAGATGGCAACTATTTTTTTTTGCTGTAGAGTAGACACCTTAAACTAGGATAACAGTTTATGTTAGAAATGTTCGGTCAAACTGAATGTTTGTTGAGTTAAGGACTATCTTATATGCTCATATATGTTTTTATTATAAGCGACATTCAAAATCTTCATTTAAAATTAATAATGAAACAGTTCTGATCATTAATTGTACAATAAGATACACAGTTCTGTAAACTAAATATATTTCGAGCAATAAAATACAAAGCTACCAGGAGATAAGATTTTACAAACTTATATAGTAACAAAGTAATCATAAAGTAATCAAAAGAGTAAGTAAAGACAAAACAATTAGTATCACTTGAAATTAGTTAATCTTACGTTATAATTTATCTATAGTAAAACTAAACATTAATATAATGACAATTAAACGCCTTATAGAGTATTACGAAAATAAAGAAACAGTCTAACCCAAATATTTTTGCTTACATAAAACAGGTTCCCTTAATAAAATACAAATAGCTTCTAGTTTAAATAAACCGAAAACGTTACTAAATTTTTTAACTATTTTAAACTTTTTTAAATTATAATTGTTTTCACATGTTGAGTTATTTACAAGTTATTTAAATTTTAATTTTCAATCCGATTGTAGTTTAAAGAGATCAGTGAATCTGGTCATAATTCTGTGTCATCGTGCACATAAAATTTGTTCCCCAGAGCTAATACTAAGTGGAATCAATCAGATCAAGTTACTATTAAACAAAAATGGGTACCTACAAGAGTTAGTTAACAAAACAATTAAATTACATTTGATAACTTGGATATAAGAAAGACATAAGGAACTGAAAAATGTGTAGTTACTTTAAAACTCCCACCCATTAATAAAGTTTAAGAAATGTTAGAAAAGAAAATTTGCCAATAAGAAAAACATATTATGCAGCCAACCCAAGTATTTTCACGTCAAAACCACTAATAACACCATGCGGTAAAGGTTTAATATCCAGCTTAAATAAAAGTATGGTAGTTTACCACTTCAGCTGCTGTTGTAAAGCAAGGTATATCTGATTGACAACAAGACAACTAAGAAAAATGATAAAAGAGCATGTGCCAAGGAGTGTAGAGGATTTTTGCTATTCAGAAAAGAAATACGATATACCAGTTAAAATTCTGAACGCTTCAAACGTTTGTTTATTGCAGAAAATTTTGTAAATAACTCAACGTGTGCAAACAGTTATAATTTAAAAAGGTTTGAAATAGTTAAAACACTTAGTATAGTTTTCGAGATATTTAAACTAGAAGCTATTTGTATTTTATTAAGGGAACCTGTTTTATGTAAGAAAAAAAATTGGGTCATACTCTTTCTTTATTTTCGTAATACTTTATAAAACGTGTTATTGTCATTATATTAATGTTTAGTTTTACTATAGATTAGTTATAATGCAAGATTAACTGATTTTAAATGACACTAATTGTTTTGTCTTTCTCTTACTTACTCTCTTACTTATTTACTTACTCTCTTGATTAATTTATGATTACTTTGTTTCTGTATAAGTTGATAAATCTTGTCTTTTGCTAGCTTTGTAAACTACTGATGAAAGGAATAAATAATATATTATTTTTCTGAACAGAACAATTTGGTCGAGTATTGGTGCATGGTTGATTTTGTTAGACCAGAATATCTTGGATCAAAACGTCAGTTTTATAACTTGTTTGAGCGACCAATTACAAACGGACAAGGTACTGATAGCACTAAAGAAGATAGGAAATTAATGAGATGTAGGTCTCATGTTCTTCATAACTTGCTAAAAGGCTTTGTTCAAAGAAGGTTGTAAAATTTATTTTTATTTAATGTAAAAATTAATTCAAACTATATAGATATAAAAATCTAGTTTATACATGTTCTCAAACTATTGTCATTAATTACCCATTACTAAACTTTGCTAAACTATTAGGTGAAATATGAACTCTTAACAAACTGGGTTTGAAGTAGTTATTAAATTATTTATTTATTGTAAAGGTTTGTATTATAACAAACAAATTATAAATTAATGATATGCAAATTTTAGCAAAAGTAACTTTTATATAAAACGCAATTAAAGGAAGTATAAACAAGTAATAACCAAACAAACAACACTTAGACAATAAGACTTTATTTACTTGATACGTTACAATTACTATTATGTACATTGTAATCAGTTTGTTTCAAAATTTTAGTTACAGTTATCTAATTTTTACCTGCATATAAATAGTTTTATAAATAGAGTTCAAAATTGTTTATTCAGATTTTTTAATTTAAACGTAAGATAAATTGAATTGACTGAGCTTCAATAAATTTAAGCTAAAACTGTTAATAGTCAAAGTTGAAGTCTAATTGCATTTTAGGTAATTTAGATAATCTTTTTTTTCTAATTAGAAAACTAATAAAATAAGTTTTTAGGTCACACTCCGTATTATGTCACTCTTTACCCGAAAAAAAAGAATATGTGTTGATGGTTAGACTAAGCAAAATCCAAAAAAAGCTTTACAATGCATACATGAGGGCAAGGAGTAATCAACAGGAAGATTCTTCTTCTGTTTCTTGGCAATCTTGTTTGAACCCCATTCGTGCATTTTCTGTTTGTTGTCGGGTACGTTATTTGAAAAAAATTAAAATTTTAGGTTTATTTTCCGGCTCTTAGTTTTAGGCTAAATATACCTGTATAATTTACTTGATAAAAAATATTATGTTTGCATACTTTTGATAGTTTGTTGAAAAAATAGTGTAAGAAAATATTCTAAAGTTTTAAGTTTAATGTTTACAGTTTTTAATTTGTTATTCTTGTTTTTATTTTATTTTTTGCAGATTTGGAACCATCCAGACGTTTTGTACAAAACTTATCAAGAGCAAATAGATTTAAATGCTGATCTAGAACTGGAGTTAGATTTTGAAATAAGTAGTAAAAATAAACAATCTGTTAAACAAACTAATAAAAGTTTAACAGATTCAAATAGCATAAGGTTGCTCAAAAGAAAAGCCGATGCAAAGTTAGTTTACTTAATTACTTCATGAGCAAAATACGAATTTGTACAAGATATTCCTATAACCTACTTTAAAAGGCATGGGGGGGAGTCAAACATAAAAAAAAAAAGATTTTACCGAAATAAGATTTCATTAAACCACTGAAGATCTCGTTTAAATTGTTTAAACGAGTTAAACATTGTTTTGGTAATTGTTTTGATTGTCACAAAGTCAGGAAAGTCAGGAAAAACAAAAAAAAAAGACAAAAGTCAAGAAAGAAAGGGATCTTCCAAAAAAATTGAGGAAAAGTCAGATATTTGATATGAACAAAATAAATAAGAAAGTTTATTATCACTAAAAACTGCATTTTGTAAATGTTATTTTCCAAAAAATTTTGCTTTCGCCATACACATTTTTTAGGAAATAATTGAATTTTTGGAATAAATTAAAACTTTTTATGATGTTAAATAAATAAAAACTTTTATATGACGTGAGTTTTATAGAATAGATGAAATATTTTAAGAAAAGCATAATAATAACCTAAAAAAAGTAAGTTTAGTATAGTAAGTTTAGTAAAGTTTAGTTAAGTGTAGTAAAGTTTAGTAAGTTTAGTAAGTTAGTTTAGTAACGAGTATTTTTGGGTGCACAACTATTTAAAATCTAACAATTCAAATTCCAACCGTTAAGTTTTTTATTTCTGAGTAATTATCTCTTTTAATTAATATTAAAAAGCGAAAATGTTTTACCGTCATGTTCTTATTAATTATATGTACAAGAGCATTTTTTATTCTTTTAAATTCAAGTTTTTGTTGAGATATGGCTATAATATGTTTTCAAATTTACTAAAATATAGTACCTTTTTTCTGCTTTTATAAATATATTTTTTCAGATTTTTTTTTCTAACGTAATCTTAATAATTAAACCTACTTGAGCACTTTTTATTTTTATCAAGTATATACTTTTAGAGACGTTACCCCATAAACATTGTTTTAAAAATTTGAATTGTCATGTAACCGTATTTTTTGACATTTGAAAGTTGTTGCAAAACAGCTTTTCAAAAAAATTTAATTTACTAAAAGTTAAAACTATTTAAAATATAAATTATTGTTATAAGTAATGGATCAAATTGTTTTTTAACCTATTTACTATACTTTTTTTGATAACTTTAATAGTTACTCACATTATGAACTTCAGTATATGAACAATAAGCTACTTTGTTAACTAAATTTAATTTTTGTGGGTATCTTTTTAGTTTACATGAAGCAATTTTAGTAATTATATTTCAACAATTTTTTGAAAAGTTCGAAGCCGATTATTTTATATTGTTAACTTTTGGTTTATTTTAACAGTCAAAATTATAGCACTCATTTTTTTAGAATTTAATGATAATATAAAAGCCCTACAGGGCGAAACATTGCTTTATAATAAAAACTTTGAAATATTAAGTTTGACTTATTTTATTTTAACTTTAGTAAGATTATGAAAAAAATTATTATAGCCAATGTATATTTACAACAATATTGTAAGATTTTTTTTTTCTTACTGTGTTAAAAAACTGTTACAAAGTTAAAAAATAAATCTTTTCCGTAAAGTTTTTTTAATTGTTTTGTTAAATCTCAAACTTTATGTAAATAAAGTATAAATTTTAAAAACTAGTCACTTAAATTTGTTATAAAGCTAAAAAAGCTTTGAAATTTTACATTAAATTAAACAAAAAAATTTTTAAATTATTTTACTGAATGTCTTTTTAGGCAGTCAAAATTCATGGGTTGAAAAATATAAAACTTTTAAAACTTGATACATTCTTTAAAAATATTTTACAGTGTTTAGTCTTTGAATGTTTCAAATACATAAGTAGCATAGTTTTTTATAAACTCACGTTAACTTAATACAACACAATCGACCAACGAATTTCTGTTCTCAAAAAAATTAGTTTTTAGGTATTTTTATTTTATACTTATCTTGAAATTAGTACACAGATTCATGGTTTATAGGTATAAGAGAGTTACGTGTTTTAAAGCTATTTTTTTTTATAATGAATCTCACAACTTTTTTAGCACTTATTATATACAAAAGCACCTTAAAAAGGCTATTTAAAAGACGGCAGCAGTCTGCAGCACAATAAACATTTCGCTCTTTTTTTACATTACATTTAAAATTTTGGCTCACAATAAAATAAGTTGAAAATTGTGTGCGGTTTATAGAGAAAAAGAAAGATAATGCGAACGAAGTTTTACTGCATTATTTGGTAAGCAGAGAAAAGAGCAAAATGCATAAATAAAAGTGTTTTATATTACATTATTAGCTCTCTGCTGTTAGTAGTGGTCAGTTTTCAATTTAAACGCTTATAAACTTGAAAAAAAATTTGAGTTTACTGCATTTTATAGCCATTTGTTTTAAAAAAGTAAAGGTTTTTAAGTAGAGAATAATCTTTTTAAATTTCAAAACATCGCAATTATAGAACGTACTAATACTGATTTTGATATACATTAATCTATCTGAATAGAACTATAAGAATAATATTTACGGCATTAAATAAATTATTTTAATTGATTTAAAAAAACATTTAAAATAGTTTGTTTTACAAAGTATTAGTATTAGTTCCTAAGTAGAGTATTATTGATAATTTTAGATGATTGAACATAATAATATTTAGTGTTGATTCTGGTGAAGAACAAAATGTTTTTAATTCTCCTAAATCCATGTCAAGTATTGAAGAAAAGGAAAAGGAAAATTATGAATGGGTTAGTTTATTTACAAGAAAATATATGAAATTTATATTCAGCCTAAATAAGTAAATAGCCTAAAACTTGAATAAGTTAATTTTGTCATTGGTTTAATTGTTTTCTTGCAATTTGATTTTATTCTTTTTTGTTTAAACTTAATCAGTCTTAATAAGAAGTAAAACACATTGACGATCCTTGATATATATATATTTTTCAATTCTTAGTTGCTTTTATAATATCAGGTAATTAAAGTTAGTATTTTAGTTTAGCAATACATACATAAATATTTGGTTGTGAATTACTTCTCGTTTTTATCAAGTTTCTAATTTATTTGAAAAAAATGTGTCTATAGTTTTCAACTAGACAAACACTTTAAACCATTTAGTGATGTATAACCTTATTTTATGTCCCAAGTGCTGTTTGCGTTACTCTTAAGAAAAGAGAAAATAAATATAAATCAGAATAATAATGAAGTTTTTAGCTGTTACAAGTAAATGAACTTAATTTTTTTGATTATTGTTTTTTTAACTATAAGTATTACTTTGTTTCTTCAATATTTGCTATAGAAGTCAAAGATTTTAAGTTAAAGTTTGAAAGTAATTTTTAATGCTGTAATTTAGCTTTAAAACTTTTTATTTTTTACATTGTTATTTTCTAATACTACGTTTTAAATAAAGCTTGACTAAACTATAAATTTATAATATAAAAAAACAACTAATTTTCGTATCGTTTACTCAGTTTCAATGTTTAACACCTATAACTAAATATATATATGTATATATAATAATAACAAATTATACAATATCCTTTCTTTATTACACTAAGTTTTATCCAGTATTTATTTCGGCCATCATCAACAAAGTTGAGATGAGTTGTTACCGCAAGATCAACAACAACAGCATCCGAGACAATCCTACGACCGGTTTCGTCCTTATTAGGACTCATCCACAAACGGTAGCTTCAGTACTTTGTATTTAAGCCCGCTTATTTAAGATCACAATAGCGGTTTCTTGCGACTATTCCTGCCTGATGAGACCCAATAAGGACGAAACCGGTCGTAGGATTGTCTCGGATGCTGTTGTTGTTGATCTTGCGGTAAATATCATTGTTTATTATTTATTGCACTAACACATGTTTCTGTGTGTTAACGGATTAACACTTCAATGGAGCTACGAAATCAAAGAATTACTTTATAATTTGTTATTATTTTGTATTCCAGTGAACTTGTTTCGCTAGGATCTTTTATTAACAAACGCTTTAATTTATATTTATGAATAGTTATTTATATACATATATATTAACACAAAACTACGTTTTACTAATATAAATGTTTCACTGTTCTGTTAGACAGAACAGCTCTTCAGTTAGTTAGTTTATTGTAAAATAGTATCTTTAAACATATTTTAAAATGTACATGATATCAAGCAAAACACTTTAAGGATTGTTATGTCACTATATAAATCATTAAAAAATATAAGACACACTAAGTTTGCATAAACGTTTAAAATTATTGTTGAAAAATATTTATAATTACTAAAAAGTTCATTTCGTTTATTTAAAGCTAGATTTGAGTTTAGTTTTGAGATCTCGTGTTTTTCCATATTGCAGAGAGTGCAGCCATGTTTTAAATTTAATTTGTTTTTTTTCGTGCTAAAATTTCCCAGTTAATGCTAAAATCTTTATTTCTATCTTTCAAATCCGAAATATATTTCGAAATCGTAGTTTTTAGTTTGTAACTACGGTTATTAAAAAGAACATTTATAGCGTGTGTACCTACTTTTAAACGATAAACCTAATGAGCCAACATACTGCTTACTTTTCTCTGATGTTATTATAGTCGCTCTATAGATAAAATTTAATAATAAGCAACTACCATCCACCATGCATTTATCTCTGCAGTTGCATTGTTTTCGTTCCTATGCCTTATCTTCTAACATTTTGCGACTATGAGACATTATCCTTTCACATATTTGGCATGCACGAGTACGAAATTTTCAACAATTTTGTATTTTTCGGCAGTTTGATTACCACATCCTTTGATAAAAGCCACCCATATAAAACCATATTCAACCGCAATATATCGCAAATTATCATACAGTTGTACAAGCAATTTTAGAAGCAAAATAACAGAACACAGCAATAATATTTTAAACAAAAATAATATAAACGATAAAAGTAACTCAAAAGATAAACTTTGCAATTGACGCAAAGAACCTTGCCCTTAAAACAACCAATACCTAGTTTCTAACATAATCTATAGAGCAACAGTTACATCCAATAAAGCAACCGAACAGTGCTTGGGATCTACAATAAATAGTTTCAAACAAAGATATAGGAATCACAAATCTTCATTCAGCAACACTAACAAAAGACATACAACAGAACTGGCAAACTACATTTCGAATTTAAAAGATATTAACACAGAATATTAAATTAAATGGGAAATGCTAAACAGAACAAAATCAAAATTTAATACAAAATTCGGCTGCAGTCTTTGCAACTTAGAAAAATTCGAAATTAATAAATCAGACAAGACCATAACACTAAACAAGAAAAGCGAAAGACAAAATATATGCATTCATTACTAAAAATACTTTTTCAGCAAAATTAAAGCCAACCAAATATTAAATCAAACTAAAGTTAAGCCGCGTACACGACCAGTTAAAAACATTTTTCTTATACAACTTTTCCAAACTTTTCAAAATGCACAAATTCTTAAACCAGTAACAAAAATGAAAACAGCGTATTTTTCAAACTTTACTTGCTGCACAAAAACCTTCATTATTACTACGTGATAATATTTATAAAAAAATTAAATTCTAAATTTTTGTTAATCTTTTTTAATAAACTTTAGCTTTGCTGAGGAGAATATGGGACGTTATATCTCATATACGAAACGGTCGTCTAAATCTGTTTATTTATTATATAATCTAATAAATAAATATGTATATATCAGTAAAACAACGTTTTCAAATACAGTTGTTTCTATATTCTGTTAAATAGAGCAGCTCTTCAGTTTGTTTATTGTAGTAATATGTATATAACTATTCAAAATTTAAACTTAATCGTTTGCTAATAAAGATCCTAGCGAAACAAGTTCACTGGAAATATAATGATAATATATTTAAATAGTACTCTTTCTTTATTAAACTAAAACATGTTTCTGTTTCTTCAACGGAGCTTTGTAAAAAAATATATACTGCTAGGGAAGAATAGAAGCTAAAGTAGGTGTACATATGTGATTAAATAATTCTAGTAGGTGTACATAAAAATAATTCTATAGTTTATTTTAAATTAATGATTAAAAATACTATATTTTATTTTGTATGTTATTTTACTTTATCATAATTTAGATTTAATTGTAATGAAGTTCTGCAATTACTTGCATTGTTCATTGTTTGAATTCTGAATATTTAGAGAATATTTAGAGCTAGACATCAATGACAATATATTGAAGCGAACTCTTAAAGCACCCAAATGAGCCAACGAGAAACGAGGATTAATCAGGCGTAAATTACTGAGGAAACATTTCATAAATAACATAACAAATACATTTTTATGTGTGCAGTTAGTGTGTTTTTTTTTGTAGCTGAGAGAAGGATCTACTGAAAGAATTCTATTTTAACATTATTGGATTGCATTTTAATTGCAAGTATTGTTTTGATATAAAGTTAATACATAAACTGGTATTTAATTGATTAAATATTTGAGCTTGATTTACATGTTTATTAGTTTATTAAACTTTTTATAGTTTATTGCTCACTAAGTGTTTTAATTTAGTTTCTAGTTATTTAAAAAAAATCTTTTTAAATAGATCTAAATAATTGCCACTTCCAGGGTTGCTACTTTACCTGGAAAAACCTGGAATTCTACAATTTAGGCAAAAATAACCTGGAAAAACCTGGAATTTGAGAAATTTCGAAAAAAAAGGAATTTTAACAACTTTCACATGTTCAGTAGTTAAATTTCGATATGAATCAAAAAAACTATCATATAAATAAAAAAAATTTGTCATCATCAAATTTTTTTTATTTAAAAAGATATTTAAAGTAGCTTTACAATATCTTTTCAATGTTTTTATACTATTTAACATAGTTTCTTACCTTAAAGTTAACTTTAAAATAAAAATAGACCCAAAAATGTGTACTTTTAAAAACCTGGAAATTTTTTTGAAAAAAACAAGTGGGAATCCTGCAGTTCTTTATTTGTTTTATAGTTTACTACACTAAGCTTGGTTTATTATTAAGTTTGCACTTTTGTCAAGTGATTTATAAAAGTTTTAAAAATAACTTATATTTTTGAAATAGAGATTTTGTAATATTGTTTTGTGGTTCTTTTAAATAATAGATACATCACCCAAACTGTCTTGTCTGGTTTATACAAAGTAGTCTCAAATAGAATCAAATATTTATTAGATAGTAATTAAATAAGGTTGGTTTTAATTATGATGAGTAGTACCAATAAATTAAGCGTACCAGAATCCACACCTTTTATAATAATTACAAATATTATAGAGTTTTTTATCAGTCGGGGTTAACATTATGTATTGTATCTATTATTAATAACTAATCTACATTAATCTATAGTATTTATTCTTATTTTTTTAAAACACATACATACACCTACTTAAGCTTCTATTCTTTCCTTACAGTATTTATTTTTTTACAGAGCTCCGTTGAAGAAACATGTGTTAATTTAATAAAGAAAGAGTTATTTTAAAATTTGTTATTATTAAACATATATATTTATATTTTTGTTTTGTAAACGTTAAAAAAATAAATGTAGTGATTAAATTTTTTTTGTTTAGTTAAATACCTTACTTGCTTTTTCACAAAACAGAATGATTTAGTTTTTATTTGTGGTATATAACATAGATTGGAAAGACGTATGAAAATTTCCAAACAATGGATTTAAATCAGTCAGGAAAGATGACGGTATTGTTGCATCTTGTAGAAAAATCTGTCAGTATAGGTGATAAAATTCTTGTATTCAGCCAGTCTTTGTCCACTCTTTCACTAATAGAAAGCTTTTTTTCGTCTATGACTGTTCCTAAGTATCCTGGTTCTACTGGCATGTCAAAGTTTGTAAACATTTTCTTAATATGGTATCTATGTTATTTTTTATCAAGGTAAATAATTATTGAAACATTAAATAAGTTCCCTTTTTTTTATGAACAGTGTAAAAAAATAGTTATTAAAAAGTTACAAAAAATTCTTGTACCTACTTGTAATCACAGAGTTATAAATTACTTTTTTCTTAAACAAAATAGAAACAATTAATACAGTATTTAAACATAGTTGCTAATTTTTAGTAATTAAAAAACTATGCTGATTTTGTTTATATAAAACATAGTTTCTATTGTAAAATGAAACTTTAGGAAATGGAAAAAAGGACGATCGTATCTGCGTTTAGACGGAAACACAAGCTCATCAGAACGAGAAAAACTTATTAATCAGTTTAATAATCCGAATAGTAATGACTTGTGGATGTTTCTTTTGTCAACTAAGTTTGTTTTTTATTAATAGTTATATAACGGTTTTTGAACTAAATTAATGACTAAAATACTTTAATTACACTTGAGCAGCTATTTAAAAACTTTAACGACGTTTAATATAAAACTGTAAAGATTGTTAAATAATGTTTTAATTTCCTTTTGCAATATCACTTTATACTTTGTTTTATAGAGCTGGATGTCTAGGTATAAAGATTGTAAAATAATGTTTTAATTTCCTTTTGCAATAATACTATATACTTTGTTTTATAGAGCTGGATGTCTAGGTATAAACTTGATAGGTGCAAACCGTGTCGTTGTAACTGATGCCAGCTGGAACCCTTGTTACGATGCTCAGGCTGTTTGTAGGTGCTATCGCTACGGACAACAAAAAAAAACTTATATTTATAGGTAGTTTTGTTTTTCAATACAATATCAATTATACTAACTGTCTAACCTATATTAATTATTCTAAAGCTTTTTAGTTTTCATTTGAGTCAGCTGTAGTATGTTTAATTAAAAAAATTTTACAAATATTTTTATGTAGTTATACTTATTAAGTATTAATTTTACTAATGCAATTTTATAGAAGTTCCAACTTCTGATATAGTTGTAAACATCAGTAAGTAAGCAAAGTCTTTTAGATTTTTAAATTATCTTACAAGTCATGTTAGCGTATTAGTCAGCTGTTATAACAGGTTATTACAAAAAATAAAACACTTTTTTCTGTTTAGGTTAGTAGCAGACCAGTCAATGGAAAAAAAAATATACGAAAGACAAGTTTCAAAGCAGGGAATGTCTGGTTAGTTTTAATTAACTTCGGTTACTACTTGTTACCATAAATTCAAAAAAAAAAACTTTGTTAGCAATATTGACTATAATAAATATATTACAAATAAAACAGATCTAAGTCAAGCAATAAATTTACTAAAAATATATTTTCATATATATTTTTTAGAAAAATATTATTGTTTCTAAGCATAAATTTAAAAGTTCTATGTTGACCATATCACCTTATTTTAAATACTAAGAAATACTATGTACCAAAAAAAAATTCTTATTACTTCTTTAAAAAAAGTATATTTTGAGCTGGAAAATACCTCGCGGGCCGCAGATTTTAGCTTTTAGGAATGTATTTGGCCTACGGGCCGCAGTTTGCCGACCCCTGAGATAGATTTTAATGGGTATTTTTCGTACATGCAAGCAATTTTTTTATATGCATGTCCATGTCAGAATCAGGAACTCGCCGGATCGAAATTTCAAATATTAATTCAGAACCAGCTGGATCCTAATTTTAAATATGTATGCGGAACCGGCAAGATCCTAATTTTGTTGATCCGGTAGATCACTAGTAAGTGCAAAAAAGAGATTTAAATTAGTTCTGATAAAAATATTCTTTTTTAACTGCAAGGTTAAAAACCTACGACAAAAACTTACGACAAAACGCTGAAGTAATATGACTATAAAAAATGCTGCTATTTTCGTCTACTTTAAAAACCATTTAATGTTGAGAAGCAGTATTTAAACCCAAATCCCGCAAGAAATGAGGGCAAACATAAGTGAGTAGGTGCGTTTTACACTTGCGCGCACTTTGATATTTTTTTTTGCCTCACTTAAAGAGTCGTTTTTGACTAAACAGTAAACAAAACTAGTAAACGTGTTTAAAAACATAATAAAAAGTTCATTTGTAAAAGCTCACTAGATAGTATTTTGCAAGTTAAAAGCCGTAGGTTGAATAACAAACACCGAAACATTCATTTTTAGTCTGTTCAATGTACCAAAACAATCTAGTCTTATTGTTAAACAAGAGCTGTTGTTTAATCCAGATAGTCTTACGTTGTTATAAGTGAAGTGACTGTTTTCTCGAATCTAATCTAATCTAATCAGTAAAGTATAACTTAATTCCAATTCAAACCTTTTTTTGCATTTAATTCTCTATGACGTAACTATTTTTAGCTTGATATTTAGAAATCATTAAATATAACTAAATTTAAACCATAATATTATCAGTTTTAAGCAAGCTTATTCTGACGATGCGCTAAATGAAATTAGTCAATAAACTATCGAACTTTATGCTGATAAACATTGTAGAATAGAAGGGTGTTTTTATTTTGTTTTAAGATTTTCCTAATTTACAGTAACTACTAATTGAAGTGATCTACCGAATCTTAGTATTCGGATCTGGTCGAATCCTAGTTTCAAAGTGAGATTTGATCCGGGTCTAGCCGGATTCTAATTTCAAAATAAGAACCGGATGCGAATTTTATGGATCCGGTAGATTACTTTAAACTTTTTGATTATACTCAATTATTTGTCAAGACTTAAATGAAATGTAAATCAGTTCGGAAGAATATAAAAATCTTAATTGATTAAGGCGCAAAACATACTAGGTTCTAAAAAAGAGAGTTCAGGGTTGCCACTTTACCTGGAAATTCTGGAATTTGACAATTTAGGCAAAAAAAAAACCTGGGAAAACCTGGCATTTGAGAAATTTAAAAAAAAACCTGGAATTTTTAACAAAAAAACACTTAAAGACCTAAACAATTTTTTCATGTTAAGTAGAAAAATTTGATTTGACACAGCAAATCTACCATTTAGATAAAAAGTTTTTGTCATCATCAAAAGTTTTTTTTAAAAATATTTTTGAAGTAGCTTTACAGTACTTTTTCAATGTTTTTATACTATTTAACACAGTTTTTTACTTTAAACTTAAGTTTAAACTAAAAATAGACCCAAAAACAAGTACATACTTTAAAAAATCTGGAAGAAATTTTGAAAACCTTGAACCCTGCAAGCAGTTTGAAGTTCGAAATGAATATAAGTTAATATACTGTCAATAAAAATATTTGCGAATACTTGTGTGTTTAACTTCGGTTTTCTTTTACGATTAGCATTGTAAATGATTACGATTTAAATTATAAAGCACACCTCTAGAAAACTCAAACTATTCTCAGTTTTGAGTTTTAACACGGTATTCATGCGATTCATGCAAATGATCGGAAATAGCACTAAAAAACAGCAACATCATTTGGGCCGACATCTTTCTAATATAATTGATGCTCTGGTGTTAAGAGCAGGTATACTTGTTTATGACACTTCAGTCTACTTGTACTTGTATTCGAACACTTTTTTGTGATAATGCTGGTATTGTTTTTACCTTGTGCTTTTTTAAAGCAGATTTAATTCATTTAAAAATTTATGAACTATATCCTAAGTAGAGTGCTTAATCATCTGTTGCATAAGTTAGAAGAGCAATGTGAACCCAGTGAATAGGTATTTTCAAAAAAAAAGTTTGTACTGTTTCATTTTTGCTGTAAGACATGTTGTACTTATTACTAAAAAAAAGTTCTATAAGTACTGATTAAGGATAGCTCAAATAAAAAAGAGAATCAGGCTTCACGGGTTAGTTCTTGTATTTAGTGTCTTGAAATAGATGCCAATGAAATTGATTTTCAAGTTTACAGCAGACTAATCAATGGTTAGTCTAACATTCGAACCATAGCTGGGTTTGTTTACTAATATCAGGACATGTCGATACACCTATTTGATATGCTGTACAAGCTTAGGCTTTACTCAGAAAGTCTTGATTTTGTATAAAGTAGGCACCAGTTTTTACCCTCGGGTCTAAATTGGCATAATTTTTTACAGAGCGGTCCAGACTAATTCATAATCCTTGTTATTATATTACTTATACAAATTTTTATAAACAAAAGTTTCCGGTCATCTTCAAAAAGATGAAAGTCGTGAGTAAGCAGACTAAATAATCAAAAATAATGTTTTTCAATAAGTCAAACAAACTTTTTTAGGTAGTTAATTTAAATTTATGTTTAATTTTATTCAAATTTTAAATTAGAAACTTGGTATAACATTAGACAGGGTAGTAGATAGGCTCAATCCGACTCAAGTTTTTACAAAACGTGAAGTGGTAAGTTTGTTGGAATTTAGTGATAAGGAATTACCAACTATACCATATGATGAATTGTCTACTGATATTGAAGATCCTGTTTTGTTGTCTCTTTGCAAGGTTTTTTGTTGTTTTTTTACAATTGTTAATACGTTTTTTTTTCGGTTTAATTTTGTTTATTAAATTTATTTATAAAATTTTGTACAATTTTAAAAGTTTTAATTTTTAAACTTTTTATTTTAGTTATCTGCGAAAAACTTATTATATTAATCTAGTAGTTCTTATTTTGATCGTTTTTAATTTTTTAGTCAAACTTTAGTTTTTTAAGTTTGCTATTTATAATTTTTTTTTTTATAAAATTAGTAAGTATTTTTTTTAATAGTTAAATATTTTTATAAAAATATACAAAAAATATAACCAAAAAAACTAAGCCTAATTTTATCGTATTTAATTTGATGTGTTGTAATTTCTGTTTCCTAAAATGCGCTCAAACTAGCTAAATATACTTCAAAAACTTCATTTCAAAAATTAAGTGGTCTATCTAGTTTTTTTTCACGTTTATCATTTTTAAAGTTAAATATTTTTTAAAGGTGTATTATTCTACTAGACATTAACTAGTTTTAGTTTGTGTATAGATTTAAAAAATTTATAATTAACTTTTGATCAAGTTATACAAAAAAATATAATTTAATGTTTAAAGTTTAACTTACTTTTAAATCCTAAATAATTACTAGCAGAAAAACTGCAGTTTGTAAACTTAAATAAGATGCTCCTCAGATAATTTGTCGTATGTAAAAAACTAAAAAAAAATATGTAATGATCTAAATAACTTTTTTGTAAATGCAAATGTTAAACTAACTAAAGATTTTTAACTTTGTATGCTAAACCTTTTTTAAATTCAACGAAAAACTAATTTAATGCATCAATGACCATATATTTTGGATTTTTTATGATTAATTTTTATTTATTTAATGAAGAATTATATTTTGATAATTTTTGCTTTGTATAATCAAAAGTTTTTTGAAGACAACTGGTAAAACTAAATTTGTCTTTATTTAACATTTTTATTGCAGTAGCTTAAGAATTATTTATTACTACACAACGTAACTATTTTCCAGCCTTCGTTGTAAAACCTAGTAACTTGCTTTTTTATAAACTTTAAAAAATACTAACTTATTACCTGTTTTATGTCCTAGTTTGTAATAACTAACCAAATAAATATTACAGAATCATGGTAATTGGTTAACAAAAAAACCTTTTACTCATGAATCGTTATTGCTCAATTGCAATGACCAGAAATTAACTGTTGCTCAACGTAAAGAAGCCATGAAAAGTTATCAGTTAGACAAAAAGGCTTCGTCTACACTAAATTATACGTAAGTGTAATCTTATTTTCATATAAATTTTGCATATTATAAGATGACTAATTTATTTTATTGATAAAGTTTTTACGTTGAAAGTTCAAAACCTTAGAATATTCAATAAATTATTATCTTTTAGCTTTTGGTTTAAATGTTTATTAATTTTTTACATAGTCATTTTTCTAAAACTATAAATAATCCCTTTTTTATTTATGTAATTTAGCTTACTTAAGCATTGTCACTCATGAACAATCTAAACTACTCAAAATTCTATCTGTATTAAAGTTAATGAACTAATTTATAGATTTTATCTTGAAGATATTTTATTAAATCAACTTATTCCTACATAGCAAAGTTGGAAACAGAATTAAATTTGTCTAAAGCAAGATAATGTTTTGTATCCTGTTTGCCAAAACTACCTAATAATTACCATTTTAAAATAATATAATATAATAATTATTGAACTTCACCACACGACCAACAGCATCCGAGACTACCTACGACTCGTTTCGTCCATATTAGGACTGGTCAGGCAGGCATAGTCGCGACTAACCGCTGTTGAATCTTTAAAATCAGTATTTCTCATCTGTTCCATAAACATCAATGTAGAAACATCTATATACGGCTTTTCTTTTTGTTATTTAGAATTAGAGCCACAGTTAAATTTTTTATTAGGAATTTATTATACTGAGAATAGTTTAAGGCAGGGGTCGGCAGGTCGAGAAAGAAACGATTTTAATGTGCTTAAAAAACATATTTTTTATTAATGTTTTTGAACAAAATTTTGGGCGATAGTTATCTTTTAAAGATATCACTAAAATACTAAAAAAAATTGAAAACAAAATTTTATCAATTAGTTAAAACAAAATTTAAATGCAGCCCGCTGGCCGCAGTTTGCCTAACCCTGGTTTAAGGTTACTCATGACAGTTTTTGGTCACTCAGGATAATTTTTTAACTCAAAGAGTGGCAACCCTGCTAATATTTAAAATAATTTAAGTTCAAAACTTTTGAGTTTTAGTTATGCATTTAAACAAATTTGGTAGCTAAAATAAAAAGTATAAAGACTTTGATCAAATTCTAAAAAAAAAAATTTTGACACACGTTCTTAGCTTCTACCATTGGGTACATTTACGTTTATGTTTTATTTATAATTTTTATCAATGCTAATAACACTTCCTGACTTTTCCGATTATTTAACTAGAACTAGACGCATAAATTTTTTTTAAAGTTTTTTACTTCTAGTTTTTTTGAATAACATTTTATCTACAATTGAAATCTACTGTGAAAATGCGAAAGATTAAATTAGAAATTGAAATAAATTATACAAAACCACGTAAATGCTGCGTAAAATCTTGATACTCGTTAATAACTTACCATATCCAGGAGACCTTCTTACATCAATTACTACAGTAGTACAAGTCGTGCAATTCCAGCTGGCAGCTCTCATGGTGATAACTCTTCAAATTACAAAAGAGTTGCAAATTGTAACCGCTCTATAAGTCTACCTACCAGTCGGTTAGTATTAGTTGTAGATGTAGAACTTTTGTTATATGTAATTAAAAATTTTAATGGTTTTTATGTTCATTAAGTTTTTTGATTTATTTTTATTTTCTGAAATCGCTAAACAAAAATTTCTTTGAATTTTTTTATTTGGAATAATTGTAAAAAACAAAGAAGTTAAAAAGCTTGTATATACAGCTGATATGTATTTCTTATGTTTAATAAGTTTTTAACTGTTATAAAAGTAAATACAATGTAATATTTGAAGTTAATTATCACTTTTTATGTTAGTAAGTAGTTTTTAATATCTGGTTATTTAAAAAAAATTTGCATGTGTTTAAATACTTATTATGATACTAGTTTTATTTTTTAAGTATTGGTTAGCTCTTTTTATTTGCACAAAATGTTTTCATTCTAGAAAATACATCTTAGGCCAAGATTTCTGTTGTGGCGGGCCGTAAGTTGCTCATCCCTATTCTAGTTTTTAATCAATCAATTATAGTTCTCAACTTTAGCGAAAGATAGTTAACATTGATATTTAGTTTTTCAAAACAGCAATGCAAGTTTAAAGTGTTTAAGCTAGTACTAAATTTTAAGATTTAAAACAACTGAGCTGTAATAGCTAAGCGGGAATTTGAACAATTTCTATTGTTGTTTACGTTTTTATATGCAGTAACTTTGCTTTATCGATATGTTTGTAACGCCAAATAGCGGATACTGTTATGCTTACAGATAAGCTTATAGATAATAATGAAATGCGAGGTTTGCTTTTTTATTAAATGGTAACAACCAATTTAAAAAGTAATTTAAAGAAAATATAAACCCATCTACTTTGATACGTGAAAATGTGTATAATTTCTAAAACAGTTTGTTGTGTGTATATTGGTAACAGATATAAAGGTAAAACTTTACTTTTTAATTAGGTTATAACTATTTTACATACTATAGTATCTTTGTTTATATTAGATTTGTATTTTTCAAAGAAGAATAAAGTTAAATATTTCTTAATAGCTGAGTTTCGTAATCAATTGAGGTATGGGGGCAAACTTTTTTTAAAAAAATTAACATTAGACCGAATATGAAAGCTTTAATTATATACTATAAGATACTTTTCACAGAACAAAAGTATTGATTCACTTTTGAGACATTGTTAGTTGTATAAAAAGTTTTCGATACAACCGTATGGGGGATAAATTTTTCATTGACGATTTTTTAGAATTAAAAACAATTAACTAAGAATCTATTTTTCCCTTAATTTTTTGGACAACCTAAAATTTTAAGAAAATGGTCCTTGCATTAGTAGAAAAAATCGTATTGTAAAAATAAATTTAAAATTTAAGAATTTTATGACTAAAGTTAAAAAAGTAATTAATTTAATTATATTCAACGATTCAGTGATTATAAGTTAATTCCAAAACAGTTTCGCAGTGGTATTACTACCAGTGCTTTTCAGTCAAAATAAACTTGCAAAATCACTACATATGGCTATCTTTATTTTAGAAATTATAAAACTAATAAGCGTGTTATTTTTTTTTAAGTAGTTAATTAGTTTGCTTTTAGTTAATTAGGTATAAGTAAAATAAATTAGTAAGTTACGTAAACAAAATTTCATGGTAAAAACTTAGTGTATGAAAATTTTAACAGAAAAGTAATAATAAAATAGCAAAAACAAATTTTTAGTACACATGCATAAAAATAAATACATCTGTCATTACAAACTATATAGAGCACTTTGCTTATGTTTAATAATCCTTAAGTAAGTATTTTGCTTGATGCTACATGTGTTCATGAGTTCGTTTCTTTTGTTAATGCAGTTCTTTTTCTACTCTAAAGTTGTTAGGACCTCTGTTATACATAGCTTGCATGTGTCTTTTCCTTATCTAGCTTTCCGAATTTGTTTGATTATTCTCCAAAGGATTTCATACTCTTGGTTTTTTATCTTTTAATTTGTGGATTTCTTTAGATAGTTCGGTTGAGTTCTTATATTTTAGATAGTTCTTTTGATCTAGGTTAGTCTTAAATGTTGTTTTACGCACTGCGATTATATTTTTGATTTAGTTTTCTCTTAGTCTTATATACACTTTGTTGTCGTTGTTAGACTCTATTTTAGCTTCATTTATGACATTTTCTTTTCTACATTTAGGATTTTACAATGGACATTCGTGTTTTTTTTCTGCAGTTGCACTTTTATTTTTCTTTATTGGCTTGGAGGATTTTAGAGTTATGACATTTGTTATGTTTTTAATGTTAATCATGCAGGAGTAGCTGATCGTTACATTATTTTTGGTGATCAATTTCTTAATTTTACTCTTTTCTCCAAAATGTTTGTTTATTATGTTGATAAAATTTCTGTCTGTGTTTGTTTTTATTACCTTGTCATATAGCGGGTTAAACCACAACACTTTTCGTTTTCTATTTTACCTTTTTTGGCTGTGATATTATTTCTATCGATATATTTAATATCTTTGTTGGGTCAACTTCTTTTTAGTGCTTCATTTTATACGTGCTTTGATAAGTCGAATAATTCTTTATTGCTTGAGTTTTTGTTGGTCCTTCTTTCAATCATACTTGGCCTTATGATTGTCTGAGGGTGGTTTGAGTTAATATCAATATATTTAATTTCGGTGTTTGACTTTCTGTATGGTTGGATTGTTCTATTTTTTGAACTCAGTTTATATCTAGGTAGTTTATTTCATATGCTGGGTTTTATATTTCAAATTTAATTACTTTTTGTTTGTATATTTGTGCATTCTCCTCTTGACTTTTGTGATCTCCGGTACACTTGTATTTTTGTCAAGCGCTATAAGCCCATTTTCTCTATAAATTCCGACTTCTAATCAATTTAATCTATTTTTATACCGTTTAGTATGTATAAACCTACAATCTCATAAATTTTAGCACCTTGCTTTCCTCACACAGTTACGTCAAGTAGCATACTGTTGTTATTATTTGTTTTGATCCAAGTTTGTTCTAGACGGTAAAGCACGGATTTTGTTGCATTGATTCTAACTTTGATTTCATGATCTTCTATCTTTTCATATAGTTGTCCAAAGGTTAATGCTATTTTTAGGATGCTTTTCTACTGATGCTAGGATAAAAAGAGATGATGTCGAATTTAGACAGTTTATATTTTCCAATTTCTAATATTCTGAACCAGGTTAGGACCTCGTCAGAGGTTATCCATTGGTTAAACTCTTTTCTGCCTTGTTTTTTTATATTGTCGATTATCCGCTTACTTATAATTCCTATTCCACCCTGTTGGGTTTGTTAGTCTTACTTGCATTTTGCTGTTGAAGTCTTTCTTATGGTTTTACAGTAGGATGTAACATTGTTTCAATGGAAGGGTGCTTATTCTATCATCTAGCTTAAGATTTTTAACAATTTCATATGCTTCTGTGTTTATTTCGTCAATTATGCTATTATCGCATTTCTTGTATTCTTCTCTTATTTTCTTCAGTAACATTCTGTTGTAATCATCTTTTAGAATTTGGTAGTAGTTTGTGTTTTTGTCAGCTCTGACAAGTATCTCTTTTGTTGTTGTGATCTTCTTTATGTCTGTTTCTATTTATTTTCTGGAATTTATTGTTAACTTTTCTCTATTTTAATTTTTGGCTAAATTAAACATGTCGCTTTCAAATTCCTTCAGCTCGTTTGTTAGTTAGAAGGTAAATCTAGATTTGAATTTGTATGTTTCTTTAAAATTTTCACTGCATGGGTTTTCTTCTTCGGTGCAAAAAATGATTTTTAATTTGACCCTTCTGCAGAATTTGCGTATTTGCTCTATCAAGTTGAATTTTTCGTATACTATATATGTATTAGCTTGAGTTACTTTGCTCTTCTTTCAAAATAAAGGAGCTATACTTGTTTGAATTTATTATTAAAACCTTGTTTTTAACATTAATTTTTATTAAATTAAATATTTTTTTTAATTTTTGCCCAACATTTATTTTTTTACAATAGAAATGTTTATTACTCATAAATATTAAAGTGAAAATGTTTAAGAAAGATTGCTTAAAACTATAGGAGAAGATAGATTTTTAATGAAATAGTCTTTTTTTGCCTTTTTACTTTGGTCCTTCTATAAAGAACCTATTGGGCTTTCCTACTTTGTACCCTCATATCTAAAAAACTAATTTGAATTTTACAAAACGGTAAAAAGCAACTATTAGCTAAGTAAAAGATCTTTAAAATAAGATCAACATGTAAAAAAGTGCCTTATCCCCTATGCCCTTAAATAAAGCACCTCGCTTTCTGTCGTACCTACATTTTGGTCAGCCATCTTTTTTTTTTAACATAATTTTATTTAAATATACAGGCTTGGCTTTTCATGTATTTAAAGGAGATTTTTTGTTTTCATAAAAGTGTTTTGAATCGTTCATCTTTTACAAATCTACCACATGAAAACATACCGTGTAGATAATTTATAACAACACATTTGTTTCTAAAACAGATATGCAATATAAAATGCAACAAACAATACTTAATAGTAAATTTCCTTTAAATAAAAAGCATACATAAGAAACCTATGCTATGTTTTTATATTATCGATTAAAATTATTGGAAAACAAAAAAATCTTATACTGTTTGAAGTTATTTTTTCCCAAGTTTGTTGATAAATTGAATATATTTAAGTATGTCTAATTCTTTTTTAGCCCTCATTACAAGTTTGGATGCTTCAATGGCCAAGGTAGACCTGTTGCTAGTGTTCAGCCATACACTACATCATCTAGTACACGAAAAAACTTTAACTTACAATCACAGTACACCTACATAAATGCTAACGTAAGTACTTTAAATCCATTTTATGATAGTTGATAAGTTTATTTAATAGTATTTTAAAATTAATTTAAATATTTTTAAAGGTCACTTAGATGCTTTTTTATTAGTAAATTTTTTCAAAACGATTATGTTTTTATTTTATTTACAATTGTTTCTCATGGTTATCATTCATAGTTACTAATTGAATCAAAATAAAACATTTATTTTTGTTAAACTTAACTTATCAAAAGTAGGAGCTGATTATTTTTAACTTTTTCGTTTTAAACTGGCACTCATTTCAAACTTTTACTTCTCTAACTTGATAATTACAAACATTTGAATCTGAATTTGGCTTTTCTTGTTATCTTCCAACTCTGGATCTTTATTTTTAGAAATATTGATTCCTGCCAGATCCATTTAATTTAATACTTCTTGACTTAAGTTTTTTCATAGCAACAAAAGGTCTACATTTTTCAAACTAACTAATATTTTATGACCATTTAATTCAGGGTTGCCACAAAACCTAGAATCCTTGAAAAACCTGTAATTTGAGAATTTAGGCTAAAAAACCTGGAAATTGAGAAATTAAAAAAAAAGCCTGGAATTATAAACAATTTTTACATGTAAGTAGTAAAATTTTGATTTGACACAAAAAATCTATCATATAGATAACAAAATATGTCTAACTGCTAAAAATATAGATTTAATCGTTTGCTAACAAAAGATCCTAGTGAAACCAGTTCATAAAAACATATCCGATTTAACATGTATTTTACCTATTATTAACTATTAACCTGTTAAATCTGTAGAAATTATTTAAATTTTAATGAGAACATGTATACACCTACTTTATTCTATGCTTCTATTCTTACATTACAGTAATTATTTTTTAAAGAACCTAGTTAAAGTGTGTTGATTCGTTAACACACAGAAACATATGTTGGTACAATAAAGGAAGATTACTGTATAATTTGTTTTTATTAATAAAATTTGTCATCATGAAAAGTAATTTTATTAAAAAACACATTTAAAGAAACTTTACAGTATCTTTTCAATGTTGTTATACTACTTAGCACAGTATTTAATCTTAAACTTAACTTTAAACCTTGACCAAAAAAGTAGACCCAAAAACTTGTACTTTTAAAAAACTTGGAAGGAACTTTTCAAAAATCAGTGGCAACCCTGTTAATTTCATGTTTGCTCTAAAGTACTGATAAAGTTTAAAAAAAGAATTTAAAAGTAGTTTAGGCAGAAAAAGACTTTTTTGTTTTAGTGTGGCCTATGCACAGTGGTAATTGACTTTTGGTTGGCTATAAAGATAAACTTAGAGTTATATCTTGTTGATTAGAACTGGGTTTCTTCTTTTTTCAAATTGGTTTTGTTTCGTTTTCTTCTTAAAGTATTTCAGAAGTTATATAAGTTAAATTGCGGCCAATTTCTGTTAACTTCTGTTCCAGCTTACCCAAAAAAAATCTTAAATTTGTATCGAAATTAAACTTTTTAACAACTACACAAAAACACCTGAAGTACTTAAATGTGTATGTACATTTACCTAGTATCTGAAATGATATAGTACCCGTTGGAAAATAATACAAGTTTTTTTTTTAAGTCGAAATATATGTTATTTTTTGGTTAAATTTTTTTTTTTAATCTCTGGGGAGATTCAAGAATTTTCAAAAAAATTTATACATAGCCACAATATTTAATTTTTAGAATTTTGCAAGCAATTCTTTGAAGCTTACTTACGTTTGCTTTTAAAATATCTGTTAAAAAAAAGGTTCTAAGCTTTAAATTTTTGAACAACTTGTCCTATTGTTTTGATATACACTATACTGTCCAATATTTTAATAATGTCGTAAAATAACTCTGATGAAAAGAGTACAGTCATATCAACATATAAATTTGTATTAGAATTAAGTTAAAAAAGAGTAGGAATTAGTAGCTTAATATAATTGTTCTCTAACACCACCTAACGGACAAAAGTTCTTTGATAATTTTTACTGGAATTTCGAATTTTTTTCTATGAATTTCTCTAGAATTTTTTTCATAAGAATTAGTGAGAACATTGTATAGAGTATATAGGTGGTATAAAAACTCAGGCTATTTGATTTTAAAGCTTGTTTTCTACAATTTAAGTTTCGAGTATCAATTTAGTTTATTTTTGGTTTAGTTTTCCGCCTTGCATTAGCTATGCTTTATTATAACATTTAAAGTTTTATTTCAGTGCTGAAATTAAAAGTTATGGTGATAACAAAAAGTTTTTACACTTTTACAAAAGTATGTTTAATATTGAGTGCAGGGTTGCAACTTCACCTGGAATCCTGGAAAAACCTGGAATTTGACAATTTAGGCAAAAAAAAAACCTGGAACTTGAGAAATTTTGAAAAACCTGGAATTTTGAACAAAAATAACTAAAAAAAAACCTGGAATTTTAACAACTTTCACATGTTCGGTATTAAAATTTCGATTTGACTCCAAAGTTCTATCATATAAACAAAAAAAATTTGTCATCATCAAAAATTTTTTTTAGAAAAACATATTTAAAGTAGCTTTACAGTATCTTTTCAATGTTATTATACTATTTTACACAGTTTCTTACCTTAAACTTAACTTTAAACTAAAAGTAGACCCAAAAATGTGTACTTTTAAAAACCTGGAAGAAATTAGGAAAACCTGGAAAATTTTTTGAAAAAAACTAAAGGCAACCCTGTGAGTGTAAGGTATGTATTTATCGTCATGGTCTTAATGATAAATGAAATACGTATAACAGTATAAATTCTAAAGGAATAGTCAATTATACCTGGGTCGCAAAAATTTTTAAGGTCTTTTTTTAAGTTGCGTTTGGCTTTTTTTGGCTTCGAAGAGTGGCAACCCTGAACAATTTAGTTAATTTTTTGCTTTACAACCACGAGTTAATTTTTAGCATCTTTAACATAGGTATTTAAAATAATGAAATAAAAAGTAAAAGTCTTATAAGTATAATGGGTTAAAAAAGTTTGAGTTAAAAACGTACTAAATACGAAATGATCAATTTAGAAACATATTGGTTTAAAAAAAAAAACAGAAACGTAAAAGTTAGAATTGATAGTAAAGACTAAAAATATAATCAAGTTTTTTTGTTTCTGGGTTTTAATTTTCATATTTTATGCATGCTGTTTTTTTTAATAGTTGAATTACGTATTATTTTGAACAAGCATTTAACATACTACGGTACTTTGGCTGTTAGTGTTCCAAAAACATGGTTTATGTAAGTGGTCCACACAGCCGAAGTACGGGTAATACAATCGTACCCGGACAACAGGAAACTTCACCACAAGCTACTGGAAGTAATGTAAAATGTGTAAAAGTTACTGCAACAACTGATATTCCCATTCCAATGGCAAATACTATGACAATAAGTGGAAATAATGGAATTTTAGCTCTGCAAACTACTATGTCAGTACAATCCGGAGGAAACAGCATAGGAAGGGACAGAATTAAAGCAGGTGATTTTTTTATTTAAGAAGGATGTTTAATTGTACGTCTATTTAAGTTCCGAAGTTGAAAACTATGGTTTTCAGTTGTTTTTTTCATCAAATTTGTTTTGTTTTGAATAAATCTAATATATAAAACAAACTTCTTATGTTTTTGTACACAAAAATGAAATTTTAAGATATTTTTGTCAAGATAACTAATTTAAATGGTTTTAAAACTACATTTTGTGCTAAACCTTTATTGTAACTTGATTGTTTACGTTTTACTTAATGTAGGAGAAGAAATAACGATCATGCAAACAAGAAAGGGAACTTACATACGAACGTTTGATGACAAAATATTTTGCGTCAAAACTAATGATGATTCTTCTCAAAATCAACCTCTTCTTAACGTAAACAATAATGAACAACAAGCTAACGGTAGTAATTTTTTACCTAATGTAGTAACACAGAATGAAGCAGTGTCTGAAACTACTGATACTTCGTTTCAATTTACCTTGCCATCAGCGATTGGCCATCAGCGATTTAGTACTGAAAGCAAGAATTGCGAGGTAATTTTTCATAAGAGATATAATTCATAGTATTTTTGAGTTTTTTAATTTATAGAGTTGTCAAAAAACCTGAAATGCTGGAAAAACCTGGAATTTGAGAAGTTTTGATAAATACCTGGAAGTTTGAACAATTTCTACATTTAAAACTATGTTTAGATACAAAAAAGCTTTTTTTTTACAGAATTAATTTTTGTTTTATTTTAAGAACTTTTTTATTATAAATACTTTTAAAGTAGCATTACAGTGTGCTCTGATCTTTTTGATCAGTATCTTTTTACATATTTTTACTATTTAAAGACAGTGTTTTACCTTAAACTTAGTTTTATACTAAAAATGAACAAAAAAAATTACTTTCTAAAAATCGGAAGAAATTAAGAAAACATAATAATATTTAAAAAATCTTTGGCAACCCATTAAGCATCAAATTTAAGGTGTAAAGTCATAGAGATCCAAACAGGCATAGCACGTTGGAAAATCAAAACAACCGTTGACTTACGGCGTTTCGCTGTTCATAAAATATGAACAGCTTTACGGAGTCTGTAAAAGATTCATGTAAAATCAAAAGTCATACAAAACTATATATTTAAGTTTTGAATATATTTACGATAAACATATATTTGTAGGTAAAAAACAGTAAAAATTTGGTTAAACTATTCAAATAATTTAAGGTTTTTCAAAAACAGTGTAAAACATAATGGTGTGTTGTGCTTATACCGGAGTTAAAACGGGAATAATGTGGTATCAAATAATGTAGTCTTAAACTAATCTACGTGTCTTACTTGAGATTAACTTACAATATTAAAATAAACACTTAGTATTGTTGTTATAGACTGTTCTAAAAAATACTTATTATTTTAAAACGTAGCCCTTTTAAAACAACTATAGCTACTTTTTTAAATTAAATTTCTATTAGAGTTTTCTGTACTCGCATAAATATAAACTTACTAACTTAAAGTTTTTTCTCAACTTACTAGTAATAAACAACAACTTAAGTAATAAACAGTTTGTTTTTCAATTATTGTAAATAGTATTTTTCGATATTAAATTAATAAGAATTATTATAAACACATAATACTATTTACTTAGTCCTGACTTTAAATTTTAGAAACTTTACTTAAGTTTTTTAAACTTTTAGCCTACAGATCTTATGTAATATAATAAAAAAATTCAATAATTCATTTTTATTTTTCAACACTATAAATCTTTTCGAAATCTAATAATGAACCGGTTGATATGTTATTTTTTTATTTTATTCATTTGTGTTGTTTTTACTTCACGGTCATTTAGCTTTTTAAGCATTAGTTAATTATTTTTCTTATGTAAACGCTTGAAATTAAATATATACAGAAATTACTTTCAGGAAAAAGAATTGGTCAGTTAGAGTTTAACAAATTAAATAAAAAACTTTAATGGATTTCAAAATTTAATAAACTTTTTGTAAAAAGTAACTTTTTGTAAAAAGTTTATTTTGCTAGAAAATCTCATACAATCAATTTATTAATAGTTTGACTACAAAAAACTGTTAAAATTTGATTTTTCTTAAAAGCTAAAAAGAAAATTTCAGTTATAAGGAAGTTTTTTATTTTCCACATTTAGTTACAAATTATTAAACTCTCAATCATAGAATTCTTTTATAAAATAAATAATTCAAAGTTTACTTAACTATAATACACCATAATAATATGATAAAAAATATACTACTTAAACTTGGAAAAACTAAGCAAAAATACCCTCCTATAATTAAAACTGAAGGTGGACAACTTTTTTAGTCAACGATTAACATTTTCCAGATACAATCTTTCACAGGCTGGACTGTTAA
This sequence comes from Thalia democratica, assembly GCF_965202585.1. Classification (NCBI taxonomy): domain Eukaryota; kingdom Metazoa; phylum Chordata; class Thaliacea; order Salpida; family Salpidae; genus Thalia; species Thalia democratica. The sequence goes on along the minus strand of NC_139167.1, from coordinate 43,239,657 downwards.
AAGAAGTCTTAGCCTCCCGCGTAATTAAAAAAAAATTGTATTAATTTTTTTTTAATAAAACTCATTAAAAGCAAAGTGGTAATGAAATGATTTTTTAATAAGCTATAATTTGTAATTATAATTTAGTTAAGAGTGTTATATAAGACTCGACCACTTTATATAATTCGTGAAAAGTCCTTGCATCTTATATTATTGCATTAAACTTTTTTTCCACAGATAATTTAATCAATTGTTTTATAAGTTATATTTAAATGAGTAAGTTAGAATTCTAATAAATTTACAAAAACTAAATAACTAGTTTTCTATACTTTTTGAGTTGCGCTCATTTACCCAGTAAAAATACTGTAAAATATTATACTTTTTATTAGCTGTAAGATAAACTTTTATTCCTCCACATTCTTTAAAATAAATTTGTAAATTGCATAACTACATCTTATAGTTATATATTTTTTTTGTTTTTGCTAATTAACATAGTATTAAAAATCAATTACTGTCCATAGTTTTTTGTTATATTTTATTTTCACAGTTTATTATAAAAGAAACAATGTTTCACTCTTATATTAAGATATAAGAAATTATCAGTTATTAAAATAATTCTCAAAAAAATTTTTTGAAAAAATAAATGGAAGGTATATAAAAACCAAGTATTGAAAAACTTATGGTTTAATTAACTTATCTTTATTATTAAACACAAGTTTATCTAACCGTAAGTTTTAAACCATAAGTTTTTCAATACTTTGTGTTTTTATTTTGTTTCACTTATTATGTTTTTATATACCTTCCATTTATTTGTTCAAAAAAATTTTGAGAATTATTTTAACAACCGATGATCTCTTATATCTTAATATAAAAGTGAAACATTGGGTTGGTTTTAATATACTGAAAATAAAATATAACTAATTTCCTTAAAGCCACTTAAGTTGAGAACTTTCAATTATTTAATTAAAAGCAAATTACAATGTCATAGTTTTTTGTTGTGTAAATATATAACTTGAATGTTTAAGTATATACACTATTTATAAATGTAAATAAGACAAGTTTTTTTGCTAAAACTAAATACTTTATATGCAGCGAAATGATGTGTATCATTCCTCCCAAGGCAATATATTGTACAGTCATAATAAAGAACCGAATTCATCACATTGGATTCCTCAACCACAACAATATTTCCAACAACAACAGCAACAACAAATGTACAAGTCAAATCAGAACGATTTTTCAAAGCATCAGATTTTGCAATCTTCGATGCTTCAGTCAGGTTTTAACCAGAGTCAGCAACAAGGTTCGCTTTCTGTAGATGATCAGCTACGACTTCAGCAAATTTGTCTGCAACAGCAAATGCTTATTGATTCTTATAACAAGAAAAAGCAGCAGAAGGAATCTGCTGGAACTAGCACTTCGTTGCAATCACAAAACGCTGAAAACAATCTAAACTAGTTTTATAGCTATTGGTTTTATCGCTCATGTACATGAACCTTACCGTCTTTCGGGTTAACTTTAACCTAATTGTAAGCTTTACTTTCAGTATTGACAATTTAACACATATGTAGGGCTTACTAAGTAAATAATAACTTTTGAATTAATCTGCGCTTTTTATAAAATTAATTTAAGTAGGAACCTTTACAATTTGTACATCATGATTTAATCTAATATTTTTGTTTTATAATTGTTGTTTTTAATTTTTAGCAATTAAAAGACCTTTGTTTAAACTAATTTAACTTTTACTTGCTCAATTCTATGGTTTAATAAATGGCGAGCAGTTTATCTAAAACAAACTTACTCTTATAATTTAAAATAACAGCTTAAAAATGTATACTGATTACTACTAAAAATTATTTTAAATACTTTTGTGTCTAAAGAATTATAACAAGATTACTTTTTGCTTTTTATGTTTTCCCAAGCGATTTTAAAGTACATGAACTTTTTCGTATATGTCCCGTTTTTAAATAATTACATTCTGTTTTTTGGTTTTACATTTATAATTACTTAACTCTTATAAAGTTGAAAAACTTTGTTCCGTTGTTACATTTTGCTTTTTCTATCAAAAAATATACTTTATTTAAATATTCCTGTAGTGAAATAATACTAAATAAATCTGTTCTAAGTTTGATAAGTTATTTGATACTTTTTATAACAAATTTAGACTTTGCGAATAGAACGATCGTGTTCCAAAATTAATTTCGAACTGATAAAGTATGATTTAAAGAAAATTTTATCTTATGTCTAAACTGTACACAAATGTGTAAAAACTATAGTGTTTGCACATAATAGTTTTTAATTTCTGTTGATAAAAATTTATAAGTTATGAGAGAAGATCAACATACTTATTTAATCATAAGTTATTTATATTCTACATCGAAAAATCAATTTAATTGCAGTTTACTAAAACCTCCCTAAAGAAATAACACCACCAATACTTAAGAACTGACTTTAATTTTCGAAAAACAGTTTAAGTAGTTTCTTTATTTTCAATTAGCTCTGTATTTTTTTTACAATGTTAAAATTCTGTACAAGTTTAAAGTAAGTGTGTACATTATAAAGTTTTAGGCTATTCTGTAACTCCTGTAGCAAGTTTATGTTTAGTAAAATTGAACAAATCAAGTCTTTATTATGAAATCAAAAATGTATTTTGGCAATTTAAAAGGTTTCCATGCTACTGCTTCAAGTAATAATTATGATTAGAAAATAGCACTAAAGTTTGCGACTTGTAGATGATTTAATTCCCCTTAACAAACTTGTAGGTTTTGCCTTCATAGTATAAGTATATAAAAAGAACTAAATGAATTTAATCTAGCTCAAGAAAGTTATGTCAGCTCATACTGATCTGACATTTTGGTCGCCCTTAAGTTCAGTATCAAAGATTCTCTTACTTAAAGTTAGGAATTTAATTACTGTAAGTCTTAAGGTATTGCTTTTTATAGATAGATAAAATAGAAATATTTTATAATATTAAGTATATTTTAGTACTGTTTACAACTACCGGTGTATAAGTTTTTTTTTTGCAATACTTGGACATACATCATTTTCAAGTAATATTTTTGAAATGAATATGATTTTTTTTAAATGCTATTACAAAATTATAAAAAATAATATTTAAACTGCAATAAAAATTGACTAATAAATGCTCAAAACTGTTGCTTTTCCATTTGAAGCAAATTGAATGGTCAATATTAGTTTGTACACTTAATTAGCATCGATTTTTATATTAAGTTATAGAAATAAACTTGAATTCATCATTCTGAAAATGATTTGAGCTTTTTAAGTTTTGGAAAAGTTTGCAATTTAATAGACCAACGATTGATCGCTGTTACAATATGCATTAATATATGTAGTACCTAAATCGTTTATATTATGACGTCCTACTTGAGTGCTGTTTCTAATTACAGAATGGGATTATTTCCAAGATACTTTATACTGCGGTTTGATTAAAAAAATATTTAGTACAAGGCAAGGGACTTTAAATGTAAAAGGCGTTCAACATTTACAGTAACCTCTCGCATCTTTACGCACTCGTGACGTTACGCACTCTCGTTTAGTTACGCATTTTAGAATTCTTAAAATTTTAATCTTTTTAGTATTGCTCAAATTACGTTTATTGTATATTTTTAATCTAAAATATGTTTTTAAATGCTAACTCACCTCTCTATATCTTTAGACTTTGTTAACTTTAGTTCCTTGACTAGTTGATGAACATTTAGTTATACCTCAGTATATCAGAAATTTTGTTTACTATAAGAGATTAAATTTAAGTTTATCCTTATGTAGGCAAAGGCCAAATTAAAAAAAGTTGTAGTAACATAAACAATTTTTTATTAAACATTTTTCTTATACCTTATATATTTTTGTTCAAAAGAAGAAATCCATTACAGCACCAAATGCAAGTTTTTGATAATGTATACAGAAGTGAACGGGTTATTAAAAGAAAACTGTTTAGATAGTTTTTGGCTGTTTTTGATTCAATTATTGATTTTTTATTTTTGAAAAGGATAAAGTATTGGAAGACAATCTTGTTAAAATAAAAATAGACATTGCTTACATGTCAGACTTATATGGTAAGGCCAACAATCTGAACAAAACTTTACAAGGTAAAAACTTAAGTCTTGTTAAAGTCAAAAGTAAGATAACCAGTTTCAAAAACCAATTTGAACTGTATGGAAAAAAATTCAGAAATAATCAATTTTCACCGTTTGCAAGTTTGGAAAACTTCAAATAATTGAAGGTAAAGTAGAAGTATTTTCATCTCATCTGGAACAGCTTAAATGTGATATTGATAAACGGTTAACTGATATTTTTCAATTAAACGTCCCGAAGTGGATTATGGATCCCTTAGAAGCAGATCTTTTTGAAGTAAACTTTGACTTACAGGAAACTTTCTCAGACTTACAAACTGACCTTGAACTTAAAGTAAATTTTTCCAAAGAACGATATGAAAGCTTTTGGACTCAACAAAATAAGACATAAGTATCCAATCATTTGGGAGGAAGTTAGATTGTTGTTTATAGCTTATCCTTCTAACTATGTTGTTGAGAAAGCTTTCAGTACAGTTATCAACATCTTGAGCAAAGGATATAATCTAAATATTTGTAAAGGAGGTGACTTGAGGCTTTATTTGACTGATTTAGAACCAGATATAGAAAAACTTGCGAGCAGTCATGAAGCTCATCCTTCATATCAGATTAGAATTCAGTTGCAGACATTATTTTCTGTAAAACAATTTTATTAAGTTATTTATATTACAACAGGTTTGCTTAATGCCTAATAAATATTATAAATTACGGTAGACTTCCTCTTCAGTTCGCACGTTTTACCCAAAAAAAAAGTGCTAAATTATAATTTGTTAAACTTAACTAAAATAAAGTATATAACTAACTAAGTACCACAGATGTTCTTGTGCTAAAACTTTATTTCAACTAACGGCGTTTCACTGCTCTCAAATAAATTTAAGAACAGATCTAAGGAGTCTCAAAAAGCTCTAAGAATAGAATCTATTCTTAGAGCTTTTTGAGACTCCTTAGATCTGTTCTTAAATTTATTTGAGAGCAGTGAAACGCCGTTAGTTGAAATAAAGTTTTAGCACAAGAACATCTGTGGTATATATTCCGATAAGCTTAGCTTATCAGGATCTCCAGGATTTAACGCCTTTTAACGTTACATCTTATAACTAACTAAGTATTAATAAATAAAAAAGTTATTACAATTAAGACAAAAGTTAAATTGAGTTTATTACTTAACAATTGTTTTAAGCTAGAGCGATGATCACAAGTAAAAAGTAAACAAACTAACAAGTTGCAATGGACAAACACTTTATATAGTTTTAGATGAGTAATTAGTTGATTAGGTAATTAGTTAATTAATTTAATTTTAGTAATTTTCAGCAAGATAAGTTTTCATTAACGTAAAATACAATAATAACAGGAAACAAAAGACAAAACAAAATATATAATGAAAACAAATGAAGGTAAATTAAACTTTAGTTTAGTAAATTAAGACTTCAAATAAAATTTTGTGAAATGTCTACATTTTCCAACCAACTCTGATCTCAAATTCAAAAGTTTGTTGTTGTCTGCAAATGCAATTTTGAGTCTCTCCAAATTGCAGAGGATGCACATTTTACTAGTTTTGTTTTGGTTACTGCGATGAATAATCTCCCATTTTATCATTTTCTTCAATCAGTGTTGCCATTTTTGATTTTGTGAATAAGTCTACTTAATCTTGTACTTTCTTTATTTTTCTCATTTCTAAAGGATTGCGTATGTTCATAAAATCTGTTTTTAATTGTCTTCCAGTTGAACCAATGTAAATATTTTCCTTATTGTTATGCATAACTGTTGCTTTATAAATGACACCTTTAGTAAGACATTCACCGTTAACTGGACAATTAGTTTTTGATCTACAATTGCATAACTTGCTGTTTTCTTCAGTTGTTTCATTTGAGTTTTGAAGTAATTTCTGGTTGTGATTTGACAATTCTTTTTCCAAATTAGGCATGCAGGAATATGAAATCTTAATTATATTTCTATTATATATAGAACCCTAAAAGCCCGATTTTAAGAAATGTCTGGATACTAATTTTAGAAATTCTTTCCCTATATTCGTTTTGATACAATTACTAAAAGGAGGATTGTAATAAATGACTTTCTTTTTCCGTAATTTTCGTCTAGTTTTTCCAATAGAATTATTATGAACATATGATAGTGTTGTTTTAAAACAACTATTTTTTAAAGTCTTTTCATAGGGGTCTTTTATTATACTTAATAGCTTATATAGATCAATATTTTTTAATGAATGTTTATTTTATAGTTTAGTGAATTATAAGTTTATTCATAACATTATTGCATTTAACATATTGAAATTTGCCATTTTGTAAAAAAATGATGATGCATTTTAAATTTGCACTTTTTGAATTTGTCTTAAGTGCAAATTCAAGCAGAAGTCTACTGTATTTATTGAGTGGTTTATGTTTTAAATTTGTTAATAGTTATGTTTTGACTTGGTTAGTTTTGTAGTTAATATTTGTCGTTTTACATTGCACTAAAAGTTTTTATAGCATAGTGAATAAAATATATGTTTAAAAGACATTTATTTAACAGATTTTTGTTATTACTTGTTTAGTCTGTATAAGTTAAAAAATCTTGTAAACCATTAAAGTTTTTATTCCAAAAAAGATTTTTTGGCTTTAAAAGAGTATAGATTTTAGATCTCTATTTGAAATGACTTTAATTATTTCACTAAAAAGATTCTAAAACTCAGTTTTATTTTCTAACTTGATTTATTATTGCTAAAAAATCTGTATATTAAGGAATCTTATTTTATTAGTACAACTTTTTTTTTGTTTTATCTTAATTCAAAGTCAAAGAACAATTAAAATGTGTGCTTTATTTTAATATTTCAACCCTAGCTTTTAATTTTTCACTATTTTCCTCTGTTAAATTATTATAGGTTGATAGCTAGAAAACAAATTCATTTTTGAACAGAATTAAATAAGCCATCGAAAAGACTGCTACAGTCACAAAAAAAATTAAATCTAATAATTTTTTTTTTAATTAATTACTTTCTGTTCACAAAACTAACTGTAAAACCTTTAATTGTTGTTTGTTTTAAATTTAAATACAGAAAATAAAATACTGTTAGGATTAAGGTTCACTTTTTTAAAGGTTATTCCAAGTCAAAAACTGTTTCATGCTATTATACTAAGAAACATATAGTTTAAAAAGTTAAAAATTAAATTTTTTACTTCATAACTAACTTGCTTATAATATTTTTTAGTATTGAAATCACTAATTTTTCTGCATTAACAGAAGCTATTGATAAAACCACTTTTCATGTGAGATAACCGACCAGTCGGTCACACTTCCTAAAACTAGATCAGCAATGATGTTTTAATACTTATTTCATTATGTGTAAAATAAGCTGTTCATTCTTTTGTAGTTTTTTAATCTATGGTAAAGTAATTTTAAAATATGCCTATTTATAAAATAATCTAATATATTTTGCGGCTTTTTAATAATTAAGTATTTTATTATACTCTACTGGGCTTATAAGAAAATAACTGTAAATTAATTTTTTAAGCCCTGTAAATTACTTTGAACACAGCCCAAAAGTGAATGCATAAGAAGTTCCAGACTAAATTACATTTCGATTACAACTTTTTTGGCTTTAAAAGTGTGTACTCGAGAAGTAAAAAATACTATTTTAAATCATTTGGGGCAATTTTTTTTTTAATTTCTGAAAAGGGGGCGGTTTAGTTAATGAGTTTGGGAAACCCTGCTCTAAATTATACTTTATAAATGTTTAGCTATGTAAGACATTACAATTGTCATAAGTCTACGTGGTGTTTTTTATTGGTTTTCAAAAAATATTTAAACAACTTTAGTTTTAGTTGTATAAGACATTAAAAATCTTTCAGATTACTTTTTAATATTAAACAATAACAGATGATTTCTTCACAAATAAAAAAAACAGTGGTGTAATAATAATGTAAAAATGAAATGTAAACACGTATATTTTATATCACTATATATTTTCTTTTTACTTAAAACAACTTTAGTAGATGTGTTTAATAAATTATTTCTTACGTTTTTCCTTTAGCAAGAATTAGTTCTAATAAGACTTGAAATCAGTAGTTTAACTAAAGCGGTTCTTAACCTTTTTTGTTGTCTCTACCCCTTTTTGGAATGTAATCACCAAACTTACCACAATTTACAAAATAGTGATTAATTTTAGAAACAATACTAGATTTTTTGAACTTTAGGCTTATTAAAGATAAAAAATAGTAAAATTTAAAGAGTTTATTTAATTTAAATAAAATTACATCTAAATAATAACTTGTAACTTTAAAAAATAATTAAAAAACATTAATATACATAACTTGTGATAAAGAAAATTTACTCCTAAAACAGGGGTCGGCAGGCAGTCGGTGCTCGCGGGCCAAACTTGAAGTTTCAAAATCTTCGGGGCGGCAGTTTTAGTTTTAGTGGTATTTAAATAGTCTATTAGTTTTTGTTTTAGTCACACTAACAAATAAAATTTATCAGTTTTTACTTTTAATGACTTTTAGCTACACATAGAATGCCTATCTTAAATGTACATATTTAAAGGAATAAAATTTACATTGACTAATATTTAAACTTTTGTTTTTTTAAAGCAAGTTTTTGGATATTTAAACTTTTAATAAACTTAAACTGGTTTGATGTAACTCACAATTTTTTTCTTTTAAAGTGGCAACCATGTAAAAAACTAGATCAGGGATCGGCAAACTGCGGCCCGCGAAGGGTAAATCTGTGGCCCGCGAGCACGTTAATTTTTTGAACGGAATGCGGCCCGCGAAAGAAAATTTTCTGGCCCGCGAGCATGAAAATGTGGCCCGCTGAGCAAAAATTTATTTTAACTTTTTCAATATTATTTTTTATTTAATATATAAATTTGTTTAATTGATTTAGTTTTAAGTCCCTGTATAACATTATAATATAATTAAAAGACTTTACTGATTTAGCTTAAAAGTGTGAAAAAGACAGGTTAGCATTCCACCAGGTTATTTTTCTCAATTTCATAATGATTTTATTTTTACAACAGCAAATTAATTTCTGTAGAAAGAATGTAAAAAGTGCTTTGAATTAGTAAGATAGTTATATAATACCTTTTTAGTAAATAAACTAAATGCAAATGTTTTCGTTTTGTACAAAAGTAATGCACAGTAGTTAACTAAAATGTCATTTTTTTACAAATTAAGTATTTATTTTATAATGTAATTTATACCTTTGTTTCTCTCATAGATGTTTTATAACTATATGTTATATTTAAATGTGCACGAACACATTAAAAATTACATAATAACAAAAACTTAGGTTTGTTATACTTTGGTTTCGACACATTTTGATTTTTTATAAGTTTTCTGTCTACATTAAATTAGTTTCTATGCACACAAATGTACTCAGATAATCATTTTTGAACCACTTTTTTATTTAGTACTAAGTTAGAATAAGTTAAGTTTAAAAACAATGTATTATTATTATTATTATTATTATTTCCATAAGTGTGTACAGACATGCTTAAAATGATATATATGTAACAAAAACTAAAGTAGTTTTTGTTAGGTATATATTTTCAATTTTCTAACAATATTTTTTGGCAAATTTTTGTTTCTTTTGCCATTTTTTCGCTTTTTCTAATAAGCTATGGTACTCCATAATTTACAAAAAAAGAAAAAAATCAATCAAGCTATTGCACGTATTAAACTTTGGTTGTAAATGTGCGCTACACTTTAAGAAAATACATTTTTGTGGAAGTTTTATAGGATCTGAATTTTATTCAATAGTTGATGGTCAGAAAGTCAGTTTGAAAATTCGTCTGATAAGTTAATAATTGCATTGAAAACGTCAACATCTGTTGTTAGTTTGATGCTTTTAAAGGTTGTGGAGTTTTGTATAGTTTTTTTTTCTTTTATCTGAAACCCCTATAGTCTAACTTTGTTACTCCTAGTTTTTTTATTTCTGGTAAAACCAAGTTAGGTTTTTAAGTTGCGATGTACGAAATACCAGAAATGCTAAAAATAGTATCAAGTTTTTATCTTTATAAGCAGTATTATTCATATGCTTAATTTTAAGAAAAGATAAAATTTCATTTCTAAACTCATAGACTAATTATAACATCAAACGAAATCTTAACCAAAGAACAAGCCAAAAGTAAACTAGGTCAACGTATTGACTTTTCGTTTTTCTACTATTTTTTGAAACTGTCGGTGGTAAAGTTTGTTTGACAAAATTGTGTTCACTACTTAAGTTATTAATTACATAATTTCTTATGCTTGTTATCTTCGCTCATAATGCTTCCTGGTTTATTACTAAATGAAGTTAATGATAAACAACATAAGTTCAAGATCTGGTTTTAAACAAAATCATATTACCATTATGTATCTAGCAATAATTGCAGTAACAACATTGTTTACAAAAACTTAAAATCAACGCCCATTATACTGGTGCATTGCACCTTTGCTAACAAACTAACTTTATCTATTTTTGTGCTTTGCATTGAAATTAAACCTAGAAATTCTTCTAAAATTTCAAAGTTAGTTAAAACACCTCTTATAAAACTTCTCTAATGAGCAGGAACTGTTGTATCAGTGGTCTTATCTTAACAAATTGATTAAATTCTTAATTTGATTATTATTGCTTTATAATCTTCAGAAATCTTCTAAACACGAATTTTTTTTGTTATTGAACAATTAAACAAAAGTGTTTTACTACCGCCAAAACATTTTCTTTAAAAAAGTTTTCAATTCTTAACGGTATCTTCTTTTTAGTAATCACTTTTGCTACTTTATAACTTGCCTTAACATTTTTTTCTATTAATTCTGTAACTACAAGAAGATAATCATGTGCTTTGTTGAAACTGACTTAGGTAAATTGTTTTTTTTATTTCGTTTCTCGCAATAACTCCTAACTAACGTTTTTTTAATTCTTATTGCTCGTTTTATATTTCACATTTACTCTTTTAAAACCCAACACTTTATTGCAGATAACAAATTGCAGTAATGCTCAATAATAAAATAGTTTTTCTACTTCTTTAATGGCTTAATGAATTGTATACTTTAGTTAAAACAATTTAAGAAAGTTAATTGTCTATTCAAGCTGACTTAAAAATATATTTTTTTTAATATATTCGATTAATAGTTGGTAAAATTTTTTATCTCTTTGTTTTGTAAACTTTATTCTAAACAGGGCTTTCAAACAAACAGGCTAGTTTAAAAATTTGAAAAACTCATACTAGGTTAAAACTGTTTAAGACATCTTTAAAACTCGGGTGTGTGTCAAATTTTTATATTTGAATAAATTTTTGAATTCTCATAACAGTTTTTATGATTGTAGTGTAGTTTATTGATTATTATTTTATTCTAGCCTACTTACATATTATGTACTTTGTTTAATGATGATATTTTAGTTAGGTATTTAAGTTTGATTAGCAGCAAGTTTTTAGCTTTTTCAACTTGTAATAAGGTTTGATATAACTCAGTCATGTTTGCTTTTTAAGTGGTGATCATGTAAAAGACTAATTTATTGTTAAAAAGTTATTTTATTAAAGTATTTGAATATTAATTTTGTTAAAATATTTTTAAAGTGTTTTTACCTTGTAAAAAGGTATAAATATATTTAGTTAACTTATTACTGAATTTTTAAATAGTAAAAACTATTTAAAACGCAAAAATTATTTTTAAAGGTTAATGTTTTACAAAATATGAAAAAGCGGTTCATTATATAAAAAATTTATTAAAGTACCGCTCCAAAAATTTTTTTAAAGCTCGGTTTTCATAGAGAAATAGATTGTAAGTAAAAAGTAAAAACTTTAAATTAAACTTATATAGTCGTAAAGACAGTACGTAGTTTTTTTAAGACTTAAGTATTTTAGTCATTGTAAATTTTATTTCGATAAGTATGTATAACTTAAATAGGCGGTTTATGTGTAGCTAAAAGTCAATTAAAATTTAAACTTAATAAAAGTAAAACTTTCTTTAGTGTGACTAAAACTAAAACCAAAAGTTTATTTAAAGGTCGCTAAAACTAAAACTATGGCCCGCAAAGATTTTGGAAATTTTCAATTTGGCCCGCGAGCACCAACTGCCTGCCGACCCCTGGACTAGATAATGCTAATTCTTGCAAAAGGAAAAACATAAGAAATAATTTTTTAAACACATCTACTAAAGTTGTCTTAAAAAACTATCTACTATCTTGAACAGCTATTAATTAGTTCTTTACATGGTTGCCACTTTAAAAGCAAACAAGTGTGAGTTACATCAAACCTGTATAAGTTTATTAAAAGTTTAAAAATCTAAAAACTTGCTTTAAAAAAACAAAAGTTTAAATACGTAACTAAAGTATAATCACTTTAAAAAAGAGCATAATATGTAAAAATACTAATAAAAATTATAATTAATAAACTACACTACAGCCATAAACACTGTTCTGAGAATTCGAAGGTTTATTCAAAATTAAAAAAAAAAATTACACACACACCTAAGTTTTCAAAACGTCTTTAACAAATTTAACATAGTGTGAGATTTTCAAACTACACTGTTTGTTTGGCAACCTTGTTTTAAATGAAGTTCATGAAATAAAGAAATAACGAAGTTTACTGATATTGTTACCCAGACTAGGAGCCTCACTGATTTCCTTCGAAATTGCCTCGGCCTCAGGCTCGACAATCTCATCAGATTCTAGGTTAGCAGTAGTCTCGGAACAACTCATTTCGGTTCGCGAACGTGTGCGTGGCGCTTTTAAGATAAATGCCTTTTTTAGGGGTTTTAAGGACATAACTATATAATTTATACAACTAAATATAATAAAACTAAGTAATGTTGTTTTATTATGTACAAATAAACGCAATGACAGCTCACAATAAGTCTAAAGACTTAAAGTTAATAATTACGTGCTCTGGATTCCCTCCTTGACGTGTCACTGGTCTCCGGTCGCTCAGTTTCTGGCACTCGACGTTGGTCCGTCTCATGTACAGAATCTTGATGAACGTTTGCTTGGTCTTCTTTCGGTTCCTTTCCGTAATCGGAGCGTGGCGATAAAATACAATATTAAATAGGCACGATGATATAAATATGTATAAATATTACAATACAAGTACAATATTAAGTAGATACGATAGTATAAATATGTATAAATATTATGACGGAATTAATTAAATGTACGAAAACAACTTGTTTGTAGAAGTGTACCTAAGGTTGATGCCACAGTCTGTGTGGGCTTAAGCGCGTGGAGATCAATGTTCAAATTGATCCAAAGAAGTTGTCTTCTGCAGCATGCGTAGGCTTATGAGTATGGCACGTTATCAACTCAAATCGAGTTGTTCGCCCCGTCGACGTTGTTGGATAAGAAGGTTTTCCCGGAGGTCATCTAGCTTTTCCAAGATGGCAACTTATGTTCAGAGCGCCAAGAGAAGGTTTTCCCGGAGATCAGCTAGCTTTTCCAAGATGGCGAATAACGTTCAAATTTGCGAGCAGCAGAGTGTCGCTTCGTGCTTGTTTCGAGGTGGAATGCCCGCTTCACGCTCTGATTGGGCGTATTTATAGTTTTTCGATTTTTTTTCTAGAATTTCCGATGGACTTTGGACTGTAGATCACGCGATCTCTCATTTGATTCTCTTATTTTCCCTGGACTTTGGACTGTAGATCACGCGATCTTTCATTTAATTCTCTCATTTCCCTTAGCTAACAAGTTATTTCCAGTTCAATCAAGAAATCAGAAACACACTCATTATAAATTAACACTTATTTTGTTTGTGAAAAATAGTTATTTTGGGAATTAGTTTTACTAAATTTATTTGTTGTTTTTTTAAAGGAAAAACATAATATCAAGTGAAAAACATTAATTTCTTTAAAAATTTGGACACATAAGGGAAAATAAAATTTTTCATAAGTGTCCAACACTAACAGTGCAATAAATATATACAGCAAAAAAATACTATTACATGTCAGCTTGAATGGAAGTTAAGTTTCTTTAGTATTAATAGTGGCTATTAATGAAGTAGGAACTTACTTTTTATTGAGTATTGTAGCAATTATCTATTGCTTTATATGCAATAAAAGTATTGCATTTAAAATAGAGAAATGTGAAATAATAACTATAAGAATTACAAAATGTTGGTTAGGAGTTATTGCTAGAAACGGAAAAAACAAAGCACTTAAGTCAGTTTTAGCAAAGCGCATGGTTATCTTCAGTTACTACAGACTGATCAGAAAAAATTGTCAAGGCAGTTTATAAAGTAGCAAAAGTAATTACTAAAAAGAAAACACCGTTTAGAATTGAAAACTTTCTTGAACAATTTGTGTTGGCATTAGTAAAAGTTTTCTGTTAATTTCTTATAACAACAAAAATTCGTGTTTAGGAAATGTCTGAATATTGTAAAGCCGCATAAATCAAACTGAGACTTTAATCGATCTATTAAGATAGAAGAACTGGTATAACAAATACTGCTTATCTGAGAAAATTTACGAGAGGTGTTTTTACTAACTTAAGTATTATTTAAAAAAGTTGTTTAAAAATAAGTATCTCTGTACATTGGTGTGCATAGGGATTAATTTAAAGTTCACAAAAAAACTTCTATATAAATCAAAATGCGTCAAAACGAAAATAAACCTTATTTTATATTTTTATGTTAGTTTAAAAGTTTTTGTGTACATTCAAATATAACATACAGTTACAAAACATCTATAAGAGAAACTTAGGTATAAACTTTATATTAAACAAAATACCTAGATTGTTAAGAAATGACATTTTAGTTAATTATTGTGCATTGAAATAATGACTATGATAATTTCTCTATAAGGTTTTACATACAGTAAAAGAACATTATAGAACAATATACTGCGAAACTATATAAGTTTAATTACCTACTAGGGATGTTAACTATAAAAAATATTAAATAGTTTGTCATTATACTTAAAACTACAGTTATCACTTTTTTAGTAAAACTTGTTTTTTTATGTGTTGTATAAACATAGCATATATGAAACAAAAAGTATTTGTGCTATCTTAACCCTTAGAAAGAATGTAGACAGTTCGAGGGTTGCCAAAGGTTTAAAAATAAATTTTGTCAGGGGTTCTGAATTTCTTTCAGGTTTTTAAAAATAAAAGTTTTAAGGTCTAACTTCAGTACAAAATTAGTTTAAAATAAGTTTCAAAAAAGAACTGTCTAAAATAGTATAGCAACATTAAAAAGATACTGTAAGACTACTTTAAATTTGTTTTTTAATAAAAATGAAAGGTGAAAATATAGTAAAATAATTGTATAGTAGATTTTGTGAGTAAATTAAAAATTTCATTACTCCACACGTAAAAATTCCAGATTTCAAAAAAAAACTCTCAAATTTCAGGTTTTTCCAGATTTTTTTTAGCCTAAACTGTTATATTCCAAGTTTTTCAAAAACTCAAGGTGTTTTGACAACACTGATTGTTCACACTTATATGTATACAACAATATGAATAATATTTTAAATTATAGCAGCTGCAAAACTTAACATATATTATAATTAAAACCATAACTGTCAATTGAACAAAACATACATCATAAGTTTACTTTGCTACTGTGTGGCAATACTAAATTGTTTATTTGCTTAAATATGAACTGTTATGATTAACAATAAACAGACCAGGGATGTTCTAGACTTTTTTCAAAGGGGTTTCACATTCTTTTTTTTCTTAATTTGCGGCTTATGTACGCATTTCTTAGGTATGCACTGCCAGTTAAGTACGCAATATTTAGCCGAAAAACTCAGTGTTTAAATTGCTTTTTTCTGCTTAGAAATAAAAAAAAAACATATAAGTAGTAATAGAAAAATATTACTTTGTAGTCAACACACATACAAAAGTAAAACAACATAAATAAAAGTTGAAATTTCACTTCAAAAAAATGATTAGACTTATACAATTAAATTAAAATATCTTTAAATTACAATTAAATGTTTGCTTGATGGCGCAGAGATTCTAATGATGGTTTTGAGATCTCTCTGAGTTGAAAATTTGAAAGAATCAACTTTGTAGCCAACAGATATACAAAAATAAAACAACTTAAATAAAAATTGAAACTTTACTAAAAAAATGTTTAGACTTATACAATTAAATCAAAATATATTTAAATTATAATTAAATGTTTGCCTGATGGTGCAGGGCTTCTAATGATGGTTTTGAAATCTCTTTGAGTTGAAAATTTCAAAAAATCAAGAATCAACTTTGTGGTCAACAGATATAGAAAAATAAAATAACTTGAATAAAAATATTAAAATAGCATTAAATAATAAATTGCCAGGTGTTGTAGTGGTCTAAAGATGATTTTGAAAACTATCTGAATTGAAATTTTTAAAGTTTAAAAGCTTCACACAGCATAATTATGTAATTAACTAAGTAACATAAAACCGATTATATTGGACATTTTTTAAGTAAAATTCTACTTACTAGTTGAAAAACAATACTTAATCAAAAGTTATTTACACTAAGTAACAATTTATAATGGGAACTAAGAGCATCTTAGTAAAAAGTTTCTTAGAAAACAAATGCTACTTTAAAACTTTTACCTATTATCACGTCTCATTTAAAATCTATTTCAGATTAGCAAAAACGAGCATTTATTGTTACGGAAACTTATAATCTTTCAGTGCTATAAATTTAACATTCATTATTCAAAGTTTATCAAATAACCAAAACAAAGTCAATAAACAACATCTTTAGTGATATTCTAAGAATCTTTTTTTATTTCGTTTTTTTTTCAGGGGGTTCACAGGAAACCAGTCAAAACACGCCCCTGAAACAGACTTAACGAATTTACCTTACATAAAACTAGTTTGTATTAAATAAGTAGTTTCAAAAAGGAGTATCTGTGAAGATTTGTATGCTACGCATAGAAATTAACTTAATCTGCCAAAAACTTTTTTTTTAACTTTTAAACTACACGTGGTCTAATTTAAGTATTAAACAAAAAAAAATGGTTTAAAAATGAGCATCTCTGTACATTGGTATGCATAGGAATTAATTTTAAGTGCACAAAAAACTTCTAAAACAATCAAAATTTGTCAAAAAAAAACCTTATTTCTTATTACTTTAAATGTTTTTGTGTACACTCAAATATAAAATATTGTGATAACATATCCAGAAAAGAAATTTATATAAAAATTACATATTAAACAAAATACTTAAACTGTAAAAAACTGACATTTTAGTTGATTACTGTTCATTATTTTGTACACAATGGAAAATATTTGCATTTAGTTTGTTTACTAAATAGGTATTTTAAAAATAATTAACTGAGTCAAAGTTTTTAAAAAACTCTTTTTTAAGATCATAACTTGCTATTGTAAAAGGAAATTATTATGAAACTAAGAAAAAACCACTACTCAAATGCCAATCTGTCTTTTTCACATTTTTAAGCCAAGTTAGTAAAGTTTTTAAATTGTTTCAAAATTTTATACAAGGAATTAAAACGCAATTAGTCAAATTATACCAAATTACCGTAAAATAGTTATTATAAAATATATTTTGCTTAGAGGGCCACATTTATTTGCTCGCAGAATTTTCTTTCGCGGGCTGCATTTCATTAAAAAAAAAACGTGCTCGCGGGCCGCAGTTTATGGTAGGTAAATTTACCTTATGTTAAGAATCGCTGAACTAAAGCATCATTTTTAAAAATTGTATATAAGAAACTAATTTACTTTACGACTAAAACAAAACTAAGAGCAAACTCTAATATACAGGTTTATTAGCTGTAAATAAACAGTTATAAACTGCAGTGAAGTTACCGCACTCTTTTAAGAAACTAAAAAAATTAAATTATAAATTTATTATGCATAAAGTTATATCATTTTGTGAGATTGCATTTATTAGTCAATGGTTAAAAGAATTTGAATAAAAATGAAAAGCATATAATAATAAAGTTCTGTAACACATAAAATTAAGGAATATATAACAGTATTAATAAACTTTCTAAACTAACTTATATAACAAACTAAAAAATTGTTCTTTGTTTATGAATTAATGATTAAATATATACAACATTGCAAAAATAACTTTATATAATGAGCTCATAAAATTCAAAATAAAATTTTACATAAAACAACTAGTACTAACACTGTTGTTATTTTATTTAAAAAAAACCTATAAAATAAATTCATCTTAAGAACAACAGAATCAGCTTTTTAGTATGAAAAAAAAAAATTCAAACGATTTTATCAGCATGCTTGATATATATAAAATACATATTAAAAGTTTATAAACAATTTGTAATAAGTTTTGTTCAATCACCTAATTTCTTTTAACAATTAAAACAGACCAATTATTTAACAAAAATTAAAGAAAAATTTTAATGTGTATTATAATATTAAAAATTAAGTGTCTGATTAAAGACTTAAAACCTAACTACTGTACTTATGTGCTTTTATAAAATTATTTAATTAAAGTCAATTGTTAGTATTACCTTTTATTAAAAAGTATTAAAATATTATAAAATTATGAATAAAATAAAATTAAATTATAATTATTCAGGGTTGCCAAATGTTTTTGGCAAATTTTCTCCCGGTTTTCAAAATTTCCTCCAGGTTTTTAAAAGTACATATTTTTGGATCCATTTTTAGTTTAAAATAAAGATTAAGGTAAAAATAGGTGTTAAATAGTATAACAACATTGAAAATATACTGTAAAGCTACTATAAATGTGTTTTTTAATAGTAAAAAAATTTGATGATGACAAAATTTTTTTATATCTTAGATAATTTTTTTGTGTTAATTCGAAATTTTACTACTTAAAATGTTAAAATTGTTAAAAATTCCAGGTTATTTTTCAAAATTTCTCATTGTGATAGCTTAGGCTACCTATTTTGCCTAAAAAGTGACAACCCTAAAATTAGTATTTCAATAAAATATACTATCTTTTTATCACTAATATATTCATTAAATTTTTTTTGTATATTAAACATACTAATATAATAATCTGGGTTGCCAAAAAACCTGGAATTTGAGAAATTTTGAAAAATAACCTGGAATTTTGAACAAAAATCACTAAAAAATCCTGGGATTTTTAACAACTTGAACATTTTCAGTAGTAAAATTTTGAATTAACACGAAAAAATTATCAAAGAGATAAAAAAAATTGTCATCACCAAAATTTTTTTTGTTAAAATTTTGAGCTAATTAAAGACACTAGATTAAAATGTTTCGCCTGCAACGCAATTCACATTTCTCTAAGGCATCTATTATAGTAAAGTTATATTTATTTACAATCAATACGAGTATGACTTTAAATAAATGCTTGTACTGTACACCCATTATATAATAGTACTTAATTTTATTTTGAAATGTTCATTATCTAGTCTCTTAATCTTTCTCTTGCGAAACAAAATTAAAATATTTTTAGCTTTAATAAATTTGTGAAATTAACTTAAAGTTTTAATTTTAACTGTTTGAATTATCATTATAAGTCTTGGTTTCAGCGTCTAAATTAAAAATATTTGATTAAAATCTTAAAAGTAGAGCCCGCCTGAAATAAAAGCTAAAAAAATTACTTAATGATTAGAGATTTTAAAACTAACAAGAATTAAAAGGTGGAACTCAAACTTCTATAGAAATAGTGGTTTAAGTGTGTGGCAACCCTGTTATTTAATCATACTTCCTGAAATAAATTCTTTAAAAACTTGCATGTATAGATGTAAGTGAAACAATACAAAAATTTTATAACAAAAAATGTCCTTAAACCATTTTTATGTAAAACTAAACTGAATAAATGAAAACTTAAAAAAAGTTAAATTGTATATACAATTAAATTTTACGTTAAAACAAAACTAGTATCCTTACTATTTATATAAAACAATTTTATTCAATTAAACTGTAAACAAAAAACTGAAAAATATGCATGACTATAAAAGTCAATAGATTATTGTCATCAAATATATAAAATGAGAATTAAGTTAAATATAAATAAAATTAAACATTAAATATTTAATAGAAGCAATAACATACAACTTTACTACGAATCAAAAATATTATAAATATCATCATATGCTTCTACAATAGCATCACATAGTTGTTGAGCTTTGGTATCATCATAAGCAGTAATGTTAACACCAACTCCTTCGTCTCTTATTCCGTAACCTATACCAAAACCTTTAGGAATTACTGGAGCAAAACCTCCTAGTTGAAGAGCATCGCAGTTCAATGTCGAAGTCGAAAGTACTATAGAGTTCATCAAATTGTATGTCTTTGAATTAAAAAACGCAGGAGTTCCATTTGGTCCAAAAATTTCTAGTGACGCCTGTTTTAACGCAAACAAGTGCCTGTCAAAGCCCAATCCCATTGCTGCTTCCTTTGTAAGCTGATTGTGCTTGTTACAGCTTGTATTGATAGCTTTTCGACATTGTAATTTCACTTCATTGTCAGTCAGTTTGTTTTGCAATTTAGAAATTAACAACAACTTAGCGGCAGCAATCGATTCGACTGAACAAGAACGAACCGTTTCAGTTCTACCGTGTTTAAATGCAGAAGTGCTACAACTTTCATAAGTTGGAGCAGGATGGTTGTATACATACATATGGCCGACCTGTATGGCTAACTGCATCACTCCATCTGGTGAAACTTTTTTGTTTTTAAGAAACTTTTTGTTCAATTTTTCAGTAAAACCTCCAGCTGCAGCTAATGAACCTCTGGAAGTGTCATAATCATGTTTAGAAACAGATATTACATTTTCTAGTTCTTTGTCAGTTTCAAAAGAAAGTGGAGTAACCAAGTTGGAACTAATCAAATCATTTTTATCGTCAATGTCTGTTAGAGTTGGATTTTCAGTAGAATCAGAGAAAATGTCACTAAAAAATCTGACAACAGCAACTCCATCACCCCAAGCATGCTCAAAATTAAGAGCAGTATCGCCATTGGCAGCAACTATCAAGGAAAAACTCTTGTCGAACCAACGCGCATCACCATGTAGAAATGTTTCAACACTCTTCTCTGTTGACTCCGTGTCAACTTGATCATCAAGCACAAGACAAAAGATTGCAGAATCAATGGCTTCTAGTTTAGATTTGTTGTCACCTAAAGAAATAAGATGGTGGCGAGCTGAAGCCCAGTCATTACGGTCAGCAGTGCTCAAATGGGCGATTGAACCTAGACCAAAATAAGCTATTTTAGAAAATTGTAAAAATGTTTTAGCAACATTTAAAAGGAAAGAGATTCAATATTAGCACTAAAATGTTTAATTTGTGTATCATTACAACTTTTATATATAATTACTCTATAACAAGAATTTTTTTTAAATATTTTTTTTGTGTTTAATATTTCAAATAATTGTAAAATCTTTAGTGTTTAAAAGTTATTAAAAACTAAAAGGTGTAAACCGACTTAATAGTTGAAAATAAGTTACAAAATAATAATTCATCAACGTTTAAATTTAATCTACAATTTATTATAAAACTTATATTTCACTTAAATCAAAAACCTTCAACATTGTCAGAGGAGATCTTTTTTATCCAGTTTAGTGATGTTCTTACCACATTAGCATTAATAACATCGCCATTGGTATCCAAGACCGACAAAGAATAAAAATTACCTTTGTAAAGCACTACAATGTGTTTACTGTTATTGTAAACTTGCAATTTATCTTTTCCTTGACATGGAATTCTTGTTGAACTAAACAAGTTTTTAAATTGACTCATGTCAAGTGGGTAAGCTCCTTGCTTCATCATAGGAAGATACCTAAAAGTTTGTACAAACTATATACATAACTTCTATATGTGTAATAACATATCATTACCAAAAATACTTTTTCAGCAAAATTTAAACTAACTAAACATATCAAAGTAAAATTAGGCCGCGCACATTAACAGTTTAAAACATTTTTCTAATACAACCTTTCCTTTCCATACTTTACAAAACTTTTAATAACAATCACTAATACTTTTTCAAAATGCACAAATTATTAAACCAGTAACAAAACTAAAATAAGCGTATTTTTCAAACTTAGCTTACTGTACAAAAACCTCCATTATTACTACGTCATGATACTTAAATGTTTATCAAAATTTCTGTAAGACATGTTATTAAACTTTAGCTTTACTGACGAATATATGAGATAGAAATGCGGTTACAGTGATAAATTTAATTTTGAAACATCGGAAAAAACTAAAACGAACAATAAAAATAAAAGAAAGCGAAATATAATTTGGTATAACCCCCCTTTTGTAGTTCGTCAAAACAAATATCGGCAGAGAATTTATAAATTTAGTAAAAAAACATTTCAACAAAAATAAACCATTATCAAACATCTTTAACAAACATAATATGCGAATCAGTTATTTATGTATGGCGAATTTGAACACAAGTAAATGAAGTACAAAAGTTAATCTTTGCCTTTCATGACTAAAAAGTCGGCGCCGATCTGTGTAAAATTAATACCATTTGAATCTGAATTAATTGATTTAATTAATAAAATTAAACTTAAACCTGTTAAAACTAATAACTTTCAATATAATTTGCGTAACAAAATCAATTCTATAAAAAAGTCTAATAAACTTGTTATTTTTGCAGATAAAACTAATAATTTATATAAAATCAGTCCAAAAAATTATGATCATTTTAAATTTTACAATTACCTTTTAATGGGCAGTAATTTTAAAATCTTTTTATTTTATCTGTGTAAAAATGTAATTTATAAAGTTAAAGTTAAAAGTAAGGGCCCTGATAAAATTTATATCGTAAGTACAGCAGGTAGTTTCAAGGATAGATATGCTAACCATAAACATACTTTTAAAAATATAAATAAAAAACAAAGCACGCGTTTATCGGTTTATGTCCGGAGCTTTTTTCACAGGTACGGTAAAAGGCCAAAAATGGAGTGGAGTATTGTTTCAAAGATCAAACATGCATCCAACGTAGTAAGTAGAATTTTCCCAACTTGCAATACAGAAAGAGCAGTGATTGCAGCAGAAGATAAAGACCTACTTCTGAACAAGCGTTAAAATTTATCGAATATTTGTCCCCACAACTGACGATTCTACTTTAAATAACTCTGTCTACTTATGCACTTATTTATTTCACAACATTCACATTTACAAACACTTACAAATTTAATATGTTTTTAAGGTGCATAAATTATTGATTAATTAGTTAAACTTATTATGACGTAACATTTCTGCACAACTTAATATAATTTTCATTTTTAAAAACTTGCCTATTCTTAGAGCTTTTTTGAGGTTAGTGTGTGCTTTTATTAAATATGTAATATTTGTAGACAATTTTATATTTTTATGTTTTTATTCCAAACTTTGTTTTTAAACCATAACGTTCGTTTATAGTTACTCACATAAAGACTATACATAATTATACATGCTTTTTTTATAATGTGTGTTAATATTTCATAGACTCCGTAGATCTGTTCTTAAATTTATTTGAGAGCAGTGAAACGCCGTTAGTCGGAATAAAGTTTTGACACAAAAACATCTGTGGTAATTATATATATGTAGAAAATAAGATGATTGTTTAAACTCAATCCCATTCTACAGAACCCACTTGAAGGGCTTTTAAATAATTTATTAGTAAAATGCGTTTTAAAAAATACTAGTACATATGTTTCATAAAAACAAAAAAAATGTCTTTAATCTTCAGCTAGTTAAAATTTAAAATAAAAAGCACTTTGGTAAACAGAGATGCAAAAGTTATACAAAAAACATACATATATATGTATATATATATAAGTATTTACTTAATAATATAGTATATTTAGTATTATTTAATACACAAAAACAAACATATAGCTTATACACCTGTTTAAGCGTCTAATGCACTTTCTTTAGCAAGGCTTTAGTATTTGTAAAATTAACATGTTATATATATTCATATATAACATGAATTATATTAATAAAATAAATATTTTACTTAGCCAACTTAAAAGGAAAAATAATATTCATAACTTAAAATTAAAGAAACTAAGAAGGTTTTAAGCAGTTGAAATGGCAAATTTTGACATTGCCAAATCAAATAATTTAGCCTGACCCGTACAAACCAACAATAGTTTTTAAAGTGGGCAGTATTGCTCTCTATATTGCAATTTAGTTTAGAAATTACTGCTAAAAAATAAAAAAAATCACTATTTAAACTTGAATTGCATTACAATTACATGTGTATAGAATTAAAACATTTTTTTAAATATAAACAACATAATTTTTTTTTTAAATTTTACTGCTAAATTTCGAAGCTTTATTACTGTAGCTGTTTTTCTTTTCTATTTCAAGTTTTTTTTATTATAACAGTTTTCATATTAAACACAATTACTGGATAAAAACCTGATCATTGCAAAATTTGGCAATATTTTCACCAAACGTTGAGTACTAATGGACTTTGCTTTGTCATTTAGGTAGAAGACCTGTTTTGGTTTAAAACATTTAAAAACATTAAAAAAGTAACATTAATAGTATGATTTGAGCCAATTAACAAATACTTATAATAGTTGTACTACTGACTAACTTCAATGGTAATAATCAAAGATTTGAGAATATTGATACAAAAGCATTCTAACTAAGTTTGATTTTTCTAACTTTATTATATAAGTCTTTTGAAAGCGTTAAGATAAACTATAGTTCAGTTTTTATAGAAAAAAAAACTTCTACAATATATACAAATGTTTGATCAGACTAATTGGATCATCAGACCACAAGCCTTTAGTAGACAAGGACCCAGGTTTTGTTTTTATTGAAACTTGTCAGTCAGTTGCAACCGAAAACCATGCAATCATTTTCAATCAACCAAAGGCTTATGGTCTGATGATTTAAGTGGGTATTATTAAACCTTTATGTTAATTTGAGTCTGTCTCGCAGCATAAGTAAGTCTAAGCTTACACTCTGTTAGAATTTCGTAATTTTTTTCTTTCGAGATATAAAATAATTTACTAAAAATCTATCTTTTCCTTCATTCTATGAGCTAGAGACACATTTTTTTACGAAAAACTTATACAATTTACAAAACTTTGAATGTTGAATTTTTAGAAATAATACATAAAAAAAACGAAAAAATAGGTTTTATTGTCCAAAGGAATTTTCTTGTATTTAAATACCATTTGCAACTTAATGTAAAAATATTATACAAACTAAAACAATTATTTTATAAACTTAAAGCTTTTCGAATCTACTAGATTCTTTTTCAAAAGTTAAATGAAATGTAAAACAGTTGAGGATTTATTTAAAAAAAAATTAGTTTAAATTAACTAAGACGGAATTAAACAAAGTTATAAAAAACATTCTATTCAAATCAAAATTAACAATAAAGTTTAAGTTAATATATTGTTAGTAGGGCTTTTTTCCCATTTGCAGATACTTTTTGTTTTTTTTTTCAATGAGCATTGATTTTAAACTTTAAAACTCACCTCGAGCACATCTCTTAAGGACTTTGAAGTCAATGTTGATGTTGGAGTTTGGACAATGTAAACAATGATTCAAGTGACCAAAAATAGCACTGCGTTTATCTTTTCCTTTGTGATCAACAACGCTTCTAAACATTTGAGGCAATGTCTCCCCAATATAGGAGATGCTCTGGTTTTCAGAGCAGGTGTAGTTATATATGATATTCGCGTCAAATATTTCTTAACCCTTGCTTTTAATGTTGAAATATTCAGATACTTTCTTAGTGATATATGCTGGTCTTATTTTTACATTGTGTTTTTCAAAAACAGTTGTTATTCTTTTTGAAATCTTAACAATTAATTTCCTAAGTAAATAATTGTAAAAAACAAACATCGATTTCAGAGTTTTTACCAGTATTTGTATTTTGCCCTCGATTAAAAGTTAAAGTGTTGTTTTTATGGCTCTCAGGAAAGTTATTTAATTTAGTTCATTTAAGTTGTTCCGGATATTGATCCCTTAACAGTATTTTTGTATTTTTTTTAATTTCTTTTTTGAAATCAATAGAGCTATTACATAAATATACTGATCTATTTAAATAATAACAG
The DNA here is from genome assembly GCF_965202585.1 of Thalia democratica. Lineage (NCBI taxonomy): Eukaryota > Metazoa > Chordata > Thaliacea > Salpida > Salpidae > Thalia > Thalia democratica. The sequence goes on along the minus strand of NC_139167.1, from coordinate 43,213,690 downwards.
TATTAAATTTATGTAAGAGCTTTTTTGATTTTAAAGAAGAACTTAAAAAGATACAAAAATACTGTCAAGAAATCAATATCCTGAAGAACTTATACGAACTAAACTAAATCACTTTTCTAAAACCCACAAAAACAACTTTCAAACAAGAATAAAATACAAATACTGGTAAAAACTCTGAAATCTATCAATGTTCGTGTTTTACAATTATTTACTTAGGAAATTGGTTGTTAAGATTTCAAAAATAGTAACAACTGTTTTTGAAAAACACAATGTAAAAATAAGACCAGCATATACCACCAAGAAAGTGTCTGATTATTTCAACATTAAAAGCAGGGATTAAGAAATATTTTAAGCTAATGTCATATATAAGTACACCTGCTCTTTATACCAGAGCACACAGGGGAGACATTGCCTCAAATGTTTAGAAGCGTTGCTGATCACAAAGGAAAAGACCAACGCAGTGCTATTTTTGATCACTTGAATTATTGTTTACATTGTCAAAACTCCAATATCGATGACAACTTCAAAGTCCTTAAGAGGTGTGTTCAGGTGAGCTTTATAATTTAGAATCAAGGCTCATTAAAAAAAAATAAACCATATACAAAAGTACATATACACAAGTATCTACAATACTTTAAAAACAATATTCAAAATGCCAAAAAGTAGACAAAACTTTAATTATTATATTGCTAAATATAAACAAAATTAATTTTAATTGAAAAAAATAAAAATAGGTATAAACAATCTTACTTCAGGTGCCAGGCTTTCATTTTCAAGTTCTTTTTTAAACTTAAGTGCACTAATAATTAAGTTTGTAGCTCTTGTAGTTTGATGGTTTAAAAGCTCATTTGAATCTTTCTTGAACAATAAAAATGGATTGTAGTTTAAAGGCAAAGGTGTTCTGCTTTCTAAATACATGTCAAACCATGGTCCAGTGATATAAGATGTATTCTTATTCATTTTGTCTTTTTGAACTATGTATCTTTGTAATGACTCCCCCTCATCTTTAAGTAAAGAGTATGAAAGAGATTTTGCCTCATCAATATCTGACTTTTATATTTTTTGATAAGACTTTAAGTTTTCCTCGATAAAGTTTGATAAAGAAAAAAACTAGATTGTATAGAATTTAAAAATAAATAAAACATAAACTTAATATGATAAATTATAACTTGAATTAATAAAACAGGGTGTCAATTATAAAGATTTTAACTATAAACAAAAAATTTACAAGTTTTACATTGAAAACGACAGGGTTGCCACTGACTTTTGGAAACTTTTCTCCAGGTTTTCAAAAATTCTTGCAGGTTTTTTAAAGTACGTGTTTTGAGTTTATTTTAGTTTAAACTTAAGTTCAAGGTAAAAAACTGTGTTAAATAGTATAAAAACATTGAAAAGATATTTTAAAGCTGCTTCAAATGTATTTTTAATAAAAAGTTTTTTGATGACAAGTTTTTTTATTTATATGGTAGATATTTTGTGTGAAATCAAATTTTTTCTTCTTAACATGTAAAAATTGTTTAAAATTCTAGGTTTTTCCAGGTAAAATAGCAACCCTGAAATGACTAAAAATTTACATCAAATAAAATGAACCATTCATTATCTTCATATATACAGGGAAGCCACTTGATTTTTCAAAAATATTTCCAGGTTTTTAAAAGTACATATTTTTGGGTCTGTTTTTAGTTTAAAGGTTTGTTTAAGGTAAGAAACTGTGTTAAATAGTATAAAAATATTGAAAAGCTGGAGAAAAGTTTCCAAAAGTCAGTGGCAACCCTGTTGTTTTCAATGTATAACTTGTAATTTTTTTGTTTATAATTTTGTTGGACTAGCTACTTTAAATATGTTTTTTATTTAAAAAAATTTTTGATGATGACAGCTTTTTATTCATTTATACGATAGATTTTTTGAGTCAAATTGAAATTTTACTACTGAACATGTGAAAATTGTTATAATTTCAGGTTTTTTTAGTGATTTTCGTTTAAAATTCCAGGTTTTTTTTCTCAAATTCCAGGTTTTTCAAGGTTTTTTTTTTTGCCTAAATTGTCAAACTCCAGGTTTTTCCAGGTAAAGTCGCAGCCATGTATATAAATAGAATTATGAAAAGCAATAGAAATCTTTTAGTAATTATATTTAAAAAAAGTAATTAGAAAACAGTTTTGACTGATTATAAAATATAACTTAAGTGTAATCAAGTATACTAGTTTAAAAACAATTGAAAAGAATATCCAAAATTTAAAAAAATATTACTTAAAGAAATGTATTTCCGGTTAACTTTTTAAAGAAAAAGTTTTTTGTGGGATAAATTAGTTTAAGAAAATTACACTAAAAATTAAATTTAACTTTTAAAAAACAAATTTGTAATGAATTAAATTAATTTAAGTTTAGATTATTGCCTGTTATCGTAGTTTGCTAACGGCTGGATTAGGAAAGAGGTTTATAAAAAAAAACTTGCTTAAAAATTTTTATAACTATATAAGTTGATTGTAACTAATTTTTATTTCTAGTTTCTCAAAACTTTATTCAGCAGACCAGGTTTTGCTCAAATAGTTAGTCATAGCCTAAAATAAGTAATTATTTCTAAAATAGAACTAACTAATACCTACACTACTAACTAGTTTATGATAAACTTGAATAACTTTTATAACTATATATTTGTATTTTGAAACTTTGTATAAAGAGCCTTTTTTGAACTTTAAAACTGCTTTTAATTCTAAATAGATTTATTTAATAGACTTAAACACAAAAACTAAAAAGTTATTTAACTATATAGTAAAACTTTTCATATACTGAAAGTTTATAAAACTCCATACTTATCCATTACAATGTCAAAAAAGAAGAACCCTTAAACAACAAATTAAACCTATAAGTACAAATTTTTTAAAAATATTTTAAAACAAGAATTTCTTGATATCTAAATATGAAATTACAACTATAAAATGTATATTAGCTTTTGGGGTAATAATGCTTTGAGAAAATGTTTTATTATTGAAATCTCATTATTAGAAATTTAATTTAAAGATATACAACTTTTGTTGTTGTTTTAATATTTTCTAAATAATAACTTTTAAACTACTAATAAATCTATATTTATAGAAGATCCCACTTATTCTTGCTGTTCTAAACTAATATTAAAACCATTGTGTATAAATAGTCTTTCTATTGCACAAAAAAAAAATTATTAACAAATTTTAAGTTGGATTTCTTTCTATTCTAAATAATTATATTTACTGGTCTGTAGTGATCAATTTGAAAAGCTTTTAAAGTACATGAATTGGAAAGTAATGCAGAAGCATTTAAAAGCATACAAATATTAATAACAGAACAAATGTAAAACATATAATTAAAATTTGAATTAATGTTAAAAATATATTTAATCAGGAAGTTATTTTTATTTTTGAGAACAAAATGTGGGCAATTTTATCATATGTTTTGGATCCCTGCTACAAACAAACTAAACAAGTTACTTACAGAATATCTAAATAGATTTTACTAAAATATTTTTGTCAAGGATGATATATTATTATTTTTTTATCAAATTCTACAGAAGTAATTTTTGAAATAACAATAGTATATTTCAGCAGTTTATAATTTATAAAAATTTTGCCTAACTTCTTTAAACTTTTACAGAAAAATGAAGCAAACCTCTTAGCAATAATTTAAATGTACAACTTATAACTGCTGTAACTAATTTCAATAACTATATGTTTCTATTTGATAACATGTTACGTTAAAAGGCGTTAAATCCTGGAGATCCTGATAAGCTTTGTTTTTAAACCATAAAGTTTGTTTATAGCTACTACCCACATAAACATTATACATAATTATACATGCTTTTTTTTCAAATGTGTGTTAATATTTTATAGACTGCGTAGATCTGTTCTTAAATTTATTTGAGAGCAGTGAAACGCCGTTAGTTGGAATAAAGTTTTGACACAAAAACATCTGTGGTGCTTCTATTTGATTAAGGTTTCTTTATTTAAGCACTGATGAGGTCTTTAACCAAAACTTAGTTTGCATAATAAAGTCTTAAAAGAATAAATATACTATTTCTCCTCTAGTAGTTGAGATCTTTATATTTGTTTTCTATAAATCAAAACATATAATAAATACATGCTGATTAATATTTTTTGTATATATAATGTACAAAATAACTTTATATTTCATAACTTAAAAGTAAAAAACATTATACATAATAATAACAACTTTAACTTACTTTTAAGCAATCAGGATGTCCTTCTAAGGCTTGCAATGATCTTAAATACTTTTCTATTGAATCTTGTAACTTTGGTATTGGAAGTCTAGGCAAACAGTTTTGAAAGTGGTAAGTAGGTAGAATATTTTTATGAAGTGTATGAATTTTTCTAGTAAACTGTGATGCAATCAACTTACTATAATTAGATTTTAAAATCAAGTTTTTCATATTGTAAAAGTAGAACTGCAAAAAATACTTCAGTTTAAAACAGTTTAATTAAAAGCAACAATAACAGATATGTATAATGCATATTGGGTTCAATTTTTTGTATAGAATAAAATTTTAATATGTTAAACTTTCCTAACAACAAGTATAAAACAGGAACTGTAAAAAAATACTGCTATTTAGGGCAATGCAAAAGTTTTTGTTTGTTTTTCTAATTTCAAATCCAATACTTAGTTAAAGTAAATAATTTGTGTATGCATGCTGTAAGCTAATATGTGCTTAAGTTATTATTTTCCAAAAAAAAACTATCAGACCGCTCATTTTCAACTGTGCAAGAATAAGCATCTTAAAAGGTATTTAAGAAATGAAATTTCATCAAGTGTAGTCTTATCTATACTTGTAAAGTACTATCACCTGAATTAACAACAAAACTATTAATACTTTTTTTACCATTGTTTGTGAAAAAATGCTTATTAATCAAAGAAGCAACATCTTTATGTTATAAATACTTGAAAACAAAAGTCATGTACTATAAACTACCAAAGTATTATCTAAAGGCAAATAATGACATAGTTTAATGACTTTAAAGGTGTATGTTATTGATAAAGTATAGGATAAATACTGTTTAGTATATTCAAATTTTTTATGGATTTTATCTTACAATACAATATCTTAGTGTCTTCTCTTCAAGCAGCAACTTTAAAACTAGTGCTAGATTTTAAGCATTTCTTAAAAGTCTTTTAATAGAACTTTCTGGCTTAACATAATCTGTTTAAACATGTGGTAACTGGGTCATTTGGAAACACAATATAAGCTTGTTATTTTGCAACAGTCTGCTAGTCTGCATTCTTGAGTTGCTTATGCAAATATTTTAAGTGATGTAGTATTTTTATATATGGAAAAGAGCATCAAAAATGTTAGTAAGTGTACCATTTTCATTGTTACAAAGCAAGCAACTCAACAGTTGAATCTAAAATAAATATTAAATTGTTACTTTTAATTTAGAAGTTACTTAACTAATTTTGTTCTGAAAATAATGTCATTGTTTTCATTATTTTTGTTTTTTAAGTATTTTTGGTTATCTTTTTGAATCATTTTCTTTATGTTATTCATAAAAATGTAAGATATTCTGTAATTGTTTCTAATTATAATTTAGTTTAGTTTATGATCTTCTTTAAAACGTTTGTGTTTTACTTGGAAAAAAGCTTTACCTATATTGATTTTAATGACTGGCAATAGATGAGGTTGTAAAGAATTTTTTTTCTTGTTTGTACTGGTTTCTTTTTTATTTAATGTGTCTTAACATTTGTATATTAAAGTTTTGGTTTGATGCTAGAGTTAAATTAGAGAAATTGAAAATTAATGATTTGGTTATGGAATCTTTGAAGATTTCTTAGTTTTTGGTAGACTATTGAGCCTTTATTCAATCATTTTTGGAAGGTTCTTTTGATAACAATGGTGGTTTGAGTAATTGTTATTTGATGCTTGAATTTTCTGTTTAGTATTGTCTGAAGATGTTATTTGAAGTTTATAGGTATTTATCTAAGAAATTACATTTTTATAGACATATAATAATTACTATTTAAAGGCATATGAGGTTGGGGTCCATTACGTTTTTTTACAAAAATCAACTTTGGCTTTTACACGAATGCTTCAAGTACAAATTACAAGTCAATTTTTATAGAAATCAAAAATACCATTTAACTTTTGAGGTTTTACAAGGCTGAAGTTTCATAGACATTTAAATTCAAGATTCTCAACACATTCTTATTTTTTACTTTTAGTCATTACCGCATTTTAAAACCGCCCGTAGTCACATTAGAGCAACAAAACTCTAGCTAGAACCTTGTTCTATGTACATAGAACTAAAGTCAAAACAAGTACTAACTTTCTACTACAAAAAAATAAATAGTTATGGTACCCGGAAAAATACCGAAAACTAATAATTAAAAAAAGAAGAAGCCGAGTAAACTAACTTTAAAACTGCCCGTAGTCACAATATAGCAACAAAACTCCAAAACCTTGCTCCATGTGCGTAGAACTAAAGTCAAAACAAGAATTACCTTTCTACTACAAAAAATAAAATAGTTACGGTACCCAGTAAAGTACAAAAAAAATAGTAAAAATCATTGAAGCATGTAACTTTTAGCTCGATTTAGTTCAATCATTTTTACGCTTGATTGAATACAATAGTTATTTATTTAAAAGTAAGTGTTTCGTATCCTTATCTTTAACATCGCCTTAATTTTTATAAAAGTATTGCAATCAATCGGATAAATTTTTTAATATAAATCAGTATGTTGTAGATATACTTTATTTTAACAGATTGAATTATCCCATCATAAAAATCAAATAATAAGTGTAAAATTTCAGAGTGTTTTGTCGACGAAAATGGCTTCTAGTTAGAAATGAAAGTGGCTTATTTCTAGTGATGTACCGGACTCACTATCCGGGTCCGGGTCCGGCCGGATATTGCCATTTTTGTCTGATATCCGGATCCGGCCGGATTTTAATTTGAAAATAAAGTCCGGATCCGGTTCCGGCCGGATTCTAATTTGAAAAAAAAGTTTGGATCTGGGTCCGGCCGGATCCTGACAGAGATCCGGCCGGACCCGGATCTAGTTAGTAAAAAAGAGCATACTGAAAATTATTTTTTCAAAAACAAACCCTGTGTAAATTAATAAGAGTCATTTTCGTCAGTTAAAATTAAACACCTACCCCGATTAGCTCACTTTGTACACGTGACTAATTTACATTTGTTTACATTTAAACTATGAAATAAACATTTCAGAAATACAACTCTTTACATATGTTGTAAAATTAAAACCTTTGGAATGAATACTTGCAATATTTGTTGTTTAAAGTTGAGCTCAGAGAATATTTAGAGTTAATACGGTTGAATGTACGAGCCAATGAGAATCATATGACGAAATGTTTCAAACTAAATACTGATGCAACAAAACATCAGAACATGACAGGCAGTTTATATGTAAGCAGTTAGTTAGTTTGGTGCGCAGCTTGAAGCAACAAAATATCTTGAACTTTTTGTGAATGCTTATTGTAAGTAGTGTTTTGTTTTAAAAGTGAATATTTCAACTGGTGTTTAATTGTTTTAATACTTAAGCCAGGTTTATAGTTTAATAGTTTATGAAAACTTTTACAGTTTTTTGTTTACTAAAAGTTTTATTTAATTTTTAGTATATTGTTCTAATTCTTTTGATATAGATTTAAATAGCTTCCAGTTTCCACACCAAAGTAATTAATAATTTTGTATATGCTAGTATTTCTTTTTGTGTTTTATATAAAAGATTCATCACTCAAAACTGTCGTGTCTGATTATAGTAAGTAGTCTCAGTTAGAATTTATTATTTGTTAGATATTAATTAAATAAGGTAGGATTTAATTATGATGGGTAGTACTAATTAGTTAAGTGTACCACAATCAGTCCACAACTTTACTGCTAAATTGTCAACCTTTGCTAGCTGTTCTACTGATTATTAGATTAAAGTAATTTTTTCAGTTTTTAAAAACCTCATTCCGACTCAGGCTTGTTTATACTCACTCTAGCTAGTTTTATTGACTAAAACAGTGGCAACTCTGCTAGTTTGAAAATTTTTGAGAATTTTAGAAAATCCTGGACTGCCTCAAGCTAGTTTAGTTTTTTATAAAAACTCAGGCTAGTTTTCTTTTAGACTTTGAATGAGTTTGAGCCGATCCAGTTTTCAATATTTTGTAATTTTCTAGTGTATTTTGTTCAAGAACTTGATTTCAGATTTTTAATTGTAAATTACACCTAAATTTGTAAACCTTGTGGCTAGCTGTTCTACTTTTTATTAGACTAAAGTTCTTTTTTTTTTAGTTTTTAAAAACCTCATTCTGACTCAGGCTAGTTTATACTAACAATGTACCGGACTCACTATCCGGGTCCGGCCGAATATTGCCATTTTTGTCTGATATCCGGATCTGGCCGGATTTTGATTTGAAAAAAAGTCCGGATCCAGTTCCGGCCGGATTCTAATTTGATAAAAAAAAACCGGATCCGGTTTCGGCCGGATTCTGATTTGAAAAAAAAAGTCCGGATCCGGGTCCGGTACATCACTACTTATTTCAGAGTGTGATCAGTTTTTCTGAATTTCCCCTAATTTGAATAGCTTTTTTTTAAGCAGGGCTAAAAATTGAAATAAAGAATGCAACAGCATATAATAACCATAAGATCGTAAACCACATGAAAGGAAGTAAATAAGCTTAAGAAAAACAAATATCGCCACATAAAACATAACTATTATAGTTAGTTTAATGAACTCTGTAGATTCTTCTGTTAGTTTAAAAGCAAATGTTTTAATTAGCTACTTATGTTTTTTTTATTAGTACAAGTCATAATGTTATTTATACCTCTATTTTTAAAACGTAATGTTTTGAAGTGAAATATACTTTTTTAGTATGTTATAAAATAGAAATAAATTAAACACAAGTCTTTAATCGTGATAATGATCTTACAAATGTAGTGTAAAAATATTTAAAAATAGAAAGTATCAAAAGTAAATAATAAAAAATAACGATTTAAAAATATAAAAACATCGATAACATACGTTACGTAAAATAAGGTGAATTTATTATACTGAGTTTTGCAGATTACAAATTAATTAATAAGAGTAGCAGATAACAAGATAATTTAATTTCTTATAAATAAACAAACATAAAATTCTGAAAAATATAATTTTGTCAATCAAGTCAAGTTTTAAAGTTCATGATAGTTTAAAAAAAAACCTAGTTTAGATGAAAATTAAAAATAGTTATTAATAGTTAATTTAAAAAACCATATATTACCAAGTTTATAAACTTTTTAACATAGACTATGCTTGTTTTTAAACCAATTATTATCAATTTTTTTAATGGTAACTTAACACTTTTTTATATTCTAAAGAACGTTCTTTTGCTTTGCTTTTCACAATAGTCTTTATCGAACTGGGGTTTTACTTTTGTAGTGGGGCCCCTTTACAAATTTAATGTTTTTTTGCATTTTTCACTTTGCAACGTTTTTCTCCAAAAATTTTTAATTACAAATTTTTATATTATTTACACACCTATCAAATTGAGTTTTAAGACGTTATTATATATTTCTTCAATTTTTTTTTAAACATATACTTAAATAATTTTTTCAGAAAAGTTCCAAATTTACACAGTTTTTTTACATGGTTTTTTTTACATGGTTTTATACTCTTATAGCAAAAGTAAGTTATTATTTAAATAAGTTTTACTTTTAACGGACTTATATAATTAAGTTTTATAACGTTATTAAATTTTATATATCGTTTATAAATTTTTGTTTACGTAGTTTGAGGGATTTCTTGATCAACAGTAAGTATTTAGGTAAAACTTAAATTAGTCATATATTTAAAAAAATAATAATAAGTTGGAAAAAAATATGATAACGTTATTAGACTTAATTATATAAGTCTGTTAAAAATAAAACTTATTAAAATCATAATTTACTTTTGCTATAAAACGATGTAAAAAAAACCAAAACCGTGCAAATTTGGAACTTTTCTGAAAAATTTATTTAAGCATATGTTTAAAAAAAAAATTTTGAATAAAAAAATTAATAACGTTTTATGACTCAATTTAATAAGTATGTTCAAAATATAAAAATTTGAAAAAAAAATTTTTTTGAAGAAAAACGTAGCAAAGTGAAAAAATGCAAAAAAGCATTAAATTTTTAAAGGGGCCCCACTACAAAAGTAAAACCCCAATTCGATAAAAACTATTGTGAAAAGCTAAGCAAAAAACGTTCTTTAGAATAAAAAAAAGTTTTAAGTTACCATTAAAGAAATTGAAAATACTTGGTTTTAAAGTTCGGTTAAAAAAATTATATATACGAAAAACGCTATTCGAGCCAAAGTAACGCTCGTCATGAACAGGGCACACATTATTCAACATTACTTGCAGAAACTTTTCCTTATTTTATATTCAATATAAACTTACTACCAGGTCCAAATTTCTACAATGTACTTTTAAAAGTAAAGACATCGGTAAGGTACGCACTTTAAGAGGTACACACCCGCGTAAGGTACGCACTAATTATTCTGAAAAAAAAAACTATTTAATATTGGTTTTCGGAAACTTATTTAAAACTAAATGTTTATAAACTTTTAACAGGTCTTATCAGAGACGAAGACAAGCTCTTTAAAGCAAAGATAGAAAGCTGTAACTAGTAGTGACATTTTAACTACGTTTGACATTCTAACTATATCGAAACTTTATCGTCAAATAAATAAAAATAATATCTTTTATGAAAACTTGTATTTGACTAAAACTAAAAAAAAAAAAATAATAATTAGGTATAAAATTAGTTTTATTTGGCCAAAGTTTAATTAAACTTCTACTAAAACTATTTTAAATAAAAGATTAATTATTTATCAGTAGATAAAAATAAAGAACGCAACAATTAAAAAAATTATAACTCTAAATTTTTACCAAACTTAAATTATATAAAATATTTCTTTAAGTTTAAACTACCGAGATTTTTTTTTCAATAAATGAATAAACAACTTAAATTTAATTTTCAAATTTTAATCATCAATTTTTGTCAGGAAAAAACCTAATCGTAGCGGTACAATATTTAACGAAACAACTATATTACAAAAACTAATCAAATAATTGAACACAGTTTAATTAATAAATGTATATATTAAATTAACACAAAACGAGTTTAATTATTGTTTTTTGTTTTTACACAGTTAAAGTTTTACCAATTTAATCGTTGAATCATCAAATAACTGAAATCAATTAGTAATAACAATAAGATGAATAGCATAAATTCTATAGAAATATTTTTGTTCTAACCTTTTAATTGTTACAATGTAAATCAAAAAAAGTATCAGTGAAAATTATCTTACGATGCCGAAATCTAGATTTTTGTGAACTGAGAGACAAGCTCAAGTTAACATTAAATTAGTTTTTATTGTACCATTTCAATCTTTTGATCAAGATTAAGCCCAACTTATACAGTATAAAATGCAGTTAGTTGTTTAAATAAATAAGTGCACTAATATGGTTAAAGTAAAGGAGTATAGAATATATTTAATTTAAATAAACAGGTTAATCTACTATTAGGTAACTATTTTAGCTTAAATACTAGTCTAAATATATGTTTTAAATTTGTAAAGAATAAGCTTCTAATTTAAGCCTTAAACTTATATAACTGTACATCTGTATCAAGACTCCAGTCGGGGCGCACATACTTAATTGTAATCAAAGCAGACAATATATACACCTATTTGGGCATGACTGTTTTTTGTAACTCTTTTTTCATTTGTTTATTATTGGAAAATTTTTTGTGTACATTTTGTTTACAATATTCTAAGTAAATATACTATTCAGAATTTTCGTTTTACTTTGTTTCATTTTTCGTTTGTTTTGTTTGTTAAAGATAAAATTAAAAAAAAAATATTTCATCGAAATAGGTTGTATAGGCATGCTGTGTACGACTCGATAACTAAAAAGTTTTTTCTTACACCAGGTCTTTAGACCAAATTTTTTGAGCGTTTTATATCGTTTGTTAAACAATAATATAAAGCATAAGCTTCAGCCAAATTTTTAAGTTTAATAGTATTGATATACAAAAACTAACAAACAACCTTAAATAAACAACTTTTTAGTCTATTTTAAATAGAACTATTATTTGTACCAGAACTTAGCTTCAATAATTTAACTTCATCCTTTTTTGTTTAAAAACAGCTTCTACCTATGACTCATACTTGTTTTGGAAAATAAAGATTATTTTTTAAGCGTAACTACTACATTATATTGCTGACTTAACTTTAGAAAAACATAATATTCAATCTAATGTATTTAAAAATACTATAAAACACAAATTATTGCATAAATTCTTATAAAGAAATCTATTATATAACTGTTAAAACATAAATAAAATATAAAACTAATTATGCTGCTTTTGTATCAACGCTTTTTATTACTGACGAAAAAACATTTTAATACTTCTAACAAATTAACTATAAAGAAATACCTAAAAATGAACAATAAAGAAAAACTTTAATACTTTTGACTAACTACTAAATTAACTACTAAAAAAAAACATTTCTTTTGGTACAGGAATAGCCTCCTGCACTCAATTAGCAATTTAACTAAAGAAAGAATTGTAAACGTAAACCCTTTTAGTTCTATAGACATATTACTTTTAGTTAGCTCAAAAATTCTTCTTCTTCGTACGGAAATGACTTACAGCACTCAATAAAGAAATGATGAAACTTGTTTATTTTGTGCATTATTAAAATTAAATATCTTAACATATTTTGTTTGATTTTCATCTCTTTGCCACAATCACTTATGTGGTCCTTCAGGTCTCCTTAAAACCTTTCTACCGTTTGGGTATGAACCCAACGGTTAGAAGGATTGACAAAACTGATACTATGATTAACAGTATAATGGCAATGGTCCATCGACGCCCCGTTGGCGTCAACAAGATTACTGATATTGTTAAAGGTAGGCCAGCAGTCGCTCATTATAATTGATCCTTTTCTTATGTGTTTTATTTTTGTTTCTTTGTAAAAAAAGAAAAATGAGCGTAGCAGTCTGAATTGTTATGAAACGGTCTTTTATGTCTAAGCTTTAGGTGAAGAATCATATTTAAGGAAATGATTTCGAAGTTTCTAGGTTTAGTTTTTGACAAAGTGTTCAAATATTTTAGAACTAATCAGACTTGAAACTACTTCATTACTTTTAAAACCTTAATTGTGTAAGAATGATCTAACAAAAATGTTTATATTTTAACTTAATTTTCAGCAAATAAAACAAACGAAAAAAGAAACAAAGTAAAACGAAAATTCTGATAAGTATATCTACGATAAAAATATAATATATTATTATACATTAAATATTGTTTATTGTGCAATGTTGGACTCAGGCATCAAAACCTGAGCCACTTAAACAGGACACACGAAAAAAGGAAAAGAAAATAAACTTATATTCAACACTTTAAGATAAATTATATATATATATAAACATAATTTAAATGAAAACACAAAGTTAAACACAATATGATATACAAATAAACTAAACTTAAAAAAATTCAATTCAAACTTATATATTACTTTGTACACACAATAAAGAAGTTTGTTTAAAATCATCGCTTATAAAACAAAATTCATAATTACAAAATAAATAAGTAAACTAATAGTTTGTAGGGGGGAGGCGTAGAGAAAAAAAATATTTTTTTCTTTTGTTTATAGTGGAAAATTAGTGAATTTTACTGGTATTAATTGTATTTAAATCGAATCTTTTTAGCTTTAAACAAAACTGTTCAACCCCCTCACAAGATACTATATCCTGAGGTAGTCTGTTCCACATAGCTTTTGCTCTGTGAAAAAATGCGCCTTGCCACTGACTGTTTTGAAAATCATGTTTACATTTTATTTTCAAATTATTTCCTCTTAGTTTATATTTATTTTGCGAAAAACTAAAAAACTGGTTAAAAAAACTTTTATATTTGTCATTGATAATTTTTAAAGAGTTAATAGATCAAATTCCCATCTTCTATATATAGTTACTATACTTAAGTTGTTTATAAATTTATTAAAAACAAAAAAGGCTGTAGTTTAAACTTAAAAGAATTATTTTATATAATTTAAGTTTGATAAATTTTAAGGTTATACATATTTCTTTAAAAAAAAGTTGCATTCTTTTAGTTATCTAGTGATAAAAAATTAGTTTAAACATTTATTTAAAACAGTTTGAGTACAAGTTTAATTAAACTTTGGTTTAAGTAAACTAATTTTAAACCTAATTGCTTTTTGTTGTTATTCGTTTTCAACACAAGTACAAGTTTTCATAAAAAGAACAATTTCTATTTATTTGACGATAAAGTTTCGATATAGCTAGAATGTAAACGTAGTTAAAATGTCATTAGTAGTTACAGCTTTCTATCTTTGCTTTAAAGAGCTTGTCTCTGATAACACCTGTGAAAAGTTACAAATATTTAGTTTGAATAAGTTTCCTTAAACCAACATTAAATTATTTAAAAAATTAAAAAAATATATATATATATTGCGTACCTCTTAAAGTGCGTATCTTACCGATGTCTTTACTTTTTTAAAACCATATTGTAGAAATTTGAACCTGGTAGTAAATTTATATTGAGTATAATATAAAATAGGAAAAAGTTCCTGCAAGTAATGTTTCACAATGTGTGCCCCGATTCGTGCATGTAACCTTTATTTTTTACATAATTAATTAAGGCATCAGTTACTTTTACCATTTCTTAAAACTAGTTTTTTAAATTTAAGTGATAAAAGTTAGAAAGTTCAATGGGAGCTGTAAACTCAAAAGGCAACAGTAGACTATTTCATTAAAAACCTATCGCCTCCTTCAGTTTTTGAAGGGTGGCTTCGCGTTTAGCCACCAAATCCTTCGCTCTAATGAATACAAAAGATAGCTTTTTTCAAGAGAATGTTCAACGTTTAAAAAAAAGCTAACTGTTTTCTAATATGAAAGTTTATTATTAATAGTTAAAAAACGATGAAACCAAAGCAGGTTGGATAATTTAAATTTAAAAATCAATTTTAAACGGGCATACTGTATTTTTACACTATACTTTATCTAACTTTCATTATTTAAACAAATTAGTTATGTTGTTTTCTAGTTTAAAATATCTAAAAAAATATTATTTTATTTCAAAATTAGATGTAAAAATCAACGTTATCTATTCAAAAATTAATTTATATATAAATAAAATGTTAAGATAAAATGAATGTTGTTAAATAAAACTTATAATAATAGTTAAAAGTTTTAAACAAGAAACTTTTATAATTTTTGTACATTTAACGTAAAATGAAATTACACGATTTTGTAATAAATTTTGATAAAACCATGAATAAAAATATTATAATTAAAAATAAATCTACTCACACAAAGTGATATTTTTAAAATAAACTAAAATATTAATTGTACCTATTTTAAATATAAACTAATAAAAAGTAGTATTTACTTACTTATAGTATAATAATAAGTTGTATATAGAAAACAATTTAGACTCTAAGATATAAATTTGATTAAAACTAGTAAACGAATATACCTTTTCTCTTAAAACTAAAAAGAAACTATTGAATCGTAATACAACAAATTTATAAATTAAAAGGTTGGAATTTGATCAGTTTTATATAAAAAATGACAATAATAAAATATATAAAAAAAAATTGTTTAAATTTAATAACTAGAACTCATTTTTAGTAGTTATAAGTAATAATTTTAAAAGTCTTAACTAAATGTTTTCAATAACTAGTCTTTCAATTAAAATAAACACGATAAACCGTTTAAACGTCCTTAGTAGAACCCTTTTGTACATAATTAACATTATTAATTGGTCGAGGCATAGCTTTATAGACAATTTAAATAGAGAAAATGAGAATAAACGTACTTTTAAGGTTTAATAGACACATAAACAAAGTTATAGCATCCAAAACTTTAAAATATTGTTGTTGTACATAAATCAGACAGACAGTTATAATGGTAAGTTAACAGTTTTTATAAAAACGCTTATAAAACCTCTTATGTAGAGGTTTTTAGCACAAAAATTACATAAAATAATAAAAATGCAGTTTAAGCAGGTATAGTATATAAACTTCCAATAAATATAATGTTAAACAAAAACACAGTTAAAGCGTCTTTAAATTTATTTTAAACAAATTCTTATGAAAAAAAATCAATTGCTGTATTTAATAAAAGAAATAATTTTCTATAAAAATTTCTATCTACAAACCTTATTGACAACATATATAAAATTCAGATAGTTTTATAATCTGTTCGGCAGTTAAACTTTGTAACAGTTTGTGTAGGTAATATATTTTCCTGTGACAATAAATATTTAAATGGGTTGGTTAGAAGTTATAAAAAATATAATCTTACAAAGTACAAACTTTTTGGTAAAAACAAATACAAAAAACTTTTAAAACATATTAAGTAGAGGTTTGTATCAAATAAATTAGAAAAATAGTTAAAAAATTTAAGTTGAGTATGTTTAATAAAAAAAAAATTCAAAAAATAAACTGTTAGGCTTAAACAACTACAAAAGAACATTTAAAACGACTTTAAAGTTGTTGTAAACAAATTTTTTTTTAATAAATAAGTCTGTATTTTGTGTTTGTTTTATGAATTCATTTTTTTTTTGTAATAGTAGAAAAATAGATATATAGTTAATTGTTTTATCAAATATACCTTAAACTTACATTTAAAAATATGATTGCAGTGCAAAAATTTGTGAAAAGTTTCTAAAGTTATGAAATTTATAAACGCTAAAAATGATGCTATTGGCCCATTGGCCGAGCGTTTGAGGCACCAGACCTATTATGTATTCATATAAATTGCGATTATCCAATGAATTTACACATACCTGGGTTCAAAACCCGTCCCGATCACATTTTTCATCAATAATTGACGATCTGCTGGCCCACTTTTTAGGATCCAACCGGATCCTAAACATTTTATGTTTCATTTAATTATAATAGAGATACAAAAAACTTTAAAAAACTTATTATAACAATTCTTTTATATAAATATTAAACTTCTAGTATATACTATAAACTTTCAAAGAAGAGTCAATGTTATATTTCGTAAGAAAAAATTCCTAATCCCTATGACCTTAAAAAATGACTAGTTTGGAGCTTATTAATTTTTTCTTTTAATTGTTTAAACAGCATTTTTTCTACTAATGCATGATACACTTCCTGAAAATATTTGGTCAATTTTTTAAAAAACTAGGAAGAAGACAGAATTTTAGTAATTTTATTTTTAATTACCAATGCAAAATTGTCCTTCTATATTTCTATGAAACTTTTTATACAAAAGACTTCATCACAAAAACTAGTTAACAATTTTTTTATTTTGTGAAAATTATCTTCTGGTATATAATTTTAGCTTTCATAAATATATTTTAATCTTATAAAAAAATGGATAAAAGATTCAAAAAGCATAAGAATGGATTCATAAAAAAAACCTAGTACTAACCTTTTTCCTCAAAAAGTATTGAGTCCAAATTTTTTGTTTCTTTAAAAGTTGTTTTTAAAAAAAGTCAGTAAAGTAACCACATTAGCTCTGATGATATTAAACAGGGCTAATTGATATTACCTTACTGAAATTTTGAGATACTAATTATAATGTATATGTTCTTCCACTCTTCCCAATTGTTTTTTTTTTTGTGATAAGTTAGAATGTAAGCGTTTACAACAATATTTTAAAAGAGAACAAAGTTATAAAAATTACAATTCTGAGTTTCCATGATTTAAAAAAAAAATCCTGATAATAAAAATAATATTAACAAAAGCTACCTTTTTAAATTTTACACTCCAGATTTTACCTGTTTTAAACAAAAAGACTAAAGATATTAACACTACCTAAGTAAATAACTTTTAAATTAAAAACTTAAGTAAAATTTAAAAAAAGTCATTTTCTGGAATTGATTTGAAAAAATCAATTACTTTCGTTGCTAATAAATCACTCTGATCTAGGTTACTAAACATTGCTTTTGTTCTAAGTTGTGTATTAGATATTAATATCTAAATTATAATTAATACATTAATTGTAATTAATTACCAAGTGACATTTATTATAATTAAAAATTAAAACCTCTAACTAATAACTGCTTATAAAATATAGTTTTGTTGTATAAACAGAAACAATGTGGTTACTGGGTTTTTAAAAGGTTATATACAGTACATGTTTATTGTGCGTTATTAATTAAATGTTTTTTTTTATTTAAAAATTTATTTAAAGTACAAAGGGGAGAGGGTTTGTATAAAACATTTTTTCTGAATTTAAAAATTCACTAAAAATCAATATCCTCCATTTTTTTAAAGCAGTATACTTCAAGTGAATTTATAAAAGCAAATTTTAATTGTATGAGCAAAGATAGTCGTCTTTTTTGACGAACTTTTTCGACGAACTTTTGCTAATTTGCATATATCAAGCCAAACTACCGACGAACTTTTTAAAACTTGTCAATCTTTACGAAATAACTTTTTAAATTTTAGAAGTATGTTTTTTTAATCAAGATTGACAAGTCTGGACCGGACTCACAAAACCTAACCCGAAACAAGCCACCTAGCGGTTATTTTTTTTTATGATAAAATAAGATGTAAAAAAAAAAATTATAATTAATATAAATTAAAAAAAGATGAACATCAATAAAATTAATAATAGAATAAATAAATATAATCGATCTATATCATAAAAATTAATAATATAAATAGATAAAAGAAATAATAAGTATAACTATTAAATATTAAATTTAGAAATATTTAACTGTAATAAAATAATAATATCAATAATAATTGATAAAAAATATTATTAATAATCGGTAAAAATTAATGCAATGATATAAACTTATAAATTCAAATAAATAAATAAACATATGTAGAAAAAAAAAACCCTAAAAATAAGAAAATTTAATCGATAATGATATGAAAGTTTATTACCATTCACTTTTGAGTTTAGGTTATAAACCTCTTTTTATCAAACTCCCAATTTTTACCCCTTTCTTATACTCTTAAACTATTGTAATAAGTACAACTTTTTAATCTATATTATTTTTTTATATAGTTTTTTTAAATTTAGTGTATTGAAAATTTTACAGTCTTCTAAAATTTTGTATTTAAAAACACCTATGCTTGCTTTTGTAAAAGTATTAGCCATATTTCTAAACACTCTCACACAAACAATTCTTAACAGAAACAGTTAGAACTTTGCAAATATGTTGTTTAATGAATTGGCTACGTTAAGCTTTTTTTATTTTTGCTTTAAATAAACTAGAAAAATTTTTAGGGTTTTTTAAAACATTTTACTTTAAAAAAGCCTATGCTTACTTTTGTTAAAGGAAAAGCCTATGCTTACTTTTGTAAAAGTATTAGCCATACTTTTCAGCACTCTCACACAAACAATTCTCAACAGAAACAGTTAGAACTTTGCAAATATGTTGTTTAATGAATTGGCTACGTTAAGCTTTTTTTATTTTTGCTTTAAATAAACTAGAAAAATGTTTACGGTCTTCCAAACATTTTACTTTTAAAAAGCCTATGCTTACTTTTGTAAAAGTAAAAGCCATACTTTTCAGCACTCTCACACAAACAATTCTTAACAGAAACAGTTAGAACTTTGCAAATATGTTGTTTAATGAATTGGCTACGTTAAGCTTTTTTTATTTTTGCTTTAAATAAACTAGAAAAATTTTTACGGTCCTCCAAACATTTTACTTTAAAAAAGCCTATGCTTACTTTTGTGAAAGTAAAAGCCATACTTTTCAGCACTCTCACACGAACAATTCTTAACAGAAACTGTTAGAACTTTGCAAATATGTTGTTTAATGAATTGGCTACGTTAAGCTTTTTTTTTATTTTTGCTTTAAATAAACTAGAAAAATTTTTACGGTCCTCCAAACATTTTACTTTTAAAAAGCCTATGCTTACTTTTGTAAAAGTATTAGCCATACTTTTCAGCACTCTCACACAAACAATTCTTAACAGAAACTGTTAGAACTTTGCAAATATGTTGTTTAATGAATTGGCTACGTTAAGCTTTTTTTATTTTTGCTTTAAATAAACTAGAAAAATTTTTACGGTCCTCCAAACATTTTACTTTAAAAAAGCCTATGCTTACTTTTGTAAAAGTATTAGCCATACTTTTCAGCACTCTCACACAAACAATTCTTAACAGAAACAGTTAGAACTTTGCAAATATGTTGTTTAATGAATTGGCTACGTTAAGCTTTTTTTATTTTTGCTTTAAATAAACTAGAAAAAATTTTACGGTCTTCCAAACATTTTACTTTAAAAAAGCCTATGCTTACTTTTTTAAAGGAAAAGCCTATGCTTACTTTTGTTAAAGTAAAAGCCATACTTTTAAGCACTCTCACACAAACAATTCTTAACAGAAACAGTTAGAACTTTGCAAATATGTTCTTTAATGAATTGGCTACGTTAAGCTTTTTTTATTTTTGCTTTAAATAAACTAGAAAAATTTTTACGGTCCTCCAAACATTTTACTTTTAAAAAGCCTATGCTTACTTTTGTAAAAGTAAAAGCCATACTTTTCAGCACTCTCACACAAACAATTCTTAACAGAAACAGTTAGAACTTTGCAAATATGTTGTTTAATGAATTGGCTACGTTAAGCTTTTTTTATTTTTGCTTTAAATAAACTAGAAAAAATTTTACGGTCTTCCAAACATTTTACTTTAAAAAAGCCTATGCTTACTTTTTTAAAGGAAAAGCCTATGCTTACTTTTGTTAAAGTAAAAGCTATACTTTTAAGCACTCTCACACAAACAATTCTTAACAGAAACAGTTAGAACTTTGCAAATATGTTGTTTAATGAATTGGCTACGTTAAGCTTTTTTTATTTTTGCTTTAAATAAACTAGAAAAATTTTTACGGTCCTCCAAACATTTTACTTTAAAAAAGCCTATGCTTACTTTTGTAAAAGTATTAGCCATACTTTTCAGCACTCTCACACAAACAATTCTTAACAGAAACAATTAGAACTTTGCAAATATGTTGTTTAATGAATTGGCTACGTTAAGCTTTTTTTATTTTTGCTTTAAATAAACTAGAAAAATTTTTACGGTCTTCTAAACA
Source organism: Thalia democratica (assembly GCF_965202585.1). Taxonomy (NCBI): domain Eukaryota; kingdom Metazoa; phylum Chordata; class Thaliacea; order Salpida; family Salpidae; genus Thalia; species Thalia democratica. Next base: position 43,192,636 of record NC_139167.1, on the reverse strand, counting down.
TTTTACTTTAAAAAAGTCTATGCTTACTTTTTTAAAGGAAAAGCCTATGCTTACTTTTGTTAAAGTAAACGCCATACTTTTAAGCACTCTCACACAAACAATTCTTAACAGAAACAGTTAGAACTTTGCAAATATGTTGTTTAATGAATTGGCTACGTTAAGCTTTTTTTTTATTTTTGCTTTAAATAAACTAGAAAAATTTTTACGGTCTTCTAAACATTTTACTTTAAAAAAGCCTATGCTTACTTTTGTAAAAGTAAAAGCCATACTTTTCAGCACTCTCACACAAACAATTCTTAAAAGAAACTGTTAGAACTTTGCAAATATGTTGTTTAATGAATTGGCTACGTTAAGCTTTTTTTATTTTTGCTTTAAATAAACTAGAAAAAATTTTACGGTCTTCCAAACATTTTACTTTAAAAAAGCCTATGCTTACTTTTTTAAAGGAAAAGCCTATGCTTACTTTTGTTAAAGTAAAAGCCATACTTTTAAGCACTCTCACACAAACAATTCTTAACAGAAACAGTTAGAACTTTGCAAATATGTTGTTTAATGAATTGGCTACGTTAAGCTTTCTTTTTATTTTTGCTTTAAATAAACTAGAAAAAATTTTACGGTCTTCCAAACATTTTACTTTAAAAAAGCCTATGCTTACTTTTTTAAAGGAAAAGCCTATGCTTACTTTTGTTAAAGTAAAAGCCATACTTTTAAGCACTCTCACACAAACAATTCTTAAAAGAAACAGTTAGAACTTTGCAAATATGTTGTTTAATGAATTGGCTACGTTAAGCTTTTTTTATTTTTGCTTTAAATAAACTAGAAAAATTTTTACGGTCATTCAAACATTTTACTTTAAAAAAGCTGATACTTCTTTTAAAATGTTTTGGATAGATCTGTCAAGTTTAGCGCGTTTTCCACAACCATCGACTAAACTTATGGTAATTTTGTTTTACTCTTTTATATTTTTGGTACTAAGTGTAGAAGCTTAAAAAATAATTAAATTTTTCGTTTACTAATAAAATGAACAGTTTATTGACAAAAAAGAAGAGAAATGGGTCTGCCTAGATGGTTGTGGAAAACGCGCTAAACTTGACAGATCTATCCAAAACATTTTAAAAGAAGTATCAGCTGATGCTTATGAAGAAATGAAAACAAATATAAAAATTGTAGATCTATATTTGGAATTTGAACAGAACACTTTATTTTCATCGGTTTGATATAGTTTTATAATTTAGATATATATATCTCTGTTATTAAAACAAAAAATATTTAAAAAAAAATTAAAGTTAAATTTTTTTATAATGCATAATTTTCAGCTGATAGAATCCTTTTTTGAGGGAAAAATAGAAGACCCAGATTTAATAATTCAAACATTTGAGGAGATTCGAAATAATACCGCGTTGGAACTTTTATACAGAACTGGTTTGTCATTATTTTTTAGCCTGGAAACCTTATGCATGAATACATTCCTTTTAATATTGTTTATATAAGATTCAAAGTTTATAACTAAAACAAATATGTATATTCCTAAATAGGTCTAGATGAAAACCCATATTGTTGGAAATGTGGGATGAAAACAGACGAAGAAGATGATCCTAAAATAAAATGGGTAAAACAAATATATTTAAATAAACTAAATAATACATTTATTGCTATTAGTAATTATCTAAATGATAAAAATATTTGTTCTATAATATTTATTTACAATATTTAAAATAAATTCTAATTTTTTTAGTTTGTTTATAAATAATTCATTTAAATATGATTGGTTAAACAGGTAGGATGTAGTAAAAAACTATGCAACAGATGGTACCATACTTCGTGCTTAAATTTAGAGGTTATTCCAAATGAAGAATATTATTGTCCATTATGCAAAGAAGACTAGTTGAAAAGAGTTTAGAAGCAGAAAAATTTCAAGCAAGAACAACCAATTACAGCTAGCATTTTTCAATACAAATCTAAAAAAGACCCATTCATTTCCTTTTTCTTTATTGCTAGCAATGATCAAAAATCAATTCTACTTCGGTTTTAATGTAAAAAGTTCATAGGACTGTATAATTGTTTCTAAATAATTTTAAGCATAAATAAAACAAGCTTGTCCTCGTCAATACATTAAACAATATATTTACAAAGTTCTAACTGTTTTTTAAAAAATTATTTGTGTAAGAGTTTTTACAAATATAACTTAAAATTTTACAAAAGCAAGCATAAGTGTTTTTTAATGTGAAAAATTCTGAAAACCGTAAAAATTTTTTCTAAATAATTTTAGGCAAAAATAAAAAAAAGCTTAACGTAGCCAATTCATTAAACAACATATTTGCAAAGTTTTAACTGTTTCTGTTAAGAATTGTTTGTGTGAGAGTGCTGAAAAGTATGGCTAATACTTTTACAAAAGTAAGCATAGGCTTTTTTAAAGTAAAATGTTTGGAGGACCGTAAAAATTTTTCTAGTTTATTTAAAGCAAAAATAAAAAAAGCTTAACGTAGCCAATTCATTAAACAACATATTTGCAAAGTTCTAACTGTTTCTTTTAAGAATTGTTTGTGTGAGAGTGCTGAAAAGTATGGCTTTTACTTTTACAAAAGTAAGCATAGGCTTTTTTAAAGTAAAATGTTTGGAGGACCGTAAAAATTTTTCTAGTTTATTTAAAGCAAAAATAAAAAAAGCTTAACGTAGCCAATTCATTAAACAACATATTTGCAAAGTTCTAACTGTTTCTGTTAAGAATTGTTTGTGTGAGAGTGCTGAAAAGTATGGCTAATACTTTTACAAAAGTAAGCATAGGCTTTTCCTTTAACAAAAGTAAGCATAGGCTTTTTTAAAGTAAAATGTTTAGAAGACTGTAAAAATTTTTCTAGTTTATTTAAAGCAAAAATAAAAAAAGCTTAACGTAGCCAATTCATTAAACAACATATTTGCAAAGTTCTAACTGTTTCTTTTAAGAATTGTTTGTGTGAGAGTGCTAAAAAGTATGGCTTTTACTTTAACAAAATAATAAACAATGAACTTTACCGCAAGATCAACAACAACAGCATCCGAGACAATCCTACGACCGGTTTCGTCCTTATTAGGACTCATCAGGCAGGAATAGTCGCGAGAAACCGCTATTGTGATCTTAAACAAGCGGGCTTAAGTACGAAGTACTGAAGCGATCGTTTGTGGGTAAAGTTGAAAAAATGACACAGCTAAATCATTCACAGCCCAACGTCTCAGACATTGTCAGCTTGTTGTGAGATTGTAGTCTGCGCTCGTTTGATCAGTTTTAGCCAGTATTTATTTCGGCCATCATCAACGAAGTTGAGATGTTTTATGCCATCGATAATAAACATTAAACAAAAGTAAGCATAGGCTTTTTCTTTAACAAAAGTAAGCATAGGCTTTTTTAAAGTAAAATGTTTGGAAGACCGTAAACATTTTTCTAGTTTATTTAAAGCAAAAATAAAAAAAGCTTAACGTAGCCAATTCATTAAACAACATATTTGCAAAGTTCTAACAGTTTCTGTTAAGAATTGTTTGTGTGAGAGTGCTGAAAAGTATGGCTAATACTTTTACAAAAGTAAGCATAGGCTTTTTTAAAGTAAAATGTTTGGAGGACCGTAAAAATTTTTCTAGTTTATTTAAAGCAAAAATAAAAAAAAAGCTTAACGTAGCCAATTCATTAAACAACATATTTGCAAAGTTCTAACAGTTTCTTTTAAGAATTGTTTGTGTGAGAGTGCTGAAAAGTATGGATTTTACTTTTACAAAAGTAAGCATAGGCTTTTTTAAAGTAAAATGTTTGGAGGACCGTAAAAATTTTTCTAGTTTATTTAAAGCAAAAATAAAAAAAAAGCTTAACGTAGCCAATTCATTAAACAACATATTTGCAAAGTTCTAACTGTTTCTTTTAAGAATTGTTTGTGTGAGAGTGCTGAAAAGTATGGCTTTTACTTTTACAAAAGTAAGCATAGGCTTTTTTAAAGTAAAATGTTTGGAGGACCGTTAAATTTTTTTAGTTTATTTAAAGCAAAAATAAAAAAAGCTTAACGTAGCCAATTCATTAAACAACATATTTGCAAAGTTCTAACAGTTTCTGTTAAGAATTGTTTGTGTGAGAGTGCTGAAAAGTATGGCTAATACTTTTACAAAAGTAAGCATAGGCTTTTTTAAAGTAAAATGTTTGGAGGACCGTAAACATTTTTCTAGTTTATTTAAAGCAAAAATAAAAAAAGCTTAACGTAGCCAATTCATTAAACAACATATTTGCAAAGTTCTAACAGTTTCTTTTAAGAATTGTTTGTGTGAGAGTGCTTAAAAGTATGGCTTTTACTTTAACAAAAGTAAGCATAGGCTTTTCCTTTAAAAAAGTAAGCATAGGCTTTTTTAAAGTAAAATGTTTGGAAGACCGTAAAAATTTTTCTAGTTTATTTAAAGCAAAAATAAAAAAAGCTTAACGTGGCCAATTCATTAAACAACATATTTGCAAAGTTCTAACTGTTTCTTTTAAGAATTGTTTGTGTGAGAGTGCTTAAAAGTATGGCTTTTACTTTAACAAAAGTAAGCATAGGCTTTTCCTTTAAAAAAGTAAGCATAGGCTTTTTTAAAGTAAAATGTTTGGAAGACCGTAAAAATTTTTCTAGTTTATTTAAAGCAAAAATAAAAAGAAAGCTTAACGTAGCCAATTCATTAAACAACATATTTGCAAAGTTCTAACTGTTTCTGTTAAGAATTGTTTGTGTGAGAGTGCTGAAAAGTATGGCTAATACTTTTACAAAAGTAAGCATAGGCTTTTCCTTTAACAAAAGTAAGCATAGGCTTTTTTAAAGTAAAATGTTTTAAAAAACCCTAAAAATTTTTCTAGTTTATTTAAAGCAAAAATAAAAAAAGCTTAACGTAGCCAATTCATTAAACAACATATTTGCAAAGTTCTAACAGTTTCTTTTAAGAATTGTTTGTGTGAGAGCGCTGAAAAGTATGGCTTTTACTTTTACAAAAGTAAGCATAGGCTTTTTTAAAGTAAAGTGTTTGGAGGACCGTAAAAATTTTTCTAGTTTATTTAAAGCAAAAATAAAAAAAAGCTTAACGTAGCCAATTCATTAAACAACATATTTGCAAAGTTCTAACTGTTTCTTTTAAGAATTGTTTGTGTGAGAGTGCTGAAAAGTATGGCTTTTACTTTTACAAAAGTAAGCATAGGCTTTTTTAAAGTAAAATGTTTGGAGGACCGTAAAATTTTTTTAGTTTATTTAAAGCAAAAATAAAAAAAGCTTAACGTAGCCAATTCATTAAACAACATATTTGCAAAGTTCTAACAGTTTCTGTTAAGAATTGTTTGTGTGAGAGTGCTGAAAAGTATGGCTAATACTTTTACAAAAGTAAGCATAGGCTTTTTTAAAGTAAAATGTTTGGAGGACCGTAAAAATTTTTCTAGTTTATTTAAAGCAAAAATAAAAAAAGCTTAACGTAGCCAATTCATTAAACAACATATTTGCAAAGTTCTAACTGTTTCTTTTAAGAATTGTTTGTGTGAGAGTGCTTAAAAGTATGGCTTTTACTTTAACAAAAGTAAGCATAGGCTTTTTTAAAGTAAAATGTTTGGAAGACCGTAAAAATTTTTCTAGTTTATTTAAAGCAAAAATAAAAAAAGCTTAACGTAGCCAATTCATTAAACAACATATTTGCAAAGTTCTAACAGTTTCTTTTAAGAATTGTTTGTGTGAGAGTGCTGAAAAGTATGGCTTTTACTTTTACAAAAGTAAGCATAGACTTTTTTAAAGTAAAATGTTTAGAAGACCGTTAAAATTTTTCTAGTTTATTTAAAGCAAAAATAAAAAAATCTTAACGTAGCCAATTCATTAAACAACATATTTGCAAAGTTCTAACTGTTTCTGTTAAGAATTGTTTGTGTGAGAGTGCTGAAAAGTATGGCTAATACTTTTACAAAAGTAAGTATAGGCTTTTTTAAAGTAAAATGTTTGGAGGACCGTAAAATTTTTTCTAGTTTATTTAAAGCAAAAATAAAAAAAGCTTAACGTAGCCAATTCATTAAACAACATATTTGCAAAGTTCTAACTGTTTCTTTTAAGAATTGTTTGTGTGAGAGTGCTTAAAAGTATGGCTTTTACTTTAACAAAAGTAAGCATAGGCTTTTTTAAAGTAAAATGTTTGGAAGACCGTAAAAATTTTTCTAGTTTATTTAAAGCAAAAATAAAAAAAAAGCTTAACGTAGCCAATTCATTAAACAACATATTTGCAAAGTTCTAACTGTTTCTGTTAAGAATTGTTTGTGTGAGAGTGCTGAAAAGTATGGCTAATACTTTTACAAAAGTAAGCATAGGCTTTTCCTTTAACAAAAGTAAGCATAGGCTTTTTTAAAGTAAAATGTTTTAAAAAACCCTAAAAATTTTTCTAGTTTATTTAAAGCAAAAATAAAAAAAGCTTAACGTAGCCAATTCATTAAACAACATATTTGCAAAGTTCTAACTGTTTCTGTTAAGAATTGTTTGTGTGAGAGTGTTTAGAAATATGGCTAATACTTTTACAAAAGCAAGCATAGGTGTTTTTAAATATAAAATTTTAGAAGACTGTAAAATTTTCAATACACTAAATTTAAAAAAACTATATAAAAAAAAAATATAGATCAAAAAGTTGTACTTATTACAATAGTTTAAGAGTATAAGAAAGGGGTAAAAATTGGGAGTTTGATAAAAAGAGGTTTATAACCTAAACTCAAAAGTGAATGGTAATAAACTTTCATATCATTATCGATTAAATTTTCTTATTTTTAGGGTTTTTTTTTCTACATATGTTTATTTATTTATTTGAATTTATAAGTTTATATCATTGCATTAATTTTTACCGATTATTAATAATATTTTTTATCAATTATTATTGATATTATTATTTTATTACAGTTAAATATTTCTAAATTTAATATTTAATAGTTATACTTATTATTTCTTTTATCTATTTATATTATTAATTTTTATGATATAGATCGATTATATATATTTATTCTATTATTAATTTTATTGATGTTCATCTTTTTTTAATTTATATTAATTATAATTTTTTTTTTTACATCTTATTTTATCATAAAAAAAATAACCGCTAGGTGGCTCGTTTCGGGTTAGGTTTTGTGAGTCCGGTCTAGACTTGTCAATCTTGATTAAAAAAACATACTTCTAAAATTTAAAAAGTTATTTCGTAAAGATTGACAAGTTTTAAAAAGTTCGTCGGTAGTTTGGCTTGATATATGCAAATTAGCAAAAGTTCGTCGAAAAAGTTCGTCAAAAAAGACGACTATATGAGCAAAGAAACAAACAAACTGTTAATAAGGCTATTATAGGGAGGAGTAAATCAATTTTGTAAAGAAAATTTAACACGATTATATTTATTATTATATATAATTAAATGAAAACATATGTGTTAACTATAAGTCTGTTGGAATAAATGCATAAATTTGAAACTTTAGCAGAACAGAGTTCATAGAAAACTTTACTATTTAACTAATCACTATCAATAAACAAAATTTTTTACAGTAAAAAACTTTTATGGTATACACCTTAAGCTTTTAAAATGGGATATAAATTAATTAAAATTCTTTTATAAATCATGAGAAATTCACCTAAACAAATGGACTTATAATACTATAATATTCACATTGTTATCACATTCTTAGATTAGGCTAACATCAATTTTATTTATCTATGTGCTGTTAACTGTGTCACCATTACTACTGTTTATAACTTTAAATATTATAAATTTTGTTGTTTCATTCAAAAAATTTTATGTTTAGCTGTTAGCATTAATTTATACGGTTGAATGATTTTACTTCATTAAAAAAAGCTATCTTTTGTCCTCAGTAGAGCATAGGATTTGGTGGCTAAACGCAAAGCCACCCGTTTTTGAAGGAGAAGATAGAATTTTAGTGAATTTTCCGTATTTTATTTTACAAAAATTCACTAAGAATATAAGGCATGGGGAGGTGTGTTTTTTTTCTACAAAATGTAGCATCGGTTGTTATAGTTTAATCAAATTATGAACTATAAGACAGTTTTTTTTGAATATAAAAGTTATAACTAAATTTTAATATATAGTAGAAAATTTTGTAAAAAGTTTCCTATAGAACTGATGAAAACAAATATTTAAAAATCTATTAGATTTTGTATTTCTATTTAGTTTTCAAAGCTTTAAATTTGTCTACATTTTAATTTATATACATTTCAACGTATATAATTTGCAACCGTTTTGTGAAAAACAAATTTTATATAGGTAGTAATAGAAATACATCAAAGAAAGGTTTCAAAATCATAAAACATCATACATAAAAATTAAAAAAAACAAGCAACAGAATTATTTATAAACACTAAACTTAAAAGATAAAACATTTATTATATCACAAACTGAATATAATAAAAAAATAAAAGCAAAATTTTACTTAAAAAAGGAATTTAAATTATGTACGTTGGAATAAAATACAAATAAAAAAGTAAACAAATCTAAAGCTCTACTAAATAAAAAAACAGAATGACAAAATATAAACTACTATAAAGTATTAAAAAAAAATTAACACAGCTAGCCTTAAAGTTTAACACAAAACCATGCGTTGAGTGCGAGCAGTTTTTAACAGGTATTCTATTAATTTTACTAAAATCTTTTCAAACTTTCAAAAATGATTTTTAATATCTTTTCTACGTTTTTATCAAAATACAATCAACTTTTATTAATTTCCCTAGTCTTAATTATAGTATTAGTTTATAATAATATATAGTTACATCTCAAAAAATAACTAAATTCACTTTTGCTGAACATTTTAAATTTGGCTAACAAATTAATAAATTGTTACGCTAAATCATCAAATTTTTTGTATAAATTTCGATTTTGGTTTAATAATAAACATAGTTCTGAAGATCACTTAAAGCTTTAGGTGTGAAACATACATAACCTGTTGTTTTTGTTTTACAAAAAACACAATATTAAAAAAACTTTTTTTTTATAGGAAAGCAAAAATTATTCAATAAAAAAAAAACCACTAATAGTCTATTTGGAGAAATGCTATTTCAAAAAAGTATTTCTTTTAATTTAAATTCTGTATAAAGTTTTGATAGAATTTAATTATTAAACATATTTTTAGATCAGATTAAATTCAGGGGATAATGTTTAAATATAATAATTTAAAATCAATTTTTTAATTTAAAATATTTTTTTTAACGTTAACATATATTTATCAAACTTGAACTAGTAAATTGATGGTTCGTCCAGATTTTGATCTAATTAAATAAAAAGTGCAAGATTATATTTTATAAAGTAACTATACTAAGTTTATTACAAAAATTTCCTCTAAAAAAACAATTAAATCATAAACATCTTCACATTTTACAAACTGTTATTTATATTATAGGTTTACAAACAGTTTTTCGTTGCTATAGAATAGATGTTAAAAAAATGATTAATTGAAAATTTCAAGGTAAGCTTTTAGTTGCTTTTTTTTTTGTAAAAGTAAAAGCTTGTTTATTGATATACCATAGTAATTTTGCTTTCTTTTTTGATATAACACAAACATTTATTTTTGGTTTTTTTTTTAATTTAAGAAATTCCTAGTTCAATTAGTTTTGTGAACTTTTTATAATGTTCTACGACTGGGAAAGGGGTAAAATATGCCTAATATAAAAAATATAGTTTCAAGAAGATACACATTACTGTTTATAACTTTCTAAATTCATTTTAATACTTAAAAAAAACTTTTCAGTTGTTAGAGTCCTCTTTTACTTCTTACCACTGGCAAGTGCTATCCAAAATTCTTTTGCTAACTATTCTAATCTGAAAAACAGGAGTTAATCAATATGCATGATTTCTTATACGGGAAGTTCTCTTAATAATCCTTGACTATGATGAATGCACTGCGTTCATCTAATTTTTGATATTGTCCCTGATCTTGTTTTTTTATACTAATAGTTCCCTCTTAGCGTTAATGTTGCTGACTGTTTAATTTGGTGATTTTATGTATTTTGTAGTAACCAATTCCGATATCAGTTTTTTGTGGCTATTTATTTACATAGTATTCAAGTTGTCAGTTTTTTCGGCTTTTAAACAACTTTAAGCTTTTTTTAGGAAAAAAATCCTTTTTTAAAACATAAACTTCACCGTAAGATCTACAACAACAGCATCCGAGACATTCCTAAGACCGGTTTTGTCCTAATTAGGACTCATTAGGCAGGAATAGTCGCGAGAAATCGCTGTTGTGATCTTAATCAAGCGGGCTTAAGTACAAAGTACTGAAGCGACCGTTTGTGGGTAAAGTTGAAAAAATGGCACAGCTAAATCATTTACAGCCCAACGTCTTAGACATTGTCAGCTTATTGTGAGATTATAGTCTGCGTTTTTTAAAACAGTATGTTTTTACGTAATACAATCAAATCGTCTTCAAAGTGATTCATTGTTTGGTCGGATCTCTTTGTAGAAACTTTTTCTAAATAGAACAATTGAACTTATCTTTAACATTAGTATTTTTTTCTTCTTATTGAACTAGTTGGCTGCACATCTTGTTTTATTTAGAAATATAAAGGTCATCTCAAACATATTTATTAAATATGCTTGTTTTAAGTGATATGGAACATTTAACTCTTTTTTTATTCTATAGGCACCTACTACTTGTTTTTTCTAAACTAGGCTGTTTTTTCAGAGCTCGAACTTTACAATGAGCCTCTATTAATATAAAGCTAAAATCAAATTTATAAAGAGCTGCACTTTACAAAGATCATATTTTCAATGTTATTAGTTTATTAAACGACAAAACAAGACGCTCAAAATATTTGGTCTTAGGACCTGGTGCACGAAAAACCTTTTGGTTATCGAGTCGCACACCACAGATACATTTTAACGTCTTGTCCAACACAATGTGTATATAGACTCCGTAAAAAACGCAGCTCTTTATAAGTTCGATTGTAATTTTCTATTAATCATTTTGAAACATCATCATTTGACCCGAATACACTCATCAATAGTTTTTATATTTTTTTGTGGCCTCTCCTAAGTTCTAGCAGTTTTAAGTTTATTGTAAACATAATAAGCTTAATGTTTTAAAGCGGTTTAATTACAGCAAAGAGAACTAAAAATAGTTAGAACTTATTAATACATAGTTTATGAACAGATTTAAAGCAAAGTTTACGATAAAGTTTAAATAAGCGAGGCTGAAGTTTCGCAGATATTCAAAATCAGATATTCGCATTTTTGAACATTTATTAGCTATAAACAAGTTTTCGTATAGAATTAATTGAGCTTACAATTCTTATTCAATTTAGACAAAAAACATATTAAACGATTCGTCTTGCTTTGTAGATATTACATTTTTGGTTTAGATTAAATGAAATCATCAAAAAATGTTGTTTTTTTTAACTTCAAAGTTCAACTAATTTTTTTATTGTTTGTTCTATATAAAACAACTAAGTTTCGTAAAAAAATTAACGGAGCTTACAATTCCTATTAAACTTAGACAACAAACATCTTTAACGATTCGTCTTGCTTTGTAGATGTCACATTTTTGGCTTAGATTGAATAAAATCATCAAAAAAATTGTTATTTTTGACCTCAAAGTTCAACTAATTCTTTTCTTTATATAAAAGTTTGAGACAACAATTCATTTTGCAGTTTTTTTTTTGTGAACTAAAAATTTTTCAATCTGCCCTTTTCAATAGTACGCCTTAAGAAACTGGATGATCTATGGGACAAATAAGCCAATAAAAAGTCAATCGGCAATAGGTGAACATTTGTTAAATAACTTAGAATGCGCAAAAAACTATAACGATAATATGTTTTCAATTGTTTGTAAAGGACGTAACATGTATCATTTAAGTGTTTTAGAATCTATATTTATAAAAACTAATAAACCAAGTTTATGCAAACAAAAATTTGTTTATAACTTTAATTTGTTTAAATTATTGTAATTCGCTACTAAGTTTTGTTTTTGTTGTTTAATTTTATTTTAAAGAAAGTTTAAATAAGTCGGTTTTCTCTTATTAAAATTGCTATTAATGCTTTCAATTTCTAGTACTTTAGCTTTATACTTTAAATTTTTTAAACAACTTTATAACAGCATCGCATAGTACATAAAATTTTATTTACCTATAATAACGCATAATCTTACAATTTTATTAAGTTTACTATTATACAAAAATCTATTTAGTTATCTACAAGAACTATTGAAAAGGGCAGATTGAAAAGTTTTTAGTAGTTCACAAAAAAAAAAAACTGCAAAATGAATTTTTATATAAAGTAAGTACCTCAAAGTTCATTTAATTCTTTTCTTGTTTATTCTCTATATAACAACTAAGTTTCGTAAAAAATTAATGGAGCTTACAATATTCTTATCAAACTTAGCCAAAAAACATATTAAACGATTCGTCTTGTTTTGTAGATATTACATTTTTGGTTAAGTTGAATAAACTCATCGAATTTTTTTTTTTACTTCAAAGTTCAACTATTTTTTTTCCTGTTTATTCTATATAAAACAACTAAGTTTCGTCAAAAAAAAATTTAGCTTACAATTCTTATTAAACTTAGACAAAAAAAATCTTAAAAGATTCGTCTTGCTTTGTAAACATTACATTTTCGGTTTAGATTTAATAAAATCATCAAATAATTTTGTTTTTTTTTGACTTCAAAGTTCAACTAATTTTTTTCTTGTTTATTCTATGTAAATCAAAAAAAAAGTTACGGCCTAAAACCCAGTCAATATTTCCGTCGGTTTTCTTAACAAATGTAAACTTCTAATTTGACTTTTCAACTCTACATTATTTCAAAAAAATAGTTTAAGCCTTTTGTCTCGTTTAAAGATATCAAATATTTGTTCAGGTTAAAAATATACACAAAAATTTAATACAGATTTTTAATCAAACTTTTTCTACCGCTTTTAAAAATTGTGTACTGTTGTGTCGTGTAAAAGCATCATGCTTATACTTTTGCTATTTCAACCAATATATTTTTATTCATACGTCATGATAAACTGTTACTATTTCCATTATTCTAATTCTATTATTATTTTATTTAATATAAACCAAAAAGGTAATTATCTACAAAGCAAGACAAATCGTTTTAGATGCTTTTTGTATAAGTTTTTTAAGAATTGTAAGCTCCATTAATTTTTTACGAAACTTAGTTGTTTTATATAGAATAAACAGGAAAAAAGTTAGTTGAACTTTGAGGTTAAAAAAAACAATTTTTTTTGATGATTTTATTTAATCTAAACCAAAAATGTAATATCTACAAAGCAAGAGAAATCGTTTAATATGTTTTTTGTCTAAGTTTAATAAGAATTGAAGGCTTCATTAATTTTTTTACGAATTTTAATTTTTTTATAAAGAATATACAAGAAAAGAATTAATTGAACTTTGAGGTCAAAAAAACATATTTTTTGATGTTTTAGTTCAATCTAAGCCAAAAATGTAATACCTACAAAGCAAAACAATTCGTTTTAGATATTTTTTGTCTAAGTTTGATAAGAATTGTAAGCTCCATTAATTATTTACGAAAACTTGTTTATAGTTTATAAGTGTTCAAAAATGCAAATATCTGATTTTGAATATCTGCGAAACTTCAGCTTAATGTGAATAGTAACAGTTGAAATAACGTCTTTTTTAATTGGAGGTACTTTTAGCCCTATTATGTTAAATATGTAAATGTAAAATATAAACCTAACTTTTATGTTTAATAGTAAAAAAGCGTAAACACTTTTATTGAAACATAACTAATTTGGTTAAACAGTATATGTGTAATGTATACCAGTGGCGTTGCGTGGTATTTTGGTCAGGGGGTGCGCAAATTTTTTTCTCAAAAAATCCTCTAAATTAAAACTTTTGTAATAAGCTATAAAAAAACTTTTTATAAGTAATATAATTGAAATAAATTTATTAAGTAAAATAAGTTTGTTAACTGTTTTAAAAAATATTTATATATTACAAAATTAAACAATTATTTATAAGTATAAATTTCATTTGAATTACTTATACTTGCAAAAATGTAAACTTACTAAACAAAAATTATTTTTATTACTTACAGTAAGCTTTATTTCTTTAAAAATTAATATATTCAATAAAACGAAAGTATCTGTTTTATTTACGAATATAGTATCAACCTCTTTAATATACAATACAACAGTGATAACAACACCTCATTGCACATAATTTTAATAAAATTACACAGAAGTTAAAATAGACCAACTTTATAACTCTTATTACAGTTTATTACAACTTTATAAAATAGTTAAAAGTATACTCTTTAAATTTAATTTATTTGATTGTATTTGTTTAAAATAAAAATCACAAACAAAGTTTATTTCTCATAGGCCGACACGCTTTTTCTTGTACGTTTACAAAAATAAAGTTCAGAAAACTAGCAGTAGTCTTTACAATGTAGCATAAAAAAAAAATTTGTAAAATTGTTTAATTTTTTTTTCTTTAAGCGTGACGTATTTTTGTAAACTTTTTGTAGAAAAATAATCTGCCATAAGGTTATACTACAGCGGTGCGCTATATTAATTGTGTGCTTTTTGAGTCTAAATTCTTATGAAGTTAATGAAGTTATGAAATTTTTCCTTATGGAGTTTTTCATCAACATCGGTGCGCATTTGCAATTACGCACCAAATCAGTATAATGAGTAATAACATATACTTTCCTAACTTGTCACTAATTGGTATTCAAAATTTCGTTTAACTTTTTGAATACTCGATAAACAGAGTTGAAAAAAGGCAAATTAAGCAGAAAAAATAAACTATAAAGGATAAAGATACTACATTCTTTTTTTTTACACTTTTCTTTTTTTGGGTGGCACGCATGCGCCAGTGTCCCTCCCCACGCTACGCCCCTGATGTATACTATGTTTTTAAACCCTGATTTTTTCTTTGTATAACTTTTTAGTTGTGCTGTAGTTGTTCTACAGTAAAAAAAAATTGCTGACGACACTTACTATACGGAGAAAAACATAAGTTATAAAGTTTGTTTTTGATTACTTCAATTATCTATACATACTTCTTTTTATCACAGATGTTTTTGTGTCAAAACTAGTGATGTACCGAACTCACTATCCGGCCGAATATTGCCATTTTTGTCTGATATCCGGATCCGGCCGGATCTTGATATGAAAAAAAAATCCGGATCCGGTTACGGCCGGATTCTAATTTGAAAAAAAAGTCCGGATCCGGGCTGGCCGGATCCTAATTTGAAAAAAAGTCTGGATCCGGGTCTGGCCGGATCCTAACAGAGATCCGGCCGATTCGGATCTAGTTAGTAAAAAAGATCATACAGAAAAGTATTTTTTCAAAAACAAACCCTGTGTATATTAAAAAGAGTCATTTTCGTCAGAAAATACATTCGAAAATTAAATACCTACCGTGATTGGCTCATTTTGTACACGTGACTAATTTACATTTGTTTACATTAACTATGAAACAAACATTTCAGAAATGCAACTCTTTACCTATGTTGTAAAATTAAAAACTTTACTACCAAATTGTCAACCTTATGGCTAGCTGTTCTACTGATTATTAGATTTAAGTAATTTTAGACTCAGGTTAGTTTATACTCACTCTTACTAGTTTTTTTGACTTAAACAGTGGCAACCCTGCTAGTTTGAAGATTTTTGGGAATTTTTGAAAATCTAAAGCTGCCTCAGGCTAGTTTAGTTTTTTATAAAATCTCAGGCTAGTTTTAAAATTTTTTAAAAATATCAGGCTAGTTTTCTTTTAGATTTTAAATGAGTTTGAGATAAGCTAGTTTTTAATACTTTGTGATTTTCTAGTTACTTTTGTTCAAGAACTTGATTTTAATTGATTTTAGATTGGTAAGGCTATAGAGGGGTACACCTTGGTTTTTACAAGTTGATCTTATTTAATAGATTTTAATCTTAGCTACCAGATAATTTTTACAGCTAAACAAAATTCAAAGTAGTTTTCAAGATACAAGGGGTCAAAGCCGGCCAGCTCAATAGCTTCCTTATAGAAGGTGCAAACTAAGAAGGCGAAAAAAAAAACAATTTTATTAAAAATCTACCTCCTCCTACAGTTTTTAAGCAATCTTATTCAAATTCTCACAGTTAACTCTTTACTAAATTTTAAATCATTTGAGTGTAAGAAATTTTTTTATTTTGAGAAAAAGTCCCCTTTTTTCAAAAAAAAGGTGCTTTTTTTGAATTTTAGACCTTAAATTTGTAAATTTCAATTATTTGAAATTCCAACACTCAAAAGCTTTTAAACTATGTAAGGAATATTTTTTTGAAAATTTGAGGCACCTAGCTTAAAAAACCTAGGAGGAAATAGTTTTTTAGTTAAATGGATATTTCCGCGTTTTTAGCTTGTGCCTTCCATTAGGTCCCTATGGAACTCTCCGGCTTTGACCGCTTAGATCTCAAAAACTACTTTGAATTTTGTTAAGCTATGAAAAGCATCTGGTAGCTAATATAGTATTTTATTAAATAAGATTAACTTGTAAAATAGTATTTAACCTCCCTATAGCCTTAATTGTAAACATTACTTAAAATATTCAACCTTGTGGCTAGCTGTTCTACTGATTATTAGCTTAAAGTAATTATTTTTTGGTTTTTCAAAACCTCATTCTGACTCAGAAAAGTTTTTTGAATTAAAGAGTGGCAACCCTGATATTAGCTAAAATTAGGTGATATTCTGGTTGCCAAAAATCATGGAAAGGTTATTAGATTAGCAAAAAAGATATTTTAGTGTTTTTTATTGTTCTTTCAATTTGAAGTATTTTTTACTGTTCTTTTAATTTTAAGTTTTTCTTTTGTTCGTTAAATTTTAATAAAAATTAAATGTAAATATTGTTCAGAAAATTAGCAAACATACCAGCTACTATTTTTAACTGTTAATCTTAATAAAACATCATAAACTTTCTTATTATTTAATTATTCTAGCAGCACATTAATACTTTTTAGTCTAAATTTTTTTTTAATTATAATTTTTCAAAATTCAAAAGTATATAGTTAGATATAACACATAAAAGATAAACTTCACACAATTATACTTAGGATGTACAATTAGTAGTTAGTTATATAAAATTGCATTATCGTACATGGTAGTTTTTATACTACTTACATTACAAATAACTTAAAGTATTAAGAATCCGGTTTCGGATCCGGCCGGATTTTAATTTGAAAAAAATATTCGGTTCCGGCCGGATCTTAATTTGAAAAAAATCCGGATCCGGCCGGATTCTAATTTGAAAAATAAGTCCGGATCCGCTTTCGGCCGGACCCGAAACTGTGGGTCCGGTACATCACTAGTCAAAACTTTATTCCGACTAACGGCGTTTCACTGCTCTCAAATAAAATAAAGAAATGATCTACGGAGTCTAAAAAAAGCTCTATTCTTAGAGCTTTTTTGAGACTCCGTAGATCTGTTCTTAAATTTCTTTGAGAGCAGTGAAACGCCGTTAGTCGGAATAAATTTTTGACACAAAAATATCTGTGGTATATATTCCAATAAGCTTAGCTTATCAGGCTATTCATGATTTAACGCCTTTTAACGTTACATCTCATACTTCTTTTTATTAAGTTATTGTGAAAATAGAGAAGCTCTCCGCAAGAAATTGTAGCTGCCATGCCAGTTAATGTTTCAAATAAAACACAACGGTTTTGTAAGACTTTTTTCTTAATATATAAAATAGACCAGTTCATCGATCACTTTGTTGAACAAATCATTAGCATACGTACTCGTTTTATCGTAAAACTTTGTAAGAATTGTTACACAGGTTTGATTTTAGACTGGTTTTATTGAGCCTGTGCTAACTCTGAAAAAAAGGAAAAAAACGCTTAGATAATTCACTAAAGACATTGTTTAACTAGCAAGTATAGTTTAAAAGATTTGCTTGCGCAGTTTTACTAATTTTTTAAATAACGTATGATAAATACACAAAAAGTAAACGTTAGAAACCATTAGCTTCATGAAAGAGCTTGATTGCTTACATGTTACAAGTTTTTTGATTTAAAAGTTGATAGTGATGTCATAATGAATTTACAATAACGCGCAATATTTACAAGGTCTTGTTTGTAAAAGGATCTTCAATTAACTTGCATAAAAGTTTCAATTAAAAATGCAAAGTAAAAAAAAAAGATTATGCATATTTTATAAAATATAAACGAAAATTTTTATTTAAAATGTTAACTAATGAAGTAGAATTACAAATAGTTATTTGTAGAAAATAGTTTTATGTAAAAAAACTTTGATTTATCTTAGTTTTACAGCAATTGAATTTTGGCTTAAATTAACGCTATTCCCGCACGTCTTTTAATAAGATATTTTTTAATTAGTATTTTAAATTTTAATTGTCAGTTTTAATTATTAAAGTTCACTATTAACTGACAATGTCATTTCAACTACTCGACTACGACGTTAATACAGTGGAATTTCTACATTTTAATAAGAATATAATTTAACTAAAACTTTTTTATGTTATTCTATCTTCTAAAAAAAAATACTTTAAATTTATTACTGAAGTTTGATAAAAAAGCATTAAAATTATTGTAAAAACACTAACTTTTTTATTTAGGTAACTTAAAAGTAAATAATTCTATTAACAGTCAATATTTATATACAAACGTATCCAAATTCTAGTTTTAAAGAAAAATTTAAAGGACACTATCCCAAATTTAATTAAACTTGTTAATATTTAACGTTTAATTTACTAAAGTTGTAATAATTATTTATTGATCAAATAAAAGATTTTTACATAGTAGGTTAGTAATCATAATGTCTGTATCATCTTTTCACATTTTCAATTGTTGAATAAGATCTATGTAGTTGATTTATCATAAAAAGTATAATTGCTTACAATAAATAATAGTATTTTATTACATTAAAAATATTTTAGACACAACACGCTCTAAGAAGATTAATAAGTATTCGTTTTTAGTCTCAGACAAGGTTTAATTGAAAATATTAGGTAAGGTAATTTTTCTAGTCTGTGGGTCAGATTTACCAGAAAAAGTCTTTAGCGGGTCAGATTTGTTAATGGAAATCTTTGTGGACCGCGTATTAAAAATAAAATTTTTTACAAATTAAAAAGCTCTTCAACATAAAACTGTAATGAAATGATCATTTAATAAGCACCATTGTATACTAAAATTTTAATTAAGAGCACATTTCAAAATATATATTGAAAAAAACTTAGTTATTTACCAGTACATATATAAAACATTCGCAGGTTTAAAAGTACTAAGAGTTTTTACAAATGTACTGATAAAGCTCTGAAGACTTATGTTTATATTTTTCTAACTTCATTTGTTTTGCACAAGCTAAAAATACCTTGTCACAGATTTCTACTTGATAGTTCGTAGGATGCCCACTCTTAGTTCAGATGTATTTATGTGTTAACATACTTTTATTGTAAGCGTAAATACAAGTAGCTAGAAATGATATAGCGAACTATATAACTTCAGTTGATATACTTGATCTTAATTAAACAAAATAATAGTAGAATTTAAAGATTTTCTTAAGCTTGTTCTTAGTTTTACGAAAAGTAATAAAACTGACTAGTGGACTAAACAGTACGTCAAACAAACATGATACTTGGTAAAGTTTGTTCAGCATATAAAAATAAAAAGCTTGTTGAATTATATTTATTAAAACACTGATTAAGTTATTTACGAATCGGTTACTGTTTTTCAAATGGTTTATTTTAAAATATCTCGAAAGCGTTAAACTTTTACAGTTGAAAGATTCTATTTGAATAAGATTTTATTCAACTGATTATCTCGTTTGATCAGGTTCAAGCGAGTGAAACATTGTATTGTTAATAAAATATAAAATTTTGAACTGTTGAAAGTATATAGATTGTTTATGACGTAGTATGTTATTATGTACAAGCAGAAACTTTAGCACAGATTTATAAAACCGTTAGTCTTGAAGTATTGGTAAGTGATATTATCAATTTATTAGTTAAATAGTATTAAAAACGATAGTTACTATCATTCATATAAAACTAGTTTTGTAACTATTCTTAACTTAACTATAAAATTGTGGTTTATTTATAATTTGAACAATAATTTATCTACATTAGCAGACAAATTATCAAGACTTTATTAAACAGATTACCAAAACAATGTTATAGTCTAGTTTCTCTGAAGTCTTTAGTTGTTAATTAAATCTCAAAAAACTGTTTAAACAAACAAATAGAAAGTGTTTTAAGTAAAAGAAAAGCCTAAAAATTGATATTACTGCTGGTAAAATCCAACTAAAAATAACTTAAACTGGTTTGTGTCTGATATCAAAAATTTTTACATAACTTATATGAACTAAAATATGGTAAATACGAATTGTATATTCTCTATAGTACACATATACATAACATATACAAAACAAAAAAGAATTTAAAACTAGGAAATCTGTACTTAAATGTTTGTAAATCTAATGTATAAAATACTCATTGAATATAAACTAAAGTTTAAAATGGTCGTTTCGATGGTTACTATAAAAGTAAGAAAAAACTACAATTAAAAAAATTAAATGAATAAACAGCATAATTGCATCTTGACCTTTAGTTGTAAATATTTTATTAACTAAAACTTTATGTAATTTAACTATGTTTTATTTTTTCAAGACTTTATTGCGCAAATTAAATTTCGGTCAAAAACCTCGTCAGTGCTTATATAAAAATCAATTCGTATTTTAGTATATTCTCTGTTCATAAAGAATTAATTTACTTAACTAAAATCATTCTATATTAGTCACAGCAGTTTAAGTAATTTTTAGTTTGTTTTTACCCACAATCTTAGCAATTAATAGCGTTTTGTTTTTTTATTTACAATATCTTTCAATTGTTTGTTTCAAAACTTTTTTAAGATTTAATTAACAACTGACGATCTCTAGAGTGAAACATTGTTTTGATAATTATTGAATAAAAACTTGATAAAGTTATTATTTAGTCTTTAGTTATTATTTAAATACTAATACATAATAAATTTAAATAAATAAATCTAATAGTGTACTGCATTGTAATTCTATTATACTGCATCTAGTATCAATAAAGTTTACTATAACTAATGGAACATATGATTTCTAATAAAAAAGTTATTATCAAGAATTTGAAGTTTTCGGAAATACTAGTATTTTACATCAAAGTAATCATTATATATGGACTTTCAATATAAATTGTTTAGAAAAAGTATGCTGATATTTTGTAAAAGCTAGTAAGATTTTATTAATCTAGGTTTGCTTAAAGTTAACAAACTTATGATTAATGCTGTTGGGCAACCGCAAAGTATAAGACTGCATATATAAGAAAGTATATAAGAAAGTATAAGTAAGTAATATAACTGCCTAATTTTAATTGCTTTGTTTAAGAGTTTTAGCTAAAAGCAATCGTTTTATTAACTTTTTGAATTTTATTCAACTTTGTTTCTATATGAATTTTTTTTTTTTGAAACACCCGGCAAGCTTGTTAGTGAACAGTAGGGTTAACACCAATGACATTTACATTACAGAATTAGATTTTGTAAAAAATAAAAAAATTTAACAATTTTTTTTGAATATATATTAACTAGGCGTATTTGTTTTATTTTAAAGTAGTATACAGGTATGGCCAAAAGTTACTGGACTAATTAAAAAACGATTAGTTAGCATAAATAAAAAACATAAATGAAAAATTGACCAACAATAATTTTAACATAGTTATTTGAAGTTATCAACCAAATTACGCAGTGTTTTCTTGGGCGTTTTAGCACGTTCTCTCAGATAGGATGTTTCAAAGCTCACTTAGATGAACAACAGAAATTTTTTTTCTTTAAACATAGACCATACCAAAAAATCCAATAAATTTAAATTAGGCAATGCAGGAGGTCACATCTCCTTACTCGAAAATTACTTTTTCATTAGTTTTAAATTATAAATAAGTTTATGGATGGTGCTTTATCTTGTTAGAAGGTGAAAAGTTGATCTTAAAAATATTTTTATATGTTTACAAAAGCTAGAAACAAAATTAAATGAATGTAGAGACTTGTGTTGACTTAAACCCTTTGTTGAAAGAAAATCAGAGGTGTCTTCCAGGATTTGGAGGCTTAAGCCCACACAATGAGTGAAAACGGCTTTTGTCGGTAGCAAGCTCTTCTCACGGACTCATCATTACTGTTGAAGCTTTTGCGTACACTGAGTCATTCTGGATTATCACATAAGCATTGGCTTTAAGAGTTTTTATTTAAAAACGATATCTCGCTCTGCCGTGCCAGCATTCAATTCTTTGTGAAGAATCTTTGCTCAATCAAGTATTTAGGTAAGTGTGAAGTGTTATTGCTTTCTCATTTTTTAAGGAGCAGTTTGAGATAATTTCTAATGATTCTTCTCATTGAGGTCACAGTCACATATTTTCTTTAGCGATTTGCATAACAGATCTTTTTGGTTCCCACCTTTTCAATATTTTATAATAAGGCAATGTTTGGTCTTCCATTCTTAAGAATTTTTTTAGATGCATCAAGCTTCTTTTTCACAACATGGTAAACAGTAGATTCGGTCAAATTCAATAACTTGAGGCCATAGGGAATTCCGAATTTTTTTTCAAAAAAATTTATGTTGTTTAAACATTAATGACCAGTTACATGCAATAAAATAAACAAGACATGCAATTCAGCAAACTAAATATATTTCGAGCAACTGTTATAAGTAGAGTACAAAGCTAAAAAAGATAAGATTTTTTACACTTATATAGTAACAAATTAATCATAAGTCATTAAAAGAGTATCAAAGACGAAAACAATTAAATTTACTTACAAAGAGTTAAACCATAATAATTACAATATACACTATTATATTGCCAATATCACGACTTATAAAGTATATTGTATTATGAAAATAAAAAACAGTATAATCAAAATCTTTTTACTTACAAAAAAAGTTTCCTTAGTAAACTATAAATAGTTTCCAGTTTAACAAAATCGAAAATATTTCTACTATTATTATTTAAAATTTGTTTAAATTATAACTACTTGCAATTGTATGATTTTGAGGTGAAGATAATCATGGATTTGCATAAATTGTTTTACTATCTTATGGTAAACTTTTAAAATTTTATTTATAATAATTTTTTACAACTTATTATGTAAAAAAACCAAAGGTTATCTTCACGTCAAAACATTAATAATACAAGGTGGTAAACATTTTATGCCTAACATTTTTTTTCTATTCAGAAAAGAAAGATGATACACCATCTAAATTTCTAAATGCTTCAAAACGTTTTTCTATTGATGAACATTTAGTAAATAACCTTACGTGTGCAAATGGTTATAATTTAAACATATTAAAAAGTTGTGGTAGTATTTTCAATTTAATTAAACTAGAAGCTGTTTGTGTTTTATTAAGAAAACCTGTTTTATGTAACCACAAATACTTTATGCTATTTCTTTATTGTCCTGGACGTTGAAAGGGATCCAATAGGTGTGCGACTCGATAACCGAAAGGTTTATTCGTGCACCAGGTCCTAGGAACAAAAATGTTGAGCATTTTTTTGTTGTTCAATAATCAATGTTTTCATAAGTCGTCTAATTGTCATTACAACAATGTGTAGATAAATACTAAGGTTAGCTATTTGTAAGTAAGTTTAATTGCTGCTAATTGTTATTTATTACTCTATTAACTACTTTAATATTACTTAGGTACAAATAAGTTTAGTAAATCTTACTAACTTTGTACTCTACTGATGAGAATAACTCGAAATATATTTAGTTTGGTGAATTGTTTGTCGCGTTTATTTTACTATTGAAAATATCAATATTGACTTATCTTAAAAGCCTCCTCAGTATACACATACACCATTACGTACTTATCATAGAACAAAATATCAACAAAATTTGAAATATAACCAGTTTTATAAAAGGTTTTGGATACACTGGTTTATAAAAATAAAATTCTATTGCAGGTTTAGTAAAGTACTCGCAAAATACTTATAAACTAATGTTTTAAATTTTGAATAAAATTATAAGTACTTTAAAAGCATTTAAGTGAAATATTAAGATACAAAATTAATTTAAGTAAGTTATAACCTAGCATGCTTTAAAATTTTTAAGGAAAATAAATAACTACACAATTAATCTCGATTAACTTAATTGTATGTTATCTCATCTAAAGTAAATTAATTTTAACAAAGCTTTTTTTCTTATGTCTTACATTTTAAAAAAGAAAAGTTTTTTTTAGAGAACTATAAGTATAAATAAAACATTAGCAGTGAAAAAAGATACATTAACAACATCAATAAAATAAAGCTGTTTTAAATTATACTACAGCATAAATACTTATTAAATTAATGTTTTAAATTTATAAAATAAACCTACAGATTTTTTTGTAATGTTTACAAAAAACAGGTTTAGATTAATTCACGAGCGTTTTTATAACTTAAATGAACAAATTAAAAGAAAAAAATAATAGTTTAAAGAAAGAAAGAATGAAAGCAAAAAGAGTAAAAATTAAAGTTAAAATACTAAAATCTTCAACAATTCAAACTGAAATAGCATATAATAAAAATGTATTGCAAACAAACAACTCTTTACCTGAGCTCAATAACCAAGAACTATTTTTCTGTTTAAATGAAAACATACAAAGTACTTATAATAAACTACAAAAAAATAAAAAAAGTGAAAATTACTACAACGAAAATATAAATTTTAAAGACAACTTATTCCAAAAATCAGCAGCTGGTCGTATTCATAACAAATTATTTCCCATTGTCAACAAAACTATTTACAAAACAGCTAACTTGCAAGATGAAAAAATACATAAAGAATCTATTGAACTTAAAATTCCTAAAAGTACAACGAAATTAAAAAGAATTGAAGCTTGTCATTATCTTAAAACAAGAATACCACACAACTTAATTTTACATTTAATCAAAAAACGCCGAGTAAAAAGACACAAAGCATTGTATTTTAAAGAAAAAACTACTGCTTAAAACTGAAAAATGAGGAAAACTTCATCAATAATTGAGGTAGCCTGTTTTGTTTAGAAGTTTTGAAGTTATTCTGATTCAAATACTACTCAGCATTCTAAAAACTGACTTTAAAAAATTATTAGCAATAAAAACGTCAAAAAAAGATAACGATACTTTACTTTTACTAGCGAGAATAAACTAATAGAAAAAAAATCGATCATTTTTATTTTTTAGAACTAAGTAAAAAGTAACAAAACAAAATTCAACAAAAGTTTAATGTTAAAAATAAATTGACGTAAACTACTTGTTGAAAGAATTTAAGTTTATATTTGTTGTTGTGTTTAAAATATAAAATTTTAATAACAACTTTACAAACGTCTTAGGAAAAACGATGTTAGTTAAAAAACTATTTACAAAATAAGTAGCAATTTTATATTTAGGCAACATTTTATTAGACGTTGAACTGTAGCTAAAACTATAAATAAGATTTAACTGACTACAAATGTATTGTTATTTTTTTTTCATAACTGGTTCTTCTTTGAATGAAAAAGATGATCCGGGTCTTTTTAAAAACTTGACATCATTATCATAACCTTGTATTGGGACTGATGTTACGTCATTTTTATTTATTAATTTTTGTGATGACAGAATAAATTCGCTCGAAATTTTCTGATGCATTATGTTTTGAGAACTTTTGTTTTTGTGTTCAGCATATATATGAAATCCTTTTTTTTTAGTTAAAACTTCACTTGATGTTACATCACGGACACCTGCACTTGTAATGATGTAAGTAATAATACCGGGTGGCTTTGTTGGTGATTTCGTTAAATATGCAGTCCTAAAAAAATTTTTTTATCTCAACTTAAAAAAAATAGTTACATAAAACCAACCTCTATATTCTGCAAATAAATCTATAAACGTAGATTTTTAAAATTAAGGTCTTTAAAATATTTATACTTATACATATCATTTTTAACTTTAAGTAATTTAATTTTATAGAGCAATTAATGATGAAAAACGCTTATTTAAAATAAATTCGTAAAAATAAGAATTAATAATAAAAAAGAAAACTTTTCAAACTTATAATTTTCTTAAGCTGTTATAAAGCGACTTTTATATAGGACAATTTTATTATGCAGTGAATTAGTGTTTTGAAAGCTTCAGAAAATTTGTTTACTTCCAAGAAAAGTAATCAAACTAATATTTGTACTAAAATAACTAGTTTGTTAACAAAGATAAGCCATCTGTAAATAATAATTCTAAACAAATCTAATTCAATGGTCGTTTATTTATACTATCTAACTTATAATGAGCTTATTATTTTAATAATAATAGTAAAACTAATAACTATAATAAAGTAATTTTCCTTAACTAATAATTTATTAACTGATTCTATAATTGTAAAAAAAAAATTGAAACAAAAAGTAGTAAATTATCACAAAACCTAAAATTTTTCAAAAGTTTTTGAGTTAAAGTTTTATAATATTTTAACCTTTACATTTAATAAGTTAAACTTGCTATAGCAACAGTACTTTTTTGTCTGTTAATTTATTTAGCTTCAAGTAATTAAAATTTTTAGGAATACTAGGTGTTTAAAATACTGATTGTTTAAAGGCCCTTATCATTGAATGGTACCTTGTTAAACTTTAATAACAAGGTAAGTTTTACATGCCTCATACCTTAAATTTGAAATACATAAAATCTGTACATCATAAAATTAGTATAATCTTATAACCACTTTTTATTTGTATTGGGTTGATTTCTAAGCATAATTTTTAACGCGGGAACGTAACTCCAACACTCTCCTAACGCAGGGACAACACAGCTCGTTCTATCATTGTTAAAACGTGTTGTTGCCTAAAATAAAAAAAGTGATCAAAGCCTCATTCTCAATATGTGTATAAGGACCTAAATAACTTAAAATAATTAAAGATTAATGTAAAAAATAATTATAATGACCTGCCTTGGTTTTAACTATTTAATCTAAGCTAACTTGGTTGATAACAACAACTGCAATATCTTGCTTTGCAGCTATTTTTCTAAGTTTCTTTACCATATCCAGCATTATTCGTGTTCTTGTAGTCAATTCTTCAGATCTAACTGCGTTTGCTACACTATCAATAACGACAAGTCTAACCTAAATACAGATTTTTTTTTACAAAATAATTGAAAATCTCAAATCACTTTAATATCAAAGGGTTGTGTACTGTAGAGATAAAAAACTATTAATACAAGTACATAGTTTTCAAAACTATTTTGTAATATAACAAAATTGTAATTGTAACCTTAAGATATTATTTAATTTAGAAGTTTTTAAAAATAGTACAATAAAAATTGCAGGATTCTTTTTTAAAAAGTTTTCATTTCCAAAATATTAACTTTCTAAAGCTTAAAATACTAGTTATATTGTTTTTACTGAAATCTATAAAAAATTACTTTCAAGGCCATAAGGGGTTCTAAGAGTTTTTTTACAAAAAATAACATTGACTCTTATACAAGTATTTTAAACTTAAAGTCATTTTGGTTAAAAAAAAAGTTTTAATTAAATTTTGAGACATATTCAGTTTATTAATATTATAAAATTAATTTATTAATTCATGAATTTATTTATAAAACAGTGTTGAAGTCAAACAATAATGATGAGATTCACAATTATAATAAATATCTTAATCAAATAGAGTATAGTCCGTTTTATAAAAAGTTTCCTATTCAAATGTATAAACCAGAAATTTATATTGTCAAATTTGTGGGAAGTTTGAAATTATATCTAAATTTTAATTATTTAAACATAAGACTTAAAATTTCATGAGCTATTAAAGGTTTAAAGAAATGTTATAATTTAAAAAATATGGAAAATGTAATTTATGGTCAAAACTCCACAAATTAGCTTCAAAAAAGAAGAAGAAGAACTTTTGATCAAACTTATAAAATTCCATGTACTTTAGTTTTTTTAATAAGCTTAAAAATAGCTGTTAGAATTAAGATTGGTTTTAAGCAGAAGAGAAATTATATTTTAAATAAATTAGTGATATTTTTGCCTTTTTAGCTTACGCCTTAGTTTTGCAAAAAGTAAACGTGTCTGATTCAGAATTGCAATTCTTTGGAAACAAAAAAAAGCCTGAGTTTATGATATGATTAAAAGAGATGATAAAAAGTGTTAGTATGAGCCAAAAGAGATGATCAATAAAACTTTAATATATAAAATAGTGAAATAAATATAAAATACTTACAAAAAAGGATATCAAAAAAAATTCCAGTCATAAAAACATTGAGAATTGGGAAAAATAGAAAAACTAACCGGAGTTTTGCAAAAAAAAGCCTAAATTTTTCTAATATTTCTAAATAACTTGAGCTATGCTGAGTGTCTGGCAATCTTACTAAAAACTGTGATCAGACTCTACAAAAAACATAAATTTGTAAAAACAAAGTTGATCCCCCAATGGCCTTAAGTTAAATTAATGCAAACATATTTTTGAAAAAGAGTTGCCACTCTTTGAGTCGAAAAACTGTTCTGAGTGACCTTAGACTATCCTGAGTCATACTGATTTTTTTAAATCGTTAAAAAAAATTAAAAATTACTCGAAATCAATAAAAATCAAGTGCTTCAACGAAATTGGTTGTAAATAAACAAAATGTTGAAGCAATATATCAAATATCATTTAAAATCTAGAAAAAAAAACTGGTGTGAGATTTTCAGGAAACTTATAACTGTCCTGAGTGTTTTATTACAAAACTTAAAATATCCCGAGTTGTTCTGAGTCATCCGGAGGTTTTCAAAAACTTCAAAATATCCTGAGTGTGTGGCAACTCTCTTAAAAATACTGTTAATAATTTTTATAACTTCAAATAACATTAGGATGAGAATTGATAAACTGAGTAAGCTGATGAACAACTGCCAATAATTCCACCGCTTCAATGCATCTAAATACATATATTTTTGATAAAAAGTCTTCTATGCTTCTATTTGCTAACACATTATATTTACCTGTATTGATACAAAAAACTATTTATAACTATTTTAATCAGTATACTTAAGTAAAAGAGGAGATAACAAATAAGTGTAGAACTGGTTACTTTTTGGAACTGCAACAATTTTGGTAGTTACAATTACTTTTGACTAAGTTTGAACAACTAACAGGAAAATTTTTAGCTAGTTATTATTCATAACTTTTAAATAAGAATAAACTATATGATTCTTAGCTTTATACCATTTGTATGCTA
The DNA here is from genome assembly GCF_965202585.1 of Thalia democratica. Taxonomy (NCBI): domain Eukaryota; kingdom Metazoa; phylum Chordata; class Thaliacea; order Salpida; family Salpidae; genus Thalia; species Thalia democratica. The sequence goes on along the minus strand of NC_139167.1, from coordinate 43,163,521 downwards.
CCTTGCAACAAAGAATCTGTAGAACTTGTAAACTTTGATAGTTTGAAATGTTAGTTGTCTCTTTATAAAAATGGCTAATAAAAAATGCAGATAAACTACAAAGAATTTGAAATAGTGGCAGTACTTAATACTATACTTATTTTGTTTTTCATTTTTATATGTAGTTTTACTGTATAATACATCTTAATAGAAAAAATTTATTATACAATTTCATTTTCCTAAAAACTTATTCTAAACCAAAAATAGTTTAGCCACTCTGAGTTTTTTATATACTAACAATACTATTTCATAAAAACTTTATAAAAGTTTTATAAAATATAAAACTTGTTTATCTTTTAAGATATGTTATATTTTGTTAATAATTTTGTATACAATTATACAGACACATTTTAAATTGTCAAATTACTCTCAAATTTTAGGAAAGTATACTTAAAGGTCAATCTGAGCTGAAAAAAGCTGAGTCAGGAAATTTTGCAACAGATTTTTTAAGTTATACTCTTATCCCTAACCCACTTTTCCCAAACATATTGAAAATCAACTAAAAAATAAGGCTCTAATAATCAAAAAATATTAAAAAGAAATTTACTGACTCAGCTTTTTTCAGCTCAGATTGATCTTAAAGCATACCAGCCCAAATTTTTAATTTATTTTATCACTATCTTCTTTTACATTTATTAAGCAAGAGGTCTTAATATTTTGTGATAGAAAAACAAAAATATTCTTAAAATACAAAACAACAACATTGAAAAATAAGTCATGACATAGACTAGAATAAGCTTTGAAAAAGAAATAAAAATTCATAAATTTGTTTTTCAAAGTATAATTCTAAAATTTATTACAGTTACACATAAGGTTTTTTTTAACTCAAAAAATCCACTTTTGTTTTAAAAGATTCTTATATATTTAAAGATTATTTTATCTTAAAATGGCAAATATTTTCAAAAGTTTTAAATTAAGATATTTTCTTTTTTTATTTTTTTTTTTAAATCTAAAACGTATAAGTGTTAAAATTGTTTAGAAGAATCCCTAAAAACTTTAAGCCTCTAGATAAAAAATGATTTTAAATTTTCAGATTTTAAAAAGTTTTTTTTGTAATTGTAATAAAATTTATAAATACATTGGGAAAATTAAAATAACTGGATCTGGCCGATCTTGATTTAAAAAACAGATCCAGAACTGGCTTTATCCTAAAACTGATAATCTGGTAGATCACTAACTAATACTGAACTTTGTTAATGTTTTTTGGTCAAACTTTAGATTGCTTTAATAACTTGCGCAATATGTTAATCAAATACAAATATTAATATACAATTAAATTAAAAAAAAAAAAAAAAAATTTAACACTTAATTATGATTTGTTATACTAAACACAAACCTGATAAAGCTAACTTATGTAAGTTTAAATTAATCATCTCAATGAGGCGATCAGAAGAAAATGTGTTTTCAGTGTCAATAAAAATTACCTCACTATTCAATCCACCATAAACATTAGGTAACTGAGCATTTATTGCTAGCTGAAAGCAAAACTGAGTTTTGCCTGAACCACTTTCACCTGTAAAATTAAGATAAAATTGTATCAAATTTGAGGGCAATAATTCAAAAGTTATTGGAACATAAGTGACCAGTAAATATACAATAAGTTACACAAGACACACCATTCCAAAAACACTAAATATATTTCAAGCAATTCTCTTCAGTAGAGTACAATGCTAACAAATAATAAGAGTTTACACACTTATATAGTAATCAAGTAATCATAAAGTAATCAAGAGATTAATAAAAGACTAAAGCAATTAATAATAGTTAAAATCAAATAAGCCCATTTACGTTATAATTGATCTACAGTTAAACTAAACATAAATAAAATGAAAACAATCCTTATAAAATGTTACAAAAATAAAGAAAAAGTATAGTCAAAACCTTTTTTGCTTCAATAAAAACTGGTTTCCTTAACAAAACACAAATGGCTTCTAATTTAATCAAATCGAAAACATTACTACAAATTTTAATAATTTTAAATCTATTTATAATATAATTGTTTGCACAAGTTGGATTATTAACTAAATGTTCCAAAATAGATGAACATATAGATGCGTTTAAAACCTTAAGCGGTATATCATCTTTCTTATCTGACAGGCAAAAATTCTCTACACATTTTGGTATGTGTTCTTTTATTATCTTCCTTAGATGTCTGGTTGTTAATCCAATACAATTTGCTGTACAAAAGTATATATATATATATATAATTTATTCAAATGGCGATTTTAAAAAAAATTCTGGAACATATGTTTCACAAAGCTTTAATTTTTCATAAAGCTTTGATCATCAGCCAGTTAAATTCAAAATACAAAGCACTGTACTAAACAAAGATACAAAATTAAAGCTTTGTGAAACATATGTTCCAGAATTTTTTTTTTAAATCGCCATTTGAATAAATTATTTAAAAGCCCTTCAAGTGGGCTCAGTTGAAAGTGTTTACGTTTATACATTAACCTTTATATATATATATATATATATATATAGAATTAAGTTATTTAACTTAATAAATTAAATTTTTCACACTGAGCCCACCTTGAGGGCTTTATTAATAAAAAGGTTTATTTAAAGATGCAAAACTCAAAGAACTCGAGTTTCGTGATTACTCACTCATCAGCTTCAAAACAAGTTTAAAATAAAGCACAAAACAAAATCACTAATGAAGGTAAAAAATTTTTTGCATAAATAGATTATGACGTAATTTTGAAACTATCAAAAATCGTGCAAAACGGCCGATGAGTGAGTAATCACGAAACTTGAGTTCTTCGAGTTTTGCATCTTTGAATAAACCTTTATATATATATATATATTTTATATTTCAACGCTCCATTCTGCAAAAGTGTGGCAACACGGGTTGGGAAGCGCTTCCTAGAGATTGTGGACAAGAACTTTACTGAAAACCATCCATATTGTAAAGTTTTTAACAGGAAGACACTAAAAGTGTCCTACTCCTGCATGCCAAACATGAAACAACTTATAATGGCACACAATCGAAAGATATTAGACACGCAGTACAAAGAGAGGCGAATGTGTGACTGCAATAAACAAGAATGCCCGGTAAATGGAAGTTGCCTGATGGAAAATGTTATATATAAAGCGACAGTCATAACTGATAACCAGACCAAGTTTTATGTAGGGTCGACTGGACTATCGTTCAAGAATCGCTACACAAAGCACAAGTACAGCTTCAAACACGAAAAACATAAAAATACGACAACTTTATCGCAGTACGTTTGGAAATTAAAAAATGACGAAGTTAATTTTAAAATTCAGTGGGAAATATTAACAAGAACGAAAAATAAATACAGTTTAAAAAACGGATGTAAATTGTGCAATGCGGAAAAAATCGAAATTTTAAAAGTTAAGAAATCTGAATCTTTAAACAAAAGAAACGAATTACAAACTGGATGCATACATTATAGAAAGCAATTTATATAAAAACTCTGTTAATAATTTTGTCTAAAATCAACTATCTATTATTACGTAATACCTAATTTTGTATAATTTTATTGCTGTACTTACAAGTTTGCTTTTCATTGAATAAAACTTGGCTGAGGACGCGTATTAAACGCAGAAACAGCTGTACCAAGCAAAAGTTTATTTTGTGTATGTTATTTCTATATATATATATATATATACTTATATACTTTTGTACAGCAAGTTATTTACATACCAAAATGTGTAGAGAATTTTTGCCTGTCAGATAAGAAAGATGATATACCGATAAATATATATATATATATATATATAAAATAAGGTTAATGTTTAAACATAAACACTTTCAACTGAGCCTACTTGAAGGGCTTTTAAATAATTTATTCAAATGGCGATTTTAAAAATTCTGGAACATATGTTTCACAAAGCTTTAATTTTTCATAAAGCTTTGATCATCAGCCAGTTAAATTCAAAATACAAAGCACTGTACTAAACAAAGATACAAAAGTTATGCAAAAAAACAAAAAACAGTATGACGTAATATTGTACATTACAAATATTCAGTACAAAAATCGATCTACCTTCTAACTAATTAAACAACTAAAATTAACGAAAACAACAGTTATTTGACTATAAAATTCTTCAAAATTTGTTGTGTTTTAAAAGAAGCTTTTTTATATGTCGACAAGACGATATAAATTCGCTTCGCTTATTTAAACAACCTTCCTTTTTTAACTCATACATAACGGCTGTTGATTCTTTTAAGCACAGCCTACAAACAGGGTTGTTACCATCTGCTATTGGCTGTGCTCTTTTTATCACCTCCCAAGTTAATTTAAAATCAATGTTTTTGCGCTTAAGGCCGCAAACATACTTTGAAAGCTCAGTTTTAACTTAATTTTGAAACAACGGAGCAAAAAAACAAAACGACCAATAAAAGTAAAAGAAAGCGAAATATAATTTGGTATAATCCCCCATTCTGTACTTCAGTTAAAACAAACATCGGCAGAGAATTTATAAATCTAGTAAAAAAACATTTCAACAAAAATAACCCATTATCAAAGATATTTAACAAACATAATATGCGAATCAGTTATTCATGTATGGCGAATTTGGAGAGATTAATCAAGTCACATAATCAAAGGATTTTAAACAAAAGTAATTCAATCAAAAATCAAAGTAATTGCGCCGGTGGCTGTAAATACAATTTGAAGGGGGGCAATTGCCGGTCAGAGAACATTATTTACAAGGCAACAGTTAACTCTGACCTTGAAAAGAAGTTCTACATCGGCCTATGCTCCACTCAATTCAGATTTCGGTATGCCAACCATAAAAAATCCTTTAAAGGTGGTGTATACGAAAATGAAACTGAGCTTTCAAAGTATGTTTGCGGCCTTAAGCGCAAAAACATTGATTTTAAATTAACTTGGGAGGTGATAAAAAGAGCACAGCCAATAGCAGATGGTAACAACCCTGTTTGTAGGCTGTGCTTAAAAGAATCAACAGCCGTTATGTATGAGTTAAAAAAGGAAGGTTGTTTAAATAAGCGAAGCGAATTTATATCGTCTTGTCGACATATAAAAAAGCTTCTTTTAAAACACAACAAATTTTGAAGAATTTTATAGTCAAATAACTGTTGTTTTCGTTAATTTTAGTTGTTTAATTAGTTAGAAGGTAGATCGATTTTTGTACTGAATATTTGTAATGTACAATATTACGTCATACTGTTTTTTGTTTTTTTGCATAACTTTTGTATCTTTGTTTAGTACAGTGCTTTGTATATATATATATATATATATATATAATTTATTCAAATGGCGATTTTAAAAATTCTGGAACATATGTTTCACAAAGCTTTAATTTTTCATAAAGCTCTGATCATCAGCCAGTTAAATTCAAAATACACAGTAAACAAATTGTAAACAAGTAAATTGTCGAGCACAGTAAACAAAAACACGTTCATATAAAAAATGTCAGATTTTAAAAAGTTTGATATCAAGCACTCGATTAAAAATATTCCATGTGGTAAACAAGATGCGTATAAGGAAGCATTAATACAGAAGACTCAACACTTAGTAAGACGGATGCGGTGGAAAGCAAAGTTCTTCGAAGAAGAAGATCAAGTGGCTGCAGAAGAACACGAAACATACGGGTTCAAAACAACACGCACACCTAAGCCAATACAATATCTACAGGCATTTGAAGAAGACCTAATAAAAATGGTGCAAGACGTGGAGTTCAGAACAAGTAGAAGCCGTTTCCAAAATGAACTTTCAAAGATTGTGCAGGACATAAGTAAGTGCAAAAATTTGATTGTGCCTTCTGATAAAACTTCTAATTTTTACGAAATTTCAGTAAATGACTATAAAAAATTATTAAAAGACAATATTACTAAAGATTACGAAAAATGTACTGATAAAACTTTAAATGATATTAATGTAGAAGCTAAAAATTTAACTAAAAACTTAAAAATACACGATAGGATTAAAAAATTGCCTTTAAAAAACGCATACATAACGGTCAAAGATCATAAAGATAACTTTTTGACACATCCCAAGTGTAGATTGATTAATACTTCTAAGTCCGATGTAGGTCGTATAGTTAAGGTTAAGATTGACTGCATTAATAAGGCTGTGCGTTTAAAATCTAAACTTATGCAGTGGACTGATACAGACCAAGTCTTAAATTGGTTCACTGGTTTGGAAAAACAAACGTACAGCTTTTTTAAGTTTGATGTAGTCGATTTTTATCCTTCTATCAGCGAAGAATTGGTAACAAAATCACTAAAATTTGCTGGTATTTATACTAGCGTACCTACTGAAGATTTAGGTCTAATAAAAAATGCATGTAAATCAGTACTTTATGAACAAGGAAACCTGTGGCAAAAGAAGAGAGCAAATAACACCAGCTCTCTTTTTGATGTAGCGCAGGGATCGTTCATGGGTGCAGAGTTATGTGAATTAGTAGGTCTTTTTTTGTTAGATGGGTTGAAGAATATCTTTGGTTTAGAAAGAGTTGGGTTGTACAGGGACGATGGTCTAGCTGTGCTGCCCAATTCTTCTGGCTTTATAGTTGAAAGGCTAAAAAAACAAACGCACGCCTTCTTCAAGTCTATGGGGTTAAGAGTCACTATTGAATCACCAATGTTGACGACTGACTACCTGGATGTGAAGCTCAACTTGCATGATCTCTCCTATATGCCTTATAAAAAGAAAAACGCAAAAATTATGTATATAAATAAATATTCTAGCCACCCAAAAAATATTATAAACCAAATACCAAAAATAATTAATAAACGTTTAAATAAAAGATCAAGCAACGAAGAAAACTTTTTAAAGACAAAACAAGATTACGAACTAATAATGAAAAAATGCGGTTACAATGATAAACTTAATTTTGAAACAACGGAGCAAAAAAACAAAACGACCAATAAAAGTAAAAGAAAGCGAAATATAATTTGGTATAATCCCCCATTCTGTACTTCAGTTAAAACAAACATCGGCAGAGAATTCATAAATCTAGTAAAAAAACATTTCAACAAAAATAACCCATTATCAAAGATATTTAATAAACATAATATGCGAATCAGTTATTCATGTATGGCGAATTTGGAGAGATTAATCAAGTCACATAATCAAAGGATTTTAAACAAAAGTAATTCAATCAAAAATCAGTGTAATTGCGCCGGTGGCTGTAAATACAATTTGAAGGGGGGCAATTGCCGGTCAGAGAACATTATTTACAAGGCAACAGTTAACTCTGACCTTGAAAAGAAGTTCTACATCGGCCTATGCTCCACTCAATTCAGATTTCGGTATGCCAACCATAAAAAATCCTTTAAAGGTGGTGTATACGAAAATGAAACTGAGCTTTCGAAGTATGTTTGCGGCCTTAAGCGCAAAAACATTGATTTTAAATTAACTTGGGAGGTGATAAAAAGAGCACAGCCAATAGCAGATGGTAACAACCCTGTTTGTAGGCTGTGCTTAAAAGAATCAACAGCCGTTATGTATGCGTTAAAAAAGGAAGGTTGTTTAAATAAGCGAAGCGAATTTATATCGTCTTGTCGACATATAAAAAAGCTTCTTTTAAAACACAACAAATTTTGAAGCATTTTATAGTCAAATAACTGTTGTTTTCGTTAATTTTAGTTGTTTAATTAGTTAGAAGGTAGATCGATTTTTGTACTGAATATTTGTAATGTACAATATTACGTCATACTGTTTTTTGTTTTTTTGCATAACTTTTGTATCTTTGTTTAGTACAGTGCTTTGTATTTTGAATTTAACTGGCTGATGATCAGAGCTTTATGAAAAATTAAAGCTTTGTGAAACATATGTTCCAGAATTTTTAAAATCGCCATTTGAATAAATTATTTAAAAGCCCTTCAAGTGGGCTCAGTTGAAAGTGTTTATGTTTAAACATTAACCTTATTTCATATATATATATATATATATATATAATATTCAAAAGTTATAAAAATTAATTTTTAATATACAGCACAAGACCTTAATTAATAAAATATCAGGATCTGGCAGAATATTTTTATACTAAGATCTAATCAGGCCTTGACTTAAGTTGAGATCCAGACTAATCCGGATATTTTTCACATCAAGATCTGGCTAGATTCAGATTTAGTAAATTTTTAATTTTTTAAACTCTTAAGTTGAATTAAACTTCTTAGTTTTATTTTAATCATTTAAAGCCTATAATAGAGTGTAGGAAACTTTTTTATTTAATGGGTCATATATATCAGAAAAATCTTTTGAAGGCCGAAATTATAATAAATCTTTTTTCAAAAATATAACAAAACACATTTCATTTTTTTCTTAAATTTGTTTGAGCACTTTCAATGTAAGTCTTGTCAAAAATTGTATCTTACTTAATTAAACTGAATTGAAATTAAAATAAAATTATAGTGTAGTTTTGAAATATAAAATGACGTAATAATCAAGTGTAAAAATTAACTAAATGCTTATACTAAAGAACTTTGCTGTATGTACTAATAAAACTTGTTGGATTATAACCAAACTAAAATACACCAGCAATAAAAAACTAAAATAAAGCTATACTTTAAATTAATTAACTAAATACTTTAAACAAATTACTTTAAAATTACTTACTGATTTAAAAAGTCTAGTTTGGTATACGAACTTTTTCTCCTTACATAAACTGGGCCTTAAAAATTGAATGCATAAGGCTTCTAGAGAATGCAGTTGAAAAGTTCTCTTTTTTATAATTTTTTGCATACTCATGATTGTCCAACAAATGTTGCCCAATTGCTGAGAAGTATTTTTTGTAGGTTTCTCCAAACGACTGTCAAACATATAAAATATACAAAAAAATCTTTTTAATTGATCTTAAAGTAATTGGTTTCGCGTAAAACATTTTTATTAAAGTGTAGTTTTAGTTGCTGTACTTTTTATTGCTGGTTTATTTAAGTTTGATTTTAATCTAACAAGTTTTATTAGTACATACAGCTAAGTTCTTTAGTATAAGCCTTAGTTAATTTTTACACTTGATTATTACGTCATTCTATAGTTTAAAACTAACAACAGTATAGTTTTATTTCAATTTCAATTCAGTATAAGTTAGTAAAACACAATTTTTGACAAGACTTACATTGAAAGTATTCAAATAAATTAAGAAAAAAATGAAATGTGTTATGTTATATTTCCTAAATAAGTTATGTACCAGAATTTTTTCCAAATATATTTTTATTGAAATAATCATTTGTTCAATGCTACCACGTACAATTAATCAAATTAATAGCACATTTGTACTAAAAAAGCTGAATGCTAGTTGCTTTGCAAAAAAAAATTCAATATGAATACCAAGTATTAACCACTAGTTTCTGCTCAGCTAGCCAATGGGCAATACATAGCCTTTTTCTAATCTTTGATTATGTTATAGTTAATAACTAAGTAAAGTTATATAAACATATTGTGGTTTATTAATTTTTGGTACAACAATTTTTTTATAGAATAAGGGTGGACAACTTATGACCTTCAGATAAAATCCGGCTTGCAACTCTATTTTAAAGATAATAATTTGTACTAAACTAATACATGAAAAATATTATATTGATTTTAGTCTTTTCTTGTTGAGTTATAAACCAAAATTTACAAAAAATCTTAAAACTGGTCAGTTCAATAAAAATAACTAGAAATCACTAAAAATCTATTATCTCCTACGTTTTTTGAGATAAATAGCTCAAACTTTCAGGAAAAGTTCCTTGCCATATTTAGAAAGTCATGTCAGTAAGAAATTAAATATATATATATATAAAATTATTAAAAAAGTTAACAAAAAAAAGTTTTTTCTTTGTTTTTTTTGTCATAAAATTTTTATTTAAAATGCTAATATTTTGTTCCAACAAAATTTTCTAAATATTACAAGAAACATATCCTAAAAATTTGAGGCAATTATCCAAAGACGTATAAGACGACAGATTTTTAGTGATTTCTAGTTCTTTGCTGTTTTAGTTTGCGCCTCCCATAAAGAACCTATTTTAGTCTCGGACTTTGACCGGCTATATCTCAAAAAATGTTTGGAGTTTAAAAAATCTGTAAAAAGCAACTTTCAGCTTAGTTAAAACTCAATAAAATGAGACTAAATTGTGAGAAAGGTGATTTACCCCACTATGCTCTTAAGCTAGCCTAAGTTTATGGGAAAATTAAATTAAAATACTGTTAATCAAGGTTGAATACCCTAACAATAGTATAAGTACTTAACAAAAACACAATTAAAAAGAATTAAAGTCTAAAAGCTACCATAAGATTTAGGTAAAATACCCAACTAGCCTGAGTTTTGAAAAAAAAAGCTTGATTCAGCCTTAGTTTATCACGGAAGTTCAAACTAGTCGAGCTTTTCAGAATTTTTAAACTAGCCTGAGTTGTTCTTAGTTTGTAGCAACCTCTTGTAATGACCTACTTTAAATGTGTTTTATACAAAGACAACTCTGAATATATTATATTTTTTTTATTGTTTAAAATAGTTATTTTTTTAAATTCCAGGTTTTATTTTGCCTAAAAATAGTATTATAAAAATTTGAATAAAACAAACTATCTATAAAGTCTAAGTTATTTATATTCATAAATATTTATTTTAATATAAAAATTTAAATGATACTAGCTTAAATTATGAAAATGTCATAAAATTTGTAAATTTAAAAAATAACTTTAATAGTTCTAAAATCAACAACTAGGGTGGCCACTTATTTTGAAGAATTTTCTTTAACAACTTTTTCACTTTTTTTGTAAAAGACTAAACTTAGGTAAAAAATCATAGTATAAATTTACTAAAAATATTCCGTGATGCTATTTTAAATGTGTTTATACGAAGCTAAAAATTTGTTTTATGTTGCCACTCTTACAGTAAAAAAAACTGTAATGAGTGACCAAAAACTGCCCGGAGTAAATTTAAACTGCCCTGAGTCATCCTGAGTTTATTTTCAAATCCTTTTAAAAAAACTTTTCCTCTAGCGAAAACTACTTATACCTGACGTTAATTTATAATTAAAAGGAAAGTTGTATGTGTATGCTCCTGCAAGATGTTCACTAAACTTATGAGAAATACTGTTTTCAAAGTTTCAATGTTAAAAGTTAGAATCAATTGAGATGAAGAAAAAAAGTTGTAGATAATTTATCATAAAAACTTCATATAAAATAAAAAATAGTCTGATTTTTTTTTTCAACATCTTGATCTTGCCACATAAAGTACTCAATTGGATGCATATTTATTAGCTTCAATGTTACCTTAAATTGTAATTAAGTAGTTAATAGAAACTCAAGTCATCATAAATACTAATTTTAAGTCTAAAACAAAAACTACAATGTTATTGCTAAGAATAGAGAAGAACTAGCCAAAGGCTAGAAAATAACTATATAAGCATTTAAAAATCAATAAAAATAATGTTCTTGAACAAAATTGGTTATATAAAAAACAAAGTATTGAAATTGGATTAACTAAATCTCATTCTAGATCTAGAAAAAAATATACCTTGAAATTTTCTAAAAGTATTAAAACTGTCCCTAGATTTTTATAAAATACAAAACTATCCTGAGTCAGCCTGAGTTTCAACAAAAACTTCAAAATACCTTGAGTTATCCTGAGATTTTAAAAAACTTTATAAAATATTGAGTGTGTGGCAACCCTGTGAAATATTGAATTAATTGGTGAAACTTTTTTTTTCTTGTATGTGTGTCAGCAATGGGTTTCAATCTTGCAACATTCAATTCAAAGAGTTTTCAAAGCCATCATTAGGAGTACACCATCAAGCCACACATATTAATATTTGTTTTACTTAAAAACATTTCTGGTTAAACTTTATATTATTATTTAGTTCAATATATATTTTATGCCTATTTAATTTCAGTTAATATTAATATAATATGTTTATTCGACCAAAACAAAAAAATTGCTTAAATTTTTTTTTACTTTAAGGACCTAGGTACACAAAAAGACCTCTTGGTCATTGAGCTGCATACCCAGATTTAACCAAAATTTTACTGAGCTAAAAAAGAATAACTTAATAGTCAAATATTTTAACTCTAAAACAAAAAACTCTAAGATATATGAGACTATTAAACTTTTTAACACCAGATATTATCCTAAACATATGCAAAAAAAAAGATATATATATTAGAATATCTAATATTTAACACATCTAAAATACATATTGAACTCTACGTTAAAGGGAACAGGTCAGAAAAGCACAGGTGACACTTTAGCACAGAGTGACACTTTAGCACCGTGTGGCAATTTAGCATGGTGTGACACTTTAACATGGAGTGACACTTAAGCACAGAGTGTCACTTTATCACAGGGTCACTTTAGCACAAAGTAACACTTTAGCACGGAGTGTCATTTTAGCACAGAATTTGTTTTGCATTTTTTTCTTTGCTTAAATCACATTAGGTACTGTCTTGTTTAAAAAATCTAAAAACAAACTATGCAACATATAAACTAAAATCTTTACTATCTTTTAAATGAGTTACAAGTTTAAGCTTTACCTAAAACTAAGACAAATTTTAATTTAAAAACTTAATTATTTTCTTTTACTAATTAATTTTAGATAAAAATATCTTGATACTTTTACTTTTAAGTTTTTGACATAAAACTACTTTAATAAAGTTAGCAATAAATACAAGCTTTGAGATTATTAATTTTTTTTTAATCCTTTAACTAATTCTAATAAGACTAAACTTTAAGCGTAAGGTTTAAATAAAAAGTTAAAAATATAAAGATAAAAACTTTCTTCCTTATTCAAACTTTATTTAAGCCCATAGTAAAACTTAATTTATAATTCTTTTTAAGACAAAATTTTTTAAAGCGTTAAAACTAGTTTTCACAACTGTTTAGTTAACTATTTTAGATAATTAAACATGATTTAATGAAAATTTTTAAAGATTAAGAATTTTATGTGCAAAAATGTCACTCCGTGCTTAAGTGTCACTGTGTGTTAAAGTGTCACTCCATGCTAAAGTGACATTCCGTGCTAAAGTGACACTCTGTGCTAAAGTGTCACTCCGTGCTAAAGTGTCACCCCTTTCTAAAGTGACTCTGTGCTTTTCTGACACCTACCCACGTTATAAGCTTAAGTTTTAATCTGAAATTATTTTAAATTCAAAAGTTATCAATAAATTTAGTAAATAATTTTACCTTTTATAAACTGCATGTGGTTTATGAAAAATAAATTAATTAAATAAATGTATATTTATTTATAAATTATAGTATATTAAATTATTTAATATTATATGCTATACAAATATTAAATTATGTATACATATATTTATTATTAGATTCTTTTGTTATGAAAATTATCTTATATTGTTAAGTTTAAAAGTATCATTTTTAAAGAGTTTCTTAGTTTTAGAGTTAAAGTTTTGACTTCTAAGCTTTTTTATTTTTTTAGCTTATTATATTTTTGATCTAAGTTGGGTGTGTGCTTGATGACCAAGGTCTGAGAGGTCTTTTTGTGTACTCAGGTCTACATACCAAAATATTTTTAAAGCATTTATTCGTTTTTGTTCAGTAAACTTAAACTTTATAAAATTTCACATCTAGAGTTAAGGTAGAGAAGTTAAATTTTAGTGAGGTATACCTGCTATTTCGGTTATATTTCCATTTTCAATTCCACCTCCTAGTAGAACATCTAGCGATTTAATAGAGGTTGAAATTTTTGATTTTTTTTTCAAAACTTTTGTCAACAATTGTCTTGCTGAATTCTTCTCTGTCCAAGTTTCCATCATTGTTAAATAAAATGAATTTGAAAACAATAAATTGCATGCCTAATATATTTAAGCTTTCCCTAAAATGAAAATTTTAGTTTTTTGTAGTAAATGAACAGTGTTCTGTTCAGTTAACAGCAGGATAAAAATTATTTCTGGCATAGTAAAAACTTTATTATTTTTCAAACCTCTTAATTTTTTAAACAACCATAGTTTTAAGTTAACAATTATATCCCTATCAACTATGAATTTGTAATAAAATAAGAATTATTTTAATATATTATTTTCTAAATCTAGCGATTTTAAAGTTTAGACATTTTGAATGTCATTTTTAAAGACAATCATAAAGATCTAGTTTAAAAGTTCATAATCTTTATAATCGCTAGATTTACAAAAAAATGCCATTCAAGATAACTTCAGTAAAGTAACTATACTGTTCTGCAAAGATGCCATGAATAACTTTATCGAGAAAAATTGGTAATAAAATATCTGTTTTTTTTTATACATAGATTAGGAATTTTTGGGCATTTTTTAGTTTGACAGCTTTTCAAACAACTTAATATTTTCTTAATAAGGCATATGATATGACAGTAACTGCTGTTGCTTTTTGATTTCTAAAGCAATTTATTCTTTTTTAAAACGATTTAAACCTTCCATAAATGCTATTAAATAAAAATATCCTAACTCATAATAATTTAAGTTCTAGCTTGGCTTTTTTAATTTGATTAAAAAATTACGAATAGATCACACCACCTATAACTTTCAACGAAGAACACGTGTTGCTTAAGTACAGTTTGTAATTTACATAATGCTTAGTAAAAAAACTATAACAGTAAAAGTAATAGGCCTATTATAAGCTCAAACTGACTATGCGCAATTTGCTTGAAAATGATTAGTTATGCTAGGAAAGGAGTACATAAAAATGAAAAGAATAAAAATAAAACAGCGATGAACGCATTAATAAACAAAACTTAATAAAAACACACAAATCAAAAGTAAACTTGAATCTCAATTCTTCGTTTGCTTAAGTTTTTAAAAGTTTTGTTGTTCTTTTTCTTTTAGTCTTCTGTAAAAAAAGCTCTTTAGGTCGCGTTTGCAGACGTCATTAAAATGTGAGGTTATATGAATGCGGTTTTGTTTGCCAACGACCAACTCGCTATACAACAGTCGCACAATGCACGTAGTGTAATGCCTACTGTATTACGGCAAATTCGTCTCAGCGTTGATGACTGTAGACAAAACTTTTCTACAAATTAAAAAAAAATTAAGTAAAATTAAATATGTTTAGGGTCTAAAACGTTTAAATTTAGCATGTTAGAACATGATAAATTTCAATTAACTTTTAGTTTATTTCTTTTAAAACGTTAACAACTGAAAGCTTAACAGTTTAAATTGAATCATTTGAACTTATTGTGAAGTTTTATTAAGTAAAACAATTGACACCTAAAAAGACATATGTAGTAAAAATAAAATACGTTTTAAAATGTTTCAATAAAGTATAAGAAATCAAAAATATAAGCTTATATCTTAGAAAATCAACTGTACATGTTTAGTTGGGTCGGTGTCAAATTTGCACGAGCGGACTAAATTTCACAAAGATACTTTTGCACAAAAACACTCTTTTGCACGAGGGGAAATTTTTGCACGAGCAGACAATTTTTCACGGAGACAATTTTGCATGGGTTGAACTTTTTATTTACTTATATATTTTTTTTTATTGATTTGTTTATTTTTTTAAATATTACTATTACCCCTAAGCCTTACCCTCGGTCGATATTTTTTTTCATTAATTTTTTTTTTTCTATCACTGTTACCCCAAACCCTTACCCTCGAACAGTAGCTTTTTTTTTCTTTCTAATCAATTTATTTTTGTTTATTCATTTTTTAAACTTTTTAGTAATAATTTTTATTAGTTATTATTTAGCTTTTATATTTACTATTACTGTAACCCCTTACCCTTACCCTCGGTCAGCAACTTTTTTTTTCTTTTAGATTTTTTTTTTCCCCTCGTGCAAATTTGTGTTTGTGCAAAAGTATCTTTGTACAAAATTGACCTTTCTTGCAATTTTATTTTCGTGCAATTTAGTCCCTTCGTGCAATTTTGACCTGTACCTTCTTTAATTATAAAATTAAAAATAATTCTAAATTCAGGAGTACATAAGCTAGGACAAAAAAGTATCATAAAGTTTTACATTTAACAGCATTGCTTAAAAAGTTAAACTATATATAAAACATAATATATTATAAAAAAGTTTAATGTATATGCTTTCAAAAATTAAATTTCAAACAATCGTAAACGAATAATTACATAAGCGAGAACTAAAATCATTTAAATGAACATAGGGCTAGAATAAATTAACCAGCGATACTGAATAGTAAATAGTGGACTTAGGTATAAGTAATTTAAAACAAGTAAATTGCAAAAGTCAAATTTTAAATACAACAGTTTATTAAATTTCTTATATAGAATTTTTTTTTTCAAATTTACTGATTTTAGCTTTTATTTACATTAAACACGCTTAGTTTTTGTATTTTTGTACGCTGACAAAGTACCTTTAGCGTATTTAAAGAACCTTGAATTAGAGCAGGAGGCCTTTTATATGTCGCAAGTCGATTTTCTGAGAGAAAGTTGCTCGCAGGTCGCACTTTATAAAAAAAAGTCTTTCATGGGCTACAACCATTTTATAAAACTGTAGAAATGGATATAAAAACGCTATTTTTAATTAAAAATTAATAAAATGTGCAAGAATAAAGCATTAGTAAATAGTAGCTCTTAAATATAGAGCAGTTATTTACAGAATAGTTTCTTGATAGTTTGGTTAGTCGCAGATGTTATTTAATTTCGTCTGATCTAAACCACAAAGATTTTAAAATAGCGTATGATAGCAACCCCGAAAGTAACTGTTGAAGGTATTAAGAACAGTGTCAGAGCTATCTCAAGAGAGTAATACGGACAAGTTTATCGAGAACTTTGAACAAGATAATAACGTATTTTTAAATTGGCAACTGTTTTGTATTTTTATAATAAAATAGCTAGTTAGATTGTTTTATTGAAAGACAGGAAAAATATGCGCACAAAAAGTTGGGTCCAAAAACCTTTCGGTTATCGAGTCATACACTATGGATACAGTTTGAAGTCTTGCATAGAACTGTTATGAAATAAATTGCTATAACATGTATATGATATAATATCAGATGAAATTCTTATAATGTTATTCACATATTAAGATACTGAACACATGAAATTTTAGTAATTCAAGTATAATTTTTTATAGTCTAGTGCTCACAGGATTGCTTTTATAGTAATTTACTTGGTATGCCTATTGAAAAGGTTTAAGACCACTGGACGGAGAAAAAACCACAGAATTTACATAGTGGTTTTAGTTACCAAATTTTGTTTTTAATTTACGAATATTTACAACTTTATTTTTTTAATTGAAGTAAACAAATGTTCTTCAAGGCACAATGGGTTGGCAAGTGGTCATTGATTTTTTGGTGACCGAAAACTATCGCAGACTTATACATTGTTGGGTATAACTGGGTTTCTTCTTTCAAAACTAGTTTTTTCTGCTTTGAGTTTTTGATAAGTTGCTTTAGTTTTAACGTGGAGAATCTTTGTTAATGTTCTGTTCAATAGTTACTAGAAAACATTTTTTAATTTATGTCAAACTTAAAGCTTGCAGTAACTACAGAAAATCTCTGAGTTACTTATATTAACGTTTCTTATTAATATGGCATAACTCCCATTGAAAAGTAATAGTAGTTAGTTAAAAACTTATAATTGTTGAAATTTTCTTTTTAATTTATTTACTTTTTTCAAAAACTCAAAGTAGTTTTAGGGCGATTTTAAGGAATAGTATAACTAATTTGTGTTTAGGAAACCTGAAATTTATTTTAAGGCTAGTGCACATAAAAAAAGAGAGATTATAAAAAATTGTACTTGAGGACAAACTTTTTTTTATTGCTATCAATTTTCAAATTCTATCCATGTTTTTTAACATCAACTTCAAAAAAAAAAATTCTAAACTAGTTATCTTATTTTTCGATATAAACTATAAAATGATCTTCAATATTTTCAAAAGCTTTGCACAGTAGTTTACTAAAAAATAAATTCTGTACACACTAGAAGACTACAAAAAGTATAAACAATTATTGAAAAAACTTTGTTGGTTGGCGCCCAACTGGGCTTATAACTAGTTTAAACAACGTAGCCTATTAGTTAGAGAGCTTTTAGTGCATATTCTATTTTTTCAAACTATTTTGTTAGAAACTGCACCTAGTAAATACATGTAATAAGAATTTACAGTTGTCTGAACTTGAACTGTCATGTAACTGCTAAGATTGCTGAACTGCAAAAAGCAAAAGCTTAGTTAGAAAGAAAAGAATAATTTAACTTATTCAAAACAAGAGATTGATTATCTAAACTGCTTTAAATACTCAAAATTTTCTAGTATCTGTACTGGGAAATCTGCTAATGATGCCTTGATTTTAATAAAATTTAACTTACAAAAACTTTCATAGTGAGAAAATAAAATTTAATAATATTAAAATAAAAACATATCGATTTTTAAACTCCTTATAGAACCTCAAAAAACTTTAATCATTTGTACTGACAAAACCTGACATTTTTTTAGAAAATGGCCATAAAAAACAAAAATTTATAAAAAATTAATTCTCAATATGGTAATCTACTCCGAAATGATAGATTATACAAAACTAATTTTAATAATTCATAAAACTTTAATCTTTTCAACTCACATTTTAGCAAAATTTCCAAAAAAAAAAACGAATTTAGCCTGACTCGTATAAACCCTGTACTAAGGACTTTAATTTAAATTTTAAGAGAATTACAAAAATACTTTTAAAAGTACGATTTTGTTGATGATAATCTTTTTTTTTTTCTAATCTTAGAAAGTTTGGAAAAGTATAAAGATAAACTTCTATAAGTATAAACTAGAAAAAAATACTTTTTTCAGTAAATTTTTATCAGAAAATAAGTAACACTATTTTAAAAAACAAAATTTTTAGACTTTATAATGTCCCTTAACATCTGTGAGTCAAAATGAAGAAATCTTTGAACTTATTTCTAAATTTCATATTGTAAAAATTCTTTATTGCTATCTAGTCTATTATTATTTAGAAGACTAGATAGTTAAAAACGTTTTTACAACACTACTTTAAGTATGACAATATGTTTTGCTTTAAAGTACATCACATGAAAAATTTTAAGTAATGACATTGTTTTTGTGCCGAAATTTATTCAGTTTAATTGACATAATAAATTCAACAACTATAGTTCATATATTTAAACAAATAATTGTAATAGCTTACAACAACATCATAAGTTAAAACTTTTTCAAGATCTTGCTAATTATAGAAATTAAAAATAGCAGATCAAGTGTAAAATAAATAAAGTTATATTGCATTTCAGAACATAAACGAGGGAATGAAATATTGACTGCTTAAGAATACAATTTTAGGCAGACTAACGTAAACCATAATCTCAAAATAAATTGTGTAAA
Organism: Thalia democratica; assembly: GCF_965202585.1. Lineage (NCBI taxonomy): Eukaryota > Metazoa > Chordata > Thaliacea > Salpida > Salpidae > Thalia > Thalia democratica. Next base: position 43,144,296 of record NC_139167.1, on the reverse strand, counting down.
CTTAGTACAAATATTTAAAACCTCCTTAGCCTTAGATCTGAAAAGTTTAAATAAAATAATAATTTACGAAGGGTGTAAAATCAAAGTTTGTGCTTTAGAAGTTTTAAAGTCGTAAAGAGTTATAAACAAATCATAGAAGCACTTATTTTAAAAATTAAAAATATTATTATCAAAGTACGTTTCAAGTCTAGTTCAACTGTAAAAAAAGAATTTATAGTTTGACGAAAGCTTTCCATTATAGTACATTTTGAGCTGCTTGATTGGCTGATTGGACTTCCATTTGTCTTTTTGATTCCTGTTCTGCTTTGTTTACCTCTTCTTTTTTAGGCATCACATTTTCGAATTTTAAATCTTTCACATCCTAAAAATTCACTTCTTGATATCTTACTATACATAACATTATTATGTATTAGAATTTAATTGTACTTAGAATTTATAATGTTACTTTTAAATTATAAGTAACATTAATATGTATATATTTAAGCTTTAATAAGTTACACAAAGTTAATAATATTAATTAGATACAAAAGCTTACATTAAACTTTTATTAGCTACATCTGCAACTAGCATACATTATATATACGCTTTTTTGGTTCAATTTAAAGTAATTAATACAAAAAAGTTTTATCTCTTAATAATGGCTTAAATAAGTTAAACCTGTTCTCATGTACAACACCATATAAATATTAAAACATTTACAATCATACTAAAGTGTTGTAATAGTAAGTAGACTGCACTAAAACAGTTTTATATATACAATTATTAAAAATTCCATTTAACTTTATTTATAGATAGCTCGTTTTGCGTTACAATAAAGTTTGTATGCAACATCGCGGCCCATTAAATTTCAAACTGGATATTTTGGATTTTATTCTATTAAATATTTAAAGTTAAGTAAAACTGTAAGATATAATTAGAACTTAGTTACAAAACTTAAAACATTGATTATGATTTTTTTATACTGAAAAAAAAAAAAAATTTATAATATTATCGTAAACAAAATTATCTTTTAGATTAAGCTAAGGTAGCAGGCTAATTAATTCATAAAAAAAAACCTTGTTTTCTACAGCTGCTTGAGCCTCTTTAACTTTTTCTAACTCTTTGTGGGCCTTTTCAATGTAGGCTTGTTTTGTATCTTCAGGTTGTTTATCTATATTATCAAGTATTCCAGTTATGACTTTCTCTGATCTTTCATGCTGTTTAAACATTTGTTAATAATTTAATTAGCTTCATTATAAAAGTTTCTTAATAGAAAATGTACAAAGTTAAACAACTTAGTATTAAATTTTGACTCACTTGCCTTCCAATCGGTTTTTAACAAATACTAAGCATTGCTAAATAAGCAATACAATAAATTAAATATTCAAAATAAAATAGTATACTTGCACAATGCACATGGTGTCCTATCACATATAAAAGTAGTTGAATTTTAATGCTTACAATTAAACCATGTAAATAAAAAGTAACCAGTCAAAAATCATTAAAATTATTAAAAATAAAATCTTTAAATGACCAAAACTCCCAGTTGCCAATTTTTTTTGGTTAAACTATTAGTGAACATATGAAACAATTATGTGTATTAGAACAAAATTTGGTAAATAAAATAAAACCAATTGGAATATAAATTGTAGCAAACTTATGTGTAGAACTAGGTTTTTTCAATTTATTTAGTTTCAGTTAAATTAAATTTTACATACAAATTCTATGTGCGAAGACCTTTTTCAGTTATAGTTATGAAGTATTTTTATTTATTTTTAATATTACCGGTATAGAACATTAAATAATTTGAATTAAATTAAAACTACATGACTAATATTTAAATATCTAGAAGAATTTTTTTATTGTCTAGAGCAGTGGTCTTCATGGTGCGAACCAAACACTTTTTTTAATTTACACTAGATATTCTAAATTTTTTAATGAAGAGCAAAAAAGAAAGGTCTTCGGCATATTTTTAGGGAGTTTTGAAACTTATACTAGATATTCTGTGAAAATTTTCAATATACACTAAATGTTCTAGTAAAGTTTTGAAAATTATATTAGACATTCGGGAAATTTATTTTAAACTTACACTAGATATTCTGGAGTTTCTGATGAAGAGCAAAAAAAGTCTTCGGCATATTTTTTGGGAGTTTTGAGATTGGGGTGCACAGAGTTTTCTTTTTTTAGTGTACAAAAATTTAAATAACCGTTAAAACCACTGGTCTAGAGCAACCAAAAACTTTAATCTTACCGTTTTAACTTTTCGCTTCATTTCAACCACATCTTTACTTTGCTGTTGAAGCTCTTTATGAAGAGTTTGAACTTTTTCTTCTTGTGCTTTCATAATCTCTTTCTTTACTTCTAATTCACTGGCTTCAGTTGCATCTATCTCACCATCCTTAATTTATTTTTATCAATAAGTAAGTATTATTGTTTATTTAGTGTATAAGTATGAACAAAAGTCATAAATAACAATTTAAAAAAAGTTTTATAACATTGAACTAATAATACTAGTTGTGAGTTAGCTATTTTTTTCTTAAATAATTGTATTTAAAAATTTTTTTTAGATATGCGAAAATTATAACAAATATCGAAAAAAAACAATGCAGTTTTATTAAGTAGAATTTTTTTTTTAACACACTAATCAACTACTGTTGTGTTTAACTAAGCTATAAAATATAATATTAACATGTTTAAAGCTAGATAATGGATAGGTCATAATGAGTTTAAAAAAATAAGTGAAATAAATACAGTTTAAAAAATAAGTTGGTAAATAAACAAGACTTTTCAAGCATACGTAAGTAAAAATATAAAACTTAAGATGGTAAAAGGATATTACAATAAAGTATATACATTAAGGTGCATATGTTGCTCCTCAATAATTAGTCTTAACTTTTTGTGCGTGGCGATTCACATAAATAAACAACACAAAAAATTAGCTTCTTAGCTTTTACCACCGTCACGCTATTTACATTTTTCTGAAAACAACCCCTATGTAAATTTGATGGATCCTTAAAATTTCTACTTTCGAACTTTGGCTGAAATTTTATTACATGTAGGAATCATGACAAAAACACAATCTACGCGTTTTCATACAATTTAAAGAAAGTTTCTTGAAGAAATTTCTTGGTTTCTTCAAAAAACTTAAAAATAACGAAAATTATAAAAAAATACAGAAAATCTAAAAATACCTCAATGCAACTTTCTTCAAATAGTTTGAAAACGCGTAGATTGTGTTTTTGTGATGATTACTACATGTAAAAAATGTTCAGCCAAATATTCAAAGGTCAAAATTTCAAGGTCCCATACAATTTACATTGGGGTTGTTTTCAGAAAAATGTAAATAGCGTGACGGTGGTAAAAGCTAGGTATCTTTTTTTTTTGTGCTGTCTATTTATGTGATTTCCCACCTACATAAAATGTACTAAGTGGAATTCCAATGCCGGGCAAAAGATGCACCCTTATTTACATACAAGTTTTAAAATTATATAAACGTAAATAATATTAATAATAAAAAAGCTATGAAAACGTTTGAAGTAAAATATAATTATCAGAATTTAGTTAATGTACTTATTTAAAATTAATAAAACTATAGTAAAAATAAAAACAAATTATACAGTAATCTTCCTTTATTCTACCAACATATGTTTCTGTGTGTCAACGAATCAACACACTTCAACTGGGTTCTGTAAAAAAATAATTACTGTAATGAGAGAATAGAAGCATAGAATAAAGTAGGTGTATATATGTTTTCATTAAAATAAGATATATTCTACATATAATAGTTATTAATAGATGAAATACTTAACACTAAATCCGACTGTTATAAAATTATATGATGAAATACTTAACATTAAATCCGACTGTTATAAAATTATATGATATTTGTAATTATTAAGTCTAAAATAAATAAGTAAGCTAAATTACACAACAAAATATAATATAAACAAACAACTTACGTTAATAGGAAAGATAACTAAATCAAAATTTACGGTTGTTAACTAACGAAAAAAATACATTTTTACAACTAATAATTACGTCACAATGTAAATGAGGCCACCTAAACTATTCAATTTGTACTTCAAGAACATTAATTTTGTTTTTATGTTATCCATTCTGAACAAAAATAAAACATTAACCATCAGTTAGTAAATCAATAAAATTCAATAAAACTTAACGGCGCTGAAGGCAATAAAAGTCACAGAAACTCGGTGTAACATGTATATTATATATTGAATGTTAGTAATGATTGAATCAAAGTTATATAGAATTAGAAAGCAGATTTAGTTCAAATGTAAAAATCAAAGAGTGAAAAAATTAAACTTTAAGGAAAAAAATTAAACTTTAAGGAAAAACAAAGCACAAAAAAAAATAATTATTACTAGGCTTACAATGTACTGACCGATAATTAATTTACAGCGACATACATAAAATCATAGTGACCTGAATTAAATATATATTGTATTTTATAATTAATAAAATAATTAATTGGTAAAGTAGGAGTCGGCTGTTTAATTTAAATATCCCTTACAGATATTTTATATATTTAATAAGTAAATTGTGTTATATGTGAAAGTTAAAATGTAAAACAACAAGGTAGTCATATGCTAAGTATAAACCTGCAGTAAAAAACCTACTAGCTCTCTTGGGCGTAGTAGGTAAAAAAGCACGGTTTATCTGTGATTTGAATACAGGCTTCCAATTAAACTTGGAACTTAACATATAAAGGTGTGAAGAATTATAGTCGGAGGGTAAAGTGACTATAGTATTAAAGAATTAAAGTTTCAGCACAATTACACTAAAATATACTTACGCAAATAAAAATCATTATTTAAAGTAAACTAAATCGAAATATTAAAACAAAATTTATTTAAAAAATAAAAAAACTATAACAGTCTGTACAAGTTGGTATTGTAAACTAACTTTTGTTTACAAAGCTTAGGCTTATAGGTTTTTATAAAAAGAGATTCTAAAACACTTAAATAATATATGTAACTTCCTTTAGTTAAAATTGCCATTATAATGTTTGGAGCATTTCGGGCAGTTAAGTAAGTGATCTCTAATTGCCGAAGTACTTTTGGTCGCTTAATCACCTCTATCCAGGGTTGCCAAATGATTTTGGCAAATTTTCCCAAGTTTTTAAAAGTATGTACAAGTTTTTGGATAAATTTTTAGTTTAAAGTTAAGTTTAAGGTAAAAAATTGTGTTAAATAGTATGAGAACATTGAAAAGATACTAGCTACTTCAAATGTGTTTTTTAATAAAAAAACGTTGATGATTACAATTTTTTTTATCTATATAGTAGAATATTTGTGCCAAATATAAATTTTTCTACATGTAAAAATTGTTTAAAATTCCAGGTTTATTTTTTCAAAATTACTCAAATTCCAGGCTTTTCCAGGTTTTTTAGCCTACATAGTCAAATTCCAGGTTTTCAAGTTTTTTGGTAACCCTACTCTATTGGCCATCCAGATTCTGAGGGATTTTGAAACATTCTGATCCCTTCTCAGATGGAATCTCTGAGAAGTTCTCCCAATGTAGACACTGTCACACTGACAGGATCGTGAGTAACATCTTTCAGGGTTGCCACAGATCAGACTGAGAAAAATTTTCTGACCTTTTCCTGACGTTTTACTACAATTTTCCTGACTTTTCTAAATCAAACTCTTAATTTAATTTCATTCTAAAATACATAATGTAACACTTGAAACTATATAAAGCTTTCAATCTAATATTAATACAGGTTAAAACAACAGTTTTTTTGCTGAATTCAATCATCTAACTTCCATTAAATCACTTGAACCATCTATTTATGATTGATGTATTTGCAATAAAGAGCTCTATCAGCAAAATACTTGTAACATTACCTTATAAACACAGCTTGTCTGATTAAAGACACAATTTTTAAGCATTTCCTAGCATAAATGTATCTAAATAAACGAAATATATAAGGAACTTTTACAATTAAAACCTAATTTAATAACGAATTTTCTAAACTAAAACATTAAAACATAAGAACTTTTACAATTAAAACCTTAAAACAATAAAGAACTTAATCAAACACTGTTTTTTTTTTAAATGTACTAAAATGTATTTTCTCCGTCTGTTTATTTACACTTTAATCTCATGATCTAATGAAGATATGGTTTCCTTCATCTGGTCTGCATCCCGCTTCATTTTCTTGGCAGTTAAAACCACTTGCTTCATATTATTTAAATTGTTCTCATCTGCTGCCCCTTAACTAACCTTTTCTCTAAATCTAGCCACAATTTGTGGGCTTCATTTCTTTTCATTGCAGAAATGCAACTTAATTTTTGCCAGGTTTTTCAAATTTCTTCCAGATTTTTAAAAGTACAAATTTTTGGGTTTAATTTTAGTTTAAGGTTAAGTTTAAAGTTAGAAACTGTGATAAATATTATAAAAACATTGAAAAGATACTGTAAAGCTACTTTAAATATGTTTTTTAATAGAAAAAATTTTGATGAGGACAATTTTTTATTTATTTATAGGGTAGATTTTTTGAGTCAAAGTTTTAAACATCGATAAACATGATTGTGACATAAAAAGTGTTATATAACTATCACAGGACCTCTTAAATTTAGAAGGTTGTATGTTAGCTAGAGCAATAAGAAAATATTCAACACTTTAGAAGTTTATGATGTCTTAAAAGGTCTTTTTAATTCTTCATATAAATTACATAGCATGAATAAAATAACATACGATTTAGTTATTCTTACTTAACAAAATAACCTGTAGCAAGTACTTTAATTTAATAGCTTCAATGCATTAAAAAAAATTAAAATAGTGAAAACAACAAAAATTATTAAAAAAATATTTTATTTCAAAAATCATATAAGTTATTTTATGTTAGATAATAATCAACCAAGTTAGTTCTAACTGTAACTTTTCATTACATTTCGTTTTATAGCTTTTACTTACACTTACAGTTAGTTTTATAAGCATGATTTGGTTCTAAATAAAAAATTAAAAATAAAACTAACAGTCAGTTTTTCTTGCTTTTCGTTCTTAATATCCTGACGTAAACTACCTAAAGCTTTTGCCTCTTCTTTCAGAGTATCGAGTTTTCTACGAATTTCATCTTCTTGCCTCTTAATTTCATCTCGATATTTGTCTAATTCAGTAGCAGTGTAAAGAGCGTGTTCTAACAGCAGTTCATCTATGGACTGAAAAAAGTATAAAATAGAATAAAAAGATTTAATTTTTTCAATTACGTGACCATTACACTTTATATTTTAAACCTTGATTAAGGAAATAGTGTGTATCTTTTTGCTAAAAATATACAAATGTTGTTATTAAGTAAACTATTTTCATTACTTCAATGACATAATAGTAATAGTATAGTCAAGTAAAATTAAAAATAATACATACTACTTGTTCTATAACTAAAACATTTATTTTTTTATAATAATTAACAAAATTAAGGCTAACACTATCCATAAGCATTTTATTAAACACTCTTTAATTACAATCATTAAAAACTAAATGAATAAAAAACATTGAGCGAACTACAAGCTTTTTGCAGAAAAAACCAGCCTGAGTTACATAAAAGTTACTAGTCTGATTCAATTATTAAAACACAAGTAGTTAGAGTCAAAAAATTAAAAACTTAATTGCTAATAAAGCTGATTACTAAAAACAACCATTATTTAAAAAAAAGAACTTGGTATCAAAATGACAAAACTTAATTTTAAAGAAATAAAGTAAATTTTAAAGCCACAAAAACTAGTCTGAGGCTTTTTTTAAGTCTTATGCTTGTTTAGAAGTTTTTAATGAAACTCAGGCTAGTTCGAATTTAGTTCCAAAGGCTGAATATTAGATATTAGACAGAATTTTGTTAATTTTAAACTAGCCTGAGTTAAACTGAAACATGTAAATTAGTATTTTTCATAATTATTCATGCAACAATTAATTGCCAAAAAAAAACTATTTAAAAACAAGTTTACAAATGTTAGTAAATGTTTATGAACAATAAGTCTGAATAATTAAATGTTATATTAACTTTATAGCTGTCTTTCTCGGGAGTGTCGAACTCTTTGGTGTCAGTGTATCTCATAAACTCGTCCAAGCTGACCAATTTATCTTTATTAGTATCAACTTCTTTTAAAACGTGATTTCTCATTCTTCTTTTTTCTTCTTCCATGCGGACGTCTCGCTTGTGCTCATCTTTCATCGATGAATATGCCTGATCCAACTAAAAAGTTTAATTTAATTTTAAGAAACTACCTTAAAGATCACATTAAAAAACAAACCATTTTTAAGATGCTTTATAATACTACAAATATCACAGAACTATTTTACGACAAAAAGTAAATAACACTTTAGATTTAAATAAAAAAATATATGCATATATATATAATTGTAATTTTAGGCAAGGTGAAACACTGTACGCACTATAATCTAATTCACATAGTTTATTTGTTCGATTTTACTTTTATTCTATACATAAGTGCATATTACATACAGGGTGGCCAAACGTTTTGGGCAAAAATTTCTCTAGGTTTTCAAAATTTCTTCCAGTTTTAAAAAGTACATCTTTTTTTGAAAATTTTCTATAAGTTTAACTAATCTTAAGTTAAAAAAGGTGTTTTTTGAAAGATTTAAACTTCTTGAACGATACAGTAATAGTACTACTAAATTTGTTTACTTTATATTATATACTGGCATCTTCAAGTTGTTGATACTGATAGCCTCCCTAAAGTATTTAGTGCTTTAAAAAAAATAGCTTTTGTTAAACCTGAAAATTATTTCTAGTTTTATCTTTAATAAACTTATGATATATATTTTGTTAATTACAGTGTTTTGCTATGAAAAAGAAAATAACAAAGCCTAAAAAGTATAGATGACATAAGGCTAAAAAAAAATTTAACCAACAAAAGGTAACAAAAACACTTGATTAAATAATACAGAGATATTAGAATACTTAAATTTTAAAAAACTTGTATGGTTTTATCATAGTCTAAAACCAAACTACAAACCATGATTAGATAAAAACATTAAACCTTACTAAATGATACTTATTAAGCAACTTGGAGGTTTTTTTGCCTAACTTGTCAAATTCCAGGTCACCCTGGTATTAAGAATTGTTTATTAATTGAAAATGCAACATTTGTTGCAGAGATAATTACTTATTTTATTTATAAAATACCTATATTTAAATGTAGCTGACAGCTGTTTCGACAATATCAAAGCAAATGAAGTTGTAGCATAATTGAACTATAGCTCATTTTACTATACATCAGTGTTCATATTACATATGAGTGTTTATATTTATATTTATTAACTTTTCTGATTTTTCAACGTTAGTAAACTATTTAAACACAAAGAGTTTTTCTTCAAGAAAATCATTTTTTTCCTATAAGAATAGTTGTAACAAAATGCCCAATTCGTGGATGCAACTACAAAACGCCAAATCACCAATGTGATACAGTTTGCAGACTTCTTGACCTGCACAAAGTAGAACATGAGAAAAATTATTGGTCATCAAAAGCTGTTATGATGCCAAACGCACCTCAACTGGTTAGGTCAAGAGTTGACCAGGGGACCAGCCAAGAAACATGGCTCGCCTTCATTCGCAAGTGGGAGCTATTCAAAACTGGGTCAAATATAAGCAGCCAATGTGCAAACATACAGCTTTTTCAATACGCGCATGACAAACTTTGCGATCTTATGTTGGCAAATGATCTTAGGCTGATGGCTAAACTGATGGAGCCAGTAGCGGTCATAAAAGTTACAATTGGGGTCAAAAGGGCAAAACTTATGAGCTTGCATTAAGAGCATTTGCAACCCGAGTTCGCAGCAAAGCATAAACTTGTTATTTTACAACAGTCAGTGAGTGTAAATGTGGTAAGAAGAATATGACAAGTTATACGGAAGAAGCAATTAAAGACGTGATGCTTGCAGGTATAGGTGACGATGATAATAGAAAGGAAGTTCTTAGTACTGAAGATATATTATCTAGGTCATCGTTCGATATAGTTTCCTTTATTGAAAACAAAGAAATGGGTGGACATGCAATAAAGAACTCTCGTACTGTATCAGCGGTATCTTAATTTCAACTTCTGAATAAGAAAAGTTTCAATGTGGGGGATAAGTCTCAGTATGTCCCTTGTCAGTGCTGTAAGAAGTTATTCTATCCATTTATACAAAGAGGAACTTAGATTAAAAACCTTTTAGATACTGTTTGTCTTGTTGGCGCAAATTTTTAAAGAAGGTTAATGCTGTTCAAATGCAACATGGGAGTTCCTGTTATATGCAACAGGATACCCAGATAATGTCATTACACGCTAATAAGCGGATTATTTTGGACAACATTACATTTGAAAGAAAGAAAATATGCAGAACCAAATCTTTAGACCGTCCACGTGCATCAATCAAAGTTACTAAATACGGCACAAACAAGTTTATTGTGGTATGTGCATTAGCTGATACTGGTGCACAGTCAAATCTTTGGGGATGGAAAGACTTTTAAGATGCTGGAGGAAGTAAAAATGATTTACTTCCTGTATCAATGACGATTCGTGCTGCTAATAAAATTCCAGTGAACATTTAGGAGCTTTCAAAGCTACTTTTAGTGGAGCATCTCCAAAGAATGAGGTAACCAGCTGCAATGGTATCATCTATGTCAGCGAATCAGTAACTGTTTTTTTCTTTCGTATGAAACAATGGTTGACCTCCTAACTGTCAATAGAGATTTCCCCATTATTGGTTCTCAGCTGTCTCATCAGCATTCTAAATTTGTTGCGAAATTGAATGAAAAAGATCAAAGTTAGCTGAACTCACACGATACAACCTACGCTTGCCCAACGAGCAAAGTTCCAGAGACGGCGCAAACAAAGATTTACAGCAGGGATTTCCTGTGGAACATGCGCAACAACGTGCTGTCAATGAAGAAACCCATAGGAATTGGTATCAAAATGCCCCAGAGATCATTGCCGGGTCGGAAAACAATAGGAGGAACAGACCCAGAGGCTTCCACTGAGTTGGTTACAACATTTTCAAACCACCCTTCAAAATTCATGCAAAAGACATGTGAGAACCAAGCCATGGACACCACAGAAGGTATCCTGGTGGCAGATCTTATAGTAGACCGCAGAAAAAACACAAAAGCTTTAACTTCAAGAACAGGGATAATCAACTTAAATTGGAAAGAATTCAAGATGCCTACCAACCATATTACAACAAAAGTTATCTGATCCTCCCACAAGCCCTTTTGAAAAGATATTTGCAGATTTTTTCCAGTTTGCTGGAAATCATTTTCTAGTAGTGGGCAACAGATTTTCAGGCTGATTAGAAATATTTTCTACACCCAGCGGAACCTCTCAAGCAGGTTCGCGTGGGTTGATTTAGTGCTTTCAAGACTTATTTTCCTAGTTTGGAGTAATTGAGGAGATATCGAGCGATGGTAAACAATAATTCTTGTCCAGTTCAACAAAAGAATTCTTAAAAACATGGATGTTACGCATCGAATAGCTTCTGCTTATTATCCAAGATCAAACGGAAGAGTATAAGTTGCTGTAAAGCAAGCAAAAACACTTTAAAGATCTAAAGTTAACGAATTAGGTAGCCTAGATAGTGATAAACTTTTGGGTGCAATACTTTAGTTGAGGAACACCCCTGACAGCGACTGTCAAGTGTTCCCAGCTGAAATTATATACGGACATCAGCTGCAAGATGGTTTCGCACTTAAAAACAACTGGACAAAGTTTTCTAATCTTCTGTGCGTCCTGTATGGAGAGAAGCATAGAAACTAAAAGAAGACACACTTTGTACAAGATTCGTTAAAAAAGCAAAAGCGATCAACCATAACAATAGGAAGTTGCAACTTCTGTATGTTGGCAGTAGGTGTTTACTTCAGAACCAAGGCGGTGCCTTTCCGCCTAAATGGGACAGGAGTGGAAAGGTGATGAAAAAGCTTCCACATGATTAGTTTGTGGTGAGAATTGATGGCTCAGGGAGACTGAAGCATATAAATAGAAGGTTTCTAAGATTGTACAACCAGTCTCAATAAATATTGAAATGAAAGTTTTCAATGGTTGGCTGAAAAATCTACTATACTCACCCAAGGGGAATGTACGTCATCAACATCCTAGTTCTCCTGTAGAGGTTACAGAAGACTCCAACGGTGCCAATATCGATGAAACACTTAAGATTGACAGAGATGAGTTGAGTGAGCACATTCCTGCTCCTTCAGTCCCCATAAAAAATAAGGGGCCACTTGCCTTGACTAGGTTAAAAGGTTTCAATGCGCCAGGAAAGATTGAGAGTGGAGTACTCTAAGGCAGTGGTCGGCCCGCTATTTCGAATCCGTGAACCTTAAATCACAAAATTAAAATTCTATGCACCACAATTTGCATTCTTTAGCGCCGCTAGTGTTTAAGAATATGTAAACACTTTTAATCGTTTTTTTTTACTAATAACCTTTAAATTTACCAGTTTACCCTATCCATTTTTATAAACTTTAATATCGATGATCTAATTTTTACAACAACCAGAGTTTTAGTTTTAATAAGTAAGTTTGACACTATTACATGTTAACCCCTTTTGAGTCAGAAAATAAGCCTGAGTGACTAAAGACTGGACTTTGTACACTAGCTAATCTTAAAGAGTGGTATGTATAAGCAAAAACTAATTTAAATTACAATGAAAATTAGACATTTATAGATCTTGAATTATTTAAATATTAATAATTAATTACAAATTAAAAAATTTCAAGTAAAGCAACAGTTGAAGATTTTTAAAAGATATCAAAATAAACCCAAGATTTTTAATAAATTTATAACTAGTCTCAGTCAAGATGAGTTTTTGTAAATATATTAAAACTAGCCTCAGTTGGTCTAGCTAGGTTTTTCATAAAACTAGACTTATTTATTATTAGAGAGCTAAGTATGTGACAGTTCTGATATTATTGACCCTTCCTATACTTTAACTTTTTTATAAGTAAAACATATTTGAATTTTTTTGGCATAACTAATTTTTGGTCAAATATCAGTTGATTAAGCTGATTAATATAGTGTTTTTAATGTAGCAAAACGCTTTTAAACAATAAGAGCTAATAAAATTAAACATTAATAGAATACTAACCGTTTTATTTTGTTTTAAGAATGTATGAGATTTGCTCACTTTGGTTTTTCTTTGGGCGGTTAAGGGTGGAAGAATTTTTACATAAGGTAACAGAATAGAGCTAGGAGAGTACAAAAATGGTCGTTTTATTAACAACAAAATGGTCAATTAGATATCAAGGTTGAATATGTCTTAAATGTAGAAAGATTAAAAATAAACTTTAATTTACTTTCTGCGCGAAAAAAAAAATCATGTACCCCAAAATAAGTTTCATGCACCCCAAAAGTCTCGTGCACCCTAAAAGAAATTTCATGTACACTAGTGTGCACCAGTGTACACCGTGCCGACCACTGCTCTAAGGTAGAAGAAGAGTACCTTAAATGAGATGGAGGGGGTGTAGCAAAAATTGACCTATAGCTCACTTTACTATACATCATATTATATATGAAAGTTTATATTTATTTATACTAATTATTGTTTCAGATTTTTTATTGTTAATAAAGTATTTAATCACAAGGAATTTTTCTATAGAAGTTTAATGGCATAATTCTATAAAACTTAACAAAGATGTATACTAAAATTCTAGTATGTATTTTGTAAACTTTTATAAAACTTTTATTTTATTGGTCAATCAGATACTGCCATAATCAATTGTTAGGTAAAAATTGTTACCTTAAAATTCATAAAGAATTAGCTAAATTAAAAAGTTTCTTACAAACAACTAAACTTTCCATAAAAAATGTGTTAAAGATTAACTAATATTTTATAACAGTAGTTTGAAATAGAAATTTAAATGTAGTAATTATACAAACGAAACTCTATATTAGAAAAAAAAAAAATTTTGAACGAATTGAACTTAAATGAAAAAATCTAAATAGTTTTTTGATTAAGAATAATTTATTATAAAAACTTATAAGCTGGTTTTTAACATTTTTTTGTAAAAAACATTAAATTGTAAAAAAACATTTTACAACTTAAACTAATTTAAAGATTGCGAACATATTCACCAAAAACTACATATTGTATCTAATACAAGTTTTACACAAAAAAAACTAACATCTTTTATGAAAAGAGCTTCAAGCTCAACTTGATCAAGAAAACCATCTCCATTTTGATCTGTTTACAAGTATTTATAAAGTTCGAATTTTTTCTACTATGTACTTCAATATTTTTAACTTTAGAGAACCAATAAAATAATGTAGCAACAATTTTATACGTGTCAAGCTGGTTGTAAAAGTACAGAAAAGATAGCTAGAAAGCTATTGATTAATTTATCATATACCAATATCATGTAAACTTATAAAATACGTAAACAAATAACAGTTTTTAAATAATTATTTATCGCACATAGATGACGATCATTTATAACAAAACATCATTAAACATTTCAATAATTTTTGAACAATAAGCAATAAGTTGACAAAAGTTAGCAAAAATAGTAAAACTTTTCAGTTGTGTTAATACTTTTTTTGTTAAAACATAATTAAAACGTGGTATAAATATTATAAAAAGATGTGAGTCAGATGTAGTAAAGACGTCATGCGACAAACCATGCATTCTGAAAAATGTTTTTGGATTAAATTCTTGGTCTTCCAAACCATCTTCTTCTTTCCAAACTTCTTCCAACTGCGCTCTTGACCCCTGTCACATTATAAACACGTGACTTATTAGCTTTTAAACTGAAACGACAAAAAAGAACTAATCATAAAAAAAATAATCAAATAAACTTTTTCTTTACATGATATAAACAATTTAAGTGAATAAAACAAAAAAAAAACAATAGTAAGCTCTTGACCAAACATTTCAATATTAAAAGATACACAGTAATGTATTTGCAAACTTTCAACATAAACCTAAATTCATAATTCTATGAATTATTGGTAAGAAAGTTTATAACATAAAAATATATAAGGTACAAAAAGTCATCAAGTAATTTCAATCAAAATATATTCGAAGTTTATTAAAGAATCATAACAGTTGAAGGTGATATAAATAACTTTATATCAACTATACATAAAATAAAAGTATGTATTTTAAATATATAAGCATTCTCAATTTTCATATTTTTTAAATACTTTATTAAATTTTGTTTTTATACCTGAAAAATAGAAAAACAAAACTTTTTTACTATAAAACATTAAGAAAAACGGGTATCTGTAAGTTGTAATACAAAAATATAAAATAAAATCAAACTTGAAAAGTTATGTCAAAAATTAAAACTCACAAATTAAAAAAAGAAAATCATGTGTAACATTTACAACCAGCCTAAAAGACTCATTGATCTCAACTTTTGAGATATTGTCCATTTAACTTTGGATATTTAGTATTTTTTGAATCATTATTTATTTTTATCTTGGTTTATTTAAGATTTGAAACTTTCAATTAACTTTTGAAAAGCTACATGTACTTTAACAAATTCACTTATAACTTTCGCAAATGTTAAGTTGTTAAGAAAAACACAAAATTGTATTTCAGTCAAAAACAAGAAGCAAGTGGTTTAATCTGCTGTTTAAAATAATCATTTTGAAATAAATGAAACTTCTCAGTTTCAGTTTAATTTATAACTACTGCTATAATCCTAATTTATATTTGCTAAACACTAAATATATCTTATTACACTATATTAAGAACTATTAACGCAAAAGTTATATGAAACATCAAAAATTTATTAAATGTATTGTGTATATGTTTTTAAGAAAAACAACTTTTAAATTAAGTAAACTTAATGTTTTCCTATTAATTTATTTTATAAAATGTTATCATATTGTAAGGCTATCTAAAGGAATCCTATAGTGTACATAAAATTATCAAACTAAATCAAATACGAAATGTTGATTGCAATGAATCAACTGACCATGCATAAAGAAGAATGTTTTAGGTTGAAAACTTTCATCTACAAGACCATCCTGTTTTTCCCAAACTTCTTCCAGTTGAGCTTTACTGCCCTGCCACCATTTTAAATTTGCTACTTTTATGTTAAAAACTAAATAAGCTCTCAATAGAATTTAGTAAAGTACAAATTACATTAAATGTAGATACACAGATCATCAAAAACAAAGTTTTATACTTATAGTTAACATAGTTTAAACTAACTATATCTTAATGGATTACTAAATATCAAGCCATAATCTAAATAGCAGTTTTAATCTAGGATTGACAGCAGTTAAGGTCATAGCAAGTAAATAACTTTTTAAACAACTTGATCTTATTTTGTGTAGTTTTAACTAAGCTACAATTTGCTTTTTAAGAATTTCTAATAATCAATTTTGAATTTTGAAATATAGTAGGTTAAAGTCCGAGATTAAAGTAGGTTTTTATGGGAGGTGAAAACTAAAAAGGTGAACAAAAAAAGATAAATTCTATAAACTTTTTGGAATTTTTCTTTGAGTCATTTAGATAAATCTTTTTTCCAAAATTTAACAATCCTTTACAAGAGATTTTTATAAGTAGTGCAAGGAACATTTCCTGAAAATTTGAGGTTTTACTTCAAAAAACGTAGGAGGAGATAGATTTCCAGTTATTTCTATTTATTCAACATTTAGTTTTCTCTCCCTATAGAGAAGCTCTCCTTTAACTGGCGATATTTCAAACATTAGTTAGAATAACAAATATGGTAGACTTTTAATTCTTTACAAACATACAAAATACATACATACAATATTAAACGGATCAAAAAAAATCACTAAAGATAAATGTGAGTCTTGAAATAATAATTTTAATAACTATATCATTTAAAACAAAACTACATAAAATAAACTTTTAGGCACTACTAAGTTATAATTACACATACAACAAAACTGAACCAATGTCTTCACTAAGTCAAGTAAGCTTTTTATCTTATTTCTCCTAAACTAACTCACAGTCGTAATTTGACTCAATTAAAAGTAAAAACTTTTTTTTTTTTTCTCTTTAAAACAAATTTTTAATTATTACATGAAGAGTTATCAAGAATTTTTTGTATTTAGTAAAAATTTCAAACTTCATTGTTCTATAATGAAATTGAAAAATTTAGTAACTAAATACATAATGACTAACAGGGTGATTGGTCTTGTGTTTCTCTACATTTTCATGCATCTGCTTCATATACTCTTCTTCTGCTTTCTTTTTGTCAGCCTCATTTAATTTTTTTAGCTTTTCTTTTCTTCTCATCTCCTGCTCCATTTCCATCTTTTTAAATTCATCTTCTCTTTCTTGGTCGTGAGTGTCTAGATCTTTAGTCGCCTAATATTAGAAATTAAAATTTTGAGACTAGAATAAAACAGATTTTATTATTTTCATTCATAGTATTTAAAAATAGGCAGAGTACTTCATACTAGTAGTATGAAATACATTTTATTTTAACTGATTTTCAAATAAAATTTATCAGAAATCAAAGAACATTAATTCTTATCCCTAAATTGTACTAATTTATGGTATAATTATAATTTTTTAAGTCTTTCTAAAATACCTTTTTAATCTCATCAATTTATATGAAAAACTGTGTTTTGCTTGCTAAATATTTTATAGACAAGACTAAA
This sequence comes from Thalia democratica, assembly GCF_965202585.1. Taxonomy (NCBI): domain Eukaryota; kingdom Metazoa; phylum Chordata; class Thaliacea; order Salpida; family Salpidae; genus Thalia; species Thalia democratica. Next base: position 43,126,720 of record NC_139167.1, on the reverse strand, counting down.
ACTTTTGTTGACAGTATATTTTTAACACTTGTTTCAAGAAATAACTACATAATAAATATTAACTACTGACTATATGCAAATGAACCCTTATAATTAGGACAAACTTTATAATACGTATTACTTTATTATTATACCTTTATCATAAATATCTTGTACAAAATAAACTATTAAATATGCTCATATTTTCAAAAAATAACTAGAATATTTATTTTGGAAGAGCAAAATGCATTTTTAGTTTGTTAACTTAAAATAAAGTATAATGTGACAAATACAAAAAGTTAAACAAAAACACAACTTACTGCTTTTATCAAGTTTGTTAGATCTGAAGCTTCAAATGAGTGAGGGTTGTTATGATCAAGATGATCTGCAATTTCTTTCATATATTGACTTCTGCGAACTTTTCCACCTTTGTAAATTTTTATTTTTTCTAATTTATAAAACTAAGCAAAATAACAGAAATAGTGCAAAAAGTATATAATATAATAGTAAAAAAATATCTTTAATTACAATAAAACCACTTAATCAGATGCTTTGAAAACAACACTATTATACGCATATTTTTGATATCTATTTAACTAAACCTTTTTCTACAGTATTCTTCGCTTGCACTAATTTTCTTAATCGGTGTATTTCTTCTTTTTTTATATCATTAAGTTTTTCTCTCAACTCATATGGAAGAAAATTAATTTCTTTACTAATTTTTCCCGACTGAAAAATCAAACGTTTTATTAGTTTTAAATATAAAACTATTGTTTTGCATTTTTATGTAATTTGAAAAACTAACATAAACTTATAGGAAGTACTTAAGTATTTAGAAAAAGTTTTTTTAAACTAAATGGAGATAGCCAACAATTGCAAACATATAATACAATTTAAGAAATCTTGCAAATGTATATGAATTTTGAAATAACAAATATTACATAGAACAGAATCTTTTAATATACAAATTTCTTACTATTAAAAAATAAACTTAAGTAGTTTTCTGTGGTGAAGTATTCATATAAATTACTAACTTCAAACTTTATTAATTGTTTAACCTACTAAAAATATACTCAGTCTCTATCAGTCAAAAAGTACGTTTTTACTAGTTTAAATAATATATAAACTAGATAGTTCAAGAATTAGTTGTTTAAGAATATTAATTTAATAAAAAAAAAATTATACATTTATTTTTGGACTTAAAAGATTAATTGTTAAAAATTACCAACATAGTTTATTTTGGCCTCAAAACTGCAATTAATAACTAAAACAATGCAGAAAACAGTTTTAGAAAGTTGCATACAACCAAACTGTAAACCTATTGTAAATAATTAAAAGTTTATGGTACATGTGCTAATAAGTGTATATCTTGATACATCACAAAAAATCAGGCTTTATATTGTATATTGTGGTTACCCTCATATTATAGGCCATAAATATGCTGAGTAACTACAAAAGATAACTGGATGCAGCCAGAGTTTGAAGATAAATTTTTTTAATTTAAACTTAATTATAGGTTAAGCTTCGAAGCTAGAAATTTTAAATATCATAAAGCAATTTTTTTAAAGTTGGAAGAATTTTTAAAAAGAATAGGTTTAAATTTTACAAAGTAATTTTAACAAGTGATGTCAGCCTGATTTTTTCTAATATATCAAGCTAGCCTTATTTTGCATGAGTTATCTAAAGCGTCCTAAACCTGACTTATGTTATTACTTAACTAAGTAAATACTATTATCATGGTAAACTTTCATTTAAAAACCAAACACCATAATTATACAGTACCATCTAAATTTATAAATCAATTTCATTTAAATATGCCATTAGGTTAAAAAATTATTTTGCAATTTATTTTCAGAATTTCATAGTTCAAAAAATTAATAAAAATATGCTAAACAAGTTTAATTAGTATTTTTATAGTTTTTTTTTTAGGCTATTTTGCTAAAAAAAAATTATTTTTTTCTGGTTTTTATGTTGTTAATCTCAACTTATAAAAACTTCTGAGATTAGGGTAATTTTTGGGTAATTTAAGCATACATAAAATATAATTAAAAAATACAAATATTTATTAGATTTTAGTACAGCAACAAAATAATACCCAAGCAATTCAGATTTTAAAAAATTAGACAGTTTTAACCGATGTATTGTTCAAATACATCGATGTATTGTTCAAATACAAAGAAATACTCTTTGGGACATATTTTAAATTTTATGTCAATTTTATATATTAGTTTCTGTTTAAAGTTATTTTTCATTAAAAAAAACTTTATGTTTAAACTTACTTAATACTTACAAACTGTGAAAACACAATAATTATTAAAATAAATAAGTTACTTCAATTTAAAGTTAAAATTAATCTTATTTTTTGATAAAATAAAAAAAGTATACAACAAAAAAATTTTAGGAAGTTACTAATTAAAAATTTAAATCTTTTTTTTTTTGAGTAATTAATTTTTAATTACGTTTGAAAAACTTAATTAACATAATCTTAGTCTACATAAAATTATTTTTTAACAAGATTTACAACTACTGATTTTATAAAAAACTCCTCACCGTTTTTCAAATTCAGCACAATTTCGATCCACAGTGCTACCAGTTTAAAATAAATCATACATTTTCATACTGACAGCTTGTACATACTAAACTAATTCTAATTATCAATACATACAAAACTAATAAAATAGTTCAAACTAACTCTTATATCCTCAAGACTAGCTTCTTCCATTTTCTTTCTAATATTTTCATCACTTTCAATGACTTTTAAAATTTCTTTAAGGTATCCATCATACATAAGACCTGTATCCTAAATAAAAATTCATATAATATATACTTATGCACAGAAATAATTACAAGTAGTAAAAGTAAAACATGCATACTAAATTTAAAAAAACTTATTTACTTAACACCTAATGTATATTATTAAGTTTTTACAGCACATGCCTTTTTTATAATTCAAGGTTTAAAATCACTTTAATTAGTTTAGAATTACAAGTAATAAATTAAGTCATTTAACATCTAAAATCTTCACAAAATAAAATTATTTTAAGAAACTTTTGAAACATATCTAATTAAGTATATAAATCTAGTTTGTTAGTTAACTGTCTAGAAATAGTAGATTATCTTTAAAAAACTTATAATGTTACAAAATATAAACTAGAAGTTATGTATAAAACTATAAACTAAATTTTAAATAAGAACTAATGTTATAAAAAATAACTTTAATAATGGCCAACCTTATTCTAATCAAATTTAGAAGGTCAGTATTGATTTATGAAAATTAGCTATGAATTAAATAATAAAATTTGAACGTAAATGTGTAAAAAAATTATAAAAACTTACTAATCCATCTGATGTTGGTTCAACTTGTATTTCATCTGTAGCATCACTTGGAGTTTCCTCTGTTGCTCTTGGGACTTGTCTTGGTGCACAGAGTACCAAACCAATACAAAGATATAATATAAAAAAAAGTTTCATTTTTAATATCTGTTTAATATAAAAAACATGTTAAAGATAATGTTAGTGTATACTTTATAGAACTAAGACATTTACAAAACTTTCTATATAACTTAATTATATATATATATATATATATACACAATATATATATAAAATTCTAAAATCGAAATTTCTGTTCACTATTATAATAAACTGTAACTAACTGACGATCACATGAAATTTTACATTTCAATGTGTGAAACAACTGTTTAAATTATAGTTTTTATATAATTAAAAAAATATATATATATAATTTATTGAAATGGCGATTTTAAAAATTCTGGTACATATGTTTCATGAACCTTTAATTTTTCATAAAGCTTTAAATATCAGCCAGTTAAATTCAAAATAAAAAGCACTGTACTAAACAAAGATACAAAAGTTATGCAAAAAAACAAAAAACAGTATGGCGTAATATTGTACATTACAAATATTCAGTACAAAAATCGATCTACCATCTAACTAATAAGACAACTAAAATTAACGAATACAACAGTTAATTGACTAAAAAATACTTAAAAATTTGTTGTATTTTAAGAGAAGCTTTTTCATATGTCAACAAGACAATATAAATTTGCTCCTCTTATTTAAACAACCTTCCTTTTTTAACGCATACATAACGGCTGTTGATTCTTCTAAGCACAGCCTACAAACAGGGTTGTTACCATCTGCTATTGGCTGTGCTCTTTTTATTGGCTCCCAAGTCAATTTAAAATCAAAGATTTTGCGCTTAAGGCCGCAAACATACTTCGAAAGCTCAGTTTCATTTTTGTATACACCACCTTTAAAGGATTTTTTATGGTTGGCATACCGAAATCTGAATTAAGTGGAGCATAAGCCGATGTAGAACTTCTTTTCAAGGTCAGAGTTAACTGTTGCCTTGTAAATAATGTTCTCTGAGCAGCAATTGCCCCCCTTTAAATTATATTTACAGCCACCGGCGCAATTACACTGATTTTTGATTAAATTACTTTTGTTTAAAATCCTTTGATTATGTGACTTAATTAATCTCTCCAAATTCGCCATACATGAATAACTGATTCGCATATTATGTTTGTTAAATATCTCTGATAATGGGTTATTTTTGTAAATATCAAAGATATTTAACAAACATAATATGCAAATCAGTTATTCATGTATGGCAAATTTGGAGAGATTAATTAAGTCACATAATCAAAGGATTTTAAACAAAAGTAATTTAATCAAAAATCAGTGCAATTGCGCCGGTGGTTGTAAATATAATTTGAAGGGGGGCAATTGCTGCTCAGAGAACATTATTTACAAGGCAACAGTTAACTCTGACCTTGAAAAGAAGTTCTACATCTGCTTATGCTCCACTCAATTCAGATTTTGGTATGCCAACCATAAAAAATCCTTTAAAGGTGGTGTATACGAAGATAAAACTGAGCTTTTAAAGTATGTTTGCGGCCTTAAGCGCAAAAACTTTGATTTTAAATTGACTTGGGAGGTGATAAAAAGAGCACAGCCAATAGCAGATGGTAACAACCCTGTTTGTAGGCTGTGCTTAAAAGAATCAACAGCCGTTATGTATGCGTTAAAAAAGGAAGGTTGTTTAAATAAGAGGAGCGAATTTATATCGTCTTGTCGACATATGAAAAAGTTTCTCTTAAAATACAACAAATTTTTAAGTATTTTATAGTCAATTAACTGTTGTATTTGTTAATTTTAGTTGTGTTATTAGTTAGATGGTAGATCGATTTTTATACTGAATATTTGTAATGTACAATATTACGCCATACTGTTTTTTGTTTTTTTGCATAACTTTTGTATCTTTGTTTAGTACAGTGCTTTTTATTTTGAATTTAACTGGCTGATGATTAAAGCTTTATGAAAAATTAAAGCTTTATGAAACATATGTACCAGAATTTTAAAAATCGCCATTTCAATAAATTATTTAAAAGCCCTTCAAGTGGGCTCAGTAGAAGGTGTTTAAGTTTGAACATTAACCTTATTTTATATATATATATATATATTATAAGCTTTTATAAAAAGTTCTGGTCGATAGTGCTTGACAAATTGAATTGGAGCTAAATATTTACTTGATTATATAAAAAACCATTGGTTTATACGACCGTTTTGTATATGAGATATAAAACCTTATATACACATCAGTAAGCTAAAGTTTATTTACAATGTTAAACATAAATATAAAAATTGAAAATTTTATAATTATTATGATGTAACAATAATGAAGTCTATATATATTTTTTTTAACATTACACTTGATAAATGTTCTGTATAGACTTAAACTTAATAGATAATTATATAAATAAAGTTTTATAACAAGTGTACTGATTATAAAATTATTATATGGCATAAGAATAGACTGAGTTCCCACTAAAAGTTTGGAAAACAATTCTAGGAAAATCAATAAGAAATGCCTAAAATCTAGGGAAAACTCCCTTTTTTTGTCTTGAGATGGTATTAGAAACAACTATATTAAGCTATTATTTTTAGTATCAATTTATAAGTTTTTTATCAAAATTATTAAATCACTTTTATAGAGCAGAGTTTGATGTTTCAGTCTTTATGTCTATCTTATATAGTTTATAGCAGGGTTTCCTAAAGTTGGCCATTTCAGAAATTTAGGGGATCATAAGCTGCAAAGGGGGGATTGTGACAACTAAAAGGGCTATAAGCCCATTATCAAAAATTTTCACTGGATATTTTGCAAGTGATGATGAACAGCAAAAAGAAAAAGTTTTAGGGATATTTAAGAAAGGAATGAGTCAAATATGCACAAAGACATTTTTGCACAAAAACTTTTGCACAAAGAGTCATTTTTTTCAAAAAATAAAAATATAATAAAATCTAATGTTAAAAAAAAACTAAAGTAAAAAGAGAAAATATAAATTATTTAATAAAAAAACAAGAAACAAGAAAAAATAAGTTACTGACCCATGGTAAGAGTTAGGGGTAACAGTGATAGTTAAAATTACCTGATAAAAACTATAAATAAAAAAACAAGAAAATCAAAAATATTATAGAAAATACATTAATAAAAAAAACGAAAAGTTACTGACTGAGAGTAAGGGATAGATGTAACAAATAGTTAAAATAAAAGCAAATTTAAAAAATTTCAACCTATAAAAAAGGGTCTTTGTGCAAAAGTGTCCCTTCATGCATATTTGACACCAAACCATTTAATACAGGGTTGCCACTAATTTTTGAGAAATTTCTTCGAGGTTTTTGAAAGTTTTGGGTTTTTGTGGTAAGTCTATTTTAAGTTTAAAGTTAATTTTAAGGTTAAAAACTGTGTAAAGTGGTATAATAACTTTGAAAAAAAAACTGTAAAGCTACTTAAGATGTGTTTTTTAATCAAAAAAATCTAGATGATGTCAAAAATTTTTAATCTTTATGATAGAATTTTTGTGTTAAAATCAAAATTTTACTACTTAACATGTAAAAATTGTATAAAATTCCAAGTTTTTTAGTGATTTTTGTTGGAAATTATAGGTTTTCTAGTGATTTTTGTTTAAATTCCTGGTTTTTTATCAAAATTTCTCATTCAGGTTTTTTTAGCCTAAATTGTCAAGCTCCAGGTTTTGTGGCAACCCTGTTAAGATTTTTTTTGAGAAATCGGATTGGAGGAGCCATAGATTTTTTTAATTTTTGAAAAAAGGGCATTGAGAAAAAAAAGTTTGGGAAACCCTGGTTTCCAGCATATCTTAAAAACTATATAAAATGACCACTCAAAGCCCATATTAGGACAACTACACCATCAGGTCACACATTTTTACACAAGTTTTCTTGTAATATTTTGGTAGAAACTGTTTTTTTGTACGAGTTTTAATAATAGTAGTTTTTCCCTGGTCAAAATCAGACTGGTCAAAATATACTTAAGCTTTATTTTGGACTTCAATTTGCAAATATCTATACTCGTCAGATTTTCAGCTTTAAATTTGAGTAAATGTTGCTATAACAGTGATATAGTAGTGTAGACTCTTAAAAAGGGTACTCATCCAAGTAAAGTACGTACAAAATCTTAAAAAAAGCTTTAAAAAAATAGCTAAAACTTTTATAAATTATCATAACATAAGTTTTCTTTTATAAAAACAATAACTTAAAATTTAAATTTTTCTACATCAAAAACACAATAACTATAAAGTAACATTTAAATAATCTAGATAAATGTTCTATTTAAGAGTCTACACTATATATATCCTTGTTATTAAAAAATTTACTCAAATATAAAGTTGAAAACCTGACCAGCTTAGACAGTAGCAAATTATAGTCCAAAATGAAGATTAAAAATATTTTGATCAGTCTGATTTTGACCAGCAAAAAAAATATACTAGTTTTGATAGCTTAACTTAAACAAACCAAAATTACCAAATTTTTAACATTCTTATCAATTAAAGGTTTTTGAAGTTTATTTTTTAAGCATCAGAATCTCATTTTGTGAACAAATTTAAAGACTTTAAGTTTCTTTATACTTTAAGGTTTAAAAATTTAAGTTCAAGGTCATGGGCATGGTGTTAAACTGTTCTGGTGTATGACTCAATAACAAAAGGTTTTTTGTACACCAGTTCCTTGGACCAAACTTTTCAAGCGTATTTTTTGTTGTTGAATAAACAATAATCTTACAATAATTACCATCAAAAATTAAAACAACTAAAGATAATTTGAAAAATACACAAATATTTTAACTTATATTTAAAATATTTTTATATTTTAAGACCATAAAATTACTTTTAGTAGTTGTGACTACTACTGGGTTTCAATCATACAATATCTAATTCAAATAGTTTTAAGATCCATCATTAAGACTATACTTTTTACCAGGCTATCATTAGCATTTTTAACTAAGCTTTTCAATACTTTTATTATGGTAAAAATAAAGTATGGTAGAAACAATTCAGAATAATGCTTGAGATATAAATTATCAAAATTAAAATTTAATGAGGTTTGTTATCAAACAAGTAAACTAAAGCGCTGATTAAGATTCTTATTTTATAAATTTATCATTTTCATTTGTTGTTGCTAAAAATGTTATGCACTCTTCAAAGTTCATATGAAGAGCTGTAATTTTTCACAAACACATTATTGATGTGTTGTACAATGATTTGTACAAAAATAATTTTAAATTCCCTTAGATAGAAAAAATTTCACACGTAGCATTTAGTTATAACATACTCAAGGATCTAAAAAACCATGGTCTTCTACAAATTGAGCAGCAACAACATTTTTAACAATATCAGCTTCTTAATCCATCGGACTCTCAATGTAAATTTATATACTTTCCGAACTGATTAAAATTTATTTGTTTGGTTGTTAGCTAAAAATAAAATGAAAAATCATTAATTTTAACAATTGTAATGGCACGCACGGATATTAAGTACTTTACTTTAAATAGTAAATTTATAAAAGGATTAATTAAAAATAAGTTAAATAATTATAAATTCACGAAAAAGTCTGTTCTAAAAAAACTATAAATTATTTTAAACATACCTAGTTAACTTAAACTAACAACGCCCTTTAATATGTAAGGTATAACCTATAAAAAAAAAGTGAAACTAAAATGTTAGTTAAAAATTATAAAAACTATGACCTTGCTTTTCTTAATAATTTTTAAAGTTAATTATAACTTGAATCGGTAAAGTTTTTCAGACTGAAATTTTAATTTGATGTTTTTTTATTAGTATTTACAGCAATTTTTTTTTTAATACTTTACTCATTTATATCTTAAACTCAATATTAAAATCCTTATCTAGTTAGTTTAATAGTTTGGAGTTAACACAATTTAAACTATGGTTTTTTTTGTTTGAAGAATTTAGTAGTTAGATGGGATGGGACTATTTGCGTTAACCATAAAATATTGCGGAGTTTTATGATTAAAAAACTATTTATACAACATGCGTGCCTGCTAGTTTACTATTTTGTTTGTGACCTGTTTCGGTTAGAAAAAATGTATATTTGTCAAACAGTTAACAAAATAGTAAACTGCAGTCTGCATTGCACTCTAACAGCATTAGTTGTTTACATGATAATTTAAACTTACTAATAGTTTAAGATAAAGACAAAAACTTAGCGAATGCTTATTCAAAACTTTGATATTTATTAATGCATCCTTAGGTAAAATATGTATTGATTTATTTTCACCAGTAGTTATTACGGCCATAATCAACAGAATTGAGATGTTTCGCACCATCAATAACACCGCATCCGAGACAACCTACGACCGGTTTCGTCCTAATTAGGATTCATCAGGCAGGCATAGTCGCGTGAAACCGCTAGATCTCAACAGCAGTTTTACGCGACTATGCCTGCCTGGGGAGTCCTAATTCATTATTTATTATGATTTATTTTAAGTTAAGTAGTTATGTAACAAATTTAAAATTTAAAACAAAGTATTAACCGAACATCAACAAGAATCTAAAATCTGAAAAAAAGTCAAAGACTATTTTATATTAGTTCTGTACGTCTTGTTTTAATGTTAATTAAGTCTTGTTTTTTCTCACTATTTTACTAGATTGTATGTTGTATATCATGTCACTGAGAACAAACGATTTTTTACAAACTATTTTGATATCTAACTGTTAGCCAATAATTTTAAACCTATGAATTTTTACCCTCAATTTTAAATCAAAGTATCTCCCTACTAATTCTTGAAACACACTCCTTAGTCCCAATCTAAAATTTAAAATGTATAACTTCATCGATAATCCTAAAATTTCTTATATTTATTTTGTATGCCTTGTTATACTTTAAATTTTAAATCTTGTACCTGTAGTAATTAACGCTAATAACTAACAGTATTTAAACCAAAAAGTAACAACTATCTTTCTTACAGAAAATTTATTTGTTGACTTTTGCAGCATTTATCAAAACAAAAAAAAAAGTTAACTAAGAAGGATAATTTACAAATTTTACAAAGACTCACGTTACAATTAAACGTATTTAACATAATATATTTATTTAGTCTATTTCAAAAATTCAAATGTACAAGCTTTTATTGTTCTTGTGTAATGTTTTTTAGGATTCTTTTATTGTTTATGATTTTATTTATTTTGATTTAAGTATTTAAGATTTTGAGTCAGGAATGTTGTATTTATTTTTATAGAGATTATTCTTTGTTAGTTTTTTTTTTTTTTTTAATTTTTGTAAACTACATAGTTGATAAGCTCTATTTTTTCGTTTAGTTAAATTTAGTAAATTATTTGCTATTTAAAATCGTATTCTTTTGTTTTTTAAGTATGATATACAGTTTTAAAATGTATAGCTGTGTCTTTTTGTTTGTTGTTTAAGCTTATTTTATTGTTCAAATAACTGTGTTTTAATTTTGTTCTATTTGATTCAATATAAAGTTTCATTGATTTGTCTTTTTTTGTCTTTGCTTTGTAAATGAGGCTTCTTGCTAAGCATTTGTAATTTATTAGGTATCGTTCGTTTCAATAACTTATGCTTTTTTTTGTACTTTTGCATTTTAAAATAAACAAACTGAAATTAGTTTCTTAAAAACAACATAACTGTAATTTGTAATTTTATAGTATCTATTAGTAGGAGAGTTTGAAATACACACCAGTTTTTAATGTGCAAGCTAAAAACGTATTGACATAGAAATATATTAGTTTTAACTGTTCATTTCCTGAACAGACGTTAAAAAATATTCGTGGTGTGCGACGCGATAACCGAAAGGTTCTTCGTGCACCAGGTCATAGGAACAAATAATTTGAGCGTTATTTTTGTCGTTCAATAAACTGTAACCAAACAATAATAAAATAAATTGTTCGCATTTATTTTTATATCAAATATTGCTTAAAAACTAATATTTAAACTTTTTAGAGAGTGTGATCTTCTTTATTAATTCATAATCATATAACTTGGACTACTATTAGCTTAACTATTATCTAATAAAAAGTAATTGTTTTTTACAAAAACTTTAAAAAAATATATGTCGCATAAAAACCAGTAAAAGATGTTTCATAATATAAATGTACTAAAGTGGTAACTATGCTGTAAAAATAAACATATTAACTTTTACGTTTTAATCTTAATATTGATAGATTGAGACAAGGGTGAGATTTTTTACACAAAACGTAAAAACTAAGTTTTAGTTTAATACTCGTGTACTTAAACTTTTAAGTAATTGGATCGTAAAAACTATTAATAGTATATAATAACATTAATTATATATAATTCAATGTAAAACAGTTTTTACTTTTTAAGTTAAATTATTAAGTAAAATAAATATTACCTTTTTAACACAAAATACTTATAAAAAGAATTTTGTAAAAATATTTAAGCGTATTACATTTTACCTTTTTTAAAGAAGTTGCAACCTATAATTCAAGTATTTACACGTTGGTTATTAGTGTTGTTTATTTTCTTTTAAAAGTTAGTTTAAAGTTATATATACTTTTTAGTTCTTATGTTACTAAACAAGATTCATAGTACATTATTAAACACCAAATTCAGTTAATTTTTGTTAAGTTCTATTTTGTTTCATTTTTCCTTTTGTTTAACTGATTGTTTTATTACTAAAGATTTAAATATTTAAATGATAAAAAAAACTTTGTATAATAGCTCGTATAAAACTTTATAAGAAAGTGGTGTGCGACTCGATAACCGAAAGGTTTATAACACCGGGTTCTTAGACCAAACTTTTTAAGTACTTTTTTTTATCATTCAATAAACAATAGAATATATAGTATATATAGTATATTATTTATTGTTGTTAAAAAAAAGTAAACAAATCATACTCATAGTAAAGAGATTTTTTAAACAGCTACAAAACTAAGCTTTAGCATTAGAAGGAATTGGGGTTAAGTACTTATCCTTTATCTTTTAATTTATCTACACCAAACCTACATTTTATTTTTTTTCTAGGTGTTTTATTAAATGCCACTAAGAATCTACTGTTGGCTAATTTTTTATTATAATTAATCTTACTTTTTATTATCTTTTAATAACGTTACTACAATTGTTTTAAGCTGTTGCTGACTTCGGAAGACTTTTTTTTCAGTATGACCCATAAGTAATGTTGTTTATAAAAAAAAAGGCTGTGAGTCACAGCCTTTTTTTTAGTCACAGGCTGTGACTGTTTGCTGCCAACTGTCGATCCTTGTTATGTTAAGTTAAGATTCTACGCTATTTAAAAAAAACAACTTGACTCAAACACTTTCTAATTCATTAGATCCGGAATCCGGATCGTAAGGAATAAAACCATGATCTTGCTAGATCTGGGAGATTGATGAAGTACGAATTTTTTATTCATACATTCACAGATTCAACGCATAGGTATTTAGGTTTAAACAATAATTTAAAGGTATTTGTTTCAAATAATACTTATTTAAAACAAATAAAGCATTTAGAACTTTAAAGTATATAATGCTGTATTATAAAAAACAAAAATAAATCTTGATAACATAAGTTTGTTTTAAAGATTTTCAAAATTTGTTAGTTAGAACTTAGATTTAAATTTTTTTACATGTTTTAAGTTACTTCCATACTTATTTAAAGAACCTAATTGTTTTCATGTTCGTCAGGATTTTTGTTTTGTTTTAATTTAATACCACTTAAAAATTGAAATTTTTAGATTAATTTATTTGTTTTAGCTCAAAAGTACTGGCTATTTTCTACTTTATTTACAGAAGTATGATTAGCTTTAATATTCTTTTTAAAAGTTATATAACTAATTGTGTTGGTTGACTATAAAATTTAAAATAAATTTTAAAAGTTAGAAATAGTAGTTGAAACATGCTGTTGTTAAGTAATGCTACTTGTTAGTTTTTTTAATAATAGTAGCACTTGAAACTTTTTGAATTGCAATGAGTACAAAAGATAATTTTAATGAAAACTCTTCAAAAAATCATATTGAACCAAAAACTATAGAACACCTAATTGAAAATTTTGACCATCTTCCATTTGATGCAAGATGGCCACAATGGAACAAACATGGTTTGTGTAGACAATATTTTATTGACTATCATAGGTGTATGAGTGTTAAATCTGCTAAAGGTGAGTCACCAAACCCATGTCAATACTTTAAAAAGGCTTACAAAAGTGTTTGCCCATCAGTGATATTAGAAAAATGGCATGATCAGGTTGAACAAGGTATATTTCCTGCAAAATTGGAAACAGACTTAGATGAGTCTCGTGTAGGTAATGACTTTAAAAAGTGCAAGCCAGAAATTCATTGAACTTAATAAATTATAGTTGTTTTATTTTGTGTTTTTGTGCTTTTATTTATTAAACTGTAGGTACTTTTCAATATTCAAGTATTTAATTGGATTGAAAGTAAAATTAAATAAAGTACTTAAACAAATATATTTTATTTGAAAAACATGGTTTTTGCATGGTGAATAATTTTAAGGATTTAAAAGATAATAATAATTTTTTTTCTTTCATTGTAGCATACTACAACAAAAATTAATTGAATATTTGGAGTAGTTTAAATATGTGATTAATAATTAATATGTATAATTTATCTTTTGAATTTCATATGTGATATATAATTGAGATTTAGCTCTTTAAATAAGATATTGTGTTATCTGTGTTGTAGTGGTCTTAATAATAATGATATAATTTAAATTTTTTCTTTTTCAAAAGAGTTGTAAACTTTAATACCAATAAGTATCAAAAGTCAGTAGATAGTCTAAATAGTTTTATAACAAATAAATTATAATTATAAGTTTTATCAGGGTTGCCAAACTTTCAGGTAACTCACGGAATTTTCAAGTTGAAGAAAATCTCAGGGAAACTCAGGGAATTTTGATTCTTTTTTTTTTAACTAGGACAGTTTTGGTTTTTTTTTAATTTCAGGGAAATTTTAAGATTTTTCAAAAAGTTCAAGGGTAATTTTTTTTCTAGATCTAGAATGAGATTTAGTTCATCCAGTTTCAATATTTTGTTCAAAAAAGGTAATTATATATTTTTTTAAGTGCTTATTGAGAAGAACTTTGGCCTTGCGCCTAGTTCTTCATTATTCTTAGAATTAACATAGTAGTTTTTTAATAAATAACAAAAATTTTAAGGATTTAAAAAAAACTCAGGTTTAAGGTTACACAGGGAAGTTTCTGGTCACTCAGGGAAGATTTTTTGACTAAAAGAGTGGCAACCTTGTTGTATGTAAGGGCTTCATTTTCTTTTTACAAGTTGATCTAAAATTTTTAAGGCCATAAGGGGGTTAATCACTTGTTTTGAAATTTAGTTTTACTTTTTACATAAAATGCTAAGCTATTATAAGTCATCTTTTACAGTTGAAAAATAATCCAAGTAATTTTTGAGATCTAAGCGATGAAAGATGGAGAGTTCAATAACTTCTCTATAGAAGAGGCAACATAAAACAGCAAAAATAAACTAGTTTACTAAAAATCTATCTCCTCCTTCAGTTTTTAGGCAAATGCTTTAAAACTATTGCAAAAAAATATTTGATAAATTTAAACAACTTATATGAAACTAATTTTATTATAAAAAAGTTATATAAAAGTAATGATAAAAATACTTTTTATTTAATTTTTGGTCATAAAATTTTAAGTTTATTTTTTCAAGGTTTCAAACTTCTTACAAGTTGTTTGTAGTATAAAAAAAACATTACCTAAAAGTTTGAAGTAAATTACTTTAAAATTGATAATTTAGATTTTTATTGAAATTTTTAAAGTTCTGAGAAAACTGGCCTTGAAAATATCCTGTTCCTTATAGTTGTATCGGATATTGTTATAGAATTAGTTATATTTTAAACATAAATTAATATTTTATTTATTTTATTGTTCTATAAAAAGTATCTTATAGTTTATATTCTAAACTTTCACAAAAAAAAAAGCAAATATTATCAAAAAAAAAAAAGGATTCCTTATGCCCTTTAGTTTTATCTCAGCCATCAGATGCTTTCAATATTTTATTAGAACTATTTTAACAAATTTCTTGAAAAAAACTTGTAAGCTATGTTATAAGTGATCAAGATTTCTAGATTCGAAAGAATTCCAAGAAAAGCAAAAAAAAAAGAAGACTATTTCACTAAAAAGTTTTATTTTTCTATATTAAAACAGATTTTAAAAAATTGTTTAAGTTAGTCCATTAATAGTATTTGAGTTATTCTACAACAAAATATATTATATGTTTTAGTTTTAAACAAAAAATATTTTAAACTTATAAAAAAACTAAATCAGTTGTTTTTTTTTTATTTTATCAAATTTTTAAATATTTTAAAGTATGATAACTTACAAATATAAAAAAATTCTTTAAATTTGAAGTCACTACCTGGAAAAACAAAAGGTAGATAAATTTCAATGTGTTTTTAAATTTGTGATTAGATAGACAATGATAAAAATTGTGGTCAATACTTTTTAATTACTTAAAGCTTTTTACAAAACATGCTCTTATCTCAAAGGCTAATTTTTATTCAGGTTGGCAATTTTAAGCCAAATAAAATCAGAAAAATCTTTTTACTTGAAAACTTGGAACCTAGAAAATCTTAGAAATTGTCATGAAAACAATTTTTAACAAAAGTCATTGAAAAATCCAAAATTAAATTCCCAAAGTTAAAAATTAGTTGTTTTTATATTCCATGGCCTTACTTGTTTAGATGCTGAGGTTTTATCGCCTTATATATATTTAATGTTATTAAAATAAATAATTCTTTTTTTTATAAGGACAACAAGCTTCTACTTTTGAAAACCTGTAAGAAATTTCTGAATTTTCAGTGGCCACCTTGTTTATTTTTATAAAAAACAACTCATCGATCATACTTGAAGCTTTATATAAAAGCCAATATAATTTTTTTAAAAATATGTTTTGACCCCCCTAGTTTGAGATTTTTTTCAAGAGTTTATTTTTTTCAAATTTTTTTCCTGTATTAATTTAATAGAGTAATAAACTGGTTTCCAGTAAACACCACTTACTTAATAAAAAGTTTAATATAACTTTCATAAATTATGGTAGTTTTTTAAGCAGAATAATTTTTTGCAGATTTTTTAACGCTTGTACTTAGTAGACTAATTATGTAAAAAAAAGATAAAGCGTTGTAATTCCTTTTTTTATATTGTCAAACATTGTCTCAGTAAGAAAAAAAGTATGTAATCTTTTAATATATCATAATAATTTTTTCTTTTGTATAAACAAGTTTACTAATTAATTTGTAGCAAACTAAATATAATTGTTCTTAGCTGTTTCTAATTTAAATTCGATAATATAAATTTTTTCAATTATTTCAAATTAACAATTTAAAGCAGTAAAAAAATAAAAAGTGTTTCAATCAAAATAACTATAACTTTGGTACTTAATAGTATTAAAAAAAATATTTGTTGATTTTGTCTAGATCAGGGCTTCTCTAAGTGGGTCATATGAGATAAATTAGAATCTTATGTTAGATATTCTGGAATTGATGATAAAAAACAAAAAAGAGGTCTTAATCTAGGCGTATTTAAGAGCAGTTTCGAAATTTATACTATATATTAAAGGAAAATTTCAAACTTACACTTATAAACAGGAAAACTTTGAAACTTACAGTAGACATTACAGGAAAATAACTTGTACTACACATTCAATAATTCATGATGAAGAGCAAAAAAAAGGTCTAAAGGGTATTTAAAAGTAGTTTTAGAACTAACTTATACCAGATGTAACAGGAAAAATTGTAACTTACACTGACCAAGGCTTCCAAAAGTAGGCCATTTTAGAAGGTTAGGGGACCATATGCTGCAAAGATAAAGGCATATTAAAGCCATCACTTAGAACTTACTCTATATATTTTTTTTTTGGTAATGAAGAGAAAAAAAAGGTCATAAGGAAGTTTATTGAGAAGTCTTTCATTTTAAAAATTTTATAGGTCTTTATGAAAAAAGTTTGGAAACCCTGGACTACATATTTTTAAATTTTCATCATCAATCATTCACAAATTCATTAATACACTGTAATTGTACTTTTAATTTAAAAATGTAGATTAAAATTTCCAAGATTCTAGATACAAAACAATTTTCAACCTTTAGAGTTCTCCAGGTAAAGTTTTAATCTGAAAAAGTTTAAAAAATATGTTGAGGGTGTTTAAAATACCATTAGAAACATAAGTATTATATAATACAGATATGTTATTAAGGGGTAATATGGATTAGTAAAGTAGATTAGTACAACAATCAAAACAACACTTATATTTACATAAACTAAACAACACAAAGATACAATTACATCACTCTATACGAGAACTAAAGTTAAACAAACATGAAAACATTAGTTCTTAAATCTAACGTGTTTAAAATGCATCTTAACTTAAAGCACACTAATAACTGCCGAAACTGCGAGTAAATGCAAGTCAAATTCTGTTTTATAAGCACTAAAACAAATGTAAGTCCTAATAATAAAAATGTTTGTTTTTTCAATACTGGAAGCACGTCACGAAATCTGCGTAAAACAGTTTACAACATCCGCTTTTAAATAAATTTGGAAAAGCTTGTTTTGAGAATAATGAAAAATGTTTTGGAAAAGCTTTTATTGTTACAAAAAACTACATATTTATTCACGAGTTTTAAGATATTAAAATGAAATGTTAGTTTCATTACAATATATTTGCAGAAACTATTTATTTTCCTTTTAATTTTATTTTACTTAAGTATTTTCTACATGAAAAATGTATGTCTTTATTAAGTAAGAAAATAAATTTAAAATTATTTTGAATAAAAAATATAAAAATGAGTTAAAGGTATTATGACTATACAGATAAGATTTTAGATAGATACAAAAATTTTAAATTGGATATAGTAACTTAAGGTTATTAAGTAAAAATGTGCTAGTTAGTAAGTTGTTAATAATATTTCTTTACCATTGATGTAATTTGTGTATTTAACTTGGCTTTAGTTATTCGATTTATATAGACTCCTGGCTATATAGTTTACTCTTCTTACATCGTTTTATAACTCTTAAGTTTGGTACAAAGTCTGAGTTTTGGTAGTATCCGCAATTAAACGTAAAAAAAGCTAAAAAATAGGTTTGAAATTGTTAA
Source organism: Thalia democratica (assembly GCF_965202585.1). Classification (NCBI taxonomy): domain Eukaryota; kingdom Metazoa; phylum Chordata; class Thaliacea; order Salpida; family Salpidae; genus Thalia; species Thalia democratica. Next base: position 43,108,293 of record NC_139167.1, on the reverse strand, counting down.
CCTACAGGTAAAAACAAATGAAAAATGGTTTGTTGCTAATTTAATAATTATAAACTTGTTTTTCTAATATAATCCAAAAGCCTACTAAATTTTTTCAAGTTGTTTTAATACAATGGCTACTATAAAATAATAATAAATAACACAAAACTAGACTTTGCAGAAACTAACACAAACATTCTTTTAAAAAGAAGCTTATATAAAAATTATAGAAACTTGTAAAAAAGTCTAGATAGTATAAAAGCAGTATGAGAGCATCTTGAACATTAGTTATTTAAGTGTGTATTTAGTTGAGTTATTAAAATGTTTAAGTAATAAAAAAAACTCACATAATAAAATGATACAGGAGTAGTTTTAAGTAACACACAAACAGCTGCTTATTTTCAATGAATTATGGAGTGTAATATTGAAAAATTGTAAACTAACTTTTGTTATTATGATGTAAACATCTTGCAGTCTAATTCAGTCTTAAATGAAAAACTTTAGCTTATTATTAATGCATTATTTTAAGGTGATAAGTTTTGGCTAATTCTAATAGGTTTTTATGTTCAACATTTTAAAATAAAAGAATATCTTTACTGTAAAAAGATATATTAAGAAGTACACTTATAAATACTTAAGCACACAACTTAACCAATCGTCATTTAAGTTTTACAAAATATGTACAGTTGGCGAATAATTCTTCTTCAAGTACCTCCTGTCAGGTCTGGCTATCTACTTAATTACAATAAAATTCTTTCCTACAACAAAATATTGCTTTTACTGTACATATTAAGAAACAACTAAAAATTACTGTCAAATTGTATAATAAAGTATAATGTTTTTGATTATTCATTTTTTAATAAAATTTGTTTAACATATTAGTTTTATACTTTTCAAGTATTTTTAAAATTATTTTTTTGAAAGATTTAATTTTTAATTGTTGTTATTTCTCTATAATTCAAAAAAGTCTGAAACCTGCAGGCACTAGTGGCTTAGTGTCTGTGATGCCGGTCAAGTTTGAAGAACGTATATTAAAAACAGCTTATCCTTCTTATCTGATTTATAAATTTCTATTTTTTTCTAAATTTCAAAATTTGCAGCCGAATTTAGTATTGAATTTTAATTTTGTCGTGTTTAATATTTCCCATTTAAATTTGTAGTCTATATTTTTATCTTTTAAATTCAATATGTAGTTCGCTAGTTCTGTTGTACGTCTTTTGTTAATATTGTTGAATGTTGATTTGTGGTTTCTGTATTTTTTGTATACTAAATTAGGCTGCAAACTTTGTTACTTAGAAAAAATAGAAATTGATAAATCAGATAACAACATAACACTAAAGAAGAAAAGCGAAAGAAAAACATATGCATTCATTACCAAAAATACTTTTTTAGCAAAATTAAAACTAACTAAATATTAAAACAAAGTAAAATTTAGGCCGCAAACACGAGTAGTTTAAAACATTTCTCTAGTAGTTTAAAACATTTTTCCAATACTTTAAAATATTATCCTAATATTATAACTATTTCAAACTTTCGAAAATGCATAAATTACAAGTACAGCAAATTTTTCAAATTCAGCTAAGTGTACAATAAACTGTATTATTGCTACGTCATAATTATTAAAATAAAATTCAAAATCTAAATTTCTGTTTACTATTGTAATAAACTTTAGCTTACTGAGAAGCAGGGTTGTTTCTAGACTTTTTTCAAAGGGGGTTCACAATTTTTTTGTTTTTAATTTGCCGCTTAAGTACGCATTTCTTAGGTATGCACAGTTAAGTACGCAATATTTAGCCGAAAAACTCTGTGTTTAAAATGCTTTTTTCTGCTTAAAAAAAAAATATAGGTAGTAATAGAAAAATATTATATTTATTTATTATACTGTATTAAATTTAGATATATTAAAACTAAAAGAACCAGAAAAAAGTTATGAACTTACAAATTTTGATTTAAACGTTAGTATAGATGGAGATCTTACAAATTTTTCTTTTAAATTTTAAACTATTTACATTTATATATCTATTTATAATAAAAAAGTTTTTTTCAAGTAAATTAATCTATAAAAATTGAATTTCAATTAAAAAATGTTTAGACTTATACAATTAAATTTAAAAATCTTTAAATTATAATTAAATGTTTACCTGATGGTGCAAGGATTCTAATGATGGTTTTAAAAACTCTCTGAGTTGAAAAATTCAAAAAATCAAGAGTCAACTTTGTGGCCAACAGATATACAAAAATAAAACAACTTAAATAAAAATTGAAATTTCACTTAAAAAAATGTTCAGACTAACACAATTTAACTAAAATATCTTTAAATTATAGTTAAATGTTTACCTGATGGTGAAGGGATTCTAATGATGATTTTGAAAACTCTCTGAGTTGAAAATTTCAAAAAACTAAGATTCAACTTTGATGCCAACAGATATACAGAAATAAATTAAATTGCCATTAAATAATATAAATAATAAATTGCAAGGTGGTGTAGTGGTCTAAAGATGATTTTGAAAACTCTCTGAATTAAACTTTCAAGGTTTAGAAGCTTCACTTCACACAACATTATTATACACAATTAACTAAGTAAAATAAAACTTTGGTGATTATATTGGACATTTTTAAAGTAAAATTTTACTTACTAGTTGAAAAACAATGCTTAATCAAATTAATCAAAAGTTATTTACATTAAGTAACAATTTATAATGGAAACTAAGAGCAATTTAGTAAAAATTTTCCCAGAAAAAATGTTACTTTAAAACTTTTACCTATTATCACGTCACAATTAAAATCTTATTTGAAATCTATTTCAGCTGAGCAAAAACGAGCATTTTTGTTACGGAATTTTATAATCTTTCTGTGTTATAAACTCAACATTCATTATTCAAAGTTTATCAAATAACCAAAACAAAGTCAATAAGCAATGTTTTTAGTGATATTCTAAGAATATTTTTTTCTTTTGTTTTTTTTCAGGGGTTTCACAGGAAACCAGTCAAAACACGCTCCTGCTGATGAGTACATGAAGTTTTATATTTCATGTACGAAAAAGCTGTCTAAGCTATTGTTTTTATATAATTAAATAAGTACATATGTATAGTTTATTGCACGATAAAAAAAGACGCTTAAATTTTTTGGTCCTAGGACTTGGTGCACAAAGAACCTTTCGATTATCGAGTCGCACACCACGGATACCTTCTAATGTGTTGTCCAAAATAATACAAAAATGAAAGTTAAAAAAGTTAAAAAGACGTGTTAGAATACGTAAAGTTGCATAAAAAATAGGTGATACCAAAAATTACTTGTTAAAATTGGTACTTCCTATCAAAATTTAAAGCGTACAACATAATTTTTAAAGCCAATTTACTTAACTAATGCTCCAACGCCTTACTATAATGAAAGCAAATCTAGTGTCATCAAAAATTGTCTGTAACTATGTAAGTCAACTCTTTTTATACCAAAATTGGATAGCAACCGAGCTTCATAACTAAACTTCGATTAGAATTTCAAATAGTGCTTTTAAAAGCTTTCTTAAGTGTAAACACTGTTTTACAAACCAGGGACAATTCGCGATATTAAAATCAATACTATTACGCAGGGTTGCTATTATTCTCTGCAAGTTGTCATATGTGAGTTTTTGTAATTCTAACTTTAGATAATTGATTAGTTTCATACACTCAGACCGTCATGTGCACAGTCTTATAGAGTTAAACGAAAATAAAACTTAAAGTTTTAGAATATCTAGATCATGGTTTCCCTATCTCGTTTCTATAAAAGCCCATTTATCAGAGTATTAAACAAATATCACCTCAACTCAATACAAACTATGTCTAGCGCAAGTTTACAAACTCCCGTACATTGTGCCTAAGACCTATTTTTGCTCATCTTTACAAACTCCAGAATATCTAGTGTAAGTTTAAAAAGTCCCGTAATTTGTGCCTAAGACCTTTTTTTACTTTTCAATACAAACCCAAGAATATCTAAAGTAAGTTTTAAAAATCCCGTAAATTGTGCCTAAGTTATTGTTTTTATTTTACAAACAAGCCCTACGTTGTACAGAGTTAGTTTCAAATCCCTCTTAAATTGTGCCTAAAACATTTTTTGCTCTACATTACAAACCCCAGAATTTTAGTGTAATTTTTAAAATTTTCTGTGAAACGTATCTAAGTACTCCCTTGTGGCTCTTTTGCAGCTTAATGTCCCCTGACTTGCTAAGATGTTACTAGAGGGTAATTTTGACCATTTTTGGAAACTCTTTATTAGATTCAAAGAGCTTTTATCTATAATGGCTCTGCCCTGAAACAAATTTACCTACAAATCAATTAGGATTTACAATCGACATCTGTGCTTTTAGGCTTCAATTTGAGTACAATATTATAAAAAGCTTAATAGTTTTAAACATACGCTTAAAAATTAGAAAGGAATTAGCATCCTTTTTTATACAATATTGTTAATGAATGTCAAAAAAGTACAAAATAACTTTTAATCTAACAAAATTAGTTATATTAATTAAATATAAAATAAATGAAATAATATTCAAATTAACAATTTTAAAAAAAGTAGATAGTTTTATGGTTTCCAAATTAAACATGAACTTTTTGTAAAAAGAAAATATTAAAATTACTAATTAGATAAAAGTAAATGTATTTAATATAACTTTTGTTTTGATATTAATTTTATCAAAAGTGTTAAACAGATCTAGGTTATTTATTCAAACTAATTAAATGTTTGTTTTGTTGGTTCTTAAAACGGATGATTATTAGTATTAGATTATATAGTAAAAACTGTTTATAGAAAGTTTATATAAATCACTATTTAATGCATAGATAACTTGTAGAATGTTAAAATAGTTCTAAAGCTAAACAGTAGTTAATTATGATTTTGTCCATCTAAAGTTTTATAGATTATATACGTCGTAGGAGATACAGAAATGCTAGAAAATTATTGTTTCTTTGTCAAAAGTTTTTTTTAGTATTGTGGCTTTTAACTGATTAAAATTTTACATTTATGGTAGAATGTTATTTTTGTTCGTTTTTGATTAATATTTTTCGGAATGGGTAGTCTACATAGAGGGCTGAAAAGAGGGGTCAAGTGGCCATTGACTTTTTTGGTGACTAGAAGATCAAGTCAAGTTTTATACCTCTTTAGAACTAGTTTTTTTTTGTTTTCAAAACTGTATTTTTTATTCTTTTATTATCTAAGATAATATGTATATAAGTTTTGCAAGTCTAAAATAAGACTACATTTTCTAAATTTCAGTTTGACAAATAACTCAAAACCCTTCATAATTTCTCGAAAAACTAGTTTGCAAAACAACCTATTATACCTAAAATACTTATTTATGATCATTATTATTACCATTTTTTCTAAAATGTTGTATAGTGCTAATTAAAAATTCAGGTAATTCGTTTCGAAAAAAAAAATTAAATGTTTTATTTTGTTTAACTATTTCATTAAAAAAACGTGCGTAAGCTTCAAGTAATTCTTTTAGAAACTTTTTAAAAAATGTACCAAAATTTTCTGGAACAGAATTTTCTGTAAATTTGTTCTAAGTTTTCTAATCATAATGCTCAAGCCTGGCACAAAAAAAAAAGTTAAGTTTCTTAATGGTACTTTTAGCTATATGAAGCTCAATATTCTTAATTTAACCTAAAATCAACCTTGAATTTTCAAAAAAAAAAAGTTCAAAAAAAAAAAACTTTTGAGTTTTCAAACAACTAATTAAGTTTTTTCCGGAACTTTTTATCATATTTAAGAAGAACACTAAACATATAATTATAATTTAATAAATAATAAAGCACAGTTTTTACATATGTTTCATATTTGAAAAATTCATATCTTTTATAACTACCAGAAAAACTTTCTTTATTTTAAATGTTTTATAGAATTTTATAACTTTACAAATTTTAAAAACATTATGACGTAATAAAGATGTTAAAAGTTTTTGTACATTGATTTGAGTTTGAATATACACTGCATTTTTGTTTTGTTATGAGTTTAAGAAATTGTGCACTTTTGAAAAGTTTGTTCTAGTAATTGCTATTAAAGAATTATTAAATACGGTGGAGAAAAATGCTATTAAAATTTTTTTAAACTGTTCGTGTGCGCGGCTAAATTTTACTTTGTTTTTAACTTAAATGGGTTTGAATAAAAAAAATAATATTAGTTAATGTCTACATATTTTTTGCCTTTCGCTTTTATTTTTTAGTGATTTAGTCTTATCTTCTTTAACTAATTGGAATTTCTATAGGTTAGAAATTCTGCAATCAATTTTATTATTGAATTTTGCTTTTCTTTTGATTACTATTCATTATTTTGTCTTTTTTAGGACCGTATTGTTGTCTTTTAAGTTCAAAAATAGTTTGCTAGTTCTGTTGTATGTCTTTTGTTTATATTGTTAAATGAATATTTATGGATCCTATATCTTTCTTTCAAAATGTTTCCTGTGGAATCCAAGTACCTTTTAATTGATTTATTGGATTACCTATGGCTCTATACATTACATTAGAAATTAGACATTGGTTGTCTAAAGAGCAGGGTTCTTTACGGCAGTTGAAAAGTTTATATTTTGTGTTACTTTTATCGTTTTCATTGGTTTTGTTTAATTTTTTATTGTTATTTTCTATTATTTTGATTTTAAAATTACTTATACAACCGTATGATATTTTGATTGTATTAGATAGAATATTTTTATAATGATGGTTTTCGTCAAGGGATGTACTAATTAAGTCTAAAAATCGCTTGCCTATTTTAGAACTTTCAGTAAAATTTAAATATTACATCTTTTTTTTTTTTGTTGCTTTTTTATTTAAGCGGTCTTTTCATATTGTAAATTATCTTTGTAGTTGGCTGAAATTAATGCTTTGTGATATTTAATTTTTATATTGTTATATGATTCTTCATTATTAAAAAGTTTTGTAAGTCTTCTGTTTATTGTTTCAGGTAATTGTTTGAGTACTTGTCGGGGGTGATTACAGTAATTCTTTACATATAAAATAGTTGAGTTTGGTTTGTTGTAAGGTTAGTAACTTGAGTTTAATATGCTATAAAATACATCTAAAAAATCTGTTTTGATTAATTTGGATTCTGTTGTAATTTCAAAGCCGTTTTGTTTAAATAGTTTTATCAGGTATTTAGCAGTAATTTCTGTTCATCTGGGTGATTTGCTTCTTGTTATCTCTAGCCCATCATATCTATATAATCCAAGTTCATTATCTGTAAGAATCTTACTTTACTTAATTGATTTAGTAAAAATAGGCCTATTTAATCGCGTATTTCTAATCCATTAAAATATTCCATACTAACTTTGAACAGTTGGTCTAAATTATTTTTCCAGATTTGGTTGTTATGTGTTAAAATTGCCTTAGTTTCATTTCTGTCTTTTAGATTCCAAATATATTTCGAAAGCGTAGTTTTTATTCTGTAATTACTGTTGTTAAAGGAAAACTTATGCTATGTGTACCTATTTTTAAACGATAAACCTGTCTGTATATATAACTATATATTTCGGCTGAAGACTTTACAACCTAGAAAAAAATCGAAACTGATAAATCAGACAAGACTACAACAATAAACAATAAAAGCGAAAGACAAAACAAATGCATTCATTACCAAAAATACTTTTTTTTGCAAAATTAAATATAAATGAATTTTAAATAAAAGTAAAATGGAGCCGCACTCACGAGCAGTTTAAAACATTTTTCTAATGCAACCTTTCCTTTCCATACTTTAAAAAAATTTAATAGCAATTACTAATGATTTTTCAAAACGCACAAGTTCTTAAACTAATAACAAAACTAAAATTCAATAAAACTAAATATATTTCAAGCAGTTCTCATCAGTAGAATACAAAGCTAGTAAGAAGTAAGATTTTAAAAACTTATACAGTAATCAAAAGAATAATTAAAGACTAAAGCAATAAGTAACAACTATTAATTAAGTTTACTTACATTATAATTAACCTTCAGTAAAACTATACATTAATGTAATGACAATAAAACGCCTTATAAAGTATACCGAAGATATAGAAACAGTATAATTAAAATCTTTTTGCTTGCATAAAACAGGCTTCCTTAATAAAATACAAATAGCTTCTAGCTTAATCAAATCGAAAACATTACTACAAGTTTTAATAATTTTAAATCTATTTAGATTTAACTGTTTGCGCATGTTAAGTTTTTTACCAAATGTTCTGTAATGGATGAACGTTTGGATGTATTCAAAATTTTGACCGGTATATTATCCTCCATTTCTGAAGGGCAAACATTCTCTACACTACTTGGGACATCCTCTGTTATTCTTTTTCTTAGATGTTTTGTTGTCAATCCGATATAGCTTACTTTACAACAGCAGCTGAATTGGTAAACTACCATACTTTTATATAAGTTTGATTCGGATATTTACCTTTACTGGTGTTTATAGAGGTTTTGTAACAAGACAATCCTTGGGTTTCCTGCATAATAAGTATTTCTTATCAATTGTCTAATTTTATTTAAAAAATTTTTGAACTTTTATTAATGAATCGGAGTTTAAAAGTAACTACACATTTTCAAGTCCTAATGTCACTTTTTATCTAATCTTTTTAAATGTAAATGAACTGTTTTGTTAACTAACTCTTATAGGTACATTTTTGTTTAATAGTAACTTGATTTGTTTGATTTCACTTAGTAGCAACTCTGAGAAACAAATTTTATGTGCACGATGACACATAGTTCTGATTAGATTCACTTTTATCTTTTTACTACAGTTGGATTGAAAAATCAAATAACAACATGTAAAGTTTTTATTACTATACACCGATGTTAAAAATAAATTTTCTTCTCGTTTAATTTTTACATCTAAAAAGCAAGTTCTTCATTATTATTTTTTCCATTGTAAAACTGATAGAGTTGTAAACACTATTCAAAATATAGAAAAAATCATACATAATTTTTTCGCTTCTGACCAACACAAAACAATCATCAACATAACTGAGGTACAATAATTATTTTTGAAAGCAGGAATAATTTTTAACTTAATATACTAACCAATAAAAATGTTAGCTAATGTTAGTCCCAAGGGAATCCCATGGCTATATCGCGTTGTTTGGAATAAATTAAAGAATTAAAACTAAACTTAACGCCAGAAGATGCAATTTTCAAAAGTTTTTTTTTAAATTCATTCTATTTATTGTAAGTTTACTTATGTTATACAATGTGTCAAGACAAATTTAAATGACCTCTTTCAGATGTACATTAGTAAAAAGATTTATAACGTCAAACAACGCAATAAAAGTACTATTTGCTACCACTTCTTTAATTTTGTCAACGAACGTAAAGGAACATTTTAAACAAAATGCTGAAAAGTGTTTCAACACTGGCTCAAGACTCAAATCTTAAAACTTCCCCAATTTATGCTGCGCTGAATTTACAATAGATAAATGGGCCTCAAATCACAGCCTGCACTAGGATTTATTACCATCGGCTATAGGCTCTACTCTTTTTATCACCTCCTAAGTTATTCAAAAATCAGTATTTTTGCGTTTTAGGTCACAAATATAAAACGAAAATTTAGAATTATTTACATATACACCATCTTTAAATAATTTTTGTTGTTAGGATGCCTGAACTGATTTGAGCATAAGCCGACTTAGAGCATTTTAAAGGTCAGAGTTAACTGTTTCTTTGTAAATGATGAGCAACCATCCCCTTTCAAATCATACTTTGAGCCACCAGCACAATTACAGTGATTCTTAATTAGAATACTTTTATTCAATATTTTTTGGTTGTCCGACTTAATTAATGTTTTTAAATTAGCCGTATAGGAACAATTAATTTAAATAAAATGTCTATTGAAGATTTTTGATAGTGGATTGTTTTTGTTGAAATGTTTTTTTCTTAGATTTATAATTTTTTAGCCGATACTTGTTTAACTGAACTACTGAATGGGAGATTATATTAAACTTTATTTCGTTTTCTTTTACTTTTATTGTTCATTTTAGTCTTTAGCTTTTTTAATTCAAATTTAAGTTTATCATTGTAACCACATATTTCATTATTGATTCATAATTGTGTTTTTTCTTCAAAAAGTTTTCTTAGCTATTTGATATTTTTTTTATAATTTGGTATTTGCTTTATGATATATTTTGGTCGACCGGAGTTTTTATTATTATACATAATTTTTGCGTTTTGCTTTTTATAAGGCACATACGAGAGATCATTCAAGTTGAACTTCACATTCAGGTAGTCAGTTGTCATCATTGGTGATTTAACGGTGTCTCGTAACCCCATTGACTTGAAGAAGGCATGCGTTTGGTTTCATAATTTTTCAACTTTAAAGCCAGATGAATTAGGTAGTATCGTCCAAGTACAACCCAACTCTTTCTAAACCAAAAATATTTTTCGACCCGTCTAAAAAGAAAGTCCTACCAGTTCACATAATTCTGCACACATAAACCATCCCTGCGCTACATCTGAAAAAGAGATGGTGTTATTTGATATCTTTTTGCGCCACAGGTTTCTTTGTTCATAGAGTACTGACATACAGGTGTTTTAAATTAGATTAAGTCTTCATTGGTAAGTTAATATAATTACCAACAAATTTTAGTGATTTTATAAAAAAACTATTCGCTGATACACAGATAAAATTCGACGACATCAGACTTAAAAAACCAATGAACTAATTTAGCACTTGGTTTGTGTCAGTCCACTGCATAAGTTTAGATTTTAAACGCGCAGCTTTGTTGAGGCAGTCAACATAAAAATATAATAAAAAAATTTGTTTTTTAAAATAAGATCACCTTTCAATTTTGAACCAAAGTTATTTAACATTTTCAAAAGATTTGAACTTCAAAAAAAAATGTTGCAATTAGTCTTACCTGAAGCCAGAAACACCTCGATCAGAAAGAAAACAAAAACATATTTTACAACAAAAAACTAGTTTTACCCAACTTAGTATAAAACTTAATTTGATTTTCAAGTAACTAAAAATGTTATTGGTACCTTGCTAGCAAACTGTAGTATTACATATATTTAATAAAATACATAAGCTAAAGTTTAAAACAACAATTATTTAAATAAATATTCGGCTTAAACCAATAGCTATTAGTCATAGTTAAGTATTTGACTTTAACAACTTAAGTTTAAGTGATTTAATAAAGTTTAAATATAAAAACTGTACTTTAATCCAAATTTATAGCATCAATCAAACCTTTCTGAGCTTAAAACTTATTACTTTCAAGACTTTATTATAGGTTAATATGACAGAAACTAAAAACAAGTTGTCTTAAAGATAATTATTTAAATGTTATGTTACATCACTTTAAACTTGTCAATATAATAGTTAAATTAGTAATATATTAATATGTTCTGACAGCTGTAGTTAAGCTAAATGAAATCTATCTAATAAGTTATTCTAATTTTTTAGAATTAAAATATAGGTTGACCTTTTGTAAATATTTTTTTTACAAAACTAACGAATGTTTAAGGTTAAAGATAATAAACTACAGACTAAGTATATTACTTTAGATCAAACACCATAATAAAACTTTAAACACGTCCTTAATTATTACGGACATTTTAATACGGACATAATAAACTAATTATGTCGTGGACAAGATGTTAAAAAGTATCTGTAGTGTACAACTCAATAACCAAAAGGTTCTTCGTGCACAAGGTTTTAGGATCAAATATTTTGAGCGATTTTTTATTCTCATTCAATAAACTAATATATATATAATAATGTTTTTTAAGTTATAATGCATAAGGTAATTTTTCAACAAATAAAAAAGACATCTATAAAGTAGATAACTATTTGTTTACAGAAGCTACTTTGTATTCTAATTCCTTTTTATTTGTTTTGTTTTTGTAATTTGTCAAAGTTGTTGAAATTATATGCTCAATATAATTTATTTGGTTCAACAAGTATGGTCAGGTCAGTTACTCAGTAGTTCTTAATAAATAACCATAGTTTTATAAGTTAGTTTTAAAATATTAATTTCAGTACTGTTTTTTAAAGTTAGGATATCTGCAAACAATTTTTTTTCTAACACGTTTGGCCCGCAAAAGTCCTTTTCTGGTGAATGTTTTCTACTAACAAGCAAAATTTCCTACCCTAATTAAGATACTTATGTAGAAGTGTCATAGTCCTAAATTAGGACTCCTAATGATGTTATGCCAATTGAGCACTAAAGCGTTTTAAACTTTTCTTTGTTTTAAATTGAAGTTTCTCGCTCTAGTAGTTAAAGCAATTCGTTTTATGAAGTAGCTGGTTGGTATTTTATTATTGAAACTAATTTATACATTAATTCTAATTTTATCGTTTGCTTGTATCCAAAACAGCAAATTGTAAATTCAAACAGTTATAGTAGTACGTTTCAACTTAAAAAATCCAACAGTTGATATTTTAATAAGACAAACAATCAAACTACACACTTTAAATTAACATTAGAAATAATTCACAATGTCTTAAGTACGTCACACTTTTCAAAAATAAAGTAGGACTAATTATAGCTGTTCAATTAAGCGTGAGTTTGTTTCGTTTAAAAATTTAACAATTTTTTAAATCCTTATATGAGAATGTCTTATATCGACTGAAAAAAAAAGGTATTTTTCGGCAAGTCTGCTAAAAGTTTTAATACACCTTTAAAGTGTTTTATACTATAAGTTACATGTTTCGCACATTTAACACGTATATATTATTTTAGCTTCTTAGGTTAACTCCCTAAGTAAAACATTCATAAATTCAGTTGAACAAGCAGATTAAAATAATTTACAATTATTTAAAACAGGTCATACTTTATTTGGGTGTTTTACTATTTAAGAGAGTGATTTTAAACATTAAATGATAGTGATGTTAAGCTGTCTTTTTAATTTTTTTTTCCTTTATTAACGTATGTATTATTATAAGTTGAAAATAAAATGTTGACCAAATAAGAATAATAAAAAATATTAGATATTGAAAATATGTTCAAGTGTGACTTAGGAATTTTTATGCACAAATTAAAAAAAGGTATACTACCTTTTAAGGTTAAATTTAAGCCTTAATTTACAAAAATTAACAAAACACATTATCATTTAAGAACTTTTCAATAGATGCTATCTTATTTCCAGAGTAAATAGTCTTTATTACCTGGAGTCATTATCTTATCTTGGTTGTCTTTATGTTTGTTATCTCTATGTTGGTTGTCTATGTTGTCTCTATGTTGGTCTCTATGTCATTATCCTATCTTAGTTTTCATAATCCTATCTTTGTTGTAAACTATGGGAAGAATTACCCAGAAACTTACAAGATCAGAGCTATTTTGGAGTGTTTCAATTTGGACTGAGAGATGATTTACTCAGTTGAATTCAATCAGAAATATGTCAACCTAATCTTTTTATAACATTAGTTAAACTTATACCACTGCTATTAGTGTTTGTACTTATTTTTTTATGATTATTGCTGGTGATGTCATTGACTTGGTGTAATCAAAGCTAAAATGATCTTAGTGATTTTTTATATTTTTTAAACCTTATTTATTTTTGTTCCTTGTATCTAAAATCCATAGTGTGGTTTCATTGTCAATGACAGTGTGATTAAACAAGTATTAGCGTCTTTTTGGATCACATTTTTCGAGATCACATTTTTGTTGAAAACAATTTTCTAGACAACATTTTTAAAGTGTTCTGTGATTGGCTTACTAAAAGGTTACTAAAGGTTAAGTTAAATTTATTTTATAATTACAAACAAATATATGAAATGTAAGCAAGTTAAAATAAATATTACGATTTTCACGTTAATAAAAAAGTAAACAAAATAAAATTTAGATAACCAGCAAAAGATATTTTATTAGAAAAAATTACAAAAAAAAAATTAAAAATGAGAATAAAAAAAAAAAAAAAATAAATAAATTTGAATACACCTTTAGAAAAGAAAAAAAAATCAATAGAAAATATTGAAACATAAGTTTTATAAAAACTTGTAAAATATTTTAATAAAATAGTAACAAGTTTAAGAATAGTTATTAAAACTAAAATAAAAATTAAAACTAAAATAACAATAGTTATAAAAAATTATGTTAATGATATAAAAGTTTAAAACCATTCTTTTATAAGTTTAGGTAATAAACCAATTTATATCAATCTAAAAGTTTATTAACAGATAAAAGAAAATATAATCATATTAAAATTTTATGCCATTTAATTATAAAACTATATATATCTACATAATAAAAATTATTCGTGTAATGTATAGAAGTTATGTTTAAAAACGTAACGTGTATCATTTACTAATCGACCGTTTGAAACTTATCATCAAAATACATTCATTTGGTTGTAATAAACAGTCTAGTACCAGTACAAATCTCACTGACTCATTTCTCAATATAAATAACTGAAACTTTGCAAATATGTAATTAAGGGGTAAATCTTGAGACCGCTTCAATTTTATGCATCTAGCTTAAATATTTTTGAAGTTATGACCACCTGAAATTTACCTTAAATAAACACAGTCGGTTAACTTTTAAAAAGACAACTTAGTACTGCTGGACCTCTAACTCATTTGATTGTCAATAAAAACATATTAAACTTTGCCAATATGTTCTCTTATGTTTTCACTTGGTTGAAATTAATTATCTCATTTCTAACATGTTCGGTTTTAAAAATATGATTTGACCAAATAAGTCAGCAAAATTGTTTGTAAATTCTGTGTAAAAACACGTTCTTTCTATTAAAAACAAAACAATGTAGTACCAGTACAAATCTGACTGACTCATTTCTCAATATAAATAACTGAAACTTTGCAAATATGTAATTAAGGGTTATATCTTTAGACCGCTTCAATTTTATGCATCTAGCTTAAATATTTTTGAAGTTATGACCGCCTGAAATTTACCTTAAATAAACACAGTCGGTTGACTTTTAAAAAGACAACTTAGTACTGCTGGACCTCTAACTCATTTGATTGTTAATAAAAACATATTAAATTTTGCCAATATGTTCTCTTATGTTTTCACTTGGTTGAAATTAATTATCTCATTTCTAACATGTTCGGTTTTAAAAATATGATTTGACCAAATAAGTCAGCAAAATTGTTTGTAAATTCCGTGTAAAAACACGTTCTTTCTATTAAAAACAAAACAATGTAGTACCAGTACAAATCTGACTGACTCATTTCTCAATATAAATAACTGAAACTTTGCAAAAATGTAATTAAGGGGTAAATCTTTAGACCGCTTCAATTTTATGCATCTAGCTTAAATATTTTTGAAGTTATGACCGCCTGAAATTTACCTTAAATAAACACAGTCGGTTGACTTTTAAAAAGACAACTTAGTACTGCTGGACCTCTAACTCATTTGATTGTCAAAAAATACATATTAAACTTTGCCAATATGTTCTCTTATGTTTTCACTTGGTTGAAATTAATTATCTCATTTCTAACATGTTCGGTTTTAAAAATATGATTTGACCAAATAAGTCAGCAAAATTGTTTGTAAATTCCGTGTAAAAACACGTTCTTTCTATTAAAAACAAAACAATGTAGTACCAGTACAAATCTGACTGACTCATTTCTCAATATAAATAACTGAAACTTTGCAAATATGTAATTAAGGGTTATATCTTTAGACCGCTTCAATTTTATGCATCTAGCTTAAATATTTTTGAAGTTATGACCGCCTGAAATTTACCTTAAATAAACACAGTCGGTTGACTTTTAAAAAGACAACTTAGTACTGCTGGACCTCTAACTCATTTGATTGTCAAAAAATACATATTAAACTTTGCCAATATGTTCTCTTATGTTTTCACTTGGTTGAAATTAATTATCTCATTTCTAACATGTTCGGTTTTAAAAATATGATTTGACCAAATAAGTCAGCAAAATTGTTTGTAAATTCCGTGTAAAAACACGTTCTTTCTATTAAAAACAAAACAACGTAGTACCAGTACAAATCTCACTGGCTCATTTCTCAATATAAATAACTGAAACTTTGCAAAAATGTAATTAAGGGGTATATCTTTAGACCGCTTCAATTTTATGCATCTAGCTTAAATATTTTTGAAGTTATGACCGCCTGAAATTTACCTTAAATAAACACAGTCGGTTGACTTTTAAAAAGACAACTTAGTACTGCTGGACCTCTAACTCATTTGATTGTTAATAAAAACATATTAAATTTTGCCAATATGTTCTCTTATGTTTTCACTTGGTTGAAATTAATTATCTCATTTCTAACATGTTCGGTTTTAAAAATATGATTTGACCAAATAAGTCAGCAAAATTGTTGTAAATTCCGTGTAAAAACACGTTCATTTTATTAAAAACAAAACAACGTAGTACCAGTACAAATCTCATTGACTCATTTCTCAATATAAATAACTGAAACTTTGCAAATATGTAATTAAGGGTTATATCTTTAGACCGCTTCAATTTTATGCATCTAGCTTAAATATTTTTGAAGTTATGACCGCCTGAAATTTACCTTAAATAAACACAGTCGGTTGACTTTTAAAAAGACAACTTAGTACTGCTGGACCTCTAACTCATTTGATTGTCAAAAAATACATATTAAACTTTGCCAATATGTTCTCTTATGTTTTCACTTGGTTGAAATTAATTATCTCATTTCTAACATGTTCGGTTTTAAAAATATGATTTGACCAAATAAGTCAGCAAAATTGTTTGTAAATTCCGTGTAAAAACACGTTCTTTCTATTAAAAACAAAACAATGTAGTACCAGTACAAATCTGACTGACTCATTTCTCAATATAAATAACTGAAACTTTGCAAATATGTAATTAAGGGTTATATCTTTAGACCGCTTCAATTTTATGCATCTAGCTTAAATATTTTTGAAGTTATGACCGCCTGAAATTTACCTTAAATAAACACAGTCGGTTGACTTTTAAAAAGACAACTTAGTACTGCTGGACCTCTAACTCATTTGATTGTCAATAAAAACATATTAAACTTTGCCAATATGTTCTCTTACGTTTTGACTTGGTTGAAATTAATTATCTTATTTCTAACATGTTCGGTTTTAAAAATATGATTTGACCAAAAAAGTCAGAAAAATTGTTGTAAATTCCGTATAAAAACACGTTCATTTTATTAAAAACAAAACAACGTAGTACCAGTACAAATCTGACTGACTCATTTCTCAATATAAATAACTGAAACTTTGCAAAAATGTAATTAAGGGGTAAATCTTGAGACCGCTTCAATTTTATGCATCTAGCTTAAATATTTTTGAAGTTATGACCGCCTGAAATTTACCTCTTATGTTTTCACTTGGTTAAAATTAATTATCTCATTTCTAACATGTTCGGTTTTAAAAATATGATTTGACCAAATAAGTCATCAAAATTGTTGTAAATTCCGTATAAAAACACGTTCATTTTACTAAACTTTACTTAGTAATCATTCTAACAGCAATATACTTAAGTATGTATAAAATAAATTAACATTCAAATACTTAGGACTTATTTAACAGTAAACATAAATAGTAACATTGTTAAAACTTTACTTTAAATTTCACAATTTAATATTCAAAGTGTCAATTAACATGAATAACATGTTTACTGCAGCAGGCTGTGGCTAGATTCTCTCAATACTTTCTAAGGCTGGTTTGTAAAGCAGCGTTTTAAACTTTTGCAACATTACATCAGTAATATCTTGTCTGCATTTTA
Organism: Thalia democratica; assembly: GCF_965202585.1. Taxonomy (NCBI): domain Eukaryota; kingdom Metazoa; phylum Chordata; class Thaliacea; order Salpida; family Salpidae; genus Thalia; species Thalia democratica. Next base: position 43,090,674 of record NC_139167.1, on the reverse strand, counting down.
TTTTCTCATTATGTTAACTTGCATCAGTATAACACATTACCTTTCTAGCTTTCTCTTAAACGCTCGGATAAACATGGATTTAGGCTCGAAGATTTACACTGAATTTATAAATAATTAAAATAATATTTGATATCCTTTTACAGAGTAATAAAAGTTTGTTTTCTTTTTGTTTATAGTAAGATAAAAAGATATAATTAATTGAAATTAGTTTTACATTCTTTTATAATTTTATATCAAGCATAGTAGAATGCATAAACTTTTCAAAAATAACACAACAGTTTAGAACTAAAAATGATATAAAGGTTTTATGCACAACTATTAAATTTTCAGTTTTAATTTTTAAATGTGAAGTAAGGTCACAGAATTTTCTTAATTTGAGAAAATTTTAAGTTTTTAGACTTAAATAGTTTTAAAAAAATACTTGTGTAATTTTTTTTAATTTAATAGTTTAAAAACTGCCTGAACTAAAAATAATGTAAAGGTTTTAAACATATTATTGAATGAAAATTTGATTTTTTTTTTTACTTTTATTTTTTAGTCAAGTCACAGATAGTATTGAATTTGGGTTAACTTTAGTTTTTTTAGGTGTTAAATATTAAGCAAACTTCTTTATTGTAAACACCATTTTATAATTGTATTTTTTTCTTAGATAGTCTCTACTAAACATAAGTTAGTTTTCTTTTAGATAATGATTTTAATTAGTTTTATTTCATTAGTTATTTTATCTATGATATTTACCCATTAAAGTAAGGTCGCAGTTTCATATTTCTGATGCTATTAACATAATTAATAATTTATAGATTGTGTTTAATGTCAAAATGCGTGTTACTTTAAAAGAATTCACCGAGAAAATGGAACAATTTTTCAGTTCTCCAACTGAGTTTAGAAAGGTTGAAAATGATCCTGAAAAATTTTTCAGAATTTTTGAAGAAAAAAAGAACAGAAGTTTTCTTATAAAAAAAATTTGCCTTAAGTATCTAAAGACAAAGCACACTTTTACTTTAACTTCAAGAATGAAACAAATAATTGTTTCAAAGGTTTACAAGTACAAATCTATGTTACTTAGTAAAAGAGCAGCAATAGAGTTTATTCAAACTCAAGAAAAGGGTCACAAGGACAAACTTAAAACTTCAAGAGAAAATGAGCACAACATAAACCAAGAAATAGTTGATGAAACTCCTCAAGAGGAAAAGGGCGAAGAGGAAAAAACTGAAACTTCAGGAGAAAATGAGCACAGACAAACATAACTACAAGTGCTGGATGTCTCTTTTAAAAAGAGACTTCAAAAAAATATCAGGAGGTAGGTTTTATCGCATTACACTATTTGGAATAAAATAAAGATTAATTTATTATAAAGTGTTTAAAACTTAGGTAAGTCTTTTAAAAGAGTTGAGTGTGATTGTAGTCTGCCAATAATTCACTCCGCGGCAGAAGAATTCAATGGCACAAGTCTAAAAAATTATTTATACTTCGTACATTCAGTAGTTACCAGCGAGCGTTAGTTAAATTGTTTTTAAGAATTAAAGCTTTAATAACAGTGGTTTCTATGATTTGTAGTAAAAATAGTTAAACCTATTAACAGAAAAATTGCAAAAAGACCTGTTCGACAGCTGCATAGATTGCACAATCCATCTGTGCGGATCTCATATGATGCATAGTTTCAAACGATGGTGCGACAGAAAAATCGGAAAAAAATACAAAGGAGATTTAAAAAAGCTTTTGATGACATCTTGCTGTAGGATGGTAACATCAGAAACTTATGAAAAAGTGCAATATATCTTCAAGCTTATTTGTACGATTACCTTAAATAAATGTAAGTAATAAACAAATAATATTATTTAGTTTAAGTCAAAGGTTTTAAATTAATGATTTATCCTTTTATAGATGTAACAGAGGAAGTTAGAGGAAACTTAAAACTCCTAAACAGTCTACTAGATAACGAGTAAGTAAATTTATATAATATGATCTAGTAGTAGTATATCTAAAATATTCAAAATAATGTTTAGCGAAGCAGTGAACGAACTTGTAGAAAAAACATTCGATCAAAATCAAATCACAAAATATTTAGAAGAGATTGATGATTTGGAAGAGGAGATTATTTACACATCTCAATTTAGAAAAGATTTGATGGTTTTTATTTAAAAAAAGTTTGATTAAGCTTTTAAAAGTTGTCAACGCACTTTCTTTTTTTTACTGAAACTTAAGTGTTTAGATTGGACGTTTATTTTACTAATTCAATACTTCTGTAGATTATTCGAAAGGATGTTGAAAAATCCATCAAGAATAACGATTCTAAACAACAAACATTGCCTCTGAATGATTTATATTGTAAACTTTTCATTGATTATTTTTTAAAACAATGGGCTCCTATAATACCGTTATGGACAGGAATCATGTTAAAAATAATTGGTGAAAAAGAGTTTTTACAAAATAATCAGGCAGCTGAAGCGCTTTTTTCTAACTTGAAAAAACACCAGCTAGCCCATCCTGAAAGAGAGGAAGAAGCATTAAATGACTTCAGAAAAAGATCAGGAGTTTGGGAAATTGGAAACTTTCTTCGGCTTGCCCGTGATCAATTCAGGTAAAAACTTGTTAAATGTATTTTTCAAATAGTTAGAACAAACTAATTTAATTTTTTCATATGAAAGGTTCAATGAAAATTTGTATATTGATAATCATCATATTGACTGGAGAAAAGCTACAAAAAACGAAAGACAACTGAGTAAAACAGATTCAGCAGTAGCAATTGATGGAATTTCTTTATGCAAAACAAAAACAAAACGAAATGCTAAAAATATCAAGTCGTTCTATAAACAAGATCAAAAGGTTATTGTAAATACTTAATAGTCAAAGTTTTATAATCTAGATTTAATAACTTAAACTATTCAAAAGGTACTTACTTCCATCTCCTTGGAGGGAAATACGACTGATGCTGCTAAATTGTATCAACTAATCAAAGACGTAAGTTACTAAAGTTTTTTTTGTAATATTCATAGAAAGTATAGAAATTTTTATTTTTATTTTCTATAACAGAGAAACTATCTGTGGAATTTGAAACCTTGCATTAAAGTATTAGCGTGCACAGCTGAGAAAAACGAAAAGTTGGTTTTATCGCATAAAGACTTTTGTTCATTAAAACCTAACAATGAAATGACGAATGATACTTGGCTGTTTTACATGAAGCTGTTTCATCCCAATGGTTAGTTTTTGATGATTTATGTAAACAAATCAGTTCAAATAAAAGATAAAATATTGTTTTAGAGACAGCAACAATCTTTATTGACGAAAAAAGTCTAGACGATCTTGATTTTGAAACAGTTATTACAGACGAGGAGTTAACCAGTTTAAAACATTTAAAAAAAGTTTTTTTTGTTTTTAAAGGAAAAGTTACAAAGTTTTTGGTAAGCAAATAAATAGTATTTTTTGGTAAATTTTTGATTGTTAAAAAATAAATCAGTAATTTATTTGTTTCTTGTTTGACATACAATATAAAGCTAACTTATTTGTTTTAGTTTATAAACATGGACGAAAAAACATGGACAAAAATTGAAATTCAACTATCTGAAAATGAAAACCAACGTCTTGAGAATTACCTTTGTCAATTAATGAAAGAAACGTTAAACTACATTCAGACTACGCATGATTCCCTTGAAACGATAGAGACCATAAATTCAAAAGTTGTTATGCTACAGGTTAGTTACGCATACAAATAATTAATAGTTATTTATTATACTTATTTATTAAAGAAATATGCATATTAACAGTTAGCAACACATTTATTGGCAAATGAAGCGGTGAGACATATTAAGGTTAAGCCATCTGATGTTATTCGCAAGGATATAGCAAACAAGCTTCTAGAAGTAGGAGGTTTGTTCGTAAAGATCTTAAAGATTATATAAAAATTTATACAATATAACAAGCAAATATAACAATTAAGGGCCTCCTAGTGAATGTTGTTACATATGCGGAAAAAAACTGGTCGAAGAAACTGGACATTGTAGGAGAAAAAACGATGTATGGGTATGTTTAGCTTAAACACTGTGTAAAAATAATAAATTATTTCTTATTTTATATTCTTTAACTTTTCTGCTTTTACAGACGGGATGCGAAGAAGAAAAATGTGGAAGATGGTTCCATGATAGGTGTCTAAAATTATCCAGAAGGCTTAAGAAAACTGAATCATTCTTTTGTTCTATGTGTGTAGGGAAATTAAATCATTAATTAAGCATATGTTATATAGTCAATCATTTATATAACTTTCATTAAAGTATTGCAATTTTTTATAATGTTCTTAAAGTTCTGTCCTATTATCGTTCTAAAGGTTATTTTTAAGTAGCTCAAAAAGTTCAAAAGAGTTTGATTCAACTAATCGTGTTTTTCAACAGTTTGTACAGCTTTTTTACTCATTTTTTAAGTAAAAAAAAAACATAAAAACTACTCTAAAATAAGCATTGTTTGATAATTTACTTTGACATAATGCAACTTTTTAAATTGTTCTTAAAATACTGTTCTTTTGATGTTTTAAAGGTAGTTGTAACAAAGCTCAGAAAAAATCAAAGAGTTAAAAGTCAATTAAGCGTGTTTTAAAATGGTTTTTAAACCTTTTTTACTCAGTTATTAAGTTAAAAATCATAATAATTTCTTTTAAATAAGCCATTTTTAGTTATGTTCTTTGAAAAATTGCAATATTTAATATATAATTTTTTGAAATACTGTTCTTTTGTTGTTCTAAATTCAATTTTAATGTAGCTTGAAAATGTCAAGGAGTTATAGATCAACTAAGAAAGTTTTTGGATGGTCTTTAAACTTTTTTTTTACTGATTTAATAAGTAAACAAGTTGTAATATTTTTTTTTTAATATGCCATTTTTAATTAAGCTGTTTGAAAGATTGCAATATTTTGTTTTTTTCTTAGAAATACTGTTCTTTTATTGTTCTAAAGGCAATTATAATATAACTCGAAAATTTCAGGAGTTATAAATCAACTAAGCGTGTTGTTAAAAAGCTTTTAAACTTTATGTTTTGTTCGTTTTTTAAATAAAAATCATAAAAAATACTTAAAAATAAACAATTTTTAGTAATATTCTTTGACAAATAGCAACTTTTTATAATGTTCCTTATTTTATATTGTATTTTATATATCGTATAAAATATTTTTCTTATGATAAAGATAAATTATATACCATTAACTAAATTAAAAAAAAAGCTGTTATCAACATGTGTTAACATGATTTTTCGTATGGTAATATATTATATGATAATATTTTATAAACCGAACATGTTAAAAATGAGATAATTAATTTCAACCGAGTCAAAACATAAGAGAACATATTGGCAAAGTTTAATATGTTTTTATAGACAATCAAATGAGTTAAAGGTCCAGCAGTACTAAGTTGTCTTTTTAAAAGTCAACCGACTGTGTTTATTTAAGGTAAATTTCAGATGGTCATAACTTCAAAAATATTTAAGCTAGATGCATAAAATTGAAGCGGTCTAAAGATATACCCCTTAATTACATATTTGCAAAGTTTCAGTTATCTATATTGAGAAATGAGTCAGTCAGATTTGTACTGGTACTACATTGTTTTGTTTTTAATAGAAAGAACGTGTTTTTATACGGAATTTACAACAATTTTGCTGACTTATTTGGTCAAATCATATTTTTAAAACCGAACATGTTAGAAATGAGATAATTAATTTCAACCAAGTGAAAACATAAGAGAACATATTGGCAAAATTTAATATGTTTTTATTAACAATCAAATGAGTTAGAGGTCCAGCAGTACTAAGTTGTCTTTTTAAAAGTCAACCGACTGTGTTTATTTAAGGTAAATTTCAGGCGGTCATAACTTCAAAAATATTTAAGCTAGATGCATAAAATTGAAGCGGTCTAAAGATATACCCCTTAATTACATTTTTGCAAAGTTTCAGTTATTTATATTGAGAAATGAGTCAGTCAGATTTGTACTGGTACTATGTTGTTTTGTTTTTAATAAAATGAACGTGTTTTTATACGGAATTTACAACAATTTTGCTGACTTATTTGGTCAAATCATATTTTTAAAACCGAACATGTTAGAAATGAGATAATTAATTTCAACCAAGTGAAAACATAAGAGAACATATTGGCAAAGTTTAATATGTTTTTATTGACAATCAAATGAGTTAGAGGTCCAGCAGTACTAAGTTGTCTTTTTAAAAGTCAACCGACTGTGTTTATTTAAGGTAAATTTCAGGCGGTCATAACTTCAAAAATATTTAAGCTAGATGCATAAAATTGAAGCGGTCTAAAGATATAACCCTTAATTACATATTTGCAAAGTTTCAGTTATTTATATTGAGAAATGAGTCAGTCAGATTTGTACTGGTACTACATTGTTTTGTTTTTAATAGAAAGAACGTGTTTTTACACGGAATTTACAAACAATTTTGCTGACTTATTTGGTCAAATCATATTTTTAAAACCGAACATGTTAGAAATGAGATAATTAATTTCAACCAAGTGAAAACATAAGAGAACATATTGGCAAAATTTAATATGTTTTTATTAACAATCAAATGAGTTAGAGGTCCAGCAGTACTAAGTTGTCTTTTTAAAAGTCAACCGACTGTGTTTATTTAAGGTAAATTTCAGGCGGTCATAACTTCAAAAATATTTAAGCTAGATGCATAAAATTGAAGCGGTCTAAAGATATAACCCTTAATTACATATTTGCAAAGTTTCAGTTATTTATATTGAGAAATGAGTCAGTCAGATTTGTACTGGTACTACATTGTTTTGTTTTTAATAGAAAGAACGTGTTTTTACACGGAATTTACAAACAATTTTGCTGACTTATTTGGTCAAATCATATTTTTAAAACCGAACATGTTAGAAATGAGATAATTAATTTCAACCAAGTGAAAACATAAGAGAACATATTGGCAAAGTTTAATATGTTTTTATTGACAATCAAATGAGTTAGAGGTCCAGCAGTACTAAGTTGTCTTTTTAAAAGTTAACCGACTGTATTTATTTAAGGTAAATTTCAGGCGGTCATAACTTCAAAAATATTTAAGCTAGATGCATAAAATTGAAGCGGTCTCAAGATTTACCCCTTAATTACATATTTGCAAAGTTTCAGTTATTTATATTGAGAAATGAGTCAGTGAGATTTGTACTGGTACTAGACTGTTTATTACAACAAAATGAATGTTTTTTGATGATAAGTTTCAAACGGTCGATTAGTAAATGATACACGTTACGTTTTTAAACATAACTTCTATACATTACACGAATAATTTTTATTATGTAGATATATATAGTTTTATAATTAAATGGCATAAAATTTTAATATGATTATATTTTCTTTTATCTGTTAATAAACTTTTAGATTGATATAAATTGGTTTATTACCTAAACTTATAAAAGAATGGTTTTAAACTTTTATATCATTAACATAATTTTTTATAACTATTGTTATTTTAGTTTTAATTTTTATTTTAGTTTTAATAACTATTCTTAAACTTGTTACTATTTTATTAAAATATTTTTCAAGTTTTTATAAAACTTATGTTTCAATATTTTCTATTGATTTTTTTTTCTTTTCTAAAGGTGTATTTAAATTTATTTATTTGTTTTTTTTTTTTTATTCTCATTTTTAATTTTTTTTTTGTAATTTTTTCTAATAAAATATCTTTTGCTGGTTATCTAAATTTTATTTTGTTTACTTTTTTATTAACGTGAAAATCGTAATATTTATTTTAACTTGCTTACATTTCATATATTTGTTTGTAATTATAAAATAAATTTAACTTTAACCTTTAGTAACCTTTTAGTAAGCCAATCACAGAACACTTTAAAAATGTTGTCTAGAAAATTGTTTTCAACAAAAATGTGATCTCGAAAAATGTGATCCAAAAAGACGCTAATTTAAACAAGTAGGTATATTTTATTATTTGTTTTTCTAAATTCTAAGTATTGTGTCTGTTTTAGAAGATAGATATCATGAATAAAGGTGTATATAACTTAATACTTTTTAGTTTTTGTTTGTTAGTTTAATTTTATCTATTACTAACTTTTAGTTTTATATTTATTTAAAGTTTATTTAACTTGCTTATAGTACTTTTTTTTCAGATTTTTTTTTCTAAATTTAGCTGCAAAGTAATAGGAGTGACTTTATTTTATGTAGTTTAAACAAGTATAAATAATTACTAGTGCTGCATTTTATTGATGAAAACTGAATTGTTTACAAATAAATAAAAAAGTTACGCAAGTATTTGATGTTTTTAAACTTTCACCTACCTACCAGCATGGGTAGCTGTCAAATTGTGCGTACAAAATTGCTCAATTGGACAAATTTGCATGAGAGCACAAAATTACACAAAGATACTTTTGGACAAAGACACTTTTGCACAAGGGGATAGAATTGCACTAAGGCATTTTTGCACAATGGGTCACTTTTGCAAAAAGACACTTTTGGACAATTATGCACGGAGATATTTTTGCATAGGTTGAATATTTGCTTTTTCAATTTTTTTGTGAATTATATATTTAAATTTTTTTTTCTATCACTGTTACCCCTTACACTTGGTCGGTAGCTTTTTTTTCTTTTTAATTATTATTATTTTTTTTATAACAATTTTTATTAGTTTTTTATTTTATTTTTACTATCACTGTTACCCTTACCCTTGATCAGTAACCTTACCCTTTTAAATATTTCTTTTAGTTTTTTTTATTTTTTTTTCTGTTTTTTTTTTACTCTCTTGCAAAAATTATAATTCGAGCAAAATTGACCTTTGGTGCAAAATTGTCTTGGTGCAATTTTCTTCTCTCTACAAATTTGTCCTAGTGCAAAAGTATCTTTGTGCAATTTTGTATTTGTGTAATTTAGTCCCCTTGTGCAATTTAGTAACCTCATGAAATTTTGTTTTTGTGCAATTTTGTCCCATTTCCTACCAGCATATATGCTAAAAATTTAAAGACACTATTTAAAAATACATAGTGCTTTTACAGTATTATTATCATACTAAATGCTATTTATAGATACATTACCAATTCTCCCTCTTATTGATTTTTGAGTTGTTTGTTGCATTTTTGTAGTTTTTCTTGTAGAAAGGGCAACAAGAAAAACGTGAATGTAAATGATCATAAGAAACAAAATATAGGTGAGGAGACGGTGTTGAGCCAATGATAGACCATGGTCAATCTTTGCAGTAATGGTCTAAAAAGGGTGCTTACCATTTTTTAAACTTTAGTTTTATACTTAGTAGTTTGTTTTGAAATGTATTTAATTTTAATTAATTAATTTATTATTGTTTTAAAATTTGCTCAAAAAATTTTACAAGCAAATGGTGTGCAGCTTGATGACCCAAAGTCTTTCTCCACACCAGTCCATTGACCTTAGTTTTAAGCATTCAAATTTTTCTTCTATTCTTTAGTATTATTTATAATACAGTAATTTTTTTTAATAAAACTTTAAATTCAATTAAAAGTAGCAGTTAAGAAGACATCATTAGCAACAAACAAAAAAATCTTTTTTAGCCCTGGTGTAGAAGAAAAACAGTACAAAACTAAAAGGTTTCTGTGAAAAATAAAAAAATTAAATTGAACAAATGCTATGCAGTCCCTTAAATTAATTTTTAGCTAAATAGCAAATTCTATCTCAAGTTACTGCACAAATAGTTACAAAAATATGTATTTATACTTTTGATAACCAACATTTTACAGTATGGTAGACTATGGTTTTCATGGTCAATATTTGCAGTATGGGGTTGAAAAGAGTGCTTACCATTTTTAAAACTTGAATTTTATACTAAAATAGTTTGATTTGAAATTGTATATATATTTAATTTTAATTTTTTTTAATTGGTTTAAAGTTGGCTCAAAATATTTATTACAAGCAAATTGACCACAAGCTTGATGACCCCAAGGACCACACTAATTCATTGACCTTAGTTGTTAAAGATAACTAAGGGTTGCCAAAAAATTTGGAATCCTGTAAAAACCTTGAATTTTAAAAACTTTAAAAAAAACTGGAGTTTTCAAGAGTTTTTACATTTAAAGTAATGAATTTTGATAAAAAAATATCATGCAGGGTGACAAAAAAACAGGGTTGCCACCTTACCTGGAAACCTGGAATTCGACAATTTAGGCAAAAATAACCTGGAAAAACCTGGAATTTAAGAAATTTTGAAAAAAAACCTGAAATTTTGATCAAAAAACCTGGAAAAACCTGGAATTTTTGATAATTTTAACATTTTCAGTACTAAAATTTCAATTTGACACAAAAATCCATCATATAAATAAGATTTTTTTGTCATCATCAAAATTTTTTTATGAAAAAACACATTTAAAGTAACTTACAGCATCTTTTAAATATTTTTGTACTATTTAACACAGTTTCTTTTATAGAAATTAACTTAAAACTGAAAATAGACCAAAAATGTTTACTTTTAAAAACCTAGAAGAAATTTGGAAAACCTGGAAAAAATTTTGAAAAAACGAGTGGCAACCCTGAAAAAAACATGAAATCCTGGAATTTGTTACTTTAGACCAGGGGTTGGCAGGTCAAAAATGAACGCTTTTTATGTGCTTTAAAAAACATATTTAAAGATAATTTTTTTAAACAAAATAATTTAGGCAATAGATTATCTTTAATGATAACACTAAAACTTAATTTTTGTTTTTTGACAACATTAATATGTTAAACTAGTTTAAAAAAAATTTAATTAGGCCCGTGGGCTGCTGTTTACCGACCCCTGCTTTAGACTATAAAAACATTGAAATTGAGAAATTTTGAAAAATCCTGTAATTTTGAACAATAATCACTAAAAATCTGAAAAATCTCAAATTTTAATCAATTTTAACATTTCAATGTTGAAGTTTTGATTTGACACAAAAAGTCTATTATATATATATATATATATACATACCACAGATGTTCTTGTGCTAAAACTTTATTTCAACTAACGGCGTTTCACTGCTCTCAAATAAATTTAAGAACAGATCTACGGAGTCTATAAAATATTAACACACATTAGAAAAAAAGCAGAAAAAGCATGTATAATTATGTATAGTGTTTATGTAGGTAGTAACTGTAAATGAACTTTATGGTTTAAAAACAAACATAACTTTATGAAATAAAGTTTTAGCACAAGAACATCTGTGGTATTTATTCTGATAAGCTTAGCTTATCAGGATCTCCAGGATTTAACGCCTTTTAACGTTACATCTTATATATATACATATAAACTTTTTGACATCATCAAAACTTAAAAAAAAAAATTAAAGTAGCTTTACAGTATCTTTAATGTTGTAATGTAACTCTTGGGGCCTGAGTTAAGGAATTACTTTTGGTAGAATTAACTATAGAGCTGAAGCTCTTTTTACTGTTATTTTTTTACCGGCCTAACGCTTACGGTGTTTGGTGCTTGAGGTAAGATCTACATTTTCCTGCTCCATAGTTATTAAAATGTCCAATAAAGTAAATTTTAAAGTAGTATTTTACCCTAAATTTAATTTTAAACTAAATATTTACCCAAAACAGGTACTTTCAAAACCTGAAAGAAATTTTGATAAAAACAGTTTGCCACCCTGTATCCTACAGAAAGAATAAATTTTAGAATATTTTTTTTTAAACACATAGAGTAGCTTAACAGTATCTTTCCAATGTTGTTATACTTTTTAAGACAGTTTTATACCTTAAATAAAGTTTCAATCTAAAAACGGGTCAAAAAAGTGTTTTTTTTAAAATCTAGAAAAAAATTTTAGAACCTGTAAAACTTTTCTAAAAATCCTTTGGCAACCCTGATAACTCAAGGTATTTTGAAGTTTTTGAAAATCTCAGAATGACTCAGGACAGCTCAAGATAAATGAGAATATTTCTTTTTTTTTTTTGTTTAAACCTAACAGTATTTTTGTTTTTTGATAAAAAACTCGGGATAGTTTTAAGAATTTTTTAAATCTCAGAACAGAATTTTTCTAAATTTTGAATGAGGTTTAATTAATTTAGTCTCAATACTTTGTTATTCATAACCAATTTTGTTTTGAAGAATATTATTTTTCTTAATTTTGAAATGTTAAAGAAATTTTTTTTAAGGATTTGAAAAAACTCAGGATAACTCAGGACAGTGCATTTTTATTATTAGTTACAAGTTGAGCTTATGTAATAATTCAAGCTGTTTTGCTTAAGCTTTCTATTTCAATATATATGTTTAATTTCTTTGTTCTAACATTTATAAATATATTTATAAAAATATTTAAACTTTAATACTGAAACAGTTGATACAAAGTTTTTAATTTAATCACAAAATGTTGAGAAAACTGAGTTGGCTTCTGATTACATTCCTTGCTGATCTATCTTCTGAAAATACTTATAACAGATTCTACAACAAATTTAAGATTAGTAAACCAGCTTTGCCTAAAAGACCATTTATTTCTGTTTGGAATATTGAAACTGGTGAATGTGATTCTCAATATGGAGTCCATATAGATTTAAATCAGTTTGACATTGTTAATAATAATAACCAAACTAGAAATGGAAAGGTAGCTGTTATATTTTATGCAAATCTTCTAGGAAAGTATCCCTACTATGATAATAACAAAAAACCAATTAATGGTGGTTTACCTCAGCTAGGTAATTTAACTTCACACCTTCATAAATGCATATTTGACATAAAACGTTATATACCTGATCCTGAATTTTCTGGTCTTAGTGTTATAGACTGGGAGCCATGGACTCCTCTTTGGTCAAATATGGGTTGGGGTAAACGACAATTCTATCAAAATGCTTCAATTAATTATGTCAAAAAAAAATATCCACGTTTAAATGATGACGAAGTTGTAGAAAAAGCTAAATCTGAATATGAAAATGCTGCAAAATCATTCATTGTAGAAACTTTGAAAATTTGTAAAAAAATGAGACCCAAAGCCAAATGGGGTTTTTATTTGTATCCTGATTGTTACAATTACAATAAAAACAGCAATGACCTTAATTGTCCATCAAGGCAAATTTTGAGAGATAATGAAATTCAGTGGATGTTTGATGCTAGCACTGCTCTTTACCCATCAACATATTTAGGGTACTGGTTTAAAAACAGTAATAGAACCAAATATTATACAGCTCATAGAGTATCCGAAGCAAAAAGGGTTGATTATAACAGGCCAGGTAATGTAAGTATACCTATATTTGTTTACAATAATTTAGTTTACAGAAAAACTAGAACATTTCTTACATTAAAAGATTTAGTAAGTAGTTCTGGAATATCAGCTGTTTTAGGAGCCTCTGGAGTAGTTCTATGGGGGGATCTTATGCATTCGAGTAGAGAACAATGTTTAAAATTGTCTAAATATGTCAATTCAACTTTGGGACCTTTTATGAAATTAGCTTCAGATGCAGCTTCTGATTGTAGTTTAAAATCATGCAACGGCAATGGGCGTTGTGCAATAACAACTAATAGTAAAGTTAGTATCAAGATTTCTAGTAAGATGAAAAAGTTTCTTTATGTTGTCTTTAAAAGCAAAAAAAAATAAAGTTGCTCTTTATTGTCAATGTTATATTGGTTTTTATGGAGATCATTGTCAATTTTTAGCGCATAATTCTTTAACTTATTATAATACTTAATTTTTAAATTTAGATCTTTTTTCTTCTTCACCTTTTACTTAATTTTATTTAGAAAGGTTTAGTCTGCTGATCAAGGAATTTTAGATTGTTATAATGATAAATAAGCTAAACTATAATCAATAACAAAAATTTTTTATAGGAAAAGGTAATTGTATTAATGACTATACTGCAGGGTTGCAAAAAAACCTAAAATTCTGGAAAAATCTACTGGAATTTAAGAAATTTAGAAGAAAAAGCCTAAAACTTTGAACAAATAACTAAAAAACCTGGTAAACTTGTGAATAAAAAAAAAATTTAACATGTAAAGTAATAAAATATTGATTAAGTATAAAAAATCTATCATATACAACAATTTTTGTGTAACATTTAAAATTTATTTTATTATAAAATAAATTTAAAGTAGCATTACAGTATCTTATCAACTTTTTTATACTATTTAAGGCAGTTTTATACTTTATAATTACTTGACTTTGAAATTGATAAAAAAATGTGTATAAACAAAAACTGAGAATAATATTATAAAACCTGAAAAAAATTAAAAACTCTTTAGCAACCCTGTATTCTTACAAGCTATTTTACCTTGTATTGATAGTGGAAAAATATTTATTTCAAAAAATGTTATAAGGAATTTTTATGTAAAGTTTTCACTTTACTTGTCACAATAAAAAAGAAATGTTAAAGTTAAATTATAAATCCTTTAACTAAATACTTATGGAGTTTAATAAATTAAAAACTTGATACTTACTGGACTATGCACTTTTTATATTCCTTTATGTGTTAAGTTTAAAATTTAATTGGAAACCTGTATTCAAATCACAGATAAAGTGTGCTTTTTTACCTACTACGCCTAATAGATTGGCTAGAGGATTTTTACTGCAGGTTTATACTTAGCACATAACCACCTTGTTGTTTTATGTTTTACCTTTTATCTTTCATATTAAATACAAATTCGTAATTTATTACATAATCTAATTTATCAAATATATTTTAAAAATCTGTATAAGATCATTTTAGTGTTAATACCTGACCGCTCTTTTCTGAAGCAATAATTAATTATCTTACTTATATGTAATATATATGCAGTTTAAGTTGTGGTGTTTTTATGTATAGCGCTGTAATTTGATTATTGGTTAGGCCTTTGAAAGCTAAATAACAATTTTAGTTTTTGTGCTTTGTTTTAAAAAATTAAGTTCAATTTGTTGTTTTAAGTTGTATCTATCTTTACTTTTGTTATAATTTAGATCTCAAGTTTTTATAGCTTTAATTACCTTTATTATCGGTTAATTTATTAATTCAGTAATTAATGTTTGTTCTTTTACTTCTTTTGATTTACAATATATTACTTATTATTTTAAGATAATTGCAAAAAAAGTATTTCAAGTTAAAGTGCCTCACTATTTTTTCCAAATATAAAGAATACATTATTTAGATTGTAGTTTTAATTGACTTGTTTTAATGTTAATACAAAAAGCGTAATGTTTTGACGTAATTATTATATGTTTTTTTGAATGATTGATAATGATTAAATATTTTGAATCAGTATTTCTGGATTTTTATGTAAGTGGCTTAACAGTATGAATGTTGTTTTATTTTGTAGTTTTACTTTACTTTATCTATTCTAATTTTAATAATTACAATTTTATACAGTTCTATAACAGTCAGATTTAACAATATGTATTGTATCTATTATTAACCATTAATGTAAATAAATCTATAGTATTTATTTTTATTTTTAATAAACACATGTGTATACCACTTTAGCTTCTATTCTTTCATCACAGTATTTATTTTTTACAGAGCTCTGTTACAGAGCTGTGTTAACCCTGTAAAAAGTGTGTCAGTGTAACAAGCGTTAGTATAACAATGACATAATACTGTTTAATTTGTTATTATTATATATTCCTGTGAACTTGTTTTGCTCGGATCTTTGTTAGCCAAAGTTTATTTTAAACTTTGATGTAGTTTTAAGTACATTTGTTCCTATGTTTATGCTTAAAAATACACGTAGTCAAAAATAAGTATTATTTTTTACTAATTTTGATGTGCATGTTTTTTATATGTCTTTTATTATATTTTTAAAGTGTTGTTTAAAAAGATACATAGCTTTGTAATACCAACCGGTTTTTCAGTATTTTCCACCAAAACTAGTTAAGAGTATATAAAGTACTAGTTTAAAAATGGCTGCATTCCAGAGTAATGATGGTTTTTTTCAATCAAATTACGAAGAAGAAAACTCAAATTTTACACAACAGCAGTTAGTTACATTTACCTACATAACTAACTTCATAAATAGCTTTGATAAATATGTACTTTTTTAAAAGCTAAGATTTTTTAAACCATAGTGAGTCAAGCCTTTTTTACCAAAGTTAACATTGACTCTTATAAGAAAGCTTAAAAAGGAGGGTCAACAAATCTGGAATCCAGAATTTCTTAAACTTAAACACCTTAGCAAAATGATCATTGGATTTTATGTTTTTATTTATGTTTATTTAAAATCTTTAAATACTTTACTTAAATTTATTTAGAATTCTGCTTGTAAGTTCATATTTGTCAAAAATAAACAACTTTAAACTCTTACAGGATATTAGCACTTTTTATAATCTGTCAATTAAAAGACTTTAATATAGTCTGATGATAAGAGTTTGAACCAAAAATTTATACGGATTGCAATTAAATAAAACAATATTCTTGTCTTAAGCTTGATTTTTTACTAAAAAAGGAGAAGAAAACTATTACTCCTAAAAATCTTAAATAAAGTAAGGAATGCTGGAAGTTATTCTGAAAACCTGGAAAATATTTCAAAAAAACTAGTGTCCATCCTGCATTAAAAGAAAATTATAACTTTTTATCAAATCTAAAATGTTAAGTTACTATTTAAGATGTAAGTAGCTAGTTTTGCAATAAGTTTTTGATTTAAATCTATGTACAGAAACTTTAAATTTTCAACTGCCTCTAAAATTTGAAATTTTTTTGTAAACATATCAAATATGTTGTTTTATTTTAGCCTGAGACCTAGTGTTTACAGAAAATGCTCCAAAAAAAAAGTGTTAGATCTAAAAAATGTAAGTTTTAATTTAAAAAATAAGAATTTATATATATTTATTAGTTCTTTTTGACTCAAAGTTTGAAGCGTAAATTATGAACTAAATGCTAAATTTTAATTTTTTAATGAAGAAGTAGTATATAATTATCTTGAACTTTTAAAAATATTTACTCCAATCAGATATATTCTTATGAATGTTGTTATTCATGTTTGACCTTCAAACAGTGTAGAGTTCAAAATTATACTTAATTCACCATTTAAAAATAGATTTTCACTTATACATTGATGTAGTAAACATGCAACTGCTTAAACATTGTATAAAACTAAAAGTACTAATTGACAAAAATAGAAGTTTTTTATTATTGCTCTAGAGTTAAATTTAGCTCACACATATGCTAAGTTTACCTTATAGTTTAGGGACACGTTCAAAATCCACCCGAGCAAAATTCACCCAGTCAAATTCGAGAACCGCTTACCGTTCGAGGGTAAGGGTTAGGGACAACAGTGATAGGAAAAATATAAATAAAAAATAAATAAAGAAAATTGAAAAAAAAAAGATTTTGAACGCGGGTGGATTTTGATAGTATACCATAGTTTGAATATATGGATTAGTGAATACTTTTTCTATAAACTTTAATTTGCAAAACAATAAGAATTAAGGCTTCATTAGATATAGTGCACCAATTGTTATGACTATAGGTAAAGTAGTATTTTTTTTTCAGAGGTTACTATGGGAATAACCAATATGATTATAGTCAATCACCCCAAGTATATCCTACCCAGCAAGAAGTATATACTGGGCAAATGATGACTCCTCAAATGATGACACCAGAGCAAAACATGCCTTCAGATGCTTACTCAGGTTTTAATTAGTTTTGAATTTGATAAAAGTTTTCTTTTATAAAATATTTTGTCTAAAAATTTAATACTTTTGAAAATTTATTTATAAAACAATGTTTCGCCCTGTGGGGCTCTTCATTTATTATTAAATTCTGAAAAAATTAAATAAACATATATGAAGACATTAACACTTAACAAAGTGTTTACTAACTCAATTTATAAAATAATGAAAAACTAATTAAGATTATTGAAAAAGCTACTTTGGATAAGACTATTAAAAAAGTTGTTATTAAACAATCTTAAAGACTTGATACTAGTTAAAATAAAAATGTAGGGTTAGTTGAAATAAACTATAAAATTAATCAAATAGATTACTAAAAATGGTTGCCAAAAAACCTTGGGTCCTTTATAAACCTTGAGTTTGACAATTTAGGTAAAATCCTGAATATAAAGAAGTTTGGAAAAAAACCTGAAAAGCAGTAATTTTGAACAAGAATCACTAAAAAACTTGGATTTAGAACTATTTTATATGTATATTGCTTAAGTTTTGATTAAATACCAAAAATCTATCATATACAACAATTTTTTTACATCAATTAAAATTTTTTTTTTTATGTAACACATTTAAAGTAGATTACAATATATATATTTTTTTATACTACATACTTAAGACAGTATTTTACCTTAAACTTAGTTTTTTACTAAAAATATACTAAAAAACTTGTTCTTTAAAAAACAAGAAAAAACATCAGCAAAAGTCTGCAGAGCAGAAGCCTGGACTTTCGTTTGCCGTGAGACAAGCTTAAGTTTAACAAAAGAGTTGATCATGCCAATTCGATCATCAGACCACAAGTCTCGGTATCATCTGACTTCATTGGACATCATACCAAGACTTGTGGTCTGATGATCGAATTGGCATGATCAACTCTTTTCTTTAAAAATCTAGAAGAAATTTAGAAAATCTTGAAAAAGTTTCATAAAACCTTTTGCAACCCTGACTAAAGAAGATCAGAAAAAAATTGTTTATAAACTCTAACAGACATTTTTAGATCCTAAATAAAGAGCAACCTGTGTTTTAAAAGGGATTGACTTAAATTTACAAATTTTGTTAAAAAAATAATTATGAAATGAAGAGCAAAAAAACATTCTAGGTAGAATTTCCGAGAAATCAAAACTTATACTACTACATATTTCGGCCTGTAATAAAGATTAAAAACTAAAATTATACTTCTGCCTACAAACTTTTTTTATTACTGAGATTTGCCTCACGATCACCAAATATCTGATGATCCCTTCTTTAAAATATGAATCCTGATTGAAGGGTTTTATTGTAATAATTTATGAACTTATGATATATTGGAAGTTGACTTACCACTCACTTAGTATGGAATTAAAGTTTTTAACATTTTGAAGTATTTAATCAGAGAGTTAAATGCTTGTAGTGAGTAGGTTTTCTAAAATTAAAAGTCATACAAACGGTGAGTCTAAGTCAACAAATTTTTTTTGTAAACTAACTTTTTTATAAAGTTTTCAAAAGTGAGTCGAATAAAAAAAAATGTTTTGACATATCAATGAATGTAAAATTTACTGAATTTAAGGATAAACTGTACCTTAAAACCTTAAAAGCTATATAGAAATCAATACATTACAAATGCTGCTAAATTTACGTTTAGCTTAAAACACATAAAACAGGGCTCGTGCGCGAATTTTTTTTTCATTTAGCCTCGTTGAGACCGATTTAGCCTGATATCATTTTAAAGTAAGAAAAATCACTTTAGAAGTCATTTTGGGGTCTTAATTAGTACTATTGTAGTCTCGAACTTCAACCGGCTTTATCACAAAATATTTTTTGAGCTTTATAATCTACATAAAGCAACTTGTAGCTTAGTTACAACTCAATAAAATAAGTCTAAATTGTGAAAAGGGTGATTTACCCCCTCCCCCCTATGACCTTAGCATAACAAATTCAGTGATAAGTTTTAAAATATGTTAATATCTAATCTATTAATAGTGTAAAAAACTACTATATATTACTAAACATAAATGTTCAATTTAAAAGAACACTAAGTAAAAACATTGTAACTAGAAAGTTTATAATAAAACAACGTGCATTGTCTGGTTTATTAAAATAAAAAATGAAAGACTTACTCGAGTATCAAAATAAGTAAAAAAACGTTTATTATAGTACTTTGACTAGTACTTAAAATTGATATATAGTTATAAATCAGTGATTGTTGATGTCATATCAGATTAAAAAGCTAGCCCTTAAATTAAAAAAAAATTTTTTGTTCTTGTTAAGAAGAATTAATTGCACCTAAAATTTGTACTCCCACGAAGTTTAGTACTTTTGTCTTAAAGCTAAGTTTTAGTGTTGTAAATATCTCTAATAACTTGAAATAAACAAACAGTAAAATATATGAATCTAAAAAGTATTTGGTTAAAAAGTTCTAATTTATAAATTAAAACACTTAAACAAACAAAGTTCTGAAAAACATATCTGATGTAAACAAATTCAAACAAACAGTTAAGTTGTTGAACTAAACTGTATTGTGTAGACTGCATTTTTTTAATGAACTTTCATAATTATGACGTATATAATTTACTCAAAAAAATTAAGATTCTTAAACATTTTTTAGAGATTCACGGTTTTAAGAATTTTTTTTACAAATACTGACTGAATTTGCATTTAATAAATAAATTTATATTTAGAAATAAATTCACACCTTAATAAGATTTACTCAAGAAAAATAAAAATTATTCTCTATTTTTTTTTAATTCAGAAGTTTTCAAGCATTTAAAATGACACAAACTGAAATTCTAAAATTTTCAAGCAAAAAACTGAAAAAAACTGGTATTTTGCAATTTTTTTCAAAAAAACTGGTTTAGCCTGATTTGACCTGAAATAGCCTGATGCGCACGAACCCTGATAAAACTACTTTAAAATTTGTCATCATAACGATATTTAAAAACTAAATACTGTTTGCTAACTCCTGAATAACTTGATGTGCTAGAACACTGTTTATTAGTTTTAAGTAACAAACATTTTGTTAAAGCTAAGAAAATATAAAAACTACATGAAAATAAGATACTTTTTTTGCAGTTCACTCTAATTAAATATTATATTCTAGAAGATATTTATTTATTTTATTACTTCGATCTAACATTTGCAGCATACATTAAGAAATTACATAATGTTGTAAAGCCTACTTTCAAATATCAACTAAAATTTATTATTTACTTTTTTTATAACTTTTTTGAAATGCATAAAAATATAGTACCTGAATTTTTAGTGTCTATAAAAGCTAATAATTCTTATTACGAATTTCAGTTCTTAAATTTTTTGATTAACTGCTTTATACTTATACACATTTAGCATAGGAACAAAATGTTTATTCAAGTTAAAGATTTTTAGGTGCTCTTAAATGTAGTAGCGTATTTTAAGTAGTGTATAAGTAAAATTAAATTATATAATATTTTGTCATTTAATTTAGTGTAAAACCTTATTTACAAAAATTTGTTTAGCTTATATTTTATAAAATCTAATTTATTTAAATTCTACCTTGTAAGTTTAGTAAGTTGTCTAAAACAGCACTACCTACCTTTTTTTTAACTGTATTTACGAAATTCATTGTTATTCGAACTTTTAATTTACTAAGTTTAAAATGCTTATTTTAATAAACAAGCTGTAAAATTTTCAAGTTTATATACCTGAGAAAAAAAAAACGAACTATTTTATAGGTAGTTTTGAAGACGAGCCTCCGCTTTTGGAGGAACTTGGAATAAATTTTGATCACATTTATAAAAAAACATTAGCAGTGTTGAATCCTTTTACTGATACAGAATCAAGTGTTGTGAATGAAACTGATTTAACTGGTCCATTATGTTTTTGCCTTGCCCTTGGAGGTACTATGCTTCTGGTTTGTCAATCAATACTTTTTTATGAACTAGTTAATAGTTTTATTTTCTTTTAATAAAAAAAATTTTACACAGTATAAATGTTTATAAAACGATATAGGGGGGACTGTAAGATAAATTTTTATATAAATTATCACATGTATTTGTAGGAATACTTAAAGTATGAACAAACAATAAGTTTTTTTAAAATTAGATGTAACTTTGAAGATGTACTTTTTTTGAAATTTTTTATATAAGCCTATAAAAAGCATTTATAAAAAAATCTAAGATTTTACTTATTATATAGTCTTTAAGCTAGGGGCTTAAATTTTTTAGTAAATATTCTATTATTTTAAAACATTTCTAGATTGTAATCAAATGATAGAAAAAGACAAAACTTCCTACAAAAAACGTTTACTAAGGCCAAGCTTTTAAAGTTTGAAAAAGATTGTTTAAATGTAGGAGTTTACATTTAAAAAGATATATTATTTTTTCTCTACTTCGTTTTTTAAAACTAATTGAAACAACTCATGAAACTTTTAAATTAGATGTCTAATAACAAAATAAATCCTTTAAGTTTTGTTTATCTGTAAAAAAAAGTATGCTTAATCAAATTTAGGTAGGCTTAAAAAATACAATCCCATTTATTGCTTCAGTTTTCTTTAAGAAATATTTGTAATTGAATGTACTGTGTTAAATTTTGAAACTTGTTAATATTTACTCTATTGAGTTTTTAATGTTTTTATTTGTTTATTAATTATATAAAAATGAATAGTTAATGAACTTATCATTTAATGCGAAATTTTTTACTTTAAAACTCTTATATCCGACTCATTTTTATATAGTAGTTAAGGATTTAAAAAAAAGATAAATACTTAATACAGTTTAAG
This sequence comes from Thalia democratica, assembly GCF_965202585.1. NCBI lineage: Eukaryota > Metazoa > Chordata > Thaliacea > Salpida > Salpidae > Thalia > Thalia democratica. Next base: position 43,068,404 of record NC_139167.1, on the reverse strand, counting down.
ATATTACTTTAATTTACATCAGGGATACCTAAAAAGTGAACGAATGTGTAATAATTAATATTTACTGTGCAGTGCAGTTGTATGCTTTGATTATCTGTTCAAAAAAGCTGTGTTCACTATAAGTTTTTATAAAGTTTGTAATTGTGATACTTCTATCAATTTTTTACTATAAGTTTAAGGACATAACAGCGTTGCCACACACTCACGAAAACTCAGGACAGCTCAGGATAACTTTGAATATTTTGAATTTTATTTTTAAACTTGGGTTGATTCAAGTTAGTTTTGATATTTTAAGAAAAACTCAGGATAGTTTTAGGTTTTTTAATAATCTCAGACAGTTTTTTTTTTTTTTTGAATGAGATTTAGTTTCAATATTTTGTTATTTTATAACCAATTTTGTTGAAGATCTTGATTTTTATTAACTTTTGAAAGTTAAAAAAACTATTTTAAAGATTTGGAAAAACTCAGGATGACTCATTACAGTATTTATTTCTCAAAGAGTCTCAACCCTGATATAATTTAGCTATTCGGATAGTTTTTAAGTAAATACAAAAGTTATTGTTAAAATAAAGCTTACTCGTTTTTTAGTAACGACAAAATTTTTATTTTTGTATTATGTGCACAATTTTTAAAATGATTTTATTCCACTGACTTTGTACAATTTATCGGCTAAAATTTCTCAAGTTAATTTTTATGAAAGCCGATCATTTCTAACTTAATCATTTCTAACTTGATCACTTCTAACCCGATCATTTATAACCGTACTAATTACAACTCGGTCATTTCTAAACCGATCACTTCTAACCAGATCATTTTTAACTCTATCATTTCGAACATAATCATTTCTTACATATCCATATTTTACCCGATCATTTTAAACACGATCTAATCCAATCACTTCTAACCCAATCATGTTCTAAATAGTGCGGCCCGCGAGCAATTTTTCCTAGGAATTTTGGCCCGCGAGTTACATAAGGCTGCCGACCTCTGATTTATTTTAAAAACAAACTAAACTTATAAAACTGTTCTTTTATTGAAATTTAAGTTTATTTTTTCTCAAACAAAACTTAGTGTTTATATAGTTCTACTTAAAGTATACTTTTAATATTAATTTGATTTCAATTTATACTAGTTTAAATTAAATTCCTTATTTTGACTTTATGATTATATTAATCTGCTTAAATGGAACTTTTTGTGGTTATATAAGATTTACTTAACGACAATAAATTTAAAATAAGGGAAATTTTTAGATATTTTTCTTGACTTAAAAACTTCAATACACGACAGTATTTTAACCTTTGTTCTTAAAGTATATTTAAAAATTAATTTTGTAGCTAAATGATAAAGCTTAATAATTTATGTTTTTTTTCATGTGCTGGTTTATAGGATAGGTGTTAGAGTCCATATAAAAAGTAGGACTTTTTGGCTTTTTTTATTCTGTATAGTATATCTCTAAATATATGTACGATTTTTTACTAAGGATTTTAAATATTCTTTAGTGAGTTAACTTAAATAGTCAGTGTCTTTGTTTTTTATACAAACTTAATATTTTTTGTGATATTGGCCCTTTTTTTGGTACTTTTCAGTTTTGGTCCTTTAAGTCTAAATTTACTGACGAACAAAAATATACTTGGTCAACATTAAAAAAGTGCTAATAAAACCACAAAAGGATCTATATATTTTTTATAGTTTGCGTCGCATTAAAAGAAAATAGCTCTTTTTTTAGTTTTTAACAAAAATATATTTATTCGTTGTGAATTTAGATTCTCTAAACAAAAATTTTTTTTGACTTAGTAAGAAGACCCTAGTTAAAGAACAAAACTGAAAAAACCAAAAATGACTAATACCACAAAAATATTAAGTTTATATAAAAACAAAAACACTGACTATTAAAGTTAATTCACTGATGAATATTGAAAAAAAGTAGAAAAAAACTATATGTATATTTTAAGATATGCTACGCAGACCAAAATTAAACCAAAATGTCCCACTTTTTCTATGGGCACTAGTACTGACCCAATAAACCCGAAATCAAAAAAAAAACACAATTCATTACAATTGTATCATTTAGCTATCGAATCCTAAAAAAGAATTATGAAAAAATAAGTTGTTGTAAATTCAAAAATTTTAAGTAAAAAGAATGACTTAAATTTTTCCTTATTTTAAAATGATTGTCGTATTTACTAAATGGTTTGACAGCATTTAAAAATTCTGCTTCGTAGGATTCTTAAGGTAAGCTGTTATAATGGGTAGCTTCAAATTTCCACTTCAGTTTTTGAATTACTTGAAAATCATGCAACTAATTTGCATATTTGCTGAGTCAGCAAAATATTTTTAAAGTTTCTATATTTTTTTTTCAATATTCATACCCTTAACCCTAACCCACCTTACCCAAACTTTAAAAAAATAAATCAAAAATGAAAATTTTAGTCCTAAAATTATAAAAAACTTTAAAAATATTTTGCTGACTAAGCAAATATGCAAATTAGTTGCATGATTTTCAAGTAATTCAAAAACAGTAGTGGAAATTTGAAGCTACCCGTTATAATTATATTTAAGTTAGTTCTTGTCATTTACCTAGCTAGAAAATTTTCAACGTTAAACGTAAAAAGTTTTTTTAAAGTTAAACCTTTACAAAACTTGCACAAATTCTTTAACAAATTATACAGAACTATTTAGATAATTGAAATAAAACAAATGTTAGGCAAACTTGAATACTTTTGTTTTATTTATTAAAAAATAATAAGTTTTAGATATAACCTTTCTAAATAAAACCTATTAAATACAAGAAAATAAGAAAACCTTTTTGAAAAAGCTTAACTGGATGAGATTTGATAACCCTCGGAGTTGTTATGTTAATAAACAAGTCTGTTTACGTAGCTCTATCTAAAAGTTATGATATTTTACTAAATAAAACAAAAACATTCAAGTTCGCTTAATGATTCTTTATATTCCATTAATTAAAAAGGTCTGTGCAAGTTGTAAAACAATTTGTGCAAGTTTTTAAGCTTACAGTGGAAGTTTTCCCGCTCTTAAATAATATTAGATTAGTCAACAACTAACGCTTTCGCTAGACTTACAACATAGCTTTTAGATTTTAATATGAAAATCCTTGTATCTGAATATTACATTTGTAACAGTTTAACTTATAAAATTCATTTGCGTTAAAAATATATTTTAGTTATGTAAATGATAAGAATATATAACTTAAATATAGTTATAACAGCTTATTTTAAGAACTCAACAAAGTAGAATTTTAAAACAATTTGAAACAATTTACAAAATCTTATTCAACCAACATAAAAAGTTCGTTTTGAGCAAATTGATAGGAAGAAAAATGTTATCATAAGGAAATTATAGGAAATTAAACTAAAATGATTGTTAAAATTTTTTTAAATTACTACTTTTTAGTGGGGGGGGGGGGGGGGGGGTAAACCATTTTTTTTACTACTTGATCTTATTTTATATATTTGTAACTAAGCTACAAAATTTTTTAATTTTTTTTGTCATAAAATTTTTATTTTTTTAATTTTGTTCTGACACAATTTTCTAAATATTACAAGGAACATTTCCTGAAAGTTTGAGGTAGTTATCTCAAAAAACGTAGTAGGAGATAGATTTTTAGTGATTTCTAGTTATTTTTTGTTTTAGTTTGCTCCTCCAATAAGAAACCTATTGTAGTCTCCGACTTCAACCGGTTATATCTTAAAAATATTCCTGTTAAATATTTATTGTATTGTATAGTTTTTTAAGTACAGTAATTTATCGCTTGAGCTTGTACTTTCTTATTTTTAAATTTTAAGAAAAAAAAATTGTTCTTAAAGTTATTTTTGGTTTTGAAATCTTTAAATTTTACAAAGCTCAAAAAAGTGTTAAAACAAACCAAGAAAGTGATAAAAGTGTAATCATATTCTAAGCGTAGAATATACTCTACCACTGTAGTATATTTGATAGAGTATTTTTCTTATCTCCCCGATGTGGTGGATGATACTCCATTTGATGTTATACTTAATATAGTTGTTTTTTTAAAACCAGATGTATTTAGCTAGTTCGGTGGTGTTTTCTTTGTAGGTGTTAAAACTGTGGTTATGGTTGTACCATCTGCTTTTAAAAGTATTAGCAGTGCTCCCAATGTATTCTTTTGTTTCCTTGTTTGATATTACGGTGGCTATACATCTGGTTTTTAAAAAACAACAATATTAAGTATAAAATCAAATGGAGTATCATCCACCACATCGGGAAGATAAGAAAAATCCACAGCATATGCAGCACTTGCGGCCTAGAAAAACTAGAAATAGCCAGATCCAATAAAATAAGGAACTTAAACAAAAGATACAAACTGTTTGCTAATTGTCCACACTTAAAGTACTTCACTTTAAGACTTAAACGTTTGATAGTTAGTTCTGCATGTCATTTTATTTACTTAAATTCATTTTAATTTATTAATACAAAACGTTTTTAGTCCTACTTAAATAATTTTTAAAAAGTCTCCAGCTTTAGACTGAAAAAACTAAATTATAACATTAACTTAGTTCAAAGTGTACATTAGTTACGTCATAATGTTAGAAGCGATGTTATTCAAAAATTTTCAATACAATTTTAAATTAGTTCAATTTTACTCCAGCTAGCTAGTAGTTTATCAAGTTATAAATTTAATTCAAATCCCTTTGTTCATGGTAATATTTAAGTCATTTAGTTTATTTATTCACTTTAAACTGATTGTATTTTTTATTATTAATTTAGTAGTTTTATGTTCAATACCTAAGTTAAAGTTTTCAATTTATTAAGTAATTCTATTACATACAATTTTCATGTTTAAGACTCGAAACTTTCAAAATACAATAATTTACAAATTATAATTTACTTGTTTTGTTTTACTTTTTAGTATCTTCCATGTTTTGTTTTACTTTTCAGATTTAAATTGTAACTGAAGATCCCTTAAAGGGTGAAACTGAGTTTTACAAATAAAATTTTGATGTTGTATATTTATTTGAAACAAAAATTTTAAATAGTTTGCATTTTTAGGCTGTAATCAAAGTACGAACGGAAGCCGTAGACTACCCTACTTGATTTTTATTAAACTTACAGTGGTAAAAACATAAAAATACTAAATTATTACAGGCTGGTAAAGTTTCGTTTGGTTATATTTACGGTATTAGTGGACTAGGAGTTGTTCTTATGTGGGCGCTTTTGAACATAATGTCCGTAGACGGATGCTCTGTTGGAACTACTGCTTCTATAATCGGTTATTGTATTTTGCCCATGGTTTTTCTTTCTCTTACATCTGTTGTGCTAAGCTTGAAGTTAGTATCATTTACTCTTGTAACTTTAAATTACTTTAACATTTAGAAAATAATATATTTATAGTAAATATTTTACTTATTGTTTTTTTGATAAAACTGTAAAATATATTATAAGCCTAACTGTATTAAATTTTTGTTTTCTATATTTGTATAATTTTTTATTTAACTAGAAAATATATTGTACCATTAATATTTTTGTATTTTACCAGGTTAGTTTTTTTTTACCACTATTCAGAATAAAAAAATTGATAACTTTTTTTTGCAACATAACATGTATAAATTTAAATTTGTTATTTTCTTTTTCATTTTTCATTTTTACAAACTTTTAAGAAATGAAACTATACGAAACATGTTATGTTACAAATGGTATGTTAAATTTTTAAAAACTTTCCTAGAATAGTGTTAATAGATACGGGTCAAATATGCACGAAGACATTTTCGCACAAAAGGTCACTTTTTGCACAAAGGATAGTTTTACACGAGACAAAATAATTTAAATAAACAGAGAAATAATAACAACAAATTAATAATAAAATATATACTGACCAAGGGAAAGGGGTAACAGTGTTAGAAAAAAGTATTTATAATTTCGAAAAAGATAAGATTATTAATAAAATAAATAAATAAATAAAATATTAGCAACACAAAAAACCGACTAAGGCTTAGGGTAACAGTGATAGTAAAAAAAAAGTAAAAGAATAAAAAAATTAACTTGTGCAAAAGTGACCCTTAGTGCACATTTGACACCTACCCAGTATTAATAGTATTTATTTTTTAAACATTATAAGGAATTTTAATTGAATAAATTACGTATTTTTAGTAAAGACTTGTTAGAATAAATTCTTAGTATGCATTATATAAAAATAATGAGACTTAATTTATAGATTTAATCTTTTGAAATACAGTGAGTATAAGTGTAATACAAACAAGTCTTCAATTTATTTAAGTGTTAAAAATAATTAATAAACAGAGGAATTCTAGGAATTGTGTTGTCAATGGTAACAGTTTCTTGGTGTTCCTTGTCTGCCAGCAAATTATTTGTCTGTGGTTTGAAAATGGATTCCCAACAACCACTAATTGCATATCCTTGTGCTTTATTGTATGGTGTTTTTGCTTTACTCACAGTCTTTTAGTTTGCTTTTGTATAGTATATTAGAAATAACAAATACTGTTAAACTTATAACAAAGTTAAATTTTGTATACATGGTTACATTTTAATGTGTCAAAAATTCAGAATATGTTTTATAGTTGTAACAAATACTAATTTATTATTCTAATTCGAAAAAAGGTTATGTTTTAAATATGTTAGCACTAACTTTTTTCTTATGAAAAACATCTATCTTGATAATAAATATTTTTTGAAATTAATAGTTTTATTTCTTTTATGTTATTAAAAAGTTTTTAATAGTAACATATAATTCTGTTTTCTAAAGCAATTATATTTTTTTGGAAAAAAAAATGTTATTTAAAATTTGAAAGTGAAAATTTTTTTTAGGTATTACAAAGTATGTTTTATACTAGTTTCTGGTTTAAATTTAGTTTATAATTAATAATTTTTTCCATTTTACTTTTGTTCAATCCTGTGCAGAACTAAAGATCTATTCAGAAGGAAGATAGTTTTTTCAATTTTATGTCACGAAATGATTAAAAAAACCAACATTTTTTTTTAAATAAACTAAAATGTTACTCCATATAGCTATCATTAGAAAAGGCGATATTTTTTACAATCCTAAAATAAACTATAGACTACAACACACGACCTTCGACAGTAGTTCAATTGGCGGTCCACGAACTGGTTTCCTTCTAATTATAAAACATCAGGTAGACTTATTTATGAAAATAAGTAGAATCAGTCCTCTTAGCTATGATTTATAATAAGACTGATGTTGATTGTAAAGCGGTGCACTGTTGTTTAATTTGTATAACTATGTTTATAAGAACATTATTTTTTTTAGTTTTTAAAACACATCACAGTATAACCCTTTCTTTTCTTTATCGATAAGTATACGCTAATTAAGAACATCTGTGAGAAATAGAATAATAATATTTTTTTATGGTAAAAGAAAGTTATTAATATCATCTAACGATGCTTTTTTGAACAATAAACAAATTCAGTTTTCAATGAGATTGTTTAATCGTAATAAGAAGTAAATACACATCTAAAAAATTATTTTTTTATAATTATATTTAGATATTTTTCATCAAATCTGTAATAGATCTATCAATAGCCCAAAACTTTCCTATGAAGTTATTAGTTATTTTTAAATTTCAAGAAATCAGTTTAGACCATATTTTCTAAACTAGTTTTTGTAATTCATTAAAATTGTATATTAAGGAATTAGTAAAAAACTGGTATTTGATTGCCTCGAGTTGCTTATTTATTATCACTATAGGTCATTCTAAGGTTAATCAAAAAACTTGTTTAAAAAATGCGTTTTACTCTTTTAAAAGAATTTTAAATCTTAATACTATGTAAAGTTTCTAAGCTAAAGGTAAATAAAACTCTAAAGTTTTTTTTAAAAACCATATTAGTAGTTTTAAATAACGCATAAGTCTAATGATATTAATCTTCATTTTTGAATACTTGCTTGAAAAGTGCCTGCTAAATTTTCTATATTTCTAGACGGTTTGAAGATAAAGTTTTCAAAAACACTTCTCACATCTTAAAAATTACAATTTACAAAGCTTAATTAAAAGTGTTTTAAAGTTAACCGAAGCATAAAGTTACCTTGCTCAACAAAAGTTATAATATTATATTGAACGATAAATTAAAAATAAATTCAACTCCAGGTTTTTACTAGTATATACCTTAAAGTATAAAAACAAATTATACAGTAATCTTCCTTTATTGTACTTTGTTGTTTTTCTTTCCATTAAAAACCCAGTTGAAGTGTGTTGATTTGTTAACACACAGAAACATATGTTGGTACAATAAAGGAAGACTACTGTATAATTTGTTTTCATTTATATTCCAGTGAACTAGTTTCACTAGGATCTTTTTTTAGCAAACGATTAAATGTATACCTTAAAGTATATAAATATTTGAAAACCAAGTTTTAACACTTAATTTACCGTTTCTTATGACGTTCCTTTTGCGATTGTTATCATAATCAAACAAGGTTTTCTGAAACAAGACGGCATTAGACATGCACTAATATTTTTCAGTTTTAAAAACTTATTTTGAGATTTTGATTTTTCAAAGTTATAGTATCTTAATATACTTTACCACTAAATATAAGCGAATTTATTTTTAGTTTTTTATGTAATACTTTCTTATAAAGACAAGTTTTTAATTCCAAAAACAAACATTTTCAAAAAAATCTTATTTGTTAACACATACTAACACTAAAAAATCTAAAGAGCGAGTAGACTATTTATATTTAATGATTATATCTCAAGTAAGCATAAGTGAGTAATAAAGCTAAAAGTTTTTATAAATTAATGAATTCTAAAAAAAGCTTGTTATGTTTTTCAAAAAATGTTTGCAGCAATATACCAAGCTACGTGCCTGTTGCCATCTTTAAAGTCTTGTTAATCTGAAGTACTATTTTATCTGCATTCGAAGGTTCTCAAAACCTTTAATCTTTTAATACATATAACCTTAATTTTAAATTAACTATTTTCTGACTAGTTTATCATAGTCTTGTAATCACTTATTAATCTATTATAACTTTTGTACTTTACTCAAATTTTAACAGATTTAATGTTCAAAAAACTTGCTCAAAAAAGGCGTTTTACTCTTTTACCTTGATTTTTTTTACTAAGATGAGTTTTTTTAATTTTAAAAACAAAGTTAAAAAAAAATTTCTGTTACGCATTAGTTGTAGATAATGACTTTAACTAAATTGATTTTTGTAATGTGCTTATATTTAATACTAAATTTTATAAAATGTTGTAAAATATATTCTATTTATTTTGATAAAAAAATCGATAAGAAATATTTTTACTAAGATCTGGTGCACGAAGAACCTTTCGTTTATCGAGTCGCACACCACGGGTACCTTTTAAAGTCTTGTCCAGGACTAAAAAGCTAATTTGTAAAAAATTACTACAAAGCTATTTTAATATAAAGAATAATATTGTACAAAAAAAATTGATAAGTTGCATATTTTTGAATAATCATAAATAAAACTAAAACAAAAAAAAAATAGGTGAAAGTTTTTTTAAAGCCTCCTAACAGTAGATAGTAAACAATGAAAAGAGGTTGTCGAAAAAGTAAAACGAATATCTCTTAAAAGAGAATCACAATATTTATTAACTTTATGTTTGTTTACTAAACATATCTGTTCTTACAAAAAACATGTAGCTTTATGTTTGAAAAAATAAACTATAGCTTATAAAAACCTAGCTAACATTTAGGTTGTTGACATGCAGTATCTATACACCATGCTTATTTTTAGTCAATGAAAGCTCTTAAAAAACAGTTATATTAATCAGCCCGTCAGTACAAAATGGGTTACTGTAATTGTTTTTGTATAATTCAAACAAACGTTAAAAAATTCTTAATGCTAGCTAGAACATACACCAAATTTCTTTTTTATACTTTTAAAACTTTAAAAATATTGTAGTTTAAATTTATATATTATGATTTAGTATAAAAACGAAACAAATACCTTACGATTTATTCAAACCTATTTCGTACTTCAATTTATAAATTTTATGGTGTTCTGTTATCGCTGAAAAAATGTTTAACTAAAAATTCTAATCAAAAAGAAAAAAACTCGTAACGTATTTGGTAGGCATAGTAAAAACCTAATGTTGAAATCATGTCAAAGAAATAATTATAGCGTATAAAAAATTTGCTAGCTTCACTATCTTAATTTTAGAACGTGCTTTATGCACAATTTTTGACTTACAGTTAGCTTGTAAAAACTTGTTTTGTTAAGACTACAACAATCATAACTTTTTTTTTTTCATCTAAAGAACTGACTTCTTATTTGATATTTTTTGGTTTTAATATTGATACTTTTAGAACTAGGCTTAAATTTATTGATTTGATCTGTTTTTAGAATATAAGCCATTAGTGACTATCTTATTATTAGTTTTATTATATTTTCATCTTTACTATAACTGTAAATATTTTTGCTAACAGTTCAATTATATATACTAACACCAAAAATACCTTACTTTCAGATTTCCTTTTGTTATATTAAAATAAAATTATAATAAAACTTGAACATAAAATTTATTCATACATCTAAAACATATTTTCATTGTAACCCTATTGACTATTCTTTAAGGATAATTAACAGAAAAATTTTATTGAATAACTTTACAAGCTCTTTTTTTTCTTAAACAGTATAGTAGGTATTTATTAACATACGTATTTAGTCATTACACATTCAAATATATTGAAAAACAAATATCTATTTGAAACAAATAAAGGGCCTAAAAATATAATTGTAAGTAGGTTTTTTTGTAATGAAATATCATTAAACAAATATATTTTAATTTAAGAACAAAAATAATGTTTTGCTCATTAATAAAGATTAATAAGACCCTCAGCTACAATAAAGTGTTGTATATTACGTTGAAGTAATCTGTTTAAAAAGCATACCTATTTTTTCACTTTAGTTTAAACTAGTACTTCATCTGCATCATGAATTGATGGGTTTTTTTAACATCAATTTGTTCTAGACAGTTACTAGATTATGTCGTTCTAAATATTAGCTTGTAATATTTTAAACAATAAACTGTACTTTTCTAAGTAAACTACATTGAGTTTTACTATTATTCAGTGCACACTGTGCAAGCTTACACAACTATGCACTGCACAGTAGGCTGAAAAGACGAGTTAAGCGGACATTGACGTTTTCAGTAACTGGGAAATCAAGTGTTATAAATAGTTGGATATAAGTAAGTTTCTTGTTTTCAAAACTGTTTTTTTTTTCTTTAAGTATTTCAGAAGTTATGTAAGTTTAATTCCAAATAGATTTTGCCTTTTTCTGTTTAAAATTTACTCAAATTTGTTTTAACTCACTGAAATACATGGCTAAAAACCTTTAAAAAATAGTTTTATCTCCTTTTTAAAAATATTTTTATTGCTTTTCTATTATAAGCTCTCTAGCCTGGGAATAAAAAAAAAAAAAACTTCTTTTAGGTTTTTGAGTCACATGTATACTCTTAAGCTACCCTAAAACACCCCTGAGCATACTTTGTAAACTAATTGCTTTTTTTACTCGATCGTGAAATTTTAATTAAAAAAAGTTTATTACGATCCATTGCTAAATTAAATAACAAAGTTAGCATTTTGACAACTCTGCCTCTGAAATTTTGAGAAAAAAAATTAAGCAAAAAGACTACTCAATTATTTTGAGATTTCAAACATCTTATGTCATTTTACCGTGCGAAGTATCCCATATCAGATAAAAAAGGTAAACATATTATATATAATCAAGTATTTTAGGTTTTACAGTTAGGCTGCTGCAAGAATAAATTTCCGCGTAAAATTAAGAATTAATTCAGATAAGATTTAAACAGAAACCTTACAAAAACTGGCCGAATTTAAACTTACACAGCTTCTGAATTACTTGAAGCAGAAAAAAAGAAACAAGCTTTGAAAAGAAAAAAAAGAAGTTCAAATCAAAAAGATTACTACCCTAAGTTAAGGTTTTAAAACCAAATATTTTGAGCGTTTTTTTATCGTTCAATAAACTATGGTAATATTCTGGGAACGGGTCAAAATTGCACGAAGACAATTTTGCCCCAAGGGTCATTTTTACACTAGAGTAAATAAAGACAGAAAAAATATATACAAAAAAATAAATTAATAAAAAACGAAAAAAAGTTACTGACCAAGGGTGAGGGTTAACAGTGATAGTAATAATAAAAATATAACTAATAAAAACTATTATTTTAAAAAAATGAATATCTAAAAATAAATTAATTAAACAGAAAAAAAAATCTACCGACCGAGGATAAGGGGTAACAGTGATAGTAAAGTTAATAAAAAATTAAAAGATTATAATAAAAGTAAATTCAACTCGTACAAAAATGTCTCCGTGCAAAAGTTTCTTTGTGAAATTTAGTGCCCTCGTGCAAGTTTGACAGCTACCCTAGTATACAAAAAAGTCATTTACCGCTTACGGTACGACTGTGTAGTTACTGTACAATAGAGACATTGATTAAATACGGACTAAATTTCGAAAATGAGTGAAACAAAAAATTATTTGATATTTTTTTTAAGAAATTAATTTAATGAGTTACAAGCTTGACTTAAGTATGGACAATTCAAAAATAACACAGTTAATTATTTTAAAAATTTGCAATTACGAAGTAAAAAGATTAGATCGTCAATTTAATAAAGTAAGTACAAACTATCATTTGATCAGAAAAAAGAGTAAATTAGTGTTAAAACTTAAGGTACTCATTTCACGGGAGCTACGCAATTTTAGCAAGGTATGATAAAACATTGTAGATAACAGTATATTGTAAATAAATAGTTTACTATTAGTTTTATTTGTTCATACTTAATTTTAAACTCTAAATTTTTTTATTTATCTTATATTCTAAATCCACTTGTCTTTAAAGTACTTACATTTTATCAAAAATCTGAAGAACTGAATTAATAGTTTACCGTAAAGAATCGACATTAATTTTCGATGAATTAAGTAATTTGGAAAGTTGTAGTTTATTTATAAAACAAACAATTATTATACTCACCTTCGTTGTAAATTAATCACAATTTGTTACTTACGTAATTTACAGTTCACATTACAAGTTAAAATATAAAAACAAATCCGTAAATTAAATCTTTATTTATTACAAACAAAAACTTTAACTATAACAAAAATACAAAACTAAAGTAACATTTGAAATTATTACTTATGGTACAGAAATTAATACTCCAAAAGCTAGCAAGGTATTTTTAATTAATATTTTTATAACGACATAGACAGACTCTCAAAAAAGTAACGAAAAAACAAAATGGAGCTATTGAAAAACAACAGAACTGATCATTGCACCCAAGCTTTGCGAAATATTTGAACCCATTAACTGATCAACCTTTTCTTCCAGATGACGTTTCGGGTCCTGTTTTCCAACATTTTTTATTTTTAGCTGAGTTTTGGTCATCATTTTTTCATCCTCTAACGATTTTTTATAATTTTTAGCAAGGATTAACATGTCTTTAACTAATTTTTCATTTGATTCACAGTGTTTTGAGTAGTTGTCAAGTTTTAAATTATCAATCCAACTCTTCTTATGAAGGTTAAGTAACATTTTTTGTTCTAGTTTATTTTTACGATGGTTGATTGCTATTGAATAATAATGTCGATTCAATCCATGAATAAGGGCTTGAATTGAAGGTTTTTGAAGATGCCCTAAATTTGATGTTGTTTGTCTAGGTTCTTGTCCTAAAACCATCATATTTGGATTAATTAAACGAAAAGCATCTATGACAACTTTTCCTTTAACACTTTGAATTGGATCAATGACAACAGCAACAGCACGATCAGATAATGCTTCAAAACTCTGCTGGGTATTGATATCTACTCCAGATAACCAGCAACCGAAACCTGTATAAATTTTACGTACAAATTATGATAAAATTTCAACTCTAATTTAAGTATGGGATTTTATTAACCATAATAGTATAAAATGTTTACATGACAATGTAAATTCCAACAATTCAAATTACTAAAAAAATATTTAAGGGGCCACAACTCAGAAATTACTATTTTTTTTTTTAAATATAAAATACTTATGTATGTCTGATTAATAAGATTATGTAAAAAAATATAAATAAATAAAAATAATTAAAAAAGAAGTTTTAAAAATACTAAAAATTGCTTTATTTTAAAGCGTATATAAAGCATATCTCCAAAAATGTTAAGATTTTACAAAAACAAAAGAGTTTGTAGGTATTAATTAGAGCTACATACGCTTTTTTTTTAAATATATTTTTCTTTTTTAATTGCAACCTTTTAAAACATTTTTAAGTATTTGAATTGTCAAAATTTAAACTTGATTAGTCGTACACCTGTATAATATATTAACAATGTAATTCGTAAATATATGACTATTTTTGTACAACTAGATGTTATGCTATTGGCATTTTCTCCTTTTCGAGAGAGCATTTTTGTATAAATACGCAACGCTACGCTTTTAGTTTTAGCTTGCGTAGCAGTTAACTTTAAGTCATTGTGGCTTTTCGCTGCACTTAGTTTATGAATGGTTTCAATCTTGTTTATCGAATTTAGTTCGCTTTTAGATCGTTTTATGAGTTAGTTTAAACGAACACTTAGTTTTCAGCTTCTTTGGTTCATGTACTTTTGGTTTTGTCTTTTAAAAAAATTGATAATTCGATTTATTTGCTTTATGTTGAATAGTATTTAATCACCTTTTTGTTTCGCAATTTCATTGAAAATACATTCATTACCACAGACTCGAATTACGGTTAACATTAATATAAGTATTTTATTTATTAAACCTTTAGTAAATAGTAAGTAAGTCATATTAGTTTATTTATCAACTTTAGTTTACTCGTTATCTTGGGGACATCTATTATACAAGTTAAAGCGCACGTTGCGTTATAAACCAGGCCCCTAACATTGTATGAGTAGAACATCCCGTTAGCGATTTAGAAATGTTCTCTCTTTTAAAAGTTTTAAATTATGTTCAAATTGATAATACCACTTTTAATCATATAAATGTATAGAGAACGAGATTTCAACTTAATATTAAATAGATTAACGTCAATTATAAGTCAACTGAATGAAAAAGTCATGAAACTATTTTCGTTTTACTTACAAATTTACAATATCGATTATAACTTTTTGATCAGAAAAACAGTTAACTATAGTTTACTTAAGTATAATTGCACAACTAATGTTTCAATGAACAATGGTCAGAAAGATATTTTAAGTTATTCATATGATGATAAGATTTGTATAACTTTTATAAGATAACAGCTGTTTTGTACTCTAATATTTTATTAGAAACCAATAAAGTATGGTGACCTCTATGATTCTGTAAAACTAACGTACATTAAAAAAAACTATGCAACATTGTTTATTGTATCTATCAGGTATTTCTATAATCGGATAGGTGTTAAATATGCACGAAGGGACACTTTTGCACGAAGGGATATTTTTGCATAAAGACACTATCGCACGGGTTAATTTTTTTCTAGTTTTTATATTTAATTCTTTATACTATCACTGTTACCCCTAACCCTATCCCTTGCTCGGTAAATTAATATTATTTATATTTTTTAATTAATTAATTTTTTTTACTATCACATACCCCTAACCCTTTTCCTTAGTCGGTAATACTTTTTTCTTCTTTTTTGTATGTTTTATTCATCTTTTTTTTTTGTTTAATAATTTTTATTAGTCATTTTTTTATTTTTAAAATCACTGTTACCCCTCACCCATACTCTTAGTCGGTAATTTATTTTTTGTTTTTTTCACTAGTGTATCTTTTTTTTTTTTTTTCATTTATTATTATTTACTCTCGTGCAAAAATATCTTCCTGCATATTTGACACATTACCCTATAATCATATGTTTATAAGTCAAACAACAAATAAAGATTTATCTAAAACAAGCTTTCTAAAAACAAAATTTAGGAATGGCTGTACAGCTTTATAACCTGAACTTACTAATGGTATAAATTATTATCAAGATTTGTCAACAGACTCTGAAAATAAAACAATGTTTCATTCTAGGTTCTCTAGAGATTGTTAGTTGTTAAGAACCTAGAATTAAACATTGTTTTACTAAAAGAATTTGTTTTTTAAATCTTGATAATTTGTCTCCTTATATGTTTATAAGTTGAGAAACTATTATTGTTCAAGTTAGAATTAAATTACAACACTATAGTACAAAATATTATTGTAGTAATTACTAGGGATTAAGTCATAAAACTACAAATCACATTATAACATAACTTTTTCTATAATTATAAAATTTAAATCTAAAAGTTCTTAAATATATTGAGTTCTGTAGCCAAGTTTTAGTTATATAAGATTTAAGATAAAAATCACGTCAAAAAATTAGTTAGATATATTTTACATTAAAAGCTTGATGTGTGTTTTTAAGTATTTGCAGAAACATAAAACTTTAAAGAAATTACAATTAAAAAACTTTTATGAACAATTACTGACAGAAATAAGGTAACACAAAACAAATAAGAAAAGATACAGAAGTTATTGTTTTACTACAAAATTATTAACTGAAATTAAAAAAATTAAATCTATTAAAAAATGGTTTGTTTGAATACTAAATTTCAAAAAGATTTGAACAATAATATCATGATGGTATAGAACATTACAAACGGTTTATTTATATTTGTAATTATACTTATTATTTGTGACTGTTTAAGAAACTGTAAGGTGAAAAAGTAAAGAGGTATAGCTAGAGGTTTATTTGAAGATGAATCATCTATAGCAGGGTTTCCAAAACTCATTTTCATAATCTCCCTTACCACAATTTTTTAATTGATTGCCCTCTTTTACTAATTATCACCAATTTACTGCTTAATTACTCATTTAATTTTTCGATTCTTCACTTATTTTTGCCCAAAATAGCCAAAACCTACTCTAAAGGTGCAATATTTCCCACTTTGCAGGGTTGTCAAAAGTTTTTTGGAATTTTTTTTCCAAGTTTTCTGAATTTCTTCCAGATTTTTAAAGAACAATTTTTTTTTGGACCATTTTAAGAAAAATTTAATTTAAGGTAAACTAATTTCTTGAATATTATTAACAACATTGAAAAACATTGATACATAATTTTAAATGATACAAAAAATGTTCTTTTGACATATTTTTTGTATTTAATCCAAATTTCATTACTGAAAATGTAAAAATAGTTTTAAATTCCAGGTATTTTAGTGATTTCACTAAAATTCCAATGAATTCGTCATCTATAATGTGGGCAGTTGTTTGACAAATCCTGCCTTTTGTTGAGAATTAGCTTTTTGTTTTCTGCTGCAATTTCCAAATTAAACTACTAAAAGATTTTATTTACATCAGTTGAGATGTTTTTGATTTCAAAAACTTAACTTCTTTCTGATTTTGGCCTTTTATCATACATTTAAATAACACCACATGTAATCTGACAAATAAGTACTTGACATTTTATTGATATTCTTAAAAGTGTGTTAATGATCGGCGTACCTATTTATAGACTACCTTTGGTTCATCCCATTTAAATGTTATTGTTAATAGTGCAGGTTTGTCTGTCTTTTAAATTACCCTTAGATCAGTAATTTTACATTTTCCTAGAAAATGTCTTTAATTTACACAAGGCTGCCAATCGTTTTTCCAAAATTTTTTCAGGTTTCTAAAAGTACACATTTTTGGGTCTATTTTTAGTTTAAAGTTTAGTTTAAGGTAAGAAACTGTGTTAGAAAGTATAAAAACATTGAAAATATACTGTAAAGCTACTTTAAATATGTTTTTTAATAAAAAAAAATTTTGATGATGACAAAATATTTTTATTTATATGATAGAATTTTTGAGTCAAATCAAAATTTTACTATTGAACATGTGAAAATTGTTAAAATTTCAGGTTTTTCCATGTTCAGGGTTCGTGCGCGAAATTCCTTTTCATTTAGCCTGACAGAGACCTATTTAGCCTGACATTTTTAAAAGTAGAAAAAATCACCTTTAGAAGGCATTTTGGGTATCGGGGGTCTTAATTAGCAAATTAACGCAATAAAAGTATTCACAAAACTACTTTTGAAGAAAAAAAAAATTAAATGAATTATTTTTCAACATCTATCAATTCCTTACCCAGCAACTTGAATATTTTTAACTGGTCATTGTAATTTTAGCTTCAATGAGTTGTTATTTTTATTAAATGTTGGGGCTTAGTTACATCCACCACTTATCACCCATATACAGGGTTCAGGTCAATTAGTACTTGAATTCGTCAATTATAAGTTACATGACTGGACCAGAAGCTTTTATTAAAACAGAAATGTGAATAAGTCTGTAAACAGGGTTCGTGCGCGAAATTCCTTTTCATTTAGCCTGACAGAGACCAATTTAGCCTGACATTTTTTCAAAGTAGAAAAAATCACCTTCAGAAGGCATTTTGGGTGTCGGAGGGTCTCAATTAGCAAATTAACACAATAAAAGTATTCACAAAACTATTTTTAAAGAAAAAATATATATAAATGAATTATTTTTCAACATCTATCAATCGCTTACCCAGCAACTTGAATATTTTTAACTGGTCATTATAATTTCTGCTTCAATGAATTCATAACTTTATTAAATTTTGGGGCTTAGTTACATCCACCTATTATCACCCATATACATGGTTCGTGTCAATTAGTACTTGAATTCGTCAATTATAAGTTACATGACTGGACCAGAAGCTTTTATTAAAACAGAAATGTGAATAAGTCTGTAAAAGAAAAACAAAATGTAATTAAACACATCTCTCAAAAACTTAATGTTATCATTAAAGCATCTTAATTTTTAAAATAACTAATTAAGCTAATCATGATATTACATAAGTTATTTCAAAGAATCTTTTTAAACGAATACATAAAGATAAGTATTAAACACATGATCTGGACTCTAAAACTTATCTTTTCATTAACAACATAATTTTGAAAACAATAAGTTTATCATATACCTGTTTTTAAAATACATGTTTTTATCACTTAATTTGAACTTTTTAAATAAAAAAACTAAATTTTAAAATAAGCTTCATTTTGCTAAGTAAAATTATCTAAGCGTTATAATAAACGGAAACATTTAAAAAGAGTAAAATAAAAGTTACTATCAACTCATTAACTTGCAAAATATGATTCTACTACTTATGAAACTTATATCTTTAAGCTAAGTTTTAGTCTTGTGAATATCTCTAATAACTTGGAATGAACAGAAAATAAAATATATGAACAAACTGCTAAGAGTATTAATCTAAAAAGTATTTGGTATAAAGCCTTTATATTAGAAATTAAAACAGTTTAACTAACTACGCTCTGAAAAACAAAGCTCATGTAAACAAATTCAGACACACAGCTAAGTTGTTAAACTAAACTGTAATGTTTAAACTGTACTTTTTATGAATTTTTATAATTATGACGTATATAATCTACTAAAAACAAAATAATGAAGATTCTTAAAATTATTTTAGAGATTCAACAAAAGGTTTTAAGCACTTATTTTTACAAATACTGACTGATTTTGTCTTCAATAATTAAATCTTTATTTAGAAATAAATTCAAATCTCAATTTATTCTTAATTAAAAAAATTTCATGCATTTGAACTGACAAAAACTGAGATTCTCAAATTTTTAAACATAAAAACTGATTTAGCCTGACGTTTTTCAACTTTTTTCAAAAAAACTGATTTAGCCTGATTTAGCCTGACTTAGCCTGACGCGCACGAACCCTGTGTAAAAGAAAAACAAAATGTAATTAAACACATCTCTCAAAAACTTTATGTTATCATTAAAGCATCTTAATTTTTAAAATAACTTATTAAAATAATCATGATATTACATAAGTTATTTTTTTAGTCTTGTGAACTTCTATAATAACTTTGAATAAACAGAAAATAAAATATATGAACAAACTGCTAAGAGTATTAATCTAAAAAGTATTTGGTATAAAGCCTTTATATTAGAAATTAAAACAGTTTAACCAACTAAGCTCTGAAAAACAAAGCTCATGTAAACAAAATCAAAAAAAACAGCTAAGTTGTTGAACTAAACTGTAATGTTTAAACTGTACTTTTTTATGAATTTTTATAATTATGACGTATATAATCTACTAAAAACAAAATAATGAAGATTTATAAGATTATTTTAGAGATTCAACAAAAGGTTTTAAGCACTTATTTTTACAAATACTGACTGATTTTGTCTTTAATAACTAAATCTTTATTTAGAAATAAATTCACATCTCAATTTGATCTTAATTAAAAAAATTTCATGCATTTGAACTGACAAAAACTGAGATTCTCAAAGTTTTAAACACAAAAACTGATTTAGCCTGACGTTTTTCAACTTTTTTCAAAAAAACTGATTTAGCCTGACTTAGCCTGACGCGCACGAACCCTGCATGTTGTTTTTGCCTAAATTTTCAAATTCCATGTTTTTCCTGGATTCCAGGTAAAGTGGCAACCCTGTTTACAAGTACTTTTAAAATGACAAGTTATCTTTATTTGAGTATCAAATTACAAGAACTGAATCAGCTAAATAATAGCTAGTTTTAAAGAAAGGTACACCATTATAAACACACTTATAATGTGTAATGTATAAATATTTTATAAATGTGTAATTAATTACTTAGGTAAGGGAAAATCTCAAAATAAAAGAGAGTATAGTTTTTAAAATCAAAGATATATGTAAATAACCCTGTCAAACATGTACTTAGAAAATAGCAGCTATTGCATCAGAAGATAAAAAGCAAACTATGAACATAATAAGGATTTGTCAAATAACTGCCAACATGGTAAATGACTTTTATAAGTAAACTCTAGCTATAACCATTTTCCTTTCACACAAGTTTCATAAATAATCACAAACAATAAGTATAATAGTAAAAAAATTGAAAACATAGATATTTTGTAATTTCTATTAAATCATGGAATCATCTTTCAAATGTAATTGAAATAATTAAATCAAATAAACAAATTTAACATATTCTAATCAAATTTTAACAATTGGTACTAACTTAATCCAAATTACTTTGTTTTGCTTTATTTCATATAACTTTATCATTTTCTTACTTTAGATTTTAATTTTGGTTGCATTTTCGTTTTAATTTAATTTTGTTTGGTTATTTTATTTAGTAACTATTTGTGAAGATTTTTTAGTATAAAAATTATTTTAAAATTAAACAGTTAATTCAAGTTTGTATACAGACTTAAAAATATAAATCAATTGCTTTATGTAAAATATGTCTACCTAGTATTGTGAGTAAATTTGTTAACTTAAAATTTCATGTAAATTAACTTTTGATCAAAAAATTAATTAAATAATAAATTTTGAATATTATAGAACTTAAACATTCGAATACATATTAATTCATACAACTCTAAAAAAATGTCTTATAATATTTGATTTATAGTTTTTTTATTTAGTCCTTAATACCTACTACATTCATAATAATTTACACAGTAGGTTCACTTAATAAAGTTTCAATGTTAGTCTTAAATTAGATCTAATTAATAATTTCTAAATTTATATATCAATTTTAATTAAAATAACTTATTAAAGATATTTTTCGTGTTATTATACTTATAAACTTTTTTTAAAGATTTTTTTACAATTGTTACAGTGCTACTTCCACCAATTTTCAAAGCAAATTTGAGTTTATTGAGTAAAATATTACCAATTTAACAAACACATTTTAAACAAAACTCTTTTAGTTAGTCAATTTTAAAAACATAAAATTAAAAGTTTAATGCACCCATACCATAAGAAATTCAATATAAATACATTTAAAATATTGTCAAGTTGCATAGAAAACTTTAAAACAAAAATATATTAAACAATCTAAACTACAAAAATTAAAAAACACCCGCAACTGCAGAAAACGAATGATGCCCACTAAGTAACAAAGGCTTAGAAAACAACCTCATTTACAAATCAATAGTAAAAAAAATAACACAACAAAACTTTACATAGTCTCCACTAGCTCAACATTTAAAAGCATATACCAAACCATATAACAAGTTTAAATAACAGACTTAAAAGTTATAGCAGAACTGTCAAATTATATTTGGGACTAGAAAGATATAAACAGGGAATATAATTAAAAATGGGAGATACTTTGCATAACAAAACCTTTATTTTATGCAGCTTAAAAAAAACAAAATTGAGAAAATTAAAAAATAACTATTGCTAAACAATAAAAGAAAGACAACAACTCTGCCTACATAATCTTTTTCTTAATTTTAAATCTATACCTTAATTACTTGGATGTTTGCATTTTTAAAAATTTATCTAATCATTTTTTTTAATATATCGTAATAGGTATATTTGTAATTTTTTATATTTTACTCAAAATAAACTTTATTTTAATTGATAACTGATGCGAAAAGAACTGAAACATTTTATAGCAAAATCAAAAAAAAAAGTTGTTTTCTATATAAAATACTTTGTTCTACAACAACAACTTGCAAAGAAACACTATTACAATGCTAAATATAAAAAACTAATACTATATACCTAAAATCATAAAGACAAACTGTTCACAAATTTTACAAGCTTTTTTGTAATGTATATTACTCTTTACAGACTCAGTAGAGCAGTTTATATTTTAAGGGTGGTAAAACGCAGTCAGTATAATAAATTTTACATTAATACTTGTATACAAAAACAGTTGCTTTGATTTCCTGTAAGGATTTGCTTGTTTAGATCTGTAGGATCACTATATCCAAAAAAAGTTTGCATATATTAATTAAACCTACATATGCTTTTTTTAGTAACTTTTTGAGTTGTGGAACTTTGAGGTATTTTTAAGAATTTGAATTATTTGAGTTTGAACTGTAAAAATTTGAATAGTTGTGCACCCAAGAACTATGAATCTCAGTATAACTTATATATTAACATATATTTAAAACTATTTATAAATATTTAAGCTTATCTGTCCCTATAAGTATTGTAATTTGTTAACTATTTGCAAAGATTGAATATGGCTTTAAATATAATAAATTTAAACTAGCATCAATTTATTATTTATTTAATAGAGTCCTATCAATTATTAGGGTAAACTAAATTAGCACACAAAACATATCAACTACTTATTCTACAATAATTATAAACTGAAAATACTGATAACACTTACCAGGATGAGAATGATACCAACCAACAACCATTTCAGGACGACCAGTTTGTTTTAACATGTCAAGCATTTTAGCTTGGAAAACTGGATCAACTGCTTCAACAGAGACACCGGTCCCTGACTGTGGCATAGCAAAAACATCTATTACTCTGACTGTGTAGTCATCTACAAATTCTCCTAACATAAGTCCCATAACTTCCATTGGTACGCCAGCACGGCCATGCTTGAGCATTTTTAACAATGCAAGAGATGAAATATATACATGCTCTGCTGTATCTACAATGGGGGCATCTGCACCACCTTGGCTTCCTAAACTTGCACCTCCTAATCGGAGCAATCTGTCCATATCTTAAAATTTATCAAATGTCTGAAGATTATAAACTTTACTAGTTACTAGTATGAAAAATTATAAAATCTATAAACTTTAGCATATTATAAACATGTTTACTTACAAGGTGATTACTAGTTTTTTAGAAATTTCTTGTCTTCAAGATTTTTATTTCTTCCAGGCTTTCTGATTTTATTACAGGTTTTTTAAATTACAAGATTTTGTTCTTTTAAGTAGATAATTATAACTTAAGAAGAATATACTTAAAAGATACTGCATTGCAACTTAAAAGTATTTTATTCCATTGTAACATGTATTAATTTTTTCAATCAAGTTCTTCTAAGTCATTGTCTTACTTATAAAAGTCTTAATATTAGTTTAAATTTGAAATTAGTTTTAAAACTTCTGTCATTTTTAACAAATATGGACTTATAGATGATTTTCTAAAACATTTATAATAAATAGTTTCAGTTTTAACATTAAAAATAACTAAAAATAGAGATAAATATAAAGTTTTAAAACAACAAAATCTTATAAATTATGTAAGGAAAAACCTATAAAAACATTTTTTTAATATAATCTATTAAATTTTTTTTTAAAGTAGCTTCTTATCAGTAGTTTTATTTGTTGGTAGCAATCACTGCAGTTTAATAAATTTATAAAATATCAAAATTGGTTTTCTTAAACAATTTTATGTAATATTTTCTTTACTTTTTTGATATATTGGTTCATAAAAGTACCAAACTAAATATGTCTTAAATTAGAGCATTTTTTAATCTTTGAAATATTTTTTTTAAATAAATTATTTGTCTGTTTAATAATAGAGGAGTTGACTCATTAGATTATTGAACTGTTTGGTTTTATAGTTAACAATTACAGTTTAATTAACATTATAAACACCAAACATATAAAAATTAAGTCAAATATACTACCTTTTAGATCTTAAATACTTTCTACTTGATTTATTTTGCACTAGTCTTTTACAACATTAAACCTAACTAAATGGTACTTATTATAGTTACTTAAAATAAACTAGGCACAATTAAGGACCAATAACTTATACTGTAAAATTTATATTATAAACTTATTAAATTATATTACAGCCGCTGTAAATACAATTGGAAAAAAAAACATTGCATCAGAGTCAGACACTTGTTTTTAATTTTCTCTTGCTCTTAGGTTTCTCTCAATCTAAACTCTATTGACTTGCATCTGTCAGAAAAAAGGTTCTTGTTTGACTGACTTTATATGACATTCAAAACAATTTAAAATGCAAGTAAAAAAGTAGTTATATAAACTTAAGTAATAATTTGGCTAACTATTTATAAATTATTAATTAAAAAGTTGAAGTTTACTTTTTTTTAAGTCTAAAAATGATAAAAATTACAATTTTTATTAAACAAAATTGCTAAGAAGCTAAAATTTAAAAAAAATCCAGGATTTCATATGACTTTTGTACAAAAATCCCTGTTTTTTTTTTTTGCTTAAGTTGTCAAATCCCAGGTTTTTCCAGGTTTTGTGGCCACCCTTTGACTATTTCTTTTTTACATAAAACAAAAGGAAACTAACTGATATTTAAGTTAAATACTGTGAAATATTCCCTTAAGTTTATTCAAGCTTAAAACTCTACTTTTTTTTAAATTAAAACACTTTACTCAAGTTAGACACACATTTGAATACAAGTTCTATATTTGACTTGCCCCTCCATTACTCACTTTAATCTTTAAATATCCTTTTAATATTTTGTACATACAATTTAGAACGTCTCCTCTTTTCGATTAAGAACATATTGAGAAAAAATGACAATTTGATTTCACCACCAACAAAGTTAAAGACGGTTGGTGCATCAAGTATATGATAAGTTTATAAACAAGCACAATCCTTATTGTGTGCTGGTTTTCAAATATAAACATGTCAAAATAGAAAAATCAAGAAAAAAAAATCTACCATTTTTTTGGGCCACGGCTTGTTGCAAGCATTCTTATTGTAATACAAAGCATACATTCATTATGAGAAGAAAATAAGTTTTTTTTTTTGATATTTTTGTAAAATATTTTAGTAATTGTTATTTCTACAGAAAAGCTTTCCTTAAAACCAGCATTGAGTGTATTTATACATACAAAGGGGAAATATTACACAAAAAAGGAGAAATTTATTCAAGACTTTTGAATAAGAATAAAAGAAAACAAGTCGCTGAAAAAGTGATTAACAATGGCCAAATGCAAAGACAAGTTGTTGAAAACAGTGTTTTTAAAGAGGGAGTACTAGAAGAAATGCGTGGTGGTAACTACACTTCTTGGTAGCTGTGGGATACATGTCATTGAGGTAAAAACAAGTAGCTTTTTTTCTAAGTAGCAGTTATTCTCCCTACAGGGTTTTGACAAGTTTCTATTATTTAAGTGCTGTTGTTAAGTTTTAGGCTGCCAAACAGTTTATTTCTCGCTTTCCTCAACAACTAAAAGAAATACATGTAGAGACTAACAGCAAACACCTTATTTGTAAACGTTTGGAAATTGCTTTGGAAATTGCAACAAGCCTAATAAAGAACGGAGGTAAAACTAAGTTAAATAAAATATGAATCACTAGTAAGCAAAAATAAAAAGGATAAACAAAGTTGCTTTTTTTATGATCAATTTATCTAGTTATACCTACTTTCAGTTATAAATCAAGACATCTGCTATCAATGCCATAGAGCAGACCCTGTTATGCACAAACAAAACAAGAATGAAAAGGTAAAATGGGTAAGTAAGCTTATACTTATTTTTGTTTTTTTGTCCATCCGTACTACCTTATTGTAAATAAATAACAGTTTTTTGTTTTGAAACGTATCTATATTTTCAGTTAGGATGCTCAAAATGCAAAAAATGGTTTCATTTCTGTTGTCTTTTATACAATAACTCAAACAAAATATTTAAGTCTATTGATAAGAAGAAGTGGTATAGCGCACTTTGTGGATACATCTAAAGTTCTGACAAAGAGTGTTTTAAACAAGATTTTTTTTAATCACATACAACTTGTTTAATAGTTAATAATTACAGATAATATTTTTGTTTATTTTTTTTTTGTTTATAATAAATTTGGCTTTCAATATGACTGACGGTTTTTTATATGCGAAGGTGGCATTTTAATTAATGACACTCTTTAATTAGTTCAAGTATGTTACATTATTAAAAATCTATTTAAAAAATTACTTAAAATCTAGTAGTTATGAACAATAAATTAGTATTACTACATTATTTCATTTTTAATATTCGATTTCACATAATTATACACTCAAAATGCTATTAGTAAAAAACAAGTAAAAAAAATGCAACAAGTGTACAATAATTATAACAAAATAAAGTTATGAGTATTTGGTACAAAATATTAAAAGGATATTTAAGGAGTAAAAGGAGTAATAGAGAAGTCTTTCCAATAATTCAATGTTTACGCAAGTATTAAGTTTAAACAGTCAATTATGATGTCAATAATTGTCATTTTTTCTCCATATGTTCTAAATCGAAAAGAGGAGATGTTCTAAATTGCATGTACGAAATATTAAAAGGATATTTAAGGAGTAATGGAGGGGTTTTTCCGGTAATTCAGTGTTTTTACGAGTATTTGGTTAATACAGTTCATTATGACCTCAATAAATATCATTTTTTCTCGATATGTTCTAAATCAAAAAGAGGAGATGTTCTAAATTGTATGTACAAAATATTAAAAGGATATTTAAAGATTAAAGTGAGTAATTGAGGGGCAAGTCAAATATAGAACTTGTATTCGAATGTGTGTCTAACTTGAGTAAAGTAACTAAAACTATGAAATATTAATACTTTTAATAAAACAAAAAAAAACAGACACATTATGACATAAACTTCCAGAACTATGCAAAGGAAGTAAATGCTTTAGATTTTTTTTTTTTTAATCCAGAATATCCAGTGATTTTTTGGAAAGTTGTAAAAATCTAAGGAAGTGGGAACCCTGTTTTTAAGCTTTTTAGGTGATAAAAATTTGTTTCTTTATTAAAAAGTATAGTTTTTTGTTTTACTGCAAAATAAAATAAATTAGTTAAAAATATATCTCAGTCTTTAGTACTAGACTAATTTGATTAATTTTTTTATATATTCTGATCATAAAAATATATTTAATTGGAATATTTGTTTACATTCTCCATTATCATCCTACAAATATTATCCCAAACATATACATGTATCTAAAGTGTTAAATAAAGATTAAAATGCATTTGTGTAGGAGTAATGTATTTTTTTCTAAATTCAAAAAATTATTGAATATTTATTTGTGTTTATCAAAGTAAAAGTAAAACTAAAAATTTAAAACTTATTTCTGTAATAAACATTTTTAAATGATATTTGAATTTTCACCATGACTTTTAATATTTGAACTAAATGAAGTATGCATGAAGAATCTGAAGATTTATTGATATATTAAAGATATAATAGGTAGATTGGCACTTCCACTAAAATTTTCTAAGCTAATCAAAATGCTCAAAAAATAAACTCCCCAATAATACACAGTAAATTTAAAACATTATAAAACCAATAAACCAGTGCAAAAAAATATTAAACAAAAATCAATTGCAAATAAAGAAGTAATAGTTTAAAAAAACTAAGTAAACTTATGCGATAAAAATTTTATTAAAAAAAGTTCATATTCAAAACTCATTTATATCGAAAAATAAAAATTGCAAGACATAAACTTGTAAAAAAGAAATTTTTTGAATAAGTTAAGCTTTAAATAAGAAATATTTACTGCAGCAAATATTTTAAACTTATAGTTAGTTATAGCTTTTAAACTTTAAAATAGCTGATTTTTCATAAAACTTCTTTTTGCATGTTAATGTAAAAATTTTACAGATTTTATTCAATTGATCTCGTCTGACTTAGTTCAAACGATTGAAACATTGTTTTGTTTACAAAATATTGAAATTATCGTTCTCCTTATCATTAAGTCGAGAACTTTTATTGTGATCTATAAAGTAAAAGAACACGATTTGATAAAATATATCAAAATCAATTTAAAAAAATTTAAAAGATGTTAAACAAAATGCTATACATTTTAATCAAAAATATTTCTAAGTAATTATAAATACTAACAAACTCGAATTTATTAATTCTGTAATAGACGTTTGAATATAAATTTTAATAAAAATTAATAATCTGAATTGTTTAAAATATTCTATATTATAGATTGTATGAGCTTAACTTAGCTCTTAGTAGCAATTTTTGGAATAAAAATTTTTTAAATAAAACTTTAATTCCAATTATTTTCCTTATCTTTAAAGCTATTTACAGTATTTTCAAGAGAATGTTCCTTTGCCTTGACTTTAACAATAACTTCCAAGGATTGGGGTTGACTTTTTGAGTGGGGCCACTTTGAAAAAAGTGTGTTATTTTAAATTTTTGAAAACTGTCTAAGTTAAGTACTACTATAGGAAGGTTTTTGAGCGTATTTATATACCATTTGCAACTTAATATCAATAGATTATTCATTTTGTTTTATATTTTATTACACAAAGCTTTTCAAAACTATACGAGTTTTGTTGTCAAGTGATAAATTTTAAATGAAATTTGAAAGAGTTTTTAGTAAGTGAACAGCTTTATAAAATAACTTTAAATTATGACGTATGAATAAATTCAAATAAATACAAAATTTAGAGATTTAGCAAGTAAAAATAAAGATATGTTTATTAATAGAATGTTAAAAAATTTGTTTTTGCATTTAATGCTATTTGCGTATTTATATAAGGTCGCTCTTCCTCAATCAATATTGATTCCAGGCTGTAGAGTTCGCTTTTCTTACATCGTTTAAAACTTTAAAATTTTAAACGATGTCATAGTTTTGACAGGATGTGCAATTAAAAAGATGTTCAAATATTGCGTTGTTTTTATCTGTTCCGCAGTGGTCTGTAATTCGTCGGAATAATTGCCGTGATGTTTCTCAAATGTAAAATATGCTCTGATCTGCAGAGCAGGTGTATTTATAAATAACATTTGCGTCAAATACTTCCGAGCATTTACTTTTGTTGCTGAAGTAGTCAGAAACTTTTTTGCTGGTGTAGGCCAGTTTAATATTAATGTTGTGCTTTTGAAATATGGATGCTATTCGTTTTTGGATTCTTATTGAACAACTACCTACATAAACTGTTGTGAAATAAGAGTAGTTTTCGGTTTCTGTTTTCTTTTCATTTTTTGTGTTAATATTTTCATTTTGCTTAAATGTTGAATTGTCGATTTTGTGAGCTTCAAGAAATTTGTTGATTTTGGACTCTATAAGGTTATTGGATACTGATTCTTAAGTAATAAGTTTTTAATTTTTGTAAGTTCATCTTTAAAAGCGGTACAATTTGAGCATATATCAAGCGCTCTGTTTAGATAAAAGTTTATTAAACCGAGTTTTCAAGATTTAGGACAAATACTAGTATATTGCATTATTAGACCTGTGTCTGTTGGTATTCTGTACACATTTGTGTGTAGTTGGTTTAATATTTGTTTTACTTCAGTGTCGAGAAACAGTAGTTTTCCGTCAACGGATCTTTCTAAAGTGAATTTTAAGTTTAGGTGTAGCGTATTCATTTCATGATAGAAGTTTGTTAGTTCAGTTTTGTTTTCTGTGACTACGAATATATTATTAACAATCTATTAATAAACATATCTTTATTTTTACTTGCTAAATCTCTAAATTTTTTATTTATTTGAATTTATTCATACGTCATAATTTAATTTTTTTTTCAAAGCTGTTCACTTACAAAAAACTTTTTCAAATTTCATTTAAAATTTATCACTTGACAATGAAACTCGTATAGTTTTGAAAAGCTTTGTGTAATAAAATTAAATTAATTATAATGAGATATTAAGTTCCAATGGTATATAAATATGTCTAAGTTAAAATTTGCAAGATCGAACCCAATCGTCACACACAGAATTATTATCTTTAATTAGTTGTAGCATTTTTTTTAAACTCATTTTTATATATGGTAATTAAATTTGGCTATTTTAAAACTTGATATTTTATTATTACAGAGAGAAACGATTACAGTGTTTCACCTAAGCTGATTTTCAAATTGTAAATCTATAAAAAAAATAATTATGGTAAAAATGACAAATAGATAAAAATTTGTGTGCATTAAGTTTTTAGTTGAGAAAATTAAATTAAAAGTAAAAAAAAAGTTTAGAAAACTGTTAATGCTAAAAAACATTTTAAATAAATATGATTAAACACATTAAGACTTTAAACATAAACAATTGAAGTACTGTATATAGTGAGGTATTGAAATCTAATAGATTAAAAAAACAAAATTTTCATCTTTTTAAACTTCTAAATTTTAACCTTAACCTACTAAGACTAGACGCTTGGCGATCTAAGTTTTAGAAACTGTAGTATTAAAGCAGCTAGATTTACTCAAAAGTCTTTTTTTGAAATTGTGGTCGACACATATGCAATACACAAATATTTGTGCTGTAAGAAAGAATTTTATGCTGTAAAATTATTCAAAATATTTTTTGAATGTTTTTTTGTTTAGTTCACACAAGTTTGAGGCAAAACTTTATTTTTTGATTTTGCAAGAGAGTTAACTAACTAAGTTTACTCTCTTGTTTTACAAATTTTCCATTTCTTTCTATAAATCGTCAAAAGTTTCTTGAACCTTGATTTTATATTTCTAACTTGTCGGTTTTGTCTAATTGTTTAAATTTTAGTAAATTATAATTAATTTAACACAAAAAAATTGAGACTCTCTATAGATTTTATCTTAGTAAATTGTTTAATAATATTAAACAAATTTTATTAGCAAAAAATTATTGATAAAATAAAAATTTATATTACAAAAATGAACTTTTTAACTCAAACATAATACTTTAAAAAAAAACATCATTTGTTAACATTTTTGCAAGTAAAAGATCAAAATGAACCAATTTTATTTAAATATAAAAAGCAACAATATATTTAAAATAACGACAATTTATTATGGTCAGCATAAGCACATTCCGCAGTTCTACGGAATCTCTGTACTGTACAGTAAAATTTAACAAAACCTATGTAAGTTGTTATTATTTATGTTTTTAAAAGTTCAGATAGTTCATCCATATTCTATACTTTATTCAAGTTTAGAAAATACTTTGGTTTTTTCAGAGCTATTTTGATCGCAGTTATTAAAAAGCACACATAAAGATCTTTAATTTTATCAAACTTAGTAATTTTTAAAATTTTGTTCTATATGTTCTTTAAAGAGTTTTTAAACAAATTTATAGTTTATTATTTTACAATTTTAATATAAAATTTACAATAGCGTTTCAATTAATCAATAATCAAGGTTGCCACTGACTTTTGGCAAATTTTCTCCAGGTTTTCAAATTTTTTTCCAGGTTCTTTTAAAGTACTTGTTTTTGGGTCTATTTTTAGTTTAAACTTAAGTTTAAGGTAAAAAACTGTGTTCAATAGTATAAAAACATTGAAAAGATAGCGTTAGGCTACTTCAAATGTGTTTGTTAATAAAAAAATGTTTGATGATGACAAAAATAATTTATCTATAAGGTAGATTTTTTGTGTCAAATCAAAATTTTTCTACTTAACATGTAAGAGTTGTTTAAAATTCCAGGTTTTTAAGTGATTTTTGTTCAAAATTCAAGATTTTTCCAGATTTTTTTTTGCCTAAATTGTCAAATTCTAGTTTCCAGGTAAAGTGGCAACCGTTTATAATGCTAAACGACAAAAAAAGACGCACAAAATTTTGGTCCTAGGACTTGGTACACGAAGAACCTTTCGGTTACCAAGTCGCACATCACGGATACCTTTGAGTGTCTTGTCCAGGACAGAAGATAAAAAAGTTAAATAAAAAAAAAAAAGTTATTTCATTAAACAAACTTTTAAAACAAAAAATGCAAAATTGTAGTTATTTATCAGTTTTTTACTTATTTTCTTGATTTTCCTTTCATGACAAACTGTGTGGCCTGATGACGTAGGGATTCTAGTAAGGGCTTTGAAAATTCTATAAATTAAACGTTACAAGACCGAAAACCATGGTTGACACATATACAAAATAAAAAATTAAACATAACCATGCCAATCAACTCTTAGTTACGATAATATTTGTTAGAAACAAAATTTTATTATATTAGCTGCTTGTTTAAACGTTTTTTATATTCTTATTTTATTTTAAATGTTGTATTTAAACTTTTTTTTTTAATTTGTAGCTGAGTATTCTCCTCAAAAAAATAGCAGAAAATGGTCTCTGACAACTCTGGTCGCAATCATTTCAAACTTGATCATTGTAAACTCGAGTTACTAGATTCTAGTAACTCGAGTTAATAACTAAACCATCAACTAGACCACTAACTAGAGTTTCTAACTAGAGTCTAGCTAGTAACTAGACCATTTTAATCTCAGTCGGCTGCAGTTGTAAGATTTTGGAAACTTTTTCATTCATAACACTATGCAAATAAAGTAAAGTAATAACATCTAACCCCGTATCCCTAACTATTTTTCCTAAAATTTTTAAATCGATACCCTTATCTCTAACATACCTTACCCAAGAACATTAAAAAAAAAATAATTAAAACTTAAAATACAAACAAGTGTCTTAAAATCGCAGCAGACTAAAGCATTTTAAGCAAAACAGTAAAAATTATTTAGTTTTTATATTTTGATGTTGTTTATATTGCTTATTGAAAAAAAGAAAAAAACGCTCAAAAAATTTGTTTCAAAAACCTTGTTTACGAAAAAACCTTTCGGTTATCGAATGTCGATTAAAATTGTAAGATGAAAATAAAAAGTTATCGATTCTATGTAAAACGTATAATATAAAAAAGCGTTATATCCTAGGACCTAGACCATACAGATTAAAACAGACATAACCCGAAAATAAAAAGTTTTTGTACAGTTTTTTTTACGTAAACATTTTATGGACTGATGCCATTTCGCTGTTCATGAAACTTGTATCTGTACTAAAAAGCTCTTTATATTTTATGACTAGCGAAACATCGTTAGTCAATGGAGTACTTGCATCCAAAAACAACTGTTTTGAATAAAAATCTAAAAAATTATTATTAAAACAGGTCTTCCAAACAAATTAAAAAAAGGGTTTATTTACTATAAATTAATTGTCAATAAATTAAATTAAAATAAGCAAAAAAAAAATATTACTTGATAAATTTACAGACGAAGTTATTATACGGTCATATAAATAAACTACGTATATTTTTATAGCAATGAAAACTTTTAATAAAAAAATTATGTCTATTTAAATTTCCAAAACGCTAAAAAAAATTTGGGTAAGTTGTTGCTGATACGCAAGTTTCAAAACAAACTTTAAGCAAAAACATAATTAAATAAAGTGAATGGTTAACAAATACACTAATAGGTAAAGCTAGTTTTTTAGATTGTCTAGGTAAATTTGTTTATAAACTTTGTTTATTCTATATTATAAAAACAGTTTTAAAACTAATTAATTTCAGCATTGTTTCTATATGTAAAATTAATCTAAACAGGTAGTTCGACGTAGTTTTTGCAAGGATTTTCATTAGTTTAAATCTATCAATTCCTTAAAAATACTATTATTAGTTTTCTTTTAACTACCATGTTTACATTTTTCTTTTCTTAAAATGTACAAACAACTGAAAGAAATTATTATAAAAAAATTGTTTTTCTACAAAAAACCTTATTGATGTCTTACGACGTTTCGATTCTAACAAAATATGAACAGCTCTATAGAGTTTACGAAAGACTAAGGTCCTTTAAAAAAACGTGCGAAATTATTTATTTATCTCTCAGAAATTTTTATTTTTGTAAGTTCTTTTTGTGAGTAAAAAACAAAGTGCACGACGATATTTTATGGTACAAACTTGCTTAAGGAATAAATCATTGATAGTGCGATAAAAATAAAGTTTTAAAACTACAAAACATAAGGTAAAATATTCTTTACAAAAACTAAAATAATAATACACACTATACCATACTAGTCTTTCAAGTTTGCACAGTTGTAACATTTAAAAAAAAGCATTTAAGAATTAATAAAGTTAAAATGTAAGTAATGTCATAATTTTAAGTGAACACCTTTTTTACAAACGTTACTAACTTAAACATCATTTGCAACTTGAAATTACTACATTTATCACAAAAATTTTTGAATCGTATTTTCAATTCTTTGTCATAATATAAATAAAATGTAAAACAGTCTTGAAGAAAATCAAAGTTTAAAACTAAAATTGATTATGACCTTATTATACAAGGTTAAGAAAAAATTCAAATAGCGATCTATCAAATCCAGTATCCGGATCCGGCCGGATTTTTGTTTTAAAAAACAACCTGATTCGGCTAGAACTTGATTTTTTTTTTAATTAAATTTTTTAGGTGTTGATTTTCGTTATATTTGGAAATATATAATGATTACTTAATGCTTAGATTTTATTCAATCAAAATACTGAAAAAATTGTTTAAAATAGAAAAATAATTCAACTATTGCAAAACTATCAAATTAGAAAGAATACTTTTTTATGTAACCTATTCTACTCTTTTTGTTCAAATTACAGTAGAAGTGTTATGATATTTAAGTTTCCTAAATCGTCCTGGTATGTCAATTGTTCTTAATGATTTTTTGTTTTTATCATTTACTATAGAGTATAAAAATGTACTGCAAAAAACATACAAATTTTAAAAAGTATAAAAATAATAAATCTATTATTAGTAATTTAAAAACACTGTTATAATTAGTACTGTTTACTACGTGCTAAAAAACAAAAAAAAAGTTCATCAGGGTTATTGTTTGCTTTCGTGCTTGTTTCTTCTTTATATCAATTACATATTTTTGTTGTAAGCATTTAAAAGGCAACATGATCGGTAACTATGATTTTTTTTGAGTTTCCAACTGATTATGAAAATAATTTTGATCATGAAAATGAAAGTATTTATAAACAATCAAAAAGGGTTGATAGATATTTTAGTTTTAACATTATTGTTTAAAAAAATCGATAGAAATTTTGCTTTTATATCATAATATGGTATACTATCAAAATCCACCGCATTCAAAATCCACCCGCACTTTTTTCTATATTTATTAACTTATTTCATATATTTTTTTTTTTCTCACTATCACTGTTACCCCTAAACTAACCCTTACCCTCGATCGGTAATCGGTTCTCGAACTTGACTGGGTGGATTTCAAACGTGGGTGGATTTTGAATGTGTCCCTATAATATATAAATTTATAATTTTATAATAAAATAACCAAAAGTAAATTAGTGTAGTTTTTGACAAGAAGCTTAGTTAAACAAATCAAGGTTTCACGATTAGAGAGATTTTAAAGAGCAGTTTTGATTAGATTAGTTTAAGAAACTAGCTAGATAAATCTACACTATAACTAAAGTAATTAAATTTAAATTTGTTTAAATTTACAAAAGTGTATTATGCTTAAGTTAAATCTAATTACAACTTGTATTTAATTTAATTTACAAAATAAGTAGTAATCGTTTTTCGACTCCAACTAACAGACTTAATTTAAGCTTAATAGAAAAACTTGATTTATTGTTATATATGATAATTTTTTACAGCTTTTTTCCGGTGCATAACTTACTAAAACTATATAACAGAATGCATTTCATTTTGTTTAAATTTATTTAAGTACTTTCAAATAGGACTCGTCAGAAATTGTTTCCTACTGGATTGCAATGAATACAAATTGAAATGAAATTATACTGCAGTTTAAAGTTTTAAGATATAAAATGACGTAATAATCAAATGTTTAAAATTAAATATGTTCTAATGCTAAACAAATTTGGTATACTAATAAAACTCGGTAGAATTAAAACAATCTAAATAAAGAAGCGATAAAAATTTTAAATTAAAACTATGCTTAAAAATAAAGTTTAACAATCCATGGGTCAATCTCAAAGGTTCCATGTAAGAATCGATCAACATGTTCCGAAAGTCTTGAAAAAGTGGTTTGATGGCCGTTCTGAGAAACCAACTAAAAAATACTTCTCGGCAATTGGGCAACATTTGTTGGACAATCCTGAGTGTGTTAAAAATTATAAAAAGGACAATTTTTCAGTCTTAGAGAGAGCGGAGAACTCTTTTCAATTGCATATTCTGGAAGCCTTATGTATTCAATCTTTAAGGCCCAGTTTATGTAAGCAGAAAAAGTTCGTTTACCAAACTAGACTTTTTAAATCCTTATATTAGTAATTTTAAAGTAATTAGTTTCTTGTTAAACTTTATTTTTAAGCATAGTTTTAATTTAAAATTTTTATCGCTTCTTTATTTAGATTGTTTTAATTCTACCGAGTTTTATTAGTATACCAAATTTGTTTAGCATTAGAACATATTTAATTTTAAACATTTGATTATTACGTCATTTTATATCTTAAAACTTTAAACTGCAGTATAATTTCATTTCAATTTGTATTCATTGCAACCCAGTAGGAAACAATTTTTGACGAGTCCTATTTGAAAGTACTTAAATAAATTTAAACAAAATGAAATGCATTCTGTTATATATTTTTAGATAATTTTTTAATGAAATAATATGTTTGAAAAAAAAAAAACGACAATTTTTTTTCTATTATACTTAAATTTTGTCCTTATGTTAAGAGTATATTCAAAATAAAAATACAAAAATGACAGATAAAATTACTTTATTTAATTAATTTTAAGAAGTACAAAAGGTTTAACAATCTTATAAACTATTTAATATTATTTTGAAACACAACTAATAGTCAGAGTTAAAAAATTATAATAAATAAATAATCTATACTAGGAATTATAACTTAAAATACTTTACTACTCTTATCTCACGATATACAGTATATTTTAAGAAACTTATACTAAAAGCATGATTTAAGTTACTTACTGAATAAACTATTGTTTATAAATAAGTTTCTAGAAAACGTTTAAATCAATTGACTAGTCTTTTGTCTACTTTAAAAGTTTAATTATAAACGTTTTTAAGTAGATTTATTTCTTGTAAGAAGTATTTTAGTTTGTTGTTGATACTTAGTTTATAAGTTCTTTTTAGTATTATAAAAATATCGGACAACAATTTTTTATTATACTTATGAAAATATGCCTACAATAGATAAAAGTTTATATACTTTAATTTAAAAAAATACAATAAGAAGACTATTTTTTGCTCTCAGACAAAACTATTATAAGTGGTTTCAACTTTAGAATTCTTAAAGAAGTACATAAAAAGTTATTTAAAGAAGAAATGTATAAAGTTATTCAATTTTTTTAGTTAATTAAGCTTTTATTTGGAGGTCGGAAAACTATTGCTCGAGGGACAAGTTTGACCCACGAGGCAAAAGTTTCTGGCTTGTGACTTAATTTTTGCTTATAGTCAACTTTTGTAAAAGAAGTAAGTTTCAAATTTTATATGTTTGATAATGTAAATAAGGTATTTTTCTTAAAAAATGAAAAACTTTATAATAACATACATCATGTTATTTTCCTTTTACTTTTCTTAATTTATATTCTAGCGGACTGTTAAGCGTGTATTTAAAACGTAAAGCATAGCTTTTTATGCAATCAAAATTAGTCGATAAAATGATTAATTTGCTTCGACTCAAGATATTAATAATAACAGTTAGGGTAAAAAATCAGATGTGTATATCAGCGGTTATTAGGCATTTTTTAATACCTTACCATTTTATAGAAGATAATTACCAAATCTACCCCCAATAAACAAGGTAGTGTTTATTTATTAACAAATAAACAACAGCTTATTTTAAAAAATAGGGTGGTATATTGTACACAACTGTATGACGTAAGACGTAAGTACGTATGACGTAAGAATTTGTAACTCTTTGGTTATGTAATATATATATATTTCAAAATGAAAAACTTCAACTTGAACTTTTTCCTTTGTTAAATCTGTTTTTGCTGAATATTTAATTTGTGAATATTGCCTTAAATTTACTAAAAAAAAATTAAAAATTACGGCTACAAAAATCAAACTAAATTAGAATCCTTATTCTGTAACACTTATTCAAATAACTATTTGAGCATTAATTTGATTACGAGAAACTTTACACTCTAAATAAATGGAATTAAACTCCAGGGATAGATTCACCCAGGTTAAAAATTGCTGATGTATATAGTTCTTATAACTATTTTATTTAGTTAGATTTAAAGCCTTTTAAAGCCATCATTAAACTTCTTATAACTACAATAGTACGTTTCTAATGAGCAAGTTTTTTACATCTAGTTTTTGGTATAAATTCAAACTTACTTGATTAAAGTTTTTCAGACAAACATTTCTAAAGTTTTTATTCAGTTAAATATTCAAGTCGAGTTAAACAAGTGAACTTTGTGTACATATATAACTGATAAGTGTAATAAGATATTTTTAAGTACTTTTTATGTTCAGAACACTTATATAAAGCATTAAAAATATCTATAGATTACAATTTTTTGTTTTTAACACGTAAGCACATTACGAAGCTTTTAAGCAGGTGCTAAAATAATTTATGTCACGATACTTTTTGCATAATCTTTTTTTCTATAAAACATTTCTATTTTTGAATAGATAATTTGTAATATAACAAAAAGCTTTAATTAACTTTTTTAGTAATTACAGTTGTTAGTTTTTTTTTTGAAGTTATTTCTACTTGTTTACAATTTTCGCGACTAGAAATTTAGTTTTTAATGTTTCAGTAAAGCTTAGTTCTAGTTATCTTATTCTCAAGACAACTAAAAGTAGAATAAATTTTTTACACATGAGGTAAATTTGAAGAAGTTTATTAAGCGTTATACTTTGTTAAAAAAGATGAGAAACTTAAAGTATGTTTTACGAGATTAAATACTGACAACAAAAACTAAATGAACATAGTAAAACACTTTAAAATAACAAAACTGTTTTTAATTTTTTTAAAGCAGTTCATATAGTTATTAAAATTTGAAAATCTTAAAGTCATTTACGTTTATTTTTTATCAAAAAAAAAAACACATTAAAAAACGTTAAATCTAATTTTGAAATTATTTTAATTAATTAAATATTCAAGAGGTGAAAAATTCAGTTTAAATTTTAAAATAAATAAGTTCTTCTATCGTCTTGAAACTGTATAATACTACTTATGCTTAAACAATATGTGGTTTTTTGAACATAAATCATACTAATTAATTGATATATTAGACTAAAGTTTTAATTGTTCCGTAAAGATAGCATAAAATGATTTGTAGCAATACTATTAATAGATATATTAACGTCTTGGTATTATTTTTTTTACTTATAACGTAAATTTTTATATTTCCTTATGAACAAATGGTCCTTATGAACAACTTTACTTTATATTTTAAAAAACATATAATACATAAAGTAAAAATTTTTTTTTGAACGACAAAAAAAAAGACTCTCAAATATTTAGTCCTAGTACCTGATGCACGAAGAACCTTTCGGTATCGAGTCGCACAACACGGATACCTTTTAACGTCTTGTATCGCTCATATAAATTTTAAAAGAAATATAAAACTGAGAAAACTATTCCATTTTTAAATAAACAATATCAATATGTCCCAATTTTTTTATAACAATGAATTATTACAAGTATATTACCAATTTTTCATAGCATATATTCATAAAAAGACATTGAGAATATTCATATAACTTATGTGTAAAAATTAGCATCGCAAAAATTTGAAAAAAACAATTTATTTAGTTTTAAAAACGTAAGTAAAAAAGTACTTTTAACGTTCTAAAGAACTCTATAACAAGTCTAATATATAAGTTAATGAGTCTTTTTAATGAGTTGTTTAAAAAAAAAAAATTTAATTTAAAGGCATTTCTTTGTCAGTTATTTACATAATTTTATACAAGAGTATAATTGAAATAAATGTTTTTGAGCATTTATTACTTATTTGTTTTAGTGATTAACATATGAGAAAATCTTAACTAATAGATTAATTAAAAGTTTTTAAAGTATATAAAAAATAATTTTTATAGCTAAACGTAACTAGTTGTACATATCTATATATTTTTTCTTTTATAGTTTATCGTAGCAAGGAATAAGACTTAAGTATTTGTAAATTTCAGCGATATTATTTTTTTATCACAGTCAACCAAGGTAAACTATTTTTTTAAATTCTCTTCTTTTGTAACTCTTTATTAGTGTTTTAGATATCTTATGAACATACAAAAACCAATACGCTGTTCTCCTTTAAAACAAACGTTGTTTTCTTTTTATAAATAGTTTTTATATATTTTTTCTAGGCTGTATTTGTTTATATCTTTTTATTGTTTTATACTGCTGTTGTTTAAATCTATATTTGTTTATGTATTTTTTTTTAAGAAAAAAAAAATCAAATGTTGTCTTTTTGCAGATTTAATCGTGGCAAAACTTTAAAGGTTAAAAATACTTTTTATAAAAAAAGTATGTAAAACTCTACGAGAATCCTTAAATTAAGTTAAGAACTATAATTTGTACACTTTACAGTTTCACAATAAGTCATACAGTAGATCTTTTTTTTTGTTCTATTTTGGATATAAGATTAGAAGCGCCTAGCAGTAGTTTTCATTATTAAAATATATTACATTTATAAATTTTTTAGACGGTTTTCGTTCATTATTTTACACCATATATGTATTGTATTAAAACTGTTCAAACTTACTTTTTTAAATTTTTCTACTTTAAAGTTTTGATATGTTTTTAGAATAGAGTTTTTTTAATTTGGTGTCCCCTTTTGTTTATTTTGGCTATCTTTGTGCAATAACTTGTTAGGCAGCAGAAAATTAAATTGGTAGATAACTAGTAAAAAAGTGTTATCTTATAAAGAGTGGTGACTGGGGAGTGATTATGAAAATGAGTTAGGAAATTTCTGACTTGATATTTATGTATGCATAAAAGTTTATATATTAAGTTTAGATGTATGTACTAATCTACGTCCTTAGTTTTTAATAAATCAGTACTTTTCAAATTGTTATTGGTAAATTCCAACGAAATTTTTTAAACAAAACTTTTAATAAGCAATTATTATTAGTACCAATACTTTTGAAAATTTGCTTCACTAACATATCAATTAATGGAAAACGGGAATTAAGCAATGAACATTTACGACATTCTAGTACAGGAATGTGTAACAAATTTAACATTATCTTTTTTAAGAAAAAAAAACGAAAGATCTATTTTCTTGTCATAAAGTTAGTTATTTTGAAAGTATCATAGCAATTGTGTATGAATACCTTTGAACATATGAAAAAGTATTCTGAAGCATATTAAAACTGGACGAAAAATAAGTGTCTGATAAAAAATATTTTTTAACTTTTCTTAAAATGTCTAACTTCAACACTAAACGTATTTAATATGATTAAAACTAAAATTTAACAATTCTATTAGTTTTAAAGTACACACATTTATCTTTTAAACTAACTAAATTTGTTCAAACTTTATTTTAGAGTAGCTGGGTCTTACTATAAAAAAGGATTTTTTTCATTTTTACTTTACTAAGAATTATTCGAATACACGGCTTGTTTGTTTTATTTTATTTTCAAAATAACAATCTAAGTAAAGTTTTTAGTACTTTGTCGCAAATTGAACATTTTAAACAAGTCAAGAAATATGTTTTAAACGTTCGTATTTATACAGTTCACTGAAAATTACGATAAGCATACAACCATATAAATAATAAAATTTGTACTTCAATAACTATAATTAGTTGTTTCAATCTGTTCTTTGATAGGGTTTTAAAAAATCACACAATTTCAACTATTTTTGTTTTGTTATTCATTTTTACACTGTTTTTTTCTACTTATTCAAACATGCTTAAACAAAAGCAATGTGAATTCTTGTGATTTTCTAGAATCAATAATAAATTTGGTTTTGTAAACTCAACATCTAAACTGAGCTTAAAGTTTTTGAATTTAGCAGACACAAGTTTTTATATTCTAGGTAAGGTGTCTTATTAGTATATTAAGTAAAATGCAGTTAATTATTATTTAAGATTACTGACAGGAACTTCAAAACTATTAAAAATTCTGAAACTCATTGCAATATATCAAAATTAAGTTATATATAAGTTTTTACATTTTTAGTTGTAACTAGTTTTTAATTTAGTAACTTAAAAATTAAAAACATGTAATAAGTTAAGTTTTTATTGTCTTTTTT
This sequence comes from Thalia democratica, assembly GCF_965202585.1. NCBI lineage: Eukaryota > Metazoa > Chordata > Thaliacea > Salpida > Salpidae > Thalia > Thalia democratica. The sequence goes on along the minus strand of NC_139167.1, from coordinate 43,025,934 downwards.
ATAACATTTAAAATTACAGAATGTATAATGAATAAAAATTTATTTACAGTAATATTAGACAATTATCGACAGTAAAATTATCTGCCGTATATATGGAAATAGAGTAATTTAATAAGTACAGTTTGTATTTCACGTTAACAGGCTTAGTAAAAACTAAGCGTAAATTATTAGTTTCGTAACATACAATTTTTGCAAAATATTTTTATTTACGAAGTTTACTGTTTAGTTAACCATTTAAAAATTTATTTAGTGCTTTTCACGTAAATGTAAACTCAATAACTGTACAAAAAATGAAGTTGTATCTTGTTTTATTTTTGATTAGAATAAGTTTAAAACTCTGATATTTAGACTATTTAAAATTGCTTATCCTTGATTTAAAAAAAAAGATTGTATATTTCTTCAGTTAACTTTTAGTTGACTAAAAACTTTAATTTTCAAATTTGCGTCTTTAGTATATTTTCTTTATAATATTTTAATTGATGTTTCACATAATTACATAAAATAAACTACTTTTAAAGACTTTTTCAAGTTGCATTACTTAGGTTAGGTACTAATATCCTTCTATAAAGTAATAAGTAAAAATAAGATAAACTGTTAGATGTGCTAAATTAAATTATTATTAGTACACAAAAACTATCAACAGTTCATACAGATATTGCTTTGTAACCATTAATAAAATTAGTGTCTTTATTTAATTTAAAATGTTTTTGTATTAAAAATTTTACTACGTCGTCATAAAAATGTATTTTTTAAAATTTTTCTATACTAAAACTGAGTTTAATGGTTTTTAATAAAAAAATACGTAGGGTATATTTTTAATTTTTGTTAAAATTTTTAATGTAAAAACAAACAGCATTATCTAAGTTTAATACTATTTCATTATTATGATTATTTTTAAATGTTTCAAACTAGCCATATAATATTTTATTTTATGTCATAACTGTTAAATTCACATCAAACTATAAGTGAAATACTCTCTACTTTTATAAAATATTTATTACAGTTTCGTGTATTTTTCATTCTTTTTGGTTATAAATATTAGTTAAATTAAAGTTATCAACATTAAATATAACTTTTGATATCAGTTTACTTCAAGTTATTGTTTCTTTTTAGCTATTTGGTTTATTAGAGTTATTATTAAAAGTTTTAGAAATTTTAAATAAAGACAATCTATTGGTTAATCAGGCCAGTGTTATTTTTAAAAAAATGTTAAATTTTCACCTAATTAGTACAGCTCATTAATTTAAAGCACGTTGGAAAGTGTTCAAATTGTCTATATAAAGTAGTTTTACTGTTTAAAAAAAAATATCTTGACAGTATTATTTTCTGAAACTAGATAAAAAATTCAAAAAAAAATTTCATTTGGACTTTACGTTATTTTAGCAAAGTGTATTTAAACCGATTTCTATTATTAGAGCTTTTAATACTACTTTGTCTATGTATCAGTTCAATTTGAAGTTGTTTTTATCTAAAAACATAATTCTTTAATAAATACATTTGTTTTAATTTAAAGCTGTTTTAAACGCTATATTACTCTTAAAAAACATAAAACTTATAGAGTAAGAGTTGTATTTAAACAATACATACCTTAAGCACCTGTAAAGAAATTTAGGTTTTGTATGTAGTCAAAAACTAATTGTGTGTAATAGTATACATTTTACTGTGCTAGTATATATTTTTTAATTTAAAAAATTTAAAACTAACTTTGTACTTTGTAAAGAAATATTTACTTTGTTTAAATTTATTGTATTTCAATACATGAAAGCTTGCAAATTGTGTAGAATGTTTTTTAAACTAATATTGTTTACTATTTTTTTAAATGTATTTGCACGGAAAATTTAGAAATTCATTTTAAACCATAAAGTATTCATACATATCAACACTAAAAATGTACAAGCATCTAGTTTAGTAAGAAGAAATCAAGGGTTAAAAGTATATTAGTTGTTAGATTTAATTTAGACTTGTGCTAACTATTTCAATTATTATTATAAGATAAAAAATGTAATTTCAAGTAATTAAAAATTTATCGTAGTTTTTAAACTATATTTGTGTTTGTTGCAATACGTCAATATATATATTTTTTTTTAAATAACTGCATCAAAAACGCAGAATAAACTAATTACTATTAATAACTTAGGCTGACAATTTCCGAGACGTTGAGCTGTAAATGATTTGGCTGCCAAATTTTTGGACTTTACCCACAAGCGGTCGCTTCAGTGCTTTTGCACTTAACCCTGCTTGGAGAGAACACAACAGCGGTTTCTTGCGACTATTCCTGCCTGATAAGTCCTAACAAGGACGAAACCAGTCGTAGGTTGTCGCGAATGCTGTTGTTTTTGATCGTGCGGTGAATTTAATTGTTTATCTACAATTTATTTTTAAAATAAGTAGAGCTTTAAATATCGTGATACAAAAAGTTTTAAGTACCTCTTAGTTCTACACGCACGCGTCTGGTAACTTTTTTTACTACTTATTTATGTGTTATAAAATTTCTCATAAACTATCCAAAAAGTAAATAAATTTAATTCAAACATTTTATCTGTTTAGTTTTCATTAATAATTTATTCTTTCAAGACTTTTAGCTTAAATATACGTCCTGCTAATAAAACCTTTTATACAATCCATAGATGTTTTTTATTGCTTTTTAATTTTATTTGTCACTTTAAAACTAGTTATCAGCTTTTACTATACTGTTCCTAATTTAGTTATACCTTAGAAAAGATAAGCCTGAGAAAATTTTGTATTAGTCTTATATAATTGTTTGAAAACAATAAATAAAAAAAATTAAAACAAGTAATGACGCAGCCTATTTCTTAACTTAAATAATTTTTTAATAAAGACACAATAGAAGATAAAACGTTTATTTTATACCGCTTTAGTCGAAAATTAAACTTATTTATTGCAATTATTAACTTTCTTAAATATTAGAACTATTTTTTCGTTAACGTAAAATTAAAAAGATCTATAATAAGTAAGCTACCGATATTTTAAAATAAGTTTAGCTACGTTTAATAGTTACACTGCGTTCTAAAATTTTGCTCCCTGTAAAAGTGACGCCGTGCTAAAGTTTTACACCCTGCTAAAGTATCACTCCGGAGTCCGGACTCCGGACTAAAATGACGCCTTGCTAAAGTGACGCTCCGTGCTAAAGTGTCCCTTTTTGCTAAAGTGACGACCTCCTTAAAGTGCGTTGTGCAATTCTGAAACCAACCTTCACTGCATAGCTGTTTAGTTCATTGCATGGTAAAACAAATTACACAAAGTATTTGGTCTTAGGACCTGGTACACGAAGAACCTTTCGGATACCTTATAACGTCTTGTCCAAAATAAAATTGACAGATCTCCATGAAAAATGACCACACAACCACGCAAGTATAAAGTTTTAGTTAAAACAAAAAAAAAGTGTACGAAGTATTCAGAACCTATTAAAATCGAATTTATAAGAATCAGAAGTGTATTTATACGATTAAAACTAAAACCGGACTGTATTTCATCAGACTAGCTCGAAACTTTAAAATAATTAAATTTTGTAATATATAGATTTAACTATTAATATATCAAATTATTAAAAGCAATACATTTCTATTGAAGAAGTTTAAATCTAACTTACAGCTAAAATTTTATTAAATTTGTGTAATTATATTTTGCTTAAAGTTGAACTTAAAGAAATAATTATTAGCGTTTGGAATATAAATTGTAAAATTGTCAAGTTAAATTTCAAGTCATGTAAACAAATCTATCAAAAATTTATAAAAGAAAATTGTTATTAGTTTTTAAAGAACTAACTTAGTTTTAATATTTAAAAATTGTGTTCTTACTATATTACCACAATTCATTTGTATTCTATTGTATTTTTTAATTGTGTTATTCTTTTAGTTACTGAGCTTAAATACTAATGTCTGCATGTAAAATCTAATCTTACTATGACAAATAACTGCTATGTTTGATAAGATTAAGAAGACTTTTAAAAGTTATTAGTTTATATTTCTTGATTTGAAACACAATTTGTAATTTAAACAATCTTATCAGCTACATAAGTAATATTTAGATATTGTAAGAATAAACCTTAACATAGGGTTGCCACTTTATGGAAACCTGAAAAACCTGGAATTTTAAACAACTTTTACGTGTTAAGTAAAAAAATTGATTTGACACAAAAACTACCATATAGATGAAAATTTGTTGTCATAATTAAATATTTTTTTATTAAAATAGTTTTTTGAACTAGCTTTACAGTATTTTTTCAATGTTTTTATACTATTTAACACAGTTTTTTGCCTTAAACTTAACTTTAAACTAAAAATAAACCCAGAAACAAGTACTTTAAAAAACCTGGAGAAAATTTGCCTTAAGTCAGTGACAACCCTGTTAACAAAAAGTTTTATTTTAACTTTATAAAATATTATTTTATCATGCCTATAAGGCTAAACTAGTTACAATATTGATTATTTTGAATAGAGTGTGTTTACATGACTTGAAATTTAACTTGACAATTTTACAATTTATATTCCAAACGCTAATAATTATTTCAGAATAGTTTTAGTTTTTTACAAAAAACTTAAGTTAGTTTTAAGATTAAAAAAATCTTAGGAGAAATCTGTAAGATCTTTAGTGAGATTTAGTTGATCCAATTAAAATATTTTGTTATTTTATATAACCATATTTGCTCAAAAAATTGGTTTTGCAATGCTTATTTAAAGTTTTTTAGCCTTGTGGCTAGCTGTTTACTACTTTTAGAAATATCATCTTAGTTTTATTGCTTTTAGAACAGTTGTTAACAAAAATATTGAATTTAATAAATATGTGTTCAGGTAATTTATTTTTGTGGTAAGATTAAAGCCAGCCAACTAAAATAACAAAAAAATATTTCAAATTTTTTTCAATAATATTTAAAACTAAATACCACAGTAACATAAATTTATCTGCACACTGTTTTAAAACTTTTAATTGATTTAATTTTAAATCTTAGATTTTCAAAAACAATAGTTTAGGAAAACATCAAATGTAGAAGCATGTATTTAATCAAAACCTTTTTGTTATTATTTAGAAGAAAAATTAACATGGGGTATTAGTAGTTTGCATCAGTGGGGAAAAATCTTTTTAAGGATTTAAAAACCCCAGGATGACTGAGGATAGTTTAAGTTCTTTCAAGATATTTTTGTTTAAAACAGTGTAATACTGTTATTAGTTTTAGGTTAAATTGTCAAGTTTTAACAAAAAACTTTAAATGCCACTATAGTAATATTGCGCGTGATTAATATGAAAGTATTTATAGTTGAAATGAAGTCATCAGTTTTTAGTGAACGTGTATGAATGAGAATTTTGAAAATAAAAAAATCAAAGACAAGTTACAGGAATTAGAATTGGAACTGAAAAATTTCTTAGAACTTGCCTTTGTATAAAGTTATTTTTTAGGCACTGCAAAATAAACGTAGGAGTCAAATATGCACTAAGGGACGCTTTTGTATGAGGGGTTACTTTTGCATGAAGGGACATTTGCACAAAAGGTCACTTTTGCACAAAGGGTCACTTTTGCACAGTTTAATTTTTTTTAAACTTATTTTTTTAACTTATTTTATTTTTTATTAGTTTTAATTATTAATTTTATATTTCTTATTACTGTTACCCCTAACCCTTACCCTCTGTAGGTAACTTTCTTTCTTCTTTTTTGTTTTTTATTAATTAACTATTTATATAAATTTTTTAACTAACAATTTTATTAGTTGTTCATTATTATTTTTTAAATTTTTTCTATCACTGTTGCCCCTAAACCTTAAACCAGTCAGTAACTTTTTTTTTCTTCTTTTTTTAATAAACTTGTCTTTTTGTTTTTTCATGTGTTTATTTTATTTTATTTTCTCTTTTATTTTTACTTTCTTTATTTTTATTATTGTACAAAAATGATCCTTCAGGCAAAGTGACCCTTTGTGCAAAAATGTCCCTTTAAGTATATTTGACCCTTTGTGAAAAATTTCTTTGTGCATATTTGACCCTCTGCAAAATTAATAGTATGCACATGTATTTTTGTTAATTATTTTTAATGCTGAATCAAATACGTTCTAAAACATTTACCTTCATAAAATAAAAATGTTAAAAAAAAGTAATTTAAAATGTTAATAGGTTATTTTGATTATTCACTTGAGCTTAAAATGAAAGCATTTAAAGGACTTGAGACTAAGAATTATTACAAATATTTTTATAAAGTTTTTTAATAATTATTAAATAATTCATTAAAAGCTATTTGGTATTATAACTATTCAAAATCTTGTTAGGTCTACAAGAACTTGTAGTTTAATGATCAAAACTTGTTGTTAACTAATTTTGAGCTTGTCTCATACTGGATGAATGCTGGACTTGTCTCTTAAGGTTTTTCCTTAATGTTTCCATGATTTTAATAAGTTTGTTTGCAAATGTTTTAAAATCAAATATTTGAATTATTTTCATATGCAAATTGGAATCAGTTCAGTTAAAAGTAGGAGCTTAAAGTATAGATATATCATTCTAAATTTTGAAATAGATATAGCTATGTAACAAAGCAATAAAACAAATTAGAAAACTTAAAAATCAGTTGCTTATATGATGTATATTGTAATACAACTTCTTATATAATATATAGTTATTCACAAATATAAATTTAAGCGTTTATTAACAAAAGATCCTAGCAAAACAAGTTCACTGAAGTATAAATAATAACAAATCATACAGTATCCTTTCTTTATTACACTAACACATGTTTCTGTGTGTTAACGGATTAACAGACTTAAACGGAGCTCTGTCAAAAAATGAATATTGTAAGGAATGAATAGTAACTAAAGTATATATATGTCTCCATTAAAAATAATTGCTTTAGATGACAAAGATACAAAATAAAATAACAAACCATAATATAAACTACTTACATGAAATAAGGAAAATACTAGTTCTAAATATTTACTGTAGTATAAGTTAAGTAACTTGTTGTAATGTTTATATACAACAGCTTGATATTGTGATGTAATAGTTAGTAACCAGTAAATATTTAAAATTAGTACTTCTTTGATTTCATGTAAGTAGGTTATATTATGGTTTGTTATTTTATTAAGTATTTTTACTTTAATTTATTTGATTTAGACTTAATAATTACAAATATTATATAGTTTTATAACAGTCGGATTTAAATTAATTATTTTATCTATTATTAACCATTAACTTATAAAAATCTATAGCATTTATTTTTATTTTTAATAGACACATGTATATACCTGCTTTAGCTTCTATTCTTTCCTTACATTGTTTGTTTTTTTTTATTGAGCTCCGTTGAAGTGTGTTAATCAGTTAACACACAGAAACATGTGTTTCTGTAATAAAGAAAGGATATACTGTATAAATTGTTATTTTTATATATTATATATTTTTTTAAATTGTGAAATTATCAGTTTACACCTTAATCCTGTTAATATTTTTTTTGTTAACTTTTATTTTACAACCTACCTCATAAAAAACTTAGTAATTGTACTCTGTAAACTGATTTAAGCAGGGTTGCTGCACACTCATGATGCTCTGGATAACTCAGGATAGTTTTAAAGTTTTTTAAAAATCTCAAGACAATGTTTTTTAAAGATTTAGAATGAGATTTAGTAGATCCAGTTTCAATAGTTTGTTATTTATGAAACCAATTTAGTTCAAGAAAGTTATTATTTTTTGATTTGGAATTACTTCTTTAATTTTTTTTTGGCCTTGCGGCTAGTTCTTATTCATTCTTAGAAATAACATTTTAGTTTTTTTTTTTAAATTTTTAATTAAATTTAATCAGGATTTAAGTTAAATTAAACAAAAAATAGTTTAGAGATATAAACGTTTAATATGCATTGAAAACTTTTTATATAGTTTATAATTTAAGTTTCTTATATAGTTAACTAAAATCATATAGTTTTATAAGTCTTTAATTAAATAAAGTTGTTTGTTATAACTTAAATAAATACTTGTCTCCAGTAAAAAACAAAAAAACTAGTTTAGACTAGTGTTGTCTTATCTCCAAAAACAGTGTTTCTCATAAATTAAGTGAACATCTAACGCAGAAGCATGTACTTACAACCTTCTTTTAGTTATTAAAAAGTAAAATTAGGGTTAGGTATAAGTAGATTGCGCCAGAGGCAAGTTTTTTTAAGGATTAAAAAATCTCCGGATGACTCAGGCCATTTATGGTCATTCAGGACAGTTTTTTTTGACTCTAAGTTAAAACCTTGTTTAAGTTTATCTAATTTTTTAATAAAAAAAAATTACTTTTATTTAATCTGATTGTTTAATACAGGGGTCACCAGACATTTGGTGGTTGTAGGCCAAATTTTGAAAGTAAATATACTTGCAGGCTGCAGTTGTAGTTACAGTTTTTTCTCTACACTTAAACCTCAAAATATTTAGTGTAAGTTTTATATTTTCTGTAAGGTTTACGTGAGACCTTTTTTTGCCTTTCACTTTTAACCTTACAATATCTATTATGCGTCTAAGTTTATTTTATATTTGTAGGCTACATTTTCATATTTAAGGGCTAAATTTAGTATTTTTCATTTGGCACATCCCATTTAAATTAAAAGCATGCTTTCTGTAGTACTTTTATCATTCATTGGCCTCAAGTTGCCTGGGGGCAATAGGTTTCTACCCCTGGTTTAAAACCTGGTTTAAAACCCCTTGTTTTAAAATACACATTTAGAATAGCTTTAGAGTATCTTTTCAATGTTTTTAACTATTTAACCCAGTGCTTACCTTAAACTTAACTTAAAACTAAAAATAGACTCAAAAATAAGTACTTTTAAAAACCTGGAAAAAATTTGCCAAAAACAGTTGACAACCCTGATTATTGTTTAATCAGGCTGATCTGTACCTTCAATTTTTTAGTAATTAAAATATTTTGTTAACATTAAGGTTTTAAACAAAGTGAGCAGGCATATATTATCAGTCATGATCTTAGTGCTTTTTATTTTAAATATAACAATATTTAAGTGTAAGAGAAACATAACACTAGACTACTAAAAACATTTTCAATCAACTCCAGCTATTTATTACTTATATGATGGCAGTTAAAATTTTGTTATAATGTCAAAAATATAGGTGTATTTATTAATAATTTACAAGACTTATTTTATATTTAAATTAATATTTTAACCATCATAATACAAAAATAGTATTCAGTTATGTATTTAGATTATATTTTATTTAAATAGTAAGTAAAAGTTATATGCTGTTATTTTTAATATATCTTATAATTTCTTATTAGTATCAAGTAAAATGCGTAAAAAGTTTTTAAAAAAGCTAAATTAATTAAAAAAAAATAAAGTTCAGCCTATGTCATATGTCACTCTTTATGTTAGTCTTAAATCCTTTTATAATGTAATATATTGTTTTGCATTTTTTATTTGTTGGATTTTTTTTCTATCCAGTTTATCTTTCAGAAATTGTAAATAAAATTTACCTATTGTATATTATTGTTTTCCAAGTGAAATAAAATCTAGACTTCAAATGGATGATGCAACCAATTTAGGTTAGTTAAATTTTTTTGTTATGGTTTATAGTTTATATAATCAATCAATTTTTGTATTATAGTTCAATATTTAGTATTAAACTCTATATTCGTAACTTATTAAAAGGTAAATATATTTAAACTTATTAGAAATTGTTTTATGTATGTTTACTCACTAGAATTAAATACTGTTTTTGAATTTTAGTTGTTATTATAGCATGAAAGGTAAATATAAGATAATACTTAAAGACATTATTTTATGTAGTATAAATGTTTTTAATTAATATTTAATTTAATCTTTAAGTAAATTTGTTTAGATTTATTAGCTACTAAACTTTTCAAGTCTTCCACTATCATTGTTTAGTGTTTTCCAAAAGTTCATTTTATAATATTCGTTTTTATTACTTGTTAGTTTGAAAAAGTTTAAGTTATGTTTAAATACTGTTAAATGGTATTTATAAGGTTATAAATAGTTATCACCAAAATAATTTTATAGTATACTTAAATTTTTTCAGCTTCAAATAATTATTTATTCGAAATTAATTATTTTTGTAGTTTACAGTCTGCTATAAATTTATTTGTCTCATTGACATTATGTGTTTACTTATAAACTTCAACAAAATTCGCGCCTTTTTAAAACGAGAGAACTTTTAGTGGATGTCATTTATAACATTGCTGCTTTCTTACTTTGCTGTAGCTTTGGATGTTAAGCAGGCTTCTCAAAATCTCTTTTGTTTTAAATATTTATGCTCAGTGTAGTTTATTTTAGTTCTATTTAATTTATATTTTGTGTGTTTAATGTTTTATTTTCTATTTTAAAGATTTTATAATAATTCTAATATTTAGTTTGTAAAATTAGTGTAAAATTATTTTATTATAGTAATAGTTGCTAGTTTTTAATTTTGATATTCTTAAGATGTTAAGTATGATTCAGTGTAGACCAAAAAAATAGACAACATTTTGTATGCAAGTATAAATTTAGTTTACGTTTTAGTGGGCACTTAGTTTATAAGTAAGTTTTAAGACAATTTAGTTTTTGTTTAGTTCACAATTTTTTTATCAGTTTAAGCTTTAACATATATATTTAAAAATGAACTTTTTGTTTGTAATTTTATAAAAAAGATACATAAATAGATTTGTTCTTTTTTTTTAGAAGTTTTAATATTGCATTAGTTGTATTAGTTTGTTAAAAATTCTGTTCTAAATATTTTTAAAACTAATCTTTAAATCAGTTAGTATCTTTTTCAAGATATTTTTTATTATTCACTTTAAAATTAGTTTGATTAAAAAATGAGTTTTTGTATTACTTTATGTCAAAGTATGTAAATAGTTATATTTATAGTTTAGTTTTTTATATTTTCTACCAGATTTTAAAATAAGTTTATTACAGCTACCGTGAACCAACTTTGAAGTTTATTAAGTTCATCCATTAGGTTAGTATTAAAGCTGTTTATAGCTAATAGTTGTTACAGAATTAAAACTTAATAATAAGACTACTATTTTTTAAACTTTACACTAGTCAGATTATATTTTAAGTATTTCAGTACTGAAATTCATACTTTTTCAGATATTAGTATTTAATTTCTTGTGAGCTTCAGTTAGACAGTATGTACATTAAATTAAATTATGAAGTTAATAGTAGAAATAATAACAAGAAAAGAGGAATAGCCTTTTTATTCTTTTGACTTATGATATTCAAGTTATACAATATTTTTTAGTTATATTTTAGTTGTGTTCTTATAAATAAGCTTTATTATTCAGTTTTAATAAATTGTTTTCTGTAAATAATAACAAAAAGTTACTTTTTTTATTAACTCCAATTTGAATAATTTTCTCCAAAAGAATAAATCAAACATTGTTATAAAACTTTAAGATTTTCAAAAACTAGTATCAGGGTTGTCACTTAGGCTAACCTGTTTGTCTTGAACATAAAAAAATAAATTTCATTTGAGTTTATAGGCACTTGGCCTGTAGTTTATTGAAAAATATGTTTATTTAAAAAAAAACTTCTGTCAATTAATTCTAGTTAGCTATATATATTTTAAATTGAATAGGTAGTTAATATCTTCTTTTATTCTTAATACTTAGAAAGCTAGTTTTTATAATTTGATGTATTATTAGTTTTTAAACAAGTTGCATGGTTACATCAAATGGTACAAGTTGCTATAAGCTATGATTAATGATTGTTGTTATATTACAAGTCCAGAAAAATTGTTATTAAACTTGTAAAACACTTCTATTGAAACAGTCTTACTATTTAAATAATTGTAAAAAATCTGTTAGTTCAACCATTCTACAACTACACATATAACCTCAGTTCTTTAAAATATCTGTTAATTTAAATTTTGAAATCAGTTTGGAAAAATAGTCATTCACAACACATTATTCAGTAAAAGTGACTAGTACTGTACGTAAAACAAAAAGCTCTAAAATACTAAACCTTTTTTAAATAACCCAAATACTATTTCTTTATGACATTAGCTTTTTTGTTTAATAGTATGTTAGCCATAACTAAATAAATTAATGAATTTAAGATATTGGATACTATTGTATTTTACACTAACAAAAATTTAAATAAAAAGTTGATAACAAATGGAAAATTTACTATAATTTTTTTGTATGTAATACTTGAAAACAGTGTGCTAATACATCCTTAAACTATATAATATTTTGAAAAAGGAAAGTTTCGAGGAAACATTTTTGAAAGTTGTTATATAGTGTTTTTTTGAAGATTTTGTGGTTGTACTTAAAGGTTTAAAGTATTCCATCCATCATATAAAATTTAATCTATGATTTTGCCTAATTTGTATGTTTTTTTTTGTTTTACTGTAGTTGAAAAATAAAAAAGTTACCAAAACCCTAAATTCCCTAAATTTTTGAATAAAGTGTAATTGAAAAAGTTATAGAACAAATTTGAAAATGCAGTTTTGAAAACGTAAATAATTACAGGGTAGTTTGAAATTTAGTTAAACGTCAAAGAAGCATTAAAAGAGCATAATGGAATTTTATTAAGAGGTTTTAAAAAGTATAGAAATCAAAAAACAGTATGTAATAGAATTTTGAATATAAATATTGTTTTTATAGTATTGTGTACACTAAAAAAGTGTTAAAAAATTCCCAAGTTATAAAATATATTAGATAATTCGGTAATGAGTTATCAAAAAGTATTTTCTAAGACTTAAAATTATACACTAATTAAAATTTTGATCTGATAAGCTGTAAATGTATTTTTTTAAGTGAATACAATATTTTAATTAATATTACCTGCCCAAAGTTCTACTATTGAAAATATTTTAAAACAGCAAAAATTTGATGTTTTTAGCTGAAAAAATTGTAGATAGATATCTAAGAAAATTGACAATTAAAAAACTATGGCCTATATGTTTGTGTAGGAAAGTTTTTACAAAAATGATTATAACTTTTTTATAAGTTATTAGAATTTTTATGTCTATCAAAATTTTAAATAAAAGTATATAAAAACCAAGATAAATTTTCGTAAAAAAATCTCCTATCCAAGAACAAAAATATGTTAAATTTTATATAAAAACTGAATTTTTTAAGAGTTTTTGTATTAATTTCAAAACAAACACTCATTGGTAATTTTTCTGTACATAAAATAATTTAAAACAATCTGTTCACTGTTATAATTAATATATCTAAAATTCCTCAAGTTTTCTTATGGAAATTTATCTGATATTGTCTTTTGTGGAGTTACATATGTGAAGAATTGTCAAAAAAAAGTTTCAATAAATCTTGTTCTCTTTTTGTATAAGTTTTTTTGTAAACTGATCAAAACTAAACAAAAGTTTATCAAAAAATTTTGTTACTGTAGCATCTAACTTATAATAAAAGCTTGAGAAGTTGATGAGATTTTGATTGTTGATGTATGTTGTTTTTTAGGAAAACAATAAGTATAAATAGTTATATTATTTTTTTGGAAATAGGGGTTATTTTCAAAAAGTGTCAATTAAAATTTTTAATATGCATCAACAGATATATTTGATTTTCTGTAAGCTACATAGTTTTAACCTATTGTAACCAGTTTTTCATCATTAGTAATTTTAAAACTCTAAAATATACTATAAAAAATATCTTCTACACATTTTTAGCGACTGAGCTAAAAAAAAGATCTTAAATATTTCTTAAGTGACTTTGAAAAAAGTGATTGATTTCAGACTAAACAAGAAATATTTTTGATTAATTAAAAAGCACTTAAGTTCGAAAAAAAATGTATCATGACTAATATATTATAATATAAATAAAGTTACTTTTTATATAACTAGTTAAAAAAATTAAACTTATAAATTTGCTTAGAATTGAGTATTGATAAATTTTAATTTTTTTTAAGTAGTTTGTTTTAATGTTTTTATTTTACTTTTTTGTAAGGAAGTTGTTAAAGTTTCGGTCTTTATAAATCTTATTATTTAATATATTATGCACACTACTGTCATGTTAGAAAAAATATTAAAAGAGGTTTTAAAAGCTACTGAAACGCCTACTTATTTTGCTTCTTATCCCTTTGTTTATTTCAGATAAGTTTCATATATAACTTAATTTCCATTCTTACTCTTATGCTTAGAGAAAAATCAACTGCTGCATCAAATTTACTATTAAACTTAATTTCAATAATTACTCTCTAAGTGCATAGTAAAAACAAATGTAGTAACATTTTTTTCGATTAATTGCACATAAAAGTATTACATTTCAAGTTCGTGATTTATGTAAAGTTTTTAAAGTGTGATTAATTAATAAAGTTCTAAAATTTTGAGTTATATAGTAGCTTCGATATATACTATACTTCTTTCATAATCCTTTAATGATCTTCAGGTTCTTTCATGTTTCAGAATGTGCATTTCATATCTCAGTTGAATGATCTAAAACTTGGCAAATAATAATTAAAATTCAACATTTAAGAGTTGTAAATTGAAAATAATTTTAACATTTGTATCTAAAATCTAAACGTACAAATAAAAAAAAACTAACAAATTTAGGTTTAAATATTTTCAAAATGAATGGTAAAGTAAAAGCCGTTCAATTAGTTTTTAAATAAAATATAAGGACTTTTATCAAATTATTACAAATTATGAAACATATAGATCATCTATTGTACACAGAAACTTTAATGAGAATAAAATTTTTCAACAAAAAAATTATATGTATTTATTTTGTTGTAGAAAGCAAATATTAATATTTTTTAGAAAGCTTAAACTTAAGTAGAATAAAAGAAATTAAACAATAGTTAGAATAATATAATAGTAAAAATGTAAATAATTAGTTTTATATTTTTTAAAGAACTTTTTCTTATGCATTATACACGTTCAGTTTTAGAAATAAAAAAACAAAGAATAAATATACATAGATAAGATAATATCGTTAGATCAATTAAATCACCTTTAACAGAGCCCTACTTGAAGGGCTTTTATATAGTTTATTGAAAATTGTTGAATTCAACATCTGAGAATTAAAGCATTTAGCTTTATGAAACATATGTACTGTTTTTTTTCAAGTTCTACAATTTCCTATAAGCTATATACATATATATATATATATATAACAAACAAACTTAGGTTTAAATATTTTCTAAATGAATGGTAAAGTAAAAGCAGTTCAATTAGTTTTTAAATAAAATATAAGGACTTATATCAATACATTTTATATATATATATATATATATATATAAAGGTTAATATTCAAACTTGAACACCTTCTACTGAGCCCACTTGAAGGGCTTTTAAATAATTTATTGAAATGACGATTTTAAAAATACTGGAACATATGTTTCATAAAGACAAAAAAGATTGTCTCTAATCTTCAGCCAGTTCAAATTTAAAATAAAAAGCACTTTGGTAAACAAAGATGCAAGAGTTTACAAAAAAACAAAAACAATATGACGTAAGAATTGAACATTGTACATTACAAATATTCAGTACAAAAATCGATCTACCATCTAACTAATCAAACAAAAAATTCTTAGAGATTTTTTGAGACTCTGTAGATCTGTTCTTAAATTTTTTTAAGAGCAGTGAAACGCCGTTAGTCGGAATAAAGTTTTAACACAAAAACAAAAACGTCTGTGGTACATATATATATATTTATTTATTTGGTTATTTGAATAGTTTGGTTTTGGTACTGGTTTTAAATAAAAAGTTTAAACATAACTGACTCATTTTCGAAAAAAGTTTATTTATTAATTTCGTTTAGCTCTCTTCAGAATAACATTGCTAAAAACTATGAATATTGTAGAGTAATTTTAGTTATATATAATGAATTTGAAAATTCTAACAAAAAATAGTTACGTCATAAAGTATAAAAGTCTGTTTAGAAAAAGTTTGAAAAATAGAATAGAGCTGTACTGAACTAACTTAAAGTAATTTATAAGACAAAATTGCTAAAACAAAAACATTTAAAATAGTAGAAATTTTTACCTTAAACTAAATTAAATAAAAAGCACATTGAAAAATACGACAATAACGACAACAAAAATAATACTACTAAAGACCCTATTTGTAAAGTTTTAAATTGTAAAAATCTCTTTGTTTGCAAATTTTTGGCTCGCGAGATCTAATAAACAGAGATTCTAGAACTGAAAGATGGTAGGTGTTTCTAGCTCGGGATAGGATTTCAAACCTACTATCCAGGTAGTTCTCGGCACAAACAGGGTTGTTGAGGAGGTGCTGATGAATAGATGACTGTTCACCTTTAGGCTTCACGTCGTCATTAAAAATAAACCTTTTAAGCTTTTTCGTGACATGCTGCTCTCGCCTGACGTGGAAACGTTGAGATGTACGACCTACGTAGTCATTTCCGCAATGACATTTAAATATGTAAACTACATTACTTAAATCATGGGTAGGTGTGGCATCTTTTACGATTCCGTTAAGTGGGCGGAATCGTAAATAGGACTGGCTAAGCAAGCTTCATTGGCTATAAAATCCACCTTTAACAGCGTTTCGCTACGTGTTGTGTACAACACCAACCGCCCACTTAACGGAATCGTAAAAGATGCCACACCTACCCATGATTTAAGTAATGTAGTTTACATATTTAAATGTCATTGCGGAAATGACTACGTAGGTCGTACATCTCAACGTTTCCACGTCAGGCGAGAGCAGCATGTCACGAAAAAGCTTAAAAGGTTTATTTTTAATGACGACGTGAAGCCTAAAGGTGAACAGTCATCTACTCATCAGCACCTCCTCAACAACCCTGTTTGTGCCGAGAACTACCTGGATAGTAGGTTTGAAATCCTATCCCGAGCTAGAAACACCTACCATCTTTCAGTTCTAGAATCTCTGTTTATTAGATCTCGTGAGCCAAAAATTTCCAAACAAAGAGATTTTTACAATTTAAAACTTTACAAATAGGGTCTTTAGTAGTATTATTTTTGTTGTCGTTATTGTCGTATTTTTCAATATGCTTTTTATTTAATTTAGTTTAAGGTAAAAATTTCTACTATTTTAAATGTTTTTGTTTTAGCAATTTTGTCTTATAAATTACTTTAAGTTAGTTCAGTACAGCTCTATTCTATTTTTCAAACTTTTTCTAAACAGACTTTTATACTTTATGACGTAACTATTTTTTGTTAGAATTTTCAAATTCATTATATATAACTAAAATTACTCTACAATATTCATAGTTTTTAGCAATGTTATTCTGAAGAGAGCTAAACGAAATTAATAAATAAACTTTTTTCGAAAATGAGTCAGTTATGTTTAAACTTTTTATTTGGTTATATAAAAAACAGTAGGTTTATACGACCGTTTCGTATATGAGATATATTACCTCATATATTCATCAGTAAAGCTAAAGTTTCTTAACAATGTTTCACAGAAATTAAAATTTGAAAATTTTATAATTATTATGATATAGTTATAATGAAGGTTTTTGTACAGTAAGCTAAGTTTGAAAAAATACATTGATCTTGTTAGTTGAAGAATTTATGCATTTTGAAAAGTTTGGAAAGTTTGTATTAGAAAAATGTTTTAAACTGTATTATATTTTTTTAAAACTATTCATGGTCGCAGCTTATATTTACTTTGATTTAGTATTTAGTTAATTTTGAATTTGCTTAAAAAGTATTTTTGGTAATGAATGCATATATTTTGTTTTCGCTTTTCTTGTTTAGTGTTATGTTCTTGTATGATTTATCAATTTCTATATTTTCTTAGTTGCTAAGTGTGCAGCCGAATTTATTTGCAACTTTGCAACTTAGAAAAAATAGAAATTGATAAATCAGACAAGAACATAACACTTAACAAGAAAATCGAAAGACTAAATATATGCATTCATTACCAAAAATAATTTTTTAGCAAAATTAAAACTAACTTAATATTAAATGAAAATGAATATAAGCCGCGAAAACGAATAGTTTAAATCATTTTTCTAATACAGTTTAAAACATTTTAATACAACCTTTCCAAACTTTTCAAAATGCATAAATTCTTAAACTAACAAGATCAGCGTATTTTTTCATACTTAACTTACTGTACAAAAACATTCATTTTTTCTACGTCATAATAATTATAAAACTTTTAAATTGTAATTTTCGATTAAACATTGTTCATAAACTTTATCTTTACTGATAAGTATATGAGGTAATATATTTCGTATACGAAACGGTCGTATAAACCTATTGTTTTTTATATAATCAAATAAACATTTAGTTCCAATTCAATTTTTCGTGCACTATCGACCAGAACTTGAAAAAAATGCTAATAATATATAAATATACTACTATTCTAATAAACTTACTGAAGAGCTGTTCTGTCTAACAGAACAGTGAAACATTTGTGTTAGCAAAACGTAGTATTTTATAGATATATTTTTATATTTAACATATAAATTAAATTAGCTTATAAATTTATATAGTTTATAAATGATGTTTTAAAGTTATTTTTACAATTTTTATATAATTGTTAATAATTTATTTTTTAATCTACTAGCCACAGTTTATATTAAGTTTAGTTTATATTCGTATTTATTATATGACAGCATTTGCATTATGTTTCATAGTACCTGATTAAAATATAAATCTGACGTATAAATAACCTTTACACATGAACATTTGTAATCAAACAGTTTAGTTTGTGAATAATTTGCACTACTAATGATTTTTTGAACGGAGAGTATTATAAATTGTGTGCTTACTAAATTGTGTGCTGTAAGTTAAGCATAAATATGTTCACATACTAAAAATGTTTGTATAAGCAAGTGTTCATATATCTTAGCTGTTTTTCAAGATGAGTAGTCCGTTTAAATTTATATTTTATTTAAGTTATAATTTTTTTTTTTACTTTCTTTATGTATAATTACTACTTCGTTTCTACTTGATATTAGTTATACTTTTATTCAATTATACAATTCATATATAGTAAAATGACCTAGCATAATTATGTTAAATTATCTTAAAAATATATTGCTGCTTATGATTTATAAGCTCTTGATTTAGTCAATAACAATAAAAAATATTGTACTGTATTTGTTATCATTAGCATAAACTGTAATAATTCTTTATTTATGATTTAGGCAAAAGTTTAAATTCAGAATAGTCTCTGGTGAAAATTAGGTTTCTTTAAAGTTTAATTTTTACAACAAAATTTTTTGATGTGTTATTTACAATTTTTGGAAGTTATTTTAACTGATATTCTTACTCACCTTTCAAAATAATGTGTGTTGTTTACTTATTGTGCAAACAACAATGTATTGATATAAATTCGCTCTTCGATATCCTAACTGTTAAGTTGTTTGTGATATGCCCTCTGGAAATCAATAAGTTTTTGGAATTTACGAGTAAACAATACAATTTTGCTAGGCTTTTTGGGTGTAACTATTTTGATAATTTAAGTATACATAACAGAAAAATTTTAGTATAGTTTTTATTTGTTTTTAATAGTGAATTTGAACTATTAATTTTGTAAATTTATGTTTTTTAAATAAATAATAAAAGTAAATTAAGAATAATATTTTGTATGATTTATTTAAAGTATTTAAATTATATCATAATATCAAAATCTTGTTTGACACCTATAGTAATTGATTTATATAAGTCTTTTTTTTTTAAATAATTTATTTTTACTTAAATTTATTCAAAGTCCAAAGTAACGTTTTTCTTTATTGTATAAAGATTAGACTGAAAGTTTGAAAAAGATTTCTTGAAAAATGAAGGAGGAGATAGATTTTTAGTGATTTTTTAAATATACGTGAAAACTGACCCCAAAAAATGTAGGAGGAGATAGATTTTAATTAAAAAAGTCTTTTTTGCTGTTTTAGTTTTACCTTCCCATAATTAACCTATTATGCGGCCGGTTACATGACAATTCAAATTAGGACAACTCAAATTCTGACAATTCAAATTCTTAAAAAAATATTTAAAACACTATATCTCAAAAAGTAGTATTAATTTGTAAAAAATAAAAAAACACATATGTAGATCTTATTAAAGTCTACAAGCCACTTTTTATTTACAAAATCTTAATATTTTTTAAGATATTTCAAAACTACTAAAAACAACTATGTTGTTTACTTTATTTAACCCATATCCCAAAAAATGTTAAATGTTTTGCAAAAAGAAAAGTATGTCTTTTAGACATTAATAGGACCTACATACGCATTTTTTATATTTGTCAAATATACATTACTATTTTAGTTGTGGCCCTTTCCGATTATTTTTAAGAATTTGAATTGTCGGAATTAAAATTGTCCGAATTTTAATAGTCGTGCACCGTATGCGGCCCGACTTTGATTGGTCATATCTCAAAAACTAATTTGAATTTTATAAACGATAAAAAGCAGCTTTAAGTTTAGTAAGAACTCTTTAAAAAATAGGATCAACTTGTAAAAAAGATGGCCAACCCCCCTATGGCCTTAAAAAACATTTAACCTTAATTTAAGCTTTTTAAACATTTGAACTTAACTTAAGCTTATATAAAATTATTGTTAATTTTTAAAATTACTCCTGATTTACATAAAAAAATTAAATACTTTAAATAACATTCATTGATTTCACTTGAATAAACAGTTCTGTCAATTATATTTAAGTCTTTAATTGCAAAATTTTATCGCATGACTATTAACAAAATATAGTCAGTTGTTAAACTTTATAACCATGTTTAAAAAATGTTTTTATTTTTTATTTTTCGCACGAAGGCGCAGCTGAGTGCCAAAAAATTGTGTTGACCAAAGCATATTTTTATAACTTGCTTTGCAATATTATGTTCAAAATAATTTTTATTATTAATGTTGTTTTCATTAGACTGTCATATTTAAATGTAAAATGTATTTTTTTTTTTAAATCTGTTTTAATTACGTAGCTTAAGTTTCTTGTTTGTTTTCTTGTGCTTAACATTAGCTTGCATTCCGATTGTTTGATGGAATTACTACAATATAGCTGTAAGCAACATTTTATATGACATCACAAACTGTTATGTTTAAGGTTGAGTTGTATGGATAGGTATGCGTATCTTAATGTATGTACTAACGAGGCCTATAGCGTACCTGCATCTAAACATGACATTGCTTAAATGTCAAGGGAAAAGTTACATTTGTAGATGTTTAGCTCATTACTAAGTACAAATGCCAAAAGTTACATTCAACAGTGTATAAAATCACATGAAAGCTAATTAACTAACATGATAGTTAAGAGTTTATTGTTGTGTATATAATATTTTGGTATTTTTATGTTTATTAATAGAAAGTTAATTAGTAAAAAGTATTTGAGTTAAAAAGTTTGCTTTTAATAGTTTATTTTTATTATATCTTTAAATATAAATTTAAAGTTTCTATATGTTTTTAGTTTTAGTCATAAGCAGCTTGTTGGTGTTTTAATTTAGCTAAGTAGAACAATTTTTTTACCGAGCAAAATAAAATTTAAAATCATAAAAGCTAAAAAACTATTATTAAATATATACGTATCAAGACGTAATACATAAAATGCACTTGACATAACAAACCAAGATGAGTCATTTATGATTAATATTTTTATATCTTTTATTGCAATACCCTATTTGGTAGAGATAATTTATTGTTGTCACTTGTAGCATTTTAGTATTCTGATAATAACTAAATTGAGCTTTTATAAACAAACAGCAAAATATAAACAAACTATTTTAGTTTTATAACATGTTTTATTGGAAAATTAATAAGTTTTTTGTAATAGTGTTTTTGAAGTAATTTAGTATAACTTTGTTAACCAACTATGAGTTCAAATAAATAAAGTATTTTTGTTATAAGTGATACCTAATTATTGTGAAGCTTCTATATATAAACTTTTATTTAAAAAAAAACTTATATTCAATAAACACGTAGTCACATGATTAACAAATAAAACACCATTTTTTTATAAGTCAGTAAATTTTGACAAGTAAGTAGTAATATTTATTTCCTGAGAAATTTCAATAATTACTTTTTAGCAGTTTTCTCCTTATTCCCGATAATTTTATATTTTGTATATCATTTATTAACTATTTTGTTTTAATAGAATTAGTCCAAAAAGTATTGGCTTAGTTAAAAGAGGTAGCTGTTTTTTTATTTAATATTTCTTGTAACGTAAAATGTACAAAATAAGTATTCAAATTGTGATATATTTTGATTCCAAAAAATTATTTGGTGTATCGAAACAAATAAAGATGTTTTATTAAGTTAAGGCATAACTTTATTTTTGTAATTTGTACTTTTTTTAGCAAATTTGTTAACATTTTATTTAGTTTTGTATTTGTTAATGTTAAACATTTTTTTTACAGTTTTAAGTAATTGTTTTAAAATTTGATGTTAAAATAGATGTAGTACACTATTAAACATTTAAGATATACTTTTATTGTTTTGGTCATTGATGTATTACGATTACCTTGGGCAATTAAAATTTATAGTAGCAAAATCTTTATTGCTGATAATAAGTTAGTTTATATTGTTTTAAAGTTTGAAAGCGAATTATCTGTACCGGTTGCTAAGAATTTTTACAAAATAGCATTAAAATTCAAGAATTCGCATATTATTTTAGGCGTTTGTTACCAAAATAAAATGTTTTAGGTTTTGAATGTTTTTTACAGGTTAAATAATTTTTTAATATTATCCTCCATTAAAACTAGATAACATTTAAAAAACCTTTTTCTAAAGTAATAGTTGAAGTTATATTTTTTTACTTTACATGCATAAAGGTATGACATTACTAATAGAAATTTGATTAAAAAACAAGATTTTAAAAGACAAAGTTACTACTGTCCACTTTGTTAAATTCTAGAAAGATTACAAGATTATATTTTATCATATATAATATTTTTGAATTAATAATGCTAAGTAAATAGTAAAGAAAAGAATAAAGTGCCAGCATAGTTTACAAAATTTTTAATCACTTTTTTTCTTAAATAATAAAAAACATCGAATTCTGATAAGTTATTGATTATTATTAATTTTTTTATTTATTTTTCTACTAACATCTAAAAATAAAACTTAAATTATATATATAAGTATATCAGCTGTTACAATAGTTTGTAGTTTTTAATTTTTAAGTTATTTGTTACATACTGTTTTTAACATAATCGAAACAAATATTTACAATAAACAAAAAAAAAAAACTTAATTAATAATTGAATATGCACAGCCTTTTTTGTTTTTTATTAAAAATTTTAAATCGAACTTTTTATTTTAGTAAACATTTAAGTATGTAAAGTACGTTTGTTATTTGTCTAAAGCTTTTTTATATAAATATTATTTTGGTTAAACATTTAAACATTTTAACTGAAGTTTAAATAAAATCAACTCAATTTTTATAATATTTCTAAGCATCAGTCTGATTAATTATTTTATAATGTTATAAAGTAAAGCTTAAATTAATAAGTTCATGTTATTTACAGACATACTTAATCCGAAAGAGAGTTTAAAAGTCTCCTCAGAAGAAGAAAAACTACAAAAAGATAAAGCTAGAGCTAAAACAGAACATACTAAAACTGAGCACAAAAGTTCTAAATTTTATTCTAAAGCAAAGCAAATAGGTAATGAATACATGAATAAAATGCAAAAAGTTTCACTTTTACCTTGTCAGGCTGATCAGCTGTCTAAAAATGAAACCAGTAGTCCTGTTCCAACCGTTGGTACGCCAAATAGTAGTTTTCAGACCAACTCAAAACAACACTTTAATAATGAGAAAACTTCTACTTTAAGCAATAAGAGTTTTGAGTGTGTACAAAGCTCAGACACTTTGAAAGCTGAAGCAACATCTATAAAAAATATTTCAAGTAAAAATGATTTATCATCTAGCATTGGTGTCAAAAAACTACAATCAGAAAGTCCTACAAATATAAAAAAACGTAGTTTTGATAATTCACAATCTGGAAACATGATTGTTATACCTAATATTACTTCACACATTCATACACCTAAAAGTTATGTTTCTCCAGTAATATCAAATCCTGATAATATGGTTCATGTCTCTTTATCAAAGTTCTACAACCCTCAACAAGCAACTTCTGTTACAGCAACTGCAAACAGTAAAGCAAATATTCTTGCAAATGCAATGAGTTCTATCTCCCGATCAAATTTTGAAATTTCTGGAACATTAGCGCAAAGACAGCCAGGATCATTACCGTGCCCCAGGAAAATAAAAGTAAAGAAGGATCAACATTTTGAGAGATTTGTAGGACGTGGGTTGATTGGTTTGGGTGCTCAGCCACTAAATGCTCATGATGGAATAGGGCAAGATGGTATACCAAAATACAAGCGCCCTCCTCATACTTATCCCGCGCTTATTGCTTCTGCTATACTTGACAGTGAACAGCATTTGGTAACTTTGAGAGGAATATATGAATACATTATGAGTAACTTTCCATATTATAAATATTGTCATGACAAGTCAGCATGGCAGAATTCTATTCGCCATAATCTCAGTTTAAATCAATGCTTCATAAAAGGTTTGTAATATCAGTTTTTTTTTAAAAGTTAAGCTAGGAAGTAATTTGCAACTTATGTTTAAACTTTTAGCCAGTTTTTAAATATAAAATAATTTCATTGTTAATGAAATTCAAAGACCATTAAAGTTTGTTTATGTTTCAGTTTCTATTTTATTATAAAGTATAAAGGTTTTTTTAATTCTTAAATGTTGCATTTATAACATTTATAGTTCCGAGATATGAAAACGCAGCTAAATCAAATTTTTGGACGATGAATCAATCAGGTTTTGAAGAGTTCGGAACTGAGTGTAGTTTCAAAAGAAGAAGAAGACGTGGTCAAACAATGCCAATTAGTTTGTTATTTTAAATCTGTTTTTTAAGCTGGTTGTAAACATAAAGTTTTAAAATGTCTATCACTCAAAATATCTATTTCACTTTTTATTTGATACTTTTCAAGGACTTAATGTTACATAATTTAATACATTAAGACCACTAATGTGTTTGTCAAAACTAATTTTATTTGCAGCTAAGCAAAGTAAAAACAAAACAAAGTTGTCAAGCAATTCCCAAGTACCTGGTGTAAGCTCCTCTCCTTCAAAAAATGGATCAGTCCAACATAACAACCAATCTGTATTTTTGAACAACTCCTTAAGAAATGCTACGCAAATAGTTGAGTTAAACAAACAACGTCAAGTTCTTAAAGAAGCAGTTAATGCTAAAGTTAAGCTAAGAAATAGGTACAATCAATCAGATGAACCTGCCAATAAAATTCAAAGAATGCTTGTTTTAAAACAAGGAGAAGGTCCAGTACTAGGTATATGCTTTTTATATTTAAATAACTGTATAAGTGATAATGCTGTTATTGAAAGTCTAATAAAAAATTAAGTTAACCTATTTTTAAATACTAGACTTTGTTCCATATCTTTACAGTATAATTTATACGATAGTTTTAAATTTTGTATTTTGTTGGACTTAAAAATTTTAAGAAGAAAAGTTAATACAATTATTCACTTGAAATGTACAAAATTATAGCTAAAAGTTTATATTTAAAGAGATATACTTCAGTTCCAAGCTCAAAAGATAATAGTAAAGCATATTACAAACTAGTTTGGCTACTATATTTTTATTATCCAGCATTATTTTTTGTTTTTTATTAATTTTTAAATGTTAATAGAATGAGAATAAAACTTTGCATGTGCTTGCTGAATCTAAAATCTGTTTTGATAAAAAATTTATGTAATGACTCGACATAATTTATATTAAAACTGTACCTGTTTATTTGAAATTTATAAATACATATTAATAAAAGTTACTGATGAGCTAATATAAATGATATTAAAAAAAATACTCAATGTTTTACTAAAAACTAGTTTTATTTATTTAAAAAAATATTAATTTTAATTATATATAATGTTTAGCTACTGCAGTTATTTCTGCAATTTTTTTTTCTAGTATACTTATTATGCATGATAAATTTCGATCATCTAACTTTTCAAATGTTTTACAATTTTTTAGTTAACTCTTCATGTGAAAATAATATTGAAAGAAAGAAAGACAATTTGTACAACGATATATCAAATCAGCAAGATAAAAGATTAAAAGTTGAAGTGTCCAAATCTGTTTATATGCAAGGCATAGAAGTTAGTACTATAAGACTATTATAGTTGAACTACGTTGTTTTCTTTTCCGGAAGCCAAGTTCAATGTTATTATGACGTTGAGTTTGATACTTTGTGACTATAATCACGCATGTATGATGAACATTTAATCTAGATAAATATTATAGGTTAAGTCCGTTAGTTAGATCACAGTTTAAATGTAAAATCGCAATGTACATGTACGAATTTTTAGTTCATTTTAAACATAATTTAGATAACTGAATACAAAAATGGATTAAATTTAAAGTATAGTTTATCTATTAAAAGAAAAAAAAACACCTTTAAGTTAATATATTTAAAAGTAAATTTTTTGTTTTTAATTAACTTTATTATGCTTTTTCTTAGCATAATCTAAAGTAAAATCAACTTGTTTTAAGAAATTTTTGTGACACAAGTAATTTGCTTAATGTTTTTGAATTAAGTAGTATATTAAAAACTACAGACTGTTACTATATGTTTTCTCATAATCTTAAGCTAACTCATGATAGTTTGAAGTAATTCAGGCTAATTAATTATCATTTAATAATTTTATATTAACATAAGAACCTATTAAAGTCTTTGTCTAAAAATTATTTTGAATTTAAGAAAAATTATTGCATCTCGAAAAAGTGCTTTAATAACTCTATGTGGCCTTAACTTGTATAACTAGGGTAAAAAAAAATATTATTATTAAAGATTTTTAGAAGACACATATAATTTCAATAGTCTTTTTTTTAAATCCCACTTAATATATTTTTATACTACTGAAAAGAAAATATTTAAACTTGTTGATGCATAAATCCAGATTGGCACAGAAGCTGAAGTTCAATCACATGTTGAAAAAGGGGAAGAAATGTATGGCTTTTCAAAACGTTATAGCTGCAAGTTTTGTCAATACAAGTGCACAGTTCCTGCTGTCCAACCTTTTTATAACCACGTAAAACTTCATCACTCACAAGCAGTATTTCAACTTATGCAGCAAAAAATCAAGCAAAATACAGAAAAAAGTAACAAAACATTTGATGAAAGTGAAACAAGTACGTTGTTTTTGTACTTAAAACGAAATAAGAAATTATAGTTTATTAGTTTTTAACAAATCGAATAAGTTGTGTTACCTTAAAGAAATAATGAAACATTTTAAAATTTAATCCTAAAGGTAAAGTGCTTATAGCTCAAATATATAGCATTTGTATTGCACTTAAAATAGTTAATTATCCTAGGTCCTAACACCTTTAACTTAAAGCAAGTTTAATAAAATATTGAAGTATACCTTAGTTTAAGTAATAATAATAATGAGTCATGCAATATACTGTAAGATTACATCACACTGAAATAATAATAAGTAATGACTGTTATTCAGCAATTTAATTAGTATAAGCTACATATTTTATTACTATAGAAATATATCTATACTTACATCTTTTTCTCTAAACTTAAAATACTATTCTAAAAAAACCCAAGTAAAGACTTGTATAGTTCATTTCTAAATTCAAGTTATGTTATTTTATGGTAAAATATTAATATTTAATTTTGTATAAAACAAACACTTATGTAGCTTAAAAAAACACATTTTTTTCATATTTATTAGTTCAGTCAACGTGGTTTGAAAAACATATATTTTTATACTTGTAACAAAAATTCTTATTTTTGTAGCACTGTATTTATCGATTAAATTACGGTTAACGAATGTAATGTTACTAGAAATATATTTAAATTATAAGTATGATATTTCATACATCTCTCTATTACCAAGTATTAGTGTTAGGATTTTTGCTGGTTTTTAGGCTTGGATAAAAGCAATACATTCACTAAGAAAAGCAACAGCTACACTTTAAGAACGAACAGTAAAAGTTTAATATCTTCCTGTTTACAAAACATTTTTTCTTCTACTGGAGTTTCATTTTCTCATCAAGGAATTATAGCAGCTGCACAGGCTGCCAAAGCAAATCAACAGTTGTCGCAAAACAGTTTACTACAGGCACTTACAGTTGCCCATGCACAGCAAAGTTCTTCACCTGTACTTGGTTAGTACTGATGGCTGTCACGATGAAACTTTGGAATGCTTCAATTACTTGGCTGCTTTTTGCTTTTTTGCAAGATATGTATTAGCTTTGTTTTCATTAAAAAAGCATAACATACTTGCTTGTCAATAACAGCGTGCACTTAATTTGTTCTTACAGTTTTAAATATGATTTTTATTTGCAGGAAGGGCATATAATAGTTTAATTCAAGCAAATAACAATGAACAAGATGAAGTTTCAATACGTAGTATTAAAGAAAGCGATAAATCGAATTCAAATCAACCTCTGAATTTTAAAGATGTACTTACAGCTCGAATGCAGGCGATTCAGCAACAGTTTGCTCTTAAACAGCAGCAGGCAGCTGCAATTAACAGTTCTGCTGACAATATGAGATTCTTTCAACAACATTTATTAAATAATGCCCAAGCTGCTCAATCTTATGTTGATCAACAAGCAATAAGTCAGAATTCTGCACCTGCCAATGTTTTAAATTCTCAGGTTTATACTTACTAAGTTTTGCATAAAATATTAAGAGCATGGGGGGGGTCCACCTTGATTTTTACAAGTTGATCTTATTTTATAGAGTTTTATGTCAGCTATCAGACATTTTTAACCACTTAAAAAAATTCAAAGTATTTTTTGAGATATGAGCGGTCAAAGTCGGTGACCTCAATAGGTTCCTAATGGGAGGCGCAAACTAAAAACGCGAAAAAAGACCATTTAACTAAAAATCTATCTCCTGCTTCATTTTTTAAGCAATTTTCTTCAAGTTTTCACATAAAGTATATTATTAAATTTTAAAAAGATTGAATGCAGGAATTTTTTAATTTAAAAAATAAAATTCAATTAAAAAAAAAATCACCTATTTTTTATGTTTTTTTATCTTAAATTTTTATCTTTTAATATTTTTTAAATTCCAACATTAAAAATCTTTTGAATTTTAAAAGGAACATTTCCTAAAAGTTTGAAGTCTTTAGCTCAAAAAATGAAGGAGAAGATAGGTTTTTAGTAGTTTTTAAAATTTCTGAGAAAATTGATCCCGAAAAATTGCGATCTATACGTTTGTATAGGAAACTGTTTATAAAAATTACAATATCGCAAAAGTTAGATAATATTTTTTTAATTCTATAAAAAGTGGCTTGTAGTTTGTACTTCAAGCTTTCATAAAAGATCCAATGTTATTTTCAGTAAAAAATAATGTCGGACCCCCTATGCCCTTAAGTTTTATGAGTCAATTTTTTTTATGTTACTAGTATTATATTTTTTGTAGTATTTATATTTAAATCACCTTAAATATTTTAAACTATACTAAAAAATTAACTTACACTAAGGCTGCTGCTAAAGGGAATGATGTAGATTCATCCTTTCACAGTAGTGAGATTACTCATACTAATCCTTACCTTTTCTGGCAACAATATCAACAGAGCTTTAGAAAAATACAACAAGCGAATATAAGCAGCTCAATGAATCAGAAACAAGATCCCTGCTCTAGTGATAAATTGATGGCCAAAGATTCCTTTGATGGTATTTTCTAATTGACGAAATTTTTTAAACAAATCAGTGTGAAAATATATATTTTTAGAAATGTTTTCATATATAGTCTTTTTTTTTATTAAAAATAACGTTGTGGTAAATTTATTTGTATATGCATTGTTTGTCCATTAATGATATTTAAAAACTAATTTTGACAGATTAAAATAAAAACTTAATTTAAAATACGTTTGTAAAAGGTCTTGTAAATTAAAGTCAGTTGAGTTTAGATGTTGTTTAACTAACAGAAAACCGCGCAGATGAATTAGTTTCACATGTAAACAGTCACAGTTCTATAAACAAATGGGTAAGACGAGTTTGTACTTACTATTTAGTTGTAACTTTATAAAGTCATATGTTTAATTTAAGTAGATACAATTTTTTGTTTAATATATAAAGCAACAGAGCATTTCGGAATTTCAAAGCAATAACGATTCAAGCGTCGCAAAAGCTTTAGACTTAAAAATTGAAACAAGCTCATCAACCTCAGCTGACAAGATAGACTCTTCCAATAATAATGCTAATGTAAAAGAGCCAAAAAAGAATGAAGACATTTCTACTAATCAATGTATAAGGTAAAAGTTTAGTTTAATTCACAATGTTTAAGTTTATGTTTTTTGTCTTTATATATTATGATACTAATTCAATATTAGGTCTTAACGTATTGGTTCTTTTGTTTAGTCTACCACAGGGTTGCAAAAAAACCTGAAACCTGGAAAACCTGGAATTTTAAACTTTTTTTACATGCAAAATAACGAAACTTTAATTAGGTACGAAAAGTACTTTGTTATAAAACACGTTTAAACTAGTATTACACTATCTATTCAATGTTTTTATACTATAAAGACAGTTTTTTTTAATCTAAGTTTAATTTAACTAAAAACGGACAAAGAAACTTGTACTTTCAAAAACCTAGAAGAAATTCAGAAAACCTGAAAAGTTTTTTCAAAAAACGTTTGGCAACCCTGTTAACAGCAAAGTCTTCCTATAAAGTAGATCTATATATTCTAGTCTGTAGTAATTTATTATTAAATAAATAATTAATAAGTTAAATTTTAAACACTTTTTTTCTACTTTACTTAATCAATAAAACTGATTATATATCGCCTGGAAAATAAATTTAAACTATCTAAAGTTAAGTTTACCACCTTATAATATACTTAAATAAATTGTTTTATGTATAGAAATATAATAGTTAGGTAATTTGAAGTAATTTTTAATAATTCAAGTGTTCTAAAACTAGAAATAAATATTTATGATATTTAAATAAAGTTAATTTTGGACAAGGTTAAGCTTAAGCTTTTATTGTTTTTGATAGCTTACTGGTTTTAAATGTTTTGTTTTTAACTTGTTATTCAGTAAGATTACTATAATGCTGCTAATTATCAATGTTGTTATGTTTGATTTGTTACTAAAGTTTTTTCAACTAATAAGTTTGTTGTTAAGGTATTAAAAATTTTTATTACTTTTTTATGTAAGAGTGTATTTATAAAGTATAATAAAAGTTAGATATATAAAAAAAAAATATACATGAAGTTGAGTGCTCTCCTTTTAACCGCTTTTGACAGATAAAAACACACACTAAATTTAATCAAAGTGTTTACAGTGTGGTATGCGGTAGTCTGAAGCATTTGTACTTGTTTATACGCTCTGGTTTCCACCGATGCAAATAAATATTTTTGTATTAGCCTTTGCTTCTCACGCTATTCTTACCATTGTCTCATAATTAAATTCTTTCTTAAACCAGTAAGGAATTAAGTCATGAATTTTGTACACTTGCTGACTTTGCTATCTAAAAGGTAATAAATTCAGTATACTATTTGTATACTATCCAGTATGGTTATAATACTACTTATACAATTTGTTTTGTATATTTTGAATTGATTATAGTGGTAAATAATAAATTTTTATTTTTATTTCAAAAGTTTACAAAATTAATTTAATAAACTATTAAATTAAGATAAAAATAAATATGATTTTATTATTACTAGATAAATTAGATGGATTTCGCATGTAAATAAACAAAGCAACCTTTTTTGTTTTAAGTTCATTTAATTCTATCAATTACAGTAGTCTACCGCTTTAGTTTGCTCTTTGAACCCAGCCCAAAAGTGTGAACTTAATCGGCAGTGCGAACTCTGGAAATAAGAACTCAAGCAGCAGATTACTGTACTTTTTAAGATATTTATTATAGTCTATCTCTTAACACATTGTTTTTATTCCTGAATGTTTTTAAATCTAATTTTACTAATATTAAGTTCCATTGGAATTTATTATGTAGTAATTCAAATTTTAGTTATATGTTTATTATATAGTTATTCATATTAATGTATGTAAAATTAAATAATTTATAATTATAAATCAGTATACAACAAAACAAACCATTTCTTTGCTTGAGTTTACAATCATGGTTTATATTTATAATCTTATACCTAATCATTATTATACATACTTTTTTATTTACAGGGTTGCCGCTTTACCTGGAAACCTGAAAAAAAACCTGGAGTTTGACAATTTAGGCAAAAAAAAACTTGGAACTACATAGAATTTGAGAAATTTTGAAAAAAAACCTGGAAATTTAAACAATTTTAACTTGTTAAGTAGTAAAATTTCGATTTGACACAAAATATCTATCATATAAATAAAAAAATTTGTCATCATAATTTTTTTTTTATTAAAAAACATATTTAAAGTAGCTTTACAATACCTTTTCAATGTATTTATACTCAGTTTCTTACCTTAAACTTAACTTTAAACTAAAAATAGACCCAAAAGTGTCTACTTTTAAAAACCTGAAAATTTTTTGTAAAAAACGAGCGGCAACCCTGTATTTACATAAAGATGTTAATTAGTTTTCTTATTTAACTTAGAAGGTGCATAAATGTATTTATGATGTTTGTGAAAGTGTATTAAAAAGTATGTAATAGTTTAGCGTAGTTTAAAATAATATTAATTTTTTAAGTAAAAAAATGCTATGTTTATAGTTTTTTAGTATACCAGATATTAACTTTCGAAATACTAGTACATACTTGTAAATTAAAAAAAAGTCTGAGAATCACAGAGTAACTTGTCATATATAGTTTAGTTTGTAATACGGGCGAGGCGTTGTTTTTTCATTTTGCTTATTTATTGTATTACATTGCACGCAACTAAGATCAGCAGATATTACTAAAATAACTAGGCATTTACTTAACTAAACACATTGCACATTGCCTATTTTTTGTGGGTTAAACAGTTTATGGAATTAGTTTCATTTTGTTTTTTGTTAATGTAATTTTGTCATTTTCATTTAGTTGGTTTTAGTATTGTATATCAATAAAGTTAAAGCTTGTATTACTAAACTAGATTTTGATACAAAATATACTGAAATTTAAAGAAAGGTATTTTTTAAATGATGGCTTTAGTTTTACGTTTCTAAAATGTAGTTTTATTTCTATAAG
Organism: Thalia democratica; assembly: GCF_965202585.1. Lineage (NCBI taxonomy): Eukaryota > Metazoa > Chordata > Thaliacea > Salpida > Salpidae > Thalia > Thalia democratica. Next base: position 42,992,932 of record NC_139167.1, on the reverse strand, counting down.
CTTTTGTTTAGCCTTGTAGTTAAAGCTAAGTAAATTGTTTTATTTTCCATTACTTCCGCTGTTGTCGGCACAACAAAGTAGATAATGGAGCTAAAAATTGAATTTTTAATGAGTGCTTAACAACTATCACAAACAGTAAGAAAGGGTTGTAGTTGATAACTTATACCTTAAACACTAACTCAAGCAAATGTTTACCTTTTTTATTTTATTAAAATCATTCTAAAACAACGGTTATCCTAGTTATTTTAAAATATTCCTTATGTTCTCAAAGTCTAAAAGTTTTTTTATTACATTTCTTTATCTTAGGTGACATAAATTCATAAAGCATTATTCATATTTCATTAGCTGTTGAGTAAATAGTATTCATATTTTATTAAAATAGTTAATCAATATTTGATTTTGTCTTAAGTATTACAACAAATATATTTATTTTATTTTATTTTTTTATTGACTTTATTACTTTCTAAAGGTCAATGTGATTTGTTACTTGAAAGTTTGTTGTTATAATATTAACATATCTAGTTAAGTAAATTTTAGAAGTTTGGTTTAAAGTATATTAAAAATTTATTTGTTTAAGTTTAAAAACAACGCTCTTTACCATTTAAATTTTAATTAGTTTATATGGCTGCGCGTTATCCAATAATTTGTCAGAACAACACAAAGTCGTGTGGCGGTTGTTTTTGTTTACTTCTCTCTTCTTTTATCCTCGTGTTTTTGTTTGTTGTTTTGAAGGTGGGACTTGACGAAATTGCACTCAACTGACATAAGGACCATATAAACAAGCAACATATGGTAATGGGTGTAAATAGCAGCTGTTTTTATTTTATACAAAGTCGGTGGAAAAACATTCAGTTGCACAAATATTTTTTAACACCTTTAACACAATTTTACTTAATACTAATTATTATTTATTTTGGTTTTTTATTTTTGTTGTAGTTGTTGTAATCTACAACTTTAGAAATAGATAACATTTCTGATTATAAATAATTTTAATTACAATAACATGTTTATGTTACAAAAACTGACCTATAATGTAGCAAAAATTTGTTAAATATTTACATGTTTGCTTTCTAAGAGTAAATACTAACATTGAAACAGTTATTAAAAGTTAGAGCCAACTAAAAGATGCACAAGCTAATAAATAATATATTTAAATTTTACTTCAAATTCATAAAACTTACAAATTGCTTCAAATATTAGGTATTTTATATTTAAGTTTAAAATATAACTTATTTAAATAATAAAAATTTTGTGCAGTACTACCATTGATGCAGAAACTGAGTGTAAGAGTAAAATTATAGGAATGGATACAAATGACCAGGTTTGTTTATAGTTTTAAAATAGAATTTACTAAAAAATATGATATTAATTTGATTTTTATCTGTCTTAAACAACACAAAACTCAAAGTTAGTTTACGTCCTATTTAGGTTATCTAGCCTTGTATATGCTTAAAAATATCATAGATATTTAATCATTTTCCGATAAATGTTTGAAAAGTCAATAAGCATTTGATTAAGGAACGTAAAATTTTTAACTGTGTTTCTAATATTTAATAACTAATCTAAAATATTAAATTTGCTGATTTATTATTTAACAACAGAACTCATCACCTTATTATATGATTACTCCACCAAACTCAAACTCGCCCACTAATAATGCAAACAATTTTTCATCAAACATGACGTCATCAGCGACACAAACACAGTCGTTGGGTGAAAACTCAACGCCATGTAAGCTAAAGTGTGAGTATTGTGATATCACCTTTGGTGATGATGCAATGCACGCTTTGCATATGAGCTGTCATGAGCCACAAGATCCCTTTAAATGCAAGATTTGTGGCGAACAGTGTAATGAAAAGTATCATTTCAATGTACATATTCTAAAAGGAATGCACAAAAAAAGTACACCTAGCAAGTCTGAGGATGAGAATGAAGTTTTTGATCAAAAATCCAAATCTCCAAGCACAAATGAGTGATGAAACGTAATTTTTGCGTTTAGTTTTCATCACTTTGATTAATAAAATCGATGTTTTATAGTACAAAACTAAAATGAAGGTTTATACTTATGAATTTAAATTTAAAGAGTATATTTTACATCGATTAATACTACTATTTTGATACGATGTTTTTTAAAGTTTTCATAATGTTGATCTTTTAAAATGCAGTTTAGTCTGAGTATTATAAAGTTTTGTTTAGATAATGAATTTTGTTTGATTACTTTTGTTTAATTGTTTGATTACTAATGATTTTTTGAGATCGACGATTTTGTTTTAAATTATTGGAAATGATTTGTTTATCTAAGTAAACCCTCCATTTTTTACTCTTGAGTTTTTTGAACTATTAATAGTTTGATACTTATGTTTTTAAGCTTTGCTGACTAACATAAAAATAGCTGCTTAACCCCAAGCGTTTAAAAGGTTTCACAGCATCGGTGAACCGCGCATAAGAACCTCCAAAAAGTTTATTGATGCCAAAGACCGTTCTTTATTTCAAGCGCTTTGCTTAAAATATTAAAAACTAAATTTGTTTATTTTTTAAACGAACTTTAAAAGTTAATTTACTAGGAAATTATTTTGCACTAGTCTTTTTTGCAACGCTACACAAATCGCATTGCGAAACTTCATTAGACTACTCAATTGGCTTATTAATTTCAAGCTGTTTAATTGGATGATATACAATTAATTTTTTTTTTCTAGACATGTTTTCTCAGATATACGTTGAATGCTTGCAAACATATACTAAGCAAAACATACAATTATTGTTATGACTTCTAAGTAAAATAATGTTCAATCCTGTTGTAGCTAAGAATCGCTTTACATAACTTTATTTGCATCATTGATGTTTAACTTATACTGATGTTGTTTTTCGAATAAACTTAATAAACTATCACTTGTTTTAATATGATATGTAGAAAAATTTAAATTTTAAGTTTAAAACTTGTCAAAATTATGTCAAGATTCTTTTAACTAGAACTAAGTAAATTATACAACGGCTGTTCTTGCAAAAAAAAAATATGACCAGCTATTTCGACTAAGTTACTTACATTGTAATTCAAAGTGATTATAAATTTTTTAACATTGCATTATTATAGACTGTTTGTTTTGTATACAAGAGCAGGTGTGGAAATTTTGCGGGTTAGTTAAATGTCAAAGAAGTGGTTGGCACCTTTAATGATCGTATAGCTTATTAAGTCGAATGTACACAATCCATGCTATGATACTAAAATGTTCGTGTTATTTATTACTCGATTAAATATCTTGATATTATACAAATGCAGCAGCTAATAATTTCTTAAATATTAATTTCAACCGAATATTTTGATTGAAAATACTATTTAAACATTATTATTAGCAAAAAAAAAAACTAATTATTAGTTTGAGAGTTTTTATAGTGGTTTACGCCAATAGTATTTTTAGTATGACTGTATATGTTACTGGTTGTATTTTAAGTTCTAGTTGTGGGTAAATTAATTTAAATGAATCAAAAATACTCCTGAAAATAATTTTCGTTTAGAATGCTTAATTTTTTAGTGCATCGCTTTTACATAAACAATTTTCTTAAATTAAGTCTGTAGTAATATTTTAGTATAGCATAAGTAAGTAATAATCGTCATTTAAAAAAAATTTACGAGATTTTTGATTATTTAATTGTTGTCGTTTAAAGAAAACCACTAAAATAAAACTTAAAAGTAACTTACAAAATTTTAACAAATAACAAAGCTTAGTGTTTAGATTAACAGTTTTTATGGTTTGAAACTTTTGCAATTTTGAAAACTAAAATTAGAATAAATGTTTTTAATAAATTAAACAAGAAAATTACAACATCATAAACAAAAGCTAAAAGTTCTACTAGTATGGTGTGTTACAATTTAATTACTTAAATATTGATACATAAAAACTGTCGTTTATTTAAGTTAACTGATAAATTAACTCTAAAATTGTTACTAAAAAATATACAGTTATGTGCGCTAATATGTAGTATTTTTTCTATTAATATAATTCTAATTAAACATTATACCTTGTATTTCAAGGTTTCAGTGTAAAACAAATTAAATATTTTTAAATAATCAACTAATTATAATAATAACGCTTAAAAGTAAATAACTTACCTTCTACTAAGTTATCATTATAAACAAAATAAGAGAATATTCAAAAACAATATACTTATTTAAAGTATTGTATTTAAATTATCAAATAAAATAACTTGGTTCCTTAGTGTAACTAAGTTATATTTTCTGATTGGTTTTTGCATTTCTTATGTACTTTTAACTTTAGATAATAATAAAAGTTCTCAACTAATAAATAAGGAGAATAGTACCACTTTAAACTTTTGAATTTTATTATCAAAAAATTGTTACATTCGTTTAAACGAGATATTCAGTTGATAAATAAAGTCTTTAAAAAATTTTAAAATATATTCAATTTTGTCAATCATCTAGAGATCTTGTTTAAACCAGTGAAACATTTTGTTTAAAAAATTCATGAATTTGAAGTGGTGTTTTGTTTTACTTAACAAAAATGTGTCTTCTATAAAGCAAGAAAGTTTTTTTAGTATAAGAAAAGTATTAAGGTTTGATCTAGCAAAAACTACGTAGTGAGTATTGTTTTACAGATAAAATATTTGTGCTTTATAAGTACTAAACAGAAATCTAATCGCGTGCAAACAAGTTTATGCGAGACAAGAAGAATGCGAAGCAGCGGTTGAGCGGTATAAATAAGTTCTTGTTTTGTAAATTTGCACCCGTGTAACAAAAACTAAACTATTTGTAAGCGGATGAAGTTGAATAGTTTGACAACAAAATATTCGTTCACCCGATGTATTATTATAGAATATTTCATCATACAGTAAACAAAATATCAAACTTATATGAACTAGACGGATTTAAAGACTTTTATTTGAATAACAAGCACTATAAAAAACAAACATTTGTTAGGCATAAGCACTTGAACAAAGTTGTATCTTAGATTTTAATTATTAAATTTTTTACAAGAAAGCTTAACACAAGTGAAGCATTGAAAATACTTTTCAAGTAACAATTAAATTTTTTTTAAGTCAAAAAAATTAAGTACATAACTTATAAAAAAGCTATTCTATCTCAAGCTCGTTGAATGTTAATTTACTTTTAAAACCAAAACTACTTATTGCGATACTTTTAAATATCAAAATGATGAAAACTTTAAGTTTAGTTTTATGTTTTAGTACAAACAAGTTTTACAACATACCTCACAGTTTATTTTAACTGATAAGTTTTAACATATTGTTATTGTTTTGCGTTACCTTTTAACGACTTACTCAACAGTTTTGTTAATTTTTTCAATCTTTTTACTTTTTATTTTTAACATATAATAAACCTGTCTTTAAACATAAATTAAATGAAGTTCTTATTATTTTGTCTACAAATAGTAAAATTTTCCAAAAGTCGTATAGACAATTTGTTTAAAATCAATGTTAATCTTGCGTATTGGATCTTTACCATGAAACATTATTTTCTAACGTTGTTTTCAAACCTTGTAAAATTGTTCATAATAACCTTTCTTGTACTTCAGTAATTGTTTGAAAACTTAAAATATAAAGTATGTGAATAGTTTTTCAAAACGTCTTGTCCTAGACAAAACAATAAAAAGTATCTGTTGTGTACGACTCGATAAGTGAGTGCACTAGGTCCTAAGACCAAATATTTTGAGCGTTTTTATTGTGCTTCAACAACCTAAAAATAATATTAACATAAGTACTTACTACTTTATAAGTAAACAAAAATAAGGTCGCTGTTTGAAGCTCAAAGTTTTAAACATTATTTTTTCTAATTATTAAAACTAAGACGTTTAATATTAGTTATAAGTTTGTAAGATTACAAATAAGTATGATAATTTATTTACAGTTTAGTTTTTAAAAACCCATAAAGATTAAATCAAACTATAATGTACTTGTTTTAAAACATTATTTATTAAAACTATTAGTTAAAGTATTAAGTAAAGGCATAAACAGTTATCTTTCTTTACTAACTATGAACGTAAAACAGTTTAAAGTTTTCATTTTCTTCTATTTTTTTTGTAAAGTTGTTGTACATAAAGTTATTTAAAAAGCTTACATACGCCAATTTAAGTTTACTAAACAAAATAGAAATAATTTGCTAATAGCATAATGTGATTGATTTAGTTTTTGCAGTTAAAAAACATAATTGCTTTTTTATAAAGTTAGAAATAAAATAATAGTGTTTATTTTCAAAGTTTTAGATTAAATTTTCATTTATGTTTTATGAGAGAAATTTTTGAGTAGATTTTGAATATAAAAAGAACTAAAGGTTTTAAACTTAAAAAAATATTTTTCAATATTAGCTCACAGTAAGAATATTCTTGTTTTAAGTATCTCAAATCTTCCCTTGGTTGTGTGTTGTTCTTCGTGATTTTTTTGTCTTTACCAAAATCGTTTTAAATAAAAATTCAATTTTAATTGCCTACTGAAGAAGAAAATTTAAAAGTACTTTAGGCAATATAACAAGTACTGATAAATTTGTAGATTTTTTTGTAAAATAAAAAATATTTTTTTATTCGATATTAGCTTGTAATAGATTCTAAAATCATGTTGTGTACGACTCGACAACCGAAAAGATCTTTCGTACACCAAGTCTTCAAACTTTTTTAGTGCTTTCTTTTATTGTTCAATAAACAATATATTATTTAGAGTTTTTAAAAAAGAGTCGAGCACTGTAAACTAAAATTAAACAAAACAATATCAAAAACAAATAGTGCATAGTTTTTAGAATGAAAAATTAACAGTTAGCGATATAAAGTATGTATATGTTTTTGTAATATCAATAACTCTTGTTGTTTTTTATTCATAGATTTTTTATGTTGACTAAATTTTATTAATATGTTATAAATTTGTTTTAATTAGTGGATAATAACAGCAGTACAGTATTAAAAATTGTAAAAATGAAGCATAAACATTATTTATCAATTTCATTATATAAAAAAATCAGTTTTGATATTTGTAAAGTATCTTCAAGTGTTAGAAATGAAAGCTTTTAGGTATTTTTATATTTACTACAACAATTTTCTTTTTAGGCCACATAAAAATTGTTACAAAATTAAATTCTGTCATTGGTTGAGGTTTAACTTAGATTTGAGATTAAATTTTTAAACAAATAAAGTGATAGTTACTGATAACAGCCTAAGTTTTTTATAAATTTATAAAAATGCAATTGATTTCATACCAAAAGTTTATTTCCTAAAATTAAAAAAAAATACATACTCACTATCATATTGGTAATCACAACTAATAATTTTCGTAAAACAACGTGCCAATAAACAAATAAATTTATTAATATATACTTAGTTTTTAAAATAAAACATCAAATTTTCACTCGACTAAAATAAACTATATGTTTTATGCAATTTTAAATATATCACTACTTCTGCTTAAATTTTTAAATTAATTATTGTTATTATTATATAAAGCTTTTATTTAGAGATTTTTGTAGTTTTTTTATAACAAGTTGTTTTTTACTTACTAAACATTTATGTTATTACCTAAAGGTATTATGTCATAAAAAGTAAATGATGCGAGTTTATAGCTAGTTTTTATCTTTAATTTCTTTTTATTAATATTTAACATAGTTATAAATTTTACCTGTTTTTTTATGTATCTGTTTACATTGCTAACTTCGTTATAATTATACTTGTAGGTTTATATATACATATGTATATACTTTTGAAAACTTAAAAGCTTTAAAAAAAAATTACTACTTTTTATAAGCAAATAGATCTTAACTTTTAGAATTTTAACTTTTTTTAAAAACTTACAATAAATTAATAAGCCTCAATCTCTTATTACAAACAGTTATTATTCTATTACTTAAACACCATTTTTTCATGTTGATATTTTTACGCTTTGTTTGTTTATAATTTTTTTTTGATAAAAAAAAGTTTTTAATGCATAAAAATATGTTCCATATATCTCAATACACTTATAGTAAAATAATTGGTGTTAGTGGCCATTAGGTTTTTTATTACATCACGTCTTTTGAACAAATTTTTGAGCGATTTCTTTAACAGGTTAAAAAAAAATACACGTAGATATTCTTCTTAACTTTTTTTCAATTTGTTATATCTAAAACCAAATGATAAATGATTATATATAAAAAAAAACTGAATTTTAGTTTTATAAGAATATTAATTAATATCTTTTTTACCCTTATAAAAAATAGAATATTTATAGTGTTTTAGTTGCTTCTAAAATTTATTATTAAAAACATATGATGATCTTTGACACAAATTCTACAGATATAGGTCAAAAAAAAAGGCTCCGTATTTAAAAACACTTTCATTATAAATTAGTACCACTTTATTGCAAGACAGAAAACTTTTTTCATTATAAACTTTATTAAAAATTTAAGCGCTTTCGGAATTTACAGACTCCCTGTCATAAATACTATACACTCACTAGTTAACTAAACATAAAATAAATAGGGGGAAACTAAATAGTTTGTTAAAAACACAACTAATGAAAACGACAAGTAATTAAGAAAAATGGATTTTTTACAAACAATTAAAACAAAATGAATTATTTAAATATATTAATAGTTACTCTTGATCTTTTATCAGGACCAAGGTTATCATTTAAATTTAGTTGAAGTTTTTTAATTAGTAAAGCTTCTGAAGATAACAAATCATTATACGAACTGCACGTTTTAATAATTTCAAAACAATTATAAATGTTGTTACAATTAGTACAAAATGCACAATTTTCGATCTGTTTAAATACCGCACTGTTAGTTGGAGCCACATGTTCTTGAATTCTTACAAAAAGTTGTCTTTCAGTCTCGCCAATATTTTAGTTGTTCAGATCACCTGGACACGTAGATTTATAGACTAAACAACTTTGATACAAACGACATATTGAGTCCTTTAGGGAGAAATATTTTCCTACTTTTCCTGTATTATATGCAAACGTACTTTTACTCCGATGCCTTCGAACATAGCTTTTATGTTCATGGAGAATTTCTCTGACGTCTTTTTAACATATGGTATTGTAATGTTTGTTATCATCTGTATTTTCAATTAGTTTTGACTTAAAGTTGTCTTTATTTTGTATCTGGTCATCGATAAACTTGGTCGAAAAAGAGTTTTTCATCAACAGTTCTCTATTTTTTGCCACTCGTCATTTTGTAGACCTTCTGAGACAAATTTTTTGTTTCTGTAATACAGGTTTTAAACTAAATTTCTCTTCCACGACTGCAGTAAACACGAGTTAAAGTTCATAAGCACGCCCGTGCTTGTTGGTTTTCTGTAGATTGATGTTATGATCCTCTTGTTTTTTATTGCCACCTGTGTATTAAGATATGGTAGTTTACCCTCTTGGCAAGTCTGAATTACAAATTTCATATCTTTATGCATATTGTTGAGTTTTTCATCAAAATGATGTATTTGTTCTATGTTTTCGAAAATGCAGAAAATGTCGTCAACATATCTGCAATACATTTTAGGCCTTGTAGTTTTGTTAATCAGCGCTGTATCTAATTGACTGAAAAACCAGTTTGCCAGTAAAGGGGCAAAAGCTGAGCCTATTGATAAACCGTTTGTTTGTTGATATACTGTACCATTGAACATAAAGATGCTTTGTGAGCATACTCTTAGAAGATTTTTAAATACTGTTGGAGTCATTTTGATCGAGCAAATATTGAACTAGGATTGTCTATGTATACTACTTTCGTAACTTTATTTTTAAAATGGCGAAAAAAAAAACAGCAAGATCATAACATCAATCTACAGAAAACCAACAAGTACGGGCGTGCTTATGAACTTTAACTCGTGTTTACTGCAGTCGTGGAAGAGAAATTTAGTTTAAAACCTGTATTACAGAAACAAAAATTTTGTCTCAGAAGATCTACAAAATGACGAGTGGCAAAAAGTTAAAGAACTGTTGATGAAAAACTCTTTTTCGACCAAGTTTATCGATGAACAGATACATAATAAAGACAACTTTGAGTCAAAACTAATTGAAAATACAGATGATAACAAACATTACAATACCATATGTTAAAAAGACGTCAGAGAAATTCTCCATGAACATAAAAGCTATGTTCGAAGGCATCGGAGTAAAAGTACGTTTGCATATAACACAGGAAAAGTAGGAAAATATTTCTCCCTAAAGGACTCAATATGTCGTTTGTATCAAAGTTGTTTAGTCTATAAATCTACGTGTCCAGGTGATCTGAACAACTAAAATATTGGCGAGACTGAAAGACAACTTTTTGTAAGAATTAAAGAACATGTGGCTCCAACTAACAGTGCGGTATTTAAACAGGTCGAAAATTGTTCATTTTGTACTAATTGTAACAACATTTATAATTGTTTTGAAATTATTAAAACGTGCATATATGATTTCGTATAATGATTTGCTTTCTTCAGAAGCTTTACTAATTAAAAAACTTCAACTAAATTTAAATGATAACCTTGGTCCTGATAAAAGATCAAGAGTAACTTTTAATATATTTAAATAATTCATTTTGTTTTAATTGTTTGTAAAAAATCCATTTTTTTTAATTACTTGACGTTTTCATTAGTTGTGTTTTTAACAAACTATTTAGTTTCCCTCTATTTATTTTATGTTTAGTTAACTAGTGAGTGTATAGTATTTAAGACAAGGGAGTCTGTAAATTCCGAAAGCGCTTAAATTTTTAATAAAGTTTATAATGAAATAAGTTTTTTGTCTTGCAATAAAGTGGTATTTAATTACATTTAAAGGTCTATTTATATCTGAATTATACAAGAATATTTCAATACTAGATTATCTTTGAATTTTCGTTTTTGCACTAATTTCGATATTAAGTATATCTTCGTTTTTATGGCAATAATCTTATAAATTTTAGGTATATCTATAATGAACTCTACTTAGGGGAACGGGTCAAAATTGCACGAGGTTACTAAATTGCATGAAGAGAAACTGCACGACGACAACTTTGCACCAAAGATCAATTTTACACGAATTACAGTTTTGCACGAGAGTAAAAAAAAAAAAAAAAGGTACTTACCGATAGTAAGGGTTGGTAACAATTATAGAAAAAATATAAAATAAAAAAAACAGAAACATTATAAAAAAAAACTACAGACCGAGGGTAAGGGGTAACAGTAAAAAAAAAAATAATTTAAAAAAAACAAAATTAATTACCGACCGAGGGTAAGCGGTAACAGTGATAGCAAAAAAATAAATAAAAAAATCAACCCGTGCAAAATTGTCTGCTCGTGCAATTTTGTGCTCTTGTGTAATTTTGTACGCTTGTGCAAATTTGACAGCTACCCTTATTTAGGTATACTGTATTTTAAACCGTTTTAATATATTACATTGCATAAAATAAGCTTTTTAAGAAAATAAATGTTAGCCAATTTGACAAGGTTTTAAAGTTTAATAGTATAAAGTTCTAAGAAAATAAACTTCATTAAATTATAATATTTTGTTTATATAATCCTGTAAAATAAGAATAAACAATTTTTTTTTTATAACAAACTAAACTTCGTTTATTTAACGCAAATCAAAATAGTTTTTTATTATAGTTGTAATGTAAAACTTTATTAAACTATAGTGAATATCTAAATTTTTACTACGAGATTTAACATTAAAAAGCTTTAAATCCTAGAGATCCTGATAAGCTAAGCTTATCGGAATATATACCATAGATGTTCTTGTGTTAAAACTTTATTCCGACTAACGGCGACCTTTTAGGAGCTTTTTTGAGAATCCGTAAATCTGTTCTTAAATTTATTTGAAAGCAGTAAAATGCCTAGTCGGAACAAAGTTTTACCACAAAAATATCTTTGGTATATTTTTAATAGTAAGTTTGTAGACTTCAAAACCTAATCTTTGAGGTTAACTGCTAGTAAAATGGGCCAAAATTTTCAAGCGTAACACTGTTAATATTAGGTAACAGATTAATTGTTTTACACTTTTGTTTTATGTACTGAGTATTAAGCTTTCAATCACTTAATCACTTTTCCACCTTGATTATGAACTCCAATAAAAAAATATTAATTTTGTTATATAATTAGTTTAATATATCAACAATTTTTATACTTAAAAACATATTTCACTGATATTAAGCTATTTTTTCATAGATTTATACACATATCGTTTTTAATATTTTACATGTTGGTTCATTAATTTAAATGTTATTTCACCTTTTTTGTAAATCAGTGTCCAGAACTGATGTGCACTAGTTGTTCAGACAGAAAACAATATTTTAGTAAGAAATAAATTAAGCAGACAATAAAATTTTGCTGATATCTTGATTTATTATGATAATCAAATTATAAATTTTATAACACTAACTTTATAATTAGCATTCATTTTACACTTACAAAAATTCTTTTAATAAAACGCAGGTATTTTTGAAAAAAAAAAGTTATTGTTTATATTAAAAAGACAATAAAACTGAATTGTCTGCTCAACTTGTTTCTGAGTAAATTTGATTAATTATGAAACAAAAAGCGTGCATTTGTAGTCCAAGACAGTAGAAGTAATATTGTATTTTATTACAATAAATTTGTTCTACTAAAAATTTAATTGTTTACTGTCTGAACAAAGGAGTTCGCATTGTCTTGGACACTGGAAATAAAAAAACGGCTTAATTTTAATTAAGTAAGAGTATTTTAATGCATCTGAGCTCTTTTAATATGCCTGTATAATAATTTATGTTATATAAATTGTTTAGTAAATCAACAAACACTAAATTTACAAACTTATTTTTACTGATTTTGAAGCAAATTAGAAAATTTGTCATACATACATCTATTTCTTATTGTGGTAACCTTTTACAGATTGGTTATCATCTATATAATTAAAACTAAATACGTATAAGTTTTTTACTAGGACCTGGTCACGAAGAACCTTTCGGTTTTCGAGTCGCACACCAAGGATACTTTTTAACGTCTTGTACAGGACATATTAAATAAAAAGTGGTTTAAAAAATAAGCATCTATGTACATTGGTGTGAATAGAAATTAATTTAAAGTGCACAGAAAACTTATAAAGAAATTCAAAATGTGTCAAAACCATAATAAACCTTAATTCTTATTATGTTATTTCTGTGTAAAGTTAAATATAACATATAGTGATAAAACATTTATAAGAGAAACTTAGGTATAAATAAAATGTTTAACAAAATACATAAATTGTAAAGAAATGACAATTTAGTTATTTACTTTTGAACACAATTATTGAACACAATGGAAAACATTTGCATTTAGTTTATTTACTAAATAGGCATTATATAAATAAATTACTGAATTTAAATACTTTTAACACTTTCTTTTTCAGATCATAAATTTCTATGGTAAGAAGAAAGCTATTATGAAACTGAGAAAAAAACACTGCTCGAATGATAATTTTTCTTTTTTACAAATTTAATCCAAAGCAGTAAATTTTTATAATTGTTTAAAAATGTTATACAGGAACTTAAAACGAAATTAAATTACCGTATAAAACTTTAATCAAAAAAATATTTTTGCTCAGCGGGCTGCAGATTTTTTTTCGCGGGCCGCATTCCATTCAAAAAAAACGTGCTCGCAGGCCTCAGTTTGCGGACCCCAATAATAAGCCAAAATCTCTAATATTTTAGAATTAATAACAACACTTTAGTAAAGTTAAAAACAAAAGTTTTTTATTAAAATACGATTAGATTGCGTTTTAGTTACGTCATAATATTAAAACATAGTTTAAAATTTGTCATTTCTATCATCTATTTCATTATTGAACGAAAAAAAAAACACTCAAAAAGTTTGGTCCAAAGACCTGGTGCACAAAAAAAAACCTTTCGGTTATCGAGTCATGCACTAGAACAGTTTAACGTCATGTCCAGGACTAAAATATAGGTGGATCAAACTAAATATAAGTAGATGTTTGTTTAAGTGCATTTTAAAATTATTATTGTAGTATTTCTGATTGTGAGCTCTTTTTACTAATTTTATATTACAACATTATAATAATTCAAATAAACTATTAATTATCAATGTCCTTTGTGGATAGATTACTGTGTCTTATTTATTTGTTTTGAACTCAATAGTTAATTCAAATAAATACGTTATTTAGATTTTTTTTAGATTTTATAACCTAAAAAGTAGTTTCTTTATAAAGTTAAGTTTTTATAAATTCTAGCTTTGTGTTACATATTATTTTTTAATAATCACTAATACGACACTAATAACTATATTTTAGTATGCTTATAGTTTCAATTAATTAACTAATATTTTTTTTAATACATACAAACCATCTTACTACAGTTGTTTTTGTGTCAAAACTTTATTCCGACTAACGGCGTTTCACTGCTGTCAAATAAATTTAATAACAGATCTACGGAGTATCAAAAAAGCTCTAAGAATAGATCTTATTTAACCATCTTGATAAGTTTTTTACTTATGATATCTTCCATTAATTTGCTAACCTTATTTTTTTAAATTAAAATTTTTAAGTGTCCTATTGGGAAAAACACTGATTTATATATTTAGAACATGTTAATTAAGTCTTAGTTACGTAAATTGAAACAAAAAACGCATCAACTCTTTTAACATTGTAATTTTGTCCTAGACTATATAAAAAAAATTAGATGGTAATGTGCTAAAACTTTAATACAAATATTTTCAGCTAATATGTGATTCCACTATAACATATTTAATAAATGATTTAACTTTTTAAATCTAAGTCTTTGTATTTAAAGCTGCTAAAAAGCCTTCGTGTACTAAATGATTTTTGAAACTTTATTATAAACTTTTGGAATGAATTTTCTTGTACTCATCTGTATCATTTGGGTATAGATTCTGTTAAAAATTTCTTACTGTTGATATTGTTTTGATACGATGTAGAAGACAATACATAACTTAAGTTTGATTATTCAGTCAAAATAAAAAAATTATTGAACACTAAACCTTCTTTTTACTGGTTATTAAAGAAAACATAATAGATTATTTTTGATAATCAATGTGTTTCATATAATAATGAAACCTAATTAGCCATTTTTCATAAAAATCTTAATAAAAACGTATTAATATTGCACATAAGTCAAATATAGTTGTAAATACAATCTTATCAAACCCTATATAAATTACTACTTAAGGACTTTTATAGTAGTGTAGTTTGTCTTATTTCTACTATAAGTTTAGCGAAAACTGTAAGTAATTTGTACTATTTGGGCACAACTTAAATTGCTGTATACTTTAGTAACACTGATTTGTGTATATACGCTGTTAAAAGTTTGTGAGAAAATTATTAAAACAAATAAAACTTAAGTAAAGCAAAAACTAAAAAAAATTCAGGTTAAAACGATACTTTATTTAAATTATTTTTACAAAACTTGAACAGATCTCATATCGACTATAAACTAAACCATCAAACTACGACTCCTGTTAAGTCGCGACTCTTAGGTATACACTTCCTGTTGAGTAAAACCTTTTGAGCAAAAAGCTTTGTGTTCAAGGTGTAATTTTAATTTGACTGGTTTTCTTAAGTATGCACTTCCTGTTGAGTACGCTCATTTGGACTGTGTTCAAAGTGCGTACTCAAGAGGAAGATTACTCTTATAATAATTAAATCTTAAAAATGAGAGTTAAAAAAATAAGCCATTCACTTACACCGTGAACAGTTAGTTATGTGAAATATAATGTCAAGGCAATTCACAACACCTTGTACCTCATCTTGATCATTGACGATTACTAGAATATCTGAATTACTTGAAACGAACTGGTCTATAGCATCCTGTGTAACAATTTAAAATTACTTAAGTTAAAAAATCAATACAAATTTTCTTAAAAATAACAAATAATTTGCTAAAATTCATAACGAACTCACTAGTAAAGTATTTGTTGTTTTACATTTGATAGAAGATGTTATGCTATCTAAGAAAATAGAATTTGAAACTTCAGTATCTATTTTATAAGCATTCGTTTTCATTGTATTACTATGTACATTTTCTGCATCAACGGATACTAGCGTTAATAAATCACTATAAAAAGTTTAGAAAGATATAGTCCGAAAACACTGAAAAAATATTTATTTGGAAATATAACCTAAAAGTTGTTCATCTGACAATTTTTCTTCTTGGGAATGACGTAAACTCATTGCCGACTTATCCATGCCCGATTCCGAGTTTAAACTTTCAGTACTGTAGTTTTTTTTAAGTTACATTATTCTTTATATTATTTTAGTTTTAGAATTATTCTTTTAAAACTTTAAATTACAAATAACATTGTTATTAATGCTCTTGAGACTCTTGTACGTTTGCATCTAAAACAATATACATGCAACTATTATTATAGTTAACTTGCACTTTTTTATTGAAAGGTTTAGTCCTTCAACTCAAGTTTTTAATCAAATCAAGGTAAGCAAAAATACATATCCTTCCTAATTTTTAATTTAAATTTTACTAGACTACGTATCCTGCCTAGTCTTAATGAGAACGAAATAAGGTAGAAGAATGTCGCATGATTTGTTGTTGATGGTTGAGAAGTTAATGCTCTCTATATATAGTGAAGTTTTAGATTAAGCTATAAAAGTAGGAATTTCACTTTCATGAAAACACTATTTCAGTGGTCGGCACTGTGTACACTGGTGCACACTAGTGTACATGAAATTTCTTTTAGCGTGCACGAGACTTTTGGGGTGCATGAAACTTATTTTTGGGTACATGAATTTTTTTTTTCGTGCAGTTAAAGTTTTTTTTAAAATCTTTCTACATTTAAGACATACTCAACCTTGATATCTAATTGACCATTTTGTTGTTAATAAAACGACCATTTTTGTACTCTCCTAGTTCTATTCTGCTACATTATGTAAAAATTCTTCCACCCTTAGCCGCCCAAAGAAAAATCGAAGTGAGAAATTCCATTCAATAAATTCATTTAAGTTTACCACTCAATAAAAAGTACCAATACTACTGATTGTTAATTGGGGTAGTGGCAATGTATTAAATTAATCTAGTTAGTATTTTAGACCTGGGTGATACAAGTAAAATATTGTTATAAAAATTAGACCATCGATATTAAAAATTTATTAACTTGGGTAGGGTAAACTGGTAAATTTAAATTTAGCGTGTAAAAATTAACTAGGTGTTACCGAATTATTAGTAAAAAAAAACGATTTAAAGTGTTTACATATTCTTAAACACTAGCGGCGCTAAAAAATGCAAATTGGGGTGCACAGATTTTTAATTTTGTGATTTAGGGTTCACGGATTCGAAGTAGCGTGCCGAACACTGCACTATTTTATCATTATTGGTGTATAAAGCAAACAAAATCACTGTTCAATTGAACAGAATTCAGCTAATTTGGTAAAAAAAAAGTTCGAAAGTGTGCAGATTTAAGAATAATCTCATTTAGCTGACACATAGTCTTTGTATGAACACAGATTTAGGTATATGATATCTGCCAGTTTTTGACATGCTTTTAATCAGTTTAAACTGTTCTTTGGTATTTGAACTTGGTACATAATTCTGAAAGTTTTTGACCATCTTTTGAATCGGTTTAAAGTTTGAACTTTTCTTTAGTGTTTGATTGTGATGCAGACTTCTGACAGCTTTTGACCTGATTCGGAGTCAGTTTGAAGTTTAAACTGTTCTTTGCTGTTTAATTTTGGTGCAGAGTTCTGAAAGTTTTTGACCTTCTTTGGAATCAGTTTGAAATTTCAACTTTTCTTTTGTATTTGATTTTAGTGTAGAGTTCTGACAGCTTTTGACATGTTTTATAATCAGTTGGAAGTTTGAATTTTCCTTTGATACCTCATTTTGTACAGACTATTTTGACAATATTTCTGGCAAAGAACTGATTGAATGTTTTTAATTTTCGAGTTATAAGTTTGTGAAGGATATTGATACATTCAGGGTTGCCACAGATCAAGCTGAGAAAAATTTCATTACTTTTCTAAATCAAAATCTTAATTTAAACTTATTCTAAAATACATAATCTAACACTTGAAACTATATAAAGCTTTCCAATCTAACTTTAATACAGGTCAAAACAACATTTTTTTTGCTGAGTTCAATCATCTAACTTCCATTACATAACTTGAACCATCTGTGTATGATTGATGTATTTGCAATAAACAGCTCTATCAGCAAAATACTTGTATTATTACCATATAAACACAGCTTTTCTGAAAAAAGACACAATTGTTTAGCATTTCCTAACATAAATGTATCTAAATAAACGAAACAAAATATAAGGAACTTTTACAATTGAATTAATTACGAACTTTCACAACTAAAACCTTAAAATAATAACGAACTTTTACAATTAAAACCTTAAAAGAATAAAGAACTTAATCAAATACTGTTTTTTTTTAAATATATGTACTAAAATTTATTTTCTCCGTTTCTTTATTAGCACTTAAACCTCTTCATTTAATGAAGTTATGGTTTTCTTCATCTGGTCTGCATCCCGCTTCATTTTCTTGGCAGTTAAAACCATTTGCCTCATTTTATTTAAATCTTTCTTATCTGCTGCCCCTACACTTGTCGAAGAGAATCTTTTCTCTAAATCTAGCCACAATTTGAGGGCTTTATTTCTTTTCTTTTTGCACTCATTTATTTTTACATCTAGTTTTGCTGGCTCAATTATTTATTTAAACAAAAAACACTTTGATTCTAAAATTATGCTAGATAAACTTTTGTGTATATATCACAGTTTCACTATGGAACTGTCCTTGCTACAGATCATCAACACTAAAAAGCTTACAAAAACTGCTTGTTCAAGTAGAGTAGTTGCTCAATATATTATTAGAAAATTTTTGCAGTTTTATAAGGATATTTTATTGATATATACCAGATGAAGGCATTGAAAATTGAATAATTTTGTAAATTTCTAGGAAAACTTTGCAATTTTAGTCTGACTTTAAGGAATTTTTAATTAATTTTATACCATTTGAAGGCTTTGAAAAAAAAGGAATTTTTTAAATTCAAACAGACAAAATCTGACTTTTTTTTAACTTTGTCAAATTTCCTGACTTTAAAAAAAAAAACACCCATCTTTTCCTGAATTTTGTCATTATTTTTAGTTTTTCTTGATTTCCTGACTTTTGCTGACCTTGTGGCAACCCTGTACATTGTTATTGTTATAAATTTTTAAGTTTTATTTTACTGTAATAAACTAGACAATTTTTATTTGTGCTTGTAAGTACATATATATTACTAATATTGACCCTCCTTATGTGCCGCCTCCTAATCTTGGTGTAAGTTAGCATCTAGAAAGTTATTAACGCACTTTAACCCCGTTAATGACAATGCTGCCACTGACTTAGGGGCTAATCCACTAAGGTTTCAAGTCAGAAAGAGAGTTAATTCTAATTACGCATTAAAACTGACAATGTCAAATAACTGGTTAAGTGTTGATGATTTAGTTGTATCAATTTATTCGACTGACCCACAAGTTAACTCTTCAGTGCGAAAGTGGTTAATCACGTTTGGCTAAACTGAAACAATGGTTCATCATAACTATTACATCTGTATGGTGAGTGCTAATGATGAACTAATTCTGCAGAACGTTGCATGGAATGTTTTCGGTGGTAGTGCGGTTCAGCTTAGTTCTAATATAATTTTAAAAGTGGAAAACAAAGTAAAACTTGTAGTAATGAAAAATTTAAAAAACATATATTGTTTTATAAAACTTTTTTTTTTCTATTAAAAGTAAATATGAATTTTTTGATGAATCTAGGCTAGTATCGAAAACTACAAACAGGGTTGCCAAATAATTTTTTATTTTTTTTACCAGGTTTTCTAAATTTCTTGCAGGTTTCTATAGAACAAATGTATTTGTCAATTTTTAGTATAAAATTACATTTAAGGTATAAAACTGACTAAAAAATTATAATAACATAGAAAAGATGCTGTAACGCTGTTTTAAAACGTTTAAAAAAAAAAACATATTTAAGAAATAAAAATAAGGTTTTTCGTATCTAATCGAAACTTTACCACTTAACATGTAAAAATAGTTAAAAATTTCAGGTTTTTCAAGAATTCAAGTTTTTTTTTGGCAACCCTTTACTAAATCTAACTAAAACAATAGTTTTATAGCTATTTTACTTAGATCATTTATTTGTTGGCTCATCGACTATTAGCACTTTCTGTTTTTTTTAAATAATTTATCATTTGGTAATTTTTAATTAAATCTCGGTTTACAACAAAAGCAAGTAGTTAAGAAAAGCTGTCAATTATTTGTGTTTAACTGATTAACTTTAATCATAGATGAAGCTTAAAAATATCTCATAAGTATCGCAGAATTTAGTCTAAAGTAATAATCTAGATTTTTTTTATAAAGAGTTACTTTCTGTAACTTTCTTTTATTTTCTCTTACTAAAATTAACCAAACTAAAAAAAAAACTAAAAAGTATTAACCTATTTAATTTGATACAAAAAAAGTAATAAAAATTTATAACTAATTATAGCTATTTAAGAACACATGCTTATTTCTATATAACTGTTTCAAATAAACTGTTTGAGCTGAGAACTTGCCTACGATGGTTGTTATATCAATAAACATGGAAGAAGCTAGGAAAAGAAGCAATACTTATGTACCTGAAAACAATAACACAACTAGATTCTTCTTCATCTAGTCCAACTAAAATGTCACTTAAGGCCGAAAAAGAATATCTAACCAGCAAGGAAATTTTAGCATCTTGAGTTATTGGTCAAGTGCCGGGCTTATTGTTCGCGAGGGTTACGGGTTCAATCAACGTGATTATCAAGACAGTGATTTATCCGTCTACCCGACTGCTATCATAATGAACAACCCGAAGCAATTTCAAGGCATGTTAGGGACGGAGAAAATAAATTAGAACTTTCTTAAGTGAAAAGAACATATTAGAGACTGCAAACTTTACTAACCCCAATGGAAAACCAGTTCATCGGACTAAGTACGCCGTAGTTAGGCTGGCAAGCTTCATATAAAGGTTTAAGAAGCAGAAAGTTGAACAAAACAGAAACCGAAAACAAAGAAACTATAAACAGCAAAAAACATTAAATACTCTATCGAGCAAGTTTCTATTTAGCAACAAACAATGAAAATTTCAACGATTTTTGGATTGGCAAAGGTCTATAGGGAAGAACAAAGTTTATGTTCCCAGATTCGTAACTTGCACGGAGACGAGTAACTATAAGCTAAAAGAAAATGAGATTTGTAATACGTTACGCCGAAGCATCTAGTTTGGATGAAGTATGAACGTGTTAATACGTGATAAGTAACTATTAAGTCTTTAATTATATATTGAAAATATTTAGGCATGACTGCTGAACAATGAATTTTTTTTTATATTGTTATACCTCTTTTTTTTAAATTGACTTTAGCTAATTTTTTTAATATATAGAATTAAGTTATTTAACTTAATAAATTAAATTTTTCACTCTGAGCCCACCTTGAGTTTTTTTTTAAACTTGTTTTGAAGCTGATGAGTGAGTTGTCATGAAACTCGAGTACTTTGAGTTTTGAATCTTTAAAAAAAAACTTTATATATATATATATATATTTATTTATTTATTTATTTAATTATATAAAAACTATAATTTAAACAGCTGTTTCACACATTGAAATGTAAAATTTCATGTGATCGTCAGTAAGTTACAGTTTATTATAATAGTGAACAGAAATTTCGATTTTAGAATTTTTATAATAATTGTGACGTAGAATGGTACAGTTTATTGTACGATTAGCTGAATTTGAAATGCGCTGTGAATGTTATTTTATGCTTTTTAGGAAAGTTTAAAAAGGTTATTTTGGAAAAATATTTTAAGCTATTAGAAAAAAAAATTTAGGCTGTTGGGAAAAATGTTATAAAATGCTATAAAATACTCGTGTTTGCCGCTTCGGTTTTATTTTGTTTTAATATTTAGTTGGTTTTAATTTTGTTAAAAAAGTATTTTTGATAATGGATGCATATGTTTTGTCTTTTGCTTTTCTTGTTTAGTGTTACGCTCTTATCTGATTTTTCGATTTCTATTTTTTCTAAGTTACAAAGTTTGCAGCCGAATTTAGTAATGAATTTTAGTTTTGTCCTGTTTAATATTTCCCATTTAATTTTGTAGTCTGTATTGTTATCTTTTAAGTTCCATATGTAATTCGCTAGTTCTGTTGTGTGTCTTTGTTAATATTGTTGAATGATGATTTGTGGTTTCTGTATCTTTGTTTAAAGGTATTTCCTGTCGATCCTATATACTGCTTTGTTGTTTTATTTGATGTTACTGTTGCTTTATAAATTATATTTGACACTAGGCATTCGTTATTTAAAGGGCAAGGTTCTTTACGGCAATTATATATATATATGTTTTTAGTTGCTATTCGTAAGAAAAATAATTGAAATTTACAAACCAAACACAAACGTTATTTACAATTTTTTTTTTGTGATGAATTGAAAGTGTTTTTTCAGGGTTTAAAGTTATATAACTAAACAAGTTTTAAGTCATGAGAAAATTTATAAAAATTGCTGCAATAAAGTTACCCATAAAAAATGCGACCCCTAATTATGGGTAACTTTTTGGTGAATAAAATTATTAAACAAGTGAAAAAACAGGTTACTACTATGAAAATATACTTCCGTTATGTCATTGATATATAAAAAAAACTTATTACCAAACTAAAGAATATTTCTTTTATATTTACAATACTATAAAATCATGAGTGCAAAAAGTTTGAGTTCACTTTTAATTTATTTGTAGCATCGCTAAAAATTATTGCTGTGTTATTATCTAATTTAATATTTAAGTTGTTATAACTAGAATCGGTACATAATCAAAATAATTTTATGTTAGTTATAAAAAACATACAACAATTTTTATTACTATGATAAACTAATACGAAACAGAATAAAATAAGTTTGTAAAACTTATATTTTAAATTTTGATATAAATAAAGTATATTTAAAATAAACGAACTTGTGTTTTACGCGTTGCTGAAGTAATTCATTAACAGTCATGTTAGTTTCATGGTAAAGTTCACTTTTTACAAGAGCTATTATAGAGTGTGTATCAAAAACTCCAACTAACGTACCTTAATTAAAATAGTATGAAAATAAATGGGTTGAAAAGATTTTTTCAAACACTGTATGTTATAAAACTAAAACAATAATTACACAGTTTATAAAAAGTAGACATATTTTTACTTGGCTATATATATTTTAAATTATCAAAGGGTTACTCTATAGCTAGTTACAAATAATTAAGTCAACTAAATTTAAAGACTGACATGATCATGAAGTTTAATCATATTACCAGTACTGCTTCTTTTAATAAAGTGTTGACCATACCACGTGTGGTCTTATATTCCAAAGGTATGGTTTAAACTTATATAAACTTTATCTTGCCTCACATCACATGGAAATCTAGGCTTCAGCTCTTTTAGACTTTCTTCAATGTTTTATTTAGTCGTATTAAACGAGCGTACGAGCTACGGTTGGACTTTTTATGGGTAGTTTTAAATACTGGGTACTTTTAATTGCAACAATTTTGTAATAACAAGTACCCAATATTTTGATGATGTCATTAACTTTACTTTGGGTACTTTTGAAGCTTAAACTTTCTTAATAAAACAAAACTGCTGTCCATGCCTATGACAAATTCACTTTGTTTATTTTTCTAAATATGAAAATAACTATATCTGAAATAAAACTATAGAAGGTAACTAAATATTTCCCTATGTTAACAAAACTATAGAAAAATAATTTTAAACCTTATTATTTTTTGTGTAATTTACAATTTTAAATTCAAGCACAAATTAAGCTATTGACTTATTAAATTTTTCTTTTATAGTTTGTTTTATTATGTTTTATTTTAGATATAGTTATTTTTATATTTAGAAAAATAAACAAAGTGAATTTATCATAGGCCTGGACAGCAGTTTTGTTTTGCTAAGAAAGTTTAAGCTTCAAAAGTACCCAAAGTAAAGTTAATGACATCATCAAAATATTGGGTACTTTTTATTGCGAAATTGCTGCAATTAAAAGTACCCAATATTTAAAACTACCCATAAAAAGTCCTACCCTACGAGCTATCTTACCAAGTTGACAATGTATTAACGATGCACGGAAATTTAACAAGGTTGACGTCACTGATCATACCAGCAAACGGTAGATCATGGTAAAATATTATAAATCGTTAGTAGACTGACTAATTCGCAGATTTCTTCGGTTACGACTGATTAACGAGTTTCATAAATGAAAACGAAATCTGAATCTTATTCAACCGAGGGGCTGTGGTATGATGATTCGATTGGTATGAATAAAACTTGAAATTAACTTTTCTTTAAAAGAAAAAAAATCAATGGTGGGAAATATTAGCTAATATGCCTTATTGATATTGTGTGCTAAAATAAGATTAAAAAAACAGTTAAAAAAAAAAGCCTAATTTTATTTGTTTTTGAAGATGCTTTCAAGCTTAAAACACGTTGCGGGCTAGATTCCTCCCTGGCGCGCCGTACTTTGCCCACCCCAATACACATAACCAAATTATGTAGCTGTAAAGTTACTATGATGTTTTTGGAAACCTGATACCAGAAAATATCTAAATATAATAAACTAAAAAACTTCAGGAAAAGAGAATCGGTAATAAGCTATAATTTACTTTGTAAAGCTCTAGCTAGGTGTAGTCAAAAAAGTCAACAACGTAAGATGAACTTACCAATAAGCTAAAACATACAGAAAGCAAATACAAAGCTATTTTCTCACTAAAAAATTCTTAATCTAGGCATGCAGGTAAAAAATGAAGTTGTTAGTTATAATATTTTACGCAGAAGAGTCTGAAATATCGACTATCAAATGTAACACGGGCAGTCTTATTTCTCGAAACCATGTTCTTGTAAAGTTTTATTCCTTAGTTTTAGAAAAATTTGAAATTATCCTTCTAGAGTTTAACGTTTTAACTGTTTCTACTAACAACTGAATAAGTTTTTGCAAAAACAAAAACTATCGCTTACTATTAATAGTCATTGAAAACATTAAAACTTATATCTATTCTATTATTTAAATTTTAGACCTATATATTTTAGTACAAAAAGTAGACACAATACTCATAAAAAGATTAATAATTTTAGATAAAAAGATATATATATATATATTGTATTTCATTAACTATTAATATCTTTAAAGATCGTTCATTATTTAAAACTAAAATACTTAACAAATTAATAAATGATTTATTCCTCATAAACTTCTAGGTATCTAATTAACATGATTGTCATTTAGCGTCGAATTCATGGTTGTAATTACTAAACACCGGATGTATCAAGCAACATTGTAAGTCGCATTCCTAATATAAACCTACAGCAATGTGTATAATCCATCATACATTCATTCCAACCATTTAGCTATTACAAATTCAACACCGCTAATGCGGCCAAGAATTGAATAGGGGACCGGTCAAGAGACATCGCTAGCATTTATCAGAAAATGAAAAGCGTCAAAATTAGGATTAATAGAAACATAGAACTTGCAAGAATTCAGCTGTTACTTTTTGCGCAAGATAAGATCCATGATATTATGGTTGCAACTATTTATCAATTATTTAAAAAAATCAGATAACTGTGTAGCTGAATTGATGAATTTAGTGGCTTTAATCAAAGATCCAGTAGTCAACTTGGAACATCCAGTAGTCAACCTAAACTTGAATATATCAAAAATGCTGAAGATGTCATAGGTAGAATGGGTCAAAACATGAATTTGGTCAAGAAATTGCATGTTTAATTTGCTGCTAGTTTCAGAAAAACTCTTCACCAAACGGGAAAGTATGAAATATACGAGTAATATAACTGAATATAGACAACTGTGTTCTCCACATTACACATATTACTACTCGTCCTCGTCCAGGGTCATAAGCCCCAGTCTAAGACATTAGAGCAGGAGCAGCAGAAACCATGATCATCCTAGCATATAAAAAACATAACAGTAAATAAAACTATGGTAAAAGTAAGTACAATGATTCATAGGCATTCCATGGTAGCTATGGAAATCTATCCAATCATGAGTTTTATGATTCTCTCGACGATGTTTGTGATCATTCCAACGGTTTCAGTAAAATTAAAGTAAAAGAAGAGCATATTCATGTTTAGGTGGTTTCGCGAATAAGTGATGTCCAACTTTCCTAAGGAACAAATAAGCTTAGGGGACCTGAATGTGATGAAACGAAGTATAAAGGCAAAGAGCATTCTCGATTGACTAGGACAGACTTAGCATAAACTTCTAGTTAACTTAATTTTGTGTGCATTTTCATAGCTTTTTAACTTAGATTCTTGATTAAAATCTTCCAAATTTAGCTATGATAAATTCTGTTTAGTATTTCTAAAGTTTAGTTAAGTGTTAAAAAGCTTCTAACTATTCCAATTTTCTCTAAACAAAGATTAAATTTTGGCTTTTAATGTATAAGATACCACGTAGTTCATTGTAACGTATTTGTTAACTACTATTATAATAACTAACAAACTTTCCCACATGACCGTCAAAAACAGTATTCGAGACATCTTACGACCGATTTCGTCCTTAATAGGACTCATTAGACAGGCAAATTGCGAGAAACCGCTGTTAAAATTTAACCAAGCTGGCTTAAATTCATATGCACTAAAGCGACCGTTTGTGGGTAAAGTCCAAAAAGTTGACGCAGCCAAATCGTTGACAGCCCAACGTCCAAGGCATTGTCAGCTTAATGTGAGATGCAACGCTCGTTTGATCATTTAACCAGTATTTATTACAGCCATCATCAACAAAGTTGAGATGTTAGTAGATACTTCTATTATGTTTACATATCGTTTATCATTTAAAACTAAAAAATCTCAGCAAACTAATTAAGCAGCTATTCTTCAAATGTTTGGGCAAAATTTGTAACTTAACTTTACATTTATAAACTTATATAAACAATTTCTTATTGCACGTGTGTTTATTAGGGGCATATGATTTAAGGAACTTTGTTTTTACATTTTGATCTTTTTTACAGATCATTAACTTATCAGTTGCTTTTTACTGTTTTTTATAACAAAAAAATAGTTTTTGAGACACGAGGAAACAAAGTCGGAAATAAAATAGGCTGAAAGACTATTTCATCAAAAATCTATTTTTTAATCCCTATTTCGAGCAATCGTCCTCAATACTTATGAGTATAAGCTTAACTTAATAATTAAAAAATATTTTTGTAAGAAAGTTTAAAAACTCGAGTTAAAATATAATGTTTGTTATTAAAAAAAATATTGTTTTCTTTTCTTTTTCAAACCGTTAAAATAAATTCTTTTTGTATAATGCAAGAAACATTTCCTAATAATTTGAAGACAACAGCTTGAAAAATGAATAAAAAGATAGATTTTTAGTGAAATTTTAAATTTTCCGAGTAAATTTACAGTGAAAAAAATTCCGGTTGATATGTTTGTAACGGAAAATTCAAAAATGAAATTTCAAAATTTGATTCAGAGTTTTGTATTCTACAAAAACTAACTTATAGTTTATACTTTTAACTTTTATTTATAAGCCAATATTAATTTCTGTAAAAAAAGTTCTTACTCCTATGCCCATAAAACTTACTGTTGTTATAATACAGTCAATTTTTAGTAGATAATATATACAAACTATAAGACCAAAGTATCAGTTGAGTACAAAGTAACAGTAAAACAACTAAAATGATAGGTTAAAATTAAGATATCAGCTTAATCTTTAATAAAATCTAACTGACATAAAAAATATATTCATTTAAATTTTTTTAGGTGTTTTTAGCATTTAAAAAAATGTACTTAGGTTTTGAAAATTATAAATCACTTGTGAGTTGTTTTATTAAAAAAAAAAGTTATAACTAAAATAGTGTTAATAGCAGTTACTGACTTAAGTTATTTCTACGCAACGTTTTAAAGAACATTAAACTATAGTATGCTATTAATAAATTAAAAATAAAGAAAATCATTCGGTTTAATCTAAAAATGTTAAATTTTCGAATTATTAATAAACGAAGAAATAAAGATATTTATAACTACATTCTAAGATAAGTTTCCAATTAAACTTAAATTTTACTAGTATTTAGACCACTTTGTTTATTAAAAGTTTATAACTTTTTAAAAACAATTTAGATAGCATACATAGTGGCAGTTTCAAAATAAATATGTTATTATAAATTTATTATGGGAAATTATAAACCTTTTTTACGATCAGCTACAGGAACGGTAGTAATATGATGTTTAGATAGTAACTGTAAAACTTCAATCAAAGTTGAATCTAGACTGACAAGTAAATATTTTTTTTGTAGTAAACCAGTTTCTGATAGTTTCTAAACAAAAAAAGTTTATAAATGAGATGTACTAACATTTATTTTTATAAAAATTTAATAACGATAACTTTAATAAAGAAGACGTAAAACTTATTAAAGAAATATCATTAATAACATTAAGAACAATATTATTTTTATAAATATAAAACTACAAGATAAAAAATCCACCAATTGTTTTATAACAACGTATAATATATTTCAAGAACAAAGATGTACGAGCGTTAACTTAGCTGGAATAGCCTTTTTTTGAACCTTTTAAAAAAATCAAAACTTTAAAACTTATTATTTCCCATGCCTTTAAAGCAATTAATTTTTTTAAGTATGTTCCTTTGCCTAGCTTTCACAAATTTTTTCATCGAACTGGGGTTTGACTATTGATGCAGGGCCCTTGATCAATATAACTCACCCATTGTTCTGAACGCTATAAGTAAAAAAAGAGTCATTTTTCTTGTTAGTTTCTTAAAATCTGATCATGATATGTTTGTATATTTTCCAACTGTTTTACTGTTTTTTCTAATTGTTTTTACTTTTTATATATGCCCAATTCAAGATTTCGAAAAGTATTTATTATTTTTTGTATGTGGTATATCTAAAAAAACCAAAATAATTAGTAAACAACAACACAACGCATTTGAACACATACAAACATAAGTAAACTATGAAATAAATAAAATCAACCACTTTTTCAGTAATAGAGGTCATAAAATTGATACTTTTCGAAGTCTTGAAGTCAAATTTAGGAACTCTAAAACTGAAAATGTAATCTTTTTTTTAAATCAAATTCTATATATATGTATGTGTATCAATGTGTTGTCCTGTTGTTTTCTAATTATTTTGTGTTTTTTACGGTATGTTCTACGTAAAACAACTTTTTTAAATCTTGACTTGGACATATCACAAAAAACTTCGATGAAGGTTATTGTGGAAGGTAGGCAAAGAAACGTTCTTTTGAATAGAAAAAAATTATTAGTTAGCTTTAAAGGCAAAGGAAATAACAAGTTTTAAAGTTTTGAAAAAAGCTCCCAAAATGGCTCTTCCAGCTAAGTTTACGCTCGTCAAAGATGTTTTGTAAACTTTTCTTATTAACCGTAGTAGTAAAACCAGCTACTAAAAATCCATAGCAGAGGTATTTTATTTACGATTTATAGTTTTTTAGCTTTATAAGCGATTTATAGCAAAACTTAAAAATAAGAGCGACTTAATTATTTTGTATGTAACCATATATTTTTAAGATATTATTTGTTGCAAATTGTTAACTTATTTCAAAACCCTTAAACCAGAAGTCGGCAAAGTGCGGTCCGCAAAAGAAAATTTTAAAAACTTATACTATAAATTTTGAGGCTTGAAGTATATAGCAAAATAAGGTCTAAGGTAAAATTTACGGGAAATTTGAAACTTACACTACACATTTTTAAAGAGTAAAAGCTAAAACTACAATAGCGGCCTGGCATTTTTTTTTCAAAATTTATCCCGCGTCCACCAAATGGCTGCCGCCCCTGCCTTAAACCTACAAAAATTCGAAAATTTTGGTGTAATCTTAATAATTTCTATATGTTATCTTGCTTTTTTGTTTAGCAGACACTTTTTGTTTTTGATATTTACATGAATGATTATTTTACGTTTTTCGAGATTTTATATCTCTTCATAACATTATTGGCTTTAAACATATTTTAATTAGCTACGTGGTAAAAAAGATTTTCAAAATATAACTTAAATGGTTTAAAAAGAGTTAAGAAAATCGGACCAGCAAAATGTGTAATCACCTGAAAATTATATACATGTTTAAAAAATCTGTTTATTTAGAAATAATATTAAGCAACTAACAAGTTCTAATTTTTCAGCTGCAATACCCAGAGTAATTTTTACCTTAAGTTTAATGTTGACACCTAAAGACAAATACCAGATATCAACGTTTGATAAAAGCATGGTTATATAGTTATATACCAATTTGAATGCTATCGTGACAATAGCTATAACGGTCTAAAAACAAGACAGCTTAAGAAAAGGGTCAAAGAACATATATCTGCTTGTGTTGACAACTTTTTGAAATCAGCCGAGAAAAAAAAATAAAGTAAAAATTATAAATGCAAATAAGAGATCTGCTATTGCTGAACACTTGGTGAGTAATTAAAGTTTTTCGTAAAATTTCAATTTGGAAATTTTTAATATAACTAAAAGTTGTTGTAACGTTTTTGACTTGGTTAAAATAAAGGCTATATGTATTTTAAATAAAAAAACCTACCCTTTGTACGCAAAAAGAATTTGACTACAGTGTTGCTCTATTTTCTTAATGCTTAATTTATTTACTTTGCTTGGTGTTTACATGTTTGTATTTAAGTAGCTCTAATAATTAGTATTTTCATAAGTTTTTTGTAATTAATTTTGTAAGTAAATAATTTTTTTTTTGTGATAATTACTACTATTACATTTAAGTTCAAATTTATCTTTTATTTATTGCTATGAAATCAGCGTGAAAAGTATTTGGATTACTGAATTGAGTGTTTCTTTTGTATATACTGTTCGTTTTAGTGAAATCTTTTTTATTTTACAAAAAAATCTTTAAATTTATAAGTATTCGTTATATTGCCTAAAGTACTTTCAAAATTTCTTCTTCAGTAGGCAATAGAACTGAATTAATTCAAAATTTTCTTGCATATAAAAAGTTTAAAAAAAGTATATTATGACGTAATTATAAATCAAGTTTTAAAGTAAACTTTGTTTTAAAATGCCTGGCTTTGAAAATTTGAAAAGTTTTTCAAATAGTAAATCTTATTAGTATCTCTAGTTTAAACTCGCAAAAACTAAATGAAATAAAATAAAAAGTAAAAAAAAAATATATGAAATAAAATCAAATCAAAGACAAAGGACTGAATGAAATTAAATTGTTAAACTTTGATGTGTTTGATTTAATGTTTTATAATACTTTAAAATGTAAAAAGAAATTAAAAATAGTAATAACAATAGTAATCGAGCTTATTGTTGGTTAAAGTTAAAAAATCAAAAATAAATAGAGTAAATAATCATAATAAATAAGTCGATAAAAGTAGTAGTGCGTATTACTTTAACTTGTTAAGATATTTAGAAATGTATAATCAAAAACTTTATAAACATTGAAACAGTTAAATAATAGTATTCTAGTCAATTATCAGTAAAGTGGTAATATAGTTTTGTTTATATTTATTGTTGCTTCGAGTTTATTGATCCATTTACTTTCCAAAAAATCTAAGTCTGAATAATTATTAGTGGTGTCTACAAAGATAATTGAAGAAGCTTCTTTTAAATATTTTTTTGATGTTTTGTGTTTTTTGAAACTATTGAAAGATAAGTGCATAAAATCATACTTTTGCGAGGGTTTAGTTGTAGAGATGCTGGAAAAAACTAAAAATGGAAAGATCGGTTTAGACCACCAACAAAAAGAACGAAGGAAAGTAACAAAAACATAAGCATTTGGACGACAATCTTTCCAAACTTGCTTAAATTAACAGAAAGAGAAAACCAATTGAATCAAAACGTGATGATAACATACAAACGACCGCAGACTATTGCAACTTTACTTACTAACTACAAGAAATTAGCTCATGAAGTTAATATTGAAGAAGGAATTTCATCCCCTTGTGGTAAATGTTTGCTTTGCAAAGATGCAATGGTAAAGAAAACAAGCTTAGTAAAGTTAAAAAACAGAAAAAAGATAAAAATGAAAAAAAACTTAAATTGCAAAAATTTTGGGATATATGCGGCGAAATGTAGTGAATGCGAAGAGTTCTATGTCGGCCAGACAATCATGTCCTTTCCGCAAAGATGGTGCTCTCACAGACACATCTGGAAGAGTACAATTACAGATGTTGTTAGTGATATAGCAGCACTTAAACTGCACTACGCCAAAAAACACAAAACATCAAAAAAAGATTTAAAAGAAGCTTCTTCAATTATCTTTGTAGACACCACTAATAAATATTCAGACTTAGATTTTTTGGAAAGTAAATGGATCAATAAACTCGAAGCAACAATAAATATAAACAAAACTATATTACCACTTTACTGATAATTGACTAGAATACTATTATTTAACTGTTTCAATGTTTATAAAGTTTTTGATTATACATTTCTAAATATCTTAACAAGTTAAAGTAATACGCACTACTACTTTTATCGACTTATTTATTATGATTATTTACTCTATTTATTTTTGATTTTTTAACTTTAACCAACAATAAGCTCGATTACTATTGTTATTACTATTTTTAATTTCTTTTTACATTTTAAAGTATTATAAAACATTAAATCAAACACATCAAAGTTTAACAATTTAATTTCATTCAGTCCTTTGTCTTTGATTTGATTTTATTTCATATATTTTTTTTTTACTTTTTATTTTATTTCATTTAGTTTTTGCGAGTTTAAACTAGAGATACTAATAAGATTTACTATTTGAAAAACTTTTCAAATTTTCAAAGCCAGGCATTTTAAAACAAAGTTTACTTTAAAACTTGATTTATAATTACGTCATAATATACTTTTTTTAAACTTTTTATATGCAAGAAAATTTTGAATTAATTCAGTTCTATTGCCTACTGAAGAAGAAATTTTGAAAGTACTTTAGGCAATATAACGAATACTTATAAATTTAAAGATTTTTTTGTAAAATAAAAAAGATTTTTTTATTTAAAACAATTTTGATAAAAACCAAAAAATCACGAAGAACAACACACAACCAAGGGAAGATTTGAGATACTTAAAACTATAATATTCTTACTGTATATACTGTTTAAAATCAATTGGACTTCAAATGTTTGCCTTGTTAATAAAAGATCATGATTTCATGAGTTCCCACTTATGAGTTTTGTTAAAGTGCGAACTTAAGAGGAAGGTAAACGTACTAATAAACTTTGATTATTAATACTAGTTATAATTACCTTGTTTTCGTGTATAAATATATTTAAATAAAAAATAAAAGTAATAATTCTAAAGTGGTTTTTATGTTCAACCGCAATCATAGGGAGAATTAAACCTTAAAAATTCTAAAAGTAAGCCGTATCTCAATAATATTGTTATTTTAAGTTCGAAATTTACTTAATTCCAAAAATATAAAAACATGTAAAGCAAATAGAATAACTTAAAAATAATTTTGAAGTAGTAACCAAAAAGCTAATAAAAAAAACTAAATTTTTACTACTAGGCAAAGGTATGAAACCAATGCCAATGAATTACTAGATTTTAAATAGTTTATAAATAAAGAAACTGAATTGAATTTAGTAAAATAAGTAATCAATAATGCTTTACATTTTTAGGTATTTTTATACAGTATATTTGAAAACTTCGTCACTTAGTCTATTTGAAAAATACTTTTTTGTTGTTTAAAAAAACTTAAATAGGAAAAACTATACCTTTTTTAAAAAACCCGGCTTCGGTATTTCGTCTAAAAACAAATGAAGAAAACTTAAAATCCTTTTATGGGTAACAATGCTAACAACATCACCCGAAACCAGATCACAAATTGGAATCCTAAATATAAGCCACGTTTTAATTCATTAAAAAAAACTTAAAGAAATTAGAAAATTATAACTGACTAATTAAAAACTACGCTTCTAAAGAAAAGCTATCTAAACCTCAAACCAAGAACAAAAAAGAAAAAACATGCGCAGTTATTCTGCTTCAACCTTATAAAATCTTAAGCAACTCTTTGATACTAGATTATTATTTATTGAATGATAAAAGAAAAGCGCTCAAAAAGTTTAGTTAAAGGACCTGGTATATGAAGGAAATTTTCGGTTAAGCACACTATAAGAACTTTTAAAATACTAGTATAACATATGAAAAAAAAAAGGTTATTATGGGAGAACAAATTGATGCGTATAAAAAATCAATACAAAAATTGTTGGAATCTATTCATTGATTCTAAAGTATTTCTACCACCAGTTGTTTTATAACTATTTTTTAAACTGATAACCTATAAAAAAATCAAAAAATTCTTGTTACAGATTTCAAATATATTTGCCCTAGACATTTAAGTTACTTTGCAAACAACTAGTTAATTTTAAGTAAACACAATTTCGCAGGAAGTCGAAACGTTATTTCTAGTAAGTAATAATAGATACTTTAAAACTTTAAATACAAGGAAAACATAAAACAAATATTCAACAAAATTTCGAGTAAAGTTCTGTTTTAAAGTAGGATATCAAAAACCTTAGACAATGTTTGATCTGTTCTAAGTTTTTTTGAAACTGTTTTAAATTAAATCAAATCAGCATACATAAGTATTTCTCGACAAACTTTTCGAGTTAGTTTAATAATAAAAAGGAAGTAACAAAGTTTTTACTCTTGTTTTATTTGCTGTGAAAATTATTGTAATGTAGAACAAAAACTTTGTGGTAAAGTAATAAGATATTAATGATAATAATAACAAATTTAAACAGTAGTCTTTCTTTATTAAACAAACACATGTTAACTTTTTAACACACAGAAACATGTCTTAGTTTAATAAAGATAGAGTACTGTTTAAATTTGTTATTATTCTATATTCCAGTGATCTTGTTTCGCTAGGATCTTTATTAGCAAACGATTAACTTATTTCAAATAGATATTAATGATAGTCATTTAGAAAGCAGAAAAAAGTTGTTTTTTTTTCTTAGATGAAATAGTTGGGCAAGATTGAAAAGTTACAAACAATAAATAAGTGATTTTAATATATTTTCTTTGATTTAGGCTACTTATGTGTTATAAATAATTCAAAGTTTAAAACGTTTTAAAAACTAAGTTATAAAGTATAAATAAAACTTATTTTGAGGAAAAATTCTACCATGCTATCAAAATTATGATAGTAACAAAAACTATATAGGCGTAGTAAAATCTATATTAAAAAACATGAAAATATAAAATAATTTAAAATATCAAAGTTTTAAAATACAACTAAATTACGTGATTTACTAATACTATTAAGCTATGCATAGTTATAAATCAACTAGATAAATTTTACTTAAAAAATGTTACTAAAAGTTTTTAACGAATTTTAAGTAGTTTATCATAAAATAATTTTGAGTAAACAGAGAAAAATTTAAAAGTTTTTTGAACTATTTCTAAACAGTCAAAGCAGCAAATAATGGAAAAAATAACTTTAATTATCAGAAAACTAACTCAAAGCTTTTACTGAGTTGAAGTGAAAAAATTGCTTCGTACAATGATGCTTCAGGAGTTAATGTAACAAAACATCTGTCTTTTTCCAAAATTTCAATCCACCAATTGATTGTCCTGCTTCCTATAGATTTTAAGCAATTCTTTCCTGATCTGCGTGAATCAATAAAAAAAAACAAATTATTAATTATGTATTTAATTACTGCGTAGAAAGTTTATAAAAACTAGTGAAAATCCTTCAGGGTTGCCAAAGGGTTATTGAACTTTTTTTCCAGTTTTTCTGAAAATCTTCCAGATTTTTGAAAATACAAGTTTTTTTTGTCAGTTTTCGGTATAAAATTTAACTCAAAGTGAAAAACTGTCTTAAATAGTATAAAACATTGAAAAAATTATGAATTGCTACTTTAAATGTGTTTTAGAAACAATATAATTTTTACTCGTTTATAAAAAAATATTACATACGATAAAATTTTTGTATTTACTTGAAACTTAATTATCTTACAGTAAAAATTATTAAAGTTCCAGGTTTTTCCAAATTGTTTAGCTACTGCTGTTCAAAATTCCAGGATTTTTTTTATTATTTAAGGTTTTTTTTGCCTAAATTGTCAAACTTTAAGTTTTTCCAGGATTCTAGATTTTTTTGACATCCCTGATCGTCTGATTAAATACTTTATCCAAGTTTTTATATGCAAACTTTATAGACTAAAATTAGTTTATCATTAATTAGTTATATCAATACTTTTTCCAAAAACTATTCTGCTAAAGAAACTTATAAAAAATCACTTATTGAAGAACTTCAAGATTTAAAAAAGACCAAGTATCTATAAAACATTTAGAAAAGAGGAGTATTAGTGTTTGCTTTTAATTTAGTATGTATCTAATCAGTTTCAGTTCATTTAACTGTTGTAAATATTTTCTTATCAAGGTTTTATTAACAGACTCTAAATATAAAAAAAAATAACCATGTAAGGCTCTTCAATTATGACTTAGATTTGAAAAATGTAAGTTAAACTAATAAATATAAGTTATCATAAACAAATAACAAAACAAGATGGTAAAAAATATTAAGTTTTTTGAAACGGGGACAGTTTGCGAATAATTAACACCTCTTGTTCAAGTTGTACCTTCTGTTATCTCTGGCTATTTCCAGCTTCTCAAGATTGCAAATATTGTGCTACTATTTATTTTGGCAATTTTTTGTAGAAGTCATATAATCAATAAAGAAACGAAGGACTGTATTGGATCCGCCGATGGTGCTTTTAAAATGTTGATGGTACAGACACAATAACAGTTTTAAAGTCAATAAGGAAAATGTAAGGGAGCTATCAAACATAGAATAAAACATTAAATGGGGTACACTTCAGTTAAGCGGGTGATTAAATACTTGCACAATATTTTGCAGTATTTGCTATCTTCAGAAGCTGGAGATAGCCAGAGCTGACAGGAGGTACAACTTGAACAACAGGTGTCAATAATAAGCCAACTGTCCCCGTTTCAAAAAACTTTATTTCAAAACTAAAACTAGTTTTAATTAAATTATGTGTTACTGCGTTAGTAACTATAGAATAAAGTGATAATTGTATTTCTAAAAGTATTTCTTAAACTATAAATTTTTTCATTAAAAATTTTTGAATATAAGAACCTGTTACAATAAGCAATTACCCCAAACACTTTTAAATTCGAAACAACACTTTATAGGCAAATTTTTTTCATTTAGCAACAAATTAGGCCACAATATAATTACGTCATTGGGCTAGGTTACATTTTTTCTTTCCAAAATTGATAAAATATAAGTAGCTGTTTGTTTATACGAAACTTCAAATTGATCCTTTATTATTTTCATAAGTGACTTCTTTTTCATAATTTTAATACCACAGCACTATAATAATTTAACTAATTACCGCTTATTTAAATAAAATTAAACATGCACTCATACTGTTTTTACATGAATTATATTTTTACATAAGTTTTTATAACCCAACAAGTAGTTTCTTTATAAAGTTGAGTGTTTATAAAGTCTACCTTTGTGTTCTACATTATTATATTTTAACCATAAATAAGACAGTAACAATTATAGTTTAGTATGCATTTAGTGTATATTAGATTTATTAATTCTAAATATTACATACTTTTCATATATAATTAATTTTGATTGGGTTTTACCTATAAAACTACGATTTTTAGCCAATTTTTTTAGCATCTTGCCATTCTGATAACTTTAGTTATTTTTTTTTACTTAAATTTTTTTAGTTTTAAATCTTAACTGAACAGCCCTCCAGGGCTAAATACTGTTTTATGTTTAGAATCTGCTAATTAAATAACTTGTTTCTTTATGTTTGTATAAGTTAAGAACTTTTATTGGTCATTTTAGAACTTAAAATATCATAGTAAAATATAGTAAATACTATCTTTGTGTTATAATAAACTTATTTAATACAACAATTGTATCTAAAACTAGTTTTAGTTTAAAACATATAGTTCAACTACTTGGATTTATTGCTGTGACAAAGTAGAATTAATTCAATAAAATCAGAAATTTTGAACAATGCAACATAACATGACATAGAAGGACTCCAAACTGCAGCATGAAAATCGCTATTTTCCATAAGGACGTGGAAGGCATGTCTAAGTTTAAGTTCTGATGATAGCACTACAGTTTTACAAGACTCCGGCATTACATCGTAACACGTGTGCTCTATTTAATAAAATAACACAATGTATTGTTTATATGAAATAGTTTCGTTTAACAAAACTTTTATTTAGTGATAAAACTTTTGGTGTAAAATAACATAACTTATGGATAACAGCAAATCACTATGCATAAAACTTTTGCACAACAAAATAAATTTCTCACATTTGTTATAATCCATTAAAAAAGGTAAAGCTTTTTTATAGCCAATGAAGAATACTTTTATCATACAGGGTTGCCAAGTGGTTATGGAAAATTTTATCCAGTTTTTCAAAATTTCCTCTAGGTTTTTAAAAGTACACATTTTTGGGTCTATTTTTAGTTTAAAGTCAAATTTAAGGTAATATACCGTGTGAAAAAGTATAAAAAAAAATTAAAAGATACTCTAAAACTACTTCAAATGTGTTTTTTAATAAAAAAATGTTTGATGATGACAAAAAAATTTTATCTTTATGATACATTTTTTGAGTCAAATCGAAATTTTACTACTTAACATGTTAAAAATTCGAGGTTCTTTTAGTAATCTTTAATCAAAATTCCAAGTTTTTATTTATTTCTGAAATTCCATGTTTTTTAGCCTAAATTTTCAAGTTCCAGGTTTAAAGGTTTTTTGGCAACCCTGTTTTTAACAGCCAATGAAAAACATTTTCATCCTAACACTTTTATAAATAAAATAAATATGGTACGAAAAAACTTTACAAATATACTACAAGAAAAAACTTTCTTGTACGAAGTCTTTTATTATTTATTTCAGGGTTTCCCAAACTTTTTTTTCAAATTGCCCCCTTTGAAAAAATTAAAAAAGCTATTGCCCCCTCCAACAACATTACTCAAAAGACTACATTCAAAACACCTAAGACCTTTTTTTTCATCTGCAACTCAAGAATATCTAGTAAAATTACTAATAAGTACACTTAAGACCTTTTTTTTTCGCCCAAAATTTTAAAATGACCCGCTTTTCGCCTCTTTACTAATTTTTTCCCCCCAACTTACTAAATCGCGCCAGGGTGGCGATATAGCCCACTTTGGGAAACCCTGATTTATTTTAACAAATTTTTTAGATTTGAAAATGTATTTGGTTGAAAAATAAACTTGATTTTTTTTCTGATGTTCAAATAATAGTCAAAAAACAAAAATAAACTTAGCATGACAAACTTTTTGATACTTCCAAAACTTTTTTAAATGTTTAGATTTTTTTGTTAAAAAAAAAAACCAGCTTAAAAGCTCATACGTGATTTGTTTAAAAAAATTATTGACATTAATCTTCTACAAGAATAAAGAAATTTTTTAGGTTCAGGTTGCAAATTAGTTTCAGATACTTTGAAAGTTTTTGTTAATAAAAACATTATACATAAAACATTTTCAGAGCTTGCTAACATCACCAAGATACTTTAAAAACATAAGGTATTTCTTTTGATTTATGCTTAAATTTTAATTTAACAGTTAGAGTGTAATAACTAAGACTTTTTTTTATGTAAACAAGTGATAAATAATATAATTAAACTATGACACTTATTATTTAACGATGATGTATCATTAAAATCATTTTGATATTTGCAGTATCTAATAAACTTGATAAATTAAAAAAGTTTATTTGCATAAACTATCTGATTATGATTTTTTCAACCACAATTTTTTTCAAACCTTAATTTGATCGTTTCTCATATGTGTTTGATATTTTAAGCATTATTTGTTTACAAAACTGTCATTTTTCATTTAAATTAAGATATTTTGTTTTTAGTAGAAGTATAATAAATTTAAAAAATTTTTATTTACAGTTTTATAAAAATTATATTATATTTTTGTTTTTTTAAATAATTTAAAAACAAATCGGTAATAAATAGCTTACAGGTATAGCTATAGCTTAAAACCTTTTAAAAATTTTTGGTAAACGAAATCATATTCTGCATTTTCACTGTAATTTTCATCGACAAAAAAACCGTTGATAGAAGCTTCATGGCTATGCCTAGAAAATAAAAATACTTTACAAATTTTTAACTACTTTTCCATTTTTTTTGATGCATTTAAAAGTGACAAAATATTTATAATAATTAAAACTGTGTTTCAAGTGCATAAAAAGCTTAAAAACGTAAATAATTTCAAAAATTATCTTGATCAGAGTATAATTATATTTCATCTCTTATTTAGTTATGTAAAAGTTAGTATGTAAATTAAATCATATAGTAAAGTAAAAAGTAAGTACACTTGATTTCAGTTGTACAGCTGAAAATAAATAAATCTTAAAAAGTAAAATCGAATAAATGTCTAAGCAGCATTACTTATTTTATCTAGTATGGACATGTAATTAATTCCCAGTAACGATGTATTGCTAAAATGTATGTGCAAGTTAATTTACAAAAAATAAATTCAATTGTTTTTGTTCATAAATGGTTTATTGACTAACGAAATACCACTACTCACAAAATATGAGCATACTTTTGTTTTTGATATTTATTTTTATGTTTTTTTATATAAAAGTATATTTGTAAATAAAAATACAATCTGTTACGTTTTATCTAACATTGTGAAAATGTATTATAACATTTAAATTTAAGCTTTGAACAACAGTCACCAGAACTTTCTTAAGGTATAAATGATTAATTTGTCTTAACTATATTTACTATTAATTTATACCTTAAACAAGCTTTATCTTTATACGTTAAGTTTGGTTTTATGAGAGTGAAATTTTAAAATAATTTATAAGAAGTTAAACGCCGTAAGTCAATTTAGTATTTGCGTACTAAGACGAGACTTTTGACTTTTTAATGAGCTCTAGTTATCTGGATCTCTAGGAATTAACTACTTATTAAGTTATATCTAATACTAAAAATACCTAAATTGAAATTAACAAGATTTTTTATTAAGAACGTTTATTCAAATTTTTACACAATACTATCAATAATATGGGCAGTCCACTTCTTTTTAAAAAACTGTATGGACTTATTAGTGTACGTTCAGTATACTCGATAGTCTATACAATCATATAATTTAAAACTTTTACTATTTTTAAACGGAAAACTAAACTATACTAAAATTAGAAGTTTTAATTGCAAGATATTTTCTACAAAAGGGTTGATCATACCAATTCGATCATCAGACCACAAGCTTCGGTAGACTGATGATCGAATTGATATGATCAACCTTTTTGTTGAGCTTGTCCAGGCTTCTGCTCTGCAGACTTTCGCCGATGTTTTTGTTGAAGATATTTTCTTAGAACAAATTACTAAGGTTTACTTCTAAACTTATACTTTGAAATCCTGGCAGGTTTTATGCAAAAGCTAAAAACATATTTTGATTGATTGATTATTATTTAACAGCACTAAAAAAAAAAAAACAGATATTTACAACTTCTTTTTGTAATCTATAAGTATAAATAATTGTTAAAATTTATAAATCCAATAAAAAAATTATCTATAAATTGTAATGACAAATAGATCTGATTCATAACTATTCGTGATTGAAGGAAGACAACTACTTTTTTTTTTTCAAAATATTTTTAAAAATTCTAAATATCAAATAAAATATTTCAAGTTTGTTGTTATATATACCATTATTATTATATAAAAGAAACTGCTTAAATATTTTTTGTTGTTGTATATGTGTCAACTAGAAGATTTTTTAAAACCTAGAATGTTAATAAATCACATCCCACTTTTGGTAACTAAAGAATAAAAAAATACTGACTTAATGAAATCCTAAACAAATACAATTTGAAACTTTAATTCGACAAACATTAATAAAATAAAAACACTATAAAAAGTTCAACAACACGTAAAACGTAACAGTCTTTATACAGCTGTAACTTTTATTTAAATTTTAAAAGTTTACTAAAAACGTAGTAGACTTTCTCTTACTTTGCTTGATGATAATATTCAAAACTATTTGTATAAGTAGGCATCGAGTTGGATATTTTTTGTACTGTTTCGCAGCTTTTAGTGCACTTGAAATTACCGTTTGTAGCTTTTAAACTGGAAGGGAAGCCATCTAGAAATGACTTTAAATTAAAAAAATATAAGTCTTAAAATTTTATAAACTCAATTAGTTGAAACTATCAGTCCTGAGTATATATAGTAAGTTAGATTTATTTAAATTATGATCAGCGTTGTTTAATTTCCAACACCATTTAATTTTTTAGTTACACTATAAACTATTTTACAGGGTTGTAAACCTTAAAGGGTTATTACCAGGTATTCTTAACTTCTTTTTAAAGTTTTTAAAGATCAAGTATTTTGGTCCATTTTTAGTATAAAACAGGGTTTCCCCAACTTTTTTTCAAAAGGCGCACTTTCATAAAATTAAATAAGCTATGGCCCCCTCCAACCAGAATTCCCAAAAAGCTACCATTCAAAACGCCTAAGACCTTTTTTTGTTCTTCATCATCAACTCCAGAATATCTACTGTCAGTTTCAAATTATGGCCTTGTGGCTCTTCCTTTTACGGCTTGTGCCCTCCTAAATTTTCTACATTTTTCTATAATATCTAGTTCAAGTTTCAAAACTACCATTT
Organism: Thalia democratica; assembly: GCF_965202585.1. Classification (NCBI taxonomy): domain Eukaryota; kingdom Metazoa; phylum Chordata; class Thaliacea; order Salpida; family Salpidae; genus Thalia; species Thalia democratica. Next base: position 42,950,357 of record NC_139167.1, on the reverse strand, counting down.
TAACGCTTAAGACCTTTTTTTTTTGCTCTTATTCATCAACTCCAGAATATCTAGTGTAAATTTCAAATTATGACCTCATGGCCACTTTACTGCTTATGGCCCCCTAATTTTCTGTAATGTACCACTTAGTCCAGTTAGGGAAACCATGGTATAAAATTTAGTTTAATAAAAAAAGCTGCCTTAAATTGTACATCAACACTAAAAATATACTGTAAAGCTACTTAAAATGTGGTTTTTAAGGCCATAGGGGGGTAAGCCATGTTTTTTCCACAAATTGATCTTATTTTATAGAGTTTTATCTAAGCTTCAAGTTGATTTTTACCATTTCAAAAATTTAAAATTATTTTTTGAGATATGACCGGTCAAAGTCGGGCCGCATAATAGGTTCCTTATGGGGAGAGAAAACTAAAACAGCAAAAAAAGACTTTTTTTTTTTAAAGTATCTCCTCCTAAATTTTTCGAGCAATCTTTTTCAAACTTTAACTGTCTAATCTTTATACAATAACAAAATACGTTTTTTAGACTTTAAAAATTTTTTAGTAAAAATATTTAAAGAAATAAAGACTTTTTTTTATAATTTTATTTGACTAATTTTTAATTTACAAAATTATTAAAATTCATAATAGACGTTTTCCTCTTATAATGTAAGGAAAATTTCCTGAAAATTTGAAGAAGGTTGCTTGAAAAATGAAGGAGGAGATATATTTTTACTAGTTTTTTAAATTTCCAAGAAAATTTACCCCAAAAAGTTTGTGGTCCATACGTTTGTATCGAAAACTTTTTACAAAAAATCATATATCTCAAAAATTTATTGATATTTTTGAATTCTATAAAAACTGGCTTATAGTTTGTACTTAAAAACTTTCAAATTTAAGCCAAAGTTATTTTTTGTAAAAAAATGTGTTTCCTATGGCCTAAATAAAAAAGGTTTTAATGATAACATTTTTATATGTTATTGAAATTTAACTACTTTACATACAAAAAATCCAGATTTTTTACCTAAATTACCAAATTCAAGGTTTTTATAGAGTTTCAGGTATTTTTGCAACCATAATTTTAGTTTAACTCAAAATATTAATCAATACATAGTTTAAAAAACACAACTACAGCAATATTTAAAACTTTAATCAGCTTAAGTGTTTTTCTTTACATTGAAATTAAACTAGTAACCTTTCTAAAATAAACATCACTTTTTTCAATAGATAAAGCCTTCAGTTTTACATACCACGGTAGTTTTTTTTTTTGATTTTCCACAGGCCGTGCTAGTCTGGGTACTAGGATTTTATGTTTACTTATATTATACGTGATAGAAAATTTTGTTCCAGTTCAAGATACATGTCTTAAATAAAAAGGCAAAATTAATATCTTTTGGAAAGGATTGTAATGAGTTGAAATTGTCGCATTTTGATTAGATGACTATAAAGCTTTTGACTCAAAAAATTAAAACGCTTTACTACTTGTATAGTTTAAAAATACTTTTCAGTTGGATAATTTAAAGCACATTTTTTAGTAGTTTACTTAAATAGTTGATAATTAGCTTAAATTGATTTATAGGGAAATGACTTAATGTTAATAGCTTTTGAATACTAATAAGAAGCTATTGAAACGTTTTTATTTAATTAAAAATAAATAAACAAATATTTCCAAGTTTCAAGATGTTGTATAAGTCATATCGAAAACAAAGATGCAAAAAATTGTATTTCTAAGTTCATTACTTTTTCATTTATACAAAACTTGGTAGTGTGTTGAGCTATAAATTTTATTTGAAAAAATATATCAGAAGAAATAATTATGACAAATTAAAAGGTTTTGTTGGTTAAGTATATATTTATAAAAAACTTGAACTGTTGGTTTTCATAAACCATACAACTAAAACAAGACTAATAAAAAGTTAAAATTACTGTACATTTTATATACAGGGTTGTCAAGGGTTTTTTGTAAATTTCTTCGATGTTTACAATACAAGTTTTTTGGTCATTCTTAGTATAAAATTAAATTAGGTGAAAAAAATCTGTTTTAAATAGTTAACAACATTGAAAAGATATTGTAAAGTCACTTTGAATGTGTTATTATTGAAAAAAAATTAACTAACACAAGACCTTTTTGTATCTATAATAGAGTTTTTGTATCTAGTCGAAATTAAGTTACTTTAGACGTAAAAGTTGTTTAAAATTCCTGGTTTTTTGTTCAAAATTTTACGTGTTTTCTAATGTTCTCAATTCCTGAATTTTTCAGCTTTTTTTTGCCTAATATGTAAAATTCAAGGTTTTTTTGCAACTCTGCGTTTTAAAATAAATACAAATACATTTGATATGTACAACTTAGAAAAAAACTATTAAAAAATAATTTCATTAGCAGTGTACGTTTAATTATATAAATAACTTTTTATAAGTTGTCTATATTTAAATCATAACTAAAATTAGCCTGAGTTGATAAGAGTCAAATCATACAGTATTCAAAAAAAAATTTGCTGTATAATATTTCATTACTAACTAAAATAATGTTGTTGGATCTTATTGATTGTTACTGTAAAAAAAAGATAGTTGCGTTCAAACCCAGTCCTTGTTTATTAAGCACTATTGTAATTGATTTTTTTAAATATTATTTACATAAACTGTTGACATTTACAGTTATGTAGTACTATTTATCACATCAAAGTTTTTAAGGAAATTAATGTTAGTAGTAGCATAAAATCAATATGATTGCTAGAAAAATAATTAAGGCTATAGGGGTACGACTTGTTTTTTATAAATTAATCTTATTTTATAGAGTTTTATCTTAGCTAACAGATAACTTATACAGCTTAAAAAAATTCAAAGTAACTTCTAAGATAAAGAGAATAAAATTGTGTTAGTTCATTAGTAAATAAAGAAGCCTATTTTATTATAATATCTTTATTCCCCTTTAATTTTAAAAAACTTTCTTAAATTTTTTACAATTAGTCCATTGCTAATATCTATTAAATGGTTCATCTTTAAAAGAATTGATAAAAAAACTATCTTTTTGGTTTTTTATCAAAAATCTCAACTAGTAAAAATTTTCAATTTCTAAAATGACGATTTAAACTATAAACTTTGAATACATTTAAACGATTTAAAGAATATATCCGGAAAATTTAAGTATTAAACTCAAAATGTAAAAAGCATGTAGCCCCTAAATGAACTTTCCAGAAAACAGAAATTAACAGTAAATATTTTTGTATTGCAATTTAGTTTTATTACTACATTTCAAAAATTAATTGAAATTTTACTATTCTATCAAAACTGACTTATGGTTCATACTTTAAGGTTTAAATAAAAGGTATTTTTTTTCTAAACAGACTAGACCTACGGATTTGAGAAACTTAAGCCACAAGCAGAGAATCGAACTCATGTTAGGGGTTTTAACTCTAAACTCATAATAAAGTAGCATGGTCTTGGACTTTCACTTTAGCTTTTTATCTTGTACAGACAAAAACGACAATGTTTTAATTTAAAAACTATATAAAAAAAGTTTAATTTCAACTTCGTTATGCAATACTACAATGTTAGGATAAAACTAAAGTTTAAGATTTTAAAATTAACATTACCACATAATCATACAAACATAGACATATCTAAATTAATATTTTTTTTAGTTTTATACACTTGGTGCTAATATAAAAACACTTTTTTATACCCTAACGTGGTGAAACGTCACTTCATATGTTATATTGCTTAAGAGTTAAGAAAACTGAATTATAACTAATAACTATTAAAATTAAGTGATAAAAGTCATTATTACTATTATTATTATTTCGGGTAGCTGTCTAAATTGCACGAAGATACTTTTGCACGAAGACATGTTTGCATAAGCAGACAATTTTGCACGACTTAAACTTTTATTTATTTATTTTTTTATTTTTTTATTAATTTTTTTTTTTGTAAGTTTTTATACTGTTACTATCACTGTTATCCATAACCCTTACCCTCGGTCGGTAAGTTTATTTTTTTAATTTTTTTTTTTTTACTATCACTGTTACCCCTAACCCTTACCCTTGGTAGATTTTATTTTACTTTCTTTTTTATATAATTTTTATTAGTAATCTTTTATTTACTATCACTGTTACCCCTAACCCTTAACCTCGGTCAGTAACTTTTTTTTTTTCACTAAATAAATTTTTTGTTTTTTTTTTCTGTTAACTTTTACTCTCGTGCACAAATGTAACTCGTGCAAAATTTACCCTTAGTGCAAAATCGTCTTCATGCAATTTTGTGCCCTCGTGCAAATTTAGCTTCGTGCAATTTTGTTTTTGTGCAATTTAGTAAACTCGTGCAATTTAGACCCGTTTCCTATTATTACAGTGTATTGAATTATTAGGCATATCTCTGAAAGTTTTCTGTAAACATTTGTGTGTAGTTGGTTTGATACTTGCTTTACTTCAGTGTCCAGAAACGGTAGTTTACCGTCTCTGATTTTACCGCTTTTAAAGAAGAACTTACAAAAATTAATACTTATCACTTAAGAATCAGTATCAAAAAAGTTTTATAGAGTCAAAAATCAACAAATTTGGTTAAATTCTTAAAATCGACAACTCAACATTCAAAACTAAAAGATTAACACGAAAAATTACAAGACAGACATCGAAAATTTCCCTCTTTCACAACACGTTGGTAAGTGTTTATTACAATTCCAAAAACGATTAGCATCTGTATTTTAAAGACACAACATTGTTATTAAACCGGCCTACACCAGCAAAAATGTTTCTGATTATTTCAGCAACAAAAGTAGATGCTCGGAAATATTTGATGCGATTGTCATTTATAAATATATCTGCTTTGCATATCAGAGTATCTCCTACATAGGAGAGACATCATTACAAGTCTTCCAAAAAATTACAGACCACTACAGAAAATATAAAAAGAGCGCAATATTCGACCATATTTTCAATTGCACACGCTGTCAAAACTCTGACATAGTTTGAAACTATTAAGTTTTGAAACGATGTAAACAAAGCGAACTCTACAGCCATGAATCAATATTTAGGGTTGACACAGATCATGCTGAAAAATTTTCCTGCCTCTTTCTAAATCGAATTCTTAATTAAAACCGATTCAAAAATACATAAAAAAAGACTTGAAATTATTTAAAGTTTTTAATCTTAATTTTATATAGTTCTTTTGATTTGATAATACAACTTCCATTACACCATTTAAAGCTATTTAAACCATCTGTGTACAATCGATATATTTGCAATAAACTGCTCTATCAAAAAAATACTTGTATCTTTACCACATAGTTAATACACACGTGAGATCATGAAAAATTTAAATCTATTCCAAAAATTCAACTAGACCCTGAAAAAAAGAAGAATTGCAAAAGAATTCTTTTTTAGAAAACAACATAAGTAAAATGCAGTATTTAGTGATGATGGTTAACTTTCTTATTAAGGACACTGGAAGGTCAAGCTTCAACTTTACAAGCTGGTCTTACTTTTTAGAGTTTAATCTAAGCTAGAAAATTATTACTTCTTAGCAAAATTCAAAGTAACTTTTATGATATAAACAGTCAAAGTCGGTGACCTCAATTGGTTACTTATAGAAGGCGCAAACCAAAAACATGAAAATAGACTATTTCACCGAACATCTACCTTCTTCTTCATTATTTATCAATCTTAAGCAAATTTTCACAGTAAGTTCATGATTAATATTCAAACTTATTGATGTAGAATTTTTTTTTTATCTAAAAAAATAAAAAATTATTACAAAAACTACCTTTTTTTTAATCTAAATTTTCTTTAAATATTTTTTTGAAATCGCAACATTCCAAATACTTTAAACTATAAAAGAAATACCTCATGAAAATTTGATTTTTTTAGCCTGAAAAATGAAGGAGAAGATAGACTTTTAGAGATACTCTAAACTTACAAGAAAATTGACGATAAAACATTTCAGTCAATACGTTTGTTCTGGACTTTTTACAAAATCGTCAATTTTTAAAGAATTAATTACTGTTTTTTGCTCTATAAAAACTGGCTTGTAATTTATACCTTAAGCTTCCATGTAAGAGCCAGTCTATATTTTAAAAAAAAATGTTGAACCTCCTCCAATACCCTTAAGAGCATGCTGCTCTGCTTATATAAAATTTCTTGACTTTTTCTGATTTTTCCCGACTTTTGTCTTTTTTTTGTTTTTCCTAATTTTGTGGCAACCCTAATGTTGATTGAGGAAGAACAGCCTAAGTTAAATACGCAAATAGCATGGAAAAGCAAAATTATTAACAATTTATTAATTACAGAGTTGCTAAATTTTTTGAGAAATTTCTTCCAGGTTTTAAAAAGTACATGTTTTTGGGTATTTTTTAGTTTAAAGCTAAGTTTAAGGCTAAAAACTGTGCTAAGTAGTATAACAACATTAAAAAGATACTGTAAGGCTTATATGTTTTTTTTTTAATAAAAAAAATTTTTGATGATGACAAACTTTTTTAATCTATATGGTAGATTTTTCGTGTCAAATTAAAATTTTACTACTTAACATGTAAAAATTGTCTAAAATTCCAGGTTTTTTAGTGATTTTTGTTCAAAATTCTAGTTTTTTTATTCAAAATTTCTCAATTTCCATTTTTTTTAGCCTAAATTGTCAAATTCCAGGTTTTTCCAGGATTCCAGGTTTTTTGGTACCCTGTAATTAACATATCTTAACTTAAGTTTTACTTGCAAAACTCTAAAACTTGAATTTATTTAAATTTATTTATAGGTCATAATTTATACTCATTTTTAAAACTATTTTACTAATCAAATAATTTCAAATTCGTTTAACATTTATCACTTGAAAATTAAACTAGTATAGTTTTAAAAACGTTTGTTTAATAAGTAAATATAAACAAAATGAGCAATCTCTACATACTTAGTTGCAAATGGTATATAAGTACGTTTAAAAATCTTCCTATGACAGTCCATATAATTCAATAGGCTATTCAAAATAAATTAACAATTGAGAACTCCGCTAAAACAGTTTTTAGATACCACTATATAATAATTAAATAACTAACTTGAATTAATAAAATAAATAAAGTAGTTCAAGTTACAGTAGAAAAACTGTACAAGACTTGAACTCGTAAAAAAAACTTTTTATAAACTTAAATTTAGCAAAATATAATTTTTGTTTTAATTTAACAAACCATAGTTATATCATGTTTAAAGTGTCTCTATACTTTTTAGAATTGTAGTATCAAACTGATAAGTAAGTACTAAAAACCTATACAACTTAAACCGTTATGTTTATTAAATTAGCAGTTTAAGTAAGAATTTTTTATATCAAAAGGGCTACTACTTTGAACAAAAGTACTAACTTGATTTATTGTTATTAGTATTGTTTTTCTTTCCACTTAAAGTTCTAGATAACTTTCTTCTAAGCTTAGATATAGAGTTCTTTTGTTTGTCTTTAGGTAGAGGATTTTGATCTTGAAAGCTAGATTCGGAGTAAGAACAACATCTTGATGATTTTTGATTTTTTGCTTAAGAAATTATTTTGTTTTATTTAAGAAATCAGTGTATATTAAGTTTTTATTTTATTCAAACTTTACTGCTTTAAAAGACTAAAGACATTTCTCACAAATTTTTTAATTGATTTTTTTTTACAAGTATCAAGAAAAAAGTATTATAGCCTAAATGGTACATAAAAAAAATTGTTTATTAAAATTTTTATGATAAAGCTATCAGTTGCTTTTAGTTCAAAATAACTTTTAAGATGTAAGCTATCAAAATTGGAGATTTTAATTTAGAGGTTAATTTGAAAGGCAAAAAATAATAAAGCTAAAAAATAAAATAAGTTTATAAAATAAGATCAGTTTTGCAAAATCAAAGTAGTGATTCCTCTAGATATAAAATTTTAATAATATTTTGTCATATATAATACTAAGTAAAATAAAAAAGTCTTACAGCATAAAACAACATTTTTAGGAATATTAGAATTCACTGGAGTATTTATTTTGTATGGAAAGTTACAAAGTCCAATGTTGCTACATTTCTCAGTAGACATTTCCGAAACAGTAAGGCTTGGTTTCCTTGAACGAGAAGACCTTTAAATTAAGCATTACTTATTTAATTATTGTAAACAAGCATTTTCCTAATAAAAATTCACAAAAAAATGTGTTATACAATAGTTTTGTATAGTAGTTATTTAATTTACGTTTAGGGATATCGTATAAAATTGCGTATATATTTATTGATGATTATACCCTTAAAAAAAAGATCAAAATGAAACAATTAAATAACTTATTAAGTCGAACTAATTACTAACTAATAGCACTAAACTTCCATGTAAAAAATAAGAATTTGACAAAGACAGAGAAACTATAAATACTTCGAAAAATAAGAGATAGATAAATATTGAATTTATGTATAGAAATATGGACAAGCCTATAGAAATTAACTTATTAAAGTAAGAACTAGTTTTATTCACATTATATAATAACAATAAAGTAACATATAAAAAGTATAAATTTGCAAAAATAACAATGCAAATACCTTCAGGCTCAGTCAAACTGTGTTACTAAACACAGATAAATGTCTTTGTTTTCATAAACTATATACTTTTAATATTATTTATAATATAGAAAAACAACTAATGTTCGAATCGTTTACTTAGTTTCAATGTTTAGCACATATCTTCAGAACAAAATAAAGTACAAAGCAAAAATTTTAAAGTTTTAATATTATATATATATATTTATTTATTTATTACTGCAGGTATTGTAAGCTAATATTTTTGTTTTATCATTGGAGTCACTTATAATAAAAAACAATATCACCAAAATAGTTAGTCTATTTTTTATTATTAAAAAACTTGAATATATTTTCTATTACAAACATATAAAAAGATTGACTGCTCTGCAAAGTTGGGTTATTGTAGTAGTGGTACATAATAGAAGTATTTCGAGCAGGTGAATCAAAAAAACTATTTACACTAGGACACATTGAACTTCTATAAACATTATGGTTGTGGTTACCCTCCGAACTACTAACTCCGTTTTTACGCGCTGTAAAAAAGATAAAATTAATCAGTTATTATTAGAAAATATAAAATAATTCGTTATTTAGAAATTATGTATTAGACAGTAGAACTAAATTAAAACTATATTATATTTATTTTAACTAACTTATTAAAAATATGTTAAGTTAATGTGTACTTACATATAAACTTATATAATTTAATACTGAAATCTTAACTTAATTTAAAGATTGTAAGCATTACCTGCTTGTTCCGAGAGACTTAAAAAATGTGTTTTTTACTCTAACTTAAAACTATATAAAGCCAAGCGCGGCTTGAAAGGGGAGTTTTTGAGTTTTATAAATATTCTTGCGTAGAGTTTTTAAACTTTTATCGCAGTTTTTGAATATTCTTGAGTATAATGTTAAAACTCTCGTCGTAGTATAGTTAAGCGTCGAAGATTTTTATTTAAAGCGAATGCACTTTGAATTCAAAAGTTCATTCACTTATCGTTCGGGCTAACTATCATTGTCGGCAAGAATAGTTACTGTTTTAGCAAACACTTTTTTGTTTTAGCAGGCACTTTTTAAATTCTTTGTGAACGAGATTTTTTTGTTTTGAGAATCATGTATTGTTTGACTTAGTAAAAACAAGACCAATAGAAACGTTTACCAGAACGTGTTACGGTCTAGTTGTGAATGTCACCTAGATTGTATCTTAGCTATTTTACGCGTTCAGCTTTCGTTGTTTTTGGCGACTGTTACTCACCATTGTAGTCCACTGACTTCAGTTAACCGCTGAGAAATATAAGCAAGTGTATCTCAATACACTTTTTGGCATTCGTTGATCGCTTACAACCGTTTTTTCGAGCATTACATTTCTACGGTTGGTCAATTGACCCCTGTACGAACCGTCGAAAAACTAACGCAGGTGTATATTGGTTTGTATCAATTTCCAGCTTTCTTTGTTTCTCGAGTAAAATCTTTTATAATAGTTCAAGCAAAACGGAATTTTAGACGCTTTAGGTCCTAGCTTTGCTGTGACTTGCAGTGTGAGTGTTTTTTTTATTGCTTTATTTTAATTGTAAATTAAATTTTGAGTCCTGAGAGTCGGTAGAACGTAGTTAAGTAAATTTTATATTTTATTCTATTTTAAGATCATATAGTGTTATAAACGTTAAATTCTTTAAGACTAAATAAAAAAATTACTTTCTAGTCTATGTTAAGATTATATATCACGTTATATATAAGAATCACTATATACTAAGTTTAATTATTACCAAATGACTTAGAAGTTAGTAGAATCAGAGGAGTATAAGACTAAAAAATATAAAAGTCATAACAAACTAAAACTAGCTGAAAATTTAAAGGGTAACTTTACCACCTTGGTAATAAAAATTATTTGTTATACTGGTATAACCAAAAAAAATGTGGATTACTTGACTTAATAAACAGCATTATTAAAAAAATTATAATTTCATTAACCTAACTAATACTGATATTAAATGATACTTAGAATTACTTATAAATACTATGCAATTGGTGGTTATATTTTATATTTAAGAACAATTGCATAAATAACATATATAAAGAACCATATTAAATATAAAAAACTTTACGCTTAAGAAATTACTTTGAATTTTATTATAACATTAAACACAATTTAAATATAAGAGAATTGTGCTTTGAGAATATTAAAATTTAAATAAGAATTAACTGCTTGAACTTAAAATGAAAAATTACTTTTGAGAAAAAAACATTCTTGAAAAAAAAATTAAACAAAACAATCAAACAATATAAATATCTATTTCTAGAAACTACATGTTAACAACAGCTAAGTGATGGCTAGAAACCCTCCTAGCTCCAACTGATGAGTATTTATATATGGCTGTAGTTTGCGGAAGCAAAGTTGCATCACTGAATCTCGTGACGCTTGGATAAACAAGAGTTTTCTCAAAACTTTTCATTAAATCAAAACGGTTATCAAATGCAGTTTGATATCCGGTTACACTGGTACATAATATTTTGATATTAATTACTACAACTTAATCGCTGGTATGTATAATTATTATATGTTTTAGTTTTTAGAAGACAAGTAAAGAGATCTCAACTACTAGAGGATAATCTGTATATTAATTCTTTCAAGACTTTAGTATGCAAACTAAGTTTCGGTCAAAGACCTCGTCAGTGCTTACATAAAAAATCTAAAAAGATATGTAACAGTCATGGAAAATAGTTTTAAACAATTGAATAAAAAGAAATTTTTACTTATAAACAAAACAAATAATTTTTTAATCTTAAATTTATTGTAAAGTTTAAATCTTAGTTAAGTTTCGAATCCAATATAATAATATAAACAATTATAAGAACCGTTTTTTTTATTTTTTCCAGTGTCCAAGAAAATGAGAACTTCTTTGTTCAGACAATAAATAATAATAAATAAGTATAACAAAATTATTGTAAAAAATACAATATTGCTTCTACTGTCTTAAAAATGAACAAATAACACGCTTTCAATTCACTAGTACTTTCGTTTATTAAAAAATTATCAAGCGATAAACGGTTGAAATTATAAAAACACAATTAATAGTAACTAATTTATAAAGTAAACAAAATTAAATAAAAGTTGAACTTAAACTTTTGGGCTATATAAATTCATAAAAATTTCATATTATCAAACAATTAATTGTCATACAAAATTTTTAAAAACTAAGATTCTACTAACTAACAACTCATACATGCATACAAGTAAACAAGCCAAAGCACAATGTAGAAAAATGCTCTTTTCATAAAAATCCAAAAATACCAAGTTCTAAAATATTAAATCTTCATAAATTGTTTTATTTAAGTTAATTTTTGCATTTAAACTTTTTATCCATAAACTTTCTTTGTAGTCTAAATTTTGAAATTCTGGTTGTTCTAAAAACATTATTTTGTAGGCATTGTTCAATCCTATATTTTTAGTATCATTATGATGATTCTCAAAGTAGTGTTTAAATAATGCAGATTCGTCTCCTTTACCAACCAAGTTAAAATTTCTTTGGAATTTTTTCCAGTTGTTTCTATGTGCATTCCAGTATGCAAGTACTGCAAATACTTTGTGGGTTTTTGGCTTTGCCAATATGGTGGATTATTTCGCAGTCTATTTTATAATCAATGTTGTTACTTTTTAATTTCCAGATTTATTTTGATATTTCCGTGCCGTTTTCATTGTAGTTTTTGAAATCATTGATATGGTTGTTCCAATCTTTTTTTGAAAGTCCCACCCGTTGAGCCCAAATAATTTGTTGTTTCGTTTTCTGATCTGATTGTTCCTTATATATGACATTTTCAACTAAGCAATTGTTATTGAGAGGACAATTATTTTTTGTTAGACAGTTTCAAAGTGTTTCGTTTTGTTCATTGTTTTTTTTTTAAGTATTTTCAATTATGTTTTTGGATTAATTTCTTAATATTGCTCATGCAGTTGTATGAAATTTTACAATTATTTCTATTTATCATTTTGTTTAACTTGTGATCTTCTTTTAAATATCTATCTATTAGTTGCAGAAAAGCTTTACCTATATTGTTTCTTACTGACTGGCAAAATTCTTACTTAATAGTTTTTACTTTTGAAAACACTGCTTTATATTGCCCAAAACTAATTTAAAATAACCTAAGGAATAGAGCTTTAACCTAATTTTAGTTATTATGATTAATCAACCAATAAGGAAGTTATGTAGTGATGAAGTTGGACAACGAATAAAGCCAAATATACCATCTCATATAGGTTTATAACTATTGTTAATTTTCTTGCTAAGTTTTTTTGCTTAAATTTTTGATATTCGAAATTTTTGTAATATCTAAGTTTAGCCAATATAGCTGGAGCTGTAATAGAGCAGAAAAAAATTCAACGCAAAAAATTCATATAAAAGAAAAACATAGAGCTAAGCTTCACATAAGTTTAAATAAGTCTATTTCGGAAGTACTTGCTTAAAAGTCATGAAAATTCGCGTTTTTTAAACACTAAAAGGTCTATGACAAAACTTCAAGTTGATCTATACAGGAATTATGATATCACGCCTAAAAAACGAAATAATAAATATAAATTATAAACCACTTGTTTAATATTTACGAAAATTCGTTACTTGTAATTTAAGTCAACACATGTTGTTATTATGATGCCATAGCAAAGAAGAAAATATTACCAGGGTTGCCACTCTTTGAATAAACAAAAATGGCCTAAGTCATCCTGATTTTTTTTCAAATACAGTTTTTTTTTTGTCTCTGGCGTCAACTAATTATACCTCATGTTAATTTTTCTTATTAATAATTAAAAGATAGGTTGTATGTGTGTGCTTCAGTGTATGATTGATTTTTATGATAAATATCAATTTTAGATTTATAACAAAAACTACAACATTATATTACTAAGAATAATGAAGAGCTAGCAGCAAAGATAAAAAAAAACTTTCTATAAGCATTTAATTATCAATAAAAACTATGTTCTGGAAGAAAATTTGGTAAACAAAATATTGAAATTGGATCAGCTAATTCTCATTCTAGATCTAGATAAAAAATTGCCCTGAGATTTTTATAAAAATCAAAACTGCCCTGAGTCATCCTGAGATTTTCTAGAATTTAAAATTACCCTATGTTTCTTTGATTAACCTGAGTGTGTGGCAATCCTGTATTACGTTCAAGCTTTTTATTTCAAAACTACTCTTTCGCTACTTATGAAATCTTATATACGTCTTTTAAAGGTCTTTATTTAATGAATTAAAGTCTGAATTAAATTTGATACTATAAAAATAAATTGTTATTCTATTTTCAATCTTATACATATGTCATAGGGTTAATATTAAATGTGTTAATTGCTTCTACTTTTTTGTTAAAATTATTTATTTTTGCTTGAAAAAATAATTAATAAAAATGATGAAAAGAAGTTCATGTGCTTTAATAAATTATAAATGTAACAAACATTGGGACACAAAAACACGCCTAAAAGTTATGGCAACTCTGCTAGTAACCTAAAATTTGTGATGATGTTCTTAAGACCTTAAACTAATAAGAGATTATATGTTTTGATATTTATTCTAATGCATTTAAGGATAACAGAGTTTTAACCACTATTGTATAACTACTGTTACGTTAATACATAAATTTTAAACTAGGAATTTTTTTGTTATTAATCTGAAGCACACCCCCTACCAACACCACCATGCACTGACACTGTTTCCTAGTAAACTTAAAAATAAATCCAGGGTTAAAAAACAAAAACTTAGGGTAAAATTTTAGGGGTTAGGGTAACAGTGTTTAGGGTTAGGGGGTAACAGCAGGATTGCCAAATGTTTTTGGGGAATATTTTCCTGGTGTTCAAAACTTTCTTCAGGTTTTTAAAAGTACACACTTTTGAGTCTATTTTTAATTTAAAGTTAAGTTTAAGGTATAAAACTGTGTTAAATAGTATTAAAACATTAAAATATACTGTAAAGCTACTTTAAATGTGTTTTTTACTAATATAAATATTTTATAATGATTTTTTTTTTCATGTATATGATGTATTTTTTGTGTTGAATAGAAATTTTACTACTTAACATGTAAAAATTGTTTAAAATTCCAGGTTTTTTAGTTATATTTGTTCAAAATTTTAGGTTTTTCAAGGTATTTTTTCAAAAGTTCTCAATTTTCAGGTTTTTCCAGGATTCCAGGTTTATGGCAACCCTGTAACAGTGATAGTAGAAAAAATAAAATAATAAACAAATTATTCAATTCAGGGTGGCCACTAGGGTGCATCTGTTGCCCATTAAAAATGAAAATTCTAGATTTTCGCTTAGTCCATTTTGTGTAAGCGGGAAATCACATAAACAAACAGAACAAAAAAAAAAAAACTTCCTAGCTGTTAGAGCTAATTACATTTAAAAATTAATATAGGTATATTTGGAAAAGGTCAAACTTAATTTTTTTAATACTTCTTTCAATTTTTTATTATATAACTTTGAGAGTATATTAAAACTTATTTAAAAGATGATTTTTAAACATTTATTCAGATCATTATCGTTTAAAAAGAATAACCACAAATACTCGTTGACTATTGAATTTTTTTATTATAAGCAAACGTAAAACATATCACAATAATTTCTCTATTGAACTAGCCATAAATCTGTGGTATTGTACTTGTTTCCTATCCTCCTCGATAGATTATATATTGTCTCGATACGTGTCTTCATTTCTCGACAAAGTTACAAAATCGCTGGACAATTTACTATCTCTTTTGACAGCGTCATTGACTACACTCATGTAATTTACTTTTTTTTTCCTCTTAGTAGTCTTTGTCGCTAGCCCATTGTTCTGGCGGTTTAATAAAAAATAAATGACTGCAGTCTAGGATTAAAAAAAGAGCATGGAAATACTTCCAACTAAGTCTGCTAAATATCGCTTCTCATTAAACCAAACAGGACGAATAGGTAACTCATTGTTTTTTTCTAAATGTTTGGGGCCTTTCCTGATTTATCTGATGATTTAAAGCATCAGCAACCTTAGCTTTGACTGATTTATTGGTATAAACATCAAACAAACTTAAAGAAACAAGTTCTTCAACAAGATACCAGAGATAGTTTTTCATAGCACTTAACGCAGAGGTTGCACATATCTTATCAGTACTTCTGTATTTATGAAGTGTGATTAACAGACCAAAGTCATTGTTATGAGCTGTTGAAGCTACAGTGCAATTGATCCAATAGAGAAGGTAGCAGTTTATGCAAAAAATGTCAAAACGTTTTAGTTTTCTTAAAAAAGTGGTGTCTAAAATTGTTTTCAATGAGTTCTGTTGTGAAAACAAAACTATTTTAAGAGCGTAAACTACTTTGCTCGTTCATCTAGCTTTAGAAACACCTCCAGGATGTTGAAGAACGAAACCTTGCGAGGGCTGAAGTCCAATGTAAATTAAGGCTAGTTTGACAACCTCTTTATAATCATCTCGCAGACAAGGCAATTGAAAACTTTGATATTTTTGACAAATTTCAGAAGAAATTTATTAATTAAAAAAAAAATTCCATCAAAGTGTTGCAAGATATTTTGCAATTTTTTTTTAATTTTTTGAAGAGTTTTATCTTAGGTGTTTTTGATTTTACTATGGCTAAAGAACTGAAAACTTTATTTAGTAGCAGCTCTGGTACACGATGCCTGCAAGATAGCTAAAATATTGGGCTACCAAGACTTTTTGGAATGTCATATTATTTTCCTGTATTAGAGTTAGTAGTGTCAAAAACCATACTATGAATGCTATTAATACAGTTCCATTCTTGAAAAAGACCCATCACTTTATTACAAACTGCTTTCCACAAATATTTTTCAAGTTCACTCCTAATGAAAAAACTCCTAAAAGCTTATGCTGTTTTCCTGATACAGAAACAGACAGCGTTTTTCCGTTGAACTACCATCCAATGTTTGACTAGTTTTGTTGCCCCAGGTTTTTTGGAGCAGTCCAGTTTTTCTTAATAGTGAATAAATTTTTAAAAATTATTTTGTTATAATGTTTTCCAGTATATAAACAACTTAAATTAACAGAATCTTTATTCCCGCCACCTATTTCTATTAAAACAGAAGCAGTTGTAGATAATTCAGCCGGAGTAATTCTAGTTCTTCTTATAGCACTAACTAACACGTCGTCTATAAGAAAGTCTTCAGGTAAAAATAGTGATGTACCTTTTTTGACAATACTCTTTTGCGATCGTTTCTTAGGATGCTCGTTAATTGATTCCACTTCTAATTCTGAATTGCAAGAATCATCATCATGGGAAATGTCAGAAGTTTCTTGACCTTGCAGCACCACTGATGAGCTAGAGCAAGATTGTTCTGAGACTTTCTTGGCTATCTTCTCCTCGCGTTTCTCAATTTTCTTGATGCTTGATTTTTCTAAACAACTATAATAAGCTTTTCTGTCAGTTTTCATGCTTTGAAGAAACTGCAAGTCGATTTCGATGTTGTTTTTTTCTTCTTGAGATAGAAAAGGATTTTGTAGCTTTTGTTTTATTTTCTTCTCACAATCTTTTGTCCTTAGGAGTATGGTTTTGTTTATTTCTATTTTGCCTTTAATACCTTTAACTAATGACGAGTGGTGTGATAGTACCTTTTCAAAATTATAACAAAATGCACCAAAACTTTTTGCATCAACATTTGTCTTTTTTTAATGTTCTGTGTCTTCTTCTAAAACAATTTTTAAAGCTTGATGTTCTAATGCATATAATTTTGACCCTTTCATTTTATCTCTCGGTTGTTGTTTATTTGATTCATAACAAAGCAGTACTTGCTAATAAGTTTGACAGTTATTCTTAGATAGGGCCGACCTGGTGATGTGCCATAAAAACGTTGATATGAATCCTGTGTCTGAAATTCATCATTATCTATTTATATTAGAAAATCTAAACCGAACTGTTCTGAGTTATCTTGAGTTTACTAATTGTGTGCTAACCCTCTGACATTAACTAAATAAATTAGAATGAATCAATTTATTTTTTGATAAAGCCATTTTTGTTGGTATATTTTCGTAGGTCCTTTTTTAAGAAACCATTAATACCACTACTCTTTTATATTTCAATAGGTCAATTTTGAGTCATTTTGTTCAATTTGACATTCAACCAAATAAAATGCACTTGTACTGCACGAACACAAGGAGGTTGCAACTATTTACTTCACAAAAAGTAAATTTCATATATCTTGTAGAAGATAAATTTTGAATAAAGTAGCCTTTTAATTGCTGTATTAGTTTGCTTCTACTATAAGAAACCAATGAAATTACTAACTTAGGTTGTTCATATTTTTTAAAATAAGCTTGTTATTAAATTACTGTAATAAGGAACTTATAGTTTGAACAAAATTCTATAAAGTATAGCAAACTTGAAAAAAAAAGTTCCCCCTTGTTTATCTTCGAAAAAAATGATATAAAGCAAAATTTTCATAAGTAATTAGCTCCAACAGGCTTAAAACTAGGAAGCTTTTTTTTTGTGCTGTCTATTTATGTGATTTCCCACCTACAAAAATAGACTAGGCGAAATTTTAAGGTCAGGGCAACGGATGAACCCTAGTGACCACTGATTTTTAAGAAACTCTTTTCAGGCTTTTTGAATTTCTTCAAGATTTTTAAAAGTACACGTTTGGGTCTATTTTTTGTTTAAAGTTTAGTTTAAGGTAATAAAATTTGTTAAATAGTTTAACTACATCGAGAAAATATTGTAAAGCTAATTTAAATTATTTTTTAATAAAAAAACTTTGATGAAGACAAATTTTTTATCTACATGATAGATTTTTTGTTCAAGTTGAATTATACTTACTTAACATATAAAAATTGTTTAAAATTCTAAGATTTCCAGTTTTTTTTTTTTTTTTAATTTCTCAAATTTTAAGTTTTTCCAGTATTCCAGGTTAAGTGACCACCCTGTTGTTTGAAAAAATAATATATTTATATATAAACAACCGACCAAGGGTAAAGGTTAGGGGTAACAAGAATAGTAAAAAAATAGTAGTTAAATAAAAAAATATAAAATAAAAACTGAAAACCGACCAAGGGTAAGGGGTAACAGTGATAGTAAAAAATAAAAGAAAACAACTAAAAAATTAATTAACACAATAATAATAAAACTTATGAACGAGAATAAGGGTTAATGGTAACAGTGAGAGCTAACAATAACAAAAAACTAAAAAAAATATTAATAAAATAATTAAATTTCAATAAGTAATTTTTATTGAACAACAAAAAAAAAACGCTCAAAATAATAGGTCCTAAAAACTGATGAACAAAAAAACTTTTTGATTATTGAATTGGATATTTTTAACATCTTGTCCAGGACAAAGCGAAAAGGACTTAAAAAACAGCTTGGCTATTTTAAAAATCTTTAAAAAACATACAAAAAAGTTTCAATCGAATAAAAGTGTCTTATTGCAAAAGTGACCCTTGATGCAAAAGTGTCTTTGAGCAAAAGTACCCCTACGTGCATTTTTGACACCTACCCTTTAAAAATATATTATTTTAAAACCAAAAAAAAAAAAGCTACATACATGAGATCTCAGTTAATTTTTTTTATATGATTATAAGTTATTTTAATAAGCTTGTATTTTCGTTATTTTATAGAAATAAATAATTAAAATTTAGTAATTACTGAAATTATAAAACAAAATACAAATAAGTTTATTTTAAACACTAAACTTAAGATACTGTTACAAAAAACGAAATGAAACGTTAACTTTTGCAAATGTAATTATGAAACAGAATAAAGTTGCAAAAGACATCTTTCTACTCCTAAACTACAATTAAAATTATTCTGTTTTTTTCAAATTGTGGTCAAGATATACAAAATTTTCGCTGGTCTAAAACTAAAAAGTTCTCTTATTTATAGTTTCTCGCACACTAATGATTTTCCAACAAATGTTGTCCAATTGCAGATAATTATTTTTTGTAGGTTTCTCTGAACGACCAACAAACTAGCTTTTCAAGATTTTCGGAACATGCTGATCGATTCTTGCGTGAATGCTTTGAGATTGTTTTCGGCTCTGTTCGTTTAAAAATAGTTTTGTTTACTAATCGACCTCTAAGTAGGATTTACAAAGATGTTTCTCCAACCAAAAAAAAGTAACATCTTGTATAAATTTAGCTGTCACTGTGGTAGTGACTATGTGGGAAAAACATGTTAAAGGTTTTAAGTAAGAATCAATCAGCATGTTCCAAAAACCTTAAAATGGTTGTTTGATGATCGTTTGGAGAAACCAACGAAATAAATACTTCTCTGTGATTGGACAACATTTGTTGAAAAATCATGAGTGTGCTAGAAATTATACAGAAGAGAATTTTTCAGTTTTAGTTTGAGCAGAGAAATTTTTTCAACTACATATTCTGGAAGCCTTATGCATTCAATTATTTAGGCCCATTTTATGTAAGCAGAAAAAGTTTGTATATCAAACTAGACTTTTTAAATTCTTATATTAAGTAGCTTTAAAGTAGTTGGTTACTTGAAGTGTATTTTTATTTTTATTATTAGTTTTTATCGCTTGTTTATTTTAGTTTGATTTTAATCTAACAAGTTCTATTAGCAAAGTTCTTTGGTATTAGCATTTAGTTAATTATCAAACTTGATTATTACGGAATTTTATATTTTTAACTTTAATCATTCAACTACTTTATAGTTTTATTTCAATTCAAATTCAGTTTGATTTAGTAGGATACAATTTTTGAAAAGACTTACTTGAAAGTACTTAAATATATTTAAGAAAATATGAAATATGTTTTGTTATATTTTTTGAATAATTGAACTGTAGCTCATTTTATTATTGAAAATGTTTACATTAGATATGCCTGTTTTATTTATACCTGTTATTGTTTCAGATTTTTCATTGTTTATTAAGTATTTAAACACGAGGAGTTTTTCTTCACTTACTTGTGTTTGTTGGACTCCAAAAAGGTGATGTTGAGTTGATACTTGGAGAATAAGAACCAACTACATTATTCTCAGGAAATCTTCTGTTGTACTTTTTCTAAAAATTATATACTTATTGATAAAATAACCTACTTAAAATTTCTTTTTAGTTACAAAAGGGTTTCTCAAGGGACTGATATCCCCCTCTTTAAGCAATCTAGTAAATTGGGGGGAGGGGTGCACGATAATTCAAATTCTGACAATTCAATATCTAAAAAAAAAATTTAAATGGCAACAACTTAAAAAGTTTTATATATTTAAAAAAAAAATTACATATGTTGGTTTTATTAATATCTACAAGCCATTTTATTATTTTTGTAAAATATTAAATGTTATAATCCATACGGCTAAAATAAGTTTTAAAGTATACTTATTTTTATTATTTTACGATATCTTAAGAAATATTTAATGCGCCACAAAAAAATGAAAAAAATTGCCTGTATATATTAATAATACCAACATACATTTTTTTTTCAAACATGTAATATTTTTAAAGTTGTTGCCTTTTTATTTTATTAGAACTAGAATTGTCCGGATTTGAATTGTCATGTAATCGGGAGAGAGGCAAAAGGAGAGGAATTATGAAGTTTTCGGCAATAATGCGGCAACTACTAATTTACACTAGATCAAGGTTCCCCAACTTTTTTTCAAAAGGCTTCCTTTAACAAAATTAAAAAAGCTATGGCCCTCTCCAACAAGATTTCTCAAAAAATTCTCATTAAAAACTAAGACCTTTTTTTTCTATTCAACGCCAACTTCATAATATCTAGTATGAGTTTCAAATTATGTCCTCATAGTCCCCTGTGGCCCCTTTACTGCTTATAGCCCATATCATAAAGTATGATTAGTATAACTCAGATTAATAAATAGTTTAGCTACTAAGTTACGTAAAATTTAAAAAAATATTCTTATAAAATCAAATCAGAATGAAGAACAAAAATGATTCATGCAGTGGTTGACATAACTAATTAATCAGTTCTTAAAATAAATAAATTTACTTTATAAAATTTATATTTATTAGTTATACTAAAAACAATGAATATTAGGTTTGATCATATTACTTCAATCATCAAACCACAACCCTTCAGTTGACTGAAACCAAGGTTCTGTTTTTATTGAAAAATTTCAGCCTGACAAATCAAAACACTTACAGTTGTCAATTTACAAACAGTTTAACATGTTTCAACATGAAGCTACCATTTGCTGGATTAATCAGTGCCGTCAGCTTTGCTTTTTGCTGTGCAATGTTCACAAAGCAACACAGCTGTTACCCTCGTTTTGAAAACAATCAAATAAAACATCAGCAAAAGTTTTCACAAAATTCAAGCATAATAATCATATCTAATATAACTCATACGAAGTTGACATTATATTTAATACAAAGATTTTTCATCTAAATAGCATCTTGTCTGATATAAATCAGAAACTGTTTTTAACAGCTTAACTTAAAATTTTTCTGTATAAAATGACTAAAGCAAAAATAATATACTCTAACAAGAGAGATATTAAGCAGAAAATTAAATCCAGTTAAGAAATTAAATTATAAATGACACTTAAAAGTTATCTTTAAATTGATATTTAAAGTTTAAGTACAGGACTATTTATTTTTCATTAAATTTCAAATATTTTAATACACCTATTTATGATTACTTATAACAAAAGTTCCTAACTTGAGCTTTAGGTACTGGAATCCCAACTTTTCTTGTTGCCATAATAAGGTAAAAGAAATATCTAGCTTTAAAAAAAGTTATATTTTAATTCTGGGTTAAAAAAACACATAAAGTAAGTATTTAAATTCATACATTAAGAAGAAAGTTTAAACTTTTTATAATTAAAAACAATTTCAAGATACCTCACATAATCTGTTGAAAAAATATAACATATAAAAAATCAGTTGAAAAAACAACAATCTAAGTAATAACTTTAATTACCAGGTTGAACAATAGATGTTTATCAGAAATTTCTATTGAGTGTTTTTTAATAAACTTTTTGTCCCATTTTAATATAAAATTTTATTTAAAATTATAAATTATGTTTTAATAATATAAAGTTATTAAAAAATATAGTAAATAAAAACTTTAATTAAAACGTAATTTGTTACTGTAAAGAACTTTTATTTCTTATTGAACCTAAATTTAATCATTTTACATATAAAAATTGTACAACATTTTTACATTTTAACATTTTTACTGAAATTATTTGCTTGCACACTTAATGTTTACAAAAATCTATAAACAGGGTTCCCACAAAAATTTCAGACATTTTTTTTTATAGAAATCCATGAAAAATAGCAAATTTCTAGGGAAAATTATTAAAGATTTTTTTCTGTTAGATGGTTTTAGAGAACAACTGTATTATTTTTCTGATTAAAATTCGTCATTAGCTTAATTTTAGTGTATATGTAAATGCTGATATTATTGTATTTTTTTATAAACATATTAAGTTTAATTTTATAGTATAGAGTTTGATGTTTCAGTCTTAATGTCTATTTTATAGCTTAAAATGAAAACTATATGTTATGGAAGTATTTAAACAAGTACAGTAGTAGTCTAGTAGATCAATAAAATATTTAAGATACAAGAGGCCTTTTGAATAGTTTTTAAAATTCTTAATTTATTTTCTACCAATCTAAAGTATTAAAAACACTTTTATTCTTATTAAAAAAAAAATATAGTAAATAAGTACACTAAAAAATGTTTAATTTATAAAAATTAAGTTGGATTTGATTGACAACAAGAAAAAGGCAAGAGCAAGTTATTTTTTGGACAGTTAGAATAAATTCGTATACTAAAAATTCCACATAACTCTATAATATAAATTAACTTAAAACTAAATTAACTTATAAAAACAAAAACAAGATTATACTATCATAAAAAATTCAATCACCAAAAAAAAAAGTAATTTCTAGAAAAATCTAGGGATCTTCACAAATCTTTTATTATTTTTAGGAAACTCTTTTTTTAGGAACACTGCAAATTTCTAAAGAATTCTGGGAAGAGAAAACTCTGTATTAAAAAATTAAAAATAGACTTGTAAAGTCAAAAAACTTAAAAGTACAAAATATTGCAGATTTTAAAAAGAGTGTTTATTGAGCAACATAAAAAAACTCTCAAAATAATTGGTCTTAGGACCTGGTGCACAAAGAACCTTTTGGTTATCAAGTCGCACACCACCGATACCTTTTAACGTCTTGTCCAGGACGATCTTGTCCAGACGTCCTAGACGTCTTGTCCAGGAGTGTATTTATAACTGAGAGTAAGTGTGTTTACTTTTAGTGTTTATACAATAGTAATGAGTATTTTTAAATGATTATTAATGACTGCAACAAGTGAATGAGGAGTTATAAAAGAATATTTTCATTTATTTTTACCAAAGATAAATTAAATTAAAATGGAGCATGCTATAATAACTAAATAATACAAGCTTTAAAAAAAAAGATTATTATGTTTTTATTATCTTAAAATAGGCTCTTAAAAAAATATTAAATGCTATGAGCTAGCCAAAAAAGAGCAGAAAGATTTTATTAATAATTGAAATCAATAAAAAAACTAAATTAAAAAAATTAAATAGTAGAGAAGAGCATTTAAGTGAGAAATAAGTAAAAACATTGAAAATAAATTAACTTAAAGTAAATTAAATTTTATCAAAAAACTAGCCTTGGTTTTTCAAAAAATATCTTAACTATTTTTTAAAAGTCTCAAAATAAATTAACTGATATAGCTTAAGTGGTATCTGTTAAATTCAAGAAGAAAACTAAATATGTTTGCAAATTCAATCTTTTTCCAAAAACTAATTAGTTGCAAAAGTAACTTTATAAGTTACAGATTACAGACAAGCCACTGGCTATTTTAGAAACATCTTTCAGGTTTTTAAACTAAAAAATACATTGTTTCTTTTAGTATAAAACTAAATGTAAGGTTAGTAGTGCTTTTATATTACTAAAAAAAGCAATTACAGCTATGTTATTTTTTGTATAATAAAGATTTTATTAATTAATCTCAAATATTCTGATTCTGAACCCTCTAAACAAAAACTGCATATTTAAATTTTTTTAATTAGGGGCATTCCAAGCTTTAAAACTAACAACCTACTTTTGCTCCAATCAGATTTTATTTTTAGTAATAAAACTAAAGTCTCCTGACATTGTTAAATAAAACATAGTATTTAATCAAAATACTAGTATTTGTAAAGTCTTAAACTTAGTTTTTGAAAAATATAAAAACTTATGAAACTTAAATAAAACAATTTAAATATATATTAACTATTTGTAGAACAATACTAGTTTAAGGGCTCGTAGTTTTTCAAATGAGACACCATTATACATAAATGACGTTTTTTTTTAATACAATGTATAAATAGACTTAAAAATAAAAATCAATTCAAATTGGCTCATATTAAACAAATTTAAAGTATACATTAATAAAACTAGACACTATAGTTTATTGAACGATAAAAAACGCTCAAAATAATTCGTCCTAGGACCTCTAGGACTAAGAACCTTAAGGTTATCGAGATTCGAGTCGCTTACCAAATATTTACCTTTTAATATGGGTCCAATTGTAATGTAAAGATGTTTTTCCTAATATTTCATGAGTCTGCAAAATTATTAAAATATTCTATTTAGTTATTTTTTAGTTTATACCCTTTTCCTAACCCACCTTACCCAAACGTATCAAAAATAAATTTTAAAAAACTAAAAACAAATAAATTATGATTGAAAAAATTCTGAGTCAGCAAATTTTAAGAGAAACACCTTCACATTACAACAAGACTCTTTTAACATCTTGTTCAGGACATGCTCTTTCATTTAATCAAAACAATGTTTTCAAGCAAAAAAAGTTTATTTATCAAGAGAGGTAAATCAATTTTTAAAAGCGTATGGTTTTATGGTATATAATAGTACAAGTAAATATTTTTAGAGTATTTTTTGTTGTAATTTAATAAAGTTTTATCTGGGCCGAAAAATTTAGAAAGTTTAAAAGCTGAATTATTAAAAAGTATTGGTGTTTTATATGAATAAAGAGTAAGTAAATGTGTAGCATGACGGTGTATGGTAAGGTTTCTAATGATGATGTTTTAAACTCTCTGGATTAAACATTTTAAGATCTAAAACCTGTGGTTGACAAAAAAACTAAAAACTAAAACTATAAAATTAAAAAATCATAAAATTAAAAATATATGTGTTGCCTGATGGTATAGGCGCCTAATATTGGTTTTGTAAACTATCTTAGTTGAACATTACAAGTTCCAAACCCAGTGATTCACACATATACAAAAACAAATATACATATAAAAGTTACCACAGATGTTTTTGTGTCGAAACTTTATTCCGACTAATGGCGTTTCACTGCTCTAAAATAAATTTAAGAACAGATCTACGGAGTCTCAAAAATTCTAGAGCTTTTTTGAGACTCCGTAGATATGTTCTTAAACTTATTTGAGAGCAGTGAAACGCCGTTAGTGAGTTAGTCGAATAAAGTTTCCCAACAAAACATCTGTGGTAACCTTTATATGAACAAAAACATCTGTGGTATATATTCCGATAAGCTTAGCTTATCAGGATCTCTAGGATTTAACGCCTTTTAACGTTACATCTTATATAAAAGTTAAATATTTAAATTTAGGTACTAATTGTTTGCTTAAACAATTTCACTGTAATTTATAATAACATGTTTTCACAGTACTATTTCTTTATTAAACTAACGTATGTTTCTATATTTTAACAAGTCAAAATTTTTCAATGGAACTTTGTAAAAAAAAAAGATACTGTAAGGAAAGAATTAAAGCTAAAGTAGGTGTATATATGTGTTTACTAAAAATAAGCACAATTACTATAGATTATTGTAGATTAATAGTTAATGATAGATACAGTATATAATGTGAAGTACGACTGTTATAAAACTATATAAAATTCGTAATGATAAAATTTAAATTGTAGTAAATTAAAGTAGAATAAAAGTAGAATACGAACTAAAACAACAAATCGATATATAAACTACTTACAAGAAAATTCTAAAGATACTAATGAACATCACTAAACAGCTTTTAAGTATACTCAATAGTTTAACTAATGGTTTCGTCACAATATTATTTTCTAAAACATTAACTACTTAAAATACCTTTAAATTACATTGTAAGTTAGATTAAAATAATTGTGTTCAGAAAAAAACAGCGGGAACTTTAATTAAACAGAGCTTTCTAAGTTATTTTGAGTGTATTGTTTCTTTAACAACAAATAAAAGCTCTCAAAATGTTTTGTCCTAAGACCTGGTGCACGAAAAAACCTTTAGGTTATCGAGTCGCGCACCACTTAAATACCTTCTAACGTCTTGTCAAGGATATAATAAATTAAGAAGTTAGGTTAATAACTATATCTATTATAATAAAAAAGAAGTAAAACGACAAACATTAATTGATAAGTTAACAAACTAATTGATAAATTTAAATTAAAGTGTCGAGAAGTGCTGTATAGTTAGATTTTAATTATAATTTAAGATAATTAAAGCTCTAGAAGCTTAGGGTAATATATATCTATAAACTATTAATAATGATTAAATCTAAATTATAATAAAAAGTAAAGAAAAAAAAACAAATTGAAATTTAAGCTACTTACATGCAGATACAAAAGACACCAAAGCACAAAACTAAAATTATTATTAAGCATTTGAAACCAATAAACAAGTTACAACACCGTGCCTAAAAACACCTCAACTTAAACTGCATATACTTTACATTTTAAATAAGAAAATTAACTTTTTTTTGAAAGAACAGTTGGGTATATTTATTAAATAGATCTTATACAGTTATTTTGAATATATAGAAAATTACGAATTTATGTTTAATTTAAATTCAAAAATGTAAAATAACAAGGTAAATAAAATAACATGTGCTAAGTATATACCTGCAGTAAAAAACCCCCACCGAACTATTGGGCGTAGTAGGTGAAAAAACACGGTTTATCTGTGACTAAATACAGGCCTCCAATTAAACTTGGAACCTAACTTAACACATAAAGGAACAAAAAGAATATATAGTTGAGTAAGAGACAAAAACCAGATTGGAGAATAAAAGGTGACATGTATAAAAAATAACTGTATAAATAATATAAAATAATACCTAGGATATACCAACAATTATATTAATATATTTAAAGTTAGTGGGTGCCTAATGTGCACGAAGGGTCACTTTTGCACGGCTTCACTTTTGCGCAAAGACACTTTTGCACGGGTTGAATTTTTTCTAATTAATGTTATTTTATTTAGTATCACTGTTATCCCTAATCCTCGGTCGGTAAATTTTTTTTTTGTCTTTATTTTTAAATTAATTATATTTTAACGTTTAATTTTTTTAAGTATTTTTTATTAGTTTTTTTTTCATCAAAAAAATCGGCGAAAGTCAGCAAAGCAGAAGCCTGGACTTTTGTTTGCCGTGAGATAAGCTCAAGTTTAACATAAAGGTTGATCATACCAATTCGATCATCAGACCACAAGCCTTCGGTAGACTGAGACCGGTTTCGTCCTGATTAGGACTCATCAGTCAATCACAACCGAAAAACCTGCAGTATTCAATCCACAAACGGTTAATACATGCAAGCATGAAGCAGGCATTTATTTTTCTTTTATACTTTTACTAACACTGTTACCCCTAACCCTTACCCTCGGTCTGTATTTTTTTTTTAGTTTATCCTTTTGTATTTTTGTTTTGCTCTATTTTATTTTTTTTATAATTTTTATATTGCTTTACTCTCGTGCAAAATTGACACTTCGTGCAAAAGTGACCCTTCGTGAAAAATTATCTTGGTACATATTTGATTCGTTCTCATTAAAAGCGAGTGTGTTTTGTATTCATGTGAAAGAAAAATGAAAGGTGAGAAAGCGCCAAGGTATTACTTGAAAAAGAATCGTCGGTTTTGTGCACAGTTGTTTGAAATATCATGTCTTTTGTTTAGTAATTCTAACTACCTTCTGCTGCAATTGCCATTAGTTCAAGGTTGTACATTTGGTAGATTTTACTCTCACCACCGATGTTGCTGTTGGTGTGGTAAAGGATGCTCCATTCCATTTATGGTTTGGTAGCACAAATGTCAAAATATAGCCAAACGAAGTCTGACAATATTGTGCTGTTCTTTGTACTTACTTGCTTAAAAGTATATTTTTGTTTAGTGTTCCTATCTTTTAAATGACCTCCCGTCGAACCGATGTAAATTCTGTATTTTTTTATAATTACTTTTATTGTTATCATCACTAACATTACATTTTATAGGGAGCTGATTATTTCTAACCAGATCATTTCTACCCCGATCATTTCTAACCCGATTATTTCTAACCCGATTACTTCTAACCCGATCATTACAAACCCGATCACTTCTAACCCGATCATTTCTGACTCAATCAGAAAAGTTATTTTGGTTTTTAGATTTCTTTATCAAAATTTACTTTTAAAACAAACCAAACTTTACATAAAAGCTCATTTGTTGAAATTTAAGTTTTTTTGTCTTGAACAAAACTTAGTGTTTATTATGTTCTACTTAAAATATACTTTTAATATTAGTTTCATTTCCATTTATTATATTTACAAATTTTTTTTTTAATTTTTACTTTTTTCGTGTTATCTTTTTATATCGAACTTTTGTATTTGAATATAAGATTTACTACACGACAATCAATCTAAAATAAGGTAAAATCAGGGTCTTCATGCTTAAAAATTTTTATCTTAATCTAAACTTAATTACAAATAAAAATAGCTGTGTTAAAGATATTTAAAATGTAGAGCTTTTTTTTGGTATGATACGCAAACTATGAACCACAAAAGGGTCTAAATGTTTTTTTAGTTCCCGTAAAGCTAAAAAAGTTGTATTTAGCTTTTTTTTTCTAGTTTTACTAATATTATCGTGGTTCGTCAGTGAAACTAGATTTTCTTTTTTTTTTGACTAAGTAAGAAGACCCTACATATAAAGACAAAAGATTACAAAACCAAAATTTGCCAACATCCCAATAAATATTAAGTTTATATAAAAACAAAAACACTTACTATTGTAGTTAGTTCACTGAAAAATATTTCAAGGAAAATTAGTAAAAATTTTTATGCATTTTTTAAAATATGCTACTCAGACTAAAAAAGCCAAAATTTCTTACTTTTTCTATGGGCTCATTACCGACCCAATAAACCCGAAATCGAAAAAAGAAAACGTAGTTTCTTTTAGCTGTATCATGTTGCTATTAAGTTCTGAAAAAATATACTTTAAGAACAAAGAAACTGTTGTGTGTTGAAATTTTGAAGTCAAGAAAATAGTTATAATATCTATCTACCTAGCTAGATCTAGAGCAAAAAAAAATCAATGACACTTAAACAGACTTGTTTATTAACACAACAAGTACGAGGATGATCAAATCTCGTCTTGTAAATCTTCTTTAAAATTTTCATATAAGTTTATATAATATATGAAAAGTATTATCATTTGATTCACTTAAATTGTTTTAAGTACAACTAATTTAAAACTTATGTTGATATATTTATTATTTGTTATTTAATTTATTTAAAAGATTTAAAAAACGTAAGCACAAACAAAATAACAACGAAAAAAAAGCACTTTATATAATTAAAAAATTAAAAATACTTGTAGTTAAAATAATTATAATTACAATCAAAAGATCGTAAAAACTCTTTCTATAAAGTTAATGTAATTTAAAAAATTTAAATACATCAAATTAAGTACTAATTCAAGTCGTAATTAAAGTATTTTGGATGTTATATAAACTTAAGTAAACGTTTAATTGAAGACTAACTAGACGAAATTTGATAACCCTCGGACTTTTTACATTAATAAAGAAATCCGTTTAAGTGGTTTTATCTAAAAATAATGAATTTCCATTAAATAAAAAAACGAAAGTGTTTTAAATCGTTTATTGTATGTTTTAGTTACATTACTTAAACAGGTCTTTGCAACAATTTAGTAACTTTTTAAACTTTAAGTGGAAATTTACAGACTATAAAGTGGTGATAAATTAGTCAACTACTAAACAACGCTTACGCTAGGCTTAAAACAAAGCTTATAGACTGTAGTATGAAAATCTTTGTTTCTGAATATTACATTAGTAACAGTTTAATTTTTTAAATTTCTTCTGTTTAAATAATATTCTAGTTATCTAAACTAGACAAACCACTTTGTAAACTTAATTTTGTAAAACAAATGTCATTTAATCAACTTTACCCCTTTTTTAACCTTTGAAACTAAGTATTTGCTAGACATTTCGTGAAAAGTAATAACTATACATACAAAAACTTTTACTTGTTTGTCGCTACCAAAGTTTCTTTAAACCACTGGAGTTCCCATAAATTAAATACTTTTTGCGCAATGTCTCCAAAGAATGAATTATCTAGAATTCTAGATGTTAGAGTTTATTAGGCAATTTTTTTTGTATTTCAAACCATGGTAATCTTTTGATTATCAAAAAATACTTCCCTTCAACTGAAACTCAATAGCCTCATTCTGAAGGTGTTTTGAGACCGGGTGATCGAGCTTAAGTACACTGGTAGGACTATAGCGTATCTGGTGATTTCTTATCAAAGAGTGAAACGCAAGATCAAAAACTTGGTCGATCATAAACCAGTAAAGTAAATCGGTGGAATTTTGTTGATAAATGAAGCTTATGATTTAAATCAGGGTTTCCCAAACTTTTTTGCAAATGGCCCCCTTTAAAGAATTTGAAAAAGCAATGGCCCCATTCAACAAGATTACTCATAAACACATAAGACCTTTTTTTTTTTGCTCGTCATCTGCAACTCAAGAATATCTAGTGTAAGTTTCAAGTTATGGCCTCATGCCCCCCCCCCCCCTGTGGCTCCTTTGCTGCTCATTCCACCTTTGCTGCTCGTGGCCCCCTGAGTATCTGTCATGGCCCCCTAGGGGGCCACTTGGCCCACTTTGGGAAATCCTGATTTAAATGCAATTACTTGAAAATAAGTTGCAAAATAAACAGGTAATGATAAAGCGCTTTAGACCGTGTCTAGATGTATAGAAGAATGTAGTACTTAAAAAAGAAAAATCTTTGTCAACTTATTTTAATTATAATAATTGTTTGTATCTAAGTGAAAGAGTCATGCTCTAAAAGGACAAAGTGATAGTACCCTTTAGTTTTTGGTCCAGTATTCTAAATAAACTGCGTTCTAGGCATCAAGGAGTGTCGCTATTTAAAATCGTGCAGAACAAGTTGCATTTTAGCCGATTATCACACGGTACGAAAAATGTTTTAAAGCTAAATGTCAATCGTGCAATTATAACTCAGTGGCTCTGAAACAAACTCAACGTTAATTAAAATCCGGCGTTAACGGGGAAAGAACCTCGGAAAACAGTAGATGACAAAGTCTATACTCTATAGAATGTTTGAGTAAGCAAAGAAGTTTTCTAATACAGTAATCTTCCTTTTGAGTAACTTTTTTTAGCTTCTTACTTTCCCTAATGTACGCACTTTTAAACCAAAAACGTGATGACAAAAATATTTTTTTTACTAAAATTTTTTTTTTAATTCTATTAGTATAGAAAAATAAGCTTCATGTTTTTTAAAACCAATTTAAAAAATAAATAAAATGAAGAAAATGCTAATAAAGAAGAAGAAGATTCCTAAAAAATTAAGAATAAAGATGTTTACATCTAAGAGGACCATGATTTAATTAAAATCAAAAATAGTTACAGACTTTAAAACTTAGATATATTAGTAAACAACAAACACTTTTTTTCACATTAACATCATTTATGATTGGAATATCAGTATAAAAACTGTCTAGAACGTTATATTTCAACACAAACATTTTATGTTGTTAATAGTTTGTAAAACATTTTGAAAATTAAAAGTAACTTTTATTATTTTTTACCAACAGGACCTTTAACTTCTATTGAATATATCATTCGTTATAAAACCGAAAATTTAGTGTATATGTGAAACTACTAGATTTTATTTACAGTACCAACATCCACTGGTTTAACTTAGTATGATAATTTTTTTAGTTAGCTATCAAGGGCTAGCAATGTTAAAAAAGTTAAAGATAAAATTAGGAATTTGACCATTAAAAGTTAAACCTTAACACGTTTTTATTAAAAAAATTTTTAATCAAACTTACTCAAAAAGTTAAATTGCAAGTTTTCTTGTTCTAAAACTTTTAAATGTTATATACTTAAAGTATTTAAATATAAGCCTTTAACAATTTTAATTTATTTAGTTATTTAAATTCTCTTTTATAAAACTTGAGTTTATATTACATAGTTAACAATATTTTTTTTAATTCTTTAAGTAAATAAATAACTCAACAAATTTAGCCTTAAAAAAACCTCTTATAGACATTTTTAAAATATAATTTTGTTTTGATTATTTTATATGATTTCACAGCGTTAGTGACTTTAAAATTTGTGCAAACTTGTCTTTCATTTAAGAAAAACTCACCAGGACTTCATGAGTACGTACTTTTGGGCTGCTTTCAAAGTGTTTATTTAAGAGGAAGATTACTGTACTAAGTTTTTGTTAAAACTCAACTTTGTTTAGGCTTTTTATAAAAAAGAGTTATTAAAGCTTTTCGAATAAGATTTTGTGTTGAAATTTATAGTCTAATTATGTTAGAATTTTGTCAATATTTCTTGAGTTAATTATGTTTCTTTTTTCACTCGCTGCCTCTAAATAAAATCTTTTTTTAATAAGCTAGGAAATGAACAGTAGGGTTCTTATAAAAAATGGCAATGTTTGAATTTTTAGCTAAAAAAATTTACATTTAAAAATTATCACAAAAACTTTCTGTAATAACTCTGTAAAACTTTTAAATAAGTTGAAGAAACGTTGATAGAAGCTAAATTAATTTTTCTGAAAACAGCCCAAATGTAAAATATATGGGATCTAAAAAATTCAACAAGTACTTGGCTGAAAATTGTTTTACATTTAACAATTATCACAAAAACACAGTTCGCGAAATTTAAGAAGATTTAAAGAAAGTTTCATCGAAGCTTTTTTGATTTTCTGTATTTTTTTTATTTTTCATCAATTTCAAGTTTATTTACTAAGGAGGTACTTTTTTTCCTTGAAATGCTTAAAGGTTGTTTTTTTAAGGTCCCATACAGTTTACATTGGGGTAGTAGAAAACTAAATTAACCTCTATCTACATTTCTTTCATTTATCTAATAGTTTTCACTGAATGTTTTTTTTAACATTTGCTAAATTTATACTTATTTCTAGCTAAAAGTTCGCCCTTTGGTATATGCATCCTAATGAACAATTTTTCTTAAACATTTATAATAACAGATTGATCATTGTTTATAAACAAAATAATTATATTATGATAAGCAGTTGTTATTCAATTTAAGTCTAGATATAGGGCAAACAAATTAGGTTGACCTAATGAAAATAATTCTAACTTGTTTTTTAAATAATTGAAACTAATAAAATAAATAAAAGCTTATATTTTAAACTAGATTACTTTCTTGATATCCAACTGAATTTTGTGTCGTTTTCGGTAAAAAGATTACTAGCTTAACTTAATCATGTTTAATATTGACTAATTTTAGTCACTTTTGATAATTTTTAAGCTATACTTTATTAAAAAAATTATGTTCCTTGATAAAACTGGTGGTAATTAATCTAGATTACTTAAACTACCTAGAAAAGCTCTTTATTTAAAATGATACTATATAAAATGGAAAAGTTGAGGTTGAGACTTGGCAAAAAATATAGCTTATTATAAAAAATTATCTAATGAAACAAAAACAATTAAGCTTTATTAAAAACAATATCAGTATATGTAACTTGAAAAAAAAAAATTTCAAACTAATTTTAAAGTTAGCAAGTTTTAAGTTGTTAAATTGTTTTTAATTAATCTTAACTTTAAGTAAAAAGTACTAAAACAAAAGCTAAATTTTCAGGCTGCGATGTGCAACATTACAACGTTAACTGTAAAACACAGAGAAGCCGGATTTTGAATGACGTTTGCAATAAATCGATAGCTAAATTAGTTCACTTTAACTTTCTTTTCATTTATAAAAACGTTTAATCTCCCGTTGATTTGATTAGCAGTTTTTATTGTCACAGAATTGATCATAAAACTTTTAATAAAAACTTAATGGCATATATTTTATTTTTTTTTACTTTTATATAACTTTTAATTATATATTTTACTTTGTTTATATTTATTAACAACAGATTTATCAGTAAAAAACGTTCCAAAGTTTGTGGTAGAAAACAATTAAGTCTTTTAAAATGCTTCTATTTTTATTTTTTAGAAATTAAAATCTTATAAAATACTTAGCCTTCTTTAGTTGGTAACATATATGTTTAGTGTGAACAAGATTCGATTTGTTTTGAAAAATATAGAACTAGTTGTTCATTTAAAATAGTTTTAAAAATTTGATTTTAATACTTATATAACAACACTATATAGTTTTTTTCAACTGAAATTAGCTTATTTATTTGTATTTATTTTTTTTGATGTAAGAGCAAAACTACAACTCAAATAAAATGAACAATTAAAATTGAAATATTTAGTTATATTTATACTTGTTAAGTTGTGTATACTAAATTTTTTAAAAGACTTCCAGTAGTATAAAAAGATATTCTAAAAGACTAGATAAGAGACTAATCTAGCAAAAAAAAATTAAAATAAGTTGTGCTTCTTTAAATCGATTAAACCGTCGAGTTTAAAAAAATAAATATCGAAAACTAAAAAAGTTTATTCGTAATTTTTTGAAACTATTTAGCAATAAGTTAATTTTCACATTTTATTTAGTTAAGTTCATGTGAATGATCCAATACTTTGTAAAAGTTTTAGATTAAATTTATTTTTGATTAAGTGATCAGATCTTACTTAAAAATATAAAGATAGTTATTTATTGTTGTTAATTTTTTATTACTATACCTTTTGTTTAAAGTTTTGAGTTCCCAAGTAAAATATAAGTTTTTAACTAATGTAGTTTTAAGTACAGCTTATTAAAATTAAACTTTGTTATCTAATAACTTACTATTGCACTAGAAGAGAAGGAAGAATGATTTTACAACAAAAAGGTACTATACTCTTTTACTGAAGTATCACTTATCTTACCTTAAAAAATACAAGTAATAAACACTTTATGTGTATGTAAAAGTTAAATGTTTTTTTTTTTTAAGTTACGTACATTTTACATAAATAAGTCGATTACTTAAAACAAAAAAAAAGTTACTGTTTTACGTTAAAAAAACTTTATGGTACTGTTAATCAAAACTTTTAATTTATCCATTTTTAACCTTTTGAAATTGAAGTATTATAATTATTTTAAGTATTCATATGTATATTACATCAATCTTATAATTTAGGAGAATACGTAAACCTAGAAATAGTATTAACATAATGGTTTATGTAAACTTTTACTTTTTGAATAAGTAACTTGGTAATCTCTAAAAATAAAAAAATCAAGTTTTGATTGCTAATTATCTGTATTATAATTGATCTTTAAACGTTTTTCTATAGTAAGTATAACATTCAAAACAGCACAACTAATTATTGCTAAAATATCGATATTTTAGAAAATAAAAGTTAGGAGCAAATATAGAGAATTCCAGATGCAGTACGTATGTTAGAACATCTTTATGATAAGAACATGTCTTTAAGATTCTAAAAATAAAAGAAGTATCATTTGTATTATGATTTCAACTTATTAGGATAAATACTGTTGAAGATAAACTATGGAATTATTATTTAATTAAAAAAAATTAAATATAATAACTACAATAATAATAACAATATTTCGTTTTTATAATTAAAGAATTAACAGGAGATTATTTTACGTATTAGTTATACAAACACCAAGAAAATATAGTTGAAAAATTTGATAATTAGTAGAATTGTTCTGAAATTAGAGTCGAGTTTTCGTAAAATATTATTTCTTAAGGCACAGGGACGTAGCAAACTCAAAAAAAATCAGGTACGGACACATGGTGACTTCATAGGGAGTACAGAGCAATCTAAACTATTTTAAATATTATTGTATTTTATGTTAAAGTAAGAATTTGTTTTAAAATTTCAAAAATTAATGAATTGTTGAATTAAGAGATATAACTGTATAACAGACAATCTATGTTACTCCGCACCCCCTGTGACTCGTAACGTGTTGCCAGACATTAATTTATTAAAACTAATTTCGCTTTAAATAAAAAAAAATCATATTTTTTTATGAAAGTAGGTCGAGGAGGCTTAGAATTTTCATAAAAATTTAACCGTTTTTTAAGTTATTTTATGAAAATTGTTGCTTTTTTTGGATATAAATGATAAGTTTTCTAGGATGTTAGTACATAATAAATGAATTATCTAAATTAGAGTTCAACATACGTACATATTTAAAAAATCTGAAGATTTTCAGCAAAATTAGCTTAGCTTTTTTTTAGCAAAAATATTTTACTTTTATCAAAAATTATATTGTAAAATGTCTTATTAAGTTTTATTACTAGTTTTTTTGGTTACATAAAAAAAAACGACTGTAAAAATTAAAAATTTACCTGTAAAAACGAAAATAAACTGTTTTTACGAGATCTAATCTATTAAGAGTCCGATAAATAATTAAGAAACCTTTTTTAAAGCAAAGATTGATTAATATCAACACAAAAATGAAAGTAAATAAAAAGGTATAATTATATACTTTCAATTTTAATAACATAAAATATAAAAATAAACCAAAGCTAAAGTTGTTCATGTTAAACTTTATGTAAAAAATGGTAAAGTATAAAAACAAAGAAAGTTTTATACATATTTTCTGCAGAATCTTTTTAATTTATAAAACGACTGGGCGTTCCATATCTCTGTTTAAAATTTTGTAGTATATAATCAAAGTGAAACTTCATATTTAACAAACAATCTTTTAGACACTTTTTTTCAAAAGTTTAATGGGGTCCAGTAGACCCAAAAAACTATAACTTTTTAACTTTTCAAAACTTCTGTTACGAATCAAAAAATAGTTAACAATCAACGTTTTGTACCCTAGTTATTATTTTAAAAGTCCTCACATTTTATAAAGTAGTAAATATTTTGGTAGATTTTTATTGCTAGAATGTTTAAATAAATGTTTCATTAATTGAAATCTTGAAAGAGTTTTAAGATAAAAAAAAACAACTTAAAACTAACTCTTTCGTTTGACACTTCTTTGACACGTTTGTTTTGACATTTAAGACTCTTGTATGAACTAAACGCTTTGTGTTATATTACAACAAATGCACTGCATGTGTTTTAGTTTTCTACTAAGATAAGAAAAAGTATTTTATGGCATAAATAAAAGGAACTTATGTTAAGCTGTTTATTATAGTTATTTTAGTTTATTGAACGACAAAAATAAAAGGTACTGAAAATATTTGGTCCTAGGACCTAGTGCATAAAGAATCTTTTGGTGTATATAAAAGCTAACATTTTGTTAAAGAAAGGACCAAAGGTTTTTACAAAATTATTTATTTAAACCGTTAGTTTTAATATGTTCTTTAATAAAATATTATAAAAACACCATTTATTTTTAATAAAAACATACAACACATACTGTTTTTCACACTATGGTGTTATATTCAAAATAAAATAGATTCTTAAAAAAAATCTTTTATTTAAAACCATATTAAAGTATGAAATCTTGTAGATAATACAATGAACTTAACAACGGAGAAAAACATTATCAATTTCTTAAACACCTGTGGAAGCTTAAAGTGTGATGACATTAAACTCACTGAATGTTGTTACAGTTCAAATCTTTGGCAAGGATACTACAACTTGTATTGTTGTCACAGAGAGCACAAACTAATGTTAGCGGTTTTTTTGTATTTATTAAATGTACTATAACTAACTAAAAATGAAAAATTCGTAGTAACTCTAATATGTCCTTATTCATTTGGTTCTTTTGAAAAACCTAAATAAATTTAATAAAAATCGATTAAAAGTTTTGGTTTTAAATTCAAACTTTAAGATGCTTTGATATAAATAAAAAATACAGCTGATAGAATTATACAATCTTGAATTAAATATCTTATTTGTTATACAACTAAATGTAATTTATAAATAATATTTTCATTCAATATATTAAAACTAAAAGTATTGAGAAAAATACTGAATAAGTTTTACTAAACTTGAAGAAAACTAAACATTCAACAAATAACTAACATTTACTAGTAGTATTGTAATAAGAAACATAACATAAAATTAACAAAAGAGTTGATCATGCCAATTCGATCATCAGACCACAAGTCTCGGTAGACTGAGACCAGTCTACCGAGACTTGTGGTCTGATGATCAAATTGGCATGATCAACTCTTTTGTAAAATTTGAGCTTGTCTCACGGCAAACGAAAATCCGGACTTCAGTTCTGCAGACTTTCGCCGATATTTTTTGTTGATAGTATAAAATTAATTTAGAGCGTTAACTTAGCTCGATAAGCATTTTTTTGCAATTTTTAAAAATGTCCAAACTTTAGATCCAATTATTTTCTTTATATTTAAAGTCAACTAAGAATTTTTTTCTAAAGCACGCTCCTTTGCCTTTAGTTTAAAAATATATATATTTGGGTTGGGGTT
The DNA here is from genome assembly GCF_965202585.1 of Thalia democratica. NCBI lineage: Eukaryota > Metazoa > Chordata > Thaliacea > Salpida > Salpidae > Thalia > Thalia democratica. The sequence continues at coordinate 42,911,415 of NC_139167.1, read as the reverse complement.
GACTTTTTGAATGGGGCCCCTTAGAAAAATTTTTTTTTCGGATGTTTTTCTTTTTTGAGGGATTTCATGTTCAAATAATGATAATTTTAGTAAAACGTGCATGGGTCATGTCTTACATATATCAGTTTAGATATTAAAAAACTCGCACCATTTAAAATAATCTTAATTAAGTGTATTAAAAAAAATAATTTATTTTTTTTGCTTCAGTGACCGTTGGAAAATTGAGGGTCTTTGAAATTTACGTTTGGGCATATTTGTATATTTTATAAAAAAATTAGAAGTTTGAAAAAAAACACCCACCCTCGAAAACACAACAAAGTAAGAATATTAAAAAAAATAAAATAACAATAATATTTTCTGGCTAAAACATCGGTTGGAGTAAAAATATCCGAAAATTTTTTTTTTCTAAATGATGGATCAAAAAAGTCAAACCCAATCCAATGGTTTTTTTAATTAAAGGCAAAAAAGCGTTCTCTAGAATAAAAAAATCTTAGTTAGCTTTAAAGATAAGGAAAATAATTTGATCTAAAGTTTGGACACTTTTTCAAATTTGGAAAATAATGCTAATTGAGCTAAGTTAACACTCGTAATTAATTAAAGGGATGGTATATTTATAGACGATTTAAAACTCATACAACTAGACAATAAAGAAAATTTAGCACTTAAACTTTAAAACAAACGTTTTTATATGTTTTTAACTTTGCAAAAATATCTTACAATAGGCTTGCGAAGCAATTAAAAAAACTTTGTAAATACTTTTTAAGTAAATTGAATTTATTTTAAGAAATATAAATACTAGATATAGTATTAAACTTTTTAAGTTATAGATCTTAAAGAAGAAAAAAATAAATTAAAAAAACGGTAGTTGTTATAAGTTTAAATTAAAAAATTAAACCGAACTAAAATTGAGTAAACATACCAAGTTTATTTGAATAAATTAAAACTAATTATAATACGATGTCTAAAAGCTTCTAAATGTTAAAAAAAAATTAATGTAGTAATATAAACATAACTTTTGTTCATTTAGTTAATAGCGTACAGTAATAATGATTGGTACAAGAACTTTAATCGATATTGTTATTGATTATATATTTTAGAAAAATAGTGATATTTTGTAAAGTTAAAAATATGGGCTATAATAATAAAACATCTATAACACCAAAATTTTTTAAAACAGTTTGAAATAAAATAAAATAAAGCGTTACGCTATATTAGTAGTTCTAATAGAAAAGAGTTATATAGCTAATTTTGAGTGACGATCAGTAGTAAATTCGAAAAGACTAATGCATCAGTTAACCTTTATAGAGGCGATATTTCCTCTTCTCAGAAACCATGAACTAACATTTTTTGATACTTTATAAAGGTTAATGCAGATGACTTCACTAGTGATTGGTTGTTGGATATTTATTATACTTGGTTTTGGACTGTATAAATGTTTCAAGTACAAATGCCGTAAGTTTATTTTTTTGTTTCTAAAATTGCTTTAATGCTAGTTTAGATTTAACTTCTAAAAAACAATTTTTATTAATTTAGATTTATTTCTGTATATTTCTTACAAACTTATATTAAATTGAAAAAGAAAATTTGTTTAAACTAACTAGCAATTAAATGATGAAACAAACTTAAAAAACTATCTACAAAGTTAAGCTTATTGTTAATATTGTAAATATAACATTTAGGTTTGGTTTCATTAAAAAACTCATTTTTAGTAACTAGTTTTTAAATTGTTGATAATATTATAAAAAATCTTACATGTGTTTTTTTACAATTTATATTAGGTTTTGAAAAGTAAGCTAGTTTGCAAATATGATGTAGCTATTCGTTTTTTTTTAAACATAATGCTGTTAAAAATTATACGGACGCATTTAAAATTTATAAAAGTCTACAAAATAAGTATTAAAAGCTAAAAAATAAATATGCTTAAGAAACTATGTAATTCTGAAAAAAAAAAAAAAACAAAGTTTTTTAAAATTAATTTTTAGTTGTAACTTTATTATAGTTATATTAAGAGTTAGAATGTTTTTTTTTTAATTAAAAGTGGTGAGTGCGACGTGTAAGTAATAATTTTCAAAAAAATATTTTATCTCCAGTAAATAGCGAACTAATTGATCTGGGTATCATAAGTTGCTATCTAAAATACTTAGAATTGGCAAACTTATTATTTTTTATGACCAAAAGCATTTACAAGAAACTATATAGCAATTTCAACCTTAAATAATTTTGTTAAAGTAATTGAAAAAAAAACATTTAACCGTTTATATAGATTTTACGAAGTATAACACTTTCAAAGATCTTCAATTTATTTTTGGATAAGACCATTTCACAATGGCTTTTTCTGAGTTTGTTGAAGGAGTTATATCTAAATTTGATAAGGTTAAAGCCATATGTTCGATATTCAAGATATAAGTTATGCTTTTGATGGTGTGAAAGATAAATTTATATACGAAATACAGAATACTATGATATAATAGATTTTCCTTAGTGATTTTCAGAAAACCTTAGTGATTTTCAGGGGAATGAATCCACCTATTGAAGATTTTAAAATAGGTACCACGAAGTTTAACCTTAGACCATTATTGTTTTTGTTACAAACTAATGATTTGCAGTAAATTATTACTTTAGAGTAGGGATAGGCAAACTGCTACCTGCAACGCGAAAATCTCTACGGCTCGCAATATACTTTTTGGCTAAAAACATACTTTTTTAAAACAAAAAAAAATATAAGTACTTACAATTAATGCTTTTAATCTAATATTGAGTAATTACTTGTTACCTGTTGTAGCTTATTTTTTCACTTTTTTTAATTGTATCTTTTTATTGATTAACACATTTTTTTTAAACTTGGGTACGCGAGAGACTTTTTTCAATAAAGAACAACCAACAAGAAAACTTACTAAGAAAAGTTGACCCGTGAATTGTAAAATGCTACCAACTCCTGGTTTAGAGGTTTTTAGTTTTGCGGATGACACAATATTATATACAATATTAAAAAGTTATAAAACATAAGTCTACAAAACATTGCAAACCTTAGTTTAAACTTCAAAAAAAGATTTTTTACTAGATAAAGATATAAAAAATAACTATTTCACGAAAACTTAGAAACAGGATATGAATTAAACTGCGAGTAAACTATGGTGCTAATTAATAATTATATTTAAATTTAAATGTACTAAAACATATTAATGATACTTTTTATGTAAAAGTTTACAAAACTTAAACAGTCAGCAAAAGTTTATGTCAAACAAATCTGACGCGTTATGTTCAAAAAGCTATATACCTTTCCTAAGGACTAAAACAAGTTTAAAAATAGTACACAAAGACTAGTTTATTTAAACCTTCAAAACTTAAACAAATACAAAAAACAAAAACGAAAATTAGTGTGTCATGAAATATGCAAAGTTACAATAAATCAATGAACATGTTTTTATTGATTTTATTAAGCATAAAAACAAAAGTCAATTAAATGCAATTCGAATCTTGTCTTTAGAATTTTCAAAAAAAGTGTTTGTAAAGTTTATAGCAGGGAGAAAACACTTATAAAAGTTTCTAAACCTACAATATACATCGGTTTTGATTTGTAAAATTATCCAATTATGTGGGTTTTTCATGTTAGATATTTCATTGTGTTTTTTCAAGGATAAATGCTTAAGAATTTTAGTTAAGTTGATTATTTTGTTCCAAAATGTATATCAATTTTACTACTTATAAATAATTGGATTAGGATGTGAACCAAAAAGACTAGATCTGACCGAAACCGGTAGACCACTTATGCATAACTAATAAGTTACTATCAACTTCATAGAAACTTTGGTTTTTTAGACGGTGTGGTTTTTCTTAGTTCTTATTTTATAATTAGTTATAACAATACATCATAGCTAGTTATTTTTACAAAACGTAAAAAGAATATTATTAGAATAAAACTAATAAGAGTCAGTAGAATGTTAGAATGTTTTTATTTAGTCTAAATTTATATTAGAATTTAGTATTTCAGATATAACTTGCTGAATAATAAGTTAAAACTATAATCAGTGACAAATAGTTACTGACTAGAGCAGGCGCCGGCAACCTTGTAAACGTCGCGAGTGGGTCGGCTGCAGACTTTGGAAATGTTTACATTCATAACATTATGCAAACTTATGCAAATGAGGTAAGTTGATAATATATCAGAATATAAAGAACATTTATACCCTTATCCCTAAACTACCTTACCCAAAATTTTTAATCTACACCCATATCCCTAACCCACTTTACCCAAACATATAAAAAATATACCAAAAAAAAGTTTTATAACTTAAAACTTAAAATAAAAATAAGTAAAAAACTAGGCAATCAGAAGCGACCTTATAACGGCAGCCGACGCGTCGCGAGTAAATTTTTCTATAAAGATTTGTTCGCAGCTGCACCTTATGTAAAAAAGTCATCCACTGGCCGCAGTTATAGACAATAACTTTAGTAACCGATAAAACATAACTATTTTTAAAATAAAACGTCATGAAGTAAGCTATGATAAATCACAAGTAGTAATGAAAATATTAAATAGTTGATAAATAATATTAACTTACTTAAAAGCCTAAACAGTGAGTTTTTAAATAATTTTTTTTTGTTTTTAAAAAGTATGTTGGTAGCTAAAATACTTCGAGAACCGCAGATTTTTGGCTTGCACACCGTAGTTTGCCGACCCATGGAATACAAAAAAGACAGCAAGGATGCACGACAGTTTAAATTCTGACATTTAAAATCATTTTAATAATAACTTCTGAGTTATTGTAAGTTAATTCTTTAATTTCTTTAATAATTGTCTTATTCGGAATGTTTGTTTTTCATTATAATCTTATTAGCTAGAGCTTCAGGAATATTTTTTATATTTAAAACTTAAACTATTTTTTCAGGGCTAAAAGAAATTTTGTAATTTACTAAAATATGGTTAGTTTTAGTTTTTATAACTATTTTTTAAAGTTATTTTACCATCAATCTTTATTAATATGACCTTTAGGTACATTTTTTTGTAAGAACTTGATTTGTCGGAATTTGAACTGTCTTAATTTGAATTGTCATGTAACCAAAAACAAAGTTGTTAAAGTTTTAGGGTTCAAAACTAATCTTAGAATTTAAAAGTATTTAAAAAGCATAGTTGTATTAAGTTTGTATATAGTGTTTTTTTTTTAATTAAAAAAATAAAATTTAATGTAGCAAAAATTATTTTTTTAACTTTAAGTACTTATTAACAGTTAAGTTGAAAAAAAAAATTTTTAACTAACTATCACAACAAAATCTCAATTATCTAAAAATCAAACATCAAGTTTGTTTCCTAAAATAAAAAATAAAGCTTAATAAAAAAGTTATTTTTATGAAATAAACAAAAAGTTATAACAAAATGAGACTAAGAGTAATGAATTAAGAAGTAGGGCAACTGAACTACAGTAATTAATAAAAAAATGCTTTCTCACATGTTTAACACATGTCAAATTAGTGTATTTGACATATATCATAATCTAAGTCAGGAGTTCGCAGTTTTTTCTTTATTTCAGGCCGGTTAGGTAAAAAAAATTGCAGGCCGCCACATTTAATAAATTTTTTTTTATAAAATATACTAAAAGTTTAACGAAAAACTCTATGGTAAAAATGAAAATTATCTTAATTCATTTAAAAAAACTTTATTTTAAAACAAATTAAAAAAAAACTTTAATCAAAAATATTTTTAGTTTATTTTTGATTTATCGAACTTTTTAAGCTGACTGGTTTATTATTTTATTTGTTATTTATTAATTTGCAGTTTATGTTACTTTTATTGTTTTGGGAAATGAAATTTGTTGTACTTTTAACTGTTTACTGTTAGTACAAAAAAAATCAAATACTTCAAGCTAATAAAAAATAAGGGTTTTATATCAGCTTTCTATATGTACCTATACTTACATGCATTAGTAACATTTTTTATAAAGGTTAAGCTTTAAACGAACTATAAATTCATTGATAGTTTTTTTACCATTTCAAAATATAACTTTTGCATAAATACTTATGTATCTTTCAAAAAAATCAAACTTAACATATAACAATCGTAGCTACAGGTTTGTATAAAGTTAAAAAAACAACGTTAAAAAAATTCTTTACGTTAAACAGTAACACTGCATTCGATAGTTATTTTTATCAAAAGCTATTTCATAATTAATATTGCTACAATTAAATTTCTTGGCTAGAAAATTGACTAAAAATTGTTTTTTCTGAAATTAAAAATATATTCTATCGTAAGTAGTATATGTATATACATTAACTATTATGTTTTTTTTTTACACTAATACAAAATATTAAATACCAATAAGTTCTTCAAGCATTAAACAATATACAATTAACAGGAAATACTTTTAGACGGAGAGAAAGTTCTTCAAGCAATAATGGCGACACATTACACTTAGGTGAACACAAACTACCGACTTATGCAGAGCTTATGGAAAGAGATCAAGAGATATCCCAATTTCCATCTACAAGTGTAAAGAATGAAAAAGAAAAAGTTTTAACTATTCGAAAAAATTGCCAAGAGAAAACTTGTACGTCGTCAGATTATGCATGCGCAACCAATACTAATTTCAATGAGACTTCTTTGTCAGAAAACTCTGCTAAAGTTTACGTTGAAAAATAAAATTATGTTTTTTTTAAGTTTTCAGCTTTGAAATAGACTCTTTTACATATAAAAAAGTTACTTTGATTTTTTGAAGTGTTATATATAATAAAAAAAAAGTTTTTTGTAATTTTAACTTAATCTTTTAATTTAAGAATTTACTATTTAGTAAAAGCTGTAGGTTTTTTAGATTTCAGTTACAATTGTAGCACAAAAAAACTTTCCATATAGTATACAACTATTAAAACACACTATACTTAATGATATTTTGTTTTATTCATAGTTTAACGAAGACTTTAAAGCATAAAGCATTTAGTCGGAAGCATCTATTGTTTTGCTAATACCATTAATGTAAACTATATTTAATATTCTTTAAGCTGAGTTAACTTAATCGTTTTAAAACTGTAAAATCAAAAGGTATTTTATTACAATCAAAACTAATGTATGATAATGTTAATTTTTATTCAGCTAGCTATAGTATGACAAAATAATATATAATCAGCTCTCAATGAATCATTTCAAAATAAAACAACTATCACCGATTTTAAATTGAACTAGTTTCTACAAATAACTATTTTGCATCTGATAAGTTATAATTCTTTTTTTTCTGTTTTAACAAACTTTCAATCACTAAATTTCACAATTTTATGCTATCATATTCTATTTTACTATTAACAGATAACTTTTTAAACTTACAATTTACTTATAAATATATAAACTTAATTTTTTTTTGCAGATTAGCAAACACAGTCAATGTTTCACTCCTATAGTAATATATAATTTAATTTTTATCGAAATTAGTATTTATTATTAAGTTAGAGTTAGAAAAGTAAAAGTTCAAAATTGTTGCAATTAGAACTGATCGGCTCCCCTGGTCAACATCACCTTTAAGGAGTTTTCTCTTAATATTTCTTTTTTCAAAGTCTTCTGCAAAAAACTGAATGAAACAGTTTATAGAAATGAAGAAGCAGTTCGTATATAAGTCTAACACATTTAATTGACATGTAGCACAGTTTTTCAATTGAAAAAAACTTCACTTTAAATATTTAATTTTAAATAAACCTGTATAAAAGTTTATTTCGTTTAAAACTGCACATAGTGTACCAACTTATCAGTAGTAAAACAAAATAAACTAAGAAGTCAATTATAAAAATGTAAGACTAACTGAAAAACGCACAATGATAATTCAAATCTCATATAAATTTTTTTAAACCCGCGGGCCGCAGTTTGCCGACCCCTGAACTACAGTAATCTTTTAATCTGAAATTTTCTAAAAACGACCAGAAGTATTAAGTTTCAGGTTTTTTTTTGCTTTAATTTAAAAATTAGAGGTATTTCCTATTTCAAGATAAACTGGCCACTAGGGTGCATCTGTTGCCCATCCAAAATGAAAATTTTGGAATTTTGCATAGTCCATTATTTTTGTAGGTGGGAAACTACATAAACAGACAGCACAAAAACAAGCTTCCTAGCTTTAAGCCTGTTGGAGCTTATTACTTTTGAAAATTTTGCTTTATATCGGTATATATATTTTTTTTAATTTCGTTATTAAAAAACTTTTAGAATATATTATACTAAATTAAGAAAATAATTTTTTTAATGTGTTCAGATTGTTGTCGCTTAAAAAAATAACCACAAATGTTTGTTGAAAGTTAAACTCTTTTATTTAACTCGAAGTTAAAAAAAATGACAATATTATCTTTCTTGAACTATTCATAATTCTGAGGTTTGGTACTTGCTTCCTATCCTCCTCGATAGATTGTAGATTGTTTTGATACGTGTCTTCATTTCTCGACGAAATTTCAAAATCGCTGGATAATATAACACCTCTTTCGACAGCGTCATTGACTACACTCATGTAATTTACTATTTATTTTTGCCTCTATAGTCTTTGTCGCTAGTCCATTGTTCTAGCGGTTTATTAAGAAATGAATGACTGCAGTCTAGGACTAAAAAAAGAGCATGTAATTACTAAACAGGACAAATAGGTAACTCATTGTTTTTTCTAAATGTTTGGGACCTTTCCTGATTTATTTGATGATTTAAAGTAGGGGTGGGATCAACGTTTTTCAATCAAGGGGCCGGATCAGGAAAAATTAAGTCATTTGCGGGCCGGAGCATTTCGAATAAGTGATTTAACAGATCCAGTATCCAGCCGAAAAGTAACTTTTTAGATCCGAATCCGACTGAATACTAATTTTAAGCCAAGATCCGGACATGGTCGGATTCTAGTTTAAATAAAAGTTTCGAATCCGGCCGGAATCTAGTTTTATGGATACAGTTGATCAATTTTTTGAATCATTCAAACTCACAAAACTTTCACAAGTCTGACAACTTAAGATGTAGATTGAGACGTGTCAGATGTTTAAATAATGTCTATGAATAGAATTGACATTGTAATTGACAAAGGTATGTATGTAAAATATCGTACTTAAAAAACACTTTGCTTGGTATAATTTGACAAAAAGATATTCAAACTAAGTAAAAACAAGACAAGATATTTCGACAAAATGGAGTATTTATTAGTACACATTAATTTATAAAGTATTTTTTAGCATCTTTTTTAAAGTCATAAAAAGAGTGTAATTATGACCCGTAGCGGGCCTGTCACTTCGCTCGCGGGCCGGTAATTTTCATTTGCGAGCCGGATCCTATTAAAGTTTAACAAACGGTCGGGGGCTTGTCATTTTCACTCTGCGGGCCGTACGCTGCCCACCCCTAATTTAAAGCATCAGCAACCTTAGCTTTGACTGGTTAACTGGTATAATCATCAAACAAACTAAAGGAACAAGTTCTTCAACAAGATACCAGACATGGTTTTTCATAGCACCCAACGCAGAGGTTGCACATAATTTATTGTTATTTCTGTATTTTTGAAGTGTGATTAACAGACCAAAGTCATTGCCAGAAGCTGCAGAAGCTACAGTACAGTTGATCCAGTAGGGAAGGTAGCAGTTTATGCAGAAATCAACAAAACTTTTCAGATTTTTTTGACAAGTATAATTTATTGAACGAATAAAATACGTATTACGAATATTTGGTCCTTGGACCTGGTGAACAAAAAAACCTTTCAGTTATCGAGTCGCACACCACGGATACATTTTAACGTCTTGTCCAGGACATAGTGGTGTCTAAATTTGTTTTCAATGAGTTAAGTTGTGAAAACAAAACTATTTTAAGAGCGTAAATTAACTTGCTCATGCATCTAGCTTTAGGAACACCTCGAGGATGATGAAGAGTGATAGGGCTGAAATCTAATGTAAATTAAGGCTAGTTTGACAACCTCTTTATAATCATCCTGCAGACAAGACAATCGAAAACTTTGATATTTTTGACGAATTTTAGAAGAAATTTATAAATTCAAAACCTAAATTCCATCAAAGTATTGCAGGATATTTCGCCAATTTTTCTTAAACTTTTGAAGACTACTATCTCAGATGTTTTTGATTTTTTAATGGCTTAACAACTAAAACTTTATTTAGTAGCAGCTCTAGTACACGATGCCTGCAAGATAGCCAAAATAATGGGTTACCAAGACTCATTCGGAATGTCACACCTGAGTAATTCCCTGTATAAGAGTTAGTAGTGTCAAAAACCATACCATTAATGCTATTTACACAGTTCTACTCTTGAAAAAGACCATCACCTAATTACAAACTTTTTCGCCGTAAATATTTTTCAAGTTTACTCCTAATGAAGAAATTCCTAAAAGCTTATGCTGTTTTCCTGATACAGAAACAGACAAGCGTTTTTCCGTTGAACTACCATCCAATGTTTGAATAGTTTTGTCGTCCCAATGCACCAAAAAGTTTTTTGGAGCAGTCCAGTTTTTCTTAAAAGTGGAAGAATCTTTAAAAATTATTTTGTTATAATTTTTTCCAGTATATAAACAACTTAAACTAACAGAATCTTTATTCCCCGCTCCTATTTCTATTAAAACAGAAGCAATTGTAGATAATTCAGCCGGAGTAATTCTAGTTCTTCTTACAGCTCTAACTGACACGTCGTCTGTAAGAAAGTCTTCAGGTAAAAATAGTGATGTACCTTTTTTGAAAATATCTTTTGCGATCGTTTCTTAGGATGCTGGTTAATTGATTCCACTTCCAATTCTCAAATGCAAGAATCATCATCATGGGAAATGTCAGAAGTTTCTTGACCTTGCAGCACCACTGATGAGATGGAGCAAGATGGTTCTGAGATTTTCTTGGCTACTTTCTCCTTGCGTTTCTCAATTCTCTTAAAGCTTGATTTTTCTAAACAACTATAATAAGCTTTTCTGTCAGTTTTCATGCTTTGAAGAAACTGCAAGTCGATTTCGATGTTGTTTTTTTCTTCTTGAGATAGAAAAGGATTTGTAGCTTTTGTTTTATTTTTTTCTCATAATCTTTTGTCTATAGGGTTTTGTTGATTTCTATTCCTTTGCCTTAAGTACCTTAGTTAATGACGAGTGGTGTGATAGTATCTTTTCAAAATTATAACAAAATGCACCAAAATTTTTTGCATCAAAATTAGCCTTTTTATAATGTTCTGTTTTCTTCTTCTTAAACAATTTTAAAAGCTTGATGTTTTAAAGCATAGAATTTTGAGCTTTTCATTTTATATCTCAGTAGTTGTTTATTTGATTCATAACAAAGCAGTAATTGCAAATAAATTGGCAATTTTTAACCAGTTATACTTAGATAGGGCTGACTTGATGATGTACCATACAATGTTGGTATGTATTCCTGTGTCTTAAACTCATCATTGCTAACTTATAATAAAAAACCTAAAATGAACTGTCCTGAGTTATCTTGAGTATACTAAGTATGTGGAAACCCTGTACTGAAGTGTTACAATAAATAACTAACTTAGAGTGAATTAACTTTTTTTTTGATGGTATATTTTCATAGGTCCTTTTTCAAGAAACCGTTATTACTACTTTTTCATATTTTAAAAGGAAAATGTTGAGCTATTTTTTTCATTTCGACATTCAGCCAAATAAAATGCACTTGCACGCAAACAAGGAGTTTGCAACTATTTACTTCACAAAAATTAAATTTCATATATCTTGTAGGAGAAGATAAATTTTATACTAAGTAGTCTTTTTATTGCTGTTTTAGTTTGCTTCTAACCAATGAAAAACCAATGAAATTACATTCTTTAATGGTTTATATTTTGAAAATAAACTTGTTATTAAAAAACTGTAATAAGTAACGTATAGTTCGGATAAAGTTCTATAAAATAAAGCTAACTTAAAAAAAAGTGACCCCCTTGTTTATCTTCGAAAATAATGGCATAAAGCAAAATTTTCAAAAGTACTTAGCTCCAATAGGCTTAAAGCTAAGAAGCGATTTTTTTTGTACTGTCTATTTATGTGATTTCCCACCTTAAAAAAATTGACTATGCGAAATTCCAAGGTTTGGGCAATAGATGCACCCTACTGGCCACCCTGATTTTATAAAAAAAACTTCTATGTACGGTTATGTTTTTAAATTTAGTTATAAAATTCTTTTCAATTTAAAACAGATTGAACTAGAATTTTTTTAATGTAAGAAACACTTTTTGAAAATTCTAGGTTAATTGCTTAAAAAATGAAGGAGAACCTAGATCTTTAATTTATAGTTTAAAATTATGGAAAAATCATGAAACAGAATAAGAAAAAATATTAAACAAACTATAACTTATAAGTCATTAAAATTTTTTATGTTATTAGAAAGGCATTTAAAAACTATAATCTTAACTTTCAAGTAAGGGTTAAAGTAAATTTTTGTAAAAAAAGAAATTGGACCATGTTAACGTTACACAAACCAAACTTTTACATTAGCCAAATAAAACTACTATATTCTTTTTAAATTCAAGTCTGATATTCGTATACTATTTCTGAGTATAAAAATTATTAAAAAAAAAACACAAAGTTTAATCAAACTAATATTATTGTTTATTGAACGATAAAAAAAAGCGCTCAAAAGTTTGGTCTAAGGACCTGATGTACAAAGGAACCTTTCGGTTATCGAGTCGTACACCACATGCTTATAAAGTTTCTTACAAGGTATTACACATAGTTTTTTTATCATTTAAATATTTAAATCTTTACTAATAAAACAATCAGTTAAACGAAAAGAAAAATGAAGGAAAATAAAACCAAACGAAAATTAACTGAATTTTGTGTTTAATAATGTACTATGAATCTTGTTTAGTAACATATGAACTAAAAAACATATATAAAACTTTAAATAACTTTTAAAAGTATATAAACAACTTTAATAACAAACGTGTGAATACTTGAATTATAGGTTACAAAATCTTTAATAAAAGTAAAATGTTATACGCTGAAATTTTATACAAAATATTTTTTTTATAAGTATTTTGTTAAAAAGGTAATATTTATTTTATTTAATAATTTAACTTGAACAGTTAAAACAATTTTACATTTGAATAGTTAAATAAACTATTGTAAATTTTTTTTTAAAAATTTTAAAGTAGTGATTTTTACAATAACTGAAGTTAACTTTTATAAAATATGAAGATAAATACTGAAAATTTATGCTTTTAATAAGAAAAAAAAAAACTTTAATAATTTTAACAATTATGATATTAACAAAAACAAATTTCTTTCTATTTTGAAATATTCTTACTTTTTACTTTTTTTTTGAATACTTGTCCAAGTCTAAAACTGTAACAATAGAAAGCAAGAAAAATTTGCAAACATAAAAAAGAATATTTTTTTCTTTAGTTTCCTCACAAAAAAATAACTTAAGATTGCTTGGAACAGTTATCTTAGCTTACTATTTAAATACTTTATTTTCTGCTAAAGTAAAAACATCTATAACTACTTTTTTACATTTGCATAATAAAAAAGAATAAAAAAATTGTAAGCATAACAGATTTTTTTTTCTGTATTCTAAACTTAATTCAAAATAGTAATCTTAAAGAATAATCTTAAAATATAACCAGATAGAAAATGCTAAAACCTAGACTAAACCAATGTTAATATAACCAAACAAATCAACTTTTGAACAAAAAAAAATAAAAGTATGAAAGAATAAATAAAATTTTGAATATTAAATGACAAACACTATTAACTCCTTAAACAAAGTAAACAGACGAGTAGGAATGATCAATATTGACCTTGAGAATCACTATTTAAAAGATAATTTTTAAGTTCATACTGGAACTTTCCAAAATGACTTATATTTTTTAAACATAATGATAGCTTAGTCCATAACTCACTACCTTGGAAGGATAGTGATTTATGACCTATTTTGCTGTTGAGTCTAGGTAGGAAAAAAATTGTTTCTGAAGACCTGGTATGATAATTATGGACATTTTTACACTTTTACAGTAATTTTTAAAGTTATCTGGTAACAAGCTATTGTTAAACTTAAACAGACTTATTTCATATAGATACAGACTTTCAACATCTAATATTTTTTTTCTGAGTTGTTAATTCTCTTACACTACATCATATTTCTTATAATGTTACATTGATATCATTTATACATTTTTTATTTGCTCTTCCCCTGCACAACAAGCCATATCTAAAATTGCTGATAAGTAAAGAACTAAAGACTAAATACAATGCTTTTTGTTTAAGAAATGTCTTGTTTTATATAATACGCCTACTGTTTTTTGTAATTTAACTTTATTTAACAAATACATAGTTTTTGAAGGAAAGTTTAAAATAAAAACTAGTTTTAAATTCAATATAAAATATCAGTCTTATAAAAATAAAGTTCAAATTGTAGCGTTTTTAGTTTTGTTTATCAATGCTTGATCTTGAGCCATTTGCTCAGTGCTACAAGTTCTTAGTGTGTAATTTTTCTAATATTATACCTTACAATTTATATATTTAATTTTTCTTCATAACACTTCAAAATTCACATCATCAATTTTTGAAAAAAATTATATCTTTCTTATTTAAAAGTTAATGTTTATTTTGTAATAAAACTTTGAACTTTAGCCACTTTGAAAGTCAAGTTGCTGTAAAAATTACTTTAAAATTGTCTTATTACATAAGAAATTTTATTCTTTTGTAACTCAAAATTAAGGTAAATCTTTAAAATATAATTAAGAATGAGTTGTTACTTCAATAGTAAAACAATTAGTCTCTCTCTTTCCTTGTTTTTTTCTTTTCTCTCATTTTATAAAATTAAAGACTTTTGTGGACTTTTTTCAAAGAAATACTTTTTAGTTCGGAAGATCCATTAGGTTTATATAACTTATCTAGATAAAAATTAGAAGGATCTTATTCGTGGACACTTAAATACGCTTAAAATGATAAAGATAAAACTTATAGATAGTAAATGATAGTAAACTTATATATTGAAGTTATTCTCTATCAGTGAAAAACCAAGTACAAATGAATACTAAAAACTAAGAAAGCAAAGTCTTTTAAAGCTAAAGAACTGAAAAAAAGCGCTTTTATTGGAAAAAAATATGCGTTGTAGTTTTCTTTAAAAACATATTTTAATTTGAATAAAATTTGAGCAAACAACTTATTAACTTTTAACTTTTTAAATAAGTTTCATTAATTATGTTATAATAGACCCAATAGTATTTTTGTTATTTTAAGATTGCTTTCATAAATTTCTTTTGTCGATAATGTGTTGCAGGTTGTATACCTTGTTTATTTTAAAACTACCTCATAACAAAGAAAGCAGTTTGTATAGTTTTTGATTATAATTTCTAGTTAAAATGTAGACCTAACAATTTTAAAAGTCTATTAAGATTACAAACTAGTATAAAAAATTTCAAAAAAAATTGTAGTTGGGTATGCTAAAATTTAATAAGTTTAAAACCATATAACATAAAAAAAGAGTTTTGCTAATTAATCTAGCAGATTCAGATCTTTTGTAAAATCGAAACCTGGATTTACATATCTTTAAATTTTTTAATTAACTAATACTAAATTACACATTCGATATACTTTTTTTTGTTGTTTATACCTAATACTATGTTCTAGCTGGTAATTGAAATGATTTATATAAACAAATTTTGTTTTTTAAATCAATATTTTTACTATCTTATAGTGTAGGGTTGGACAACGTACGACCTGCTAGTAGGATCTAGCCAACAACTTATTTTATCAATTATTAAAACTGTACTAAAGAAATTAATTGAAAAAATTGTTAAAGAAAGTTACGCGTATGATATAAAGAAAATTTAGATTAAACTGTACTGCTAAATATTTAGTTTTACAGTTATAATTTGGTGCTTAAACAAATTAGGAGTTTACTTTTAGTACAACTTTACAGAAGTAAATTTACAGATGTAAAGTTACCCCGGAAAGTCTAATAAATAAATCATGTTTAAAAGAGTGCCTCATTTTTACCACCAACCAAAAAGTTTACTCGGCCTTATTAAAGATCTTTGAATAGTTTACAAAGATTAATATCTTTAACAATAAAAAAACTCAAAATTTAGAACAGAACGAAAAATAAAAGAATTAAACATTATTTGTCATAAAAAGGCGCAAACAAAA
Organism: Thalia democratica; assembly: GCF_965202585.1. Lineage (NCBI taxonomy): Eukaryota > Metazoa > Chordata > Thaliacea > Salpida > Salpidae > Thalia > Thalia democratica. The sequence goes on along the minus strand of NC_139167.1, from coordinate 42,895,342 downwards.
TTATTATGAATCAATCAATCATGCTTTTGTATACACAACTATGAATAAAATGGCATAAACTGAAAGATGATAATATAACTATGTGTTTTTTATTTAATATCTTTGTAACTTTTATATCAACAAGATAATATTTATAAGCTTGTAAACTTACAATGTACAGTAGTAAAAAATCGTAAAAGTACCTTATACTGCGTATTTTTTTATGCTCAGTGGTTTACTTGTATCTTTTCAAGTTTTCATTGTAACAAATCTATTTTGATGGTTTTTTCTTTAAATAGGCGTACTGTTTTTTAAAGTTTTTTTTTTGCTTTATTTAATTAGTTTAGATCCGTTTCTACCTTCGAAACAAAAATCCGGACGGTTCAAAATAAAAAATCATGCTTTCTTCGTTAAGATCTCACCGGATCTGGCAGATTAAAACAAAGTAAAAATCAAATAAAAGTTATTTTCTTATTAAAAAAGAAAATAGGGACTATGGGTTTCGTTGTTTTTTAGGTAGAAACTTGGAAGCTCAATGTCTAAAACAAGGGTCAGCAGCATTTTGTAACTCGCGGCCCGCATTTTCTAGAAAAATCTTCGCAGGCCGTTGTTATAAAAAAAAATATTAATCAAACTAAATATACTGTTTTTAAGCAAAAATGTGATGAAGTAAGCAATAATAGGACACTAGTAGGATAAACTTAAGAGTCTATTTGTAATTTTTATTACCACAAATAAATTAATTTTTTTATTATGTATATTTTTAGCGGAAAAGTACCTTGCGGGCAGCAGATTGCTGACCACTGGTCTGAGTCATTGTAAGAATAGTCCACGCTCGTTTGACATGTTTTAAACAGTAGTTAGAGGTAGATTGTCTCGGGCCCTGATGGTCGTATGGTGAAGTTCATTGATTACTATTGACGGTGCGAAACATCTCAACTTTGTTATGATGGTTGAAATAAATACTGGTTTTTATATATTATATATTCAATTAGACTAAGTTATTGAAAACTTGGTAAAGAAAATGAGATTTTAATAATGCTTATTTTAAAACTAAAAATAAACCAAGGATTTTTTGTGCAACCGGATGTTAGTAGCTAGTTATGTCTGCCAACTTAAATTTGTTTGTTAGTTTATTATAAATTCTTGTTGTTATCACTCGTTGTAAAGCGGACTTACATGTGATTTTAAGAAATTTGTTTTATTTATGTTGTTTACTGAACGATAAAAAAGCCTCAACGTATTTGGTTTAAGGAGCTTGTGTACGGTAAAACATTTCGGTTGTAGAGTTTTTCACCACTTGGATACGGATTAAGGTCTTGTAAGCAGTTATAAACGAGCAAACTATTATAAGTCTAAGAGACATGGAATGGTACATTTGAGAATGCTTTATACGACTGACCCTATCTTTTTTAAGTCTAATTTATAAAACACATAAAATCATCTAGATTACTTTGAATTATGCTGTGAAATAATATTCAAATAAGAATCGAATGACTACGAAATTTAAGTTTTATGACCTTGAATATTTAATATTACTATTATCCACAGTTGTTTTAAGACTTTAAAAGTACCAAGTACATTATAAAATTGAAACAGTATATATATTGATGTCTATCAAATATGTTATTGAATTTAATCTACTTTTTTGGAGTGAAGTGAATTTAAACATTCTTTAATTTAAAATCTTGATAAAATTCTAAACAAGATTCAAGTAAGCATATTTAGTTTTCCTTACTATCTAAAACTTTTCTGTTGTCGGTGAAGCTTTCTGTAAACATAGTTCTAAGCACATTTTAAGAAACTCTTCACAGCTTAAGAATAATCCCAAGTATTTATAGACGAATTTGTAGGTGATTAAGAATCCGATAACAATTGTGTATTTAAACTTTTTGAAATTTATTATAAATTTATTTATTTACGAGGTATAAACTTACGTAATTTATGGATTTACTATCATTTAGATCAGTGGTCTCCACAAAGTGCACAGAAATTATTTACTGTACAAAAACATTTAGTAGATAAAAAAAAAATAATTATGTTTGTTTTTCTATTGAAAAGCTAACAATAAAATAAACTAATTATATTAACACGATATTGACTTATTAAAACACTAAAAACTTAAAAAAAAGTTAAAAAATATTTTAATATTTATAGTCAAGTGTGCACAGAATTATTTTTCAGTAATTTAGTGTGAACAGCTTTTAAAAGGTTCAAAACTACTGAAATAGATTGCAGTTAGTATAACTTTAAAAAAAACTACCTACGATTTAAACAGTAAATTTTATTTAGTTCACAAAAGTTAAACTCACAAGTATTTTTATCTTACGTTAACTATCCTTACAAGGTAAAAACCAAGGTAAGAAGCAAAAGCAAATTCTTCGTTTTCAAACACAAAATAATACTTATGTAGTTTCGCGACTGCTCATAATTTACAAACAAAAACTGTATTTGATAAATACAACTTTTACTGTGAAATATAAGCTCTTCTAAATGAATAATTAGTTCATAAACTATCATTCTAAAGAGGCAGTCAAAATATACTTTTGAAATTTTATTAGTATAAAATTACCAAGGTGCTATGTAGTTTTAAGTTTTAAAACTCTTATATGTTTCAACATTGATAATAAAAAATTAAAATGTAAAAAGAAAAATTAACTGTATGATCGAAAACATGACTTGCACGAAAACTAAAGTATTTCATAGTTTACAATTGCTTAACCTTAACTTTATTTATCTAAATACTTGTAAAAAAAACTCTTCCAAGTAAAAACATTATCTAAAAGTTTTTTATTATAACTTTTTTAAAGAAACACAGACACTTATTAAAAAACCAAGCTTTGGAATGAATTTATCAAGCAGCAGGTGTTCAGTGATAACAACTTAGATATAAATTAGGAAGAAATAACAGAAACAGCAGTTGGTTGCTGTTGGTTATTCTGGTTCCCTGCTGACATGGATTGGGTCTTTGTAGCAGATATTTGTTGTGGTTGTTGATCGAATCCACCGATAGCTGCAGATGTAGGTACATACTGCTGACAACTTTGTGCTACAGACTCGAACAGTCTGTAAAGCAAAAATATACATGATTGATGAGCTTATGCATAAAAAAACAATAACAAAAAAAAAACAAACTTTGTAATTTCAGGAGCACACTTAACAAAATCATGCTGCCAAAAGTTGAAGGTTGGGTTTTTAATAAGCTCAATGAACGTTATGAGAAGACCCCATGGATGAGGTCGGTTGACAATCAATCTTTCCAGGAGTACCCTTGATACAAAAATAATTCATCTTAATTAATAAATTACGTTCAAACTGGTACTACTAGCTTTCTTGGAGCATTTATTTTTCATAGATAGTAATTGTTGTTTAAAATAAAATCCATTTTAAATTAAAAAATAAACAAATTTTTAAATCGTAAAAAATAATATTAATAAGAATACCAAAGTTGCTTTCACTTTTAATTTCGAATGATAAAAAAATAGCCAGAACAATGTTTTAAACAAGAACAATAAAAAAAAACCTGGTTATTTGTTCTTGTATAACTTGAGAATTTGCTTCAGCAAACAAATACAAAAGCACACAGCTGAAATAGTGAGTGTGGGAGTTGGGATATCTTAACTGGTTCGCGATTGCATTTAAAAACAAATACCTACAAAAATTATTATTATAAGTACTTATATCACTACAATTTTTCTGTCTACCTTTTGAAAAACTTTCGGGAAAAATATTAATAAATGTTAAAATATTTTAAGAAAATTCGTTTTAGTTTAATGTAAATTTTATATTTGTCTTTTTTTTAAGGCTTAGAAACTGTTACAAATACTTATGATAAAAAAACATGAAATAGTAAGTTAATTATATAGGTTTTTTCAAACTAAATATTTACCTTCCTTCGTTGTCAAGGTCAACTGATAAAGACTGAAAAATGTCCATGTACGGAGTATGTGATATGTTACCTATGTTGGAAGCGATTCCTTTTGTACGAAGATCATCAAGTGCTTTAGTACCAACATATAGTACAAGGGCATTCATTAAAGGTAAGTTGTAACGTTCATTACCACTCGGTGACAACTGTTAAGTTTTTCGAGCTATTTAAAATATATAACAGAAATAAAAACAAATTATACAATAATCTTCCTTTATTCTACCAACATATGTTTCTGTGTGTCAACGAATCAACACACTTCACTAGGATCTTTTGTTAGCAAACAATTAAAACTATATTTTGAACAGTTATAACAGAAATAAAAATTTAGCTTTTTTATTCAAGTCAATTTTTAACTTGCCGAGTAGTAAGAAATATTTAACATGAGAACTATAGTAATAAAATAGAATACTATTTCTAATATGCACGTCAATTTAAAATCTGCTAAAACAGTGATCATTTAATTTTTAATTTGATTAAATATCAAGAATAACGATAACTGCTATAGATAAATTGTTTAAAAGTACATACTTGAAAAAAAAAAGTAGATTTTGCTTTTGCGTAAAACTCTTGAAGATAAATGCTAAAAAAATCCATAAGCTGATATTGCTTTACAAATTAACAGCTTAAATTTTAATTACAGCAATTAACTATAATTAAATCTTTTAATACTATTTTTAATTAGTTGTCAATAATATTTCAAGGTCCGAAAAAAACAGAAAATCAATTTTGTAAACAATCTAGTGCATATTAAAACTACCGGATCCTATTTTTTTTTTAAATCCAGATCCGGCCAAATCATAGCTGAGATTTGGCCAGATCCGGATCCAGTTAGTTTGGAAAGACTTTGTTTTCCGCGATCAGAAAAGCTTCTTTCAGTTTTATATACTTAGATTATTGTGTTTAGAATATTTAATATCTATAAAAATAGTCAAGCGAAACAGACTAATTAAAGTTTAGTTAAATCAATCATTTGTTGAAAACATACAAGTACAGACATCCATTAAAGTAAAAATACTGAATTGTTAATTTTCAGTATTACTTGAAGATTAGATACTTTTACCGACTCTATAATTTAGATCTATTTATAAACTTAAAATACTTTTTATTTTTTACTATAAAACATATATTTAAAATTGAATGTATTCAGGGTTGCCATGTTTTTTTTTTTTTTTTGGTTGCCATGTTTTTGGTAAATTTTCTCCAGTTTTATATAAGTAAAACTGTTTGGGTCTATTTTTAATTTAAAATTAAGTTTAAGGTAAGAAACTGTATTAATTAGTATCAAAACATTGAAAAGATACTGTTAAGCTACTTTAGATGTAATTGTTAATAAAAAAAATTTTGATGATGACAATTTTTTTATGTATATGATATATTTTTGTCTTTACAGTCTAATTTAACTATTTTATTCTCATTTAAATATATTAAATAATTTAAAAACTCTACAAATATAGATCATTTACTATTTGGTAACTATAACTTTAAATTAGAGTAATTGTTCAACAAATTTTTTTATTTTACAATTATTCATTTTACAAAATAAATTTCTTATTAGTCCTGGTTTAGATGAAAAATAGTATATAGTGGTATAAAATATTTCTGTGAAAAGTTTAAAACTCTATATAAAGTTATGAATATGATTGCTATGGACAACCAACCATTTTCAATTACTAGCGATCAATGCTTCATAGACCTGTTGGTGGCTTTATAGCTAAGTTACTTGATTCCGAGTACTAAGTACTTCACTGATATAATTAGTGCTTTTCATTGATAAAAATACAAACTGAGTTATCAGAAGCTTTGTTTTTGTCTTTTACAAACGTGACATATGGACAAATTCCAAGACAAAGATATCATATCTTTCTTTGACAGCGCATTAGTTAAATGAAAGCTTTCAGTACAAACACAGAATTTTGCACTGTAAGGAAATAGAAGGTTCTCACACTGGCTTTAATATTTGTGAAAACATAAAGGAGATGTTTGAAAATTGGGGTATCAATATAAATGTATGTAAACAGTTGCTTAAGAAGTTTTTGTTCATCTTATAGTTCAATTTTAAATAAAGGTATAATGTGAAGGTTATCATTAGAAAAAAAGTTCGTTATTTTTTAAGGATTGTAACATTTAATTTACTTCTCTTTTACGTCGTACAAGGTACAAAATTCAACTTAAGCCGTATTAAGTATCTTGAAATTTAACGTTTAAACTAAGATTGCATATAGGTAGTTTTTTTTACAATGTTATTTTATTAGTGTTCAAATAAAGTATTTAGACAATAACTTAAATTTTTTTGAAATTTTTTTTTTTAAACAATTTTTACTAATTAATGGTATTAAGATAACTAAATGTTATAAGTTTGTCCTCTATGGAACTACATAAGACTTAAAACATTTAGGATCCTAATCTAAAATTAAGATCCGAATCCGGTTTCAGTCGGATCTTAAATTAAAAAAAGATCCGGATAATAAATAGTGGATCCGGTGGATCACTAATTAAAACAACGTTCCTAAATTACAAAAAAAAAAGAAGTTTCCTTGTATTTTGATAACTAAGTTTTTATTTATATACATTTACCATTAATAAATAATTAAAAACTACTATTGTAAATACTCAAAAAAACGTAAAATAATGCGCTTTTTGTTCAAATCTGAACTACTAAATAAATCAACCAAGATGTATTTGTCATGAAATAAATTTGTTTAAAAATGCTTTTTTTTTTGGAATAATAAGTGTAAAAACATAAGCAATGTCTTCTAATGTTAGAATAAATACAAAATCTGCTAGCTAAGTTAATCATGCATTTAACAACCTGAAGTTGCGAAGTAATTTCTGGTGGAAAAGAAACAGGTGATCTTTTATCGAGGTAGTTTTGTAATTTGCTTTGAAACTCAGGAGTCATTGGAGCAGTGATAGATGTCAAGATGCGAGGAGGTTGCGTTATTTCGGGTAACATATTTACCTGATTAGTTTTTTAAAATTACAAATCATAAAACATAGTGCTATATTAAAATTATTTCAAGGGTAAGAGAGGTAGGTGTCTTGAAAACAACCTTAGTCACAGTTTTGTCTGTGAAGATCTTTAAAATAATATCAATGATTTATATTATTAACTCTACAAGTTATAAATCAAATACTTTAGGATTTTTGAAACTTTTCTTAATTAATTAATAAAACATACTTTCTAAGGTACTTGCAAAAAACTTGATAAAATGTGTTTAACTTTACTTGCTTAAAAATAAAAAAAATACATATATATAGATTTAAAACATTTGATCAAAAAGACTTCTTTTTTTTTCAATAAAAACCACATAATATAAATTTATATATAAAATAATTGTAACTTAACTATGAAAAAGTTAAGTTACAATTTATCACTTAATTTAATTGCAAATACTTGAAGAGCTATATTAAAATATAATTAATTTCAATCAAACCTACAATTAGAAAATGACTGGGAAATAAACAAGGAATTTTGTTTACTTAGTCATCAAAATGCTAAAATTATTAAGAAAAATTAAAAGTAAACATACAAAAAAAAAAAAGGAACACTTGGTTGTAATACTTTTACTACCTAATAATAAATAAAACAAAGCAATAAAAAGCTAAGTATTCTTATTAAAAAAAACTAATAAACTTTTAAATTTGGTGTAAAGGGGTCAGGAAGACGCATATGACGTGGAAAGGCGCTCAGTACCAAATTTCTAAGTTGCACGCAGTTTGCTGGTATGAAGTCACATAAAGAAAAGTGGTAGTCACACAAAAACTCAGGAAAGTCGTGCAACAAAATCAAAATAAGTCTTAGGCAACCCTGTAACAAAAGTAAACTATAAATATATATGAAACAACAAAACTAATTTTGATAAGCTAAAATATTTAATTTCGTTTAGTTATTTTGTTGGAAAAATAACAATTTTTACTTTTTTTTATCGTATTAATGCAGTGATATTCTGTATGAGACTGTAATAAAATAAATACACAGCTTAAATTTTGTGTAATATTTAGTTATTTCCTTTTATAAAACTAGTTTATATAGAATTTAGACTACATTTTTCAAAATTTTTATAATAAGTCAATTTATTATCAACTTTTAATGTTTACGTTTAACTACTAACAATTTTATTAGAGTTAAGGCCGTAGGGTGTTTAACTTTATTCTTCTACAATAATTTACATTAGCCCTTATATTCAATATACAACTATATGCTATAAGATACTTTTCACAGATTAAAAATATAACTTAACTTTTGAGATTTAGTCAGCTGCGTAAAAAGTTTCCAATACAAAGGTATGAAAAAACATTTTTTATTGCTAATTTACTAAGAATTTTTTTTTATCTACTTAGATATATATTCTTTATTTTTTGATCAATTAACCTTAAGTTTTACGAAATGTTTCTTGGACTAATAGAAAAATATTGTTGTACAACCTATAAATACATATAATAACCAAAAAAACTACAATAGAAATTTTTATCATTTAGTTAAGATTTAACTGAGAAAGTTTCAGAACGATTGCTTGAAAATTGTAAGAGAAGATATATTTTTAATTAATTGGTCTTTTTTCGCCATTTTACTTTGGTCCTTCCATAAGGAACCTATTGAGCTCTCCGTCTTTGTACCCTTAAATCTCAAAAAATACTTTGAATTTCACAAAACAGTAAAAAGCAACTGCTAGCTAAATTAACGATCTTAAATATAAGATCAAATGTTGAAAAATTCCTTAGCAACCTATGGCTTAAATTTTTTTGATACACTTTTAACTTGGCAGGTGTCAATTTAAATAACTAATAAAAAGCTATGCAGCCAAAGAAACAGCTGTTTACTTAGCTACATAAAACTTCAACAATTTTTTACACTGAAACATGTATCTTCGAAATATTAACATAAGTTGTATATATATATATATATATTTATCTTATTATATAAAAACTATAATTTATACATCTGTTTCATACACGAAATAAAAAGTTTCATGTACTCCTCAGTAAGCTAATAATTGTCTGCATGACTAATTTGTCGAGCACTATCAACCAGAACTTTTCATAAAACCTTTAATATATATATATAAAATAAGGTTAATGTTTAAACTTAAACACTTTCAACTGAGCCCACTTGAAGGGCTTTTAAATAATTTATTCAAATGGCGATTTTAAAAATTCTGGAACATATGTTTCACAAAGCTTTAATTTTTCATAAAGCTTTGATCAAGCTATATATATATATATATATATATGTATATAAAGGTTTATTTAAAGATGCAAAACTCAAAGGACTCGAGTTTCGTGCCTATGCACTCACCAGCTTCAAATAATATTAATAAAGCCCTTAAGGTGGGCTCAGTGTGAAAGATTTAATTTATCAAGTTAAATATCTTAATTCTATATATATATATATATATATTTATTAGTTGCGACACGTGGTATTTTTTTGAGGGTTGCAGAAAATTTAAGAGTTTTTAAAAGATCTTTAATTTGAAATTGTTTAAAAATAATTTAGTAAGACAAAAACATTACAATTACAATAAACCGATTGTAAACATAAGATTATGTTAAGGGCATAGGGGGGGGGGGGATAAGCACCCTTTTTTGGTTTTTGATCTTATTTTATATAGTTTTTACTAAGCTACAAGATGCTTTTTACAGATTTATAAAATTCAAAATAATTTTTGAGATATAGCCGGTCAAAGTCGGAGCCAACAATAGGTTTCTTATGGGAGGCGCAAACCAAAACGGCAAAAATTGACTATTTCACTAAAAATCTATCTTCTCCTACGTTTTTTGAGAAAACTACCTCAAAATTTCAGGAAGTGTTCCTTAATATATTTAGAAAATTATGTCGGAAGGAATTTAAAAAAAAATAAAAATCAAAAAAATTATATAAAAAAAAAACAGTTTTTTTATTATAAAATTTTTTTTTAATAATTTTTTTTAAATTCCTTCCGACAGAATTTTCTAAATACTGCAAGGAACATTTCCTGAAAATTTGAGGTAGTTATCTCAAAAAACGTAGGAGGAGATAGACTTTTAGTGATTTCTAGTTATTTGCCGTTTTAGTTTGCGCCTCCCATAAGGATCCTATTGTTGCCTCCGACTTTGACCGGCTATATCTCAAAAATTATTTTGAATTTTTTAAATCTGTAAAAAGCATGTTGTAGCTTAGTAAAAACTATATAAAATAAGATCAAAAACCAAAAAAGGGTGTTTACCCCCCCCCCTATGCCCTTAAATATAAAAACTAGATCAGTTTTATAAAACTATGACACGTTTTTTAGGTGGAGCATCTGCTCCACTCACGCGACGCCCATGATATTTATACATTTTTAAAGTATAGTAGTTAAGCGCTTAATTTTACTTTAAAAAATGACAACAGGGTTGCCAAATGTATTTTGGCAAACTTTCTTCAGGTTTCCAAAATATCTTCCAGGTTTATAAAATTACATGTTTTAGGGTCTATTTTTAGTTTAAAACTAAATTAAAGGTAAAAAATTGTGTTAAATAGTGTAACAACATTGAAAAGATATCTTTAAGCTTCTGTAAAAAATATATTTTCGATGATGACAAAATTTTTTATCTACATGATAGATTTTTCGTGTCAAATCGAAATTTTACTACTTAACATACAAAAGTTTTTTTTAGTTCCAAGTTCTTTAGTGATTTTTGTTCAAAATTCCAGATTTTTTTCAAAATTTCTCAAACTCCAGATTTTTTGGCAACCCTGTGACAATTAAGAAGGTTAAAAAATAATTTTGACATATTCTTTAGAATTAACACTAACTAGTTTAGATAGCTGTTTGCTATTTTACTGTAAAAGAGATTAATGTTTAGGGTAAAGCCAGTGAAACATCCATGTCTCGCTCTACTCACAAAATGGTTTACCTATACTTTATGTGAGTAGAGAAATAATATATTTACTTACAAATTGTGTACTTAGTAAATAAAGATGAGTATTTAAGTATTTTTAAGTCTACTCAAGACTTTATAAAATAGAAACACAAACTAATAAAAAACTAACTCGGTATAAACATTCAAAAGATCTTGGAATAGTGACATTTCTTAAAAATGGACCTATAAATTTAAACAAATCCAACAAAACTTGTGAGTACATTCCTCTCAGCTGAATCTATTAGATAAAAGATATCAAATTAAAATTTAAATATACTATAAGTTATAAATTGAAGGATATAGAATAATAACCCTAAGTAGCTTATGTAAAAGTTTTTTAGAGTTTTTACCTTTGGTCGGTTGTTTAAGATATCAAAAATTTAGTAAAAGTAAAAAATTCTAAGTTAATATGTGACAGAAATTTTTAATTATTTTCCAGTATTACAGCTGCTTTTGGTTAATTTTCTTATAGTTTAAAATACAGATTGTTTATAGTTGTATATTGTAAATAGATGGAAATTCTTAAAAAACAAATAGCTGACTATATTGTTATTAACTCCTTGTGCATTGTGTTCGTCGCCTCCAAGCATTTTTGATAGAAACCCGCGGTAGGATACTAATTCAAGCCAAGCAAACGCAAAACCTGGTAGCTTTTCAGGCCTCAATAGATGAAAAGCGTTTCTATAAAAATTTTTAGAAATTATCAATATTTTTTAACTAAAATGAATTTTTAACTTTCTTTTTTAACGTGTAGGTTAAACATTAGAATTCTTAGAACTTAATACTTTTTAACTACAAGAAATAAACTTACACAAAAGAAACCAAATATTGAAATGTTAGTGAGTCAATACCGCTGTTATTAGGTATTAATTTTATAAACAATATTTGAATAATTCTTTGATAAGGCATTTGATGAAAATCTGGTCCCTTAACTTCCTGATCTTGGTGCATGACTCCGATAATAACTCCTAAAATCTGTATAAAATTCAAACATGTAAGTACAAATACACATAATTGAAGTTTTTAATCTTAGTAGACAGTTAAGCTGAAGTAAACGTGGAAAGTAAAATTGTATAAAAACTTTTAATTCTAACAACTTACATAAAACTTCTATAAGAATTAAAAATTAATGTTATTTTATTTTTTACCTGATTTAAGCATGTTATACTTCTTTGATTGGTGTCTCCACCTGGAGGGTATTTAATAATCATAAAAATAAGTTCTACATAAGCATCAAGGAAATGGTAGCATTTATTGCGAGTCATTGATGGATTTATCATTGTATGGTTATTTGCCATTTCCTATTTAAAAAAGTAAATTAATTTTTTTTTTAGTTTTAATGATATTTATATATTATATTTAAAGTATCTAAGTTAATAATACGAACTAAATAATTTTATCTTAGCTTGTTTGATAACGTAACTTCAAAATATTTTTACAGTTTAAGGTTCAAACTTACAGGAAATTTAATTTTTTAAAGACTTTATCCAGTCTTGTACAAATTTATAATATCGCTTGTGTCTTAGTAAAGGTATTCATAATAATTCATAAATTTTAGTAACTAACTTGTAAAGTTTTGCATGCGTTAGAAACGAGATATTCTGTGCAAAATCTAAAAAACATAGTTATGTTGTCGTCGCTATCAAAAACTTTGTAAAGTTGAAGCTGTCTGACAAATCCTATGTATGCCTTCTGTAAATTTTCTTGCCCATAAACAATGTTTGACCACTCACTTATTTTACTCTCAACTATCCTGGAAAACCCAGGGCGATCGTCCATCTTTTTAGCCTGTAACAATTTAGCTTCAAGTAAGTAACGATAAACTTTTATACTTTATATTTAAGATATACATATGTATACATAAGATGTAACGTTAAAAGGCATTAAATCCTGGAGATCCTGATAAGCTAAGCTTATCGGAATATGTACCACAGATGTTTTTGTGTTAAAACTTTATTCCGACTAACGGCGTTTTTTTTTCTAAACTTTTAAACCATAAAGTTCGTTTTTAGTTACTAGTCACATAAACATTATACATAATTATACATGTATTTTTTTTTTTTGTTAACATTTTATAGACTCCGTATATCTGTTCTTAAATTTATTTGAGAGCAGTGAAACGCCGTTAGTCGGAATAAAGTTTTATCACAAAAACATCTGTGGTATGTATATATAATTAAAACTTCTACCTGATTTCTTGTAAAAAACTCTTTTATGCTGTTTCATTGCATTTACTTCTAAAACATCAGATTTTAAATCATAAATAACAATAAATTATTATAATTATTATCAACATGTTTTCTGATATACATGGTTTTCGTTTATTCATTAATCCATTGCTATTGTTTAATAAAAAATGTAACTTATGCTTTATAAGATAGTTTTTTATGAAATGACCTTTTTTTAATTTTTCGTGTTTTTTGTTTAAGTTACACTGGTTTTAATGCTTCTGTCGAGCTTTAGGCAATAAACAATTACAAGGTATACTTTAAATAGGAGCGGGTCTAATATTCTTGAAGGGACACACCAGAGTAGAAAATTGTAAAAAAAAATTGTAAAAAAAATGTTGTTTTAAAGAAAGAAAAAAGTTACCGACCGAGGGTAAGGGGTAACCGTGATAGGAAAACTTCATTAAATATACCTATCAAAATTTAGTTATAGAAAAAAAACAAGAAAAAAAATTCGACCAAGGGTTAGGGGCAATAGTGATTTAAAAAAAAGTTAAGTTGCAAAAGTGACCCTTCGATTATTTTTTCCATATTAGACTCATACCCACTTTAAATATTATATTTTATATAAGTTTACTTTATATGATCAATAAATTTACTTTTGCTCGGTCTAAACCAAGAAAACTGTGAAATTGGCTAACTCTACTTTCATGAGCTAAAATTTTATGGAGAGAGTTATGCATAACACGAGTGTAGATTTGTTTGCTTTCATTAATTTGTTGCGCTTCCAAAAACTTGCTTTTAATGCTTTCCATTAACTGATTAATTGTGGTCTTTGTCCTGTTAAATAATATTACGATCAACAATCGAGATCAAGTTGTCAAAGCAAAACGAACTGCATGCATAAACCAAAAGAGAAAATACAAAAATTATTTTATAGTATGTGTACAGTACATACACTTAACTAAATCTAGAACAGGATTTCCCTTTTTTTTTTTTTCAAAAAGCCCCTTTAAAAAAGCTATGGCCCCTCCAACAAAACTTCTCAATAAAATAAACATTAAAACTACCTAAGACCTTTTTTTTTGCTTTTCATCATTATTTCCAGAATATTTAGTGTAAGTTCCAAATAATGACCTCATGGCCCCCTAAATTTCTGTAACGGCCCACAAGGGGGCCACTTGGCACATTTGGGAAACCCTGTTCTAAAATGTTCCTTTAGTAGTTAACATTTTAGTAACCCAAAAAACTTGACTGTGTAAATCTAAAAATTCTTTATGTTACAATCTTTTAACATATATAGTCGAAAAAAATAGAAAAGTATTTGTTTCATTTAAATTTCATCAGAACAATTGTCTCAATTTCCGTCATTTACAATTTCAACAAGCTATAAATGTTTTAAGTATTGAAAACTGCCTTTAAAATAACTCATTAAGTTATTTACAAAATTTAGCACAATAACAAAATTTTATTTTTGCAAATAGTAAACAATACTAACTGTACATTTAGAATTCCTTCAACATTTATCAAGTTATTTAGAACTTCAATAGTGTGAGTAAAACTCATTTCACTAGGATTAGAAGGATTTGTAGTTTCTTCTAAAACAATAGAACTTAAAATCTTGATGGCTAATAATAAAAGTCTAATATTACTCTGCAAAATTCCTTGATCTACTGCAACTTTTATTTTCTGTAAGTAAGGTTAAAAGTATAGTCTTTTTGTCACTTTTTGTACTTAGACTAAAATCTAACTTAGTTTACGTAAATAGTATAATTTTTACTTTCTTGACAGAATTTCATGTCTTAAATAAAAGGTGTAGAAAATATACTTAACTTAACATTACCATAATTTTATTTTTTTATGTTAAGTATTAGGATTAATTTTGTAAACTAATTTAACTAATTGTTTGTTAACCTGTGCGATCAGTTGGTCTAAAGTTTTAGAATTTATTAAACGACACCGGACGATCAACAAGATAGTTTCAGTTGTAGCGTGATGAACTACTTGGTCAAAATGAATGACCAAATTTTTAGTTATTTCAGATTGAACAGTCTCTTCCCCGCATAACCGATCATCTTGTAACATTCTTAGCACATTGATGTAAGCCAACTTAAACTTGTGAACCACAGCCTTTAACAATATTAAACTTTCATTTAAAATCATATTTAGAGTGACACTCACTTTTAAGTATTGCAATTTAGAACAATTTTTTGTTAAAAACTTCTAGGAATCAATGAATCAATTTTGAGTTATACTTTTATGTTTTAATCAAGATAAAAAATAAACTTCAAAAACAACAAACACTTATTTTAAAATTTTTGTTTAATCAAACTTAATTATCTACAAAATATATACACAGCTATAAGTATAGTAGTAAAAAATTACCTCTGCCTCTTGTAAGTTTATAACCAAACCATCAAAACAAAAACTGAAAAACTCAGAGTATGCTGATATGTCTGTATAATTTCTGACTAATTTATTTAGATGTTCATATAATTGGTTAACTTTATAGGAAGCCGAACTATTTGAAATCAGCAAATTCTGTAATAATATTATTTAATTTAAATTCTTAACTTATTTGTTGTTACAATTTCAATTAAATGAAGTAAAATGTAAACTCAAGATATAGTAACAGTTTAATCTTTGAAATACATATAATCGAACAAATTTATTAAAACTTTGTAGACTTTAATAAACCTAATTTAACCAAAAATCTAATTTTAGATTTAGAATACGTTTTTAGTTAGTTAAAGTTTCAGTTATGCGCGGTACATAAGTTCATGTTTAATATTTTTCAAGTAAATCTTAATTTCGTTAAAATCAAGAAGTACATTTTAACATGAATATATAATTATATCAGAGATATGAAAAAAAAATTGTGAATTGCTTTCAGATTTTTTGAACTTCTTTCATTTAAAAAAAAACAAGTTTTTTGGTAGAAAATTTAATGCAAGTTAACGAACTGTCTTGAATATTGTATTAAAAAATTACTGTAAAGCTACTTTTAATGCTTTTTTTAAATAAAAAGTCAAATGATACACTTTTTTAATTTTTTCTGATAGATTTTTTTGTATTTCATCGAAATTTTGTTACTTTACATGTAAAAATAGTTTAGTTTTCCAGGTTTTTAAGTCTTTTAGTAAATTTGTTCAAAATTTCACACACTCCAGGTTTTTTCAAACTTTTTTTGTTAAAATTGTCAAATTCCAGGTGTTTCGGCAGCCGTTTTATACATTCTAAATCAAGTAAAAAAAGTCTACTTTAGACAAATTATGTAACTTTATGAATAAAAGAAATTTAAAACAAATTTTTGGTATATTTATCAATTAATAGATGTAAAAAAAGATACAGAATGAAATCTTAATACGGTTGTAAATGTTCCTTATCAATTTTTATAAACTATATAAGTATAAATTAAACTCATGAGCTTTACATCGTACAAAAGACTAGAGTTAAAATATATATTTTTGTAAAAAAAAAAACGCTCGATGTTAAGTTACTTATCGTTAAAAATTATGTTTAAGAACTAACCTGTTTAGTTGAATCCAATTCTGCAAACATCTGTTTAAACAAGTGGATAACTTCTTCGTTAACCTTTAAAATTTTTTAATTTTATACAGAGTTCTCAAAACTTGTACTAAGATTTATTTTCTATATATAATAGTCAAAATAAACTTATAATTTAAGAAAATTTTTATGTTTAATAAATTATTTTGGCAAATTAATTTACAATTTTCTATTCAAGTATATACAATACTTGCATTAAAACTGATTTAAACAGACAAAACAAGAACTTAAGGTTGCCATACATAAAAAAAATTGAATGCTTATCAAAATTTAATAAGGAAAAAATCTGACTTTTTCTCGGTTGATACTTTGTTATTATTTAGGTACATGTATTTTACTTAAGGAGAATTTAAGTTGTATAAAACACGCTAATGACTTTTTTATGGCTCAGGTCTGGGTTGTTTGCTCTTGCTATAAATTGTAACCAGTAAAATATATGTCCCTACTTTTATGTGTACTACATTTTTGATAAAAAAAAAAACGTTAAATTTTAAAAAGGTTTAAAAACAATGGCACATAGGCAAAAGTTTTGCAAAAATTTTGAAATAATAGACAATTTTACTTGTTATTCTATAATTTACTCACCTCTGCAAAACAAAAATATCAATATTTTGTATATATAAAAACAATAATTTTTAATGAATATATATTCTTAATAACTTAAACAACCTTAAAGTTAAACAACATACATTTTATTAAGATAAGATTTGAATGTTTTTAAGTCAATATTTGATATCAAAAAAGTATTCTAAAATCAATTTGTAAGTTCTTATTTTTACAAAGGAAAGGTTTAATATTGATTAAGTATTTTGCAATTTGAAAAATGTTTTTCTATAAGCTAACAGGAAAATATTTTATAAGAAGATTACTTTATTTAACGAAAAAACTTGTTAAGTTATTATTCTTTCAGTAAGTAAAAGAATATCTACAAAAAATACTTATGTAGATATAGAAAATTGTCAATATTAATTTGGCTAACCTACTAACTTATTAAAATTGAATATTTATGTCTTATATTTATCTTATACATAATTTCAATTTTGCTTTTTAAAAAATTTACAATTGCAATACTACCAGTGTTGCCATACTCTGTATTTAAGGCCATAGGGGAGGGGGTAATCCATGTTTTTTACAAGTTGATCATTTTTTATAGAGTTTTTTCTAAGCTTCAAGATGCTTTTTGTCGTTTTAAAAAATTCGAATTATATTTTTAGATATGACTAGTCAAAGTCGGACCGCATAAGAGGTTCCCTATAGGAAGGGAAAACTAAAACAGAGAAAAAAGACTACTTCATTTAAAATCTATCTACTCCTACATTTTTCAAGCAGTCTTCTTCAAACTTTCACAATCTAATCTTCATAAAATAACAAAAAAACGTTACTTTGGAATTAAAAAAATTGTAAAAATATTATTTATTTGAAAAAAAAAAACACTTTTTATTTTTTTATTTTTGTGATAAAATTTCTATTTTTTCAAATTATTAAAATTCATAAGTAATTTTTTTCCCTTTAATATAAGGAATATTTCCTGAAAATTTGAAAAAGATTGCTTGAAAAATGAAGGAAGAGATAGATTTTTAGTGAATTTTAAAATTTCCGAGAAAATTGACCCCGAAAAATTTGCTGTCCAAACGTTTGTATTGGAAACTTTAAAAAAAAATAAAATATCTCATAAGTTAAATGATATTTTTGAATTCTATAAAGACTGTCTTGTAGCTTGTATTTAAAGCTTTCATATAAAAGCCTAAGTTAATTTTTGTAAAAAAAGTGTTGGACCCCCCCCCCATATGGCCTTAAAATATAATACTAGCCTGCGTTAGCTTGAGTATGTGGCAACCCCAATAACAGTGATAAAATAATTATCGATACTGTTTTAGAATATTTAAAACGAAATGTAACATGATTAAAAAAAATTTCAAAACAATTCACAATTTAGTTGTAAATTTCATAAACTTTAAGCAAACTATTTCAAAATTTAGTATATTTTACTTAATGTTTATATGATGCTTAACTGAATTCAATTTTTTTCTGTTTTTTAACTTTTGGTGAAACTTAACCTAAAATTTCCGTTCAACGTTGAAGCTATTAAACTAAAAAACAAAGGAAAGACAAAAAATTTATATAGTTAGTACAAAATTATTATAAATTAAAATAAAGTTAATTTAACTTAAAAATTAAAACTAATTCTATAGTTAAAAGAAATAAATATTTCCGTGTTTTAGTTAAAAAAAACATATTTAGTTAAAGTTTATTTATAAATGTATGCTAGAATTCGACTTAAAATGTGAAATAATTGTACTAATTAAACAACACAGAGCTTTTGTATAAATAAAAAATATTTTAACGTAATTAACAGATAACTTCAACTTTAAGATTTTTTTATGTACTTTGAAAGGCAAAACAAAATCATTATATTTACATTAGAATTTAAATTAATGTTCAACCATCACTAATTTAGTTTAATTTACACTTTTATACTGTCGGTTTCATTCACTTATTAGGAAATTTTTTTTAATCATACAAATATATTTTTTATTTCATAATTAGTTAACTGTTATTAAGTAAGTACAATTTGAGTATGTACTATTAAGATATAAAAATTAACTCTGTACCTGTGGAATTGGTTTAATTGGGTTAACTTCAGGATTCGGAAAGTGCATACGCCGAACAGGATTAATAAAACCAGGAATTTGATTGAAAAATTGTTCGTACACTTTCTTTTGCTGGTTTGTTGGTCCACCAACCTTTAAGTATTAGGCTAAGTTTTTTTGTTTTTAATTCAACTAGCTCTAGGCTTACATTATACTAATGTTTATGTTTTTTATTTAAAATAACTACTCTAATTATTGACTGAAAAAATACGAGCATTTAAAAACTTTATAGAAATAGAAGTAAATATTTCAAACTTTACTTACACAACTTGACTAATAGTGTATATAGTTCAAGCTTCCTAGAAGTTTTTTGAAATTTTTCCAGGTTTTTAAAATCATGATTTTTTTTTCATATTTTTAGTATAAATTTTAATTAAAAAACTGTCTTACATATAAGTATTGAAAAGATACTGTAATGCTACTTTAAAAAAAAAACTAAAATAAAAATTTTTTTTAATGATACCCTAAAAAATTGTTGTGTATGATAGATTTTTAGTATCTAATAACATTTTTAAAACTTTACATGCAAAATTTGTTTTAAGTTCAAGGTTATTTTTGCCTATATTGCTAAATTCAAGGTTTTTCCAGGATTCCAGGTTTTTTTAAAACCCTGATATTTAGAAAACAAACAATAAAGCTGATTTTCACGACAATTTTTTCATGTGCTTATATTTTATTTACTAGATACAGAATTGCCATTCTTTGAAGCAAAAAAAAGCTAGCCAAAGTGACTAAAAACTAGCCTGACTTAAAAAATATTTTTGAAGTTTTGCGCCTCCACGGTAGTTGTTTTTTTTTTTGTTGTTACACTTATGTTTAATTTTTTCAAGATCGTGACTGTAAATACTTGATTTTTTACTCTTCGTTTATAAAAACTGTGAACAGTTTTTTTAAGACACATATACTTTATAAAACAAATATTTAATGTTTACAAAAATACATTTGCGGGTATAAGAATAAGTATTTATATTTCTAATTTTGTCTTACAAAAACACTCCGTTTAAAAAGGACTAAACCATTAATTAAAAAATATATTTATGTGTACAAATAACTTGAAAGAACTTAAATATGTTTTATAAATAAAATTGAAACTAGTAACACTAAGATATGGTAGCTTCGTATATTCAAACTAAATTTATCATCATGAATGTTAATTTCAGCACTCAAATAAGGTTTCAAACTAAAAATAGTCAGTGTAAAGATTTCCTTATAATAGAAATGGACGTTATAAATATAAATTGTAGCGACAAATTAACTAAAAAATAACAGATAATGTAAATTGGATCAACCTGATCTCATTTAAGCTTTAATGGAAAACAAGTTGTAGTTTTTCAAAAAACTCAAAAATCTTCAACTACCCTGGGTGTGGCAAGCCTGTTGACACTAGTAATAACACTACATAAAATGAGTAAATATTAAAATAAACATGTATAAACAATTATTTTTCAAATTAATCGTTATTTTAAACATAAGTCGTAAATACTTCACTGAAAATACTTTTGAAATAATAATTCAGTACAAATTTTTGAGTACCTGAAGTTTTATCGGATCATACATATTAGCTGCTTGATATGTAAGAACTTCATGGTTTGTGTACCTACGGCCTTCTTGTTTAGCGCGTTTTCTTAAAAGTATATCCTGAAGAATATAAATGTTTTATCGGTTTCCACCCAAAAAACCATTATTTAAGAAAATATTTATTATAAAACTTTATGACATAGTACTATTTCTTACTAGAAATCATAAACCCTTACTTGTTTGAGAACATCGTTTATGTATTTATCTGACTGGACTATTGCTCCTTTTTGTACAATGTTACAGGCAAGATCAATGTTATCTTTGGCGACTTCTTCAATTGTGTGTTCAAGTATCTGTCTGTACTCAGGAGGCGAACTGGTAGTCATTTTTAAAACTGTCATGAGATTGTTGCGTAGATTACTGACAATGCTCTGGTGCAAAGCATCCCTACAGTATGTCAAGGCCATTCCTGCAGCTAAATTCCGAACCTGAGTTGTTTTTGAAATATTTATTTTTTTGATATAAAAGGCTATACAGAAAAACCTATAACATAGATAGATTCATTAAAAAAAATTAAAATTAAAAAAAAAGTATTTTATTTAAGTCAAAATACGTTAATTATGAATTATAGATAAACCAAGCTGACCATATAAGTTGCACATTTAAGTAGTCTATCTTCATCAGGGTCTAATGAAAAGTCTTTACGAGCTATTTGTTCTGTTGCTTTAACTGCAAGAGTTCTAGCTTTATCGATACTTTGTGGCATAATTTCAGCAATGGCCTGTTGAATACCTACTAAAACCGCTTGCATGATTTGGGAACTGGCTGACTTAAACAAAGCGTTCTGTATTTATGAAAAATCAATAATTATATAAAATGCATACTTTTGTCAAACGTTTTCTAAGTTTTTCCTAGATTCATTAATATAAAAACACTTACTTCTAAATTGATTTGGACAAGTCTACTAAGGGTGGAAATTAAATTGTTTCCGTCAATTTCTTCAAGTGTATACTTAGCAGTTGGAAGCTGGGGTGAAGGTAACTTTTGAGGGTTGGGATTGACAGGATTTCTGAATATTGTAAACCAGTTTAGAATAAGAAATGTATTTTTGATAAAATTAAGCTTTGAAAAAACTGACTTGTTCGGCTCTGGCACTTGAGGATTAAGTTGAGAACCTTGTATTTCGGATGGCGTAGACGGTTTGCTGTGTTTGTTTGAACGTTTCTTTCTTATGGATAATTTCTACATAAAAAAATATTTAGCATCGTATAGAAAGAAAAACAATATAGTTATATATCTAAAAGTAAAAAAACATACGTTGAATGGAATCTTTTTCTTGAGTTCTTCATTTGAAATGTAATGCGAAGCAGGATGAGAAAGTAAGTCATACTCTAATGTTTTGAAAAGAACTTCAACTTCAAAACTTAAATTTTCCTGGTAGGTAATATATAAATAAATAATATTTTAGTGTATAAAACTTTGGAAATTTAACATAAGATTTTACATCCAACTGACATTGCTATTAATAAAAAAAAACTTACTTAACAATTAATAAAAATCAAGCTGATTAGACGATTATTTTTAGTATTTTTTTAATTATTTTAAAGACACCCCTTCTTTAGTAAAAAAATATATTTACTTGTTATATTATTAGTTATAAAATAAAACAATTACAAAACATTCTTATTATAAAATTATTACAAATTAATTTAATACATGTAAACATAATTGAATATAAAAGTTACATTTAAAAAAAGTTCCTACGTGAACACATTACTTTATTACTTTTTTTTTTGGGTGAGTCCAAATTTCTTTTAAATTAGAGAGTATAACATATGTATAAGGATTTGGGAGCTTAAAAACATCACTTTTCTTAACCGACTCAAATATTTTTGCAACAAATGGAATGACGTAGAAAGACTCCCCATGTCCTTTATGCCATGCTTCATATAGTAGAGCTCTAATGTCTAAATGCTATTAAAAATAGAATCATTTTATTTAGTTATTAGAAATGGCATTGCAATTATAGAATTTATGTTATCGTTTTAATTTTTACTCTTCATTCAAGATTTTAATCTATTCTATTTTACTAATTTAAACATTTACTTTGGCTTGTATTGGCTTATTTTTCGCAATAGTAATAACTCCAAGGAAATGACCTAAGTTTTTTAAAAGTAATCGATCAGAAAAACTTTCCTTCTCATCTTTCGGTTTTTCAAATTGCAGCAAAGACTGTTTAATTGAAAATATAATATAAAGACTTTAAATTTGAAGCAATATATTATCTAAAATATAAAAACTCATTAATTTATCACATAGTTATAAAACTAATTAAACGTTTAAGTTTTTTGGACGATAACACATTTACAAGATTTTCTAAACAAAACGTTGAAAAAAAAAGTATATTATTTTAACTATAAAAATTTAATTTATTATGAAGAATTAAAACGTATCTATGTTTATAATATTTTTTTTACTTTAGCTATCTTAAGTCTGAGTTTAATTGTACAATGCCTACCTGTATATTTCGGTAAAGCTCTTTGAAAACAAGCTTAGTAAAATTAGACAAGTTAATTTCATCAAGAAAGGTAGAATAAACCCCATGAAACTTTGGTTCAGCTCCTACTCTTTTAACAACCATATAATTTGCAAGCCACAACGGATTGTTTTCTACTATAGTTTTCAGCTCAGCAGCCTATTATAAACAGTAATTATTGATAGCTATACATTATTTTCGTTTAGTCTAAATTTTTGAATTAAAATATCGATTTTTTAGGAGAAATATCACCAAGTAGGTTTGTTTAAAAAAAAACAACCTTTTGAACCATAGTGTTTTGGCTCAGGTTGTTAAAAATAAATGCAACGCGCTTTTGAACAGCATCTTCAGGCTGGGGCAAGTCTTGTCTTTCTGGGTCTTGAACACTGGTATTCAGTAAAGTATCAATGTTGTCCTCATGAACTCTATTTAAAGACGGCTGAATGGTAGGCTCATGTGCCTCCTGTGTTTTTAGTTAAATTTAGCGTTCAACAATTATATAATTTAACTTTATTATTTATGAATAACAAAAATTATAAGCAAAGACAAAACTAATGAATTACACGAGAAGAAAACAAAGTCTCTTTTGGATTTATAAGTCACTTTCAAAAACACATAATGATATATCTTAACCAGCTTGAAAAAAAGGTGTATGTTTTCTTAAGGTATTTTTACCTTTCTTCTTTTTATCTAATACTGTAACGTTTTTATTATTTATTATACCAGGCACAAATAAAACACTTTAAATTATTACTTATGTTTCATTGATTCTTGGTATTTGATTCTGTTGTAACACATTACAATGCTTATTGTGCTTTTTTTGAGGGTAGCAAGTTTTTAAAACTTAAACAAATCAGTTTATTTCAATCACCAAATGTTTATAAATAAAAAACTCAAGTCAAAAAAACTAATAAGAGATTCGATAAAAAAAATCTGGTTTAGATAGTTCATTTGGTGCTTTTTCAAATTCTTTTTAAATTTGTGAAAAATATTTGCAGGTACCTTGTAGATCAAACGTGATCAATCAAGTCGAATAAAAGGTATGCAAAACAAAATTATTTTTTTAAATTGTAGGAAAAAGTGATAAATAGTATCAGTTAAAATATGAAATTAATTAATCAGGAAAGATTTATTGACATATAACTATTTTAACAACATAATTCAACATACTTTATCTTATTTTTAAAATGTTATAATTATTTTAGTAACTTAACTTCCTTAGATTTATTATGTTTTTCAATGATTAAAATACTATGTTTTTTATAATTTGACCTGCAAAGCACAAACTTGACTATTGAAAAAGATCTTTATATAAAACAGTATATCAAAAAGTCAAGTTTATGCTGACAGTTTTATGTCTCAGTATTTTTCAGGTTCTTCTTAAGTGTAAAATATACTACGGATCTTTTAATCGAATGTAATTTCGAATAATCTAACTGTGCTTTTAACATATGGCCCAAATTTTTATGGTGTCAATTTTTTTTAAACAAAACCAAGTTTATGCTCTGCCTTTTAACACAATAAGTATTTACCAATTCAGCATGCTTGTCTTGTAATTCAGCAGGCATGTATAGACTGAGAAAATCCCAAATGGAAAAAACTCAAGTGCCTCAAACTATTCTATGTACTGTCTGTCTTTATTCAATATAGTAGTTTTGACCACTATATAAATTAAAATTATCTATAAACCTAAAACATGATAGATGTTAGTTAGTAAACAAATACAAATTCAAGTATTAACAAAACAAAAAAATGTTTGCTTTTATTTAAGTTTTTATTTAACAAAAACTTTGTTGAATAAATCCATTTTTTGCTCTCTTATTTTTATTACAAAATATTTTATTGTTAGTTGAGTTAAGAAATATAACACTATTTATAAATAAAAACTTTAAATTTTTTTATTATTACAAAGAACAATTATAATTAAAATCTTTTAATTTACTTACTAATTTATCGGAAATATAAGGAAACATAAACTAACACAGTTTGTCAAAAATTACTATGTTTTAATTTCTATAAAACTAACATAAGTTAGACTTAGAATTAGGATAGCTTCATTGAAATTTATGTTTAGTTTACTTACAATTACTCATTTATCTAATTTACCGTAATTTATAAAATAATACATTTTTGTGTTACAACGTGTAACATAATTTATAATAAATAAGTTAAGAAATATATCAATTTTTAATTTCCTTACATTGAAAACAAATAGTATCCTTTTTTTAAGTTTTTTGTCTTGGTAACATCAAGATTATTTGTGTTATGTCTTGATAAAAAAAAAAGCTAAATCTTTTTTAATAAAAGATAAAAACTATTTAAGTTGAAAAAGTACATTGACTTAACTTTTTATTTTTAAAATAATTTATAATATTTAATTCTACAAATCTTATTATTTGTTAACATAACGCTTTATAAAACTTTTGTTTAACATGCAAGGTTAAATATACAAAAACTACTTTTAGCTAGAAATGAACTAATGCTATATTTAATTTATTTAAAAAAATTGTATGCTAAAAAACTATTACTTATATATATACATTTACTTTAATAAGTTGACATTAGGGCTGCAAAAATTTAAAAAGTTTAAAAAAAAAAACTTTCTAAATTATGAAAAATAGGAATATTGTGAATATATAACTATTTATGTGAATATAACTCTTAACCAAAAATTAAATAATTAATGCATTTGAAAAATAATTGATTTTTTGACAGTATTTACTTATTAAATATACTTTTAGAGTGAAAACTATAATTTATAAATTAATCATAATCTAATAAAACTTTATAAAGTTTCTTAATAAACTGGTTCAAGTTTATCTAAATCCAACAAACTTAAATTTAGTTATAAGTTACTTATCTCAAAAAATTAAACACTAACAAGTTTCTTACTCAAACTGTCTTATTTACTATTTAATAACAACTAACCTTCACAAAAATGTGTTTGCAATGCTATATATGCAGATCAATAAGTAAACAAATTGCAATCTAAGAAACTATCAGCTACAATAAATAAAATAAAAGTTGTATTAATTTATGCCTGAAGTAAATAAGTTTCAAAAAACTAAAAAGCTTTATTGCACATATTTATTTTTAATATCTTTTGTAGAATTTTTTAACAACCTCAACTACTTTGTCTTATGATTAATAAAATTTTAACTAGCTTTATTTAATTTACTTTTAATTTACTACTCTGACCCTGAGTTTTTTTTCTAGAATAAACTTTAATTTGTCAGTTAAAAATAGGAGTTTATAATTTTACCTTATTTCTACAAAACAAACAAAACTGGGCAAGAAAGCCAACAGCTTATTTTTCAACTATCATATTTAGTATGTAACTAGCTTTTGCACTGCATCTACGCAGAACTATATTAATGAAAACATTATTTCCATGTTTTTATGTGAAACGTTTTTCTTTAGTTATAAACTCTCTTATTTTTAAGCTATTTTTAACAAAAGTAATTCGAAACGAAGCTATGTTAGGATAAAGAAAGAGAAAAGCGTAGCAAACGAGAGAAAATAAGTATACCCAGACAAAAAAAGATCTTTTTTTGACTAAGCTATAAAGCTATAATATTTTAGATATTTTTATAATCATAAAAATTAAAAACAGTTAAAGTATTGTAGATTATTCTTGAAACCTTTAACTTTGTTTTATAATATGTTACATATTATTTTATTTGCATAAATTTAGACATTCTTTTACGGTTTCAAAAGTAAAAATATATAACTATTTAATTTTCCATCGAGAAAACTATAAGATAAATATAGTTTTAGAAAACTAATCATTTTGCGTTTCTATAACAATTTTAAGCGTTTAATTCTTAATTTTCATATGTTTTTATTTAAAAATTAGTTTTTATTTAGTTTCCATCGAAAATATACAAATCAGGCTTATATATGTAAATTAAAACAGAAATATAAATTATTATTTTATTGTGCAATGTTGAACTCAGGTATCAAAATCTAGAGACACTTAAACAAGACACACAAGAAGAAAAAGAAAAAATGAAATGATGTTAAATCATATTTAACAATTTAAAATCAAAAGCAATCACTTATTAAACAGAAAAATTATTGATTCATTTCAAAGTAAATACATATTAGAATAAATACTTACAACATAAGTACAATTTTCTAGAATCATTATTTATAAAACGAAACATAATTGTACAAAATTAATAAACATAAATAAATAGTTTGTAGGGGGAGGCCTATGGATTATTAATTAGACTATATGAGATAAAATTAATACATAAACATATAAAACGAAATATGTATAACTTAAGTGAGCAATAAACAAAACAGATCATGTATTTAAGAAACTCAGTTCAAATTAACACACATTATCATAAGTACATATCAACATTTACATATGCTTTACCGCAATTACAGTCTGTCATTAAAATTATATGTGAAAAGTTTGATTCTATTTTTAAATATGTTCAAGAATAGACTTACTTATTTAAAATGTGCATTCGATTTCACAAATTAGAATAAACACTATTACTTGTTTAAGTTAAGAAGTGCAGTCCTTTTAAATAACTAAATTTAGAATTTTAAAAAAGTAGTTCTCAAACTAAGAGGGCGATATCACCAACTTTAAGTAATCATTGATTTTGTATGAAAGTCTGGGTATATTAATAACTTTATTCACATTTGGTTTATCAAGGAATTATTCAAACTAATTGAAACTTAATAATGAATATTTTGTTACAGACCACAAAAACATACAAAAACTTAATTAGTAAATTAAAATTTTACTAATGTTCTAAAATTTTTTTAATTCAACGGATATTCACTAAAAATTTTAGCTCAATTTGCTCGTGTTTTCGATTTTTTTAATCATATTTAATAAAATATATTTTGATGTTATATCACCTAAACTTAATATTTTTACTAAACTAACAGAAATAAATATATATTATCAACTGTTAAGCAAATTATTTTTTTCAATTTGTACATTTTCTTTTTCAAGTTTTGTGTATAGAATCTGTTGAGTTAAGAGCACATGTTCATTGTAGTATTTTCTCAATGTATCGGGGTCTTACTTGTTAACAGGTTGGTTTTATTTTTTCAATCTTTATCTCAGTACCAAAAATCTTATACAACTTAATAAAATTCGGAAGTAATATTGAGATGTAAGGAATTAAAGTTGGTGAGTTCAAAAGATTCTATAAAAAAAGTTGCATATTAAAAAACACAAATTTAACTATTTCGTTCAAAAACTTCGCATAAAATTTTAAGCCAACACTTTTAAAAATTATACAGTTTCTTGTTTACTTTTTCGTTTCTTATAATGTTGATACTCAAAAAAAAAAATTAAGTCTCAAAGCTTTGATAGGGAAATCAAATATTTTCAAATCAAACGTATGCACTATTACAGTAATAAAGCCTGAAAAATAAAAATTTCAAGCTCCAATATAAAATAATACTTTAGTGAATTTATATGTTTTCAAGAAATTTGAAGGAAGAGTTTGCAGCATTTAGTATTATAAGTGTTTTTTTACAAAATTACCTCTATTTTAAAACTCAAGTGATTTTTGTATAAACACAACTTGATTTTTTTTACTTTAATTTTTTATTTAAGAGTGCATTTCAACTTTTCTAAAAAAAAACTATTTGACCCCTCCTTCATAAACAATACATTAAAACTGTTAGTTAATAAACTAGCAAAACAAAAATTATTAAAGCTTTTTACATAATCAAAGACTGTGGATAAAATACTCCAATTTGTCATACATAAAACTAACTTTAATTTTTTAATATCACATTTTTTAATATATTTTTTAATAAACAGTTAAATAAAAAAGGATAGAGCACATTTTATTTAGAAAAAATGCTACATACTCTAAAAGTATATATTTTAGGTGTCAAGTAAAATTTTCAAACGGTTTGTTTATGAACTGCTAGGTAGAGTTTAATGAGTGAAACTTAATTAATTAATAAAAACGAACTGGTAGTTTGACACCTTCATTAACTCTTTTTCTTAAACCCTAGTTTACTAAATATATCGAAGAGATGACAGCATTATTTATTGTTTAAACCAGGGTTGACAAGTCTTTAGGTGGGAAAGGCAAGATAAGATTTACTGAAAAAAGTTTTCTACGGCCACAATAAAAGATGGTAGCTTTTCACGGACTTCAACATTATTCAAAAGTTTTACTTTCAAACAAAACATATAACAATGAATCTTTAATGAACATCAAGTAGTCAGCACAGTTCACCGACAAGCAAAAAAAAATAATTGGAAACTTGTATTCGAAAAAGCTTAATAGTATTTCTTCTCATGAATTAGTTGTTTTTTGACTAAAAGCACGTGGCAAGCCATTTTTTTTGGCGGTCAAAATTTGTCGACCTCTGGTTTAAACGATCATTAGAAATGTTGCTGATGATTTTAACTGTCAGAAAATTTCTAAAATTAAGTTAAAATATTATATAAGGTCAGTACATGAATTTGAATTTGTATTAAAAATTTTTTTAATAATAAAGGACCGTATAATAACGTTCGAACTCATATGTTTTTAATTTGCAAGGTTTATATGTACTTTCATTATTTCCTCTAGTTATTGTAAATACTTCGAAATATTAAGGTTCCATGGGTAGTTAGTTTTGTTCATTATGATTGTTGTCTACTTTCAAAGTTTTGCTTGTGACTATATACTATTTTTAAGCGTGGTACATACATATTCGATATTTACTTTTACTTTGAAATTGGTGAAAAATGTATCCTAATAAATTTATGTAATTTTAGGCATTTTTTTATATTTCTTAGGTTCATCCCTGTAGTTACAAACATGTTCATGCTGTTTTTGTGTTGATCAAAATTTAGTTTTTAAAACCAAACCAGCTATTGAATAATTTTGTTGGGATATGGATATTTTTTCAAAAATAAAATTTTGTCTAAGTGTTAATAACTTTTGGTAATAACAGTTGTAATGACTAGTGTGGGTAAAAATATAAGTAACTAACTTCGAAAGAGTTCAAAGGTTAATTGATTACCACAATGAAAAAGCAAACTTGGACCCCGGATAAAAATTTAAAATTGTATTTTTTTTCTATCAATTATATTTACTAAAAACTACATAATAACAATCAACTTTGACATAAAACATTCATTGGTGTTTATATGTAGTATTTAATTAATTCCAGTAACTAATATTTTGATTAGTCTTGTGTAATTGACTTTGTATGTAATTAATATTTGTTTATGATGATTACTACTGTTACTAAATAGATTAAATTTATCTTTTATTTATTGCTATGTGTCAACTGATCAAAATAGCGCGAAACATATCTGGATTTTTGCACTGAGTGTCTTTTGTATACTGTTTAAATATCAAACATTCAAAGGATTTTATTAATTTAGACATTAATAACCTTTATACTTAAGTTTCACTAAAATAAGCGATCGAAGACATATCAACAAAAATTTACGACACTAATCCATATCATTTAAATTATAAGAAACCAAAATTACTAAAAAATTACTTTATGAAAATTTTTACAGTTATTCTCCCGAAAAGTATTTCTTTACGGAAAAAATATACAAGTAAATAGACGGTGTTGTTATGGACAGCCCATTACCCCAAATTCTAACCAAATAGATTGTATCACCAATGGAAAACTAATAATTACAAACTAATTTTAAAACAAGTCTTTTATTTAACACAAGATATGAAGATATGTTTGTACCCATGGAAAACAACACTGATTTAAACAACTTCTATCATTAGATGATTACACTACACTTAAACTTAGAATTCACTCTAGAAAGATTTGTTGACGGCAAACTACCATTTCTAGACATTAAAGTAAAACAGCTATCAAACCAAATTCACACAAAAGTTTACAGAAAACTAACAGAATCTAGCCTAATAATGCAACACACTAGCGTCTTACTAAAATCTTGGAAATTTAATTTGATTAACTTTTATTTATACAGAGCGCTAAATACATGCTCTAGTTTAATCGCCTCTCAAGAAAAACTATCAAAAACTAAAATCTTATTACTTTAAAATCTACTTATATCAACAAAATCTTTTAGAGTCTAAAATCAAGAAATTCCTCGAACTTATAAAATCGGCAACAGTTTACGTGGGTAAAAGTTCATTACGATTCCAAAAAAGTATATCATCTAACTTCAGCAACAAAGCAACGTTTGGAAATATTTGACAACTATGTTACTTATAAATACACTTGCTCTGTAGATCATAGCATCTCTTACAGGAAAGACATCGATACAAGTTTTGCGGCAGATTGCAGACCACTGTGGAATAGACAAATACAGCACAATATTCGATCACCTATTTGATTGCACACATTGTCAAAACTCTGATACCTTTCAACCTTTTTAAACGGTGTAAGAAGAGTCAACAGTCTAGGTTCGATATGAATCGAAGAACAAAAGCTTAAGTTAAACACTCAACAACATCAAATGGTAAAGCTAAGTCATTAACAATTTACTAATTAGCATATCTTAATTTTAAATTTATTCATTACATCAAAGTTAAAACATTTTCTGTTTAAATATTAAATTTATTCGTAATACTACCTTAAACTTACTTTTTAAACTGATTGCCCAGTAAATAACTTTACAATCATTTTCACTTTATATGAAAATTTCGAAACTTCAAAAATGTGTGTGAAAATTGAAAATTAAATTGAGTAATTTAAATGTATGTATTTAATGTTAAACTAGTATCATAATAACAATATATTTTCAAATTAAAATTGTTTTTATTCAATAGCCTATTTTTTAAGTTATTTCTTTAATCTTTAAGAGGTTGCTAAAATCAGGAGAATTATTTTGTTAACTTTTAGAGAAGTATTTTCTTAGTTAATTAAAGTTAATAATTCATTGCAATGTGATTCAAAATTTTTAAAAAAAATTAAGATTTTAAAATAATTATTACAATAAACAAAAATTAATCTTAGAAATGCTCTTAAGTATAACGATAGTTGTATATTCTAGTTAACTTCAATGATCGAAAAAAGTAGGTTTGTTTTCTTAAATTTAACTTTATTTATTATTTCAAACTTACTAGTTTCAAAAGGAACTTCGTTTTACCTTGAACAAATTAAATAGTAAATTTATAAGGTGAAAAACAGTTCTATAAAACACTGTTTGAAACTATTACAGGGTTGCCAAAGGCTTTTTGAAAACTTTTTCCAGGTTTTAAAAGCTTAAATTATTAATTCGTCTTTAGTACAAATTCATATTTTAAGTACAAAAAAGGTCTGAAATACTAAAAAAAAATTACTGAAAAGATACTGTAATGCTACTTTAATTTTGTTTCATAATAAATAAAAAGTTATAAAATACAAAAAATAATTGGATGTTATAAACTTTTCGTTTCTTTTAAAATTTTCATCATTTTACATATAGAACTTGTTTAAAATGCAAAGTTTGTCCAGCTTTTTTGTGACTTTTGTCCAAAATATCTTAAGTTCTAGGTCTTTCAAGATTTTCTTTTGCCTAAGTTGTCAAATTAGGTTTTTCTAGAATTCCAGGCTTTTTGGCAACCCTGCTCTTACTTTTTATAACACAAAAAAAAAGTAGTGCGAATTTAATTTTATGCTCACTTGTTGCTCTACTTCTTTGGTTTTACGTTGTGTCAAAACATTTCCCTTGAAAATATTTGGACTTTTATCATTCGGAATATTTGGACTTGCATTCTTATCTGCAGAAGAAGTCTCTACCTTCAGTTTAATAGCTTGTATTTGCTGAAACATAAATTTGATTATTTAAAAATTTGTTTTAAACAGTTGTTATCATTTACTAATTTAAGACAGTAGAGTCTTAAGTTTTATTTTTTATGACCACTGTTTATATAAAATAAATTAAAATAATTTGAAAAATTTTTGTTTGCAGCATTAAACAGTATATAAACTCATATCTAACTTTAAATCTTTTCTTAATAAAAACTATTGATGGTTTTGATTTTAAACGGCACAGAAATATTGAAATACATCTAGAAACTTAAAATTAACAACATTGATTATAAAACAGACTAGGAAATAATCCACCATATTGGCAAAGCAAAAACCAACTAAGTATTTGCAGTACTTGCATGCTAGAAAAAGTCGCGATTACCAAAGCGGACAGAAGGGATAACTTATATAAACGATACGAACTCTTCTATTTCTGCCCCCACTTCAAAAAAAACTCACTTCAAAACTCAAGTCTTAAGTTATCCGTAATATTGGTTTTATGCATGTTTTTTTATGTATATAATATTTTCTAGAAACTTCAAGTTTTTAAAAAACATTCAAGCAAAATTTAAAAACTTCATAGTTATTATAAGCATATAATTCTTTAAATTTTCGATAGCTACATTAGAATGTATTTTAACTTTAAGCACTTTTACTACTAATAACTACATTTTTTTTAATAATGTTTGTTTTGAAAACTAACTAAAAGAAATAAAGAAGCCTACATCTAGGTTCTTATTATTTTAGATATCGAAACTTAACAAAATTTAAACTTTACCATAAATTCAACCTTATGATTAAAATTTCATTTGTTTTTTATTATTGTTTAACTTCTATCTTACATGACTGTTATTATCTTTTTAGATTTTTTATTTAAGCACTGACGAGGTCTTTTACTGAAACTTAGTTTTCATAATCAAGACTTGAATGAATACTAATATATAATAATTTAAGATACACTAGTACTAAGAATATTATGTTTACTTATCTACGCTAAACCGATGACACAAAAAACTAGCTATTCAGCTCTCAAAATTTATTTTACAACATAACAAATAAAGTGATAGAATAAACGGCTCACAGTCGTGCAAGTCAGAGCTCGACGATTTTCTTGCACAGCACATTTAACTAGATTTATTACCAATTGCTTTTGTTTCTCAGTGACTCTTATTGGAATTAGAGCAAAGCTAGGACTTAAAGCTTTGAAAATTCTAAAAGTCCGCTTTGATTAATTTACAATAGGAGTTTCTACTTGAGAAAGAGTCTTTACAACAAAACATCAAAAGCTAAAAAGCAAACAAAATACACTTGTTTCCTTTTCTCAGCGGCTCTAACTGAAATTGGAGCAAAACTAGGACTTTGAGTGTATGAAACATCTTAAAGTCCGCTTTAATTGATCTACAATAGAAGTGCAATGCAGTTTTTTAAATGAACGAAAGCTGAAAAGCGTATAGAAACTTAAAACAATCTAGGCGGCTTTGACAACTAAACAAAACCAACGTTGTTGTAAACTTTTTCAAAAATTTTGTTTGACATTAAGCCAACAAATACACGATTCTAACAAGTGAAGATTTGTTCACAGAAAAAATCTTCAAGTGCCTACTAAAAAAATACACCTGCTTAAACGTAGAGTAACTTATTTAAAACGCGCACTTGCTCAGCGATCTTTAACTGCTGCACTGAATTTTTTACCTATATTTAAGAACCTTCAAACTACCACTTTCAAGCCGCGCTAGGCTTTATAGAGTTTGCTACAGTAAAAAAAACTTTTTTTTTAAGTTTCTCGGCGAGCAAACAGATAATGCTAACACATTAAGAAAATGATTTTTGAGTTCTTAAGCTTCAATTTATATAATCTTGAGCTACATTAAATAAATTTTTGCAATTAAATTTAACATAACTGATTTTATACTAAATTTCATTTGATATTTCCATTTAATTACGATTTAAGTTTACTGTGTCATGTATTATGAAAACTTTATAAAAGCAGGTTTAAAACACATAAAAAGTAGTACATCATACGTTTAGTATTTAACCTTTCTCAAACCGTAAAATAATGGATAACAGCTCTTAAAACATTAGTGGTAGCCTAAAATCATATATTGGAGATGATATTTATCAAAATTACAAAACTTAAAATAGTTAAGAGCTAAGTTAGAAAAAAAAACTAACTACTATAATAAACTTTTTCTAGAACTAGTTATTGTTTGTTTTCATAGGGACTTTAAGCAACATCATTACTTAAAAACTCCTTTAGTTACTCTATAAGATATTATCAAACTAAATCACTTACTATACCATTTGTTAGCATTTTAGAATAAATGTTTGTTTTATATCTCATCAAACTTACAACTACTCTTTTTTAAGTGCGATTAAAATTAAAATTACATAAGATAATTTAAACAAAAAACAAAAAAATTACATAGAAATAATAAAAACCTGTTTAATAGAATCAGGAAACATTTCATAACTTGGGATACTTGCTAGATAACGAGTATAGTCTGGTAGTTCAATAAGCTTGTGTTTGAAACTTTCTAGAGCTACTATACCAAACTTGAAGAGTTTACTTGTTGATGGTTTTCTTAAAGCTTCTAAGACGTATCTCATGGCAAGTCCTATTGCTATTTTTTTGTTTTAAACATTTTAAATTTCTCAAGCATACTTAACTTTAATCAATAAGTTTAATATTACTTATAGTTTAATTTAGTTTTGAAAGTGTTACTTAATTAAGGCCATTTAATGAGTAAGTTAATTTCAAAATGCGCAATTTTAAAATGGTACATACTACATACAGGGTTGCCACTCGTTTTTTCAAAATTTTTTCCAGATTTTCCAAATTTCTTCCAGGTTTTTCAAAAGTAGAAATTTTTGGGTCTATTTGAAGTTTCAAGTTAATTTATACATAAGAAACTATGTTAAATAGTATAAAAACATTGAAAAGATCATGTAAAGTTACTTTAAATGTGTTTTTTAATAAAAAAAAATTTTGATGATTACAAAAAAACCTTAAACATACGATAGATATTTTGTGTCAAATCGAAACTTTACTACTGAAAATGTTAAAATTATTAAAAATTCCAGGTTTTTCCAGGTTTTTTTCAAAATTTCTCAAATTCCAGGTTTTTAAGGTTTTTCCAGGTTTCCAGGTAAAGTGGCAACCCTGTACATATATTTCATACGAAGCAACATTCAGCTATTTGAGTTACAATTTACATTCAAACATACAAATTACACAAAACAAAAATGTTTATAAAACGTATTGCGGTAAAATTTGTTTGTTTGTATGTAAATTTTAAATCAAACGGCTGAAGACTGCGTTGCATGAAACATATGTAGCATTTTTAAATTTCGTATTTTGAAAAAAACTTACTATTGATGTTCCCTTTCAAATAGGGCTCAGTGAAATTTAATTTTCATCATATATATTCATTTTATAAATTAGTGGAAGTAGAATATTAGTTTTCAACATAAGAAAGAATACAGTTTACTTTACTCTATATTAATTTCAAACATACGAATAGTGCCGACGAGATCTCGAGCTATGATTCCACCAAAAAGTTTTGCAGTTATATGTAACTCTTTTTCTGGATACTGTAAACATTAATAATTTACATTTGATGCTTGAGTTAAATTATTGAAATAGTAATTAACATTGAGCTAATTAGAATTAATACCAATGAAAACTTAGAAAAAACACAGTTAAGCAAAATGGTTAAAACAGAAGTTCTAAATTTAAAACTTTAGAACTAACTTTATCTAAAAAGTTGTATTCTTTAAAAAGATGATTCATAAAGCATTCAAAAGTTTTACTGCCAATATAGTCTCCGTTCTTTAAATGCTCTAATGTTACCAGCATCTGCAAATAAACAAACATTTTTATAAAAACAACTACATTACTTAAACCTTTATTAATAAATGGTTTAAGCAACATTTTAATCGCATACAAAGTTTAAAATCAATAGTATTTAAGTTTTAAAAATATTTTAAGGTCTGTCTTACTTAGAGGCAACATAAGTAGCCTTAATGACGGCAAATTAGGTTGAGTAGGCCTAATTTTAAGTCAGAATGAAATGTGCCTTGTTAAAAGTAGTGTATATATGGTATCTTTTAGCATGGACAGGGAAATTTTTGAGGTAAAAAATATGTTTAAATATAATAATAACACAGAGAAACGTGCGTCATTTGTTGTAAGTACTGTGCAAATTTTTGTTATTATTGTATACTACAAAAAACTTGCTTCGTTAAGATCTAATATAGCAAACTATTAGCACATATGTTCAAAAAAAAAATTTCGACTTTTCAACCGATTTTTTATAGATGTTAACAAGCTTTATTTTGTCATATTATACTATTAAGACAACTAAATATTAAAAAGTTTTTTCTTATAAATAAAAATAAGAACTATCTTATACTTAGAATAAAAAAACTAACTTCTTGGAAAATTAATTTATATTTTATAGAGGGCTGAAATCATTGACAGCTGAAAAAATTTAATTAAACTTTACACTATTTATCTTAAGATTGAAAAAACTAGTAAAGTTTGAAATTTATGATTTTTTGTTACTTACTTGATTTATACCGCTTTGTGAATCCTTAGGACTTAGATTATACAAATCACCAAAGTATTTGTTAATTTTGCTGTCCATTTTCTTTGAAAAATCATCATCTGGTGATATCATAGCCGGGTTTGAACTTACATCAACTGTGATAAAAACAACTTTAGCTATATCAGTTTTACTGTTTTTTGGAATGAAAAACTTAGGCTACTTAAGTACTTAAATTTAGTTATCTACTGGATCCCTATTGTTATAGACCCGGTAGATACTTAATTTTCTTAACTCGTTTCAGCTCCTTCAGTTATTATTATACTGCTTAACAAATTCTATATCAGTGGTCTTCACCAAGTGCTTTAAAGTAAAAAATTATTAAGGTAGTTTTGAAACTAACACTAGATGTTATAGATTTTTTTTAATTACACTAGATTTTAAGAAAAATCTGAAACTTAAACTAGACATTCTGAAGTTTATGATCAAGAGCAAAAGCGTATTTACGGGAGTTTTGAAATTTAAAGGATCCAGATCCTTAATATAAGTAAAATCTGGATTTTGATCCGACAGGTTACTAGTTTTAAAAAAGTTTCCGATAAGACCAGATCCGAATCCTAAAATAAGATCTGGATACGGTGATAACTTTTAAGTAAAAGTTCTAGTTATTTTTTTTAGTTGTTAAAAACACTACTTTAAAGAAAAAAGCAAGCCTGAGTGACTAAATCTAGCCTGGGACACATATGACTAGTCCGAGTTTACGAAAAAACTGACTAAATACAGTAGTAAGAGTCAATAGCTGAAAAATATAACTATCAATCAAGCTTGATTGCCCTAAAAAATTATAAAAATATCAAAATAATTTAATGTCTTGAAAGGATAAAAATAAAACATTAAGAAATTTTTTTTTTCTAAGTCATAAAACTAGCCTCAGATTTAAGGAAAATATATAACTAGTCAGAGTTTTGCAAAAAAAAACTTCATTAAAGCCGGAGTTTTTGAAAACTGAGAGTTGCCACTCTTTATGACAAAAAAGTTTGAGTTACATCAAAATAGCGGAGTCAACTTAAGCTTATGAAAAAATAGAAGATATATGTTGCAAAAATAGAAAAAAGTTTCTGTTATCAAGCTCAAATAACTATTTACCTAAATAAAACAACAAGACAATTATTAGAAAACAAATTAAAGCCTAGTAAATACTCAAGATTTAACGAAACTTATCCAACTAGCAGAGCTTTAAAAATAAATCGAAATAGCCAGACTTGGTCAGAGTTTTTTAAAAACACAATCTAGCTTGAGTTATTATGAGTATATAAGTGTGTGTCAACCATGAAACTTTCAAAACAGCATGAGTTACCCTAGATTGGTTCCAAACAGACTGTTTATCATTTAAATTATCAGTAAATCACTAATGTTACCATATTTCTTGATACAAAAACAATGCAGCATATGAAAAACACTTAATTTGTTAAGTATAAGATTATATACTAAAATAAAAAAACAAAATCTATCTGAAACTATCTTTTGCTGGTTTTTATTAGTATACCAGATCATCAGTCGGTTTTTAACAAAATACACATGACAAACTTAGAGGGTTATATAAATCAACGATGTATACAACGATCGGGGCTGCTGCATTTTGAGTCACAAAAACTAGTTTTAAAGCATTGGGGTGAATCACTTTTGTTACAACTTGATTTTAATTTGTAGAATTTTAAGCCAAGGATTAAGTTGTTTTTTAAAACTTTTAAAGCTTAATTTCAGCCCTCAAATAATCAATTTAAATGTTTATTGAAATAAAGCTAGCCACAAGGCGATTACTTTAATTAAATATAGAAAGCATCACTATATATTTTTTTTAATATATGATAGAACTTAAGTAGAAATATATAAACTAATTTAAGTCTTATCAACTCAGCTGAAGTAAGTTTTAACAAAATACAGCCTTGAGTTTCTCAAAATTTAAACCATAGCTAACCTGAATGTGAGTCAACCCTTAATAATATAATTATTGTTTTGTAAATCAGTTTTTAAATATTCAAAAATCTTACCTGACGATAAGTTTTCAGGATAACCAATAATGTTAGAAAGATCCTTTGACTTAATAGGTGCAACACCTAATGGTGAAATCATGTCTGAAAATTAACGTTGTACCAATTTGTATACACATAAACTTTATTACAAATTTTTAGCAATAAAAATTGAAAACAATGGTTTAGTATTTTTTTTAACTTATAACTTTATTGTACTATTTAAGAATAATTTTAGTTACAAGGTTTCAAAAAGTTATGTTGTGGAAAATAATCCAAAGTAAAAAATATTGAGTTTTTCTTGTTGTCTTTATTCCCTATACTTATTGTTCTGATTTATTTCAGATCGGTGATGAAAATTCATAAAGGTCTATATAAAAAAATTAAAACATATACAATTAAACTTTTGTTCAAAATTTTATTAGGTTAAGGTTTTTATAACATAGAAATTTTTTTTTTTCAAAAACAAATATTTTTTGAACACTTATGTACAGTACGGTCACCTTCCTTTTTGAGTTCGCACTTCGAACGAAACAAAAAAGTTTGAACAAAATGGTATCACAAACTCAAGAAATACTTTTTTTTAAATGGCTTATTTCAATATGTTTAAAACTAAATATGTTATTAATATATATAAAATGAGGCTAATGTAAATCACACGGACTGTTTTTTTAGTATAAACTATAGAAAAGATTTTATACAATTTAATTTGTCTTAAACATGAGATTTTAGATGTTAACTGCACTGTTTTTTGTTAACATCAACTTTTTTTAGGCTTTATAACATTTTTACCTGTATTTAAGATTTTTTTTTTGTTTTGTAATTTTCTAAGTTGATTTAACTATTTCAAACTTACACTTTAATACAACATATCGGATAAAAAATGCTAATTCAACGTGAAGTGTTAACTCAAGAGGAAGGTGAATTACCCTAGATTAATACAAGTGTTATGACTGTACTATAATTATTTCAACACCTGCACTATTTCAAACAAAATTATTAGATTACATTTTTTAGAAACTTATTGATATTGAATTACACTATTTTTACTGCCTTTATAATTTAAATCCAAGCTTTAACTTTATATCTACATATCATATCATTTTCAAACTTTTACTCATCATATTTTCCAATTAAAACTTTAATTTAAGTAATCTTTTCAATTTTTAAAATTACCATTAGTTGTCTAAGTATTAATATGTGCATTTTAAAATTTAGAAAATAATTTTAAAAAACCTTACATATTATCGTTTAGAAGAAAATAATTCTTTACAATTGTTCTATGATACTAAATATATTTTTGGAGTTAAAAAGTAACTTTACTTAGTTCGGTAAAAAATTTATGCGAAATATGTCTCTACAAACATCATAACTACAAAACTTTTTTTGTATAAAAAAAACTTTTTAAATTATTTTGAATAAACTTAGAAAAAAAATTTAACATAATAAAAATATAACATATTAAGTTTAGAAATATTTTATACCTGTAAGAGGATGAGGAATCTCTCTTGGTTAAAGTGAACTGCCTAAATCTTGAAAATCGATCTTTTTGTTCATTGGTAAATGTTGATTCAATGGATTCAATCGTGGATTCCTATAATCAGACGACACAGTTGGTAGTGCCGGCTCGCCAATATACCTGTGTGGTAAACTAGGCTGAAATCGTAGAGGAGGGCCGATGGGAGGTTGATTGGGGTTCGTTATTATTTGTTTTGGATTAGACGGTCTTACTGTCATTAAAGCTTCATTTGGTTTTGAATTGCATTTAGATGCATCTGCTAACTGCTGAGATGGATTGTGCTGTATCGTCTTTTTAGGCACTTTAATTTCAGGTTTAAACGAAGCATTGATTGGTTGAATATTACCTGGTTGCAGACGCTTAGGTGTAGGGGTAACTTTAGGAGATGGAGCTGTTATTGTTGGAGCGGTTGCTGGTCTTACTGGTTTTAGGTAAACATTGCAAACTTTTTGAATATAACTTTTTACCTCTTCACTTAATAACTCTTTAACTCGCCTAAAAAAATTAACCACTGTTAACAAAGTACAGTTGAATTTATTTTAGTACTACGTATTTTGTTACAAATAAGTATACCTTGCAGTTCAGTGGCCTTTTAAGTAGGCCAAATTTACAATACTATAAGGCAGTGCTTCTGAAATGGGGTTCCGCGGAACCCTAGGGTTCCGCGACGCCTCTCAGGGGTTCCGCGAAGCCTTTCGAAATTTAAAAAAGAAATTTGAAAGAAAAAAAACATAAATCATAAAATTTCAAAAAAAATGGAGCACATAAAATGGAAAACATATATAATTATAGCATTCATTGATCTGCTTAGTGTGTATCTAGCAGTAGGACTTTTAATGGGTATTCATTATTAATAGCAGTCCTGGTTGCCCAAATTTTTTGAATTTCTATTTTTAGTGAAGTCATGAAAATGCTTGTATTATCACTTAAGCAAACAAGGTAGGAGCAATCATAACAAATTCTAGATGTTTACACAATAAAACTATATAAAACATCTTTATTAGAAACTTATTTCTGGTATATTATATTGTTTCAAATACTCTAAATATGTTTAAAAAGATGTCTATTAGCTTGATTTAAAATTTAGTATGTATAAAAGCTTATTTTTTACTTAAAAAATGCTACTATAATTTTCAAAAAATCTGGCTAGGTCTATAAAATTTTTAACAGAAATTGAATTTTAAATAGTTTTTTAAACTTACATGATAAAAAATGATACTCTAATTTTTAAAAGTTGTGGCCAGGTATTTAAAATTTTAACAGAAATTGAGTTTGAAATAATTTTTAAGATTTACATGATAAAAATGTTTAAATGTCTGTGTGTTAGCAAAGTTTTAAAGTTTGTTATTTAAGTAATTGCTTTTTCTGTTTAATTATTATAACTCAATGATATTTTTTTTGATATTCATTTATATTGTATATATATATATTTATATCTGTTGAAGTTATGAAAAGTGTCGAAAATTATTTCATCAGCAAGGGTTTAGAGTGGAATAAATGTGTCGGTATTTGTACTGACGGTGCAGCGTCTATGACTGGGTCCAAAAATGATGTAGTGAGGAAAATGAATGATAAAGCAGTTGAAGCTAAATAAATACATTGTTTTTTACATAGAGAAAATTTGGCAACAAATCATCTTCCTTCTTGTTTACAAAAAGTTCTCTCAGCGTCGATTAAAACTGTTTATTTTATAAAGAAAAGGACACAAAGGCCAGATGTCTCAAAGACCTATGTGAAAGTTAGATGCTGACCATCTGCGACTTCTTTATCACAACGAAGTTCGCTGGCTGTCGAAGGAGCGGACACTGGTTTGTCTCGTTGAATTAAAGAAGCAGGTTTTCACCTTTCTTAAAGATGAAGGCTCAGAATTAGTGAAGTTCTTTGAAGATGATGTTTTTTTGGCCAGGCTAGCTTATCTCACCGATATTTTCGAAGAATTGAACGCTTTGAACTTAAGCATGCAAGGGAAGCAAAATTCTATTTTTTTTATGACAGACAAGATTGAGGCGTTAAAAAATAGAATTAATTTTTGGAAGAAAAAGGTTAGCAATGGTAATTTTGCGATGTTTCATCGGTTTGATGAGGCCCATGAAAAATGCATAGAATTTAACTTCTCTGACGAAATATACAACAATCTTGATCTTTTGTCTTTAAAGTTTCAACATTATTTTCCTGAAGATGTTCGCATCGGAAATTTATGGATTTTAAATATGTGTGATATTGCTTCAGAAGAAGTGTATCTTCCTACAGATACAGAAAACGAATTGCTGCAACTATCTGAAGAAAGAAATTTAAAATTGAGTTTCAAAGGGAAGGAGCTTTTAGATTTTTGGATATGTGCAATTTCAGAGTACCCCTTCTTAGCAAAGCGTGCAGTAAAATTTCTTTTATCATTCATCTTTGCAAGTCCGGCTTTTCGCATGTAACAAACATTAAAACGAAGCAAAGGAACTGTATGCAGTCTCCAACCTTATCTGCCTGTCTCCATCTCAGTCTATCTAAAATCCAGCCGCGCATTGACATGCTTGCTGCAAAAAGACAAGTTCAAGTTTCGCACTAAATGTTTTTTATTTATTTTTCGTTAGGCATCTTACCCGTTTATTACGGTAATCTGTGAACTTGAATAGGCTCATGTTCATTTAGTTATTTATTGTAGCTCTCATTTTGTTTTTATTATGCAAGGAAATATTTTTATGACGTTGCGATTAATCATGTTTGTTTTCGTTTATTTATTATACAATCATAAAATACCTATTGCCTCTGGCGCACTTTGAGTTTGAATCGGCTTAATACTATTACAATTGGTATGATTTCTAACAATGATATAGTATTTTGCTAAAAAACTCGTTTTTCACTGAAATTCTTTTGTTTTTGCAGGAAATATTATATTTTACATTTTATGTAAAATTAAATTAGGGGTTCCGCGGAAAAGTTAAACTTTGGAAAAGGGTTCCGCCACTAGAAAAAGGTTCAGAAGCACTGCTATAAGGTGTTACATTTTCTTAGTATTTATTTAAATATCTTGAACTTTTGTCTTAAAGCAACTCATTAACTTTTTTTCATTAACTATCTAATAGTTTTTTTATCATTCTTTTTACTTCTTTCACATAAAGATTCAACCTCAATACAACTATAACTTGAATGTTTAGCCTTTTAATTGTTGCTCTCAAGACTTTTAACTTCATTTTTCAATCTTATGTATTTTTATCTCAGGAGCATTAACATTATTACTATCTATAAAACTAAGTATTGAGCAAAAAATATTGATTAAATATTAAAATTTAACTTACGAGTTTGAAGCCAAGGACGTATGCAAGACTTTTAAAATTGTATCAATTTCAGACGGCACATCAGCATCTGGTATGGAACCTGATTTAGAATGTGCATAATATTTAAAAAAAATATTTTTACTACGTAAGTTTTTACATATGTATTGCATCAATTTTTTAACAAGTAATAATCAGAATACATACATCATTTAAAATTTCATTATATCTACAATTAATATAGGTTCTGAAACTTTAAAAGATTATTTTTTTAATTAAGTTTTGATAAACAATGTTTAATAAAACTTCAGTTTAAACAACAGTAAACATGTTATCATTGCTGTTTTTACAGTACTTACTGTTTTACCAAAAGTCAAAGATTGTGTTAAATCTCTGTTCTCTTAAAGTTTCTAGTTGTTAGGTAAGTACGTTTTAGATTAAGCAAATGGGTTATTTTGATTGATAAATACCAATAATTTATATTGTGTGTTTTATTTAATTTTTTTAATGTATGTTGTATATACTGTGTACTAACTCGTATTATCTGCTACCGAATGCTTAACCATTATGTACTTACAATAAGTTGACTTGCATTTTATTGTTAAACAGTATTTAAGTCATAGCAAACAATAAGTTAAGAATGGATGAACAAGCTATATTTTTACTATGTGTAAAATACTATTAGCTTAATC
This sequence comes from Thalia democratica, assembly GCF_965202585.1. Classification (NCBI taxonomy): domain Eukaryota; kingdom Metazoa; phylum Chordata; class Thaliacea; order Salpida; family Salpidae; genus Thalia; species Thalia democratica. Next base: position 42,850,348 of record NC_139167.1, on the reverse strand, counting down.
TTGAATCATACGTAGAGCGCAAGTCGTAAACCGACACACGACAATTTATATTACAAACTCACACCAAAAATAATACTAACATTAACATTCACAGTTGCCACAGATCAAGTTAAAAAAATTCCTGACTTTTCCTGGCTTTTTACTAGAATTTTCCTGACTCTCTAATAAACTCTTAATTTAACTTATTCTAAAATACATAATCTAACACTTAAAAATATATAAAGCTTTCAATCTTATTTTTATACAGGTTAAAACAACAGTTTTTCTGCTGAGTCCAATTTTAGTTCTATTACATCACTTGAACCATTTGTGTATGATTGATGTATTTGCAATAAACAACTCTATCAGCAAATTATAATCAGACTTAGCATTAATAAGTTGTAAAACAACCTAAAAGGTAAAAATTTATAATAATATTAAATATTCATTAAAAACATGTATTACTTATATTAACTGTTCACTTAGTTTAATAAAATACTACCTTAAGCATTCAATATACAAAAACAAATAAAAAAATACGTAAAATAGTAAACTATATAAAATATTCAATTTATCATTTAGTATAAGTTTTGTAACAAATAGATCTACTCTTATATATCTAAAAAACTAAAGTTATTCTACAAAAAGTTACAAACGAGGAAACATAATTTATTTGTCAAATTTAAACAACTTTGAAAAAATTATAGAGGCAAGTATACACATTAACTTGTTACATAATTAACTAAATTTAGTTCTCAATTATAAAGAACTTAGTTATTTACTTAAATAAAAAACACTTTGATTCTAAAATTCTGCAAGATAAACTTATGTGTATATATCACAGTTTCACTATGGAAGTGTCCTTGCCACAGATCATCAATATTAAAAGCATACAAAAGCTGCTTGTTTAAGTAGGGTAGTTGTTCAATATGTTAATAAATGAAAATTTACAGTTTTATAAAAGAAATTTAACTTTTTTTACCAGATGAAGGCATTGGAAACCAATTAATTTTTAAAATTTCTAAGAAAATTTTGCAATTTTAGCCTGACTTTAAAAGATTTATATTTAATTCTTAACCATTTGAAGGTTTTAAAAAATAAGGAATTTAGTAAATTTGAAATGATAATATCTGACGTTTTTTCAAATTTTGTCAAACTTCCTGACTTTTTTTCAAAAACACCAATTTTTTCCTGACTTTTGTCATTTTTTTTGCTCATCCTGACTTTCTTGACCTTGTGGCAGCCCTGAACATTAAAAGCATTTAAATAGAATGAAACTGTTTAACGTTCTTCACTTAATTATTGTTGTGGTTTTTTATAACATTTATATTTTATCAATTCCTGAGTATGCCAAATTGCTTGCTTAATAAAAAAAGAGATAATAAAATTTCTTATTGTTAGTTACAAATTGAAAAAATTAATTAATTTACTCACTTACAAATAACTTTATCTTAATATGTTAAATGCAAATAAAAACCAACTTGTTTAATTTTAATTAAGTTATAATAAATAGTTTAAAGAAAGTAAAAAAAAAATTAACTATAAACAGTTCAACATGATTCTTAAAACTTCGAAATATACTACTTAAGAATATTATATACTATGGTACTTTGCAGCATTAACTTATTTACTCTTTTATTTTTTTGGTATTTCAGCTCTATTACTGATTATTCAAGAACTCTAGGAAATTAATAAATGAAAAATTACTTACTAAAAGAATTTGTCATTTCAGGAAGGCGGTCTTTTAAAAAGTACACACAAGCATCTACAAATTCTGCACCATTTTCTTCGACTTTCTTGCTTATCCACAAATCAAGAGCAAGAAATTGTTTATTAAATGCCAACACAGCAAGTTTTATTACCATACCAAGGGGACGTTCATCCAAAAGACTCAGAAGTGCCTAGAAATATTAAGCATTTAATCTAGTTTTTAGTTATTTATTTAGTCGTTAATAAAAAAAAATAAAACTTACATTTGTTTCCTGGGCAAGTGCGAGAACATCGTATTTATTCTGACATAGAGTAAACCACTCAGCCATACACCTTGTTACCAGCTTTTTAGCATGACCCTCTCTATCAGGTGTAGTCTATCAAAATTATAAAATAAACTAGTTTTTTTCTTCTTTTTTTTTATTTGCAATTTTAACTCGAAATACTAACACACCTATACTTTTTATAATTAAGGGGGTAAAAGATTTTAAGTCTTATTTTTTATCAAAAACTAAGCTATCAGTTTATTTTCGCTAATATAATATTCTTTAAGTAACTTGTGATTGAAGTTTAAGAAATTCATATGTTCCTTATTGTAGGTTTAAACTAAAAAGGTTAGAAAAACTATTTCACTAAAAATCTGTTTATTACATTTCTTGAGCAATCGTTCTTAACTTTCTCAGTTAATTTTTTGAACAAATTTATTTTCCTTTTTTTTTTAACAATCGACTTTTTATCATTTTTTGGTAACAAAGATAATTATTTTCAAGTTCGTTTGCTATTAATTATTGTTTAATTATATAGTTATATAGGTTTTGTGATTATTTAAAGTTAATGTAGAAAATTTAAGATATCTAGGTTATATTTAACAGGGTTCGTGCGCGAATTTTTTTTCATTTAGCCTGACTGAGACCAATTTAGCCTGACATTTTTTCAAAGTAAGGAAAATCCTCTTTAGAAGTCGTTTTAGGTATTGGGGGTACTTGATTAGTACTATTTTAGTCTCTGACTTCAACCAGCTTTATCTTTAAAAAATATTTCAAGCTTTTAAAATCTGCAGAAAGCAACTCATAGCTTAGTTACAACTCAATAAAATAAGACTTAATTGTGAAAAAGGTGATTGACCTCCCTTATGCCCTTAACATAACAAATTCAGTGATAAGTTTTAAAATAAGTGTTATATCTAATCTATTACTAGTGTAAAAATTTAATATATATTACTTAACGTAATTGTTCAATTTAATTAAGCACTAAGTAAAAACATTATAACCAGTAGATTTATAATAAAACAGGGTTGCCACTCGTTTTTTCAAAATTTTTTCCAGGTTTTCCAAATTTCTTCTATGTTTTTGAAAGTACACATTTTTGGGTCTATTTTTAGTTTAAAGTTAAGTTTAGGGTAAGAAACTGTGTTAAATATTAAAAAAACATTGAAAAGATACTGTAAAGCTTCTTTAAATATGTTTTTTAATAATAAAAAAATTTGATGATGAAAAATTTTATTTATTTATATGATATAATTTTTGTGTCAAATCGAAATTTTACTAGTGAACGTTGAACTACTAGTGAACTACTATAGTGAACTACTAGTGATTTTTGTTCAAAATTCCAGAATTTTTCGAAATCTCCCAAATTACATGTTTTTCCAGGCTTCCAGGTAAAGTTGCAACCCTGATAAAACGACGTGTCGTGTTTTATTAGAATTTAAAATTAAACGCTTACACGATTAAAAAAATAAGTAAAATATGTTTATTATAGTATTTTGACTAATACTTAAAATTAATACATAATTATAAATCCTAAACTTTAAGTAAATACAGTGATTGTTGATGTCGTATCAGATTTAAATAGAATAAAAAATCTTTAACATTTTGTTTTGTGAAGAAAAACTAATTGTATCTAAAATTTGTACTCCCACAAAACTTATTACTTATATCTTAAAGCCAAGTTTTAGTATTGTAAATATCTCTAATAAATTTAAGCAAACAGTAAAACATATGAATAAACTGCTAAGAGATTTAATCTAAAAAGTATTTGGTATAAAGCCTCTAAATTAGAAATTAAAACAGTTCAACCAACTAAGCTCTGAAAAACATAGCTGGTGTCAACAAATTCAAACAAACAGCTAAGTTGTTGAACTAAACTGCAATGTTTAAACTATATTTCTTTCATGATTTTTCATAATTATGACATATATAATCTACTCAAAACAAAACAATGAAGATTTTTAATTTTTTTTAAATGATTCTACAAAAGGTTTTCAGCATTTATTTTTACAAATACTGACTGTTTTTTTCTTTGATAACTAATTTTTTATTTGGAAATAAATTCACGTATCAATTTGGTCTTAAAAGGGTTTCTCAATTTTTTTTTTAATTTTCAAGCATTTGAACTGAGAAAAACTGAGAGCCTCAAATTTTTAAATAAAATAACTGATTTAGCCTAACGTTTTTCAACTTTTTTCAAAAAAACTGATTTAGCCTGACTTAGCCTGATTTAGCCTGACGCGCACGAACCCTGATTTAAGTTATTATATATTTTAATATTACAAAATACTTCATCTCAAAGTTTTATTGAACTTTATTATTACATAAAATATAATTACTAGTTTGTACTTTAAACTTTCGTTTAAGAGCAAATATTAACTTTAGTAAAAAAATGCTGGACTCCCCCCTATGCTCTAAACCAGCGATTCTTAACCTGGGGTAAATTCCCCTGTTTTATGGGTAAACTTTCTTTATAACAAGTTATATTAATAAATGTTTATTAGATGTCTTTTTAATTCATAAGTTAGTTTTTAACTGTAATTTTTAGATTTAAATAACTTATGAAATTTTACGATTTTTTATATTTAATAAGCTTTAAGTTCAAAAAGTACTGTTTTTCTTCTTTAAAATTAAACACATTATAGAATACTGTGGGTAAATTTGGTAATTACCATTTAAAAAAGGGGTAAATTTGGTAATAACTTTAGTGTCTTTATGTCTTAGGTTTTACATACTTAACATTTTGTTTTATATGTTATTTTCTACAATAGTAATAAATTCAATTTTAATTATTTTCCATTTTTAAGTTTAGGCTTTGATGTAAAAAACAAAAAAAAATAAGACTTCTTTTTTTTAAGATTGTTTGCTTTGTTTTTTAAGTCTGTTTTGTTTATTCTTTAAACTTATCTATAAAATTCTACTTGATGTTGTAATTTGTTTCAAATTATTAAAGTTCTTAACTTAAGAATCTTCAAGGAGACAAATTATTTTTTTGTCTTACAGATTATTATAAAGAAAACAGTATTTCACTCTTATATCAAATTATAAGAGGTCATCAATTGTTTAATAGATTTGAATAAATAAACGGAAGGTAACATCAGCTAAAAGTAAGTAAAATAAAACCAAACAAAACAATATGTAGTTTTTATATACTTTTTGTTTTGTTGGTTTTTTACTTATTTTTAGCTAGTAATACCTTACATTTATTTGTTCAAATCTATTCAAAATTAACTGTACGAATTTGTAAATTAAAAAAATTATTCAAAATATTTTGTTTATAGTATTATGTTATGTAGAAAAACTTATTAAGTTTATTTAATTGGTTAATTTCAATTTTTACAAATTTTAAATAAACCATACTACAAAAGTTAGATAATAAAGACTAAATGTGTTTTAATTATTTTTAAGAGAAATTCAAAAAAAGACTTTGAGGTCTTAAAAAATTATTATTAAGAGTAAGTAGTAATACCAATATTTTTATTACCTTAGAGTTCCATACTGCAGTACAAATTTTTGCTGCTTTGTTAGCTTCCGATATGCACGCTTGTAATAATTTTAAAACGCAATCCGATTTCAATGTGGGCCAGGATTCAGTTGACTGTAATTCATGTTTTTATTTATAAAAAAACTTTGTAGTAAGTATATATTTTTGTAAATAACGATGCCAAAATAAGTAAACATTATTCTTCTTTAAATTTACACTAATACTTGAATACCAAAAACAATGAAAAGTTAAATTAAAATATTTTAATAACCTGGAGAAGAGCCATTACAAATATATCCGGACACTTTTTCATAGGCAAACTGAATTTTTCAGCTACTTCTGAGCGAAGTTGGTCCTTTTCAGAAAGTTCCAACAGGCACTTAACTAAGTTCAAGTTTGTCCTGAAAAATTTAAAAATATTTTGTATTAAGTTATGAAAAAAAATTTATTTATTCTTTAAACATTCAAACTTTTGGTTGTATTTTGATTTTTCAATTGAAGCTTTTAGGTACCTAAAGGGGTAGCAGGTAAAATATGCACAAAAGGTCAAATATGCATAAAGGGACACTTTTGCACGGAAGTACTTTCGCACGAAGACACTTTTGCACGAAGAGTAAAAACAAATATATAATGATAAGAAAAGAAAGCAAAAAAAAAAAAAATTATTAGTATTACAAAAAAAGTTACCGTCCGAAGTTAAGGGTTAGGGGTAACAGTGATAGTAAAAATAAAAAACTAAAATAAATAAATGATTATAATTATTTTAAAAAAATTTCAATCCGTGCAAAATTGACGCCGTGCAAAAATTTCTTCGTGAAAAAGTGACCCTTAGTGCATATTTGACACCTACCCACCTTTAGGATACCCCTTAAACTCATATTATTTAAACATTAATTATAAATTCTATCAAATTACAAATGATTTACTAGTTACTGATTTCACCGCAGAACAGGTTTTTAAATAAAAAAGCTTATTCAGATAGAACATAAATTGAACCATAAGAAAAATTAACCATTTCTCCAAGTCTTACTCACTACCTTAAATCAGACAAGTTCTAAACAGACACAAAAAATTAACTTATGTTTAGGATGAATATTTTACTAGTCTAGAATTAATAACATAAGTTCCAAACTAATAAATAAATTTGTTTTAATACTTACGTTTTTAATCAAAAGTTTAGGACCAATCAAAATAAATTTGACAGCTTAAATAAGTTTCTATAGAATAGTCAAATATTTTGTTGTTTAGTTTATACTGGTGATATATTGGATTCGGCCTTTTTTGCTGATATCTGGACCCAAATAATTGGGAAAAGCATTGTGTTTTAAATATAATAAATCACATAAAATTTATTACAAAAAATCCACTGTAAATTACACATGTTATAAGAAATGTAATTAAACCTATCTCAGGGTTGCCTAAGGTTTTTCAGAAATTTCATCCAGTTTTTGAATGTAGAGTTTTCTTTTGACGTTAAATTTAAGGTAAAAAAACTGTCTTAAGTAGTAAAAAAATATTAAAATATACTGCAATGCTACTTTATAATCAAATACATTATCAAGTATTTTATAAATAAAAGAAAATAATTGATACAAATAAATTTACTGTATATGATAGATTTTTTGAACCAAATAAAAATTTCATTATTTTTTCATGTAAAAAATGTTTTAAATTTCAGCTTTTTCCAAGTTTTTTAGTAATTTTTGTTCAAAATTCCAGGTTATTTTTGTTTTAATTGTCAAATTACAGGTTTTTCCAGGATTCTAAGTTTTTTGGCAACCCTGCCATCCTGTCATGTATAGCTCGGTTAATTACAGCCCGCGAACTAAATAAAATTACAAGCCAAAATCTAGATCACAACGTTCTTTTTAGCTAATTACAACTCACGTAGAAAAGCCAACTGCAAGCTTTTTTATAACATAAGTATATAAGTTAACCCTTTTTTACTTGTGAAAAACTGTGAAATCTTTTTTTTATGTATACATAACTCAACAGTTTATAAATTATTTTTAATTACCAAGTTATGATACTCGAAAATAACATAGTTCGAAAGAGACTTTTTTCATAAAAATTCTCATAATAGGCTGCTTATTCCCTTTTACGTGATTTACAAACTTTTTTGTAAAATTACTTAGTTTTAAATAAAAACTTTAAGGTAAAATTTCAACTAGTATCGTGGAACACTTTGTCCTTATTGGACAATTAAAAGAAAATATTTATAGTTGTTTTGATTTTTTCTTTGTATGACACATTAACTTTTTTTTTGTAATTTTAATGGAATATCTTATTTTTAAATCAGTTAAGCTTGGTATAATATATTATATATTCTATAACGAACTAGATTAATTTGAAAATAAATAAAGCAGATATACTAACTAGTTTTATTTAAACATTAGCTAGAACATAAAAATACGTAATGAACAAACATCAAAGGTATATAGAGTGTTTAAACACTAAATTTATATTTTGAGTTGAAATAATCCGTTGAATTAAGCATATTATGACAAAAATTTTAACATTGTTATTTTAGTTGAAATGCATTTGTGAAACTTAAAAAATTAGTTACAATACATACCACAACTTTATATCTCTTTGCTCATCTTCACTGGTCAGTGTTTTACCAAGAGGAGCCACGTCAACAACTCTTTCGATCTTTTCAATGAAGTAATTGCACTCGTCAGTTTCAATACATAGTTTTATGACAGAAAACTATAAAGGTAGAAAAAATAGTTTAATTAAAAGAAAAAAATTATATATACGTTTAATGTAAAAATTGACTATTAATCACAAATAGTGAAAATTTAAAACTATGCTTCAACTACTTGTTCAAAGAGTAAATAAAAGTTTAACAATTTTTTTTTATGTAACTTGCTAGTAGGGCTACTGAACTTATACTTGAAATGGATCAAGTAAGGACCTTTATCTTAAAAATATTAATCATAACGTTGTGTTTAACAATTAAATAAAGCTTACCATAAAGAGCTATTTGTATTTTAATACCTAATTAAAATAATGGCAAAAACCGTTAAAATTGGGCAATATTTTAATTTAAACATAACAAAATTGGTAAGCAAAGTACATTAAGGGTTTTTGTTGTAAGCACAGTAATCTGAAACTGAAAAAAAATACTTTTTTTTAAAGGATAATTGGTTATTCATTAGTAACTTTTCTAACAGCTATATTTTCAAGCATTAGAGTTATAAAAAAATTGCTCAAAATTGTCTAGATAGTGTCAACATTAATTAGTTCATTCTTTATTACCAAATAAATTTAAGTTTTTAAAACTTCAAATGCAAACAAAATACTGAAATCTCATTCTCAAAAATTTTAAATCGGCTATATAGTATACTTTAAGGTCATTCTGAGTCATAAAAAAAGCATATTCGCTCGGGGGACCTGCTAATGTTGAGAAAACAGGTACTGCCTTAGAATCACCTGCAACTCTAGCAGTTGCAGCGCGTTGGCTAGTACCTTTTTCTTCGAACCTCCAGCAATAACACCTCTCACTCATTTTACTTATCTTTTTAGTGCCCTACCTTATAACACTGAATTTGGCACCGAAATTTCAATATATATTAATAACCTAATAATTTACTGTCTTACTCTACTTTGAAAGGCCAATATTTTGTGGCCAGAATATCTTAAATTTTTAACTTTAAACCCTTTTTAACTTACAATCAACTTTAGGAAATAATACATATTAACTTAATAGCTAATTTGTTTTTTTATTAAAAATTGATAAAAACTATAAACTCACTAAGTTGCTATTTTCTATAATAATTAATTTGTTTATCTATTGGCCACTTAAAATATTTAAAAACTATAGAATTGCTTGTGAGTTTAAACGTTTAATACAACAATGAAAGAAAAAACTTTAAGTAATAAAGAATTAGACTTATAAGACAATTCCAAGTTATTTGTGAAAAATGGTGACAGTTTAACTAACTTTAAATAAAGCAGCAGACTCTAAAAAACTTGCAGAAACTCTATCTCACCAACCACCGTTTATGTTTTCAAAAACTTAGCTTGTTTACTGTGACATTAACCAATTTATAAACTTAAAAGGTGGCAGAATTAACCATTTTACTTTCTAAGGAAAACAAGTCTAACATTACAAGCTTTTTTCATGTTATTTTTTATTTTAACTATTTAATACTTTTTTTGATTAATTTTAATATGTTTGGGTAAGTTGGGTTAGGGAATAAGGTTAAAATAATAAATAATAAAAGTAAACTTTCACAAAAAAAAATTGACTCCGCAAATATGCAAATCATACTGACCTTTAAGTATACTTTCCGTTTAAATCTTTTAAGTTGTAATATTATATTATAAAAAATATTTCTGCTTATTTTAACATTAACAAATTAGAGTAACAGTTGAATAATTTCAAATTAATACAGCTTATCTTATTTGTTCAGCTTTCAGCTTTCCTTATAGTACAACATTTCGCTCGTCAGAGCTATTCAGTTATAGATATATACTAAAAAATATGATCTTAATCAACAAAATGGAAGATATAAAAAATTTAAAACAAGACAGTAAAGACTTTTTTCATAAGAATTAAAAGCGATTTGTTTTAAATATTAGATTCAATTTCAATTAACGGTATTTTGCTTCAGTTTGTTTTACTTTATAAGATAATAATTTTAGTCTTCTGTTTGGTTTTTGTTTAAAAATATCTACATTCATTTGTTTTAAAGAATTTTTCAGAAAAAAGTTATGACTGAAGAGCCCCACTAGGCGAAACATTGCATTATAAACCAAATACATAAAAAATCGAAAATTGTCTTCTTGTATCTACATAAGTTGACAACTATGATTGTTCAAACTAGGATTTTAAGCTTATATTAAAGTTTTAAGATACAATATTAAATATATATATATATATATAGAACTCATACTTGAAAAAAATAATATTTCCAAGGTTTTAATAAAAACTCTGAAAAATTTTCTCCACTGCATTTCTTTTGCAAAATTGTCACAGCATCACATAGGACTTCTACTCCACTAAAATTAGAAATTCGCTGAAAACTACACCCGAGTTGGTCCTTCAACTCGCTCAGTACATCATTGAATTTCAACTGAGGACTCTTAAAGATGTTTTAGTTTAAGTTTCGTTCAAATAATTCTTAACGTTTTAATTCCTATTACGACAACTACGAAACTGATGTTATACATTAGATTAAGTGTATTTAATATTTTCCAACAAAAACATTGGTGAAAGTCTGCAGAGCAGAAGCCTGGATTTTCGTTTGCCGTGAGACAAGCTCAAGTTTAACAAAGGGTGGATCATACCAATTCGATCATCAGATCACAAGCCTTCGGTAGACTGAGACCGGTTAAGTCCTTATTAGGACTCATCAGTCAGTCACAACCAAAAAACTTGCAGTCGTCAATCTACAAACGGTTTATCATGCTATATATAATATTTTCCACAGTAAATCCGAAAAACTTAAAAACAATGGTTGTAGTAGAATTTGTTTTTTTCTTACTTTTTCAAAAACAACTTCTAGAAAAACTTTAACATTCCATTTTGAAAAGTTATCCTCTTGAACGTGTTTTCCTTTTTTTGCTTGGTCTTTCTTTACTGGTTTATTATCATCAATAGCATCACCCAACATCTTTATATTTTAAAGGATTTTAAAATAAATTTACAACTTAAATAAGCTAACATCAAAAAAAGCTTACAATAAAAATTATTTTACTTACTGTTAAAAAAAAAATTTAAGAAACTATGTTTTAGTACTTAGGATATAAGCATAATGATAAACTTACAGCTTGGGTTAAGATAATTCTACATTCTTTGCATTAACAGATCTTGAGTAAATTTTAAGTGCATATTATTACTTCAAATCTTAAATTTAAAAGATCTTATTATCATTTATACCATGGTTTCCCAAAGTGGACAATATTGAATCCTTAGGAGAAAAGGTTGTTTCCCCTATGGTCTTTAATATTTAGTCAGGGGCAAAAAAGTAAATTGGTAATTAACTAGTTGAGGGATTTTTTTTAACTTCTACCAAGTGGGAGATTGGGAATTGAGTTTAGGATACTAACATTTATATAATTTATTTTAAGCTAAACTAGAAGGTTCTTTTTTATTTAAACTTGATTGTCTTCGGGTATATTAAATCTAACTATAAAGCAGTACAATCAATTGTTTACAATAAAAAAAACCGCAGTTACTTTTATTTTAAATAACACATTGACTAAGTTAGGAAAATAAAAAAAATATCTAAAATATAGCATTACTAACTTTATAGCTAGGAATACTAATTAATTTTAACAACTGAGTTTCAGCCATCATTGAAATACACTTGCAAACTTCAGTTTCCTTCAGGTTTTTTAGGTTGTATTGCTCAAAAAGTAGTTTTAGCTCTGGTTTCCTGCACATTTACATCAACTTAGATTAGTTCATGAATACCAGTATTTAAAACATAGATTCTAACTATATAGCTTAACTAGAAATATATAAAATACAAATTTATTATTAGAATTTACTAGTATCAGGTTACATAACAATCATTTTGTTTTTAAATTGTAATAACTTCATAATATGAGGTTGTTTTGTGGAAATTAATAGTTATTGAGTTTTTTAGTACTTAAATTTATTTTTCTTTATTTAGCTAATTTTAAACAAAGTTTAAAACTAAAACTAATTTATCTTTAGTATTTCAGCAATAATTTTATGAGACTAAAAAACTGTCTTATTAAAAATTTTCATTTATAAATTTATTACATTAATAAACAACCAAAATTTTTACTGAAAGAAAAACAGAAAAATATTAGAGCTTTTTTTTTAGTATAAGTAAATAAAAAAAGTTTCAAAAAGTTTTTTTTATCTTCCTCATAATAATAAAAAAACTAATTTGACAATTCTTTATAGAATGATATAGTTGGATAACACTAATTTATATATAAAAGTTAGTAATTACCGCAAAACTTGTATAATTTTCGGTAGACAATATGACTTAAAATTTACTTGTTACATGAAAGATATCCATGATCAAACAAAACATCAGCAAATGATATATCAGGTAAGGTTGGCATAGTAGCATCACTCAACAACTTGTCTCTGTTCAAATCATCATAACTACAAAGTGGGTGGATTGAAATGTGAGTCTTATCTTTTTCATCTTTATCTGTTTCAGAAAATATTTTTTCAGTTAAATATATTATTTAGTTAACTAGTTTCGTATGGTAAAATTAAATTGTTTGCTTTTTTAATTACCATAAAATTGTTTTTCAGAGTACACAAATATTATCTACAATATTATAAATATGTACACAGTTTACTTTTCCATAAAACAAATATAATAAATAGTAGTGATTATTTTACGAAGCAAATGTTTATACTTTACCACCTACTATTAAAAGCTAAAATATCAATAGATGAGCAAACCTTTATAATACAAAGAAAAAAATCTGCTCATCTTTTCTTCAGTTATTACCGAATTTTGCATAATTTCAGATAACAAAAGATGCAAACCATCTGCATGCAAGTCTGACAGTTTACTTTCCTGTGATAATTTCAACATATTTTTGCTAGTCACTTAAAATGTTTGTTACACTTCAAAAGTACTGCCACTGTTCACAACAAAAACATTTAGTCTGGTTTGCTAAAAATTATTTAGATCACCAAGTGATTTTAATTAAATTTAGTAAATTTTTGCAACTTTGACACTATTTACTTATATATGTGGTAAAAGCAGATTTAAGTCATGTATTAGTTCAAATTGAAATTTCATATATTAATAAAAATATTATATTACAAAATTTACTGTTACTCAGTTTCACCGTTAGGTGGATTTTCAAACTGTGACTCTACAAAAAAATAAAAAGTTAATGACAAACGGTTTATTTTATACTATTTTTTATTCAGAATAACAGTTTGAAAATCCGTTAAGCGGTGAAATTGAGTAACTATAAGATTTGTAATAAATGATTTAATTTTGCCATTTTTTTTTTTGATTTTTAGACTATAATACAAGTAGAAGCATAAAAATGACAAATATTAGACCTTTTTAACAAAGCAGTCAGAAACTTAACTGCGTACAAATTGAAAAGCTTGAAACGAAGGTTAACTTGAATATTTAACTACAGCCAGTGTCAGACGAGTATATTTATTCTTATTTATGAAACTTACGTTTAGATTATATTTAAAACTTTAAAACTGGGTCCCTAAACTACGGCCTGCTTTATTTGACTGTTCTAAAATTATAGTAATAAAAAAACTAAGTTAGCAACAATTTTATTTAGGGCAATCCATCTTGTAGGTTTATATAAAAAAAGTATCAACTACTTTTTTTATACCCTGGTTGTTTAAAAAAATGAATTAAATTAGTTAATAATATTCAGTTACTGAATAAGATGTACCGAAAAGTATTTGATAATAAAATTTGAGACTTACTCAAAAGAAGCTGTTGACCCTTACTAAAAAAACCAACTAAATAATACAATTTAAATAACTAAGAGAAACTAAAAGCCATTTGAAATCTCAACCAATTAGATTTAAGAAAAACTTAGTTGTCTTTAATTAGTCGTATATCCCTTTTCTAAGATTTAAAAATTCTTTAAACAATATGTTTCTTTTTACAAAAACTAAAAAATTAAACTTTTTCTTTTAAATAAATAATCAACAATAACTGATGAATAGTTGTATTATTTATCTAATTTAACTTTCTTACATTAAATTTTATTATAAGTTTAATTGAGCTAACACTTATGGATCTTTTAGAACTTATCCTATTTGGTTCTTAGTAGTCCAATTTTTAATGGTAATCTTATTATTATTCTGTAATTTGCTGAAAAGGTACTATTATTTTTTTAATTATAATTCACTGCATTTTTTTTTATTTGTACTGTACATTTTGTTTTAATTTAATATTAATAAATAGTTAGCTTTAAAGCTTTAAATTATATTAGTAACTAAAGACTATATTTTAAATTAGATAGGATGTCAATTGATAGTTTTATAACAAAAACCAACATCATCTTTTTTCTCCGAGTTCTTTTCTTTCTTTCTTTCATGTTCAATAATAAAGGCAGAAACAAAATCAGGTAACTTCTTCAAAATGAATTCCTTTGCTATAGTTTAATATTACAGTTTATTGTGTATTTTCTAAGGTTTTATTTTTAAGACGTTTACGCCGCATAGTTTAGTTACATTAATTTACTTAGAAAATAAATGCTTCTAGTTTAAGGAAAAGCACTGAAAATATTGTATATACAACTAAATTTTCTCAAAATATTTAACTGTTATAGAAACTAAACAGTACTTATTTTATTATTTAATTTATGTAACTAAACTTTCATGTATTTTAGTGTTTACAAAAGTATAACTAACATGCTAAATAACACAGTTTTAGACCAATACTCGTCTTGTAAAATAAATTTATATTTTATAAAGCTAACAAACCTTGATCTCTAATTTTCTGCTTTTGACTCTTTTTTAATGCTATAGCAACCAAGAGCTCAAAAGACTTAGATAGAGAAAGTATCTTTGAAATACTTTCAACGAGATCTTTTGTTGGAAAAACCTGCTCATTTAACGGATGATCGATTGCAGTACAAACAGTTGTACAAAAATTAGCTTTTGCTGTCAAATCTTTAAGTCCTTGTTTTAGTAGGCTGATTTGCTGCATTTAAATAAAAAAATTCTAGACAAGTGTTCTTTTTTTTTCTTTATAAAATTAACAAAGAATTTGATAACCTTTTAATAGTTAACAAATTTATTCAAGAATTTATAAGAAGTATGTTCTAGAAGTTTTAGGTTTGGTGCTGCCACTCTTAAAAAATTATTTAGAAAATAGAATTCAAAAATTTATCAAACTACTTGAAGTTTATAATACTTTTTTGGTTGTTATTATGTACCTGCGTATAGTTACACTTTTGCCTATCACTAGGAGAGAAGTCAACTTGAGAGAAAAGGTACCTTATTAGATGCCTTTCACAATCATTTCCGTATTTGTCCAAAAGCTAAAAAATATAACTGAGCATTAAGAAAAGCTTTTATTTTGTAACTTGTATTGCAATTGAAATTTAACAAAGATTTATTACCCAATAAAAAACATATGTATAAACGTTATTATATTGTTAAAAATTATATTTCGATTAATTAAAATTATTATTACGACTAACAATAATTGAAGCATTCCATATGTAACATAAAATTTTTAAGTTAGTTGTTAATTCTATTTGAAAATATTGATTCTGACAAGCCTATAGATCAGTTAACTACGACCTGCCAAACATAAATATCTGGCCAGCAATTTTTTTGACTTTAAGTGACTTGTGAAAAACTAATAATTTATCAAGCTTTATTATAATAAATATTTACAAAGTATTATTTTACTTAGATTTTTAATAAACATAACTCAATAAGTTTTTAGTTTTTCTTGTCCAAATTGCTGTAGGACAAAACTAATTTTTTCTAACAACCTGGCCCACGAATGACTTTTTCTAGACAATCTGGTTAATTACTTATGAAAAGCTGGTAACCCCTAAACTAGCAATTAATTATAACAAAAAAGTACTTTTTGATAATGGTGGTTTGAAGTTAAAGAGATAGATTGTTAAGTCAACATCATTATTTGTAAAAAAATAATTTGAATGGTCTTAAAACATCATATATTAATTTTAAGAAATTCACTAAAACATAATCTATCAGACAAGAGAACAAAAACTTTTGTATTAATAAAAAGCAAATTACTGTATTACTAGTCGAAAAAAAATAGAAATTAGAATTTTTTTAAATTTTCTTTGTTGTTAATCCTCAAGTATTTCACATGTACTAGGTTTTTAAAGATAAGTAAATAGAAAATAAATTATTTTAACTGAATGTTGTGATGTTGCACAGATAGAAATTAAATATTATATGGTTGATACAACAACACAAAAGATTTTTTATAAGATATCTAATATGTAATATATCTTATACATTTAATAATTTTTATTACTACTTAAAACACCGAATTATTTATTTTGTTAACAAATTGTTTGCAAAAAAGGTTAACTATAATAAGTGCTAATAAAAAAATCAGCTTTCTTGTCTCTTTAAAAACAAATTAAAATTTTTATTTAGTTTAAATAGTCTTTAACAATTATCTAAAAACAAAAAACATTTACTTGAATACATTTCTAATATTAGCTATTTAATAATTATTACTAAAAAACTAACATTGTTTAAATCTTTTTTATTTTTTTTATTTGATAATACTAGAATATTTGACTGTGATAAAGAGCTTGACAGCGAATCCACATTCATATCTGAGAAAATGAACAAATTTATCATCTTATAAGCATAAACAGAACATATTTAACAACTTTTAAACAAAAACAACGTAGATAAAGCTAACTATTTTTAAATAATAAATAATAACATTTAACTTTAATTCCGTAGATTCATTTAAAATAATAAAACAACTCAAAATAAGTTAATACAAATTCTAAAACATTTATTTACAGATCGTATAATTCACTACATTTATAATTTTAAAACAAGTTAAAAATACATATAGAACATTGATCAGTATCAATTAACTGTCAATTAAAAAAAAAAAATTTATGCTTCAGTATTTACCTAATTAGTAGCAGAATTTGGCTTTGTACTTGAATATTATAGATAGCAAGAAATCTGTTTACAAAAATTAAAATTTTCTTAAATTTTAAGTTTAATTTGTGAAGTTTTATCTGACATAATTTCAAAACAATATCAAGTTGTTAAATACAAGGCTCCCACTCAAATAAAAAATAATAATAATGGATCGAAAAATACTGTGTAAACATTTTATAATTATATTTTATCTCATAGAAGGCTCTACTTTTATATCTGAATTTAAATATTATATTTATTAACAATCAGACATGCACAGAAAATTTATTCAAGTTATCAACTATGCACAGGTTTTTAAGAGTTATAAGCAACTAATCATCTTTTTTCTATATATATTCACATACTTTTAATTGCACTAACATTATAATTAGTAGCATTATTATTGTAATTTTTTTCATAGATTTGAAATTTTCTCTTAACAAGTTTTTGTGAACAATTTATAAAGTTTATAGTATGTACAATACAGAATCAATGATAAGTATTTGCTATGGACAGTGTTAAGCTTAATGCAGGAGCAGTATGCTAGTAGATCAATAAAAATTCTTAGTTCTAATAAAAATTATTTTTTATGATAATGAGACTTTTGTGAAACTCTGTACTATCTAAGGGGTTTCAGACCAAAGCATTTCAATTTTATTTAATTCACAAAAACTACTCAAATATTCAATTCTTTTTGACAAAATATAATTTTATGCAACTTTTTTCTCCTGTATCAAGTGTAAGTTCAAACCTCCTGAAAAATTGGACGCAATACCTAGTCAAGTTTCAAATTTTGGTTTAACAGGCCAGATGCTTGTGGGCAGTAGTTTTACCTTATGCCAGCCTAACTTCACTTGAATTTAGTTAACATTAACAGTCAGTCATTTTCCTTTTGTACCTTGTCCAACCCTTAACTATATTTTTTTTATTACGAAGTTGTAAACTATCTTCTTAAATATATTTTTGTTAAAAATCTTTTTTTTTTGCTTTAAAAAATATAACATTAATAATACAACAAGTATTAGTGTACTAAATTAAACAAAAATTTATAATTTTTATTGTGAATATACAATATTAGTATATAAACACACATGTTTCTGTTATTTTTTGTTTTTGTAAAAAAATTTAGACTGTTATTTTACATGGTTTTATTAAACCGATCTTATTAAATGTAGATCACAATGTTTAAAGCTGTCTAGTCTCTACTATAAAAAAGGTCAGACTGTCTTCAAGCAATTCATTTGAAGTATATAAAAATAAGATACAGTAGAGCACTATGCAAACCAAGTAAGTCTAGAGAATTCCAGTGTATTCTATAATTTTTATAATTTTATCCATAGTTTTCCATTTTAGTTGGAATCCTAATTAGAGCAACAAATTTAGAATGCTAGATTGTGCTAATTGAGTTATTTTCATTGAATCAAGTGGAAAGATTAGAATTAACTTTAATTTATAACAAAAAACACAACTTGACAAGCAAACAAAATATATGCCAAATTGTGTTTTTTTAAAAACAGAACTTATTACAATTTGTAACTTAGCTAGTTTAAATAAAAAACTGTAGGAAAGAGGATCATGATCCTGTAAACCGTGCACACTAGGATGCTTATTTTTACAGTTACTTTTGCTTTTCCAGCTGGAAAAAATTTATGTTTTGGAAATATCATAATAACACTCTGTACAAAAATTTTTATAAATTAAAGAAGTTTTCACCTTGGCACCAACCGATTTTATAAAAACAACCTACCTCAATGCAAAATGTATGGGATCTAAAAATTGTGACCTTGGAGTTTTAAGCTCAATTTTTTTACATGTGGCTAATTGTCACCAAACACAATGTAAACAATTTCAAACGAGTTAAAGAAAGTTTTATGGTGTAACTTCTTGTTTCTAGAAAGAAAAAAACTGGAAATTCAAAAAATTTTAAAAAAGTGATAAAATATAACACTAAGGGCATGGGGGGTTAAACACTTTTTTCACGATTTGATCTCATTTTATAGAGTTTTTACTAAGCTACAAGATGCTTTTACTGATTTTATAAGTTCAAAATATTTTTTGAGATATGGCAGGTCAAAGTTGGGGACAACAATAGGTTATTTATGGGAGACGCAAACTAAAACAGCAAAAATAGACTATTTCACTAAATATCTATCTTCTCCTCCGTTTTTTGAGATAACTACTTCAAAACTTCAGAAAGTGTTCCTTGATATATTTAGAAAAATTATGTTGGAAAGAAGTTTTTGTTTTATTGAAATTTTTTTTTAAAGGGTGGTATGATAACTTTGAATTAGAATAAGCACAATAAAAATTTAAAACATTAATTTATAATAGAAATAAATCTTCACAAAACAGTTTATTTTCTTCATGCATCACTTTTTAATAACATAACTTAAAACAAAATTGTCAGTATTAGTATGAGTAGGATTTATACAGAATTTTGCGACTATAGCCTGACATTTTCTCTCATCTTTGTCAGTTGGCGCCCAAAAGGCTTACTTACCATGAGATAAAACAACATAGCATATTACAAGTTTATTTGTAGCAGAGTAGACTACTAATAATTGAGCTTGTTGGCACATTTTTCATTTTTTAGATTGTTATTTGTTTTTTCTTAATATGGCCATGTACTAACCTGGTGTATACAAATCCATATAACTGTATATTATTAAAATGGCTACAGCTAGGTAAAAATAAATAAAACTCATGTTTTTTTTTTTCCTTATTCAACTTTATCTTGGTCTAAATAAAAAATGAATGTGTTTCTGGGTTTTCCAAGTCTCCTATGTTGTTGAGAACCATGTTGTTGAGAACTGATTTTAAATGTTTTTTTTAATATAATTCAACTATCTTTATCACTACTGCAATTGCAGACCAATACAAATTAGATTACTGTTTTATCTTTTTCCTCCACTGTAGAAAAAAAACTTTTAATTTAAACAGTTTTGATAAAGCATTTGTTCTGCCTAAAATCAAAAATAATTAGGAAATTTACTTAATTAGAGCTTATAGGGGTAAAAGCATTTTTTCTAAACTAATATTAGTTGTTTAATAAAAGCTAACTATTAGTAAGTTTTTCAATCTGAAAAATCTAAATTAACTTTTATGATTTAGTCGTTTTTGTAAAAAGTTTACAATACAAACATATAGACCACAATGTTTCAATAATCAATTCATATAAGAATTTCAAAATTCACTATAAATTTACTTTTGTCATTTTTAAGCTATTGACCTTAAATTTTCAGGAAATGCTCCTTAGATTAATTGATTGTTTTGTATTAGTTAAACAAAACTAAAAAAAAAAATTATTACTTGAAAAATAATTCTAATCATGTTTTTTTCTTTAGTAAAATGGTTTATTATTAGTTAAGGTTATATTCATAAAATTTGAGAAAGACTGCTTAAAAAGAATGTAAAAGAATTGCAAATATAGCAGTGAAACATAGTTTTGTTAGTTAAACTGTTAAAATAAATAATAGTTAAAAATAGTTATAATTTTTAAAATTATTTTAAATTCTTTTAAATATGTATATTTTTCAACTATTTTCAATTCTTTTAAGTATGTATTTTTTTTAAATATAGCTAAGAATATTTGCTAAAAATATGAGTTTTTACCTAAAAAATAAAAAGAAAATAAATTTTTAGTGAAATTTTAAGGTTTTGAGAAAATTTAATTTACAATAAAAATATTGCAATCTAAAGGATTTTATTGGAAATTTCAAAAAAATTGACAATATCTCAAATGATAATTTAACTTTTTTAAAGCTTTAAAACTATATAGACTTTCATATTTCAAGCTTTCATTTAGCTGTGAATGTAATTTTGTGTTAAAAAATGTTGGACCCCTTATGAAATTTAAAAAGTTTGCAATTTTCCAGTTTTCTATAAATCTTTGAATTTATTTTTTGTTTCTAATTTTAATTTGAATTCCCACACATTTCTCAAGCTTCTGTGGCAATTAAAATATTGATTTAATATTTTCTAAACAAAGTTTAAAAACGAAAACTACTTAACATAATTAAAAATGTTATCTATATTCATGTTGGTACCTTATTCACCTAGGTAAATTCTTTTTAGGAAATATTTAGAGGTTTTTTTATCCTTAAAAAAGTTTTTCACCTCTGGTGCAAACTACTTATACCTTGTGTACAAACTTATGAATACTTAAAAATAACAAGCTGAGTTAAAATCAAAATTTGGACATAAAATATTTTTTTTAATGATCAAGAACTATATCAAGAAGCCAAAGAAAAGTTAATAAAAACTAAATTTAAAGTTTTTTGAAAATACATCTTGTTAAAGAGCTAAGATAGAGTTAGAAAATTTACTGGTTGCTAATGGACAGATATTATGGAACAATTTTGTAATTATCAATTCATTTTGATGTGTGTTTCTACCTGATCTTCAAGAATTAACATCAAGGGCATAGGGTAAAACACTTTTTTTTACAATTTGATCTTATTTTATATAGTTTTTACTAAGCTTCAAGATGCTTTTTACAAATTTAAAAAATTCAAAATAATTTTTGAGACATAGAAGGTCAAATTTGCAGGCAACAATAGGTTTCTTATGGGAGGCAAAAACTAAAACGGCAAAAATAGACTATTTTACTAAAGATCTATCTTCTTCTACAGTTTTTATTTTACTTTTTGTTATAAAATTTTTGTTTTAATTTTTTTTGTTCCATTGAATTTTTTTTAATATTGCAAGGAACATTTCATGAAAATTTGAATTTATTACCTTAAATAACATAGGAGAAGGTAGATTTTTAGTGATTTGCCTTTTAGTTTGTGCCTCCCATAAGGAACCTATTTTTGCCTCCAACTTTAACCAGCTATATATCAAAAATTATTTTGATTTATTAAAATCTGTAAAAATCATTTTGTAGCTTAGTAAAAACTTTATAAAATGAGATCAAATTGTGAAAAAAGTGTTTTATCCCCCCTATGCCCTTAATTCAACTAAAAACTATAAAGATTCTTATTACAAAAAAAAACTTAGGTGACAAGTTTTTGGCAACTACTCAGAGATGTAACCTAACAAAATAAGCAAAATCATGAAGCTCAAATCACCAAGGAAATATCTGCCAATGTGGCCTAATGGCATAAGGGTCCAAATGACAGTTTTAAAAACTCTCTTAGCTGAATGTTTTAAGATTGAAACCCAATGGATATTCTAAAAAAGAGTAACACAAAATACATTAAAAACCTAATTATGTAATCAATGACACTATAGTGAACCTCTAAACAGTAGTAACCATTTTTTTTAGATTTATTTTCCATGGGTTTTGATCTTGCAACGTTAAACTTAAACTGCTTTCAAAGCTGTTTTCAAAACCCCTACCCAATTAGACCATACATTTTTTTTGAAATAGAAAGTGAAATCATAAATTTCTAAAATGCATACACAAACTTTTTTTTTTGGTAGAACTAATACTAAAAACTAATTTGTTTAACTTTCACTAGTAACAATTTAATATAAAAGTTTACTTATAGCTGAGGTTATAATTTGAACAAAAATATTTCTCAACTTATTTAAAAATAATAGAATTCTATTTGAATAAGATTTAAATTGTAACTGAAGTCAAACCTTAAAGGGTGAAACTTGGTTTTGCAAGTAAAAATATTGTATAAAAGTTTAAAATAAATCAAACCTAATATATTATCTTAACTAGTAATAAACAGAACCTTTATCTTAAAAACCAACTTTACAATATCAAGTTTATATTGATACCTATATCAACATGCTATTAAAATGGTATTACATCAGTTATAATAATATAATAGTCAAAAAGTCTCTAATTTAGATTTGATTGATACATTTTAACAAAAACTAAGAAAAAATGAAGCTTTATTTACACATTATTTATAATAACTACTATTCTTTAAATCAAACAAACATCTTAAATAAAAAATAAAACCAACGCTTAAACAATGTACACAATATTCAGCAAACTACAGAATGAATAAAACATACAATGGAAATGCTCTAAATTTATGTATTGTAACAGTTTGTTGAAAAAAATTATAACAGAAGTTTATTTTTTCAAGTTTTTTTTTCTATCATTCTGCAATACTGGATCAAAACGCGGGTCCAAAATATTTAAGTACTTATTTTCGGATAAGATTGGCTTGTTTAAAAGAAACTACTATATTTACAGAAGACACAGTACCTTGTTGCATTTCTACAACTTTCATTTGTAAATTTTTAATTTTTAAGTGTTGATTAGCAAATTCCATTTACAGATACTGTCATTATAGGTTTTTTAAGTATTTTATCAGGGATTAAATTACCCTTAAATACACTTAAAAGGTCAAAATTTGTAATTTAATTTTAGTGATATAGAACATACACACACTTAAAAGTAAAAAAATTAAATACAGGCGTAACTTCTATAAACTCAGCTTAAAATAAAAGTTTTACCTGTTGAAGGTGCAAAGAAGGATTTCTAAATTTCTGGAAAAAATAAATAAGAATATCTAACAAACATTTATTTGTTTTTTATTAAAATGTAAAACTTAAGAAAATTTTGGCGTAGACTTTTTGCCATAGCTCAAAATTCATATAAAAATCTTGATAAACTTAAGGTTTAACATTAAGTTGATAAAAAAGATTCACTTATAATTTATTTAACGTACGTAATACAGCATCACTTAGTACAAAATTACAATCAGTAATAGTTTTAGAGTAATTTTTTAAAATTAAAAAAACGTGGTTTGATAATGAGAAGTAATAGAATTTTAATTTTTAAGAGATTAATAAAATAAGAGAACATCAAAAAAAAAAAAATTTATTCTAAAGGGATCATTAATGTACTAATATAATGTAATTCTATTAATATCCAGCGTCTTAGAAAAAATTAAATAGTAAAACAACCAAGTATTTTATGAAAAAATAGTTTTATACATAGAGACTTAAAAAATTAAGATTATTTTTTTTGTAATTTTTTTCTTCGATTCAAAGTCCTCGGAAATGTATACTATATAAGTATACAATGGTAGAGTAGGTGTCAATTATGCACGATAGGACATTTTTGCACGGTTTGATTTTTTTTGACTACCACACTTACTCCTAACCCTAACCCTTGGTCGGTAGCTATTTTTGTTTTTATTTTTTAATTTTTTATGTATTCTTTTTTATTTATTTTTATTGATAACTTCTATTTAATTTGATTCTTTTTTTTTTTTTTTTTTTTTATATTTTTTCTACTCTCTTGCAAAAATGACCCTTTGTACAAAAGTGACTTTTCGTACAAAAGTATTTTCGTGCATATTTGACCCGTCCCAACGGTGTAGGTATAAGATACTGTAGTTTATTGAACAATTAAAAAAAAACGCTTAAAAAGTTTAGTCCTACGACCTAGTGCACGAGTAACCTTTTGGTTATCGAGTCGCACACCACGGATCAGACATGTTAAAAAGCTCTGCTTTGTTTACTCAAGCGTGAAATTACTAACTTAAAACAAACCAAAAATAAAACACTTCATTGCTGAATTACCATAGTAACTTTTAGCATTTTAACATCTCTGCCACGGATACCTTTTAATGTTTTTTAATGTCTTTTTATGTATTTTATCTTTGACAAACAGTACAAATGGTATTTGGCAACTTTCAGTAAACTAAGACTTTAAACATTTTTTCACCTTAAAACATACCTATTTAAAACTAATAAAATATAATCATTCGGCATTTTCAGTTAACTACTACAACTGTTGTTATTAACTGAGGTTCGCAAAAGACCTTTTCTTTACAGTTCGGCCTGCAAGCAATTTTTTTCTTAAAACTGACATGCAACTTATAAAAGGCTTTCGAACTCTGGTATAAAGTATACCGGGTTTAAAATGGCGGTTATGGTATACTAATAATAAAATTTTGGATTTAACTTGTGAAAACGAACTACTTTAATTACTAGAAAACAAATATTTTTTTTAAACCAAACAAGGTTTTTCACACTTTAGTGCGCAACTGGCATTGTAACACCTAGCATTTCAATTCCAGATCACTTTCCATCCAAATTGATCCGGTCTGGTCAAAGTCATTTGATAAGCCCTATCTAATGAGTTTTAACATAATTTCTTGTAATAAATTCCCTTTTAAATGGTATTATATTTATAACTTACAAATATGATTTTCATTTCATTTCTTAAATTTTTAGTAACTTACTTTTTAACAATAAAATTACTATCTAAATTTATACTTAGAAAATTTACAAGTTACAAAAAAAATAAAGCCATACATTTAGACATCAACAAACAATTTATGGTTTAAAGTAGTAAAGATTGGTTTCTATTTAATTCACAGTTAAAGTGAGTTATACTAAATAACTATTTTATAAGCATTTATTTTCAATTAAAACTTGATTTATATCGTTAATCAATAGTATTATAAGCTATAATCCTGAACAAGACGTTAAAAGGTATCCGTGGTGTAGGACTCGATAACCGAAAGGTTCTTCGTGCACCAAGTCCTAGGACCAAATATTTTTAGCGCTTTTTTTTCGTACAGTAAACTATATATATATATATATATAGGTTTATTTCAAGATGTAAAACTTGAAGGATTTGAGTTTCGTGCTTATGCGCTCATCAGCTTCAAAACAAGTTCAAAATAAAGCACAAAACAAAACACACAAATGAAAGTAAAAAAAAAAATTTCATAAATAGATTGTGACGTAATTTTAAAACTATCAAAAATCATGCAAAACGGCTTGTGCAAAAATTAATTTACCACATGTTTTTTAATTTTATATATATACATAAAGGTTTATTTCAAGATTTAAAACTTGAAGGACTCGAGTTTCGTGCTTATGCACTCATCAGCTTCAAAACATGACTTCCTAGATATGAAACTCAACTTGAATGATATCTCTTTTGTGCCTTATAAAAAACAAAACGCTAAAGTTATGTATGCTACTAAACAATCAAGCCATCCTAAAAATAATATAAAAGAAATTCCTAACATAATAAATCAACGCTTAAACAAACGATCTAGTAAAGAAGAAAATTTTCTAAAGATTAAAGATAAATATGAAACAATAATGAAAAAATGCGGATACGATAATAAACTTAAATTTGAAAAACTTGAGCAACAAAATTAAAATAATCAAAAGCATAAAAGAACAAGAAATGTAATTTGGTACAACCCTTCTTTTATAATTTAGTAAAAACTAATATTGGAAGAAAATTTATAAATCTAGTCCAAAAACACTTCAATAAACAAAATCCGCTAACAAAAATTTTTAACAAACATAATACGTAAATAAGTTATTCGTGTCCGGCAAATTTAGAGAATATCATTAAGGCACACAACAAAAAAACTTTAAATCAAAACTCAGGAATTAGAAGTCAATGTGGCTGCGCTGGTAGCTGTAAATATAATTTGAAAGGGGGAAATTGCCGTTCAGAGAACATCGTTTACAAGGCAACAGTTAACTCTGGCGTTGAGAAGAGGTTCTATGTCGGCTTGTGCTCGACTCAGTTTAGATTCAGGTATGCTAATCATAAAAAAATCTTTTAAAGGCGGCATGTATGAAAATGACACTAAGCTTTCGAAGTGTGTATGTGGCTTAAAGCGCAGCGGTATTGACTTTGAAATATCCTGGGAAGTTATAAAAAGAGCACAGCCTATAGCTGACGGCAATAGCCCAATATGTAGGCTGTGTCTCAAAGAAGCAACAGCCGTTGTATATGCACGGAAAGGCAAGAGATGCCTAAATAAACGAAGCGAGTTTGTATCGTCTTGTAGACATATAAAAAAATCGCTTTTAAAATTTAACAAGTTTTAATTTCATCTTACAACAATTTAAATTTCAATATTTATTTAACTTTTTATCTTAATTTTATCTTTTTTTCTTTCAATTATCTTTCCTAATATATAGTTACTCACTGAAGTTTTATGAATTTTTTCCAGTTTATTGTCGATTGGTAAGTTAATTTTTGCACAAGCCGTTTTGCATGATTTTCGATAGTTTCAAAATTACGTCATAATCTATTTACGCTAATTTTTTTAAAAACTTTCATTTGTTTGTTTTGTATTGTGCTTTATTTTGAACTTATTTTGAAGCTGATGAGTGCATAAGCACGAAACTCGAGTACTTCAAGTTTTGCATCTTGAAATAAACCTTTTTATTAATAAAGCCCTTAAGGTGGGCTCAGTGTAAAAGATTTGATTTATCAAGTTAAATAACTTAATTCTATATATATACATATATGTATATATAACGACTTAAAGTACTACAAAACGTTAGCAATTTTTAAGCAACAGTTGTTTAGTCTAAGAATAAAAAATCTCATTATGTTTAACAATGTGTTTGTTTTTTGATATATGGAAAACACAATTAGTATAAAAAAATAATAAAAATAAATTGTCAAATAAAACAGTTAGAGAACATTTTGTTTTAAGGAAACAATTTATAACTTTAAATTTGAGTTTTAAAAATAGCTTATAGTGTTTAAATACTATTTTTAACTTAATATGTAAAAACTTTCGATAAAATAAAAAAACTTAAAGCTTTTCCTATCTACTTTATTCTTTTTCAAAATTAAAGTGAAATGTGAAACAGTTTTGCAGAATGATAACAAAAAAATTTTATCTTTATATGACGTAGGTATACAAAGTTATAAAAAACATGCTATTTAAACTATAATCAATAATCAACTATACCACACGACCATCAAAATCAGTGAACGAGACAACCTACGACCTGGTTTGTCCTGATTAGGACTCATTTGGACACTGTTGTTGATGGTCGTGTGGTATAATTCATTATTCATTATTGATAGCGCGAAGCATCTCAATTTTGTTGATGATGGCCGTAACAGATAATGGTTATTACTAAAATAAAATATTACAAACTAAAATTATTAATAAAAATTTAGTTAATATGTTGTAAGTATGAGTTTTGACATTGTATACAACGATTCAAATGATCAAAAAAAAGCACTGCGTTTATGATCAGCAACTCTTTTAAACATTCGACGCGGTGTCTCCCCAATATTGAGATGCTCTGGTCTATTTATATTGGTCTGGAGAGCTTATTATGCATTTTAACAAAAGTTGATTTTACAAAAACCGAAACCCGTTTCCTTTCCTACATTACAAAGTATTTACAAATATAAATTTTATGTTAAAAAATATACACATTTTACCTGTATTAAAATTTAATTGTATTTTGTAAAAAATTTAAATATAAAGTTTTTTTTAACATACAAAATATTTTTATGTTTTTGTAAAAGAATTAATTTTTTTCGAAAAATCCTTAACTAAATCAAAGTAAATGCAAATAAAAAACTTTAGCTTTATTGATATGAAAATTATTTTAAAAATATTGCAGGAGTTTAAATGAAAGCAAAGACTAAGCAGCAGGGCGTATTTAGATTTGTTTACTGGAGCGTGTTTTACCCCAGAAAAATGAAAAAAAAAATCAATAAAAACGTTGTTTAATCAGAAACTTTATTTGTTTAAGTAAAGTCACTAGTGCCTTCTTACTAAAATACAAAAAATAAATACAAACACAATAAAGCAATTGAAATCAAGGTTATATTATAGCAATTTACAAAATGTAAATATTTTCTTCGAAGTTCATTATTTATTATTAAATGGTGTAAAATATCTCAGTTTTGTTTTTGATGCCGAAATAAATAATGGTTTTAAAAAGATGTCATATTTCTCAACGATACAAATGATACAACTATAAAATTTTTCATAGTAACATTTCGAACGTTATTAGTTAAGTTGTTTAAAACTTTGCAACTAGTTTCAAATTATTTCCAAAATATTATATCTACTTATTTATTACTTTAGTTTGTTAAGCGACAAAAAAGACGCTAAAAATAATTGGCCCTAGGACCTGGTGCACGAAGAATATTTCAGTTATTGAGTCGCACACCATTTGGATACCTTTTAACGTCTTGTCCAGGAAAATTTTATAATTATCTGGTGAATTTTAATTCTTGTTTCAAACTTTGTTTTTTGTTCAAAAACGTTTAACCAACAGCGAATATTTACTAAAAACATCTGTACAATAAACAAATACTAACTAATTTAATAAAATTCTCTATTTTTTAATTTACAACTAGTTTTGTGTTATATTAAATTCTTAGCCAACTTTCAATGTTTACTTACTTAATGGACAAAATAAAATTAGTTTAAAAAGATAATGGTCAGAAAGCTATAAATCTAGCACTATTAGAGCTACAAGCCTAATTTAAAGTTTCCATTTACAACAAAAACTATGCCAGCTGGCGCAACGCGGTAGGAAAAGTTTGTTGCAAATATCAAACTCTATTGTCTTAAAAAAAGAAAAAAAAAACTTTTTTATTAAAACAGAGTTATTGCATTTTTGAATTTTCTTTATCGTTAACCTTCAAAAGTTTTAGTAACTTGTGGACAAACAAAACTAAAGACAGTTAATAAGTTTAAAAACCGTAGACTTTGTAAATCTTAAAAACTGTCATAAGTGCATTAACTGTTTTAAGTGGAGTTTTTGTTATTTTTGTTTTAGTGACGCAGTTAAATTAGTAAATTACATTTTTAATTTAATATTTTTCCTAAGTGTACGAATATAAATATAATAACAGAAGGAAAGTTAAAACTTAGAATTTATAATCAGCTATCATATCTTTTATTATTTTGGCACAACGATAAATTAGGAAAGATGCAGTCTTACAAAAAGAGAAGAGTTTTTGAATACAGTAGTCTTTCTCTTAATTTCGCACATCAAAATCCAAGAATGCAAACTCAACCGGAAAAACGAGCTCAAGAAATCATGACCTTTTTTTTACAAAATGGATAATTTTAATTTATTTAAAGCCATTACTTTCATCAAAAGATATAAAATTACCTAAAACATCAAATAAAAATTCATTATAAACATTCTTTATATTGTAGCTATTAAGTATGTGTAAATATTGATAAATATAATTTAATTCTATAAACGATTTGTATTATTTTTTTGACTACTAAACTTAAATTAAGTAAACGATATTTAGCTTTAGTATTTTACAGTATATTCGTATTTCAATTATAAATTATGTCTATATAAACTACACCAATCGTTTTTTTAAAGAAGGGCTTTTTAAAGGTTTTATATTTACATTTAATTATAAGATTTTTAAATGTAAATCGCATATATGTATTCTCTTTGCTTTTTTTATATATTTTACTGCGTTTTTATAAGTAATTTTGAACACTTTCTTATGTTTTTTGTTTGATGTTATAAAATATGAAAGACCTTAAACAAAAAAATGTTTTTTCATTAATACTTTGATAGTTTGGAATTTTATAAGGTAAATTCAAAAAGTACAAATTTGCATTTTGAACAGAAAGGTTTTTGGGTAAAAAAACTTAAAAAAAAATACTGTATTAGATAAACAATACTCGTATATTGGATTTTTTTTCTGTAGAGTGAGATTAGTATAAATGTTTTTATTTGACATTTCAAAAATTAACTTGATTAATATTAAAACAGTGATTAACAGGGTTTTTTTAATAAAAATAAAACATGATGGATTTAAATGCTTGTATACAGAAAAAAGAACTCTAAACAATAACAACTAGATAGTCTGTAATTAATTTTAACAGCTAATTAAAACTTTAAAATTAAATTGTGTTGATTAGGAATTAAAACTGTTTGAGAAGTATTAGAATAATTCATAGTGTTTAAAATTAGTACCTAATTCACTTACTTAACTTATAAAAAACATAAATGGAAAAGTATCGAGCTTAAACGTAATAATGTGTTAATATTTTCAGATATTAACTAACGTCTTTTTTTGAAGCTTCTACTAGGAATAATTTATAATATAAACCAACATAAATTACGATTTTTACGATTATTAGAATGTACTTACCTACTAAATTAATTTTATTTTTAATGATTGTGTTAAAAACAAAATTTAAAAGTAATTAACTGTATTTATTAAATTATTTCAAAATATTTTAAAGCAGACTCAGTTTTGGTCAAAGACCTCTCCAGTGCTTATTGAAAAAATCTAGAAAGATATTTATCTCTAAAAGTTGAGATCTTTTTATTAGCTTTCAAAAAATCAAAACATATAGTACTAATTAACTATAATGATTTGCTTAGTGAGACATTACCTAAACAACATAAAAAAAGTAAAATGATTTTTTTTTTCATAAACTCATGTAATATGTAGTTACATATGACGTAGTGTCTGAAGTTTTTAGGTTATTAACTAGCATACAAATTAAACAAACAAAAAGTTCTTAGTTTACATAACTATGCAGTTGTTTTTCATACTTATTTTCTTACGGTTCGTTCCAAACTTATGCTCAAAATTAAGTTTTCTTTTTTTCTTAAATACTACTTGAGAATGATTAGAATTTGATTGTGTCTTCATTGAGCTAAAATGATTTTTTGGTTAGTAAACTAAATATCTTTAATATTTCAAACAAGTAACAGAATACTTTGTTCTTCAATGAAATTATTAATTAGAAAAAACAGTTTAAATATTTTCCAAGCATTTTTAAACTACTTCATAAGTTTGCCATCTAAGCAGTAATTAGTATTCTAAAATATTAAGCTATTTAGTTTTACTAGCAGTTATAAAGTTTAATTTCAAAAAAAAAAAGAAATATATTGTACAAACTTTCAAACTAACAATTATAACTATTTTATGTAAATTTTACAATAATATAACACATAACTTTTTTTTACAAGTTTATTTACCTTTTTTTGTGTAACTAAACTTTTGAATACTTGCTAAGATTAAAATCTGCTCAGCATAAAGTATAACATTTCTCGTTGTTTTTTGTTTAAAGAAACTTAGTTACTTTAATTTTATTAAACTCTTTTTAATTATTTTTTTATAAAAATCGACTAGCTGCTTTTCCTAGTATATATTAAACTATAAAAATTGTTTTAAAACCTTCAGTTATATGAAAACTTACTTTAGAAAATTTATATGAAAAAGAAAGTAAACTTTTTGAACATTTATAACGAAACCGTGACTTGTAAAATTATTTTTGTATAGGAAAGAATAAAGTGTACATAAGTAACTAAACGGGTAAGTCGTATATTTAAGTAATTATGTTTACTTTAAAAAAATAAGTTTTTGTGTGTATTGGGCTTTATTTTTCGAATTGAAATATTACAAATAAAACTGTACCTGTCTTATAATACAAAAGTACCCTTTATATACTTTTAAAAATATGTGTTATGGCATAATGTTTCTAAAGCTTCAGTGTTATTCCTATGCACTTTAAGTCAAAACTTACTTATATACAAAACTTAAAATAAAGTTAAACTCTACAATTAGTTTTAATTTATAAAGCTTTAAAAATTACAATAAAAAAGACTATATGCTAAAGTAAACAAGTAAAAAAAAATTACTTTGATTTTATTGATTGAAATAATAACAAGAACAAGCGATCTTATACATATTATAAAATAAAATTTTGTAGTTTTTAGGGTTTAGCATACATTAATTGTTATTTATTTACTAATAAATGAATCTTGTAGTAAAAACTTAACATTTGAAGTAATACAAAACTATTTTTTTAGATAAACATGTCTTCTATAAAAAACTTATTTTAACATTAAATGCTTTATACTTTTCTTTAAATAATATGTAAGACACAACGTTATAGAAATATTTCAGAATTTTGGTTCGTAGAGCTGTAAGTATTTTATGAGCAGCGAAATATCGTAACTAAATAAAGAATTGTGAACAAAAACTGTTGTTTTATGACGTAAGGACAAAAAACTAATTATTAGTAAATATTTTTCTTGTTATTACACTCTGTATTCTACTATTTCAGTTTTTACAATGCTTACTTATTGGTAGATAACCAGTTATCCCATCTTTCGTAACTTTCATCAGAAGAAATGCTTGTGCCGGAACTGTAGTCGTCATCATTATATTGTTTTTGGAAAATATTTTTTGTCAGTATTTTTGTATGCACAAATGCGTTATCACTATCATCTGTAGATTCAGAAATAGAATCATTTGATAACTTTTTGATAAACCCAAATGAATTTTGGTTATCTAAAGAATTAAAAGATTTCGTTCTGCGTATTTCTTCATTGCTACTCTTTTTGTTTGTCCAAAACTCTCTAAAATAGAACGTACTAATACTTACTTACAACGATTTAGATCATTAAAACTTCATTTAAAATAGTTTTAGACTTTTTTACTTGGTGAAAGTTAAGTTTTATATAAAAAATCTTAAATTGATAACTTAAAGATAAATAAATATCTAATTGTTGTTATCTTATTTAGAAAGCTTTTTAAAAAGCTATTGCCTTATTTTTAAATCAAAGCTCCTAGTTTTTAATATGATTAAAGTCATAAAGTCAAAGTAAAATTTAAATAAAAAAGTTTAATACTGTCTGTAACTTAATTTGATCGTATTTTCGATGGATGGTAACAGTGGCGAAACGTGCTTACTTTGTTAGGGGTCCGAAAAATTTACAAGAGTTTAAAGACCTCTTAATTTAATATTTAAAAAGTAATTTAATAAGATAAAGTTACTACAATTACAATAAACCATTTGTAGACAAAACATTTTTGAAAAGCTAAAAAAACTAATAGTTTTATAATGTTGTTATAAGTTTTTTTTTTGGGTGTAGCATTTTCTTCAACCCTTCACCCCACGCAACGACCCAGGATGGTAATAAATGCTTTTATAATTTTTATTTCGCTCTTTTTAGACTTTTCTAACTTTAATTTGTTATAATTTAAACTATTGTATTTTTTTTTGTCCATCCGTCTACTAAAAGGCTTTTGTAATAATTATATTATTAAAAAGTTATTAATTACCTGTTAAGTTTTTTTTGCTGTGCCTCAAAACTACTTAAATTAATTGTACTATGAGAATGGAAACGATTTTTGTTTTCATCAAAATCGTTCAGAATTAGATTAGGATTGGAAATGAAGTTTGAAAGCGTGTTTCTGTAATTTAAATTTTTAAATTCAAGTCTCAGTATCACTCAAAAAATTATTTTTTTAAAATTATAGTAAAAAGTTCTCTAAAAATTAAGTAAGTGAAAAATATTATACAATTAAGAGTAACAAAGTAAGAAAAACAGTTATAATTAAAGAAGACCATAGGTAAAGTGGCTTAAAATGCAACTAATGTTATAATAGTTACTGGTAAACTTCATCTTATCTGATTAAAAAGTATTTAAAAGTCAAAAAAAGTTTAGCACTTTTTTTTATGTAAAATGAAGTATTGTTGGCTTGAGGAAGACTTTATAGTTATATAACATCACTTACTTAACAAAAGCCAAGACGTTTACTGTTTAAACAGTTGTAAGTTATACTTAAGCCCTTTTTTTGTATTTAAAATTAAAAGAGATTAAGTAGAATCTCATATAACATTTATAACTTATAACATACGAACTTTTTTTACCTTATTGTATGTTTTTTACTATATCTTTCCTAGTGTGTTAATTTTAAAATTCACTGCAAAGCTTTTATTCAATTAACAATTATGATCGCTCGTTTATGAAGTTTACATGATATTTTAATACTTTGTAATTGTACCGAAAAGTAATAGTCTATATCGATGTTTAACTTTATTGGTTTTTAGTTTTGCGAGGACTGCCAATCATTTTTTAAAATTAAGTTCAAATATATATTTTATTTTAGTTTTATAGCTTACATATATTGTTATTTGTTGTAAAGTTATACACTAAATAACAAAAATTTTTATCATACTAATACAAAGTATAATTTTACCAATTTATGCCGGAATTGTTCCAAATACCTCTATGTATTTTTATAAGTAACTTTTATATGATCCATTTTTTTTGATAAATTTCTACCTTAAAATTAATCTTAATACTTAACTAATTAAACTAAAAATATAAAATATTTTTTATAATAGCTTTTAAAATTTAGACTATGAGCTTTATATATTTCATACAATAAAAAATATTTTTTTTATGTACTATTTTGTAGACTTAGTTTACTTTGTTACTAAGTTTGATCAGATAACATTGTTAGCGGTATAAGCTAGAGTATTTTCACGTATGACAAACGTAGAGTCTTAAAATCTTTTTTTGTTTACAGAAATTTTTCAAATGTAAAATGCAAAACTATTATTAACAAACTAAAGTTTTAAATGAGTTTTTCTTATAATCGTTAACTAAAGTTGATAGAAAAATATTTTTTTTGTAACAACAAGTTTTAAAAGTAATTTTTTTGAAAAGAATAAACAGAAAACTCACTGTGGTTTGAAACTTCTTTTAAGTTGGTATTTTTGTATATTATGATAGTTTAATGTACTTTTTTTACAGCATATCATACCTCTGTTGTTGTTTTGTAAAAAATCTGAGAACAATTTTTTAAACAGTTATATACATTACATAGTAATTTTTTAAAAAGCAAAGTTAATATAACACTTTAAATAAATATGGTTTATATCATTATTTTTTAAAAACTAAACTATTTTTTTAAATATTTTATTGAAAACTTTAGCTTAAAGTATGCGATAACCGTAATCTAGTACTCGACAAGTATATCTAGTTTACTAGTATATCTAAAACTCTTAATTTTGTATGTAAGAGAAATAACTTAAAGTTATAGTTTGTTAGAATTTTCAACGTTTCTTTGTGCTTTTTTAATGACACAATTCTATTAAATCTTATAAACTAAAGTATCTAAAAGTGTAGATTTATGTGGAGATGTTGTATGTTATTATAAAATTTATAAATATAATTAGAAACAAATAAAACTATACATAAGAAACAGCACAATACTAAGATAAAAACATTAAATAAATACTAACATAAATAAATAATAACGTTTTGCAAGTTACTAAACTTAAGTAAGGTTATTAGATACAAGTAAATAGATGACCATTAAAAAACTTAAGACAACAACATAGATGATAAAACTATTTCTTTGTTATGAATCTAGTAAAATAGTACTAGTTTAGAAATATATAGTTTTAAAATACAACAGACAACAAACTTTTAAGCATACAAACTTTTTAAACATACTTTGGAGTTTATGGTTCGTGTTTGTATAAATAACATATTTTTTTATTAGTATAATCTGTAGTTTTATAATTACCTTAATAACTTAAAAGTTATTTTTACTATACATAAAACCCTAGAGCTATTGTTTATCTTCGCCAACAAAGAAGTTTAAAATCGTACAAATTGTGCATAAAAATATTTTTTAAATGTACTTGATAGAAGTTTAGCTGTGACTTAGTTTTAACTGTAATAAAAAATTACTTTTAACTTAGTTTATACGCAGGGAAAACAAAAAAAGACATGGTTTAATTATTATTTTGTTACAGGCTTCTTAACATATTTAAATTAAACATACAAGTTAAAAAGATACACAAGTGGTTTTCCTACAGAAAACTATTTTTTAAATGAAAATAGAAAAAGATAAAAGCAGACTATTAATTTTTACTGCATTTGAAGCTGTTGTTTATGTCTGTCTGAATAGAAAGCATTTGATGTACAGTTTAAAAAAAGCATTAATGTTTGCAGCTACATTTTATATCTTTTATTGAGTAAATTTTTTAGTTTTTAGTTTTAATTGATAACTGTTTTAGATTGCCGAGGAACAAAGTTTTCTCGTTTACATAGGTATGTTACTTCATGCCTTCTCTCTTTTATATACAACAACCTGGTAAAATATTGCTAGAAAGATTTTAGGTCGTCTTTTATTTTAATAATAAATTAATTGAGTTTATGTTTTAACCAGGTAAAAGATCTTTCTTTATAATTACTCCTCTGTGAAAGACTATAGTTTTTTTAGTATAGTTATACTTTGTTTAAGCAAAATAAATATATTTGTTTATTTAATAATCAATATCAAACAATGCAAACATTTGAGGTCCAAATAGTTTATAAACAGTGTATATATAGAGAATAAATATTTTTTCAATAAAACAATAAACCAAGTATATTTTAAGCTATTTTCTTCAGTGGATACATACAATATATAAAGGATAAATTTGAACTTATATAGTAATAGTAGTAATCATAATAAACATATCTTAATAACATACAAAGTATATTAACTACACAAAATTAATCGAAGTATTAATTATGGTTAGTTAGATAAAAGTATATAAACACCAAAAAAATAGTTACGTAAATAAAGCAACACTATAATGAAATTCCTTTTGCTTACAATGGGTAGCTTTTTATTTTAAATACGAATAGCCTCAATTTTAATTAAATAAAAATATGATGCAACTAATAGGTACTACATTTCTGCTGCCAAACCTAGAGTACTTTTTAACTCAAGTCCTTTATTGACTTCTAACTATAAAGAAAAAATATCTAACTTTGGTAAAAGCATGGTTATAAACCAATTTAATTGCTGTTGGGACAAAAGTTATATTGCTCTAATAACAAGATAGCTTGAGAAAAGGGTCAATGACGGATACATGCTTGTATGGAGAGGTTTCTGACTTCTTCTGAGAAAAAATAAGAAAATAAACCCGATAAAATTATGAATGTTTTGAATATGTTTCGAGTAATGTTTTGAATAGTGTTATGAATAGTTTTGAGGCTGATGTTTTTTTACCATTAAAAAAATGCGGTACAAATATCTTCCATTGCTGAATATTAAGTGAATAATCAGAGTTGTGCGAAAAAAAATAAGTTTGAATAGACTTAAAATAACTACAAGTTGTTGTAAGATTTTTGAATTAATTAAAACTGAGGCTATCTGCATTTTAAACATAAAACCTGCCCTTTGTAGACAAGGGGAACTTAGTTGTAGTGTTGCTTTTTTTACTTAATACTTTTTTTGGTATCTATTTGCTTGTATTTTATTAACTTTACCCGTAATTAGTATTTCAATTAGTTTTGTATATTCTTTGTATGTTATTAAGATATATATATTTTGATTACTACAATTACTATGTAAACTTAAATTTATCTGTTATTTATTGCTATGTATCCACCGACGAGAATAGCTTGAAATATGTTCGGTTCATTGCATTAAGTGTCTCTTTTATATAATGTTTAATAAACAGTTAAATTTCCAAAACCTACCAAAATTATAGTTGTTGTGTTTATTTAGATTACTGCTTAAAGATTGACTTACTAAATAATAAAGTTTATATGTAAAGGCTTTTATTGATATTTTTACTCTTATTTTTGTAACCAGGCTTACTTTTGTAACTGTTATTTAAAATATTGTTACATAGCTTTACATTTTATAAACAGATCACGAAAGTTGCGGCATTATGAAGGGTAAAAAAGCGGCCCACCATTATGTTTTTAATATAAATTGGAAGCAGCTCGCGAAAGATAAAATGCGGCCCGCAATTATGTTAAATTTTGAAAATTACACTAGCTATTCTGGGATCTAAAATAAAAAGCAAAAAAATTAAACCAGATAATCTGGAGTATGAAATGAAGAATAAAAAAGCTCATAGTTCTAATTGAAGGTAGATTTGAAAAAAAGTGACATTTGTATCAAAAACTACAATTGCAGCCCGCGAAGATTTTTATTTTTTTTAATTTTGCTTATAACTACCAAAAGTCTGCCGACCCATGTACTAGGCTGTTGATAGTTTTTTTTTTAGTTTTTTAGTTATCAGTGTTTTATTGATGGTACTACTTTCGTTAATAATTTTTATATTATTGATCTATTAATAGTGAACTTGCACTTTTAGATGTACAAATTAAACGAGAAGAAAATAGATTTTTAACTTCGGTGTACAGAAAGAAAAACTTTACCAGATTTTATTTGAATTTTCAACCAAACTGTAGTTTAAAGAGAAAAGTAAATCTAATCAGAACTTTGTGTCATCGTGAACACAAAATTTGTTCCCAAGAGTTGCTACTAAGTGAGATCAAGCAGATCAAGTTACTATTAAACAAAAACGGTTACCCATAAGAGTTAGTTAACAAAACAATTCATTTACATTTAAAAAATTTGGATAGAATAAATACAATAGGACCAAAAAAAAAAGTGTAGCTACTTTAAAAATTCAATTCATTAATAAAAGCTCAGAAATGTTAGAAAAAAAAGAAAATTAATAAGAAATACTTATTATGCAGCAAAACCTAGAATTTTCTTCATCTCTAAGCCACTATTAACACTAGATGATAATGATCCAATATCAAACTATTATATTATATTAAACTAAAAGTATGGTAATTTAACAATATAGTTGCTGTTGTAAAGCAAGCTGCATTGGATTAACAACAAGACATCTAAGGAAAAGGATAAAAGAGCATGTACCAAAAAATGTAGAGAATTTTTTCTTTTCAGATAAGAAAGATGATATACCGGTCAAGGTTTTAAATACATCTAAACGTTCATCTATCGCAGAACATTTGGTTAATAATTCAACTTGTGCAAACAGTTAAAATCTAAATAGATTTGAAATTAATAAAACTTGTAGTAATGTTTTCGATTTGATTAAATTAGAAGCCTTTTGTATTTTGTTAAGAAAACCTGTTTAATTTAAGCAAAAATATTTTGACTATACTGTTTCTTTGTTTTCGAAATACTTTATAAGGGTTGTTTTAATTTTATTTTTGTTTAGTTTTACTGTAGATCAATTATAACGTAAGTAAACTAAAATGATTTTAACTGTTATTAATTGCTTTCGTCTTTTATTAATCTCTTGATTACTTGTTTGCTATATAAGTTTGTAAAATCTTATTAGTTGTTAGCTTTGTACTGTACTGATGAGAGTTGCTCGAAATATATTTAGTTTTACTGAAATTGTGTGTCTTGTATATCTTACTGCAGTGCTTCTGAAATGGGGTTCCGCAAAGCCTTTCGAAATTTAAAAAAGAACATTTATTTAAATAAACATTTTATGTAAAATTAAAATTAGGGGTTCCGCGGAAAAGTTGAACTTTGGAAAAGGGTTCCGCCACTAGAAAAAGGTTCAGAAGCACTGTCTTACTGTATAGTCACTTTCCACTTCTGTTCCAATGTTTTATATACAATTAAATAAATATTTAGCTCCAACTCAAATTGTCAAACGTTATCGACCAAAACTTTAAAAAATTATTAATATACATATTGTTCAAAATATAAATTCAATCGTTTGCTAGCAAAAGATCCTAGTGTAACAAGTTCACTGGAACATAAATGAAAACAAGTTATACAGTAATCTTCCTTTATTTACCAACATATGTTTCTGTGTCTTAACGAATCAACACACTTCAACTGGGTTCTGTAAAAAATAATTACTGTAATGAGAGTATAGAAGCATAGAATAAAGTAGGTGTATACATGTGTTCATTAAACTTAAAATAAAATAGTTTCTACAGATTTTTACAAGCTAATAGTTAATAATATACAAAATACTTAATATTAAATCTGTAAAAATCTGTAAAAACTAATTTACCTATTATTAACTATTAAATTGTAAAAATCTGTAAAAACTATTTTATTTTAATTTTAATGAACACAAGTATACACCTACTTTATTATATGCTTATATTCTTTCATTACAGTAACTATTTTTTTACAGAACCCAGTTGAAGTGTGTTGATTCGTTAAGACACAGAAACATATGTTGGTACAAAAAAGGAAGATTACTGTATAATTTTTTTTTATCAATATATATATGTATATAAATATATATCCATGTAAAACAAATGTACAGCAATTATAATTTACTTATTTTTTCCGTATCTTGAAATGGAACTGAATTTATTTCTTTATGATAGCTTGTATATGTTTTTGAAAAAGCCTTTTCGTTTTTAATTTTTTGGTTTAAAACGTCTTGGTTATTTTTTTCTAATGCAGAATCAGTTTTTCGATAGCCACTCAAAACTATTTCATTTTTTTCTTTTAAAGCAGGTTTGTTAAGCATATAAATTGCTCTTGGGGCTAGTATTTGTTCTTCATCTTGAAGTTTCGAACATATTTGAATTGGTTCTTGTAGTTGTTTTTTAGACTTATCTGTAATTACAATTTTTTTTGTTTTGTTTTTGTGGCATTTGTTTCCTAAGTTTAATAAATATTCATCTTGAAACTAAAAGTTGTTCAAAGTGTTGCTACTGTAAACGTTGCCTGCGTTTATTAAGCATTGTTCCATTTAAATACTTTTCTTTAGGTGTAGTAAGTTTAAATAAGGATTTTTCTAGTTATTATATATTATTTTTTTGTTAAGTTTTTTTTTACGTGAATAGGTTTTATTTAAAGCTTTACAATTGCTTTTTAAATTATTCAAACTATAAGCCATCTTACTTTTATTAAGCGATTGCTTATCTGCACCTTTATTTCCATTACGTACCTGTAAACATTTTATATTACTTACTCAAGAGTAGTTTTATTAAGTTAATACACTACATAAATTTTAAGTTATATAAATAATTTTTTTTTAAATAATTAGTTTTAGTTTATTTTTTTATACCAAGGAAATTTAATGAAATTCTTCTGAAAGTAAAATAAAAAAAAAAAAAAAAATTCTGAATAAGTTTTATTTATTTTATTTTGTTTTAACAATCGCCGAACTAATTTTTAATAAGCTGTTTTATAAAATTAAATTTGTAGTATCGTTATTTTATTCTTAAGAGCTATTTAAAAGTCTTTATAGTCAGCATGAAGTATCTTTAATAAGCTGAAATTAATGTTGATTTCCAAATAAAAAATACTGTTTGATCGTTTTCAAAGTTTTTTTTTATCAGCTCTAAAGTTTTAATAAAATAATAAATTATTTGTAGAATATTTGCTAAGCTGCTCTGTACGATATTGATAGTTAGATATAAAAAAGTACAATAGTTGTTTCTTAAAATTTTGGTTTGCGATAGTTTTCAAAATTAGTTTTGTAGTAAAAAAAATATCACATTGTTTTTTGTTTTGGATATTTATAGTATTTTTTAACAAGTTTAAAATTCATTCTCCCTCTGCTTACAGGTTTTACAACAACTGT
Organism: Thalia democratica; assembly: GCF_965202585.1. Lineage (NCBI taxonomy): Eukaryota > Metazoa > Chordata > Thaliacea > Salpida > Salpidae > Thalia > Thalia democratica. Next base: position 42,808,474 of record NC_139167.1, on the reverse strand, counting down.
CATCAAAAAAGTTTTATACTTTGATTAGTAGCTAAATTACACTTCGTTTGTAAAACTAGCTTCAAATTTTTCTTTGTAAGTTCTTTGGTTGCAACAACCTTTGCTGCAGAAAACTTGGCCATTTTTTGGTAAAAACCTTTTACCAACTAAAGATATTTTGCACTCGTGGCAGAAAAAACATTTTTCATCAGCGTGCCAGTGTTGACCATCGTGCTGTAGTTGATTTTCTTTTAAACCTGTCCCATTTACATTTTTGGTATATTTTCTTTCTAAATAACATTTTTAATTAAAAACTACATATTCAAAAAACTAAGTTAAAAGCATAAGATACAAAAAATATTGTATATAATTTTTTGTAGTTAATATAATTAATTTCATGAGTGTTAAAAAAAACTATAAATTTAAGTTGTAAGGTTAAGCTAAATTTTTTAGTAATAAAAGTTGTAAAAGCTTAGTATTAAACTATTCTTATACTTTGTTAATTTCATATAAAAAATGTAATTAGTGTAACTTTTTAATAAACAAATTAACAATTATATTTCAATTAATTATTTGTTAATGCGATAATATCAAATTTGCTTTCTGTTAGTTCTTTTGTTAGTTTTTTAGTAATATAATACAAGGCTTTTTTTTTGTATTTAACGTAGTAATAGTTCTAAAATTATTTGAATTAACAGTTTAGCATATTCTAAATTAGCTTTCTTTTTTATTAAAGTTTATAAGGAGCGAGTCCGAAATATTTGGCATATTTTGCACGAGTCATCATTTTTGAAAAAGTAACTTTTTCGGTCTTTTAACAAATTAGGTTTACATACACACGTTTAAGCGTTTAAGACATAATGGTTGTTGGATATAGAAACTAGTGATGTACCGCTCCCGGATCCGGACTTCTTTTTTAAAATTAGGATCTGGCCGGAACCGGACCCGGATACTTTTTAAAAATTAAAATCCGGCCGGAACCGGGTTCTTAATACTCTAAGTCAGTGCTTCTGAACCTTTTTTTAGTGGCGGAACCCTTTTCCAAAGTTCAACTTTTCCGCGGAACCCCTAATTTTAATTTTACATAAAGAGTATAATTAAATAAATGTTCTTTTTTAAATTTCGAAAGGCTTCGCGGAACCCCTAAGAGGCTTCGCTGAACCCTAGGGTTCCGCGGAACCTCATTTCAGAAGCACTGCTCTAAGTTATTTGTATTGTAATGTAAATAGTATAAAAACTACTATGTAAGATGATGCAATTTTATATAACTAACTACTAACTCAGTATAATTGTGTGATCTTTTACTAACTACTAACTAAGTATCTTTTATGTGTTATATCTAACTATATCCTTTTGAATTTTGAAAATCTATAGTTTAAAAAAATTTAGACTAAAAAATATTAATGTGCTGCTAAAATAATTAAATAATAAGAAAGTTTATGATATGTTATTAAAGTCTAGTTAAGATTAACAGTTAAAAATAGTAGCTGGTATGTTTGCTAATTTTCTGAACAATATTTACATTCAAATTTTATCAAAAGAACAAAAGAAAAACTTGAAATTGAAAGAACAGTAAAAAAGCTTCAAATTGAAAGAACAATAAAAAACACTAAAGTATCTATTTTGATAAGTTGTAAGAAGTAAAAGTTTTACCCCGGTATTTGGAAGTAAGTAACAAGTTGATAATAAGTAGAACAGCTAGTCACAAGGTTGACAATTTTAGGTAATATTTACAATTGACAATCTGAAATCAAGTTCTTGAACAAAATTAACTAGAAACTCAAAAACTATTGAAAACTGGATCAGCTCAAACTCATTCGAAATCTAAAAGAAAACTAGCCTGAGTTTTTCAAAAAATCTTAAAACTAGCCTGAATTTTTATAAAAAAGTAATCTAGCCTGAGGCAGCCTAAGATTTTAAAAAAATCCCAAACATTTTTAAACTAGCAGGGTTGCCACTATTTAAGTCAAAAAAAAAAAAACTAGCTAGAGTGAGTATAAACTAGCCTAAGTAAAAATGAGGTTTTTAAAAACTGAAAAAAATATTTTAATCTAATAATCAGTAGAAAAGCTAACCATAAGGTTGACAGTTTGGTAGTAAAGTTTTTAATTTTACAACATAGGTAAAGAGTTGCATTTCTAAAATGTTTATTTCATAGTTTTAGGGTAAACAATTATTAGGGTAAACATTTAGTGCAAACATTAGGGTAAAGTTACATTAGGGTAAACAAATGTAAATTAGTTACGTGTACAAAATGAGCCAATCACGGTAGATGTTTAATTTTAACTGACGAAAATGACTCTTTTTAATTTACAAAGGGTTTGTTTTTGAAAAAAATACTTTTCTGTATGCTCTTTTTTACTAACTAGGTCCGAATCGGCCGGATCTCTGTTAGAATCAAGATCCAGCCGGAACCGAATCCGTATCTTTTTTTTTAAATCGAGATCCGGCCGGAACTGGATCCGGATCTTTTTTTCATATCAAGATCCGGCCGGATCTGGATATCAGACAAAAATGGCAATATCCGGCCGGATCCGGACCCGGATAGTGAGTCCGGTACATCACTAATAGAAACCAAGTTATAAATGTAGACAAGATGATAGTTGGTATCATTTAAGTATTAAGAGCTTGCATTGTAAGATAAGGGAAAAGTTAGTCTAAGTTAAGGATATAAGTTAAGAAAACGGGTCAAATATGCACGAAGACTTATTTTGCGCGAAGGGTTATTTTTGCACGAAGGCACTTTTGCACGGAAAGTCACTTTTGCACAAAGGGTCATTTTTGCTTGAAAGTAAAAAAAAAACAACTAAAATAAAAAGAAAAACAATCCAATAAAAAAACAAGAAAACGAAATAAAAAGATTACTTTAAAAAAAAAAATAAGTTACCGACCGAGGGTAAGGGTTAGGGGTAACAGTGATAGTTAAAATTAGAATGAAAAAAGAAAAATAGCAACAAAGAATATTAAAAAGAAAACTAGAAAAAAAAAACTAATTGAAAAAAAGTTAACAATCGAGGGTAATGGCTAGGGGTAACAGTGATAGAAAAAAAAATATATACCTTATAAAAATTGTTTATCAAGAAAAAAATAAAAATAAAAAAAATACCGACCGAGGATAAGGGTTAGAGGTAAAAGCGGTAAAATTGATTAAAAAAAAAACTAAAGATAAAAGAAAAAAGAAATTTCAACACAGGCAAAAAAGTCTTCGTGCATATTTGACTCTTCGTGGAAAAATGCCCCTTCGTGCATATTAGACACCTACCCATAAGTTAAAGCGGAAGAATCTATGCAGAGTATTAAGTTTAAAACTATTGATATATGATTAAAGCTAAGGATTTAAACTGAATGTTAGTATTAAAATATTTTGGTTTAATTTTAAGTGTTAACAGTTTGGGGTTACTCGTCCATAACGCTACTTTGTTTCAATATGATATTTACGTTAAATTTTAGTTTTAAGTTTGTTTTTTATAGAACATTTACTGTATCGTATATTATTCGTCATCACATCAAATTATTTACTTGATGCTACTAACTTGAAAATTACAAATTATATTCAATTTTAAAAGGAATAAAACAGTTTATACATAAAAAAGACCAACAAATAAATCAATTTACAGTATTCTGCGGCTTAAGTACACATTTTTAACACAGCGCGAAAGTGCGTACATAGTAAATCCTGGTCTTAGAAATATAAACTAAACCTACAACAGACATATTAATAACCACTTTAGTTCACAAACGAATATTAATCAAGCTATCATTACACATGATAATATTAACACAAAGTCTGTTATTCTACAAGGAGAGCTGTCTTTATCAGATATGCAAGTTGATTTTGGTAAAACATCTATGGAATGTTCAATCATCTTTTGAAAATTTACAAAATGTTTTGAAAAGTACTTGCGAAGAACAACAATGTCTGTTTGACCTAAACGATAAGTTACACTAGCAGACATGTTTTCAATAGTATGTGTCAAAAATTCACGGAGCGTCACTTTTGCACAAACTGACAATTTTTTATCATAAAAGGAGAAATTTATAATGGATTTTTAAATGTTTATTGAAATTTTCGTTATTACGTAAAATAATTAAACTATAAAAAATTAAAAGACATACTTTAAAGCAAATCTGTTTTTTTATTTAGTTTTATAAATTTTTTTTTTCTACATTTTAAACAAAAAGTATCAAAAAAGTAATGAAAAATTATTATAAAATTCTATCTAAAAAACATACCAATTATTTCACCACAAGTATCACAGTAGTGTGCTAATGTGGATTTAAAACACTTTATGCAATTTGGTCCTTTACTAGTTAAAATGAACTTTTCATCACTCAAAGCAGTATCACATTGTACACATACAAAATGCCTTGAATGGTAATAATGGTTGTCATCTGTTTGCATGTAATCTTCTTTAAATATCAGCTGTTTAAAGAAAAATAGTGTTCAAAATTATTTTGATATTTCTAATGTCGGTAGCTTGATCAAATAAACTAATAAGTTGTTCAAAAGTTGTTTGATAACCTATTTTAACTATATATAGTAAATAAATAAAAATAACTCTTATTATAATAAAAAAAAACAATCTTTAATTTATTTTTTTTCTTGTTATTATCTTTATTAAATAGGAAATTTACAAAAACTATCGTTAAATTAGAAAATTTGACTTATAGATTAGTAATAAATAAAATATCAAAAAGTGTTTCGTAGGTTTCTGAATATTTAGTTGTCATTTCTATACGTTTTTAACAAATGTTATATTTTGTATTAAATTATAATTACGTGTAATATTTTCAAATTAGTGTTAAGTTTTTCGTTGAAAGTTTATTCTTTATTATTTTGTACAAAAAATTAAGTTTTTCCTGATTTGAATACTTATAAATAGTTTCAAAGACTATTTTTGTGTAAGGTAATTCAAACTACAAGGTATCTTGTTCCCATTTTTGAAATAATTAAATTTAATTTAAACTTAAAACTTAAGTTATTAGTTGAAATGTAAATGGTAAAATTTGAAAAGTTACAAACCTCATCGCATGCTGCGCACCTCGGTTTCATTGTTTCGGCATGGTGTCTTCCACAGTAGACATCTCCACCCTGAAGACGACTTACTTAAAATTAAATAATATTTAATTTATTAACTTTGTTTTTAAAACTATTTATTTTTCTATCATAACTTTTGCTATTTGGACCAATTTGAACATTTTTAATTATTTTTAATTTCAAGTTATTTTTGGTTTTGATCACTTCAAAATGTCAAAGAGTTTTAATTTTTTTAATTTAACTCTCCCTCTTTTTGAATTCTACATACCAAAAAAATGTTATTAAATAAATAAATTGTTAAAGTAGTGTGTATTTAAAGATAAACTAAACTTCACAACTACTAATCATTGATAAACCTTACTAAAAACTACATAAAATAAAAAAGTTTACTACGAGATTAACTTATCCAAGTTAGATTACTGAAGAACAAAATTAACCTTAGACATTGTTTAAAAAATATGTTTATTGTGTCAAGCTGAAGTTAAAAGCCCTAACAACCATAACAAAATTTTATTCAGAAATGTTTTAAGCTTAATGATGCAACACTAAACTTAATTAAAAAAAAATATTGGCACTTATAGACTATTTTTTGAGTGTTAAGTTTTTATACTATTTTTTTTAATCACAAAAAAAAAACTTTTATTTTCAAGTTGATAATTCAAAGAAAAATAAGAATTAAGACTAAAACTATATTATTAAACTAAATCAAAACAGCATTAACTAACTTTTAAACAGTAAATAAGATCGACTAGTAACTCATCACAATGATAGCAAGTAAAACATTCAGGGTGCCAAGCTTGCATTTGAACTGATCGAGATGCAACAACAGCGACACTATATTGGTCAAACTTTACCTTACACTAAAAATGAATAAACAAACTAAGTAAAGAAGAAAGTTAAATTAGCTGAGCATTTTAGTTCTGATTAAAAAATACTAACTATTTTTCACTCTGTTCAAAATATTTTGAATCGCATAGATATAAACAAGTTTTATTGAAAACTTTATATCATTATAGGGAACGGGTCACTTTTGCACGGCGTCACTTTTGCACGAGGGGACACTTTTGCAAGGCGACTCTTTTGCACGAGGGGACACTTTTGCAAGGCGACTCTTTTGCACGACGTCGCTTTTGCACGGTCGTCACTTGAGCACGAAGGGGCAATTTTGCACGGAGGGTCTTTTTTGCACGAGTATTAGTAAAGCTTCAATCCGGTACAAATTGCATCAACAAAAGAACGGAATTAATGAACTCATGCAGACACAGAAACAGATTTTTATTGATAAATTGGAAAGCAGACAAAACCTAAACCAAATCATAATTAAAGTAAAAAATGGGTTATTTTTCTTGATTTTTTTATTGAGTTTTTGTTGACATTTGGCTTAAATTGAAGAAAATTGTTTTTAGACAGTTCTTAATTCAACTTAGATAAATTAAAATATTTTTTTTAGATAGTTCTTAAATCCGTTTAAATTTTGACTGTTATGTTAACTTAACACAAATTAGATTTTGAAATCTTCAGCGATTTTGAGTTTTATTAATGTTTTTTTTGACTCTTGGCTTAAAACCACAATTTTAGACAATTCGTAATTTCATTTAGATAAATTTCAAGGTATAAATATTTTATTATTATAATTTTTTTTTAAAAAGCTCTGGATTCAGTTTTTTTTTTTATTTGACTCATTATATTAATATTAATTCAATCCGTTTTTTAAAAACTAGTACCAATTTTACCTAAATATACTCTGAAATACTTGAATTTTTGAATATGCAACATTTTTGTTTATATTCTTCACGCATGAATAAGTTTTTAAACAACAGTATAATTAACTAACATTGTTATATGCAGTTTCATATTTTATTTTTGCTTGAAAAGGTCGCAATCTCTTGCCACCGAAACCGGTCGCGAATAAAATATACAATTTGCATAAATCTATTTAAAGTATTCAAATTTGTTTAAATTAAAAATTAAAAAAACTGTATTCATCTAGTTTATTTAAGTTAAGATTATAAATATAAATTAATGAATTGTAGTACGTTATTATATTGTTCTACGTAAAACTTCGAATAAAAACGTTACATTAAAAAACTACCACATTTTATTCATTAAAAACAACTTGCGTTTAAAAGCGAATATTATTTAAGTTGACAAAAAAAAAATTTAACTTAATAAAATTTTTTTTTGAGAATATAAAAAATAGAAGCGTGAAAAGTGAAGCTCCGTTCAAAATTGACTGATATTTTTAAATTTTTGCAATTCATAAGAATATCCGTGAAAATGAAACGCCGTGCGAAAGTGACGCTTTGCAAAAATGTCACCATGCAAAAGTTTTGACGTGTAAAAATGTCGCCGTGCAAAAATGACCCTGCATGCAAAAGTGTCCCCTCGTGTAAAAGTGACCCTTCGTGCAAAAGTGTCACCTCGTGTAAAAGTGACCCTTCGTGCAAAAGTGTCCCCTTGTGCAAAAGTGACGCTCGTGCAAAAGTGACACCCACCCATAGTTATAAACCTCTGATAATATCAAATAACTTTAAAAGTATCTTTAATTAGGTCGAAGTCGTTTTTTATCTTTTTGACTATTAATACTATTTTACATAATTTTTTTTTCTATTATTACGAAAAAAACATAAATCTAACTCACTTTACTACATTTAAGATCATTAGGTAGTTTACTGCATGACACAACTTGACCAAAACCAAAAGCTTCATGACGTCTAACGTAAGAAAACACTTGAAGTTTTTTAAACTCTTCGCTTGTTAGTTTTTGACAGTATTGAGGCTTAACCAAACATTTAAAAAGTAAGTTAAATGCTGTTTAAAGAGTACGAACTATTATGAAAAATACTATTAAACTAAACATAACTATTATCTGTTTTTATGAAAGTATTTTAAACTAAAATAGATTTCGCGGCTAGTGGTTACAACTTTTGATTAATACCTGTTTAAATATAGATTTATTTTATACAAATAAATTATTATTCAAAGGACCACTTCTTTATGTAATGATATTCATATTTTATAAACACTTAGATCATCCTAGAAAAAGCGGTAAAAATATAAGAACAAAAACACCCCTAATTAATAAAAAATATATTTTATAAACTTTAAGTTTAGAACAGTGGTCGACAAGTGGTTAACAAGTAAAATGCCAGTTTTCATAGATAAATTTGCTCAAGGGCCGTAGCTAATAGACAAACGTCTTTTGCGGGCTGCAGTTGAAAATATTGTAGTAATGAATAAAAAAGTACTATTTTAAACCAATAATATGATTAAATGTCTAATAATAAAGTAGGCACTAGTAATTACTAGTTAATAAGTCAAGGGCCTAATTGTAAGTTTTTGATACAAAAGCTTATTTTATATTGTGTTTGAAAGTATTTTTTTTAGCTAGATTGTACATTGCGGGCAAAATTTTGCCTGTGGGTTTCATTTTGTCGACGCCTGATTTAGAAATATCTACCGTACTGAACTTAAATACAATTTTTTTATTCATACATATATTATATTTAAACTTAATTAAAATAACTAGTTTTGAGTTATTCCTTTTCAAATTTGTTTTGCGTAATACATAAAATATTTAGAACACTCAAACTAACGACAGAAAAAGTAATAACAAAGAAACAAAAAAAATCGATACAAATGTAATTTTAAATTTTAGTGCAATGACACCAATTAAATGGAAAGGGATTAAATACTATGGTTTTTGAATAGAGCAAAAATTAAAGCTTTTACTGATACAATTTACAAACAAGAAATCACAAACTTCAAAGAAAAGTTCATAAAAAATAGTTATACAGACAAATTTTTTGATGACGTAAGTGAAAGATCTATCAAGAACAATAAAGAGTGAACTAATGAAAAACTAAGTAGTTAAAATTTCAAAAACATTCTAAAAGTACCTTACATATGAAAACCAAGTAGTGATTATAAAAAGAAACTATAAAAACTATTAAAAGACTTCAAAGTATTTTTACTGTAAGCAAAGTAGGTAATTATTTCATCAACAAAGACAAGACATCTCACGAATTGAAATCTAACGTGATCTACGAATATAAGTGCTCTAACGATAAGAGCATCCAATATATTGGATTTACTTCGAAACCACTAATAGAAAGAATCAAAGAACATTTAAAAAGTAAAACAGCTGTATCTGACCACATTAGTAATTGTAATAACTTAAATTTAAGTTTGAACTAGTACTCTGAATTCAGACTATTCGAGATATGGCTAAAATAAGTTTAAACAGTATTTTTTAGTATTTTAAATTTTTTTATTAATAAATATTTGTTTTTGTAGTTTTTTATAGATATTATAATATTATCATATAGCTCTATAAGCATAAAAAAAAATTGTCAGACTTAAAGTTTTCATGTCACTAATTTTTCATGATACTTTTGCCCGTGTGCTTTTCTATATGAAAAAGAAGTCTTCTGCGGCCCGCATTTACTTAAAGTAAATTTTTTACTCAATAAAAATACTATTTTTAACCAAAACTATGATTAAAAAAGCATTAAAAAGGTACTAGTGGTTACTAATTATTAATTTAAGAGTGTAACTGTAAGTTTTGAACACATAAAGTGTTTATTTTTTTTTAGCTGAAAAGTATAAAGTGGGCCGCAGTTTGCTGACCCGTGTTTAAGTTGAAGAAGAGTTCAAGAAAACATTAATAGATTTTCAACTGTTTAATACTAGTGACTTATGTTTAAATTTAAAACAAACATTGGTACCAAACCAATATTTAAAAAAATAAGATTTGATTCAGTAAGTGGCTAATATAACTTAGTTACTTATTCAAAATAATGCATTAAGTCGGTGATTAAATTTTAAAGTCTTAGTAAAAATTTATTCAATAATTTGCTTATTTGAAATCGGATTGCACTTTTTAATCAACATTGCTTACTTTATACAGATTTCTGATTTACTACAACAGACCATTAGACTATAAGAGTCACATAAAGTTAACAATTAGTCTCGTATAATTGGACAGAAAACTATAATGCTCCAACACTTATGGTGAGCAAGAGTAATACAGGTTTCAGTTACGTTTATTAGTACGACTTAAGTTTCACTACCGAAAAAAAGATCGTCAGGTAAAATAAATAAATAACAATCTAAAACACTTTATATACATATAGATAGTTTGGTAATTAGAAGTTATTAGCAATAATATTATTTAAAAAGTATTGATAAGTATAGTAAGCGTTATGACGAAAATCAATTAAATTAAGCATTTACAACAAAGTCAGACAAATACAAAAAGTTAAAAAATGCGTATTTAAACATCTGATTATACTTTTTTCAATTGATCTTTTAATTCTAAAAACCAAAAAGTTTAAAATCAAATTTGTTGTTTACAATTATAGAACAAGTATTTACAATTAAAGTAAATTTTTAAGTTACCCACATTTTCGTCGTACAACGGAAGTTGAAATAGAAGCTGACTTAAACGATAGTTGTCTCCTTTACTGCCCACTAGCGGAACTTTATCTGGATGAAGTTGAGAAAAATAAGCTTGAATCTAAAAAAAGCTTTTACTTACCTTTTTTTAAAGCTAATATTTATGTGGTTTAAACTATTTTCATAAACTATTTCTAAGTATTAATGCAATCACATGATCATAACTTAATAAAGTATCTAGTATTAGTTCGATTTTAAGTTCTATCAAGTTTCAAATTAAAACGAGTATAATATGTCTAAATTTACTTACCTTAATAAATTATTTACTCTTTCAAAGTCAAAAATTATTTAGTTAAAAAAAATTTCTCAATGTTACTATGACTTAGTTTTTCAGTACAAAAACACAAATTTCAAAATCGAAATGATTAATTTCGTTAAAAATATTTTACTAAAATTGTAAACATAAATGTTTAAATGAATGTTACAAATATCTCAATTATTAACGAGTTATTTGACTTGAATTAAATTTAAAAATATGAATTATCTAATTTTTTTCAATTTATAGGTTTATTTTAAGTTAGCTAGAATAATTTACTTTTTTTTCAAAAATTTCAGATAAAAAACATATGCTGTAAACTAGTTTCAAACTTAGTAAAGTACTAATAAATTTAAATACTTTCTTAAAAAGTTAATGTTAACTGTTATAGTAACGATTCTTCGCTAATAATTTAGAACTAAAAGCTATTTTGTAAAACCAGCATAAAAAAAACTAAAAAAAAAACAGTATTAAAATGTTTTAAACCTAGCTCTTTTCATTATGTATCCAAATGATTGCTTTTATTTTCTAATTCAAAATTAGTTTAGGTGTAAAACTAAAGTTAAGATGTTTAAATGGACTTTATCTGTTATGTTTATACAAAAGTTTTTGAAAAAAAACTATTATTTTGTTTACTTTTGAATTCAAGACGTCTAGAAAAGTTAGATGAGTTTATAAATAGACAAAATCGTAGTTGTTTTTTGAAAATATTCCGTATAGACAGAACAAATAAATTCTAATAAAAATATTAACTTTAGTTTTACACCTAGACTAACTGTAAATTAAAAAGTAAAAACGATCAGTTTAGTAAATTATTAAAAGAGCTAGGTTCAAAATATTAAAATGATATGTTTTAATAAAAATGTTATCAGAAAAGCTTATTGATGAACTTTAATTATATAAATATACTGAATTAAAATAAGCAGTAAAGTTAAAACATTTATTTTATGCTCTGTTTTCTGTATCTGTAAAAGTTAAAAAGACATAAATATTCATTAAAATATCCTTGTAGTAATGTTCATGTTTATTTTAGTACAACAATAAAGTTTGTGTCTTTTAATAGTTATGTTTTATTAGAATTAAAAATATATAAAAACATAGTTAGTGTAGACTCTAATTCTTCAAAAAAAAAAAACTGAAGTACTTTAAAAAATTACTTGGTAGTTGTTAAGGTTTGGAGGAGTCCAACTGTAATTATATATTGTTTCAGTAGTATTGCTTTGGCTTAACTTTATCGAGTTTGGTTTAGTTTTAGTTCTAAAACAAAGCTCGAAAGTTTTAGGCTGGCAGCTTATCCGATTATCAATTAGTGTTCTGGTAACATGTTTAGACATTGCACACTTACAATGTTTACAAGTTTTCCTGTGGTTATATGTTTTTATAAGTAGTAAAAAAATGTTTATATGTAACAGAACTTGAAAAAAGTTTTAGAAACAAACTTAACTATAATAGAAAAATACAAAGCTTACTTTATTTAGACAGTTTTAACTCATAACAATTTTTTACTTAGGTTTGTAATTTTTACTAATATTACTAATTTTATAATAGTTAGGTACAAACAGAATAAACTAGTTAACATTTATGCTATTTTTTAAGAGAATTAAAGATGTATGTCAAAAATCTTATAAAATTGAACACAATCTTTAGTTAAATAACGTTAAGTATTTAAATTAGATAGACATACTGTTTTAGCTGTGTAACTGCATCTATTAATAAATGGTTATAGTATATTTTTACACGTTTTTACTAAAATAAATTTTCTCGTAAAAAATCACTATATCTTTGCAAGATCGTAAGTAAATTTAATTTAAAATGAATTATAAAACGTACTTACTTTGTATTTTAAAATAAATATTAGTTGCAAACTTGACTTTAACTTAAATTTCTGATTTGTAGATTTATTAAAATTAAGATCGGTTTAGTCTAACAAATCTAGTCTTCTTTATTCACACATCAACTGTTACATTTAAAACTGAAAACTTGCATTTATTTTTTTTTATACGTAGAACTTCTAAAAATATAAAACAAAATGGGCTGTACAAAATAAAAATAATACTCTAAACAAGCAAATTTGCAATTATTGTTTATATAAAAAGTTACAATATTTTTACAAATAAGTTGAAGAGTTAAAAAGCACAAATAGCTAATTAAGTAAGAACGATAAAATTTGAAAAAAAAACTAACTACTTTTGGTTGCATTCAATACAATATGGTGAATAATTTTAGAAATATCTTGTCATTTTTACCAATAACTATTTATTTTGTGTGTACTTTGAAAAAAATTATAAAATTGCATTTAGAACAGATTAAGTTTAATTTACTACACTTATAGTCAAACAAACAGACACTTAAAACTGAAAAAATACAACTACTGGCTCAGTACTTTTATATATGGTTTTTTTAAATTACTTAAATATCTGCACTCTAGTTCAAATAAGTGTTCAACTAAAGTCAAAACTTCAAAGTAATTTCAAAATATGTTTTCAACTTTTACAATTTACTTTTATTTCGTTTGCACATAGAGTTTTTAATTAGAAGTCTTTGTCGAAAGCATTATAGATTTTAACAAATTTATCCTATTATTAAATTACATTTAAGTTTTAGCCATTTTTGTCATTTTGCGGTTGATGTTTTCATTGTTTTTGAGTTGTTGTTAATGTATTTTGAATTTAAGAATTTGAAATTTGCAGTTTGATAAGTTATTCATTTTGGTGTTGTATTTCAAAAAATATTAAACTGTCTTAAAAATTTAAAACTAGTTGTTTTGAATTTATATAGTTTCACACTTAATTTAAAATTATAAAATAAAGTTTTGAAGACTATTTATCTATATAACATTTCCTGTTTATCTATATAACATATTTTAATTATTAGATATGGATCAGGGAAATGTAGGTCAGGCCCCCAGCACCAAACACTCTAAGCGTTTGGCTGTAAAAAAAATAATAATAAAAATAAGAGGAGCTTTAGCTCTCTGTCTAAAAGTAGCCCATCCATACAGGCCAGGGTTACAAGATAAGTTTTTTTTTGATACACAGTGCTCTATGTTTTGTTCAAGAATAATATTTGGTCAGTCCATAAAAAAGTTTTATTATTTGAAACTACTGATTTTTATAATTTATATACTGCTAAGATGTTCCATATGTTAAAAACTTTAAACACAGTTTTCAGTCGGTAGTTTTTAATTTATTACTTTATCAAAATTTATGTTTTCTCTGACTAGCTCATCTGAAAAAACTGGCTGTATTGAGTTTATGTCTGTAAGTATTTCTTTAAGGTTAAAAGTAATTTAGACGATAATTTAGTAATTTTTAAACAAAGTGTTCTTTTTTTACTAGAGTTTATTTGTGTTTAACATTTTATTTGTAACATTTGTTAATAAAGACTTGAATAAAAAGTTTTGTTTAAAAACTTATAATTTTAGAAGTATAAATAAAAGAAGAAATATAATAAACTCAAAAATAAATTCTAACTACCTCCAAGAATGTAGTTGAAATCCAGGACAATCAAAAAGACAAACTTCACATTTGTTTCCAATCACGAAGTCCACCAAACTTTCAAACTATAATGTTTTAAATTGTGTTTATGCATGTAAATTTTATCATAGAACTTTTTATAGTTTCTTGCCTTTTTACAAACTAAAAAGTTCGAAGTTAAAAAAAATATCTTAAAAAAAACCTTGAAACAAAAAAAGGGTAAATAAGACAAATGTATTTTAAATAGGATTTAAATATCAAATCATTTTATTTTGTTAATACTAAATTTTGATGTGATTTAAGAAAACATTAATAAACTTCATAAAATTTTTTTGCCTGCTTTTTAATACATTTTTTGGTCTTTAAGAACGTACAAGTATCATACTGCTATTTTAGATTTAAAATTAATGCTTACAATGCTTTTTAAGAGATTTAAAAAATATATTTCTTAATTTAAAAATATATTGCATAATAAAAGAACAATGATGCTTTAAACACATGTTAAAGGGGATAATTTTGATAAAAATGCTTTTAATCAAAAAACATTTTATCTGCGTTAGTAAATAATAAACAATTTAATAATGTATAAATTAGCATATAAAAAAAACAGATTTAATACATTTTGGTAGGAATTTATCAACGAGTTCCAAAACAAAAAACTTCAGTTATCTTATGCATTTAAGAATACTTATTTTCTTTGCTTGGTGGTATCTGTTAGTGATCTAAAATGTCCACAAAACTAATATCTAGCCAGAACCGGATTGGAATCCGTTTATTTAAACTAGGATCTGGCTGGAACTGGTTCCAGATTAATTTTATAAAACTAGGATCCGGCCAGATCCAAATATTAGTGAAAAAAAGCCGGATCCGGATCTCGTTTTAAAATCTTTCGCAAAAAATAACATTATAAGTTATGAATAAATAATGTATAATGACGAAGTATTATTAAAAATAGTTATTCTATAAGTTAAAAAGTTTTGTTTTGTATAGATTTTTATTTAAAACCTCGCCATTTGCTTAAAACAGTGTATGTTCTAATAAACTTTAAGTCTATATATTTTGTTATCTTTTGGCTTCTATTGTTAGAACTTTCTCTGTACATAACTTATAAAGTTGCTAGTTTAAACTAAAGTGAAGCGTATTGAAAAAATCTGTATCGAATAAATCCGGCCTGTTATGTACAAAACACAACCATGTTAGGTCCAACGACAAAAGAAGTTGCCTAACTCTATTATAGAACATTAAAAAATTATTTATTTAGGAATAAAAATACTAAAATTAAGAATACTACATAGAAAAAAGTATTGGTGTGTCATGTTAAGAAGAAAACAAAATTGCTTTTAAACAATCAATTAACATTCTTTTATTGATACAGTTATGGTAGACTTTTTTATTTTTTGTAAAATTAAATGTAAGTAGTTTTGTGATTTTTAATAAAAGTATTTTTTTTTTCAATTCTTTGATGTTAATTTCTTTAGTGTATAACCTAAACAATGCTTAGTGGAGAGGTTGAAATGCGAGTTAATAAGTTTAATTATAATTTTTGATAAGTCTCCATGTGTAAAACTTTATTAGTAAAATCATTTTAAACTCTCGATAAAAAGTACGTATACGCAATTTTATGTAAGACATTAAAAGTGTTTTTATCTATTCAAAATTCGATAAACAATTTGAGAAAATTCAATATAGTTTTGTAAAAATATTTTCCACTTTAAAAGATAACTTTTTATCATTTTTTACATTTTGCAAGTAAATAACTTACTTATACGTTAAAAAACCTAATAACTTTAACGCAATACTAGGCTTGTCGTTTATATTGTTGTATCGATTGTTAAATTCTTGGTACTAAAACTATATATTCTTAAAACTATTACATAAACCAGGGATTGGCAAACTGCGGTAAAAAGACCACATGATGCCTGTGAAAGGTAAAATATGGCTTGCAAGCGTGTAAATTTTCAAAACTTATACAAAATACTCTGGGTCTGGGGTTTGAAATGGTATGTGAAACAAAAAAGTCATAGTTATAATTGACATGAGGTTTGAAAAAAAGGTGACGTTGTAACTAAACCTGCGGCCGGAGAATATTTTTATGTTTGAAATTTGGCTCTTATACTATTTATCTGCCGACCCTTGGTATAAACTATTAAAGAAAAAAACATATACACTAGAGTTAGTTTTAAATAAAAACAAGAACAAAATTTAGATAAACATCTTTAATATATAATGTAACAATTATTTTTAACGAAACGAACTAATGTATTTGAGTTTTTTACAAACAGCATATTAAAAAGTATTTTTGAAAGAATGCAGCTTTTGTTTAATTATTAATGATCAAATAAATTTAAATTAGAAATTTTAGGTAAAATTTTAATTAAAATAACTTTACAGCAGATTAAAACTTTAACTATTTAAAGCGTTTTTTATGATTAAGTTATAATATTATTTTAAAATAACTGCACTTTAATCGAATAAAGCCGTGTTTTAATTTAATATAAAAGAGCTATTACATGTACGTTGTTAGGAAAACTTAATATTAATCAACTTAAATTTCAATTTTATTAAATTTCACCAGCTTAAGTAATCAATGCGTGACTTAAATGAAAACACTTAAATGTAATAAAATAATAAAAGAACCTATATAAGTGCTTGTTTTGTTAAACATAAGTAAATTCGATCAGTTATATTATAAATTCATGATGATTAGTATAAGTTATCAGATTATTATTATAAATTTGATCAGAATACTCTATTAGTACAGTCAATTTATAACTATATAACTAGTTTATGACATAAATAAAGCTTGTCAAACCATCAGTACTATTTTATAAATTGTCAGTTTTTTGATAGTTGAACATTATATTATACATTAGTATTTTACCAACTGATAGTTTTTGATAATTAATCAATACTTAGAGATAATGGTTAAAACTAGAATAATTGTGGTTTAAAATAAATTAGTTTTAAACTTTAAAGACCGATATTGATAACATAGTTTTTTTCTTTGTGGTTTAACTTTAAATTTAGTTTCTGCATCAACTAACTAAGTTACTTAAATCCAAACTGAAATAAAAATTTATAAAAAGTTCCCTTTTTAAAGTGTTGCTATTATTTATTATATAAGCTTTACCTTACATGGTACTAATTCATTTTATCCTTTAAATGTTTTAGTTTTGTAAACATGTTATTGTCAGTTTAAGCATTCGATATTGTTATTGTTGCTTCAGATAATAATATGCCTTTTTTTGTCATTAGCGCTTTTTAAGTTTTAACTAAATAGTTAATAAACAGCGTATATTTAAAAGCAGTGTTTAACTTTAATCAGAAATAGATTATTGCTTTACAAAAAATATAAACTATAAGCCAATATCATGAATCAATAACTGCAACACATTTAAAAATTGCTAAATACTTAAAAACTACATTAAATGTTTATATAAAAAAATAAAAAAAATATTTTATAGAATTTTTTTCAAACAAATTATTACAATTTTTTACATCTCTAGAAAATCAAAAACTCACTGAATTTAAAGTACTCATCAAAGAAAATATTTTACAAAGTCTGTTTTGTAGTGGTAGCTTATTTAAAAATTGTCTAACAAAAAAGTAAGTTCACAACTAAGTATTACCACGACACTTGTCACAAACATGAACAAAAAAAGTTGATATTTAAAATCTCTCATTGTTGTTTGGTTCTCTTCAACAAAAGTGTAAGCAAACTACTTATGTTTGATTAGCTACAAAAAAGAAGTTGAGTAAAACATTTATTACTTTGAATATTCAATAGTATTTGTTGTTTTATTACTCCACATACAATTGCTCTTAATTAATGCCTCTAAGAAATACTGCTTAGAATAAAGAAACATAAGTCCAATATAAAGTTATGACTTGTTTATATTTGTTGTACGTTGCTACCACAGTAAAACAATTGATAAGTGGCACACCTTAAACACATTACCATTCAAAAAAATTTTACTATTTGATCTTTTTCAAATGTTTAATCATTTTTTTACGTAGTATATTAAGATTGTTCTTTTACTATCCAAGTAAACTAGCATTTTCTTCTTAAATTTTGTTCGTTTATTTGTCATATTAGAAAATTTTTTGTTAACTTATAGACAATATATTGAACATTTTTACATCCGTTATCGTCTATTTCAAACTAAAAAATATAGAATTTTGTGAATAAAAATATATTTACTCGAGAAACTTTTCAAAGTATGTACTTAAAAAAAGCACTTGTAAAAAATTATCAAGCTCGTACTTTTCCAACTTTCCAACTTTCCAATAGAAACTATATAGTAAGTAAAACTTTACTACTTAATTTTCTAAAAACACACTGGTACTTGAAGCAATTGAAATAATAGTAAACAATATTTATATTTTTAAATAATGATGTAATTGGAATATTTTATTTACTTAGATTTTAGGCTAAAAGTTAAGTAATGTTTTTTCAGATGCTAATTTTTATTTAGTTCTTTTTTTATAGTTTTTCAAGTTAAAATTAATTTAAAGTCAAATTTTAGGTTTTATATTGTGCTTTTATTGGTTTAAACTTTATTAACACTTGCTTTATATCTATCTCAAAACTTGAAAACAAAAAATAAAAATTCTCTGTAGCAAAGTTTAATTTTATACAATGAAAAACTTTAAGTTTAGTCAAATATTGATAATTTAATCAGTTATTTAAAAACTGCTACTTAAGCTTAATAACTAACAAACAAAAATAATTAGTCTGGACTTAGTGGCAATCTAACAATTTAATATATTAGAAAGCTGCAAAATAATCTGTTTTAAAATTTTCTTTTGTTAGTTACTAATATAAGGCTGCAACTATGACAAAGTTAAAAAGAAAGACTATTTATTTTTAGTCACTAACTTAGTGCATTTATTTCAAAAAAGTAGATTTTAGATGTAGTATGAATTATGTATTTAAATTATAAAAAAAAACATGCAGAAAAATATATAGTATTACTTAAATTACACAAAAAAAATATACTTTTATATGACTACTATGTCTCAAAACTATAAAAGGTTTTTTATTACTATTCTTTTATATATAAGTTTAAAAATACGTTTATCAAAAACTAAAATAAATATCGAGAACTTTTATCAAATATTTAAACTAGGTATGTCTCGTTTGTTTTCATTGTAAAAGTAACATTGTTTAAAACTGTAGAGAAAGATGATGATACAAACACGTTTCAAGTGTAACAACTATTTTTAAAAATAGTTCGTCTAAAGCAGGGGTCGGCAGGCAGTTGGTGGTCGCGGGCCAAATTTCAAGTTAACAAAGTCTTGGCGGGCCGCAGTTTTAGTTTTAGTGACATTTGAATAATCCTTTGGTTTTAGTTTTAGTAACACTAGAGAAAAGTTTTACTTTTATTAACCTTATCATTTTAAATAACTTTTAGCTATACATAGAATGAAAATTTAAATTAAATTAAATAAAATTAGAACAAAGTTTACATTGACTAATATACTTAAAAACTAATAAACTATGTACTTTCAGAAGCACTTACTAAGTTATTTTAATACTTTTGTAACTTTACATAGAATTTAACTCTCTATAAAAACCAAACTTGAAAGACAATTTATTAGTTACTTTTATATATTTGTTATATTATCTACCCCTTTTTTCATACTTCTAAGAATATTAACTACAAAAAAAAGTTTTTGCGTGTTAAATAGTTTACATTCATTAAAAAATTTAGTAATTATTTAATTTAATAAAATTGATACCTGTTTGCATTATAGAAAGCTAGAACAAATTATTTAACATAATTAATTCTCGAATACTTAAATAAAAAATCTTATTAGTAACTAGTCTTTTACATGGTTGTCACTTAAAAAGCAAAAATGTCTGAGTTGTATCAAACCAGCCTAAGTTCATTAAAAGTTTTAAAAGCTAGTAAATCGTTGTAAATCAAGCTCAAGTACCTAGTAAAAATATCATCATCATTAAAAAGTAAACAAAGTGTAAAAAAACAAGAAAAAACTTCAATTAGTAAACTACACTACAGTCATAAAAACTATTCTGGGAATTCTAAGATTTATTTAAAGTGTTTAAAATAAAAGTTTCACACACATCTGACTTTTCAAGCTTTTAAAGTAGCCTGTTTGTGAAGCAACCCAGTTAAAACAAAGTTCGCAACATAAAGAAATAACGAAACTTATTAACAGTAAACAAATTACATGCCAAAAAATATAAGTCAGCTGGAATGGACAATTAACTTTCTTAAATATTTTTAACAAAAGTATAAAACTTAATTGAGTCCTTAGCGAAGAGAAAACCTCTTTTTTATTAAGCATTACAGTAATTCTTTATCTGCAATAAAAATTTAGAAATATTAGTTGTAAAATAAAAGAAGAGCAACCAAAAAAAAAACGTTAGTTAAGAGTTATTGCGAGAAACGATAAAAAAACAAATTACTAAAGTCAGTTCCAACAAAGCACATGATTATCTTCAGTAACTACAGAATTATCAGAAAAAAGTTGTTAAGGCAAGTTATAAAGTGGCAAAATTTATTATTAATAATGATATACCGTTTATAATTGAAAACTTTTTTAAAGATTTTTTGTTGGCAGTAATGAAAAACTTTTGTTTATTTCTTCAATGACAACAAAAAGTCCTATTTAGGAAATGCATTAAGGTTATAAAGTCGCATAAATCAAATTATGACTTTCATAATATGTTAAGATGAGAGCACTGATAGAAAAACTATTGCTCATCTGAGAATTTTTATTTGAGATGTTTTTTTAACTTTGACACTTTAGTATAGTTTCTTGGTTTAGTTCAAAAACGAAGCACAACAATCGGTGAAATTTTACAAGTAAAGGTGCAATGCACCAAAAGTTTTTAGAAGTACAACTCCTTCTTTTATTTTTAGTATAAAGTTTAATTAAAGTTTTAAAAGTGTCTTATAAAGTATATCAGTATTAAAAAAAACTGTTAAGCTACTTTAGTATATTTTTTAATAAAGAAATGTTTATTTGCTAAATTTTTTGTGTCAAATCGAAATTTCACTACTTTACATGTAAAAATTGTTTGAAACTCCAGGCTTTTTCAAAAATTCTCAAATTCAAGTTTTTTCCAAAACTTTTAAGCATAAATTTTCAAGTTCAAAGCTTGAACTTGATATATTATAACATATATTATAACTAAAACTAACATTTTGGGTTGAGCAAAACTTACATCATAAGTTTAATTTGCCACTCTTTTAAGCAAAAAAGCCAGCCTGAATTAACAAAAACATTCCTGATATTTTTGTATACAAAAAACAATTCTAGCCAAAAACTTATAAAATGACTTAGTTTGCCTGAGACTTGAAGTCTTCAAATAGTGATAGTCTGAGTGTGTGTCAATGTTTATAAACTATCCCTAAGTCTAGTTTATATTAAATAGGTAGCTCCAAAAAACAGCAAATGTGTGTATTGATATGCAAAGCATAAACGTTAACTTAGTTTGACGAAATCAATGTTTGACAAATGAAAATGTATACCTAACAAAAACTATATTAGTTTATGTCATATATAATGTTTTAATTGTATCTGTAAAAATTTACATATTACATGTAGAAAAAACAAACTTAGAAAATTATGCATAAACTAAACTTAAACTAACTAAAGTATTTTATAAAAAGTGGTTTAAAATATGAGCATTTTTTTAAGTTGTTGTGCATATAAATTAATTCAAGTGCAAAGAAAACTTCTAAAAATTTAAAATGTGTCAAAACAAAACTTAAATAAACCTTTTTTTCTTATTACTATGTTATTTTAAATGTTTTTACACTAAAACATAACATTTACAAATAAAAAATATATAAAAAAAACTTAGGTATAAAAAATATTGGGAAAAATGTCTAAGCTATAAAGAAATGACACTTTAGTTAATTACTGTGCATTACTTTTGTACAAAATGGAAAACATTTACATTTAGTTTATTTGAAAAATAGGTATAATATAACTAACTTATTAAATTCAAGCACTCTTTTTTCAGATAATTACTTGCTGTTGTAAAATAGAAGTTATTATGAAACTCAGAAAAATATCCTGTTAGAATGCTAATCTGTCTTTTTAACATTTTTAAATTAAAGTAGCAACTTCTTCTAATTATTTTTAAATGTTATACAGAGACTTAAAACGAAACTAAACAAATTTAATCGAATTACCGAAAAAAAAATTTACTTGAAACATATTTTTGCTCAGCGGGCCACTTTTACATGCTCGCGGGCCACAAAATTTTCTTTCGCGGGCCGCATTCCATTCAAAAAAATAACGTGCTCGCGGGCCGCAGATTTACCCTTCGCGGGCCGCAATTGGCCCGCGGGCCGCAGTTTGCCGACCCCTGGTCTAAAGCCTATACATGTTAGATTTTAAATATTACTTACAAAAAAATCTATATACCTTGTTGTGTAATTTCATAACTTTATTTTGAAAAATATGAAGCTTATTTCATTGGTTTAAAAATATTTGTCTACTAGGCATGTATTTTTACACAAGTCACTTTTCAATATCTGTAGTGAATGTATAAAAACAAGTTTTGTGCTATTGCCAATGCTACCAGAAACATTTGTTTATAAAACAAAGAGCATACTATTATATGTTAACTAATAATTAAAATCCATTTCTTATCGACTGATCTAGCATTTTATAAATGTGTTAGAAAATGTTTATTGTACGCATAAATTGATCAGTAAACAGAGTTTTTGGGTTACTTTTCCACTGTCGCATATAAAAACAAGACTTTTATTTTTGAATGAATAAACAACTAATGAACTTCTTTTAAGCCTACAGTTTCTAAGTGAACTAAACTAAAGAAATGATGTTTTCCTTAAAGGTTGTTACAAAGTATTTTTTTAAATAGAGTCAATGCATTTTGACAAACGGCTTCTACTATAAAGGACTATTGCAGGGATTCCAAAGCTCATTTCCATAAACATTTTAATCTGCTGAAATTAAAGTAAAAGTTACCTAAATTTGTTGGATATCATTCGTTTATTACTAAACGCCACTAAAAGGGGGATATTGTTTACTTTTGGAAACCCTAGACCATAAGTACTGATGTTTTAAATAAATTAGCTAGGCAACCTCTGAGAGCTGATAATTTTGGTTTTAAAAGTTTAACATGTGGGTCTAATGTAAAACTTGGATGTTAGAAACAGTGTCTTCAATAGATTTAGCTTGTTCTAAAATTAAGATAATTAACCTTAAAATAAAATTTTGTTACAGATGTATACAAACTTTATGTTGTTTTAAAACATTTAAAATCGCTTCGAACAAATTAAGTACAGTCTTTTTAATGTAAAGAAGAGTTATTTATTTAATTTACCTTTAAAATAAACTTTATCACCATTTAAAGAAATAAATAATGTTCCTTTCTAAATGTAAAAAAAATGTAATACATTTGTTATTAGCTTTTAAAAGTAAATTTGGTCAACAACTACAGTTGTTGAAGATACTAAAAAGCTTTATTAACAACTTAAAATATTATTTTAACAAGTCGTGGACAAGACATTAAAATGTATCCGTGATGTGCGACTCGATAACCGAAAGGTTTTTTGTGCACCAGGTCCGAGGATCAAATATTTTGAGCGTGTTTTTTGTCGTTCAATAAACTTTTAACTTGTTTAATTTCGTCGAAGTGCTGATTTATTGTTTTTGTGCATTACAATAAAGTTTTATGAACAGCCTAGTATTTTATTTCAGATAAATGAAAGAGTTTAAAGAACTGTATTAAAAGTTTTATTTTAATCCTAAATAGTTCGAGAAACTTTAAGTATAAAACAATCATTAAAGTTTAAAATAAATTACAACAAAAATTTTGCTCTAGTAAAGGAATTGGTAACTTTTTATAGTCGGCGGGCTAAATTTAAAGAGTTTTTCGCATGCAAGACTTGTTGAAAATGTCTTAGTCTGCCTTGTGATTTCGATGAAATTAAGTATCTTGTAAAAACCAAAACATATTAATAATAAGGTAAGAACTACACTGTGTACCTTAAAAAAAAAACAAATTTAATTGTTTTGCAATAACTGTTTTCGAGAAGTAGTGGACCAAAATGTATGTTTTAATTTAAAATATTCAGCCCGCATCTACTCAGTACAAAGGTTTTCTAGTTCGAGGACTTATTTTAAACATAACAGGGTTGACAAAGGTTTTTTTTAAATATTTGTTTCAGGTAGAAATTTTTTTTCTCCAGTTTTAGTATAATACTATATTTAAGGTAAAAAAACTGCCCTTTAAGCTAAATAGTATAAAAATAATACTTTAAAGGTGTTTTGAACAAAATTTTAAATGATACAAATCAATATTAAATGTAACAGACAGGGTTGCCACTCGTTTTTTCAAATTTCTTCCAGGTTTTTAAAAGTATACATTTTTGGGTCCATTAATAGTTTTAAGGTTATTTCTATATAAGGTTATAATATAAGAAACTGTGTTAAATAGTATAAAAATAATGAAAAGTTACTTTAAATGTGTTTTTTAATAAAAATTTTTTTGATTACGACAAAAATCTTATTATAGGTAGATTTTTTGTGTCAATTCAAAATTTTACTACTGAAAATGTTAAAAGTATTAAAAATTCCAGGTTTTTTTAAAATTTCTCAAATTCCAGGTTATTTTAGCCTAAACTGTCAAATTTCAGGTAAAGTGGCAACCCTGAACATATTCTTCGTGTCTAATCAAAATCGTTTTACATATAAAAAACTGTTTAAAAATTCAATTTTTTCTCAAAATTTCTTACCTCAACTCTATTTTTGCCTAATCTATCTAATTCCAGGTTTTTTGGGAACCCCGATAGATGTAAAAATAAGTAAGTAAACTGCTAAAACTCTGCAGCAATATAAAACATTTTCTTTAAGCTTTTAACATAGATCGTTTTGTTACATATAATATTGTTCAACTTTATAAGTGTTAATAAATTTAGGTTTAATGTTTAGGAGAGTAGTTATTACTGTCTTCTAACTAAATATCTCAACAAAAAAAGTTCCTTTATATATAATAACATTATTGAAAAAATACTTAATTTATTAAAACTAATGACTCTTTTCTATGTTAAATTTTTAACTCAGATCGACGGAGTCTAAAAAATTCAAGGTGCAGAAAATATCAAGAGACCTTATGTATAAGTTTGTTTTATAATTATAAATTAAAACATATGTAACTTATATAAACAATAATATCATATTAAGGAGACATATTATATTAGAATAAGCTACGTAATAAGGAAAAGTTTATCTGATATAAAGTTTAATTTACTAAAAAAATATACATATATCAAAACTGTTGAATGTATTATATAATTTGATATGTATATTCAAATTTAGTACTATAGAAATATGTTTAAAGTTACTAATCATTACTTAACCGATACAAAACAAAATAAGTTAATTCGTCAATGGTAATTTATCATAACAAAAAAAGACCATCACTTTCTCTAGTAAGGTTGTATACCTAAAGAAAGGCCTTTGAATAGCTTCTATTGAATTTTAATTAGTTATTGTGAATATATGTAACTATTTATAAATATTATCAGTCTATGCTTTTAATATGAAATCTAAAAATTAGCTACAAGTTTAATTCCGCAATGTAATTGCGTTTATTTGAAAGCTTGTTGATAATTTAATTCGGACAACCTAATACGAACAAACATCCTTGTATTATTTTAAAGTTACTAGGTTTTATACCAAACAACTAATAGTTAAATTGAAAATGAACAAGACTCGCATCGCAACAAAGCATAACATTTAAGATTAACATAACATTTCAAATTACGATGAGCAAAATGCAAAACATCTAAAAGTTAAAGAAATTAAATCAAAACACTATTTTAAGCAAAAAGTTAAACATTGGTGCATATTTGTAGCAGCCATGTAATCATTATTCAACATCTTATTCTAAAAAATCCTAGAAATATTTTTTTAAAGAAGGTTTTGTTGACTTTTATACACTTTAGTTTGGTAAAATATATAGATGAAAAATAATAAATAAGTCTGTAGTATTTGGAATACTGGACTATCGAAACAACAATAAGCTTATAAAACTACTAAAGTTTTAATAAAAATACAATCTTACTGTCATATAAATATCAGTTATTAGCACTCGAAAAATAAGTATCAATTTCACATTTGTATATTAAATAGTAAAAACGATAAAAAAATGCATATATAATATATCATTTAAACAAAAAAATTATAGTTTTTTATATTTTATTTATAAAAATAGTGATTGATAAGCACATTAAAGTATTTAAATAACTTTAAAGCATATTGAAAAGTTCATTTATACCAGGGTGAATTTTGAGCTTGTACATTTGCGAAACAAGGTTGTAAAAATCGGCAGACTCAACATATGGCTTTTTGCCATTGACATCTGTAGTTTCTAGTCTAAAACAGTTTAAAATTATATTTTAAGAAAAGAGTAAAAACCATACAACTAATACAATTACTTTATATTAACTATTTCACAACTTTTACGCAGTCAATAAAAAACTTCAAATAATAGAAAATGTACTTACTATAACTCAAGTAACTAGGGTCAATATATATTGTAGTGTTTCAATCTCAAAACTTTAACAAAATATAATTAGTATATAAAATAATAAAATTGATACGTAAAGTTAATATTTTGATATATGTAGTAGGTAATTCTATGAAAACAAACGAGTATTTTGAATAAAAAATTCTTTCACTCAGAGCGCAAAGAGAACAAAATACATCAGCGTCTATAAGCGAGTTAGGGCCAATATGGAGCAAGTTAAGTGTGTGCTGCAACTGCTGGCTTGAAATTCCTTCCATGTGAACATCAATTATGCCTTCTATTGTCTCCTATCAGTTGCATACAAAGTATTTTTACTTAATAATACGACTCAAGTAATGTAATGATTTCAAAACTGTACTTTTTTTTAAATCTTAATAGATGATAAATAAATAGTTGTAACAGCTAATGCAAGAAATACTTTAAAAGTAAGTAGTTTGTTTAGGTCTTTCATTCTTTTCTTCGAATTATAGAGCAAGTCATCATCTTCTGCATTTATTTCAACATTTCTTAACACTCCTAATGATGAAGCTGCGCTTCCACTAGAAAAACCAAGTCTAGAGGTATTCTGTAAACAAGTTTTATAAAAGCTTAGTATTTTATGTTTCAAAATCAATAGTTTTTATATTCTGTCTTTTATTATTTTATGGGAAGCAAAAGGCCGGTAGTCTTATAACATTTTCGTACAAAAACAGTTGTCTTGATTTTTAAGAAAACCTAATAAATGCTATAAGTTTTTCTGAAATTCATAGATAAATAACTAATAAGGACAGCCACAAAATTTATTAACTACGTAACTTAGGGAATGAGGGCAAAAGGATTTTTTACAAAATCCTTGGCTCTTGTATGACTGGTTCTTATATGAAAGCTTGAAGTATAAACAATAAGTCAGTTTCTATGAATTATGTAAGCTTCAACCATTGCGACATGTCCGTTTTTATAAAAGGTACTGTGATATAAGCGGTTTTACCTTATTTTCATCGTCATTTTTCTAGGAAATCTAATAATTCATAAAAAATCTATTTTCTACTTCACTTTTAAGCAATTGACCTCAATCTTTTATGAAATGTTCCTTTCATTAAATAAAAATTCTACTTTCACTATTCACAAAAAACAAAAAAGCATATTTTATCAAAAACAACTTCTTTAATCAAATTTTTATAGAGAAAATGGATTTTTTTCAAAAACTTTAAAAATTCTTATAATACTTAATATATTATTAACTTAAGATTAAACTGAGAAAGTTTGAAAACAGTTGCTTAAAAACTTTAGAAGATAAGTTTTTATCAAAATAGTCCCTTTTTGTACTTTATAACTTGGCCTTTTCATAAAAATATTGTTGAAATCTCTGATTTTGTTCACTTATATCTTATTTTAACTAAAAAAAGGTGAAAAGTATGTTTTAGTTAAAATAAAGATCTTTAAAATGAAATCAACATGTATAAAAATACAATACTCTCTCGTATGTTTTTAAATATTAAAAAACCATATTTTTAGAAGTTTTGACGTGTCGAGAAATATCGAAGGTTCTACGTAGAATTTGACGCTCAAATGATGCTAAATACAAATTCTTTCTTCTTGGCACGACATGACAATGATTTTTCAAGTAATCCATTGGTGACATTTCTGTAAATAAATAACAAGCTATTGTCAGTATAATAAAGTAATATGCATTAAAACAAAATCTCAAAAAGCAACTTTAGTTGTTTAGTAACTGAAATGAACCATTTTGCAGTTTAAAACAGGTTATAACCCTCAGCACTTATTACTTTCATTTTTGTTTCATCCGACAACAATTTATGTCGGTCTGATATGTTAGTCGGCTCAGGGTTACTTGTTAGTATGTGCTTACTAGCATCCAAAACCTTTTCAGCGGCTAGAGCATGTATTGCGTGCTCAGTAACTAACCTTGAGCGGTCATAGACTGACAAATATGGATTTGTTGCTGCTAGCGCTCATATTCATATATCAGTGATTAATACTACTGGTAGTTTAACGAAAGTATATTACATATAAACCTACTTTATATAATTTAGCTTATAAGTAAGTGCCAGAAATATAACTTATAACTTTAACTAGATTAAATTCCAGCTAGTTAACAAATGTGAATTTACACTCACAATTTGTTTTAAAATATAAACAATCTACGATCTTAGAAAAGAAACTAAGTGACTCACTAAATTAAAATCAGTGATGTCGATAACAATATAAATCAATGCCCGATAACAAATAACGCATAATAACAAGCGACTCAAAAGTACGTCTCAAACATAATTAAAAATAGTGCTCGAAAACTAAGCACAGGGTTGCCACGACAAATAGAAGTGAAGTTATTTTCAAGCTAAAAAGTACGTCGCGGGCCAGATATTTCTGCTTCGTGAGCCGGATCTGGCTCGCAGGTCGTACGTTGCCCATACCAAATACCTTGGAACAATTAAAATAAGAGGGTTGCCACTACTTGAGTCAAAAAATATTCCCTGAGTTACCAAAAACTTTCCTGAGTAACCTTAAACTTCCCTGATTTTTTTTCAAATCTTTAAAAATTTTATTATTTATTTAAAAATTACAATGTTATAATGAAGAACTAGCCGCAAGGCTAAAAAAATCTGAATAAGCACTTAAAAATAAATAAAATTGACTTTTTTGAACAAAATGTTGAAACTAGATTAACTCAATCTCATTCTAGATCTAGAAAAAAATTTCCCTGATATTTTTAGAAAAAACCAAAACTGACTTGAGTTTAAAAAAAAAATCAAAATTCCCTGAGATTTTCTATAACTTAAAAATTCCCTGAGTTTCCTGAGCTGTGGCAACCCTGTAAGCACATACGCCTACACAAGCTTAATTTTACGCTAAACGCACTTCTCACGCGATGTTCGGCATTTTATACCTTTTCTGCGTGTTTTATAAATCTTTACAGAACCATAAAAAACAGATATGTTTACAAGGTTATTAGTTTTATTTAGTCTTATAAAGATTGTATCTTGATTTGAAGAAAAATACATGTAATAATCAAAATGTTAGACACTTTTAAAATTAATCCAGTTAGATTTGTATGATAAAGTATTTTTTTTTATGAAAAAAATAAACAAATCTTGTTTGAATAGCTTAAAATACCAACAACTGATATTTGTTAAAAATATATAAACTTTAGACTCTGAATTTTATAATGAATAATATAGGCAGAACAAGGCGAGAAACAGTGGCGGTTGTTCTACAAATTCGCCTGTTTATGTCTTGGTTGAGAGAAAAACTGGTTATTGTGATCCTAACTATGTAAAGTTGTTGACAGTGATGTTAGACGACGTGGTTGATTAAAAACTTTTGTTTTTTAAGGCTGTGTAGTGAGTTCGAAATCTGTACATGAATTGGCAAAGCGGATTATCAAAGATTAGAGCTGTGATGGATAGTGTGCTGATACTGCAGCATCGTTTGCAAACGGCCTGTCTCTTAATATGGTGTTTTTTACTTTTGTCCTTGCATTCAATCAAGAGGGTTAAACACTTTGCCGTCAGTTCGTGTATGCAGTACAGGAATATGCTGTGTCAAAAGCATAAGAGCTTTTTGTAATTAAATGTTAATTTTATCATTTTAAAAAAGCAATAAACTAATAATTTATTTTTAGTCAAACAGTACAACAGTTTTTCGATAAGGCAAAAATTTCAAGTATTTTCCAAAAGTTTACAGAAACTTATTTGACGAAAGATGTTTTACGACTCAATAAAATGTGCTCACTAGTGATCTACCGAGTCAAAAAATTTTGGATTCGGCTGAATCCGAGTCTTAATTTCAAATTAGGATTCGACCGAATCCGAATCTCAATTTTGAAATCAGGATCCGGCTGAATCCGAATATTTTTATAATTGAAATCCGAAAGATTTAATCTGCTTGTTAAATAAATACAATATAAGTTTATAAATAATAATTACGTTTTAAGTTATTACTTATTTCGTAAAAAAGATTTGAACAATATTTTAACGTGTTAACAAACAAATACATTTTTATTAAAGAATTATTTTTTTAAGCAAGCAAAAAAACGAATGTCTTGCTGAAAAAAAAATTAAGCTACATACACAATTAACTTGTACTTTTGTTATGCAAAATAGATAAATTATAGACTTCAATAAATGCTTAAAGCAGAAAACAAATCACAAAAAAAAAAATTTTACGTTTAACTTAAGAGTTAGTTCTTATTGTGACCATAAACGAATTAGAATATAAACTTTTACAAGTGTTCATAATTATAAAACAAAGTGCAATTAAAAAACATGCCGTAAGAAATTAAAATATAATACCAACTGTAGTAAAGGCCTAAAAAAGTATAGGAATTACAATTGAAAAAAAAAGAAGTTTTGAAATTCCTTTTAGGATTACACTTTTACCATAACAAAAAAGAAATATAGATTAACTTAAGCAACTGTTTAAAAATATAAAGCGAACTACAATAGCAAAAGATGTCTCTGTTATACTACAAAAGACTTTTCTTGTTTTTCAAGTTGTGGTGGAAAAACAAGTTTTTTGCCGGTCTTTGGAAACCATCTATTGCGCATTTATTGAACAACAACTTAAAACAACTCGTACAAATTCCCAGCTTCAGAAAATAATCTTTCAGAATACACAGAAGATGATGGTGCAGAAAAATATTTCCTTGCAAAACTGGCAAGATGTGGATATTTTGTCCTATTCAGGTTCCAACAGTTTAAGACTTCATCCTCTTCAGTTTCTGGATTTAAATTCTCTGTATCAAAAATACTCTTTATTTCTGCTTCAATTTACTTCATCAATATAATCCTTTTGCTCGTCCTCCTGTGTAGCTTTGTAAATTTTAATCCAAAGAAATTTTCAAATTACTATTATTTGTTTAAAATAGAATAAAACAAAGCTACACAGGAGGACGAGCAAAAGAATTATATTGATGAAGTAATTGAAGCAGAAACAAAAGACTTTTTTGCTTCTTAAAATTAAAATCAAGGTGGTGATTCTCCTATATTGCCACTAAAACCACAACACTCTGTAAATTTTAATCCGAAGAAGTTTTCAACTTACTATTCTTTGTTTAAAATAGAATCAAACAGAGTGTTGTGGTTTTGGTTTCTCTGGTGGCAATATAGGAGGATCACCACCTTGACTAGCCTCGAAACAGATATGCTTTTTAACATATAATTTTAATTGGTCTTTAGTATTATTTTTGAGGTAAGAATGGAAAGCGGAAAGTCGATATCGTGGATCAACAGCTGTTGTGACTAACAGTAACTTGTTGTCATTCAGGTTTAAGTTGTTGTTATTGGTATAGAACCTTCTTTCGTAAGCCTCTCCTATATTTTTGGCTAAAGTTTTACAAACATTTGATACTTCTTCTAAATTTTCATAAAAATTAACAAACTTTGTCAGTGATTTTGCATGTGGGATCACGCTTGACAGCAATACATTGATTTTACTACTTTTTTGTTACAAAAAAAGGTTCGAGCAGTAGAATAAAGTCATCAACCATTTGCCATTCTTCAGGTGTAATATTCGAATCTTGATCGTTTTTATAGCTAGCCACATGTTACTGGACACTTAATTTTAGCTTTTTTAGTCTCTCTATCACAAGGTATGTTGAACAAAACTAAAAATGCAACAAAAAAAATAAAAACAATTTAATATCAGCATAATAACATATAGCTAAAAGTATGCGGAAATCAGCTTCAATATAACTTATTCTTTTCTTATTTTAACGGTTAAATTTATTTAATTTTCTTGGTGTAAATGTTTGACATTCAGTAAAAAACTTTAAATATAAATAAAATATTACTAAATTCTACTAACAGAATCTCCAAAATGGAAAAATTAATAAAATAAGCTTCATAAAATTGTGAGAATATAAAAAAAATAATTTATCATAAACAAACTACTAACAACATTTACATTATTCAGGATTGTTACTCTGTAATGAAACTAACATTTCATTGGAAATTTCAATTGGAAACCATGTGTGGCCTGTATTTTAGGAATCTTCTGATATTTAGGAATTAGGTGCCTTATCAATTAAAAAACGCAGCGAAAAAAAAAACTTTATTTTATTACTAAACAACTTTTTAACGAGTTTCAAATTTTGACAGTATAATTTGCGATGATACTTTACTTTGCGACATTTCACTATGATAATAGTAAGAAAAATTGTGTGAATAACTTTTTACTTTGAAACAGCAAGTCTACAATTATAATACAAGTGTGTGGTAGTGGTTTATTTAGTTTTGTTAAAAGTGAAGCTTGATGTCAAGGATTTTTTGCTGGAAGTACTATATAATTTTTGCGGTTATTTCTATGTATAGTTTTACATATGCTTTTTTAGTGCTTAGGTGCTTATTTTATTTGCTAATAAGCATAATATTTCTTCTTCTTAGTGCACAATATATGTTGCAACTAACATAAGTCGCATGGGTGCGCAGTATTTCGATCCTAAAAAGCTTAATCTTTTTAGCTAAGGGTATAATATAAGTTGCAACTAACATAAGTCGCATGGGGGCGCAGTATTTCGATTATAAAAAGCACAGTCTTTTTACTCTAGTTCACAATGTTCTTTTGAAGATGTTACAATTTACATAAGTCGTCAGGGGACGCAGTACTTTAGTGCAAAATTGCATTTTATAAGTTGCCAAGAGAGCGCAGTTATTATATTTTTCTAAGCATAGAAATGTGAAGTAAGAACCGCAATAAAGTTTAGAATTACAACAGCAGAATAGTCGCTCTTAATAACGTCTGAGTTTTAGCTGATAAAACAAATTTGTCTATTTGTTTACTACTACTACTTTATTGTTTTGATCTGCTGATTGATTGTTCTAAAGTATAGATTGTATTTGTTTTAAACCAGAATGTTGCTGAAGTTTAAAAATATATTTGAATGAGTTTTCATCTTTCTTAGTCGTAAAAAGATAAGTTTCTTGCCTTATTTTATTACTCGTTTCAAGTTCAAGTATAAAGTTGTGTTAAAATTTTCCTTTTGAAAGAAATCAAAAATAAACTCCCCTTAAATTTAGCAGTCGTCGCTTGTAAATAAATTTTTGCGTTTATATCTTTTTAACGATGTTTGAAGCAAATTGTTGTTTGATAACCACAGCTTTAAGCACACCTGACACCTTGCTACTGCATGAAACTTTAAAAGTCTTTTTGTTTATAAGTACGACAATAAACAAAAGATTGAATGAAGATTTTGTGTTTGTTCTATTACGTCACAATCAAGTTCCTGCTGTCATTGTTTCCGAAGCCAATCGATGTGGTGTTTTGCTGATTCAACAAACCAGCTAGAAGACAGAAAGTCAAATGTTTCCTAAAAGAAACAAGACGTTGTCAATGATCCAATTGATGGTTCAGAAGCCTCTATTAACAACCTGAGGATAACAACCTGAGGATAACAGCCCGACGACAAGCCCGAGGACAACAAGTCCAAGGACAAGAACTTCGAGGACAACAAGCCAGAAGCCAACTAAATGACTATCATTGTTACCTTGTTGTGTTTTATCTAAGTTTTTGTAAATTATGTAATTTTTAAGATAATAAGAAATACAATTTCTTTTTCTTACTTTTTTTAAACCGGACTTTTAATAATGTCTAAAAAGTTTAAAGTTAAGTAGGATTTTAAGGATTTAAATTATTAAACCAGGCTTTTAACGTTAAAATTGAAAATTAAAAAAGAAACAATGTAATGAAACTAACATTTCATTTTAGTATTTTAAAGCTTGTGAATAAATATGTAATTTTTTGTAACAATAAAAATATTTTTCATTATTCTCAAAACAAGCTTTTCCAAATTTATTTAAAAGCGGATGTTGTAAACTGTTTTACGCAGATTTCGTGACGTACTTCTAGTATTGAAAACAAAAACATTTTTTATTGTTAGGAGTTACATTTGTTTCGGTGCTTATAAAACGGAATTTCACCTGCATTCTTCCAGTGCAGTAGCAGTAGAAGTTTCGGCAGAGCATTCGGCAAGTGTGCTTTAAGTTAAAATGCATTTTAAACACGTTAGATTTAAGAACTAATATTTTCTTGTGTGTTTAACTTTAGTTCTCGTATAGAGTGATGTAATTGTATCTTTGTGTTGTTTAGTTTATGTAAATAAATATAAGTGTTGTGTTGATTGTTGTACTAATCTACTTTAATAATCCCTATCACGCCCATAATAACATCTTTGTAACGAGACAACTCTTTAACTCAAAAAAAACTGCCCTGAGTAACCTTAAACTGTCCTGAGTCACCTCGAGATTTTTAAATCCTTAGAAAAAATTTAACATTCTTGTGAAATTAATAGAAATCAACTTCTTAAAAAAATTGATTATAAAACTAAGTATTTAAAGTAAATCAACTAAATCTATGAAAAACTAGCCTAAAATTTTAAAAGTCTTAAAACTACCCTCAGATTTCTTACTCAAAAAATATAAGCTGCTTTTAAAACTTTAATAAATCACTAGGCAAAAGTTTTTTGATGAAATGTTGCATCATTGATTTTAAGCCTTATTTCTCATTACTGCAGCAAGCTCTAAATATTCTCTTAATATTCAGGGTTCAACAATGAATAATGCAAGTACTTACAGCAGTTTATTACAAATTAATTAGATTTAATTGTTAACAATTTTTTTTTCTCTAGAATATTGTTTTAAAATAAAATATTACAATGTTTGAAGTTATAACATATATGTCATAAATTAAAATTATCAATCAAATAAATAATAAAATACCAACAAATATATATAGCTAAAAGTATTCAAGCATCTGCTTTAATGTTAAATATTTAAGTTGCAATTTTTCTCTTTGTATAAAAAATGCAGCACTTCATTACAACGAGCAAACATAAAAAACTAATCATATGATGAATAAATAAGAGTGGTTATCCAAAAGCTGAGATTAAACTCCTTAACTATTTACTTAACTTTATTCGAGATTTTAACAAAAATAATTTATCATAGTTTTTATACTGTGTGCAAAACTCTTAATCAAAATTGATAAGGCTTTTATAAGTGTAAAAAAACATTTTTTACCCACTTAAGCGTGAAATCATTAACTAGTTTTATACTTCATTTAACTTTGACAAACAATTAAGCAAAATTCAAAAAGTTTAATTTGGTATACCGAATCCAAATCTTATTTTGAAATTAGGATTCGGCCGAATCCGAGTCTTATTTTGAAATTTAGGATTCAGCCGAATCCGAACCTCATTTTGAAATTAGGATTCGACCGAATCTGAGTCCGAATCTTGGATTTGGTAGATAACTATAGGAAACCATACAATGTGATTTAATAAAGTACTATATTTTAAAAATACTCGTTTTATCAAAAAGTAGTTTACATCAAATCAAAAAAGAGCTGTCAAATTTAGATTTAAATATATGTTTTAGTTTACTCCTTTCATAAATTACCTAACCAATTTTCCAATTATGTTATAAATGATACATATACTGATATAGCTGGGGAAAATGTTTTGAAAATTATTTAACAGAGATTTACAAATTTTTAAAGTCAGTACCGAAACAAACTAACTAACGTTCACTTACCCTGAAGTTTGTAAATAATTTGTGGAAGGTCGAATCTGCAAATGTTCTTTGAAAAGGCAAGTCTACCATTCAAACAAGGCTGATTATCTTTCAACTATAAAGTATATATTTTTTAGTTTCGTTAAAGTAAGAGTTAATTAAAAAAAACAACCTTTTGATTTTTTTTATTAAATTTTTTTATGTTTTTGGCTAACTCGCAGTACGTTGTTTGATTATCTGCTCGTATCTGTAAACTTTGCTATTAAAATTAATTAACTTATAAAAACTACTAATCAACACAATAGTTGTTTCTTATTTCAATTCATAAGGTCATATTATTTGATATTTCACAAAACGGCCTTATATCATTTATTTTTATTTCAGCTACTAAATAGTTTTTACAGCAAAACATAAATGAAATTTTTGACGTATATGTGATCAAAGCTAGTTAGTCCAATAATCTGGTGCAAACTAATAAGCTGAAAACTACTTCCCCAAAACTATAATGATACAAATTTTAACCAAAATTTTTGAAACTTATCTGAGTTATTTTCAATAATTATGCAACTTTTAGCTAAATCAATTTTTTTATTTCAGAGAGTAGTCAACAAAAAGGAAGGAAATTTTTAGAAAAGGTGTTTATAATTAATCGAAACCAAAAATTTAAGTTTTGCTTATCTGTAGTTTTTCCTAAACTAACTAGCTTCAAAAATTTTATGTAAAAAAATTAATGGCAAAAAAATAAGTAATAAAAGTTTTATCTTAGTTTGTTAAACATAAATTTTCAAATCTGCTTAAACTTTTAAACTAAAAATTATACTTTGTTATTTTCTGGTTGCAATCTGTGAACTTTAGCAGTCATGTGTGAAGTATCTATGTCGTAACTTCGTTTGGTTTCAAATACTGGTGGTACAATTTCAAAATTTTTTAAGTCAGAAATCTGCAATACATAATATCGAATAAAAGAAAAATAACAATGTGGAAATTCAAGTAAGCCCCGAATCCGGGGTCAGAACAAATGTCAGTTATCTATTATTTCAGACAGTTAAACAATTTTATTCAATCAGAAAAGTTATATAGCTCAGAAATAAACTGTCTAATGAAATACCAACCAAACTATTTACTCACAAAGCTTTCACCATTTATTTGACAATATCAATGTAGTAAACGGCTGTAAAAAACAAAAAATAAATAAAATAAAAACACGAAGTTTAAAAACATAGAACAAACTATCAAAAATAAATAAGACTTAACTATTCTACAAAAACAAAAGGTTTTTTACTATACTAAACAAATATTTCAATAAATACTTAAAATAAATTTAAATTCTACTTTCAAGAAAATCGATAATCTAAGCTTAGAAAAAGTAATAAAAGTACAAGTATACATACAATAAAATTTATGCAATAAATAATTACAAAAAATGCATCATCTTACTAAAATGTTTTTTTATTATTATATCCCTATAAACCACTGTATAGTGTTTTAGCTATACTAATGCTTGATTTGAGTTTATTCATCGAAAAACGTTCTCTATAGTCTAAATTATTAAAATTTGGTTATTCAAGAAATGCAACTTCGTAGCGTCATTAAATACTTAGTATACTGGTTATCTGGTGGTAATATATAAAAAATTAAGTTAAGGTTCTTCAAATTGTTCTTATGATTAAAATAATAGTATCTATATAGTGTACATTCATCTGAGATATCTTCTGGATTAAATTTTGATTTATTCCAATGAGCTCTATGGGCTGTCCATCTATTACTAAAACTGTTTGTTTGTCCTACGTAATAAGTAATTATTTTTTTAAATTACTCATATATGAAATTTTTATTTTATGTACATTCGTACTTTTATTACTTTTTATAAGCTTAAATTTTTGATTTTCTTGAAAGTAGAACTTATATTTAATTTAAGTATTAATTGAAATGTTTGTTTGTTTAGCATACTAAATTTTTTTTGTCAAATAAAATAGTAAAGTTTAATTTATTAATTTTTTGTATTTTTATTAGTTTTTTTTGTCTCGATAAGAGATGCCGACGTGATGTTTATTGTTATCAATCTAAATTGCTAGGGGTAATTAAATGGGGATAGATATTTTTAGATATAATAAATACATCTAAGATACTTAAAAGTCAACAAAAGTTTATTTACAAATATAAAATAGTCACAAGACACACTAACTAAAACTACAATTGAACACAAGTAACAAGAAGTATCGTAAACTAAAGAAAACGAATTATTTCAGACTTAAACATTTTATAATACAACATTTCGAGCTTTACCAAACACCTGATACTGCTACTGCAAGTAAAATTCCGTTTTATAAGCACTGAAATAAATGTAGCTCCTTTTAGTAAACAATATTGTTTATGGTTTTATAAAATTGTTTTAAAAGTTATAAAAATTGTTTTGGAAAGCTTGTTTTGAAAATAATGAAAAATGCTTTGGAAAAGCTTTTATTGTTACAAAAAAATCCATATTTATTCACAAGCTTTAAAATACTAAAATGAAATAGACATAGGTAAATATAACATAAGTAAACACATAGGAAAATTAGTCTTATCAGCTAAAACTCCGACGTTATTAAGAACAACTATTCTGCTGTTGTAATTCTAAATGTTATTGCGGTTCTTACTTTACATTTCTATGCTTAGAAAAATATAATAACTGCGCTCTCTTGGCAACTTATAAAATGCAATTTTGCACTAAAATACTGCGTCCCCTGACGACTTATGTAAATTGCAACATCTTCAAAGAACATTGTGCACTAGAGTAAAAAGACTGTGCTTTTTATAATCGAAATACTGCACCCCCATGCGACTTATGTTAGTTGCAACTTATATTGTGCCCTTAGCTAAAAAGATTAAGCTTTTTAGGATCGAAATACTGCGCCCCCATGCGACTTATGTTAGTTGCAACATATATTGTGCACTAAGAAGAAGAAATATTATGCTCATTAGCAAATAAAATAAGCATCTAAGTACTAAAAAAGCATATATAAAACTATACATAGAAATAACCGCAACAATTATATAGCACTTCCAGCAAAAAATCCTTGACATCAAGCTTCACTTTTAACAAAACTAAACCACTACCACACACTTGTATTATAATTGTAGACTTGCTGTTTCAAAGTAGAAAGTTATTCACACAATTTTTCTTACTATTATCATAGTGAAATGTCGCAAAGTAAAGTATTATCGCAAATTATACTGTCAAAATTTTAAACTTGTTAAAAAGTTGTTTAGTAATAAGCTAAATTTTTTTTTCGCTGCGTTTTTTAATTGATAAGGCACCTAATTCCTAATCAGAAGATTCCTAAAATACAGGCCACACATGGTCTCCAATGTCTCGATAAGAGATGCCGACGTGATGTTTATTGTTATCAATCTAAATTGCTAGGGGTAATTAAATGGGGATAGATATTTTTAGATAAGATAAATACATCTAAGATACTTAAAAGCCAACAAAAGTTTATTTACAAATATAAAATAGTCACACGACACACTAACTAAAACTACAATTGAACACAAGTAACAAGAAGTATCGTAAACTAAAGAAAACGAAGTATTTCAGACTTAAACATTTTATAATACAACATTTCGAGCTTTACCAAACACCTGATACTGCTACTGCAAGTAAATGCAAGTAAAATTTCGTTCTATAATCACTGAAATAAATGTAACTATATTAAGTAAACAATATTGTTTATTGTTTTAGAAAATTGTTTTAAGAGTTATAAAAATTGTTTTGAAAAAGCTTGTTTTGAAAATAATGAAAAATGTTTTGGAAAAGCTTTTATTGTTACAATAAATTCCATATTTATTCACAAGCTTTAAAATACTAAAATGAAATGTTACATTTTTAATGTTTTTAAACTTCGTGTTTTTATTTTATTTATTTTTTGTTTTTCACAGCCGTTTACTACATTGATAATTTCAAATAAATGGTGAAAGCTTTGTGAGTAAATAGTTTGGTTGGTGTTACATTAGACAGAAAAAAAAAACTCATTTAAAAACTATGCAAAGTTTTAGTAGAAATAACTTTTAAAAAAAT
Source organism: Thalia democratica (assembly GCF_965202585.1). NCBI lineage: Eukaryota > Metazoa > Chordata > Thaliacea > Salpida > Salpidae > Thalia > Thalia democratica. The sequence goes on along the minus strand of NC_139167.1, from coordinate 42,768,161 downwards.
ACTCATTTATCGTGCATAAAATTTAATTCATTAAGAAATAACGTAGAAATAAAAAAAAAGTTTTACTAAAAAGTTGCCATTTAATGAGGCAGAAAAGCCAGCTTGAGTGACCAAAAGCTGCCTGAGTTGCAGCTAGCCGGAGTAGATGAAAAAGAAAACCCAAAAACTGAAAAAAACTGTTAATTAAGCTGAAATACCGAAAATACTATAGTTGTAAAAAAGGACTTAGTTTGCTATAAAAACCTTAAAGTCAAAAAAATCTAGCTTGAGGTTTTAGAAAAATGTCTTAACTAGCCAGAGCTTTGCAAAAAAACTGAGCTTGGAAAGCATAGCATGAGTTTTTTGAAAATTTAAAACTATCCTGTTGTGTGGCATACCTCTTAATAACAACATAAAAAAAGTTTTAATAAAATGTTAAACTTAATTTTGTCTTTAGTAAAAGTACATAAGCAAGTTTAATTAAGCTTTTGTAATGCAAAGAGAACCTTAGGTAAATACTCGCTTAGTAGGTTAGGTGGTTGCTTTGGTTTTATTGTTTTCTTTGTTGTTTTAGGCTGTTTTACAACTCGTTTTTTAATTTTCAGTTTTCTTTCTTTTTCTGGAGAAACGAATCCCCATATTTCAGCATCGTCTAACATCTTTCTAAGTTCTGGGTTATCGAAATAGATATCATTGTTTTCCTGAATAAGGAAAGTGTAGTTACAAAACAAAGAAAAACCTAGTACGCTTTCAACTTTAATTCAAAAAGTTTGAAATATCAAAGTAAAATATATTATTTAATCTATGTTCATACTTCAATTCAAGTAGGATTTTCTCATACATTATTAATATACAAAAAAATTGCACGACTTACAAAAGCTATGTATTTTGTCATTTGTAGTTAAAAAAATTTTTATTTCGATAAACTGGGTGATAACAAGTGTTTCGTTTATTTCTTATTATACGCACAAACTTTAATACTTACAACTTAGCTAGTGAAAACTGTTGTTGAAGCTTAAGTGCAAGTCTCTAAAAAAACTTTGGCAGAAATAAACAGAAGAAAATTTTTTAACAGCAAAGGTTTTTTCTTGATGCAGATAAATAGATCAAGTTAGCTTTGCTGCTAAAAACTAGCTTATGAGAAAAACAAATAAGATACAAATATTATACTGGATGTGTGTCTAACGTAAATGCGAAAATTTTCAATCCAAAAAAATAAACTTAGAAAAATATCGTTCAAAGAAAATAAAAACTATTTGGGAAATTTAGAGATTAACTACTGCTCTCCGAAGAACTTATAAAAATCAGGATTTAACTTTCTGCTTCAGTCGTAACTTTCTGATTCAGGTACTTAAATCGAGTTATGATAACTTGGTGGTCAGTATTTTTTAATTGTCAGTGTTGTAGTTTTTACGTGTATGTAAAATTGTAAAGGTTTCATCTGAGGTAAGAGCAACACGTGCAGAAATGATTTAAAGGTGGATATCAGCACGGCTGCTATGGGCAGGGGCACCCATCCAGTTAAATGGTTGTGATTATTTTCAATGGAGAATTACCTTGTATGGAACCATCTAGCACTTCAAAATCTTATGTTTTATTTTTAAACGATCTAGAAAACCGTTTGATCTAGAAATATCACTTTTGATAGCAGGAGGCGATATAGAAGAAAATAAAAAGTTATTTTCAGCAATCGGAAAGTACCAGAATTTTAAATTCGTGCAGAAAACTATATTTTATATCAGTTTAGAGTAGTTAGTACTACTTTGAGTTACACGATGTGTAGTAAATAAATATCCATATTTTAAAAACAGAGTTTTGTAAACATAAGATATTTTTCTAACATATTTTAATTCAAAATAAATTTGTACAAATGGACCAACATGTCACAATATTCCTAAGAAACTGAAGATTGGAATAAAAAACCTAGGAAGTATTCCTTCGGTCATTGAAAAAAATATACTAATTAATTCCAACGCTCTTAACATTATGAGTTAAATAAAGTAAATAGTATAACTAAATGACGAAAAGTTCACTACTTAACTGGAGTCCTGGCTTATCTTAATCCTAAACTGTGTAAGTAACATTTAGTATACAACTCACGATAATACAAATTAATACTTAAACTTGTATTTTGACTTTATTTTATAAATGGTTTGTGTTTGAACATTTTAAGTATTTGTATGTACGAAGTTTTAATAATATATTTAAGTTTTTGGTAAGTTATAGCGAAATGTGAAAAACTTTAAAACTCACATCAAATTCTAATTCGTCCGATTGAGAGGGAATTTCATTGTATAGTTGCGAGATCTAAAAAAAAGTCTAATTAGACAAGTACGATTGTCACAATCTAAGCTTAAATGGATAAAACAAATTTTAATTTCAATCATTAACTTACAAAATAAGATAAAAAATAAAAAAAGGTTTTTAAAAGTACAATCTATGGGAAAAATTTCCATTCTAATAACATAAAAAAGAGATGATTCAATATCACCCAAATTTCTAGTGTCGTAAAAATATTAATAAAGACTTTTTTATTTAATATGCTTATAATAAAAAATCGTACAAACTCTATATGCTGCCTCATCAGAAAAAACTTTTGATTTGAGACTAGTCTGTAAAGTAATAATTTTTAATCAGTATTAAAATTCAACCTAATTATATAAGAAAAAAAACAAACTTAAAAACTTTATAAATTTTTAGTTATTAAAAAACTACTCACTTATTCATACTTTATACTTATTTTAAATACAAATATTTTATCATGTTATCAAATTATTTATACCTTTTCAGTTTCCTTATCTTTTTCAACTCTTTTGAAAGGCTCTTCATGTTCATCATATTCATTATCGATACAAATTGCATCTTGCCGACGGAGACCTTCATTTCAGCGATAGTATAAATATATAGTTAGTTAAAAACTAAATATCAAAAGTTCTAGGTTTAAGACTTTCAACCAAAGTTATGTGGAAATAACAAATATCTTATAATGAGTAAGAATTAATAAAACATTAATTTACGTTTTTAAAAACAATTTAACAAGTAATAAAATTTAATTAATATTGTATGGTAAATAACTTAACATAATCTACATTATGTAAAACTATTTAACTTTATATAGTATTTAATTATTACATTAAGAAAAGGTTACTTTTCAAAAATTTTCAATAAATTAAACTTATAGTAAAAAACTTACTAGGTCTTTTGTTTTGATTAACACTTGGCACAGTAGACAAAAGACTGCGATCAATTAACACAACATCATGTTCTTCGTAAATAAAAAAAATAATTTAATAGTTGTTTTATAATGTTAATTTAGATACTAAAAAACCATTTAAACTGTTCATAATTTTAGAAAAAATAATTTATATATCTATACAGGCAACTAAATAACAAAAAACTCTCAATACCAAAACGATGCAAGCTGGATACCGATTTTTGATATAAACTATTATAATAAATGTCATTTTCAAGTGTTGTCAAAAAATATCTCGTGAAAAAAAATATTAAAAAATAGTTATATGACATACATATTGCGTCTTTATAATCATATACAAAATCATGAGAAAATCTATAGTAAATCATGAGAAATGACTATGCAGATTAAAAATAGTTTATTAAAAAAACTACTGATACAGGTTATTTTTCATTTTGTATTTAAGAAAATTTAAGATAAAGAGTAAAACTCACCTCTGGTATCAACCTAAATTTAGTAAATATATGTTTTATTACAGTCGAAGAATTATAACTTTTAGCAGTCAAAGACTAACTAAGATAAAATTTTTCAGCCAATTTAATAAAAAAAAATAGTAAATTTACTTTTAAAAATATTGTTTGAAAAATTTTAATGCAAACGTAATATAATTTGCCAGTTAGGACTAACTAACTTGTAACTTGTAAATTAATTAAACTACATCTATAAGTATCATTTTGTAGTGGAAGACCACATATACTAATAACTTTATGAAAACTACAATTAACACAAAATGAATTATGGTCGTCGTTTTCGCTTTCATTGGAGCTTTTAAAGTAGTGAATGTTAGTTCCATCTGCTTCCGAATTTTTAGCTACCTGTAATTAAAGTAAAACAAATATCACAGTTCTACAGAGCTTAAGTATGGTAATTATTAATTAAACATGAATAAACTTTAAAAAATTTAAAATGAAGTATAGTTCAGAAAGTTATGTAATAAACATTTTACCAAATATTTAATAGAAACAAAACATATTTTAGTGGCTAAAATAAATTAAAAAACATAGTTATTTTTAGTAATTTTGAAATATCTTAGTTATGAATAAAAATAGTATAAACTCCAAATGCTGCTTCTTCAGAAAAATCTTTTGATTTGAGACTAGTCTGTAAAGTAATAATTTTTAACAAATATTAAAATTCAACCTAATTATATAAGAAAAACAAATCTAAAAACTTATCTGAGAAAAATGTTTAAGATTTTACAAAAAAAAAGTGGCTTGTAGATTTTATTAAGATCTACATACTTATTTTTCAAACTTCGATTACTTTTTGAGCTATAGTCCTTTAAAATTTTAAGAATTTGAATTGTCATGTAACCACAAAAAGTAAAACTTACTTTCAATTTTTTGTTTCGAGAGTTTTCTGAGTTAAAAATTAAGATAATTTAGAAAACTATTATATTTTATAACATTTGGATATGACACTATTGGGTGTATGTTTATAACAATAAACAGGGTTCGTACGCAAAATTTTGTAATTTTTGACATTCCATGATTTAGACTTACAAAATAACCTAACCTTTGTTGGTCAATAACCAGTTGGGCTTATAATAAGATAAAACGACTTAGCCTGTTAGACTATTTGTAAGTGCGTAGCCTTTTATTAATTGAACATTTTAGCACTTTTTTTATTTTACAATTTCAAATTATTTATTTCTATTATTAGCTTTTATTATTTATTGTCTTCGAAAATATCCTAAAATTTAAGTTTTTGGAGCTTGAATTGTTATTTTATTACTACAGTCATTTTTAACATTTTACTTTCAGAAAGCCAGCTCACTAGTTCTTTCACTACTTTAATAATTTTGACAACAACAACACTGATACACTCACTTTATAATACTCTACTATAACTAATCAAAATACTCACCTCTTTGAAAGTAATATATCCTCATATCATCTTTGAATTATAAACTTAACATTTAAAAGAGTTTCACTTAACTGACTAAAATTGTCTAAGTATTATAAAAAACAAAAAAGGAAATAACTAAATTTTTATGAATTTATCTTTCAAGAATTTATTTTACAAACTAAGTTTCGGTCAACGACGTCGTCAGTGCTTAAATAAATTTAAAAAGATATGTGACTGTCATGGAAAATAGCATTTAAACAACCAAATAAAAATAAAAACTAATTTCTACTCAAAATTTTTACTTAAAAAACTAAACAAATTAAATTTTAATAGTAAGATTGAGTCTAAGGTAAAGTTTAAATTTTAGTTAAGTTTTAAAATCAATATAACAACAATAATAATAAAAGCTTTCTTATGTTGCTTTCTTTTTTCTTCAAATTAATTTTCAAAGTAAACATTGCTTAAGCAAAAGTCTAGTTAATAAAGTGAGCTAAGAGTTGAGGTGCATTTTAACGTAGCTGATTTTAATTGTGAAGTAACTATTGAAAATTTAAACAATCTTGTGCTTGTAATAGCTATAAAAATTTGAAATCCCGCCTTAATGCTTTATATAAAAACTTAAAGTTAAAACAAACTTTTACCTAAAAAAAAACAATTTAAATTATAATATTAAGATTGAATTTGTGGCAAAGTTTAAATTTTAGTTAAGTTTCAAAATCAAAGAACAACACAAATAATAATAAAAAAATCTGTATGTATTCTTCTATTTTCTTCTAGTTTTCAAAGTAAACATTGCTTAAATAAAATGTAGTTAATAGTGATTGGTGAGTTTAAGTTAAGATGCATTTTAATCGAGCTAATTTTTATTGTGACTTGACTATTGAAAACTTGAGTAATTTTGCTTGAATGATTAAAAAAAAAAACTTTTAGTTTTAAGAAAATAGTAGCTCCACAAAAATTTATTAAAAGCATGCATAAAACCTGTATTATGGGCAACTTAAGTTTTGAATTGGAGTTTTCGGAAGTGCGGATAGGAAAAAAAGAGCTTGTACCGTTTATTTAGGTTGTCCCTTCTGCCTGCTTTGGCGATCGCGACCTTTGCTAATATGCTAGTACTGCAAATGCTTTGTGGGTTTTTGGCTTTGCCAATATGGTGGATAATTTCCCAATCTATTTTGTAGTCAATGTTGTTAGTTTTAAGCTTCCATATATACTTCGATATTTCTGTTCCTTTCTTTTTATAGTTTTTAAAGTCACAAATATGGTTGTACCATCTTTTTTTGAAAGTGCCACCACTTGAGTCCAAATAGTTTTTTGTTTCGTTTTCCGATCTAATAGTCGCTTTAAATATTACATTTTCAAATAAGCATTTAGTCTTAAAGGGACATTTGTTTTTTGTTTGACAGTTGCAAAACGTTTCATTTTGTTCATCGTTTTTTGTTTTTGGATTAATTACTTAATATTGCTCATGCAGCTATATGAAATTTTAAAATTATTTCTGTTTATTATTTCGTTTAACTTGTGGTCTTCTTTAAAATGTTTATCTATTAGTTGCAGAAAAGCTTTACCTATACTGGTAGTTACTGACTGACAGTAGGGTAGGTTGAAGTAGATTGTTTTTCTTGTTCGTGCTTTCTTTTTGTCTTGGTGGTTTGAGTATTTAAGTTTTTGTTTGAAGTTTGAGTTGGTCAAAGCATTCTGGTATCCGGTTATTGATTCATTGAAAATTTCTTCAGTTTTTGAGAGTCTATTGAGTATTTTTTCGATCATTTTTGGTAGGTTCTTTTGATAATGGACGGGTAGTTCGAATACTTGTAAATATAATTGGTGCTATAGTTTTCTTTTTGGTATGGTTTAAATGTATTATTAGCAGTATCTAGAGATATATCTAGGAAATTACATTTAGTCGCGCCTATATCAATCGTTATTTTAAAACCGAGTTTATTAGAAGTTTTTATTGTGTTCTTTTTTAGTCTTTGGTTACTTTATCTGCTTATTATTGCGAGACCGTCATTCCTATAGAGTCCAATATCTAATTGATTAACTTAAACTCACATATTACTATTAATTACATTTTTATTTAAGCAATGTTTACTTTGAAAATCAACTAGAAGAAAATAGAAGACTACATACAGATTTTTTTATTGTTATTTGTGTTGTTCTTAGTTTTTGAAACATAACTAAAATTTAAACTTTGTTTCAAATTCAATCTTAATATTATAATCTAACTTGTTTTGTTTTTAGGTAAAATTTTGTTTTAACTATAAGTTTTTATATACAGCATTCGGGCTTGATTTCAAATTTTCATAGCTATTACAAGCACAAGACTGTTTAAATTTTTAACAGTTACTTCAAATAAAATTTAAAATAAGCTACGTTAAAATGCACCTCAACTCTTAGCTCACTTTATTAACTAGACTTTTGCTTAAGCAATGTTTACTTTGAAAATTAACTAGAAGAAAAAAAAGAAGCTACATACAGCTTTTATTATTATTATTGTTGTTATATTGATTTTAAAATTTAACTAGAATTTAAACTTTACTTTAAACTCAATCTTAATAATAAAATTTAACTTGTTTAGTTTTTTAAGTAAAATTTTGAGTGGAAATTAGTTTTTATTTTAACTTAGTTGTTTAAATGCTATTTTCCATGACTGTAACAAATCTTTTTAGATTTATTTAAGCACTGACGACGTCTTTGACCGAAACTTAGTTTGTAAAATAAATTCTTGAAAGATAAACTCATTATTTTTCCTCCAGTAGTTGAGATCTCTCTATTTGTTTTCTTAAAACCAAAACTTATAACTAATTATTTATGATGAAAACTAAATACTTGGTTTTAAATAGTACCTATTTTGTTGTGTTTTTAAACTTTACTAAAATCAAGGCTACAAACACTAAACGCTTGTTTAGAAAAAATGAAAACACAATTTAATACGACAATCAAAAAAATATTTTTCTCAAGTGTCTTTTAAAAACTTAAAACTTTTGAAAGATTTGTAATGACAAACCTTGACATTTATAATACTTGTGCAAAAACAAAAATTTATTCTAAAGAAACTCACATCGTAATAATCTACTCAAAGTTAAAATAATTCTGGAACTTGTTTTATAAATTTAGAAACTTTCGAGAATTAGTACTGAAAGATATTGAAAACTAGCTTACAAAAACCAAATACTTATTAAAAAAATCAATCTTAAGAATTTACTAAAAAAAAGGTTTTTAACTTTTTATTTAATTCAAAATTTTCAAACATAAACTGACAAAAGCTGTCACTTTGCCAATTTTACAAAAAAAAATTAGCCTGACGCGTATGAACCCTGAATAAAATAAAACTCAATGAACTAATTTCTGAACTTTTCATTACTAAATAATTAATCTATATACGTTGTAAAGAATTAAAAAACACAGGACCTATTTAATTTATGGAAATTGTTTAGCTACAATCCCAAATATTTAGTATATAACTAAATTATTTACAAAATCTTTAACATTAACAGTTTTCAAAACTACCTTGTACAATTTAGACAACACATTTTAGAACTTTAATGAAAGCTGTATTAAAAAACACAAAGTAAAAAGATACTTAACTAAAATGTGCTCACAAATTAAGCATTCCTTAGAATAGGGGTAATGGGCAACTTTTCTACTCAACGACCCAGATTTACTATTAAAAGTGTTACGTAGGTCTGACTGATTTAAAACAAGTTTTGCGGTTCATGTTATTAAAAGAAATTTTTTAAGCAAAATTGTAACGAAATAGTTATAATAAGCGCTAAATTCTTGGTACTGAATAAAAATTAAAAGAAAATTTCATAATAATTTTATATGAAATTTCAGTTTTAGCTGATTTTAACAAGTTATTTTCATTTGATTCTATTTGAATAAGATTTTATTAATCAACTGGGGATCTTGTTTAAACTAATTTAAACAAAAAAAACATTGTTTTGACAACAAAAGTAAAAACCTTGAAGTAAAGTTATTTTCAAGCTAAAAAGTACGTCGCGGGCCAGATATTCCTGCTTCGTGAGCCGGATCTGGCTCGCAGGTCGTACGTTGCCCATACCAAACACCTTGGAACAATTAAAATAAATGAGTTGCCACTTTTTGAGTCAAAAAATCTTCCCTGAGTGACCAGAAATTTCCCAGAGTAACCTTAAACTTCCTTGAGTTTTTTTTAAATTCTATAAAATTTTTATTATTTATTAAAAAATTACAATGTTAAATCTAAGAATATTGAAGAACTAGCCGTAAGGTTAAAAAATTTCTAAATAAGCACTTGAAAATAAATAAAAATATTTTTTTCAACGAAATATTGAATAAATAAATAAAAATAACTTTTTTGAACGAAATATTAAAATTACAAATAAAAATAATTTTTTTGAACGAAATATTGAAAAAATAAATAAAAATTAACTAATTTTCATTCTAGATCTAGAAAAAAATTTCCCGAAATTTTTTTAAAAATCTCAAAATTTTCCTGATTTTTTTTTAAATACTAAAACTGCCCTGAGTTTTTCTGAACTCCCTGAGTGTGTGGCAACCCTGCAATAATAAAGAAAACTCAACTTACTTGCTAGTAACATTTCAGACTGAAAAAATAAGAATTGTAAAATCAAATTATGTAAAATTTATTAATTTTTTTTTATAATACAAAATTGATATTAAAATATTATTTTGCATTAAATCAAACTAAACATTTAAAAAATTTATTTTGCATTAAAAACTTAAATTAATATATTTCCAATAAAATAAACTCTTTTAAAACTTACTACCGTATGTTCATTGTGCATTTGTAGTACTCTTGCTGCAATGTTTTTATAAAATTTACAGTTAAACTAAAATTACAACCTAATAAAAAAAGGTATAAAACAGTAAATTACGTAGATATATCTTACCTAATTGTATGGATAATAATGTTAAAGCACAACCTAAGCTTTTAAATAATTTAAGGTGTAAAATATCTAAAACGGTAGTCGCATATAGTTATCTACACATTTTTTTGAACAATAACTTTTACAAAAGCAACAAAATTCTACAAAACCAATAACCACAGCTCTTGGTACAATAATTGAATAGCTATTAAGTAAGAGTTTTAATAAAAACAAGTTTTTTAAAATAATATTTTGATTGTAAGACTTAATTTACAATAAAAAATACAACACAACTAACTTTCTTTCTCATTTTTCCCCTTTAAATATATTAAATATTTTCATAAACTTTTAAAGTTCAAGTATTTCTTACCAAGGTTTAAGGCCATAGGGAAGTGGTAAGTCATATTTTTAAGTTTTTTTCATAGATGCTTTTTATCGTTTTAAGAAATTCGAACTATATTTTAAGATATGACCAGTCAAAGTCGGGCCGCATAATAGGTTCCCTATGGGAAGGGAAAACTAAAACAGCAACAAAAAAAAAACTTTATTTGAAATCTATCTCCTCCTACATTTTTCAAGCAATCTTCTTCAAACTTTTGCAGTCTAATCTTTCTACAACAACAATAAAAAAACGTTACTTTGGACTTCAAAAAAATTTAAGTAAAACTTTTTTTTTAGTCATTAAATTTTTATTTTTTTAAATTATTTAAATTCATAAGTAAAATTTTTTTCTTATAATATAAGGACCATTTCCTGAAAATTTGAATAAGATTGCTTAAAAAATGAAGGAGATAGATTTTTAGTGATTTTTAAAATTTCCGAGAAAATTGACCCCAAAAAATTTGCGGTCCATACGTTTGTATCAGAAACTTTTTACAAAATATAAAATATCTCAATAGTTAAATGATATGAATTCTATATAAACTGGCTTGTAGTTTGTACTTAAAGCTTTCATATAAAAGCCAAAGTTATTTTTTGTAAAAAAAAGTGTTGGACCCCCCTATAGCCTTAACATTGCAATTTTAAAAATATTCTACTAACTATCAAGATATATAATTATTATTTTTACTACTATGTGTAGTTTATATCAGTAGTCGGCACGCTACTTCGAATCCGTGAACCCTAAATCATAAAATTAAAATTCTGTGCACCCCAATTTTTATTCTTTAGCGCCGCTAGTGTTAGATATATGTCAACACATATAATCGTTTTTTTACAAATAATTAGGTAACACCCAGTTAATTTTTACACGCTAACTTTAAATTTACCAGTTTACCCTATCCAATTCAATAAACTTTTAATATCGATGATCTAATTTTTACAAAAATATTTTATTTGCTTTACCCAGGTCTAAAATACTAACTAGAATTTTTACATAATGTAACAGAATAGAACTAGGAGAGTACGTAAATGGTCGTTTTATTGACAACAAAATGGTCAATTAGATATCAAGGTTGAATATGTCTTAAATGCAAAAATATTTTTAAAAAATTCATGTATCCCATAATAAGCTTAATGTACCCCTAAAGTCTTGTTCACCCTAAAAGAAATTTCATGTACACTAGTGTGCACCAGTGTACACCGTGCCGACCACTGGTTTATATTAACATAAGCTTTAAAAAATTATCTTTATCAAATATCAAAAAAATTTATTCAACAAATCGATATATTTAAAACTCAGTTTCGAATTAAACTATTCTATTTAAAAACAAAACTTACCAAAGCTAAACTTTCCTCATCAGCTGTATTATTAAACTTGTTTTGAATAAAACAAAAAACTGTTAACACAAAAGATTTATAACAGATCTTTTTTTTTTTTGTAGTATTTTAAAAATTCATTTTAGCTTTACTTTTATAAACCAAAAATGTATACTATTTAGATTCGTTAATACAAAAATGTCTTCCATCCTTTTTGTTTGCCTAGCCACATTTTGAATATAAATATTTACACGGTTCAAAAAAACTTCTCTTCATTAATTTAACTTGATAAGAATTAAATAAAATACAACAGTATGAGTACAAAATTTATTTATATTGTTACAACTTTGTAAACATTATTAAAAAACAACGAGATACAAACAAATGTAACATTATCATCGTACTAATTAGTAATGTGCAGTAACATATCTTAGAATTCTTTTTGTCTAATCAAACAAAGTATGAATATCATTCAATTCTTAACAAATAGAGCCATTAAGATCTGCACGGCTGAATGCTTAGATAATACAAGTATACATAATTTTTTTCTTTCATCAGGTTATCCCAAAACAGTCATCAGAAAGACAACTATAACCCTCACCTCTTACAATATCTTCTCTTAAATTAATTGGCTCAGGGTTTATAGTTGGTATGTGGTAACCAGCGTCCACACCATCTTTAGCATCAGTAACTAACCTTAAGCGGTCGTATACTGACACAGGTATGGATTTCTTGCTGCTAGTGCTCATACTCAAATATAGGTGATTAGTGTTACTAATCGTGTTAGTGAGTGTGTGTTACAATTAAACGTATTCTACAAAAAGTCTAACATAACCTAGCCTTTAATTTAGTGCTAGATATACAAGTTACGCTTAACTAGGTTAAATTCTAGTAAGTAAACAAATATGAATTAACACTCAATGTTTATTGTACAATGTATGTAAAAATCTACGATCTTAGAAAAGAAACTAAGCGACTCGCTAATTGAAAATTAAGAAGATTAGCAAGAATATGAACCAATGCCCAATAACAAAATAATGCTTAGTAAACGACTCAAAAGTACGTCTTAAACATAATCGAAAGTAGTGCTCGAAAAATAAACACATACGCATACCCTACGAGAAAACAAGTTAATGCTAACTAATATTAACGCTAAAGCAACCACGCTACGGCTACCACGACTCAACTACCACGCTTGATCTCTCTCGCGGTGATTTTTATACCGTTTTCGCGTTTTTTATACTCTCTTCAGAGCGGTATGTGCAGATATCATTACAACAACTAAGTCAACTCAGATCAAATATGATTCGCTTACCCTCATTCGGTCCACTATCCTTACCCAGTCTACCTCTGCCTTACTTTCATTGGTAAAAACTCAAACAGGTTGGCTAGGCAAGCTTCTAGACTAGCTATTAAATCGAGCCTTAATAGCGTTTCGTTAACCTACCGTCCACTTAACAGAGTAAAGAAAGAAGCCACACCTGCTCACGAATTAAGTTAAGTAGTATACGTTTTTAGTTATCATCGTGGCAATGACTACGTGAGTTGTACATCTTAACGTTTCTATGTCATACGAGAGCAGCATGTAACGAAAAAGCTAAAACATTATTCTTAATGGCGACGTAAATTTTAAAGCTGAACAATAATCTATCCACGAAAACCTTCTCAACAATCTTTATTGTGCTGAGAACTACAAGATGTTTACTGAATAGCTTATATAAATAGTGGGCATTTTAGTGCTCTTGTAACGTTAAGCTATTTTTCCCAAAAGGACAAAATAGTCATAAAACTTTGTGAGCGCCAAAATAAGTCTTCAGTTGGGTAGTTGTTGAGTTAGAGATTTGGAGTGATTGTATTTTGCAAAATTAAAATTATCTTTATCTGCAAGAAGGAATATTTAATAGAAAAGCAACTCTTAGTTTTTAAACGTTCTCTCCTTACATCGTATTATTTTATTCTTTACAACCTTATAGTTAATTTCTTTGATAATAAACTTAGTATGTTTAGAGTTGTATATAATTTAATAGTGATTTTTAGTACTATTTTAGTGATATTTAAAGTTTAAGTTTTCTGTATTTATTTAAGTTGGGCCATTTAGTAATTTCATAGTTGTGTATAATTTATTAGTAATTTATAGTACTATTTTAGAGATATTTAAGGTTTAATTTTCTGTAGTTGTTAATTAATATTAAGTTTTATTTAAAATAATTGGTGTAGTTAAGTTATTGTTATTAATGTTCAGACTGATATTCATATTAGTTTTCAATCTGATATTCATATTGTATTTATAATTATATTTGATATATGTTATTAGCTACGAGTGAGAGACACTTAACTACACGTAGTCAAGAAAAAGATACTAGCCAGAGCCTTGCAACCATTAGAAGTAACTCTGAGGCAGTACCTGTTCCGCCGGTGCTACCAGGCCTTCCGAGCGGACACACTTACTGTTTTCGATTTTTATAGTGTTTTATTTTTTTTTCCGTTTTAAGTAAATTTTTGATAATTTTAATTCTACTAATTCTATTTTAAAGATACAATTAATTTAAAACAGTATGCAACTACTTAATCCAAAAATTAAACCTTTACACAGACTATTTACAATTAATTCTTTATGACGTAAACAGTTTTACCTCAACTTTCAGAAAAGTTTTATGCTTAAACAAATTTATACTACACTACACTAATGTCAGTTTATAGCAACTTCATTCTGTTGAGTGCTAAAAGAAATTTATAAACAAACTTTTTAAACTTTCAAAATTAGTAATTTATATATAAACTTTTTAACAAAAATAGTTACCAAAACAAAACTTTTTAAAAATCTAGGATTTATAAGTGTACTTAGATGTATCAGTCTAACTACTAAGATATGACCTACTAAGACAAAACCACGCTTGACAGCTAATAAATTGTGTTCTGTTAAATAGAATTAGTAAAATTAATAAATTTATATTGCACATTTGTTTCAAGTTTTAAATAATATAAATAATGGGAACGGGTCAAAATTGCACGAAGGGTCAATTTTTTACGAAGACAAATTTGCACGATGGGACAAAATTTCACGAAGACAATTTTGCACGGAGGGTCACTTTTGCACGAGAGTAATAAAAAAAACAGAAAAAAAAAAAAAAAAATCATAAAAAAAAGTAAAAGATAAGTTAATAAAAAAACAAAAGTTACTGACCGAGGGTAAGGGTTAGGGGTAACAGTGATGGTAAAAATAATAAAATAACCAATAAAAAATATTATTAAAAAAACAAGAAAAGTTAAAAAAAAAGCTACTGACCGAGGGTAAGGGTTAACAGTTTTAGTAAAATAATAAAATTCAAATAAAATAATTAATAAAAAAAAGTTACCGACCGAGGGTAATAGTGATAGTGAAATAAAAAAACTATATTAATTAAAAAAAATTCAGCCCGTGCAAAACTTTCCCCTCGTGAAAAATTGTTTTCGTGCAAAAGTACCGTCGTGCAATTTAGTCCGCTCGTCCAAATTTGACACCTACCCATAAATAATAAGTACAAATTCGGTCACTAGCGATAAAATAACTCGACTAAAAATTTTCGGGTTCAAAGTGATAAGAATAAAAGTTATATGTTTTTATGTATTTTAATATAATATTAAACTAATAGAAACGAATGCTATTTAGTTTTTAAATATTAAACTAACATCTTTTTTTGAACTTTCCAATAAAGTCATTAAGTTTTTTTTTCGAACTAGACGTAGTAACTTCCTATAAATGAGTTAAACAAATTTTAAACTTTTATATAACTTATTTAAAAATTTAATTTACCAAAACATAAAATATTTTTCCTGTCAACTTAAATTAAAAAAAAACTATGTCTTTGAACTAAATTAGGTAAAGTTTACATCGTAACTGAAAGCAAAATTAAAAAACCAATAACCGATTACGTTATTTTATTATTGGTTAATTGAAAGTTATTTGAAAAATAATAAAAAAATATATATACTTTGTACTTTTTGCAAAAAAACAAAAAACATATTACATATTTTTTACACTTAAGATATAAAGCTTTTATGTGGTCGTCAGACTGTGTTTATTATTTGAAATTTTCTATTTATACAAAATAAATACATGACAAAATGATTCATTTTTCTTTATTTATTTTATTAACTAATAACTGACATGATTTAGGTGTAAACTAAAATTCAAGTGTTTCTTAATTATCCCAAAATTAATCAACTTAAAATATACAGGATCCCAACTTAAATTTCAAAAAAAAAAAATAATAGGGAAAAACTATGAGTTTTAAACGTTACGAACATGTTTTTACGGTACATAAAATATATATTATGTCATTAACTGTTTAAAAGCTTAGTCTTAATTAAATTTACGAAAGTTCGAGGATTTTCGAGCTCTAATTTCAAATAAATTAGCAAACTTTAGATAAATTGTACTTAATATAAACTATGAAAATTTTTATCCGCTAGTTGGCGCTATGAGTCATAGTATTGTACGGAGATTGCAAAGATTTAGATTAAAAAAATAACTAAACCTTTTTTTACGCGGTGCTTTTTTTATGGTTGACGATTCAATTTTAAAAGTCGATTTATAGGGATTTTTCAGAATATTGCAAATTTATAGGGAACTATAGGGAAGTGGGAACCCTGAATACATTGTGCACATTCTTTTTATAAAGACATTTGAAATTTAGTGAAGAAAAACTTGAACTTACCTTTCTTTTATCCACATCCATTGAAGCTAAAATGTGTTTATTCTTTAGTTATGTTAAAGATATAAATAACAATACACACATATTTTGTCTAAATCAGTCTGTTTTTACCAACAACAGTTAGCTGATTTTCTTTACTATTTTTTTAATTTCAACTTTCAATTTATTTCTTTTAAATTCTCATTTGTTTCAAATTTGAACCTTTTTTACTTGATCATTTTAAATTTTTACGTTTCTAACTAAACTATTTTTAACTTGGCATGTTTCTGGCTATTTAAATTCTAACTTTATTGTTTCATGCATTTGTCTCTAAGTGAAAATTTAACTGTTTAACAACTAAAAAAACTAAATTAGGACTTATATAAAACAAAATTTGAATTTAACATAACCCATATCAAAAAAAACACAATTCAATTTATATAATTATTTGAATTATATAATCAAAAATCTTGGCTTAGTCAACAAGCTAAAAACTAATAAATATACAAAGTAAGAAAAAAAAAACACATTAGGTTAAAAAATACAGAACTAGATCAAGTTAAAAACTTACCAAATTACAAAAAATCAAGTTGGAAACGAGCAAGAAAAAAAAAGAATTTAAAATGATTATATTAGAAATGTAAGAGATTGAAATGGCTGCAAGATAGATAGATATGAACAGCTCCAGTATTTTTGTTACTAAATTTTTTTTTTAATAGTTTTTTTGTTAAACTTGATACGAGCATTTGAAAGTTATGCTAATAACTTTTTATTAAAACTTAGCCGGCATAAAAATAGCTTATATATGAAATGATAAAGAACAAATAAATTTGTATGAACTAAAAGTATTTTATTCAATACATTTATAAAGTTTTAAACGTTGAAACAAAAGTTTTTATAAAAAATGTAGAATAGATGCTAAATTAAGTTTCATACATTTTTTATTACTGGCTATAAACTTTCATAGCAATCCTTAATCAAATAACATTTATGTCTGATTTATATACAAATTTTAACTTTAAATAAAATGTGTAAGCTTTTGTATTTATTTCAACCTCTAAAAACCATATTATTTCATACAGATAAATGAATTTTACAATTAATTGTCATAACATATTTAATTTTTGAAACTTAGGTAAAATCTTAAATCAAATGTTAAAAACCATATATTTTAAAATTAAAAACTTCATGTTTTTTTATCAAGCATATCTAATTATAACGGATATAGAAAAGATATTAATTATAACTTTTCCTGCTAAAAGATACTAAGTACCACGTAACATCCCTAAATTAACTGTTACTAAGATTTAAACAAAGAATTTTATGTTTTATATAAATTGTTTATAGCTTACAAAAATATTATCTGATATTTTTTACTACTGTTAGCATCCAACAAACTATAGGAATCAATTTATAAAACGTAATAAACTTAAAAAATTCAAATTTTGCACCTTAACTTATTATCAAAGGTAACATTAGAGTAATCTATTATATGATTTGAAGCAAATTTATTTGTTTACAATATCTCCCCGATAACAAATAAAGGCTTTACGAAGTAGTAGTTGAAATTATACTTCAAAAACAGATATAGAAAAAAAAATTTACTTTTACCTCGAGGAAATATAGAATACTTAGAAATAAATTCAAGAAGAAGATTTAATAATGTTATTACACATGTTTATCTTTGTCAGATAGATTTAAATTCAAAGTAATATCTAGTACAATCTTCATCTAAAGCTAATAAGCATTAAGGCCATAGGGGGGGTCCACTTTGTTTTTTACAACTTGATCTTATTTTGCAGAATTTAATCTGAGCTATCAGACACTTTTAACCGCTTAAAAAAACTCAAAGTAACTTTTGAGATATAAGCGATCAAAGAAAGGGCGTTCAATAGGTTCCTTATGGAAGGCGAAAACTAAAAATGCAAAAAAAGACTATTTCACTAAAAATCTATCTCCTCCTTTATTTTTTGAGTAATCTTTCTCAAATTTTTACAGAATGTGTATCATTAAACTTTAAAGAGATCTATTGTAGGATTTTTTTTAATTTTGAGTAAAAAAAAATTATTGTCAAAAAACTACCCTTTTTTTTAGGTTTTGTGGATAAAATTTTTATTTTTCAAAATTTCAAAAATTCCAACATTCAGATTCTTCAAAATATTAAAAGGAACATTTCCTGAAAATTTGAAGTCTCTAGGTCAAAAAATGAAGGAGGAGATAGGTTTTTAGTGAATTTTTAAATTTCCGAGAAAATTGACCCTAAAAAATTTGCGGTCCATACGTTTGTATCGGAAACTTTTTACAAAAAATAAAATATCTCAAAAGTTAAATTATATTTTTGAATTCTATAAAAACAGGCTTGTAGTTTGTATTTAAAGCTTTTATATAAAAGCCAAAGTTATTTTTTGTAAAAAAAAAAGTCGGACCCCCCCCTATGGCCTTAATTGTAGCCAAATTAATTATTTACCTTTAAACAAACTCTTTATTTCTATTATTTTTTCATTATTGGTTACATAAAAACATCGTATAACCGTTGAAGGGCATAGGAGGGTTAACACCTTTTTTTTTGAAATTTGATCTTATTTTATATAGTTTTTACTAAACTACAAGATGCTTTTTACAAATTTTAAAAATGCAAAATAATTTTTGAGATATAGCCGGTCAAAAAACCCCCTATGCCCTTAATCATTTTACTTGAACATTTTTAAAAAGTACAATTTTCAAATAATGCTTTACATACTTTTGGTTAATCTATTAGCATTAAAAGCAGATGAGCATTAAGCTACTAATTTATCATGAAATTAGGAAATCAAGTTCTAAATATTTAGTAAAAGAACAATAATAATAACAAATAAAACAGTATTATTTCTTTATTACACCAACACATGCTTCTGTGTGTTAATGGGTTAACACGCTTCAAAGGAGCTATGAAAATCAATAAACTACTCTACTAGACTAGACTACCTATTTGTTAAAGAAAATTCAATAATTTAGATTACAGTCTTTTTACTTAAATAAAGTTTTAATAATAATTGATCAAATAACATTGTAGTCGAGGGTTTCATGTAGCGAGTAAAAACGCAGTGATAACCTTTTACGTACAAAAACTTAAACTAGATTTTGATTTTTACAAAAATTAGTTAACTACAGGTTGTCAAAAAATAAGCAAAACTTGTTCTGCGATACAACTGATTATTTATATTCTTTTTTTCGGTTGTTTCGTGTTTGAAACTATCTACACTATCATGAGCTTTATTTACAAATTATCGGTTGTATTAGTAATTGCTAACAAAAATTTGCTCAATAAAAATACTACTTTTCTAAACTTTTAAATAAGAATAAATTTAATAAAGACTTTATGTGGCAAGTAATATATTAAATAGAATATTAATTTTGTGTAATATATTGGCTTGAAATATTAGTAGCATATTTAAGTATGATCATTGGTTAAGTTTTTGTTTTATATGAATTAAGTACAAGTAATATAAAAAACAAAAAAAAACTTAAAATTTCTAATACAAAATTGTATTACATGCATATTTTGTTTACATGCATATTTGTAATAAATATTAACTCTTAATTCTTCTTAAAAGTTATATGTTTACTGTCCAGTTTTTAAATTACTGGTTTATTCGTTAAATAGTTAAATATAAGATAAAAAGTTAATACAAAGTGTAACAAACTTTCTGATACATTTGAGCTAACATTCGACCCTTTAAACAAATGATGGTTTAAATCATTATGACTAGATTGTTCTTCTAAGATGTAACTAGACCTTTTTGTCAATACTTGACGTTGTTTTAACAAAGAATCAGTTTGTGTTTGAAAATCTTGCTTTGGGGACTTTCCTTTTACCAGTTCTTTAAAACTTTTGTTTACAACCTGTAAAATGTTATAACTTTTGTTGTAATTACCAAACTATATTATATTAATAAGCAACAATTTCTACCAATAAGCAACAAGGTATAACTAAATGATAATGGCTTGATTAATTTTTTTTAAGAAATAAAAATAAATTATCATTAGGAAATAACTAACAAAGTTGCCACTTTCAAACTGTTTTATGTATAAATTCGTTACCATAAGTAATGAAAGCTTTTTCAAATTAGCTTGAACTAATAGCTGTAACTAAAATATGGCTAGATTGGTAATCTAAATTATAAAATTTACTGGTATTTGTGTTTAAGTAATAAAAATGAATACTAATGTTTATTGAACAATAAAAAAAGCGATGAAAAAGTTTGGTGTAAGAACCTGGCGTACAAAGGAATCTTTCGGATATCGAGTCGTACACCACATGCTTATAAAATTTCTACGAGCTATTATACATAATTTTTATATCATCTAAATATTTAAATTTTTAGTAATAAAAATGAATCAATCAATTAAACGAAATGAAAGAGAAAAAAACTTAACGAAAATTAACTAAACTTTGTGTTTAAAAATGTACTTAAAAACTCTTCTAATAACACAAGAACTAAAAGTTATTTAATAACTTTAAATTAATATATAAAAGGTGATTAACAATACTAATAGCAAACATGTGAATACTTGAATGATAAATTACAACTTCTTTAAAGAAGGTAAAAATGTAGTACACTGAAATATATTTACGTAAAATTTTATCAGTATTTTGTACTAAAAGAGTAATTTTTCTTTTTTATTTAATAATTTTACTTGAACAATAAAAATAGTTTTACATTTAAATATATAAATAACTATTGGATAATTTTTAAAGAATTTTACCGCAACTGAACTTAACTTTTATAAATAAATATGAAGATAATTACTGTAACATTAATGCACATAATTAGAAAAAATAATAATGAAAAATAATAATAACAACAACAAATTTCCTTCTTTTTCAAAATATTCTTTTCTAAATTTTGAATACTTGTCTAAGTCTAAAATTGTAATAATAGAAAGCAAACAATATTTGTAAACATAACAAAGATATTTTTTTTTCCTTAGAAAAAGAGATTTTTTAACAAAAGTTTGCTTGAAAAAGTTATCTCAGCTCACTAAATAAATACTTAAATTTCTGTTAAAGTAATAAATCTATAACAATTTCTTTCACGTTGGCATGCTAAAAAGAAAAATAGTTTGTAATGATTCTGAATTTAATTCAAAACAATTATCTTAAGAAATAATCTAAACAATAATCAGATAAAAATGCTGCAATCTAGACTAAACCACTTTTATTGCAACCAAACAAACCAACTTTTGAACAAAAAAATAAATAAATGTTGGGTATTAAATGACAAATATTATTAACTCTTTAAACAAAAGTAAATAGACGAGTAGCAATAACCACTAATGACCTTGATAACCACTATTTAATAGATAATTTTTAAGTTCACCTGGAACTTCCCAAAATGAATTATATTTTTTAAACATAATGGTAGCTTCAGCCATAACTTACTACCTTGGTAGGATACCGATTTATGACCTATTTTGCTTTTGAATCTAGGTAGGAAAAAATGCTTCTTAAGACCTCGTATGATAATTATGGACATTTTTTACACTTTTAAAGTAATTTTTAAAGTTAGTTGGTAAAAAATTATTGTTAAACTTTATCATAAACAGACCTAATTTATATAGATACAGAATTTCAACGTCTTATATATTTTTCTAGGTTTTTAATTCTCTTACACTATCATCATATTTCTAATATTGTATGCATCTAAGTGCTCTCTTTATAAGAACATTGATATCATTTATACATTTTTTTATTTGCTCTTCCCCACCACAACAAGCCATATCTAACATTGCTCATAAGCAAAGAATTAAACATCAAATATAATGCTTTTTCATTTAAAAAGTGTCTTGTTTTATGCAAACCACCTAATTTTTTTTGACCATTTTAAATTTCTGTCTATAATTATTACCAAAAACTTATAGCTATTTGTGTTTGTTATAAATGTTTTAACTATATTTACATAAGATCTATGTTTTTCCAAAAACTATTTTTTGATTGATGTAGAATCATGCTTCTGGTTTTATTAAAGTTTAGTTTAAGTTTGTATCCCATAAGCTCATATTATACCTTTTTTAGTTCTGTATTAAAACTTTAATTATCATTTATAATTTCATCTAGATTAGGTTTTGTCAGCATTTATAGTCAGCTTGACCAAAAAATAAACACTGCAGCCAGGACTTGTTAAAAAAGTTATAGCAATCGCGTAATAGAATAAAATGTATTATAAACATATAAAAAACCTCTTCAAAATAAAATTTTAAAGAAATAGACATTTAACAAATACTTGTAAACATTGCTGTTTTTTTAACTGATAGACTTAGAAGAAAAGTTTTACTGTGGCGAAACAGTATTTAAAGCTATTCTTAATTACAAAAAGACACTTAAGATTTTTTAAAGCGAGAGTTATTTTGAAATAAATATTGTACTTTTCTCCAACGAAAATATAACACTCCATAAATCCGTCATTATTAAATGCTAATTTACAAACACAACAGTATACTCACAAAGAAATTGTTTACTAATATAAAATATAAACATTAACGTACAAACTAACATCAGAAAAACCAAAACCCATTTTCGATTTTGAATTTAATTGTTTTTTTGAGTTTTGTTGCATATTATTCACGTTACTTTCTGCTTGGATAAAAGTAAGCTTTTTATATTTACTTTTTTTTTTGTTACTATTTGTTTCTTGGTGCTTTCCAATCATTACAAAATCTGCAAATACATAAAAATAGGTTAACACTAATAATACAAATGTTAATAACTATTGATCTGTTCGTCAAGTTTACTAAAAAGAACAAAATAGTTAAAAAAACAAAGGTTTAACTTCATTAGTTGCAAAAAACTCATTTAAGCTTTACTAACTTATACAATTTGAAATATAAATTGTAATTTTTCTAGCTATAGAGTTTATATGCTTAAGTTACGTTTAAATTTTCTGATACGATAATTAAAACAAAAATAAATACATTGTTTTATAGATACTGTTGAAAAATATTTTTATCACCTGCTTTAGATAGATAAAAAAAAACTTTTTTACATCTTACTTTCTATCAAGATTTGGCACTATATTAACTAAAAAGAGTACCTATATACATATTATACACATAACTATTTGAAAAAAGAATATAGACAGGTAATAAATCAAGGTCAAACAGAAACAAAAGTATCAACTTTTGAATAACTTATTAACAAAAGTATCAACTAACTTAGAAAATTCATTATTTTCAAACAACTGATAAACCAACATTTAAATCTACACTGTTGAAACTAGTTTTATCAAAAAAAGGAAGATATTATCCACTTTTGAACAGAAATCATTGATACATAAACAATTTTCCTTGCAAAATTAATGATTGCCCAAAGAGGGGCAATATCTCCTCATGGTTTGAGAGCTAGTGTTCTAATGAAACGAAAGAAAAATTAAAACCATATATACTTATTAAAATAAAAAATTATGAAACTTTGATCTACCGGATCCACTTATTAAGATCCGGCCGGATCTATTTTTAAATTTAAGATCCGGCCGGTTTCAGATCCTAAATGTTAAAATTTTTATGTAGTTTCAATTAAGAACAAACTTATAAAATTCAAATACTATAATACCATGAGTTACTAAAAACTTTTAATACAACTATTTTGTTAAAAAAAAACACAATGTTATTTTCTAAATGTTTTATTTGAACACCAGGAAAAAGAACATTGTAAAAAAACAAAAAATCTACCTATACAAAACCTCAGTTTAAATGTTAAATTTTAAGCTACTTATACGACTAATTTTGAATGTTGTACTTGTACGACGTAAAAGAAAATTAAATTAAATGTTACAATGCTTTAAAAAAATAACGAGCTTTTTTTTATGACAAGCTTTACATTATACTTGTACTTACAATAATTTCTTAAGCAACTGTTTACATATACAAAAGTAAGTAATTTAGTAAATAAAATTCACTCATATCAAGGCCATTAACCTACAAAGAAACCTATTCTTGTTTTTTCAAGTTGTGATGAGGAAATAAATGAGTGAAAATTTCGCCGGTTATTGGAAGCAATCGATTTTGTTTTTGTTAGTATAAGTTACCAGCTTCTAAAAATAACCTTTCAGACTAAACAGAAGATGGTGGTGGTGCCGAAAGATACCTTCTTGCAAACCTGGCAAGATGTGTGTATTTTTTCTTGTTTGAGTTCCTTGTAAGACAAGACTTCAGCTTCTTTAACTTTTTCAGCAGATAAATTTTCTTCTGCATAAAAACCTTAACTTCTGTCTCAATTTCCTGATCAACTGAATCTTGTTGCTCACTTTAGTGGGTGTTTTCACTTCTTTCCGATTTAAATGTAGAATAGAACGACAAATTTTTTGATATCTGTCCGGAGAACTCAATCCTTTGTGTTCGTTTAGTAATAAATTAACGACTACACAGAAAGCAGATATTGCTACAAAAATTGTTATTCTTCAACGTGAGTTTTCAGATTCCTCCATACCTTCAATTCTTGAGAAACCAGTATTTCCGGAAAAGCCAAAGATAATTAAAGAAGTAGAATCATTAGTAAAGTTTTTGAAACCTTTATCATGTTTTTTTTTCAAGCTATTCTGTGCTAGGGTGATTTTCTTCGAAAACCTGCACAAGAATAGTCTGAGGATGTTGAATACAAAACAGCAAAGGATTTAGTTATAAACATGCATGTTGTGAACGACTGTGCAGAGAGAGCACTCAAGTTATCTTAAGACTTTCATGATTCCTCATAAAAAAAACATATCAATCTAATTTACAATTAGTAGGTAGAAAAGAAAGAAGCGACTTACGAAGTAAAAGCAAATAATTAAGCCGTTTTATTTATTGAAATATTTATTTATAGTTTTACTCGTTTATAATGAAAAATAAATTCATTTACTGTAATTGTTTAGAAACTTTATACAAAATAAAATGCTAAAGTGACTTAAAAAGCTTTTTTTTGTACAAGTTGAAAATCATATTTTAAACAAACCGAATTTTGAAGCCTTAATTTGATTTTTTAGATTTCTCTCTTATGACGTCATAGTTGTCTAAAAAATTAATAAAAGTATGTTCAGAAGAAATACTTGACTTTCAAGCTTTTCAAAATGCCTACTTAACATAGACCTACTTATGAAAAAAAAGTTATAGTTTTTTTTGTGATATGTTATGTTAAAATTTACAACTGAGGGGTCATTTTTTGTGTTTTCTTAAAATTGATTTAGCTGAGGTAAAAGTTTCTTCAAATCATCTAAAATTTTGCACAGGTTTTTTTTTGATATTTCCTAAATACAAATTTTTTTAAGGAGAATATTCAAATGTGGCCGAAAAAATAAGCACCCTACGCCCCTAGTATAAATATGTTAATTTTCTATATTTATTTTATAAGGTAAATAGATAAATACTAGATAAATTTCACTCTTTATTTTGTTTTATTATAGATAACTTATACGGTATTTCTTAAACTTTCTCTACATTAATTTCAACCAAAGTCATATGTTTAATATACCACTCTAATTTTTGAAATAAGTCTTTTTAATTTAAAGCTATTTTATACTGGTTGCATAGTAATAGAACTCTATGGTTGACCATTTCAATTTCGTTTGTAAACAACATATTTTGCCTTTAATATGATTTTTTTAAATTCCCAAACAAATATGTTTAAATAATTTTTAGTTTTGTACACCAACCTAATCTAATTAACCATAATACAGTTTTTAAAATTTACACAATATGTTTTCCTACAATTTTTTTCATTAATCTACTAGCTTCATTTTTTTACAGTTTTTGCATAGTTTGTCGTTTTAATAACCTTTTTATTACAGAACGCAGTTTGATAATCCGTTCAGGGTTAAATTTAGTAACTGTCTGGGTTTTGTTTATTGTTTTAAATACTTTTCAATCAAAACTGATTTGTTTTATAAACTTGTTTAAACTTTTTACAGAATGGTTATATTTGAAAAGTTAATAAACATTCTTGCATTCTTTAAAAAAATACTTCATGTTTTATACACATTTTAATTTTGAATACAAATGCCCTTACCCTCCATCAATTACTATTTGCCCTTTTTATGAAAAATAACATTGGCTGAAATGAAAGCCTCAAGTATAAACTATAAATTAGTTTTTATAAATTATAAATATCTCTATTTATTTTATTTTTAAATTAGTTATTTTTATAAAAAATTTCTAATACAAACCTATGTATTGCAATCTTTTTATTGTCAGTTTACTTAAAAATTTAAAATTTTACTAAATATCCATCTTTTATATTTTTTGAGCTAAAATTTATTTACAGAGGTGCTACTCTATGAGGTATAAAAGCAAGTCTGAGTGGCAAAAAACTAGCCAGTTATATTATATCATATTACATAGAGTTTGCATGAGTTTATGTAAAAAATAATAACATAAGCCAAAAATCAATAAAAAATAATGTAAATCTAAAATTTTAGAAATGATAACATATTTAGAGTTGATATACTGTAACCTGTGTGAACAAAATGTTAACAATGTATGAAAAATAAAACGTTCTACAAATAGTAACATTCAATTTTTTACTATTAAAATTGTTCAAAATTTGTAGAAGATAACTATGAAGTCAGGATGTAATGTTTTAAACAATTTTTGACGGTTGATAAATATTTTTTAGATAAAACATAAGTAATTAATAAAGTTCAACACAATTTAAAACCAATTTCACACTAAACTTAAAGATATTAATTATTATTAACGTAAAATATTTTTAATAAACGACAAAAGCTCTTACTTTGAATAGCTCAAAAGTCATTTAAAAAAAAAGGTTTTCAAAAATATGAAGACATCAGTATTTAAGTAACAGTTTTGTTTGACCCAGTTACACAAAATCACATGTTAGATAATTTTTTTTATAAAATTTTTTAACAAAGAGATAACAAAAACTTAACTTTACTAAAAACCGTTCTACTTTAGATTAAAAAAATTAATTTAACATTTTTTTATTGTAACATTCTATAAAATTACATAAAAATTTATCACTACCTTGTGTCTGCTTTTTACTTCGCAAATCTGGTGTGCTTGGCGTGTTTACATCTACAAAACTGATATTTTCATCTGCATGTGCTTCTCTGTGGTAAGGTAATGATAAAACCCATACAAAATTACTTTTTGTTTATATAATTTTTAAAAAGTTGTACAAGATACCTGAACTATAAAATAGTTTGTTACAAAATTAAGTTATAACGTATATAAAATTCTCAATGATTTGTAAAATAAGAATAAGCTTAAGTGTGTCATTACAATGCTTATGTTTTTTACAATATGCTACTTGTACTATAATACTTTGATTTATGTGAGTAAACACTATAAGTTGATATCTTTTAAACTACGCTATAAATGTTTAGATAAATACTTGTTATCAACTTCATTTGAAAAATACCTTGGTTACAGTGGCGACGCGTGATGACGTCATAGGGGTAGAGCTGCACAAACTACCTCAAATACAGTTCTTTCTCATAACTTAATACACCATTATAATTGTCTATAAAATGTTAACAAAAAAACATAAAATAATACTATATTGAAGGTAGTT
Source organism: Thalia democratica (assembly GCF_965202585.1). Lineage (NCBI taxonomy): Eukaryota > Metazoa > Chordata > Thaliacea > Salpida > Salpidae > Thalia > Thalia democratica. The sequence goes on along the minus strand of NC_139167.1, from coordinate 42,740,294 downwards.
TAAATTGGTACACACCGGTTGTTTAAATTGATATCATCACGCATCGTCCCTGCTTAGTGCTACTTTGTTTTTGTATTTTTAACTTTAAAATAAACTTTATTTGCAGAAAATTTTATGTTAATTTTTTTATGTAAGGCAATGATAGACAAAATATGACCTCCATGTCGCATCCAATACATAGGGCAAAAGTGTTTAACATGCAACATTTAACTACATAAAATAAGTTTTATTTTATAAATTAGCAAACTTGATTTTAAATAAATTTCAAGTAATTGTGCTATTTTAATCATCTTTCTATAAAAACATTGCTTGCAACTTTTTTATAATATAAAAAATTATTGCTGCCCGCGAAATACTTTTATTTTATGAATAGATTCTAGTAAAGTTTCTAACTTCAACACATTTTCTGATTACAAACACAAAATCATAATTTTACTTTATTTGTAAACTAAGACACGATTGTGATTATATACACAATGTGAAGGCATATGAAAACTAAGTATTACTTTAGATTATTCATTTACTACTTCTATTAATAACAAAAACATCGGCGAAAGTCTACAGAGCCGAAGCCTGGAATTTTGTATACCGTGATCCAAGCGCAACATAACGTTTGATCATACCAATTCGATCACCAGACTACAAGCCTTTGGTAGACTGAGATTGGTATCGTCCTTATTAGATGATGATGAGTCCTAATACGGACGAAACCGGTCTCAGTCTACCAAAGGATTGTGGTCTGATGATCGAATTGATATGATCAAACCTTAATCAGACTAATAAAGACTCATTTTAAAACTGATAAAAAAATAAAAATTTTTCTATAAAGCTGTTAAGATTATTAAGAAAATTAAAACTTTTCTTTAGATAGCTTTTTGTACATTTAAGTACATTTTCAAAAAAATTCGAAACCGTACCCCCTACTATTTAGATATACTTATTTATGCTAAATTAAGTTTTAATAAAACTAATTAATAAAAAAATCATTTCTAAAACACTTATTTATTTAAAAATTTTGTACAAAAAACGTTTAACAAAATATTCTTAAACGTATATAACCAGTAAAATTCTTTTTAACTTTGGCAAAAATATTTTATTTGAAATAAACTTACAACTACATACTATTGATTTTTGCTAGTAAATTTAATTATTTATTTATGTTAGTTTATACAATAGTATATGATAGTTGACTAACTACTCTAAAAAATTTCCACTAGCATAGCTCATACGTTTGGTGGTAAAAAGTTAATTTTAACATTGACTATGTACAAATACGGTAATAAGCTAATCACAGATGAGGTAAGAACTATTAAAACTACTACAAAGAAAAACTTAACAAAAATATTATTCGACTTTTAAATAAAAAAAATATATATATTACGTAATTAAGATAGTCCTAGATATTCGAACAAGCAAAGCTCCTTGAAAAACCAAAACAACTGTTGTTTTGTACGCAAACACCTTATTAGACAGGCGACGTTTTGCTCCCTATAACATATAAACGGGGACAGGTCAAATACGCACGAAAACATTTTTGCACGAAGGGTCAAATATATACGAAGGGTCACATTTGCACAAAGATTCTTAATAGGTAAAAATTTATATAAATGTAAATACTAAGAACTATGTTTTAAAACTACAAGTGATTGTAATAAACATTTTTCAAAATGTTAAAAATTAACAAATCATATAATTTCCAATGTGTGCAAACTTTTAACCGAAGTTGTCTCGTATAAAATTTAACATAAAAATTACGTCACTGTGCAACAACTTTTAACATTTTTTTTAAAACTAATGTATTTTTATTTAGGCTTTTTACAAAAACTCAAACTATGTCATTGATTATTAAAAAAATTACAACCGAAAATCTTAACAATCATTGACCATTAATGAAGTACGGCGATAAAATAAATACAAAACAAAGTGTAAAATAAAAAAATTATAAAGTAAAATTAAACAAAACAACAGGGATCATTGTTTAAACCTGATTAAAGTCATGTTTTATCTAAATACTAGCTTTCAAGTGATTTTTAAGATGACACCTCAATAGGATAGTAAGAATACAAAATACTTAAGATTTTATATGGAATTATACTTAACGTTTACTGTATGAAACTGTATGGTAATGGTATATGACAAAACAGGTATTGCTAGAGTTTTGTTTAAAATAGAATCGTCTATTATGTGGGCAGATAATTGACAAATCCTGTATTTATATTCAGAAGTAGCTCTTTATCTTCTGCTGCAATTGTACTTTCCAAGTTGCATGTTTGACATATTCTACTCACACCGGTTGAGATATTTTGATTTTACAGATTATACTCCATTCTAATTTTCAATATAACATTTGTAGAATAAAATTTAATTGTTAATACTTAGGCTAACAATATTTGATAGACGAGTAAGTTTTATTATAATAAAATCTTTTTTTTTTCTTAACCCAATATCTAATTTATAATTTTGTAATCTAGTTATTACTTAAGATATTTCAATTTACATAGTTTATTTCTGGTTTAAATTTATAAATATAAATTAATTGTAAAAATATTTCTACATAAATGCATAATGTTTTATGTTTACCATGCTCTTTTCTAATGCACGTAAATATTAACAGACTATGTAGTTCTGTTCATATCTTATGGACAGCGAAACAAAATCAGTTTAGTATAGTATTTTAGTATAAAAATATTTGTTAAAAAAAAACATTTTTAAAAACGATGTTTCACGAAAAAAACTTTTAACCTTAAATAAAACTAATATAAACACCAAAACTTTATATAAAACGGAGATCAAGAACTGTCGCCATTTAGAGTTACAAGTTTTAGTCAGTGTTGCAAATGTTTTTGACAAATTTTCTCCAGGTTTTAAAAATTTCATCAAGGTTTTTAAAAGTACACATTTTTAGGTCTATTTTTTGTTTAAAGTTAAGTTCAAGGTGAGAAACTGTGTTAAATAGTATAAAACATTGATAAGATACTCTAAAGCTATTTTAAATGTGTTTTTAAATTAAAAAAAAAATGTTTTATGACAAACATTTTTTATCTATATGATAGATTTTTTGAGTCAAATCGAAATTTTACTACTTAGCATGTTAAAATTGTTCGAAAATCCAGGATTTCCCTAATTTTTTTTTCAAAATTTCTAAATTCCAGATTTATCCAGGTTTAAAGGTTTTTTGGTTACCCTGTTTAGTATTCAAATGCACGAGTCATAAATATTATAATTGAAAATTATTTATTGTTTTAAGAATTAATTCATATTTTTTTTTTTTACTACACTTACACAAGTAAAAATAAAATTATAAAACAACCTATTTGTTGGTAAAACATCACCAAGAAAAGTTATAGTTGACTCCCTACTATTTTGATGAGATTTTTCATTACTCTGTAAATATAAATTAAAGTATAAACTATCATAATTGTTAAAGTAGTTTTACTTGAAACAATCAACGTCGTTAGTATGTCCTTGAATTGAACGTAAGACTCTACTTATCGAGTTAAAAGTTATCAGGTTTGAAAGAACTAAGTTTAAAATAATCAAGTTAGAAAAGTAAAAGTTTAAAATGATCCAATTTAAAATGATCGCGAGTTAAAAATGATTTCGTTCAAACTTTTATATAGATTTATGCAAATTGTATATTTTATTCGCGACCGGTTTCGGTGGCAAAAGATTGCGACCTTTTCAAGCAAAAAATAAAATATTAAACTTTAAATCTTTTTTAGTTAAGGTTACGAAAATATCAATGATTATCAGTTATACATTTAAATTTTACTTGAGTGATAGTTCACCGTTAGTCAATCTAGTTTGCTGTTTTTATTCAAGTAAATTAAACAAATGTCTGGTTGAAGTTATAATTTTATTATTTTATCTTAATATTACTATTTTTGAAATAAAATTCCGTTGGTGCAGCTTGAACTGTTAATTAATTCTAAAAGTTTTAGACTTTTGTATACTAATTAATTTTTCGAGTTAAAGCTGCCAAAACTTTGTTGATAATTAAGCATCTATGTCATATAGTCAAATATATAACATAAATCTGACTAAAATTAATGCAAATTCTAATTAAAACTAGTTCTAAAAATTGTGCACACTAGTCTTAGTTAGCTAACCACGTCTGAGTGGCAACCTTGTTGTCATTTATTTTGGCTAAGTAGACACTCGTCTCGAAATGATGTTATAAAAATACGAAACTAATAACTAATTACAAGACTATGTTGAGCATAGACATGTATTTCTAATTATTTATTTAACTAACTGTCGGTTTAAACCACTAACAACCTGGCTATATTCGATAGTTTCTTCTGACTTTGGTGTACTCAGTAGATCCTTAACTCTTTTCGTTTTTGGATAAAGCAACAGTTTTTTTCCTGGTTTCATTATTTCAGAAACATTAGCTTTTGGTCGAACACTCTTCCTATTCTTACGAACCTGGGAAACCCCTTGCATTTTGTAATACACACTATGAAGTTCTGAAGGCGTTTTTCTGAAATAAAGCAGTAAAAAACATTTAGGGGACAAAACAACAGATTAGATTGAATTATTTTAATAAGTTTATTATTACTTGTTTTTTCACTTAAAACTCTAAGTTGTTAAGGAAACGTAACACTAAAAGGTTACATAAAACTGAACTTGTTTTTAAGACTTTATTATTTTTTGTTTATTAAACTTTCATAAAAGAAATATATAAAAGACTTTGTACAGTAGGCTTTGTTCTTTTTACTACGGATCTACGCAAACAGATTCCATTCTCTTCTTTTTTCTATCTAGTATTTTCTAAAGCTGTACGCTCTAAAAGCCTGTTTTTGTGCTGGGTAGGTAGGTCTTTGACTATGAGTCTTATTCACCGATAGTCAGCTCTAATATTTGTTATCTGTAATCTATTGTGTATTTTAGGACTTTTTAACCTTTTTTCCTGAGGTTATCTAGGCTAAATTAAAAAAAAAACTGTTGAAAAGAATTAGATATTCGTGAAAAATGCACTGACAAACTTTGCAGCACACCCGCTTGTAATCAGTTCATTGATTTTTAAAAGTTACAGCTTATTTTTTATGTGAGCAAATTGAAAAGGCACTTATAAGTAAACTTTGGTCTTCACAACTCAAAGTGATGTTGGGTTTACCATAGTAACCATAACTACCACACATCTAACCAAGCCATTATTGTAGAAGTTAACAATTTCATTACCTTGAATTTCAAGCTTTTTGGACAATATAAAGTGACTTCATTGTAAAAAATTTAGAGTAGCACGGCGGAGTTGATCTTAAGGTAAATAAAGATATCGAATCTTTTGGCTTAAGTCTTGTCTTGCAGACTGCCTCTAATGCTACGCATCTTGCTTGGTCTTAAGGCCAAAAAAGAGCATAAAAGCGTTATCTTTTACATAAGTCACAATATTTTGACGGATAATATATCTCATGCTGTTTATTACTAATTCTACATTTTTACAGGAGAAGATCAAAAACGGTCCAGTTATCAGTTAAAGTTATATTCTCACTTTATATTTCCTCGGATATATTAATGATTTAAGGTTGTCATCCACATCAACGTATATAAGTAATATTTATAATTTTATAAAACAAAAATAGAGATAAAACGGAAAATACAGATATTAATATAGCTAGATTTGATCTAGTGTTATTATTAATTTTTGCTACAATAGAACTATGAATAATACCAACATAAATATTAAAGTCCATCATTAAAACAAATGTTTTGTGTATGAAAATGGTTAAAATTATTAACAAATCAAAAAAACAAAATAACTTTTTAATTTGGGGTAGCTCAAAAGCATTATGAACAGACGGTTCTAATTCTTTTTCTACGTTGTTATCAGTATTTCCATAAACTTTCTTTTCGGTTTTTTGTCGTTGATTTCTTAAATTTTAATTGTGTTACAAAAGATAAAAATTCAATACAGGGTTGCCACTCGTTTTTTCAAAATTTTTTCAAGGTTTTCCAAATTTCTTTTAGGTTTTTAAAAGTACACATTTTTGGGTCTATTTTTAGTTTAAAATTAAGTTTAAGGTAAGAAACTGTGCTAAATAGTATAAAAAAATTGAAAAGATACTGTAAAGCTACGTTAAATATGTTTTTTAATAAAAAATGTTTAGATGATGACAATTTTTTTTTATTTATATGATGGATTTTTTGAGTCAAATCCAAATTTTACTACTTAACATGTCAAATTTTTTAAAACTCCATGTTTTTTAGTGATTTTTGTTCGAAATTCCAGGTTTTTTAAGTTTTTTTTTTATTCACAAATTTTAGGCTTTTCCAGGTAAAGTAGCAACCCTGTCAATATGTTAGATAACGTATTTGTACTAATTTTCTTAACTTTAAGTCTAAAATAAAACTCGATACTTTTTGTAAAAAACTTTTTCAATGAAAACATTAGACTAATGAGTAAATAAATCTAGAAAAATTTAATATTTTCTTTCTTATCTCAAATATCAAATAATTCTAAAAATAAAAATAATTAAAATTAAAAATACAGTTTTGTTATAAAACATCTTCTCTAGCTATTCTGTCTGAGGTTAAACAAATTTAGTAAAACTATTTATTTTACCCTTGATTGATTTTTATAATGATTGTCAAAAACCTAAAGAATAATATGAGTCACTAGAAACTAGCCTGAATCGTAATTTAGTTAAAATTTTGTACAAAATACTTATTAATTCAGTAATAGCCAAAAAAGATAGATTAAGCAACAATTTAGTTCAATTTTTAAGATATTTAAATACTTAAACAATATAAGTATTATACTAGGGTAAGGACTACTTTGGTGATATTTGCCGGACACATGAAATAATATGCACCGGGTGTTTAGTTTCATTAAGAAGAATCTGAAAACAAAAAGTTTTATAGAAAAAAGAAACCGCTGGCGATAAGACAGATTTGATCCCCAAAACATGCATGTTTTTTGATTTTTTGACTCAAACAGTAATAAAATTATAAATGCATGTTCTAGACTTATAATTGTTATCCTTATTGAAAGCTTATACTTAATGGCATACATTTAAAGTAGTGATGTACCGGACTCACTATCTGGGTCCGGATTCGGCCGGATATTGCTATTTTTGTCTGATATCCGGATCTTGTTTTGAAAAAAAAAATCCGTATCCGGTTCCGGCCAGATTCTAATTTGAAAAAAAAGTCCGGATCCGGGTCCGACCGGATCCTAATTTTAAAAAAATCCGGATCCGGCCGGATCCTAACAGAGATCCGGCCCATTCGGATCTAGTTTGTAAAAAAGAGCATACAGAAAAGTATTTTTTTTAAACAAACCCTGTGTAAATTAAAAAGAGTCTTTTTCGTCAGAAAATACGCTCGAAAATTAAACACCTACCGTGATTGGCTCATTTTGTACACGTGACTAATTTACATTTATTTACATTTAAACTACAAAACAAACATTTCAGAAATGCAACTCTTTACCTATGTTGTAAAATTAAAAACTTTACTACAAAATTGTCAACCTTATGGCAGGCTGTTCTATTAATTGTTAGATTAAAGTAATTTTAGACTCAGGCTAGTTTATAATCACTCTAGCTAGTTTTTTTTTGACTTAAACAGTGGCAACCCTGCTAGTTTGAAAATTTTTGGGAATTTTTGAAAATCTAAGGCTGCCTCAGACTAGTTTAGTTTTTTATAAAAACTCAGGCTAGTTTTAAGATTTTTTGAAAAACTCTCGCTAGTTTACTTTCAGATTTTGAATGAGTTTAAGATGATCCAGTTTTCAATATTTTGTGATTTTCTAGTTAGTTTTGTTCAAGAACTTGATTTTAATTGAATTTAAATTTGTAAGGCTATAGAGGGGTCGTCCTTGATTTTTACAAGTTGATCTTATTTGATAGATTTTTATATTAGCTACCAAATACATTTTACAGCTTAACAAAATTCAAAGTAGTTTTCGAGATACAAGGGGTCAAAGCCGGCCAGCTCAATAGCTTCCTTATAGAAGGTGCAAACTAAAAAGGCGAAAAAAAAACATTTCATTAAAAATCTATTTCCTCTAACAGTTTTTAAGCAAACTTATTCAAATTTTCAGTTTACTCTTAACTTAAGTTTAAATCATTTGAGTGTAGAAATTTTTTTTATTTTGAGAAAAAGTCCCTTTTTTTCAAAAAAAAGTGTTTTTTTTTGTACCTTAAATTTGTAAATTTCAATTATTTGAAAATCCAACACTCAAAAGCTTTTAAACTGTGTAAGAAATATTTTTTTGAAAATTTAAGGTACCAAGCTTAAAAAACCTAGGAGGAAATAGATTTTTAGTGAAATGGATATTTCCGCGTTTTTAGCTTGCGCCTTCCATTAGGTCCCTATGGAACTCTCTGGCTTTGACCGCTTATATCTCAAAAACTACTTTCAATTTTGTAAAGCTATAAAAAGCATCTTGTAGCTAAGATAGTATTCTATTAAATAAGATCAACTTGTAAAAAACTGTTTAACTCCCCTATAGCCTTAATTGTAAACATTACTTAAAATGTTCAATCTTGTGGATAGCTGTTCTACTGATTATTAGCTTAAAGTAATTATTTTTTTGGTTTTCTAAAACCTCATTTTGACTCAGGAAAGTTTATAATCCCTCAGGTTAGTTTTTTTGAATCAAAGAGTGGCAACCCTGATGTTAGCTAAAATTAGGTGATATTCTGGTTGCCAAAAATCATGGAAAGTTTATAAGTTGAGCAAAAAAAATATTTTAATGTTTTTTCTTGTTCTTTCAATTTGAAGTTTTTTTTACTGTTCATTCATTTTCAAGTTTTTCTTTTGTTCTTTCAATTTAAATAAAATTTAAATGTAAATATTGTTCAGAAAATTAGCAAACATATCAGCTACTATTTTCAACTGTTAATCTTAACTAGACCTTAATAACATATCATAAACTTTATTATTATTTAATTATTTTAGCAGCACATTAATATTTTTTAGTCTAATTTTTTTTAAGCTATAACTTCTCAAAATTCAAAAGTATCTAAATAGATATAACACATAAATAAAAGATAAACTTCACACAATTATACTTAGTTAGTAGTTAGTTATATAAAATTGCATTAGCGTACATAGTAGTTTTTATACTACCTACATTACAAATAAATTAGAGTATTAAGAATCCGGTTCCGGTTACGGATCCGGCCGGATTTTAATTTGAAAAAAATATCCGGGTCCGGTTCTGGCCGGATCTTAATTTAAAAAATTTCTTGATCCGATTCCGGCCGGATTCTAATTTGAAAAAAAAGTCCAGATCCGGTTCCGGCCGGATTCTAATTTGAAAAAAAAGTCCGGATCCGGGTCCGGTACATCACTAATTTAAAGACATTTTAACTGATTATGATGCATTATGACGTCATAATCACAAAAAAAGCAAATTTTATTTATAAAATGGTACATTTTGAAAAACTAAAAAGCATACATAGTTGTTTAATCATGGTTGCCACTGATCAAGATAAGAAAAATTTCCTGACTTTTCCTGACTTTTTACCAAAATTTTCCTGACTTTTCTAAATCAGTTTTACTTATATAAATTGTTCACTTAGTTTAATAAAATACTACCCAAACTATTTAATATAAAATCATTAAATTAAAAATTAATTAAAAAAGAATATACTTAAGTAACTGTAAAAAAAAAGACATAAAAAAGTAAACTATATATCTGTTGCATAAAATATTTCCTCTTATCATTTAGTATAAAATTTGTAATAAACAAATATACTCTTATTTACTTTAAAAACTTACGTTACTCTACAAAAAATACAAACAATAAGTAAACTTAATTTTGGCATATACCTATCTTATAACTTAATTTATAAATTTAAACAGCTTTGAAAAAATTATAAAGATGTTAAGTACTTGTTACATAAAATACTAAATTAACTGCTTAGTTATAAAGAACTCAATTATTTAAACAAAAAACACTTTGATTCTAAAATTATGCTAGATAAACTTTTGTGTATATATCACAATTTCACTATGGAAGTGTTCTTGCTACAGATCATCAATACTAAAAAGCTTACAAAATCTGCTTGTTCAAGTAGGGTACTTCTTCAATATGTTAATAGAAATTTTTTGCAGTTTTATAAAGGATATTTTACTAATTTAGACCAGGTGAAGGCATTGGAAATTAAATTTAATATTTTTGTAAGCTTTTAAGAAAATTTTGGAATTTTTTTCTGAATTTACAGGACTTTTAAAATTTTTACCATTTGAAGGCTTTGGAAAACAAGGAATTTTGTAAATTTAAACTGAAAAAATCTGACTTTTTTTTTAAATTTTATCAACTTTCCTGACTTTTTTTCAAAATCCCCCATTTATTCCTGACTTTTGTCATTTTTTAAAATTTTTCCTGACTTTTCCTGATTTACTGACCGAGTGGCAACCCTGTTTAATATAACTTATTCATTTTTTGTAAAATGAGACTTCATAGTTATTATTATTTACCTGTAGAATTTAGGTGATGTGGTATGTATATCTGCAGGACATTTAATGTAATAATTCATTTTGCTACAAATGTTTAAATAAACCTAAAATAGTTTTTCAATTTACATTACAACAAGTTAAAAAATAATAAAAATTTATAACTTTTCTAGGCAGGATAACATTGTACAGTAGACTACCGCTCAAGTACGCAAATTGAACCCGACCAAAAAGTGCGTACTTAGCACGGGTAGTGCGTACTTTTTGACAACATAGTATAATATGAAATTTAGTCGTTTGTTTTCTTTCTTATAACTAGCCACCAAATAATTAATCCAAATAAACAAGTCTTTTTAATTTAAATAACATTTAATACATAATTCTAATCTGCAAAATTTTTTAATAGATTTTAAAAAGATTTATTGTTTCTAAAAAAAGTTTCTATATTAGTCAATGATATAAAAAAGAATATTAAGCCATATTTTCCATATTTTGTTTTGTTAGAGGGAAAGTACATAACTACATTGTGTTTACCGAACATTTTCAAAACATCGATGTGTGTACATTTAAATTAAATTATGACTTAACTATGCTGTATTGGTAGGTTTTTTTTAACTTTGTCATCTAGATTTATATATTTTATAGCATTACAGCTCAAATATCATCAATATTTTCACTTTTCTGCAACCACTACATAATTATTTAGTTTATTAACATTTAATTGAACACGCTGTATTATGAAACTTAAAAAATATAAATAAAAAATTTGGATTTTTTTTTGTCTTTCTGGATAAGTGCGTACTTAAGGCGGGGTGCGTACCAAAAAAAGTGCGTACTTAAGCGGTAGTCTACTGTATTGTATTAAACATAAAGTTTAATTGATTGCAAAACAAAGATCAAATAAAGAAATAACGAACATAGCAAAATAAAACGAACGTTACACTGATTCATTTAGCATTAATCCTTACAGTACTGCAAAATGACTAATAATTTTAAAAATAATACTATAAAATAACTGAAATATGTTTGATTAAGTCAAATGTACTATACGTTTGAAATAACTAGTTAAACATCATATTCTTAAACATTAAAAAAATCTTGTAAGTGTATTTAAAAGATATCCCCTTTTACTAATGATGCTTTATTTTATATCTTAACTAGCTATTGTTCATAACAAGTAAATTTACTTTAGAGTGTCACACAAATCTGAAGTTTAAACAATTAAGAACTTTTTTAAGTAAATGGTAATACCCATAACATAAGACTTCTAAACTTATGTGCTGTTGTTGCCAAAAATGATGAGTGCTCTCTGTGTTCTCTACAAACAAACACTGATGCTATATTGATTGTAGGGACTTCTTCCCCCAATGTACATAAAAAAATGTTGTGGTAGGGCATTATTATGCAACAATAATCAGTAAAGAGTCATCAGAGACATGATATATTGCTAATTGAGAAGGTGAAAATGATGATTGGACTAACAAGATGAAGTACCTCATGAGAGTTGACGCTGGAAAAAATTTGAAGTGGAAACACCCAACTAAATATCATTTGCTAAACTTGCTTTTAACTTCTATTCTTGATTTAAGATTTATGAAAAAATGTTTCCATTAAAACACCTATTACATTTTTACTGAGATATCATACTCAAATAACATCATTAGTAAAAGGATTTAAAGACTGTTTTACGATAGTTTTTTTTATTGTTAAAGAATATTATGCTTAACTAATTATTTCAAAAAAGTCCATTAGATTTTATCAAACATGTGTGAGTTATATTACAGTATTATTTTTCAAAGTATTAGTCATTTTGCAGTACAATTAAGTATTAATACTAAATTAATAGTGTTATGTTCGTTTTATTTTGCAATGCTCTTCATTTATTTTTTTTAGTCTTTACTTGCAATCAATAAGTTAATATTTAATACAATACAGTATTAACTTGTCCAGTAAAAATTATGACTTTTAATATTTCGTTATTTTATTGTGATGCAAGTTGAAAAATTATTTTAGGTTTTTCTTAAACATTTTTAGCAAAACGAATTATCACATCAAATATCCGGCTAATATTCATACCAAATCACCTAAATTCTAAAGGTAAGTAAGTATAACGATAAAGTCTCAATTTGCAATAAAAAGAATAAAATAGATTAAACAACTAGGTATTCTTTTTAATATTTCAAAATGTACCATTTACAGATAAAACTTGCATATTTTGTGTGATTATGACGTCATTAAACATCAAAAGCTGTTGAAATGTCTTTAATTGTATGCCTATAAGTATAAGCTTTAAATTACGATAAAAATTATAAGTCTAGGACATGTATAAGTGATTTTAATAACTATTTACGTCATAAAACATAAAAAATTTGGGGGTCAAATCTGTTTTATTGTCAGTAGTTTTTTTTTGATAAACTTTTTTTTTCAGATTATTTTTAATGAATCGACACATACATACAGTTTATATAATTTCATGTTAATTTTACAACATGACCAAAAAATGAGCTGTACTCTCTACCCCCAATCATACACTCAAAAAACACAACAATTTTTAAGAGAAGAAATATATAATTTAATTTGAAACAAAATATAATTAGCCTAAGCCGATAAATTTTCCTTGTTTATAGTAAAATTTTTGTTATATACATACTTTTAAATAACTTATTGAACTGATATTACTTTAGTTAGCGTTTTTTAAATAAAACTGTAAAAACTTAAGGAAAACTATTTTCAAAAACAAACTTAAGTTTTAGGTTGGAAAACGGAGTAAATCTTTGATCGTCGTATGGTTTTGTTTCATCATATTTAAAATGTGGCTTGAACATGTTTTCAGCATTATAGATCCTCTTGCTAGCCATTAGCTTAGTTCGTATGCTAACGAATGAATTTACTTTATTCTCCGTTAAGATGTTTTGATTACTGAAATTAATCTGCAGCTTGCTTACAGTTGCCATATTGGATGGGTATTCTTTCAAAGTTTCTTTTACTGGGGCACTTTTAGGCCTGACTGTTTTTGCTTCATTATTTTTTCCTGCAAGAATATAAGTAGTTTATAAAATATTTGTAGTAACAGGGTTCATATGCAAAATTTTGCAATACTAGATTGACATGCCTTGATTTGGACAGGCATTTTATCTAACCTTTGTTGGTCCACGCCCAGTTGGGTTTATAAAAAGATAAAGCAATGTAGTCTATTAGTTTAAACAGTGTATCTTATTAATTAAAGGACACTTTGGTACATATATTATATATTTAATTCTAAAATATTTATTTAGATATGACTCCTAGAAAATTTTAGAATTAAAGAATTTAAGTTGTCAGATTTGAGTTGTCATGTAACTGCTACAGACATATTTAACTTTTTTCTTAAAAAGTGCTAGCTCGTATTTATCAATCAACTGAAATCAACAAAAACATCGGCGAAAGTCAGCAGAGCAGAAGCCTGGACTTTTGTAAGCCGTGAGACAAGCTTAAGCTTAACAATACAAGCTGACTTTCGCCGATGTTTTTGTTGATTGTATTAAATACAAGCATACCAGCCAGAGTTGGTAAATTGCTAATAGTTACTATGGTAATTCAGCAATGAAGCGTATAAACTTTGGTTTGTTTTAAGTTAGTAATTTCACGCTCGAGTAAACAAAGCAGAGCTTTTTAACATGTCTGATACCAGCTGTATTGCCTAGTAGACAAGGTATTGAATGTTGCACGGCAAAAGACAATGCTGTCGTCACCGATCAATGCCAGCAAATAGTTGTTTCATGCTTGTATTCATAAACTGTTTGTAGATTGAAGACTGCACGTTTTTCGGTTGTGACTGACTGATGAGACGTAATCAGGACGAAACCGATCTCAGTCTACTGAAAGCTTGTGGTCAGATGATCGAATTGGTATAATTAATCCTTTTGATAAACTTGAGCTTCTTTCGCGGCATACGAAAGTCCAGGCTTCTGCTCTGCTGACTTTTGCCTATGTTTTTGTCTTTTCCACATCTAGTCAGTTTTACATGAATAAACCTATGCTTATTCTTAGTTACATGCGGTTAGCTGTAATTCATTTAAATCTAATACCATAGCATTTAATTTATAACCTCTGACCCAAAATATTTATACTTTAAATTTTTACTAGACCCTACTTAGCTTTTAAACCTAGAATATTAGCCTGTATTACATAAGTCTAGTACAAAAATATACCACCTACATAGTTAGTGAGAGACTCTGTTATTTTCTCTAGAAAACATTATTTCTTTCAAGTTTGAAACATCTAGGCGACCTTATAATTTTATCTAGAAAATTTAGCTAACTATAGGGATGTCTAAACTTTTTTCTGCCATTTTTAACATAAACACTTAAGCAGGCTACAAACTTCCTTTTATTTAATTTAATTTATGAAAAAGCTAAAATAATTAACAATAGTAAGTAAAAGTTATATTTTGTACATTATTACACCATTGTAAGTATCATCAAAACTATTTAAATAAAGTAAAATATGACCACAATGTCAATTATTAATTCTAATATTAAAGTAATTGCTACAAAGGGCCACATTTTGAATTTGCCACATTTGGTATAGGGGAAAATATTACTGCTAAAGAAATGTAAGTAAAATATTGAGTTTTGAAATATAAAACTTTATAAATTGTCAAAAAAATAAAAATAGCAACAAACAGTAAAATCAAAATGAAATTAAACAAAAACAACAAAACAAAACATAGATTTACTTGTACAAAAAGTGTTTTTGAGATAGGTCAATTCTAATTTATTTAATTTTATACGTCGCTACATATGTTTTGAAACTTGTAAAAAAAACTCCGTCAAAACTTTATTTTGCTGTAAAAAGCCGCTTTAAGCGTTGAAACAGTTAAAAAAAAATTAAACATAGTTTTTTTTATACAATAACCAGGGTTTGTGCGCATATCAGGCCAAATCAGTTTTTTCGCTTGAAAATTTAAAAATTTTAGTTTATTTCATTTTAGAAATGCTTGAAAACTTCTGAATTGAAAACATAGAGAATTATTTATATTTTTCTAGAGTAAATATTATTAAGGTGTGTTTCTATTTATAAATATAACTATTTAAAATATAAATTTAAGTGTTTGCTAACAAAAGATCCTAGTGAAACAAGTTCACTAGAATATGTAAAAAAACAAATTACACAGTATCCTTCTTTTATTGTACTGACATGTGTTTCTGTGTGTTAATGGATTAACACACTTCAACTTGGTTCTGTAAAAAATAAAAACTGTAAAGAAAAAGAATAGAAGCTAAGGTAGGTGTATACATGTGTTCATTAAAATAAAAACAGTTTCTACAGATTTTTAGAGGTTAATAGTTAATAATACTTATTGTCAAATCCGACTTAATTAGTTCTTCTTTCCATTCATATAAGTAGTTTATATAATGATCTATTGTTTTAGTGTGTATTTTAGTTTACTTTACTTAATTTAGACTTAATAATTACAAATATTATATAGTTTTATCACAGTCGAATTTAACATTAAGTATTTATTTACCTATTATAACTATTAACCTCTAGAAATCTATAGAAATTATTTTTATTTTAATGAACACATCTATACACCTACCTTAGCTTCTACTCTTTTTCTTTACAGTATTTATTTTTTACAGAACCCATTTGAAGTGTGTTAATCCGTTAACACCCAGAAAAATATGTTAGTATAATAAAAGAAGGATACTGTATAATTTGTTTTTATTAAACATAAATATAGTTATTAAAGCCAAAATCAGTAAGAGATGTAAAAACAATAGCTTAACCTTTTGTTGAATCTCTAAAAGATTTTTAAGAATTATTATTGTTTTGTTTTGAGTAAATTATATACGTTATAATTATGAAATTTCATTAAAAAATACAGTAATTCAACAACGTAGCTGTTTGTTTAAATTTGTTTACATCAGCTATATTCAGGGTTCGTGCGCGATTTTTTTTATTTAGCCTGACTGAGAACAATTTAGCCTGACATTTTTTCAAAGTAAGGAAAATCTCCTTTAGAAGTCAATTTAGGTATTGGGGGGTCTTGATTAGTACTATTATAGTCTCCGACTTCAACCAGCTTTATCTCAAAAATATTTTGAGTTTTAAAAATATGCAAAAAGCAACTCATAGGTTAGTTACAAATCAATAAAATAAGACTAAATTGTGAAAAAGGTGATTGACCCCCTCTATGCCCTTAACTTAAAAAATTCAGTGATAAGTTTTAAAATAAGTGTTATATCTAATCTATTACTCGTGAAAAAATTTAAGGGCATAGGGAGGTAAACACCCTTTTTGGTTGTTGATCTTATTTTATATAGTTTTTACTAAGCTACAAAATGCTTTTTACAGATTTAAAAAATTCAAAACAGTTTTTGAGATATAGCCAGTCAAAGTCGGAGCCAACAATAGGTTCCTTATGGGAGGCGAAAACTAAAACAGAAAAAATAGACTATTCCACTAAAAATCTATATTCTCCTACGTTATTTGAGATAAGTACCTCAAACTTTCAGAAAATGTTCCATGATATATTTAGAAAATTCTGATGGAAAGATTTTTTTTAAAATAAAAATTTTGTATAAAAAATAAACAAAAAAACAGTTTTTTTTTTGTTATAAAATTTTTATTTTTTAATTTTTTTAAATTCTGTTTTGACAGAATTTTCTAAATACTGCAAGAACATTTTTAAAAATTTGAGGTAGTTATCTCAAAAAACGTAGGAGGAGATAGAATTTTAGTAATTTCTAGTTATTTGCGGTTTTAGTTTGCGCCTCCCATAAGGATCCTATGGTTGCCTCCGACTTTGACCGGCTATATCTCAAAAATATTTTGAATTTTTTAAATCTGTAAAAAGGATCTTGTAGCTTAGTAAAAACTATATAAAATAAGATCAAAAACCAAAAAAGGGTGTTTACCCCCCCATGCCCTTAATATATATTACTAAACACAATTGTTCAATTTAATTAAGAACTAAGTAAAAACATTATAACCAGAAGATTTATAATAAAACGACGTGCATTGTCGTGTTTTATAAAAATTTAAAATGAAACGCTTACACGACTTTTAAAATAAGCAAAAATATTTATTATAGTATTTTGACTAATACTTAAAATTGATATATTATTATAAATCCTTAACTCTAAATAAATACAGTGATTGTTGATGTCGTATCAGATTTAAAAAGCTTACACTTATTAAAAAAAACCTTTAATGCTTTGTTATTAAAAAATGAATTGTACCTAAAATTTGTACTCCCAAAAAACTTGGTACTTATACCTTAAAGCTAAGTTGTAGTGTTGTGAATATCTCTAATAACTTTAAACAAACAGCTAAGATAAACTGCTGTTTATTTTATATGAATAAACGGCTAAGAGTTTTAATCTAAAAAGTATTTGGTATAAGGCCTTTAAAATAGAAATTAAAACAATTCAACTAACTAAGCTCGGAAAAACATAGCTGACGTAAACTAATTCAAACAAACAGCTAAGTTGTTGAAATAAACTGTAATGTTTAAACTGCATTTTTTTTATGAATTTTCAAAACTATGACATATATAATCTACTCAAAACAAAATAATGAAGATTCTTAAAAAATTTTTAGAGATTCAACAAAAGGTCTTAAGCATTTATATTTACAAATACTGACTGATATGTGTTTAATAACTAAATCTTTATTTAGAAATAAATTCACATTTTAATTTGATCTTAAAAATATTTTTAATTTTATTAATCAAAAATTTTCAAGCATTTGAACTGAGAAAAATTGAGATTCTCGAATTTTTAAATAAAAAAACTGATTTAGCCTGACGCGCACGAACCCTGTATATTTTTCAGAGCTTTGTTGGTTTGACTGTTTCAATTTCTAATTTAGAAGCATTATACCAAATACTTTTTAAATTATAGGCATATGGAGTAAATCATCTTTTTTCACAACTTAGTCTTATTTTATAGAGTTTTAACTAAGCTACAACGTGCTTTTTACAGATTTTAAAAGCTCAATTTTTTTTGAGATATAGCAGGTCGAAGTCGGAGACTATAATATTATCCTTATAGGAGGCGCAAACTAAAACCGCGAATAACCAGAAATCACTCAAAATCTATCTCCTCCTACGTTTTTGAGATAAATACCCCAAAAATTTAGGAAATGTTCCTTGCAATATTTAAAAAATTTTGTCAGAACAAATTTTAAAAAATTTAAAAATAATAACTTTATGACAAAGAAAAGTCTTTTTTGTTTAATTTTTTTAAATAGAGTTATGCAAATTAAATATTTTATTTGGGACCGGCTTCGGGGGCAAAATTTGCAACCTTTTCAGGCAAAAATAAAATATTTAACTGCACACAACAATCTTAGTTATTTATAATATTATTTAAAAACTTATTCATGCGTGAAAAATATAAACAAAAACTAAAATGTTGCATACTCAAAAACTTAAGCATGTCAGAGTATAATTAGGTAAAACTGGTACTAGTTTTTAAAATGAAATGAATTAATACTAACAGAATTATTCAAAGAAAAAAATGAATTCAGAGCTTTAAAAAAAAAAAGTTTGAAGATATTTATACCTTGAAATTTATCTAAATGAAACTCAGAATTGTCTAAAATTGTGATTTTAAGCCAAGAGTCAACAAAACATTGATAACACTAAAAGTCGCTGAAGATTTCAAAATCTAATTTGTGTTAAGTTAGCGTAAAGTCAAAATTTTAACAGATTTAAGAAATATCTAAAAAGATTCTAAAAATTTATAAGTTGAATTAAAAACTATCTAAAAGTTTTTTTTAATTTAAACCAAATATCAACAAAAACTCAATGAATAATTCAAAAAAAAACTATTTTCTACTATGATTGTAATTTGTTTTAAATTTTGTCTGCTTACCAGTTTGTTAATAAAAATTTGTTTCTGTGTCTGCATGAGTTTATTAATTCCGTTCTTTTGGTGATGCAATTTTTACCAGACTCAAGTATTTATAAAGATTCTTTTAAGCACAACCTGCATGTCATTATTCCTACTTTATATTTTTTCCCTTTGTAGCATTTTCCAATTTATTTAGTAGTTCTTGTTTTAATTTTTTAATTTATGGGTTAATTTTGAAAGTTCAGTTGCTTGTTTATACTGGAGGTAGTTTTTGTCATTTGGATTGCTTTTTATTGTTGTACTGTGTGTTGATATGCATTTTTTAGCTGATTGGCACTTAGTCCAATGTATATTTTTGATAAATTGTTTGTTTCTATTGTTGCCTAGTAAATTACATTTTCTGCCCTACATTCTCCTCCTTCCAGGGGATAAGTTTCTTTCTGCAGTCGCATGATTCATCTTTGTTCACTTTATTGTTGTTTATTACTTTTTTGTTGTGGTTTTTTATTATTGTTTCAATATTTGCCATGCAGCTGTAGCTTAATTTAATACTGTTTTTGTTTGAATATTTTCTCAATTTACTATTTTGTCCAAAGTGTTTGTTTATTATTTTTAGAAACTTTATACCTATGTTTGTTTTTACAGATTTGCAATATGGGGGATTATACCATATATTTTTTCTTTTTCTATTTCTTTATTTATTTTTGCATTCTTCTGTATAGTTAATTTCATAACTGTATCCGTTTACCTTTAAAGCATCATTACAGTCTTTTTTTATGTTGTTGGACAGGTTTTTGTTACTTGAATTACTAGAAAGTCTGGTCTCTACCATTTTTGGGATTTGTTTAAGTATGGTTGGTGGGTGGTTTGATTTTGAATTTGTGTAACTTATTTTGTTGTTGTCTTTTCTATATGGGTAGAATGTATGGTTCAGTAGGTTGAAATTTAGATTTAAGTAGTCAATATTCCATGAGGGGATTTCTATAATTATACTTAAGTCTATGCTTTTAGTGTATTTGTACAATTTTTTCATGATTTTTTCTATTTCTACATTGCTTAATTTTTTTTTCTTCAGCTATAAGTCCATCTCTATATAATCAAATTATTAAGTTTGGTAAGATATCTTTTAATCCCTGTAAAATGTATAGCCCAATTAACTCACATACCTCTGCCCCGTGCTTTCCACCCATTGTAATGTCAAAAAGTTTGTTTACATCTTTGTTATTTTTTTATCTTTGTTACTTTGTTTAATTCTTTTATAAAATTTTTAACTTTTCAAAATTTTGTTCCGACAGAATTTTCTAAATATTGCAAAGAAAAATTCCTAAAAAGTTTGAGGTAGTTATCTCAAATAAACGAAGAAGAAATTAGTTAAGTAGTAGCATTATGTAAAAAGATATGGGAGAAACTTATTTCAATGATAGATGGTTGATAAATAAAGTTTAATAACTTTGTTGAGGTTTTATTTTCTTTAAAAGTAGTGTTTGTGAATATTTCTATTTTGTTAATTCACTAATTAAAACCCCTACAATACCCAAAATGAGTTATAAAGGGATTTTCCTTACTTTAAAAAATACTAGGCTAAACTGGTCTAAATCAGGCTAAACAGAAAAAAATTCGCGCACAAACCCTGAATAAATACAATTAGGTGTATATTTCCATAAAATTCGTGTTTAACATATTTTACTAAATGAACTCTACTTGAAAACTTTCTATATTTTAATAAAGTTGTTTTAAATGATTATATTAAATAAACTAAAATTTGCTTGAAGCCTTAAAAGGTGCCAATTTATTACTCAATTTATCTTAAAGTATTATTTATCAACAGTTATTACATTACAATGAAGTATTTAAAGTTTTTTTTAAATTTTAATTTAAATTTGTAAAAAGCAGGTAAAATTTATAATAACAGTAAAAAAAAACACATGTTTGTAAGGTTTGAATTCTCTATTATACATGACTTTAAAAATAAAGAGAATGTTGTTGAAAAGAGGTGATTTTAAAGAAAAACATTGTAAGAAATCAACAAAATACTTATACTTTTAGCAAAATGTATTATGTGTAAAAACTTTAAAAAGTTCATTACTTTAAAGATTAAAACAAAATAAGTTTATTATTCTAATTTACTACAA
This sequence comes from Thalia democratica, assembly GCF_965202585.1. NCBI lineage: Eukaryota > Metazoa > Chordata > Thaliacea > Salpida > Salpidae > Thalia > Thalia democratica. Next base: position 42,718,909 of record NC_139167.1, on the reverse strand, counting down.
AATCTTACTTTTCAATTTATTTAGTTAAACTATACGAGCATTAACTTAAACTATTTAGTTAAGAAAAAATAAACTAACTTAAGAAAAAATCTATATTGGAAAAACTTTTCTTAACTGCAACTCTTTTTACTATATCAGCATAAGCCTGAGTCAAGTCTTTAACAGTTTCTACATTTGATTTTGTATTTTCATTCTTTTGCAATCTAGTCTTTATCAATTTTAGACGAGATCTAAACAAAATAATCAAATAACAAGCTAAGATTATGAATCTAATCAGTAATCAAATAATACTAAAAAATTGATTTTCTAGGTAAAAACTATAAAAATAAGTAAAAATTCATAGTTTTGTGTATACTGAAAGTTAAATAATCAGGTTTGCCACAAGTTTTTAAATACTTTATTTGTTTAATTTCTATTTTTGTTTACATACCGTTTTTTTTTAATGAATTTAAATATATCTTTCCAGAATTTAGTTTAGTACTGATGAGCTCATTGAACAAAACACTTATTTACTTAATAATATTTAGAAAGAATAAATTGTATGCTTTTTATAGGACTACTAAGGTTACCTAAAATTTTTAAAAGTTTTCAGAATACAATGTTTTAAAACCTAACTAATAATGACTGACTGATAAGTTCAAATAATAACAAAATCAGATTATCCGACAACAAAAGGCTTGTGGTCTGATGATCGAACAGGTATGATCTGACCTTTTTTTTAATATAACTGGTTTATATCAGAGAGTTAACTTAGTGAGACATATGGAAGGAGAAAACTAAAACAGTGAATAAATAAAAATCACTAAAAAAATTTCTGCTTTACGTCTTTTGAAATAAAAAAATTAAATATTTATGGAAATGATTCTTGCAATGTTTAGAAAATAATGTACTACCAAATTTCTTTTAATAAAAAAATTTGTGACTAAAAAACAAAAACAATATTTATTTTGTTTTAAAACTTAGTTATTTATTTAAAATTCTTTATAACATATTTTTTTTAAATATTAAAGGAATATTTTCCAACCATTTATGGTATTTATCTCAAAAAACGTTTAAGTAAATCGATGTCTAGTGTAATAGTCTACTTTCGCCTTTTTAGTTTGAGTGTCCCAAAAGAATTTATGTTTTAATCGCTTATATCTTAAAACTTACTCTGAATTTCAATTAGCGTTAAAAAGTAACTGGTGTCTTAGTTATTTATGTAAAAAACGAGTGTCTTGTTTCTCCCTTGTATGCTCTTATCTTAAAGTGCTTTTCTTCAGCAGTTTTATACCCTCATTCAGTCTTTAAAAAAGATTGAAGCATTTCTTTTTTCTTAATCAATTATATATTTTTAAAATAAGATACTCTAATGATTTAAACTTTAAAGTTTCTTAAATTCAACAGCTTTTTACATAAATTTTAAGGATTTATTCCGCTTTAAAATATTGGACTTAAAGGTTTTTACTGTTCTGGTAAAACGTGGCCACTTTGATTAACTATAACTTGTTTAAAAGTATTTAGTTAGCAAGTTTGTCATTAAAATTTGGATTATTTAGAAACTTAAATCAAAATGATTAAATAACTTCTTTATACAGTATAATTTTTAACATTGATTAACAATTAATAGTTGCATTTTAGTGCTTTTTAAAATTCAGAGTAATTTTTGAGATATGGGAAATCAAATTTGAGTTCCTTATAAAAAGCAACAAACCACAACTTCATTAAACACTTATCTTCTTAAACAACTTTTGACCAATAGTTTTTCAACTTATTAAGTGTAATCAGTAAAATAAATAACAATTTTAAGGATATACTTTTAAATCTCCAATTTTTTTTTCATAAATAAAGAAAGACTAATATATATTCCATATTTTGGTGATAAAATCGTTATTATTGATTAATCATATATATATATAATTTATTGAAATGGCGATTTTAAAAATTCTGGTACATATGTTTCATAAAGCTTTAATTTTTCATAAAGCTTTAATCATCAGCCAGCTAGATTCAAAATAAAAAGCACTGTACTAAACATGTATACAACAAACTACTAACAATACAATACACTAACAATACAACAAACTACTAACAGAAAAACAAATAAACTACTTTAGCTAGAAAGCTAAAGTGAAAAACATCACTATTTGTCAAAAAAAATGGCGTTAGCGCCAAGCTACAACAAATCAAAACGTAAGCGATAACAAAGCTCAGCGACCAAAATCACTAAACTAAGCCCTTTTAAGCTAAGTAATGAGAGAAAAGAAAGAAAGATTGAAAGAAAGCCACTTTCAGCTGCTAAAACACTATTAAGTGTTATGTACCAATTAATTGCTAATAACAAAACTTTTTTCATTTAAACGGTTTATTGAGCAATGCTTTCAAAATTTAACTAATTTCCTTGTCAAAACAAAATAAATACTCACAAAAACTAATTAATCAAACACAATACGAGTAAACTAAAGAAGCAATCAATATAAAACTAATCAAATTAATCATAAAAACTAAAATAGATAATTAGAACAAAAATGGACTATTTAAAAATGTTAATTGTAATTCTAGATCCTTTATCAGGACCTAGTTGGTGATTAAGTTTAGGTTTAAGTTTTTTAATCATAATAGCCTCTACTGCAAGTAAAATATTTCTATTTTTACAAAATTTAATTACCTCAAAACAATTAAAAATATCATTATGATTCTGACAGATTCTACATTGTTCTATATGTGAAAAAACTGCGCTATTTGTAGGTTTATTACTTATTTATTTAAGTTTGCTCAACCAGGAAAAATAAAGCGGTGCACAGAACACTGAAAAATTTATCACAAAATGAAAGGATCAAATGTCTTAAAATGGACAAAGGAAATGGAATAGTTTTATTAAATACTACTGAATATATTAAGAAGATGAGTGTTATTCTAGATCAGGGTTTCCCAAAGTGGGCGATATCGCCCCCCTGGGGGCGATTTTAGTATTTCGGGGGGCGATAATTAGTAAGGGGGCGAAAGGGTGGGCGATAACTAGTAAGGGGGCGAAAAGGGGGCGATTTCAAAATTTTGGGTTGTCATAAAATTTTTACTTTTTATTTTGCTATTTTACTAATTTTAGCTTGCTGTTAAATATTTGACCCTGTGGTAAAACTTAAACAAAAAAGTTTATTGTGTTTATGTAAAATAAAGAGAAAAAATCAAGTACTTATGACTCCTACTTTCAAGTTAATTACATATTTTCAATTATATATTTTCTTATTTAACACTTACATAGATCATAGACGATAGGAATTCTTTTCACTATTTTTTAACCTTACATATATGTTATTTAGGATCATAAATGGTATGTAAAAATCTATGTTTTCTATATTAACTACCACCTCATGATATTTCCAATTATTTTTTGAAAAGTCATTAAGTTAGACTAAGAAATAAAACTATACTGGGTTGTCAATTTATTTAGAAAAACCTGGAATTTGACAATTTTGGCAAAAAAAAAATTTATCTGGAATTTTTAACAACTTCAACATATTAAGTAGTAAAATTTCGATTTGACAAAAAAAAGCTATCATATAGATAAAAATATGGATCCCTTCGTGGCAGATCTTTTTGAAGTAAACGACTCACAGGAAACCTTCTCCGACTTGCAAACTGACCTTGAACTTAAAATATTTTTTTCCAAAGAACGAAATGAAAGCTTTTGGACTCAACAAAAACTAAGGCAAAAGTATCCAATCATTTGAGAGGAATTTAGATTGTTGTGTATAGTTTTTCCTTCTAGCTATGTTGTTGAGAAAGCTTTCAGTTTAGTTATCAACATCTTGAGCAAAATATCTAATCTAGATATTTGTAAAGGAGGTGACTTGAGGCGTTATTTGACTGATTTAGAATCAGATTATAAAAACTTGCAAGCATTCATGAACCTCATCCTTCGCATTATATTAGAATTCAGTAGCAGACATTATTTTATGAAAGTTTTTTTTATTTATTTGATCTTTTTAAATACCTCTTGTTTAACCTGGTTTGTATTGTATTTAAGTAGTCTTTTTATATTATAAATTCTTTTAAAGTGTTTATTCTATAACAGGTTTGCATAATGCCTAATAAACATTAATTACAGTAGACTTCCTTTTGAGTTCGCACTTTTTACCCAAAAAAAGTGCAAACTTATACTTTCTTAAATTTAACTTAAATAAAGTCTATTACTAACTAAGTATTAATAAAACAAAAAATACACAATATTTGATAGCTTATATAGATTTTTTTTTTTATGAATGTTTGTTTTATGTTTTAGTTGATTTCATGTTTATTCATAACGTTATTGCATTTAACATATTTAAATTTATCATTTTGTAAAAAATATTGGTAATAGTTTTTGAGTTTAAACTTTTTTATTTTGTTCAAAGTGCGAATTGAAGAGAAAGTCTACTGTATTTATAAAATGTTTTATCTTTTAAATATGTTAATAGCTTTGTTTTGACCGGGTTAATTTTGTAGTTTATATTTGTCGATCTACATTACACTAAAAGTTTTTATAGCATAGTGGTTAAAGTATTGGTTTGAAAGAAATTTATTTGACATATTTTTTTTATTACTTGTTTAATCTGTATAAATAAAAAAACCTTGATAACCATTAAAGTTTTTACTTAAAAAATATTTTTGGTTTTAAAAGAGTATAGATTTGATGTCTCTTTTTGAAATGACTTCAAATTTTTCATTTAAAAGATAGTTAAACTCAAATTTATTTTCTAACTTGATTTATTACTGTTAAAAAATCTATCAAATAAAATTAAATAATTTTAAACTAATTATACAACTGTTTTTTGTTTTATTTTATTTTTTTAATATATTAGCAATTAGAATATGTTGTTTATTTCAATAGTTCAACACTAGCTTTTAGTTTTTCACTATTTTCTTCTGGTAAACTATTATAGGCTAATAACTTGAGAAAAAATAAAATTAAACAGTATTAAATAAGCAATCAAAAAGACTTCTACAGTTACAAAAAAAAATTTAACACAATTAAAATAATTTTTTAATTGATTACTTTCTGTTCACAGAATTAACTGTAAAACATTTGATTTTTTTTGAATTTAAATGAAGAAAAAAAATGTTAAAATTAAGGTTTAGTTTCCTAAAGGTTATTTAAGTCAAATACTATTTAATCGTATTCTACTACAAAACATATAGTTTAAAAAGTTTAGAATTAAATTTTAAATTTTGCAACTAACTTGCTTATAATATATCTCAGCATTGAAATTAATAATTTTACTGCATTAACAGAAGCTTTTGATAAACCCACTTTTCATGTGAGATAATCAACCAGTCGGTCAAACTTCCTAAAACTGGATCAGCAATAATGTTTTAATATCTATTTCATTATGTTTAAAAAATTTGTTCATTCTTTTATAGTTTTTTAATCTCTGGTATTTTATTTTAGAATATGCCTATTTATAAAATAATTTAAGTATTTTGTGCAGCTTAAATAAGTTACTTAGTATTCACTCTGAATGTCCAAAATTCGTTAAATGAGAGATAGTTATAATGTCAGGTTTCAGTTAAGATTTCAGATGGGTAACTTACGGTCCAGATCCAATCAAATTTCGACCTGCCAAGTAACTTAAAATACTTGTGCAAAATAAACGAAATTTAGTTTTTTGATGCTTATGATTTAAAAAAACACTTTCAATTTGGTTTTCAGTTACTTCAGTATTTCTTAGATCACAATAATAGTAAATCATTTTATTAAAATTATGCTCGAGTTTTTTAGTTTTCTATATGTTAGTTTTTTAAATTATGCAGCCCACAATTACATTTTTTTAACGAGTTGAAACAATAAAATATTTTTTAGTAAATATGAATTGCTGACTACAAAAGTTGTCCACCACTACCCTAAAAGTTTCATTAGTTTCAAAACAATTCATATTTTAACAGGATTGATTACTGATTGCACAAGGCTTTTTAATATTTAAGTATTTTAATACACTTTACTGGGCTTATAAGAAAACAACATAACTTATTTTCTCAAGCCCTGTAGACTATTTTGAACACAGCCCAAAAGTGCGTGTATAAGAAATACCAGACTAAATTACATTTCGAACACAATTTTTTTGCTCAAAAGTTTGTACTCAAGAGAAAAACTACTTTTTAAAATTGTGGGGGGCGATTATTTTTCAAATTTCTGAAAAGGGGGCGATTTAGTAAATGAGTTTGGGAAACCCTGTTCTAGATGATACAAAAAAGTTTAAAAAACTTGATTTTAACTTAAATGGAAATAATCACAGTTATGAAAAAGCACCTTGGTATAAAAAAGAAAAAAGTATATATAGTTACATCAATAAATATATTAAACCAATAGTGGATGAAAAAGTTTACTTCAGTCTAATTCCTAAAGGTAGTCAGCCAGGAAAAATGTATGGAATGGCCAAACATCATAAAACTGGCTGTCCACTTCGACCAGTCCTATCAGCTATAGACACACCTGAATATAGATTGTGCAAATGGTTAGAAATACAACTTAAACCTTTACTGAATAGTAAATGGATAATAAACTCAAATATTGAGTTTATGGATTCTTTAAAAACCATAAAGCCAAAAGAAGGTGATGTTTGTAGAACCTTTGACATAAAAAGTTTATATACATGTGTTCCATTAGAGGAAACGATAAACATGGTAGCAGACGATGTATACTCAAAAGAAAATCTTTCAGTATTCATAAAATCAAAAATAACGAAAAAAGTATTCAAGAACATACTGAAAACTTGCTCACAGAGCATCTTCTGTTTTAATAATCAAGTATTTAAACAAATAGATGGACTATCTATGGGATCGCCTTTGGCCCCCCTTTTGGCCAATTGGTTCGTTAGCAAATTAGAAACAGGTCTTCTAAATGAAATTCAACCTAAAATGTACACGAGATATGTGGACGACATTTTTACTATCTTTTCAAATGAAGAAATGGCAAATGAATTCAATCAAAAACTAAATACTCTACATCAAGATCTTGTTTTCACAATGGAAACATGTACATCAGGTAAACTTCCTTTTCTTGACATAAGTGTTAAGCTGGAAGAGAACAAATTTACTACCTCAATTTACAAGAAACCATCAAACACAGATGTTCTATTAAATGTTCACTCTTGTACCCCTAAATCATGGAAGAAAAACTTGATTAGACAATTGTTCATCAGAAACAAAAGATTAGTGTCAGAAGAACTACAGAACCTAGAAACAAATAGAATAAAGAATCTTCTTTTGAGAAACGGTTATCCGATTAATTTCATAAACAATGAAATAGAAAAACTTCAAAAATTAGAAGATAAGCCACAAATTCCTATACAACAGTATTTAACAGTTCCTTATATAAAAAAGGTTTCAGAAATATTCAGCAAAAATATAACAAAAAATTTGGAAACAATTGGAATCAACATCAAAGTAGCTTTCAGAACATCTAAAGTTGGAAACTATTTTTCACTGAAAGAAAAGATCAAGAAACTCTACAGAAATTGCATCGTTTATAAGTTTCAATGTCCAGGTGACCTGGATACCCAATATATTGGAGAAACGGAGCGACAACTGTTCGTCAGAATTAAAGAACATACAAAACCTACAAATAGCGCAGTTTTTTCACATATAGAACAATGTAGAATCTGTCAGAATCATAATGATATTTTTAATTGTTTTGAGGTAATTAAATTTTGTAAAAATAGAAATATTTTACTTGCAGTAGAGGCTATTATGATTAAAAAACTTAAACCTAAACTTAATCACCAACTAGGTCCTGATAAAGGATCTAGAATTACAATTAACATTTTTAAATAGTCCATTTTTGTTCTAATTATCTATTTTAGTTTTTATGATTAATTTGATTAGTTTTATATTGATTGCTTCTTTAGTTTACTCGTATTGTGTTTGATTAATTAGTTTTTGTGAGTATTTATTTTGTTTTGACAAGGAAATTAGTTAAATTTTGAAAGCATTGCTCAATAAACCGTTTAAATGAAAAAAGTTTTGTTATTAGCAATTAATTGGTACATAAAATCATGTAAACACCTTTCGCTATACTCTATTAAGTGTTACAATAATAACTCCCAATTAGGGTCTCTATAAAATATTTACTCTTTACTAATGCTATTTTATTCCTTATTTTATAAAGCTTTCGGTTTATGATTGAATTCTTGTATTCATTATTACAGTTATTGCGGAATAAGTGTAGCCATAAAGACTTTCTTATATCGTGAGGCCCGCAAGCAGCTTTTTCTAATAAAACTGGCTGGCTACTTATAAAAAGGCTGCCAACCTCTGCTTCAAATTAAGGTATGTTAAAAATCAGTTAAAAATAAGCATACTTTAACAAATTTAACATACTCAGCTAAAGTCAATGTAGAATGTGATTTTGCTTGCATGACTTCTGATTTCTGGTTGACTTTAAACCAAAAGTCTTCCTCTGATTTTACTTCATTTAATGTATTAAGACATTGTGCTGTTATATTTTTACCTAAAACCATATAAAATTTATTTAACATAAAAATATTAAGTTAGATAAATTTATAAATACTGTAGTTTACAAAAAATATTTAAGTACAATACCAATCCTATCATTAAATCCCAAAAAACATTCTTAACTTGCTAATTGTTTATTTTCAATAAAAATTTTTTAACAAGTATGAACAATGTATTATGATATTTCAGTAAACATAAACTTCTTTATAGAAATTTTAAGAATAGATCAAACTGTGTTTTATAATCTAGCTTTAGCTGTTATAGACACAACAAACGCAAGTTTAAATCAGTTACATGCTTTTTCAATCTGAGAACACTACAAATTTAAAAAACAAAGATAACAGTAATCTAAAATTAAACAAGGTGAGATAGAAATACTTTATACCAAATAATTCTATTATGAAACAATGATGTAATGAAATGTAATCATTTTTAAATATTATAAGTCTAAAAAAAATATTTTTCCAACTAAAGATAACCACGGCTTTTTCTGATCACCCTGATAGTGTGTTTTTTTATAAATATTTATATTTACAATGTAAAAAATTTAAAATCTAAAGTTATTTTCATTATCAAATATTTGATAGCACCAGTTTAAGTTCAATTTTTCTTGGCCTAAAACATAATTAGTCTCAAATTTATGTAACTTCAAAAATAATTATGAAATGTTTAAAATTTATTGAAAACAATATTTTAAATATAACAACTCCATAAAAGCTTACTTTTAAAAAACTCTTTGTACATATTTTTTCTTATTTTGTTTTGTAGCTGAAGAATTTTATTTGTTTTAGCTCTGATATTTTGAGCAGATGTAGACTTGATTGGCAGCTGGCGTCTCCTCCATTCTTTTAGGTAATCTTTTGTATTGCAGAGACTAAAGTTTGAAAACTTATTTTATTGTTAGACATGTGAAAAAATTTGTTTAACTAACATTTTAAATTTTACAATAAAACATGTATCAAACATATTTGATACAAAAATATGAAAACTTTCTAAAAACATTAACAACTTGTGTAAACAGGTGTTTTTTTTTGTAATAATAAGGTTCCCACATGTGTCATCTGACTATGATAACACCAGAAAAGCACAGCTTCACTTTAGCACATGTTGTCACTTTAGCATGGTGCTAAATTGTCACGTTGTGCTAAAAAGATGCCATACTGTTCTGACCCGTTCCTGCAATTACACATGATAGGTGGTTTATAGGTGGTTAGGAGCAACATAAAATTTTGTTTAAATTTACACCTAAAACCTATTAAAACTTGCCTTTTATATACATCCACTCCTTATAAAAACCTTTCTCAACTTACTATACAAATTAATGCCTATCAATATACTATATAGGTATACTCGTGTTGTATAATTATAAATTACCAACTGTTAAGCAAATAAAACTCTTTTGTTCTTAAAACAGGGATGCAAAAGGTTTTTTGAAAAAAAAATTCCTGATTTTTTAAATTTCTTCCTAGTTTTTTAAAGAACAAGTTTGTTAAGAAAAAAACTGTCTTAAATAGTATAACAAAATTGAAAAGATACTGTAAACCTAATTTAAATGTGGTTTTTTAAATGACACAAAAAATTCTATATGATCGATTTTTCAAATCTAATCAACATTTCATTACTTTACATATAAAAAAATTATAAATTTAGGTTTTTCCAGTTGTTATATTGTTATAAACTCCAATTTTTCCAGATTTTTTTCCTTAACTGTCAAAGTTAAGGTTTTTCTTGGACTTCAGTACTTTTCTGGTAACCCTATTTAAACTCTTAAACATTACAACAAAAATCCAATAGGTCATTGTTTACTTTTATTTGTACTTTTTCTGTAGGCTAAAACGCAATAATAATAATAAAATGTGCTTAAACATGAAACAGTAGCTAACTATTTAAATATAATTTATGTAATTTTAATTAGCTATGTTTAAAAAAGCATATACAACTTACTTAGCACTAGAAATAGCTTTTCTTGTATCCAGGAAGAGATCTTTAACAACAATATTATATAAACAAATGTCAGCAACACTGCATACTTTGTGCAAGGGATTGTAAAGTTGCATAGAACTAGTTGATGATAAACTTTCCATATTTTTCAATATAACTGATTACAAATACTAAAAACTTTACTTCCAGCACAGATACTTCCACTAAACACATATAAAAATGCAACTACCTTTTAGTGAGGTCTTGCAAAAGAACTACAAAATAAAAATATGTATTTAAGTTTTTCACAATAGTAACTATATATGGAAAAGTTCTGAATAAAACAATCTTTCATAGTTAATCACCCTAAATACAAAGTAACAAATTTAAGTCAAAGTAAATTTAAATAGGATCTGTTTCAAAAAAAAATTTGAAATGATAAAAAAAAATTTAAGGGCATAGGGGGAAAACTATAAATTATATTTTATGATTCACTAAAAATTAAATACAAATTTTATTTATTCTTTTAATCACAAAAAATGTAAAAAAATTAACATTAGTAATTTATCTGCATTAAAACATTTTAAATATAATATCCGTAGTAAAAATAGTAACTGTAATAAAATTATTTGGATTATTTTGATAAGAAATTAGGTTTATTTTTCAAACAGTGATTAAATAATCTTTTTATAATAATTTGTGTTTATAAAAATTGTCAATCTAAAATAATAAACAATATATCCAGGTGTAAAAGTATTTTGAATTTTTACTGACTCAACAGTTTCAAAATAAAATAATTTAATTTTATCAACTAGGTTTTTTTTTTCCACATAATATATTTTTCCACTAATAATTTTAAGATATATACCTATATCAAATTTTCTAGTGAACAAAGTTATAGTACAAATACTAATTATTAATAATGATAAAAATATTAAGAATATTTTAGTTCTTTTTTTAGTTATTTTAATTTTTATTGTTATTATAAATTTAGTTCTTTGTGTTTGCAAACTTTTTTTTTAGTATAAAATGATTTTGTAACTTGGGTGTACATGACCAAGAGGTCTTTTCGTGAACCCAGGTTTTTGGACCAAAGTGTTTTTGTCATATTTTCGTTTTTTTTTTGTTCAATAAACTTATAAAAAATATAAATCACTGTATCATTAGTATGTATTGTATCAGGTTGTATGTACTAAAAGTAGACTTGATTCATTTATATTTGAAATTCAAAAGTGGTTCCATTATATTTTTTAAATACTAATTGTATTTTAACTTGGCTTTAGCATTTGAAAAAAACTTATATAGCAAAAATTTTTAAACAAAATAAAGTTTAGATAAAAATTCGTTTTTTTTTTTCTTAAAATTTATTTTTCAATTGTAAAAAAACTTTATATTATTTATTTTTTTTTTTTTATATATTCACAATTTATTATCAGCAAAACAATGTTTAACTCATATATTGGGAAATAGGATATCATCAGTTGCTATAAACAAGTTTGAAAAAGGTTTTGAATAAATAAATGAAAACTATGTAAAAGTATTAAATAAATAAAATGAAAACCAAAGTATCTAAGTTATGGTTTGAAAATTTGTAGTTTAAGAAAAACAAAATTTAATAATACTAAACTTAAGTAAAAATTTAATACTTATGTTACATTTTTTAAGAATTCTATAGGTGCTATAGACTAGGAGTCGGCAAACTGCGGCCCGCGAAGGACAAATCTGCGGCCTGCGAAAATGTTTATTTTTTGATTTGAATGCGGCCCGATAAAGAAAATAATGTGGCCCGCAAGCATGTAAATGTAGCCCACTGAGCAAAAATATATTTCTAGTCAAATATTTTTCGGTAGTTTGATTTAATTATATTAATTTCGTTTTAAGTTTCTGTATAACATTTTTTAAAAATTAAAAGACTTTACTGCTATGGCTTAAAAATGTGAAAATAAAAGATTAGCATTCAACTAGTTTTTTTCACAGTATTATATGAACTTTCTTTATACAACAGCAAGTTATTATCTGAAACAGAGTGTAAAAAGTGCTTGGATTTAGTTAGTATATATATGATGCTTATTTAATAAATAAACTAAATGCAAATGTTTTCCATTATGTACAAGAGTAATGCACAATTATAAACTAGAATGTCATTCTTTACAAATTAAGCATTTAGTTTAACATGTAATTTATACCTATGTCTCTCTTATAGATGCTTTATAAGTATATGTTATACTTAAGTGTACACAAACAGATTAGAAATTACATATTAGTAAAAACTAAGGTTTATCATATTTTGCTTTCGACACATTTTGATTTTTTAGAAGTTTTCTGTGCACGTTAAATTAATTTCTATGCAAACAAATGTACTCAGATGCTCTTTTTTTGAACCACTTTTTTATTTAATAGTTAATAAGATTAAGTTAAGTTTTAAAATGATGTATTATTATTATTTCTGTAAGTAATATATAAGTGTTTACAGACATTTTTTAAATAATTTATATGACATAAACTAAAACAGTTTTTGTTAGGCATATATTTTCAACTATTCAAACATATTTTTTGGCAAAATTTTGTTTCCTTTGCTATTTTTTCGCGTTCTTTAATAAATTATAGTACTCTATAATTTACAAAAAATAAATTTGCACCAAGGTTAAATTTTGCACGAGTTACATTTTTGCACGACAGTAAAAAATACAGAAAAAATTTAAAATAAGAATAAACAGAAGAAAAAACTAAAAAGTACAATATAATAAATAATAACTTACCGACCGAGGGTAAAGTTAAGGAGTAACAGTAATAATAAAATAAAACTAAATTAAAAGAAATCAAAATTAATATAGAAATAAAAAAAAAAAATTAACCCGTGTAAAAATTTCTCCATGCAAAATTGTCTGCTCATGCAAAAGTGTCATCGTGCAAAAGTTTCTTCGTGCAATTTTGTACCCTCGTGCAAATTAGCATTCGTGCAACTTTCTGCACTCGTGCAATTTGTACCCTCGTGAAAATTAGACAGCTACCCCCTTTTTAATAACTACCAGTGGCGTAGCGTGGTATTTTGGTCAGGGGGTGCGCAAATTTTTTTCTCAAAAAATCCCCTAAATTTTAACTTAACTAAACAACTTTTGTAATTAGCTATAAAAAAAATTTTTTATAAGTAATATAATTGAGATAAATTTATTAAGTAAAATGAGTTCGTTAACTGTTTTAAAAAATATTTATATATTACAAAATTAAACAATTAAATAAAAGTATAAATTTTATTAGAATTACTTGTACTTGCCAAAATGTAAACTTACTAAATAAAAATTGTTTTTATTACTTATAGTAAACTTTATATCTTAAAAAAATTAATATATTCAATAAAACGATAGTATCTGTTTTATTTACGAAAAAAATATCAATCTCTTTAATATACAATACAACAGTGATAACAACACCTTATTGCACATAATTTTAATAAAGTTACACAGAAGTTAAAATAGGCCAACTTTATTATCTGTTATTACAGTTTATTACAACTTTTTAAAATAGTTAAAAGTATACTTTTTAAATTTAATTCATCTGATTGTATTTGTTTAAAATAAAAATCACAAACAAAGTTTATTTCTCATAGGCCGACACGCTTATCTTGTATGTTTACAAAAATTAAGTTCAGAAAACTAGCAGTAGTCTTAACAATGTAGCATAAAAAAAATTTAAAATTATTTAATTTTTCTTTAAGCGTGACGTATTTTTGTAAACTTTTTGTAGAAAAATAATCTGCCATAAGGTTATACTACAGCGGTGCGCTATATTAATTGCGTGCTTTTTGAGTCTAAATTCTTATGAAGTTAATGAACTTAACTGTTCAAAATATAGTTTTAATTGTTTGCTAACAAAAGATCCTAGTAACTTCACTGAAATATAAATAAAAATGTGTTGATTCGTTGACACACAGAAACATATGTTGGTAGAATAAAGGAAGATTACTGTATAATTTGTTTTTAGTTAATGAACTTATAAAGTTTTTCCGTATAGAGTTTTTCATCAACATCGGTGCGCATTTGCATTTACGCACCGAATCAGTATATTGAGTAATAACATGTACTTTCCTAACTTGTCACTAATTGGTATTCAAAATTTCGTTTAATTTTTTGAATACTAGAGAAACATAGTTGAAAAAAGGCAAATTAAGCAGAAAAAATAAACTATAAAGGATAAAGATATTACATTCTTTTTTTTTACATTTTTATTTTTTGGGTGGCACGCATGCGCCAGTGTCCCTCCCCACGCTACGCCCCTGGTATATGATATATTTTTTGTGTTGAATAGAAATTTTACTACTTAACATGTAAAAAATGTTAACTAAGTTAACTAAGTTAACTAGCTAACTACTAAACTAATTTATAACTTGCTTTAACACTTTTTTTCTTGTCATTCTGTAATTATAAGAATATAATCATGTGCGTTGTTGAAATTAAATTAGGTAATTTGTTCTTTTTTTATTTCGTTTCTCGCAATAACTCCTAACTAACGTTAATTAATTCTTACTGCTCGTTTCATATTTCACATTTACTCTTTTTAAATATTTCACATTTACTCTTTACTTTAAACGCAATACTTTATTGCAGATACAGAATTGCTATAATGCTGAATAAAGAAAAAGTTTTTCTACTTCATTAATGGCTTAATGAATTTTATCTTTTAGTTAAATATATTTAAGAAGCTTAATTGTCTATTCAAGCTGACTTATACTATATATTTTCAAAGATATTTAATTGATAGTAGATAAAATTTTTTATCTCTTTATCTTGTGAACTTTATTCTAAACAGGCTATACAAACAGGCTAGTTTAAAAAATTGAAAAACTCAGACTAGAATAAACCTGTTTAAGACATTTTTTGAAACTCAAGTCTGTGAAAAACTTCTATATTTGAATAAATCTTCGAATTCTCATAATAGTTTTTATGACTGTAGCATACTTTATTAATTTTTCTTTTTTTCCAAGCCTACGTAAATATTATGTACTTTTTTAATGATGATATTTTAGTTAGGTATTTAAGTTTGATTAAGAGCAAGTTTTTAGCTTTTTCAACTTTTAATGAACCTAGACTGGTTTGATAAAACTCATTGATTTTTGTTTTTTAAGTGGCGACTATGTAAAAAACTAATTTATTATAAATAATTTGTTTTATTAAAGCATTTGATTATTAATTATGTCAATTTTTTTTTAGTGTTTTACCATACAAATAGATATAAGTTTTATTTAGTTATTTAGTTACGAATTATTAAAGAGTGAACACTTAATATTATCTAAAACGCAATAATTATTTTCAAAAGTTAATATTTTTAGAAATATTAAAACGGTTCATTATATAAAAAACGTATAAAAGTGCTGCCCCAAAAATGTTTTTCAAACTCGGTTTTCGAAGAGAACTAGATTGTAAGTAAAATAAAAAAAAAAATCAAGTTAAACTTGTTTAGTCTTTAAGACAGTACGTGATTGTTAAGACCTAAATATACTAGTCAATGTCAATTTTATTTCGACAAATATGTATGTTTTAAATAGGCGTTTTATGTCTAGCTAAAAGTCACTTAAAGTAATAAGCTAAATAAAAGTAAAACTTCCTTTAGTGTGACTAAAAATAAAACTAAAATATTATTTATAGGTCACTAAAACTAAAACTGCGGCCCGCGAAGATTTTGGAAGCTTGAAATTTGGCCCGCGAGCACCAACTGCCTCCCGACCCCTGCTATAGACTAAAAAGTAACGTAAAGTTATTAACCTAATAGTGATTAAAATTTATTTCAAATTTTTGACTTTAAATTTTTTAGTGAGCTTAAATATTTTAAAAGTTATTTACATAAACTTAATGTTAAAGTTAGATGTGCGCTAAACATATATATATATATATTTAAGTACAAAGATTAATTTAATTCATATAAATTTTTAGCTTCTAGAATTTTTTTACTTGTGCATAAATGTCTTGAACATTATTAATTTTTATAGTTTTAGCTTATGTTGTTATATATCTGTTTAATTTAAAATTATTTGCAGAATAGTATTTTAAATATTTATTTTTTACTTATTCTCACTAGTTTAGATTATATACTATACTACTTAGCAATTTCATACTTTTGGGATCTTAAGTTGTTATTGCTGAAAAACTAGTTAAATGCAGTTAGGGCTTTATTGAAAATTTAAATGCACTGCACGTGTTTACGTTTATTAACAACTAATTTTCAAAATTACAAAAAAACCTCTGCTGTTTAAACGACGTAATGTTCACTTGGCAAAACCCTCTTTTTAAAGCTTTATTGTAAAGTTTAAGCAAAAATTCGTCGATAATATAAGACAATTTTAACGTAAATTATTAAGTAAATATTAATATCGAGTTTAAATAAATGACTTATATCACTATCAAAGTCTTCAAGAGTTCTTTACATTATTTATACTAAATCAAAGCGTATTATAACAAATTAAGCAACATCAGTTTTCATCATTTATTTGTTAAACTTATTTCTGAATACCAGTTACCCTTTAGATAAAAATCGTTTTAGATCAATAGTTGTGAAAACGATAATCTTAAATTCTTTATAGTAATAAACGGATTACGGAATTAAAATTGTAAAACTTAAAAAAGTAGTACTTTTTTAGAATTTATTCATAAACTTACCATTGTATGATTTCTAGAAGACTAATTACAACAACACGTATGCATTTTTATAAATATAACTTCGGTCAGTACTTGTTTAGGAAAATTCATAGTTCAACAGAAAAAAAAGTTTTTACTGCGCTCTAAACTAACTACTTGGATCGTGACTAAACGGATGTTAGATAAATTATTAATTAAAGTGTTTGTATTTTTATCTTACAAAAATTTTATTTATATTTTCTTAGCTACTTCTAACTCTAAATTTAAATAATAATTATTTTTTAAACTAATTAGCTCAAGTTTTAGTATAGTTTTGATAAAATGACCTTAAATAGATCTCAGTAATGACTAAGAAATTAATTTGTTTATTGATTATCCTAGTGTGAAAAGAAGATTAGCTCGTTGTTGACTACGAGACAACTTTTTTTTTGTTTTAAATAAGTCAAAAACTTTTCGTTGTCACTGTTAGTTATACACTTTGTTGTCAAAGTTGGTTTTTCTCAGTACATAACTAAAAGAAATGTTTGTCTATATTTAAAACTTGTCCTTCTAAATTATATGTAAATAAATTTATATTAAAAACAAAGTTTTATTGCGTTATTACTTAAGTTTGAGTTTAGCCGAGTCAATGCATTTTGTGCATAATTGATTTTTTAATCTTATTTAAAGAAAAATTAACTCAACAAGTATAGTAAAAAGTATTTGAAATTACTGAGTATTAATCAATTATAAACATATATTTTGTAAATAAACACTGTTTACTACTTAGTTTCTTACTTCATTTTGAAGATCAATTGATCAATTTTATAACTGCATATGTTTTGTTGTATTTGTTAAATGTGTATTTTTTAAATTTAAATACGCAGCATCTTTCGTACATGTAACATTTTCAACTAAAAATTGTTTTAAGTTGTATACGGCTTAGTTCAAACAAGTATAGTCTACACAGACAAAATTGTTAATCTGAAAGTTATGTCAGCGGAAATACTCAGTGAAATGGAAAAAGTTGTAGATGAATTAAAAAGAACACGAGAACTGGAAAGAATCGCTGTAAGCAGAAGCGCAGATGAGCTTATGAAGTTCGTGATGGATAATGAAATTAATGATCCTTTTTTGAATAAAAAAACAGTTAACAACCTGCAAGGTAAAAGCATTGGAAAATGCATTGCAATGTAAATTAAAGAAGTTCCGGTTTACTTCGTTTTAAGTTTGTGGAAACTCTTTTAACTTTGAGCAGTTAAAGTTTTGATTAGCTAATGCTCCTTTATAATTTTACAGTAAATTGTTTTTATTTAACATTTTGTGATAAATTTTTGAGTTTTCTCATTTTTATAAGGCTCTGCTTTACAACAAATTTATTTATTCACAATAATGTGCTATTGTTATTTTTTTAACTGTACATGTGTTGTGTTCGTAGTTTCATTTTAATATGCCCGTACGAATATTTAAGTAATAAAACTCGTTTTAAACGTATAATTTCTTTCCACTGATAGTCATTTAGAAATTAGTTAGTTCTTTATTTGGAAGGTTTAAAGATATATTTATTTTTAGTAGTGAATAACTTTACAATAGCTAACATACTAACAATAAACAAACTTACATATATTAAAAAACCTGCACTGATTTTTTTAAGTTATCAACTTTACATAGTCAAATAAATATTACTGCTGCGTTATAGTAAAAAAGTACAATGAAGGAAGGTGTAAAACACTACTTATTAAAAATAATTTAGGTTTATAATCACTTTCAATAGTACTATTTCAAATAAAAAGATATAAGTTTATTTTGAATGCCTTATCTTCAATTTATTATCTTTTAAAAACAATAGAAATCAAGTTAAAAAATGGTTTTGAACAATTTTTTGATCTTATACACTAAATTGAAGAATTTAGTTCTAAGTTTTGGAAAATTTTTACATTTTTATACTATTTTTATCTATTTTTTTTCTTTTGAGATTTGTAAAACAGTGTTTATAAAAACTTTTGTACAGAAGTCTATATCAAGTGTATCAATAGTTACCGAAAATTTTTAACAATGTAGTTCTAAACTAGTTAAATTTTAAGTTGAAATTCAAAAAGTAAGATAACTGTAATTAGTAAAAACTTGTTTAATTTATGAAAAAATCATTTATATATTGGTATGAGCTTTAAAATATGTAAAAAAAAGTAATATGATAGTAAAAAAAACAAAACATCATTTCATTAATAACTAAAATCAAAATCTAAGTTTAATAAGTTTCTTATCATAATAGATATATGCTTTTTCAATTAAACGATTGTTTAACAAGAACAAGAATTTAATTAAAAACAAGAACTTAAAAAAATAAAACTTCACTCAAATACTAAATAAAGTTGTGTGCTAACTTAGTATGCTATCTAATTATTAGCCATTTACAACTTCTTTTCGGAATCACTATTTTTTGTATTACGTATCACAAAAAGTATAGTATTAACTTAAGTCATATTTTCATTGTAACAATCAAAAATATTTTTAAGTTGTTATACTAACAGAATAACTACCCATAAAATCAATGTTTGTAAAGTTTAAATAACTATTATTATTATTGTAAGTTTATTGTCATACGAAGGACCCAGGCATCAAAACCTAGGCCACTTATACAGAAAGACATACAACAAAAAGACAAAAATAAACCAAAATTGTACATTAAAAATAAAAAAAACTGAGTTTAACTAATTAAAGTTTAAAAATTAACATAAAAACACCAAAAATTATAACACAAAATTTAAAATTCCGGTGCTTCCGAAAAGAGAACAACAATATCCTACTTCAACTTCACCCGAACAGATGGTTTCACTCCAAAACTGGTTTCACTTTCATTCGAACGACTGGCTTCACATTATTTGAACAACTGGTTCAGCTTTCATTTGAGTAACCGGCTTAACTTTTATCCATACAACTTGTTTCACTCTTATTCGTATAACTAGAACCGCTTTTATATGAACAACGTTTTTCATTTTTCTTAGGAGAGCCTGCTTCATATTTACTTTCAAATCTTTAGTACTCAGATAACTCAGCGTTTGTTGGACTTTCGTAGTAGCTGATAAATGTTGAGAACACTGACTATAAACAAAACTTAAGAACCCAAGGCCTCTAGCACTTTAACAGCCCAATAAACTATGTATTAAGGAACAGGTTTTGTTATACACAGAGGAAAGGCGCCGCTAATAAAATAAAGCTATAGGTTAAACCAAATTAGACAAATACAACCAGTGGTTAATGAAGAAATAACAACAAAAAAAAAAAAAATCACTTATGAATTTTGCTAACAAAATATTTATTTAAATCAAACTTTTTTAACCTTAACCGAAAATGCTCAATTTTTTTACAAGAAACTAATTCGTTTGGAAGCTTGTTCCATAATTCAACTGAACGATAAAAAAAAGAATTATGCCAAACATTATTATTGAAATTATGTCTGCATGTAAATTTTCTGCTGTTACCTCTCAGTAAATAAGTACATTTATGAGGTTCAAAAATAGACTGTAAATTAATTGTAGTTTCACTATTAATCAGTTTGAAAAAAGTAATTAAGTCAAACTCAATCCTACTATACTCTAAAGACTTAATACCAAGTTTTGAGAGTCTATCAAAATAAGATGTGTATGAGATGTTACAACGGTTGAAGACTATTCTTGTATATTTTCTTTGAATGGATTCAAGATGGTTAATATCTTTCTTCAGGTATGGAGACCAAATTGGTGTGTTGTATTCTAACTTAGGACGAATGTAAACGAGATAAATTTTTTTTGAGAATGTTTATATCTGTAGATTTAAAACTCTTTAAAACTTGAAAAGAAATAGTTGATGCAATTTGATAAACGTAATTGATATGGTGGTTCCATTTTAGGTTTTCAGCAATAAAAATTCCCAGATCTTTAAACACTTTAGTTGAAGGTAACCTTATGTTGTTTATTCTAAATTCAGAAGTGATACTAGATGTTTTTTTTTGAATGTTTAGAACCTGACATTTACTAGGATTTAAAACTAGTTTTCTTTCTTTTAGCCAATGATAAATTTTATCCAAAGATTTTTGTAGAATTGTGTTAGAATGGCTAAAAATTTTTGTATCGTCTGCAAAGAGATTTATGTTGCTATCGACATCTACTTCTAAAGCTATATCATTGATATAAATTATAAATAAAAGTGGGCCAATAACCCCTCCTTGAGGCACTCCACTGAAAACAGGTAAAGACTCTGAAAAAGTGTTACCAATAACTACTTTTTGGGTTCTGTTTTCAAGAAACTCTTTGAACCAGCTAACTAAACTTTTATGAATTTTGTATTGAGTTAAAGTCTTTATTAGTTTAAAATGGGATACAGAGTCAAAAGCCTTTTGAATGTCTGTGTAAATAGCTTTAGTTGACTTATTGCTTAGAAATGAAACCAACCATGAGTGTAAGCAATTCAACAGTTGATAACTAGATGATCGATTAGGTAGAAAACCAAACTGTTTATGTGAAATTAGCTTATTTAAAAAAGGTGATTAAGCATTTTTAGAGAAATATTATGTTCGAAAATTCTACAAAAACTGCTTGTTAAAGAAATGGGTCTGTAGTTTAAAGGGTTGTACTTACTACCTTTTTTGTGCACTGGTATGACATATGAGACTTTCCACTGGTTTGGTACAGAGGATGTAGCTAGTGAACAATTAAAAATTAGTGAAATTGGAAGAATTAGGGAATGAATAGTACGTTTAATAAAATATGAAGGAATGTTTTCAGGCGTTCTGATTATTTTATCTTTTAAATGATTAACTGACTTAATTATTTCATCATTGCTTATGAAGAAGTTTTTCATTTCCAAACACTTTTTACTAACAAGTGTAAAATTTTTGTCATCACAATCTTTAATAAATGCCTTTTGAAAGGACCTGTTAAAAAAAGAGGCTTTATCAAGTTCTGATATTATTGGAATATTATTTTCGTTAATTAATACAGGTAAAGAAGGTGTTAACTTGAGCTTTGATTTTACATAGCTGTAGAATTTTTTTGAGTTTGTGTTTTGGCAAAAACGTTTTTCATGTTCTATGTTGAACACTTTTACTGCTTTTTCATATTTTTTTTGATACAGTTTTGTATTTTTCTATCATCTGCTTATCTAGCTTACATTGTTTGTAGAGTTTTAGTTTTTCTCTTAACAACTTTTTTATATCAGAAGGATATGTTTTCATTTTTCTGTCTTGTTTAATCAAAGGCACAAATTGTTTGACTGAAAAGTTTATTGTTTTGATAAATTTATCATAAAACATTTGTAGATTTTTTGAGTTGTTAAAAAGAACTTTCCAATTTATATCTGATGAAAATTTATTAATATTCTCAAAACTTGCTCTACGAAAATCTGAATAGAGTGATTTAGGAGATGGTTTTTTACTTTTGTGAACACTTATCCCAAACAAAATAACATTGTGATCATTTATATTTGTTAAAGGTGAATCAACCAAATGAAACTTAACTCTATCTAATGCCATATAATTACAAAGCAGTAAATCGAGGATATTACCGTTCTTATGGGTAGGTGAGTCAATAAGTTGTGTAAGGAGATTATCTGAACAAAATTTAATAAAACATTTGTGACAGTCATTGTAGGTTGTGCTTGGGATATTCCAGTCTATATTTGGCAAATTAAAGTCACCTAAAATGTAAAAAGGAGACTGTTTTGGAATAAGGTTTCTGATTAAGTCGATCATGTTTGAAACAACAGCTAGAGATTTAGAGGAATTTGGAGGGATGTAGACACATAAAAATCTCAATCTGAGTCCTTTAAGAATCAAATCAAAACACAAAAATTCAAAACCATCAGATGAAACAAAATTAGTTTTTACTTCAATTAATTTTAAAAAGTTTTTAAATATAACAGCAACGCCTCCTCCCCTGCCTATTCTGTCATTACGGATTATATTATACCCTAGAGGACAAAAATTTGAATCAATAACATTTGAACTTAACCATGTTTCAGTAAAAAAAAAAAATCTAAATTTTGTGTACACATATAACATTCAATGAAGCTTATTTTGTTTAAAATAGATCTTATATTAGTATATGAAATATTTAAAAATAAATCTCTACTAGAGGTTAAACTATTAGAAAAAACAGTGCCTGAGGCCTTAGTATTAGAACAATTAAAGATTAAACTAGATGACATAAGATGCATGTCAGTGTTTAAGCTAGACTTATTAGGCCCAGAGATCCTGGGCGTTAAACCGAAAGGGCAGTTGAGCACTTTCAACTATTTTGTTTTGTTTTATAACGTATCTTATGTTCAAGTTTTTACTTTCAGCTTCTGCTTGTTTTTGTTTTAGTTCAAATCTCAATTTTCTAAAATGTTCCATCTCTGATTTTGTTCGATCAATATTAATGTAGATACTAATTTGTTTTCCCAGATGCTGTATTTTAAGGATTTTTAGACTCAACAGTCGTTTTCTGCTAGATTGTGTCAGTAGCTTCAAAATTATTGGTCTCGTTTTATTGCCGTTGTATTTACCGATACGGTATATTGTATCTAATTCAGTTTCAGCTATCTTATTGGAACCTAGAAAACTTTGTATTTTATTCAGGTCATTTTTTGCATTTTCTACCGTATAAACTGATGTATTGCTAACGTTTTCTGGAATATTAAATACTATTACATTTAAAGATTTTTTTTCTTTCAATTTCCTCTCAGTTTCAGCATTTATTTGATGTGTTACTAGTGACAATTTACTGTCAATGTTACTAATAAAGTCTGGTTGTTTTTGAAAGGAGTTTGTTGATGCTTCTGCATACATTGAAAGTTTCTTTTCAAAATTATCAAACTTTTTGCAGAACTCTGTTTTAAATTTAATAAAACTTTCATTTAGTGAACTGATTTTGTGATCAAGAGACTTTTCTGTAGTTTGTTTCTTGTAGACCTCCTCATGAGTTTTTTGTGTATTCTGGATACTGATTTCAAGTTCCTTGATTTTTGTTTCATACTGACTTTTCAAGTTATGGATTTCTTTTTCCATTGACTGAAATTTTGCATCATTCTTTCTTCCTAGTTGTAGCAAACTTTCCTTTGTTGCTTTACTAACTTTGCAGTTTTCAATGATACTTTTTATTTCCAATTCAGACATATTAATTTACTTAAATATAACCTTATTCAATATATTTGAATATTGAATATATTTGAATACTTATTAATATAAGTAATGTAAAATAAAAACAAGTGTACGAGTTCGAAAGTTTTATTTTAGTTTTCAAATATATATATTAATTTATTTTCGTTTGTTCTTAAACGAGCATATACTTCACTTTATAAAAAAATTAATAAACTTCATATAATTAAAACTAGAACTTCAAATAATGTGCACCTAAAGATACCTATGGTTTGTAAAAAAAAACAGAAACTGCACTGAGAATAGATTAAAAAAATTCTAAATCATTCTTTTATAGTTTTTAAATCTTAAAACAACACAAAGTATAGAAAAAAACTTATGTTCAAGTTTTGTATTTTAATAAATCAATGAAGTTTTAATCTTTTTAAAAAAATCTTGCTCAGAATAACTTCAACTGCTGCAAATTTATATATTAAAATATTTAAAACTTTTTACAGCTTATCTAACTAATAATAATTAATGTTTAAATCTGTTGTCTATAAAATGTTATATCTTTGTAAACCGATTGTTATAAATAATAGTTTAATCTTTTTTTAACACAAAAAAGATTTTTTATGCACTAGTACTCTTTAAAATACGTCTTTTGATATTGCTGTAAAGTTTTAATGTTAGCAGCACACTATTTAGCTATTTATCTAATACAACTTAGCTTTAAAGTTTTGTCTACATCAAACGTGTGTAGCGTAATATTTATGATTAATAGTAAACTTATTAGACTAAAAGCAACTTAGTTTTTAATAAGCATAAATATAGCGTTTCTAAAAAAATTTAATTCTATATAAAAAACTAAAATTGTATTTTGAAACAGATTTTAAACGTTTTTGACATAAAACTATGAATTAATTTTTCAGAAATTGTTTCGAATACCTTTAAAAAGTAAAGCAATTTTTACCAACAAATGTTCTATAAGTTATACTTTAAAATATTATATTTGTTTTGTACTTTGATAGTGCTTAAAAATATATTTTTATAAAAAATACTTTTTTTGCATTTTCAATACATTTTTAACTTTGAGAAAAAAATTTCTAACTACTGAAACACAATATTCACTAATTTTGTTATTTATTTCAACCCAAAATATTTTTTTGTTTCTAAAATACTTCGGAAAAGTAGTTCGAAAAAACTGATTGTCAAAAAAAAAAACAGTTTACGATGTATAGCAGTAAAAACATTAAATAAGTAAAAATACAAAAAAAATATGACATCAAAGACACCAAAATTAATTCGGAAAACGTTGTTAACGCCTGAAGCAAAAAATGTAGTTTGCACAAAAGTAGTCTAGAAAAAAAATTCTTAACAGTGTAGTTTTCTTTTTATTTAAAGTTTGTTAGTGTTCAAAATTATTGTAGTAATTTTTTTGAATTTTACTACTTTAATAATCTGATTCTAATCATTTTTATAGTATAATGCAGTTTATTTTATTTATTTTATTATACTTAGTTTGTTTTAAACTGAAGTTCTTTCATACATTTGCTGCAACAAGTAAGTTAAAAACTCATTTTTTTTAAATGTTACAAAAAAAAGTTTAGTCATGATGTGAAGTTTTTTAATAATATTAAAAAAAAAAAAATAATGAGTTAATAAAAAGTAGTGCTCTTTAAGTGCTCTTAAAAAGTACTGAACTTAAATAATAAAGTCAAGAACATAAAATAAAACTTATTTTATAATTAGTTGGTATTTACTTAAGAAAAATAGAACTTTTAAGTATATTTTTATGATGCTTTTTATGGTTAGTTTATTAAAAAATAGGTTTAGAACATAAATTAAGCATTTTATAACAATTTTTTTTAATGTACTAAAAATTCTGTTTCGAGCCGCATAGTAGTGCTTATTAGATAATTATTCTATTACAATATGCTTTTAAAAAGTTGTTATTTATTTTTATTGTGTAATTTTTTAATGACTTTTTTAACAAGTCTAACACGCAAATAAGTTCGGCCCACAAAGGACTGTCTCTGGTAAATCTGGTCCGACGGCTAGTAAAGTTGCCCACCGTCAACTTTATCATATGGACATTTTAAGCACTATACAGGATAGAAAAGAAGTCATTGATTTTTATCTTTTAATACAATTGCTAATTAATTTGGTTTTGTTACTTTTCGATTTTTATTTACAATAAAATTTTAGTAATTTAAAAAGAGTCGTTGACTCTTGTTTCAACCAACTTAAAAGTAAGTATATTTGTTTACTAAATTAATATAAGAAAATAATGTTTTTCAAAATTACTTGTACCATTTTGTTAAACTAATCAATTTTAAAGGTTGCAAGGAGACTAAATATAGTTTAGTACCTAATAGATTTCATTACTTTGCTTCACCGAACTTCCCAAAAAAGTTTGAACATCAAACTCAATGTAACTGGCTGTAAGTTTTATTTAGTTATTTTAAAACTGTTAGTATAACTAATTTTTGATATACATTTTGCATAAAAGCTTTAAAAAAATTTATACACACTTTATTTTATTTTGTTACTCAGTAGTTACTTAGTTACTTCCTCTTTAAAAATTAGCTCTTAGTATTTCAATAATATCTAATACCTTTTGGAAAGCTGTATTCTAAAGCAAACAGAAAGACATATTTACTGTAATTTAGAAAACTTAAAAGTTAAATGAAAATAAATAACAGCACTAAATACCACTTTGAAAGGCATTCTACTTCTGTTCACTAGTACGTTACAGTTAAAAACACAAATAAATGTTATAAAAAACTTTGTAATAAACTTAAAACAGAAGGATAACTACAAAAAGTTAAATAAATAATAATTTTGTAGTATATACAAACTATACTTTTTTTTTTCTAAAAATCCATAATTAAACTCATATTTTAATGCCACAGCTACTTGAAAAAAGATATAAACAGGCAAGAAATTACAAAGATTATACCATAAGTTCTTGTTTTTAACCATAAATTCTTTTCGTTAAAAATTTTTTTTAAAACTTCATTTCTAGTTAAACTAAACAGTGAGTATTAAACTTATTGTTCGTTTTTACCTATAAGTTAGTTTTAAAAAAACCATACTCACTGAACTTTTTATAAATCAATATTTTATTCAAAATATCAACAAAAATGTATATTTGTTCTGTATTACAGCTTATCTGATTTAGTCTTATAATCTGTCACTATAAATTCCACAAAGTTTTAAATTTTCTACAATATATTTTTAACGGGTAGTTGTCAAATTTGCACGAGGGCACAAAATTGCACAAAGATACTTTTGCACGATCAGACATTTTGCACGGAGATATTTTTGCACGGGTTGAACTTTTTTTTTATCAATTTTCTTTTTTACTATCACTGTTACCCCTCACCCTCGGTCGTCGATATTTTTTTTTTCAAATTAATTTTATTATTATTATTATCAATTTTTTTTTACCATCACTGTTACCCCTAACCCTTACCCTTGGTCGGTAGATCTTTTTTCTTTTTAATTAATTTGTATATATTCATAAACTTTTTCTTTTTATTTTTTATTAATTAATTTTAACTTTTACTATCACTGTTGCCACTAACCCTTACCCTCGGACAGTGACGTTTTTCCTTTTTTTTATTAGTTTATCTTTTAGTTTTTTAAAGTATAT
The DNA here is from genome assembly GCF_965202585.1 of Thalia democratica. Classification (NCBI taxonomy): domain Eukaryota; kingdom Metazoa; phylum Chordata; class Thaliacea; order Salpida; family Salpidae; genus Thalia; species Thalia democratica. Next base: position 42,691,161 of record NC_139167.1, on the reverse strand, counting down.
ACATTTATATTTTACTCACGTGCAAAAATTACCTCCTGTGCAAAATTGTAACTCGTGCAAAGTTGACCCTTGTTGCAAATTTGTCTTTGTGCAATTTTGTGCCCACATGCAATTTTGTCTTCGTGCAATTTAGTCTCAGCGTGCAATTTTGACCCGTTCCCATTTTGAACAGCTAACACCTATTTAGTTTTTATTCTTCATTGTGACTTTAAAATGTATTTATAAGTGTGTTAAAGTATTTTTTACTTTCTTAAAAAATCCATAAAACATGGTTAAAATGACTTTAACTTTCAAAATTAACAACGTATATAGGTTTTATAGGTTTAAAATGACAAAAATATTTCTATACTTTACTAATTTAGAATATATTTTTAGTTTTTGAATCTTAATTGAATATTTTAAAGCTATTATAACCAACTAAACCATTATTGACTAGATTAATTGCGCCAAAGGGTTACCGTATCCGTCTTGAGTTTCTTAGATTCTATTTAATGTCGTCAAAACTGCGAGGATGTGTTTATCAAAAGTTGACAATTGATGATTTGTGGTCTAATCAAAGCGACGGTCCATACTGTGGAAACTCTTTACCACCTGTATTAAGATCTACTGGTTAATAAAGTTATTTTCTTTAACTTTAGTAGTCCTTAAGGCTTAAGAATTACTTAAACACTATATACGCCTCATAATTATTCTCAATAAAAAAAAAACTTCGTAAAATAATGCTTGATAAATTTGAGTAGCAAAATAGAAGTATTGGATAAATATAATACATTTGCTAATAATGCAATGATTAGAAGGTTAAAAAATATGTAACAAAACTGGTTTAAAAAAAAACATTTAAAAAAGCTGTCTCAATTCTTTAAAAAAATAAAAAAACAACAGGTTCAGAGATCTTTCGTTTATTATATAAACATTTTCAATTCTTATTCAAATAGAATCTAGGTAAAAAAAATAGACTTAAATGAGTAGTATATTGTCAATTTTACTAAAATTGTTATAGTATTATAGTATAGTATAAAAGTAATACTCCTTAAATTTTCGAATGATAATCGAGAATACTAGATTTTACATGGTTGTAGGTATTCTTAGTAAATTTTAATTATAAGCTAGTATTTTATATTTCTCATCTAGGTCAGCATCTATAGGCAGGGTTCGGCCTGCATTCGGTAGTCGCAGGCCAAATTTTGGAAATAAGAATCTTAGTTATAGTTACAATGTCACTTTTTTGTTTTCAAAACTCTCGTCATTTATATCTATGAGCTTTATTTTACTCTTCATTTCAAACTCCAGAATATATAGTGTAAGTTTTAAATCTCTTGTAAGTTATGCCTAAAACTTTTTTTTACTCTTCGTTTCAGAACTTAGGGTATTTGGTATAAGTTTCATAGTTTTGCATGCTTGCGGGCTGCAGTTTTACCTTTCGCGGGCAGAATTTGCCGATCTATAATCATACTTTTCATGTACTAGAAAAACTTTAACATTTGCTTATGATATTAGGTGGTTAAAAGCAATTTCAAACAAATTTTTTTGTCAATATTCAAACTATTTTGAGATCCGCTTAAAAATTTAGAGTTACATTACTTAAAATTTAGAGGTTCAAAACTTTTTTTTACCAGTTACAAGCCTTCTGCCCAAAATATTTTTCCAGTATTTTGTTAATTATTTATTTATCATAAGCGCAGTTTGAGGTTACAAATCCCATGAACTTTATTTAATGTATTGTTTTTCTGCGTGACCCCAACTCTTTTGAGAGCGTGAATGAAAAATGATTAATCTAACTTTCTCGACAGCATATGCTAGTCAGAATTACAAAAGTAATAATTACAAAGGAACTAAAACCTTATGAACAGTCAACTAAGTCTTGAAGGTGAGTCGGGATTTTTCAGAATATACAGTTTTTGGGAAGTAAAAATAGAGACTAGTAAAACGTTATATACTCTCAAGAGAAAAACATGTACTGTTTGAGTTAATGTTAAATATATGATCTTTTTATTCATTTATCCTCAAAACTATCTAAAGCATAAGAACTGATAGAAAGTAACATAATCCTTAATTTTATAGACGACAAAGTATTAGAGTTACCTGAGAGATCAAATAAAGCTTTTGTAGTATAACATATTTCAGAACTAGTATCCGAAACTCAGCTTATATGTATAGGTAAATTAGAAAAAAAATTAATTAAAATCTTTATTAAAAAAGAGTTAAAATATAATTAAACTATATTAATATACACAGACCATGTTAAATATTTTTGAAATAAAAGCAGTTATTTAACCCTTACGACTAAACAGTTCTTTGTTAAGAGTAGTATAAAATGCCGAAAAAAAGCTGTGTAAGACGGAAGTTTATGAGTTAATTTATAGTACATTTTTCATATATCCAACAACAAAATGTATTTAATAAGGGCAGTTTAGGCATATAACTAGACGGCCGCTGAATAGTAGTAAATGTGTTACAAGAATCAAGCTTAAAATAATAAATCAAAAGATACGACTAGTTTTTTAAAACATAGGATTTTATGTAGCTGTTGAGCCCTAATTGCTAATTAAAATATTTAAGAAATTAGTTTAAAGTTGTAAAAACTAGCAATATAAAAAAATTGTATAATATAATTTTAATTAAATCCAATTTCTGCTATAAAACGTAACTTTATTTAAACTTTTAAACATTAAGGTTTTTTATTTAAATTACTTTAAAACAAAAGTCAAGTTTAGGTGAGCACTAAAGCTAATTATTTTAAAGTCAAGTTTATACAATTAGTTTTAAATTAAAATTTAACACACGAAAAGTACGATTCACTAGGTCATATGTTGAGAGTGAAGCTACAATCAGATTCGAGAGACATTAAACAAATGTTCAGAGGTTTTCAGATAAAAGTAACACCGACTTTTGAATTTTCTTCACCAAGAAGTAAGACTTTTTGTAGAAAATTAAAATTGAATAAAACAGTCTACCTTAAAATTTTGACTGGCTGAACTGTTAGTTTGGTATTTGCCACTGTCTATCTTTATATAGTTAGGGATGAACGCGGAAGATGGAAATCGTACAAGGCACAAAAAACTTCTGCACCAACTGGTGACATACCAATACATCCTCCTGATGCAGAATCTTTGGAAAACTTAAGCGGTAACAATGCAGTTGAGCTTAAAAATAAATTGCGAAATTTCCAAAACAACATACAATCAGGAGAAGAAGGTCAGATGGAGTATAATCCACTCGATTCACCTAGGTTTAAATCAGTCTTTTATTAACTTTAATTAACTCAAAAACTGACTTTAGTATTTACTAAACTGATTTTTTAATAGCTACCAAACTAGTAGGTACAAACAAATTAACTAAACTAACCATATTACTCGAAACAGAACTAATTATTGCACCGATAAGCTCTTTGAGTGAATTTTTAATTTTAAAAGAAACTTTGAAAAAAAAACTGTAAACTAACTAAGTTAATTGTTGATTTAATTAACTTAAATTTCACTAGTTTAAAACAATTTAACCTAAAAACTAACTATAAACAACGATTTAAAAAATAAAATAAAGGTTTAATTTTTTAGTCAAGTAAACCAAAACAAATGCTTAAAACTAGTTTAAACTTCATTGTTAATAGTATTATAAAATCCCGATATTCTAACTAAAAAATAATAACATTATTAATTGAAAAAAATTATAAAATTACAAACAACTATTAGTTTTCTAAATCAATTATTTACTTCTTTTTATTAACTTTTTGTTAAAATCAAAGGTATGAAATATTTAACTATGGATTATTACTGTTTAATAAACATAATGTATGTTTTAAAATGCTCCCAGAAAAAAAATTTAATATAGTTTTGTTACTTTACTAATTACATTTTGCTATAAATAAAATGCGAATAGCTACATTAAAGATGCTGATACTTTATTTTTCAAAACTTGTTTTAATAAAGCTAAGCTTTGTGATTAGTAGAAAATAACAAAGCTTAATTTTTTTAAACCTTAAATGAAGTATTTGTAAAATTATAAATTTTAATTATTATTTTGACTAGTTTTTATTAAGTAGTAATAAAAACAATTAGATATGTAAAATTAACACATTTTTTACGGAAGTTGTTAATATTTATTCAATAACCATATTTTTTATTGTTTTTATATTTTCTATGTATTTAAATATATAGTTTTTAGTTTATATGGTAACTATTGCAGAAAAATAAAAGGTTTTAAATGTGCTATCTAATCGAAAAAAGTACGGTTTATTGTACTGAAATAAAAACTAGAAAATTTTAAATACTTTATATGTTAATTTACAAGATAAAAAAGTAATAAAAAACTACTTTGTAATAGTTTTATTTACTTTTGTTAAATAACAATTTTATAGTTTGTTGTTGTAGTCATTGATTAAGGTTTAGTTTGTTTTTAGAGTTTAAAACAGTTTTAGTTAGTTTGTAAAATCTTTTACTGATAAAATAGATATAAAAGGCTAATATAAATTTTTCTGAAAGTAAGTTTAGGTGGAGTACAACAGTGGTTGCATAAAAAAGATTGTAGCAACTAAAATATTTCAAAGATAAATATAAACTATTCTTACTTTAAAATGTTGAATTTTTCTTGTATTTGCTAACTTAATAATACTTTATATTTATAAAAAGAAACTTAATAGCTTTTGAGAATGTAAATATAAGAGTGAAAATTTAGTCTGCATTGACCCTTTTAAATTAAGTAAGTATTAACAGTTTGCAAATATATTGCATGTAATGTTTCTAAATTTATTTTTAACGTATTACAAAAGCACTATAATTAAATGTTTACAATGTTTTGAGATATTACAATATAGAAAATGTTGATAAAAAGTTGAAGTGAAACATAGCATGTTTTGTTTGACTTTAATAAAAACAAAATAATTTTATGATAACTATTGAAACTTTGTAGCACGAAAAAACCAAGAATCAAGAAAAAAACTAGACGGGGTTAGCTATTTTTGCTTGTTTTTTTAAAGTCATCTATTAAGCTCTTTAACTTAAATTAAAATTAGCAAATTTTTTTTTGATTATGTGTAAGGGAAAAAATTCTTAAAATTTTAATGTACGTTTGCAATCATAGTTTTAAACTTTACAAAACAATTATAGTTACAACTACAAGAAAATCCCAAGTTATAAACTTAAAAAGCGATCCAGTTACTAAAAGTAACCAATTTATTGAAAATAGAAAAGGAAAAACCTCATCATACAATTTCTCAGTATGGATTATCATAATAGTTGCTGTAGTGTTGTTCATATTTGTTGTCTTAACCATGTTTTACAAAAGAAAAAGAAAACTCATAAAGTAAATATTATAATTGAAACAAATAGTGTTATTGAATATATTTTTGCAATATATTCCCATACTAAATATTATCAAATATAAAATTCCAGAAGTTAAGCTAAAAAAAATTAGAATATAGTTTGAGAATATTTTATGAAAAGAATTGCAGTTTTAACTAAATTAAATACTGAAACTTAAAGTAAAAAGTTTAAATGTTTTACTAGCTTTACACATAGATTTATAATTTATTTCAAATTATACAATATCCTTCTTTTATTACACTGACATATGTTTCTGTGTGTTAACGGATTAACACGCTTCAACTGAGCTCTGTAAAAAAACAAATACTGTAAGAAAAGAATAGAAGTTAAAGTAGGTGTATGCATGTGTTCATTAAAACAAAAATAATTTCTGAATATTTTTAGAGATTAAACGTTAATAATAAATAAAATAATAAATGAGACATTAAGTATTTTATCTATAATTAACGATTAATCTCTAAAATCTATAGCAATTATTTTTATTTTAATGAACACATGCATACACCTACTTTAGCTTATACTCTTTCCTTATAGTATTTATTTTATACAGAGCTCAGTTGAAGTGTGTTAATCCGTTAACACACAGAAACATATGTTAGTGTAATAAAAGAAGGATACTGTATAATTTGTTATTGTTATATATTCCAGTGAACTTGTTTCCTTAGGATCTTTTGTTAACAAACACTTAACTTTATATTTTGAACAACTATATTTTTTTCAATTTTTTAAATTAATTCAAAGTTAAAATTATGCTGCAGTAAAGTATTATGAAGTTCTAAATAAAAATAAAAACTTTAAAATGTATACAGAGCAAAAAATGTTTACAATTAATTACTTTAAATAATGACGTCAAGTATTAAAAGTCAAAACTAAAAAAATTCAGAGAGAAAAAAGGAAAAGATGATGTAAAATCAAGTTCAAAAGATGCAATTAAAACAAAACTTTCACAAGAAAGAAGATATCTAGAAATTCAAAAAAAAAAATCTCTCCCAGTATGTGAAAAAAGTTTAGCGAAAAATCAAGAGCTTTCAAAACATTTGGATGGAAAAAAAACTTTGCAACAAGCGCTGAAAGAAAAAAGAAAACCTAATGATGTTAAATCAAAACAAGTAATAGACAAAATGTATGTTAATAAATCTTATGCAAGTAATTCACATTGTCAAAAGCAAAAAGAAATTAATGGCGATCGCAATATTATAAAAACTAAAAACTCTGGAAATAAAAATGAAAGAATTCTTGAAAACTCTCAAAGAAAATTTAGAAACCGACGGTATGATTTGACATGAAAAAAGACCTTTACATACTAATTTCTAATTTTCGGAATTTTGTAGTTTTATTAACAACAAAGTTATTCGTTTACAAAAATCAAATAAACATCATAATAAATTTAATGTTATTATTTAGTTGTAATTCTCTAGAAAATCCCTATTGAAATTTGTGTATAAGAAACGTTTTTTTATACTAATTAATCAATTTTTATAATTTTAAAATTGAAAAAATTATGTTAAAACAAAACTTCACAGCTTTAAAATACCAAATTTTTAAAGGGCTTTTAAATTGAAGTGGGCAACTTTTTAGTCAACAAAACAGAATTACCAGAGAATGTTTTTCGCTAGCCGTACTCATTTGAAATTATATTTATGGGCCACCATACAAAAAAAATATTTTTAAGAACAAATTAAAAATTTATACATGAAACTTTTAACAAACAATCATCTAACATTTTTTTTTGCTGGTTGAAATAAAATTTATAGGACATATTAAAATGTTAAAAAAAAGATAAACTTATCTTCAAATGCAAAATTCATTTTCACCCAAAAAAAAATGCGGGCCTGATCCGGCCTGAAGCCATATTAGATCCGGCCAAGCCCTGTTATAAGCAATAACTATCTTGTTTATAGTAGGGCAGGGAAATATTTAGTCTTGTTTGACTGTGTTATTTTAAGAATTGTTATAAGATTTTGAAACTTTTTGTTGAAATACTTTCTTAAAAGGTGTATGTATACAAGCTTTTCATATCAAATGAGTAGATTTTACAGGATAAAAAATAGGTTTTTACGTTTATAGTAAAATAAGATGGCCACAAGTAGTAAAATAACAAAAGTTTTGCAAAAATAAGGTCGAAAAAAAACATTTTGTTTGACTTATTTTAAAGGCAATTTTTTTAAGAGTGAAGTTCTAAAAAACCTTAAGATATTACTTAATTAACTTAAGTCATTAAATAAATTTAGATTTTTGTTTCAGTTAATAACTGCACTAATTAGATAATAAATGTCTTTTGTGTGAGTCTAGGTTATAAGTTTTTTAGCTTTATCAAATGTAAAACATATAGTAGTTGATTTTTCTTTCCCTATTTTAAAACAGTTATCAATATATCAATTAGTTATTGTTTATAAATTTACAATATTTTTTAAAGTCAAACTAATTTATAAAAGGAGTAGTTAAAAATGAGATCTATATAAGTCTGACGGTTTTTGAAACTTATTTCGACAAAAATTGTAGGTTTTTTAAGGTAATTAAAGTTCGATTTCAGGTCAATTGTATAAATAAATGATGAAAAACGATTGTTTTTTTTTTCAAAAATAGAAGTGTGATAGTATTCACTGTCTGTACTAAAAAAAAATAAACATCCTGTTTACAAACTAAACAAAAAGTAACAAAAAAGTAAAACTTAAAAAAATTGAACAAGTAGTTTATGGCTCGAGTAACTATTTTTAGGGGTTAGTTGAGTTGTGCTAGTATCGTCAACGTCAGGCGATGATGGCAGCACAGCTTAAGTACGTGCATTTTTTTTTGCTTTGTTTTTAGTTCTCCGTAATTTACTACCACATTTTCTACACTAAGAAGTTGTAATCAGTTTTTAGTAAATGGAGTAGCTTTTGACTTTTATTCATTAGGTTAGTAGTTTTGTTGTAGTTAAGTTAATTTAATTTTTTCATTTAGTAACAAATTAAATCTTATCTTATTTACATAAACGTTTAACTTTAGTTTTCAGATTGAATTTAATGAATATTCTTACAGTAAATGAGCTACGCTCATGGTCCCCTCTTAAATTTCCAAAAGTATTTACCGCTAAAAGGTGTAAGAGATCAACTGAAAAAAATTACGGTTATCCTCTTCTTTAACTTACGTGTAATATCAATAGAAAAGTTTTCTTTTAATCAAATAAATATCTTTCTTGATTGAGTTTGTTAACGAACTAATTACATGAATGATAAAATCTGTAAAACAAAACATAATGAAAGCTAGATTAGCTTATACATCAATCAAATTATTAAAAATATATTTACTATTTACTTTATTAGAGAAGTATGTACAACTGTACACAGTGGGAAGTTTTTATTTAATGGTTTTTTGATTTAAGCTTAAGATAATTACTTAAGGCTTGCTGTTAAACATAAAAACTAATCTTATACTTTAGTTTATCTAACGGAGTTAAATAAAACAGAAGCTAGTTTCATATTAAGTTGTAACATACCGAAAATATTTCTTTTTACAGTTTTTTAAATACCTGCATAACTACCTTTAACATTTATAAAATTAGAGTAACCTGCTACCTATGTACGTACTTTGAACACAGCGCAAAAGTGCGTACCCAACCGGCAGTGCGTACTTAAGAAATTTTTGGTCTACATTAAGCCTAGTAAAAACATGCATATAACAAATAAAGCTTACAAATGACTATTAAAGCGAAATCCTTTACAACAAGAACTTTCATCGTTAAATTTTTTTTTAAAGTATAAAAAGTTTAAGTATTTATTTACACAAAGTCTGACATTATATAAGGAGAGCTGTCTTCAGTAGAAATGCAAGTAGCTGCTGGTAACAACTAAGAAAAGCTACAATTAGCTTTTAAAAGTATAAAAAATACTTTAAAAACAACTAGCGAGCAACAAAATGTGTTTACTAAACATAAACGACAAGCTCACTAGTAAAAATATTATTTAAAAGTATCTAGTTCTAAATAAATTCCAATTGTCTTGTTCTTTATTTTCGTTAATATCGCACTTTTAAACGCTTTTACATTTATGTTGCAATCATGGGGTATGTGAATTCAATTACACTGTTCATTATTTTTGTTTGTCTAACATTTAGATTTGTATATGCTTTTTACATTTATGTTTCAATTGTTGGGTATGTAAATGTTAATTGCACTGTTGATTTTTTTCGTTCATCTAATTTTTGTATGACTTTTTAAGTACTTTTTAACTTATATATTATCATTGGGTATGCAAATTTAAATTGCACTGTTCGTTGTTTTCGTTAAATTAATAAGCTGTAACATACTTTTATAATTATTGGATTTGATACACGATTAAAAGTTCAGAACTTTTTTTCTAGGTGGCTGTTCTAAATTTAAATTTAATACAGTATAGTTTTTTTAAAATATAAAAAATTTGTTTTACTAGTTTTAGGTTTGTTCTTGTAGTTTGAAACTTAAAAAAAAAGCATTTTGAACACACTGTTTTTTGCCAGAAAGTGCGTTTTATACTGGCAGTACGTACCTAGGTGGCAGGCTTTTTGTATTTTGTTAAGTTGTGCACAAAGTTAGTTTTTAACTATTTAAATTACTAACTTTAGTCTGTATAGCACTTTTATTAAAAAAAATATTTTTTTGTGTTAATTCAAATATGATTCTTAAATCTTTTAAGGACACAGCCAACGTTGGTTTTAAACTGTTTTACCATTGGTATCTAATAGATAAACAATTTAAAGTGGGGCTTGTTGTTTATCTGGTAACTTAATCTTTTTAAAAACATGTCAATACCAATGTAGAAACGTTCTTTATCATACCTAAAGACTAAAATAAAGCTGTTAACATGTCTTTTCAACTTAAAAATAGTACTACTTAATGTAATCTAATTTATTTTATTTAATAACGTCCTGATACAATCCTACTAATTGTGTGCGACTCGATAACTGAAAGGTCCTAGGACCAAAAGTATCCGTATTTTTTGAGCATATTTTTTGTCTATAAACTATAATAACAGTATAAAATCTTTTTAGACAATTTTAAAACTAAAAACTTCTTTTTTTTAATAGATAAACATATTTTAATACCTTTCAGACCTTACAAATGAATCTAGTTAACTTCAGATTATTGGAAAATTTCAATATAGTTTAAACTTAAAAATTTTTTGTGATATACAATTTTTTTTTGGTTCATTAGCCTTTTTGGCTCAGCAAGATATTTTACTTAAATTAGCTTATAAAATATATTTTCTTCCAAAATATGATTAGCTAAATACGTGTTCGTATATTTTATTCAAATTGTTTAATAAATTTAAGAAACAAATAAACCCCTTCATTAAAAACAACCTTTAGTGAAGTTTACTGTAAGTAGTTTTCCCTTATAATAAAAAAATTGAAACTAATTGTAATACAAACGAAAACGAACTCATTTCTGTAACTTATTTTCTGTATTTTTAACTTAAAAAAATTATATTTAAAAGTTATAATGTTTTTTTACTATACTATAAAATATTGTATTTTTAAAAGTTTTGTAGAAGGTTGGTATGGTTTTATTGAAATTGAAAATTTCAGATAAGTACAAATGTTTTTGTTATGTATTTTTAACTACAAGATAATTTAAACTAGCAGGTATTCATTTATGAAATATTTATCTATAAAACTCATGCTTTTTTTTGTATAATAACAAACAATAGTCATTTAAAACTGAATTTAGCTGTTGTTTAAAATTTAAAAATTCTTATAGATTTGTATTAAAATACTTTTTAATTAAGTGTTAAATTTTAATTTATTATTATACAACATAAAGTTAATACACAATATAAAGTATAAAATTGTTACAATACAACACAAGGTCCGCTTCTGTCTCTGAAAAGATTCACTTTGTCGCTTTTACAAATGAAGAAATCCTCTTTTTCGTGTTCCTTTACAAATCCCAAAAGCTCATCCCCACTTTTAGAAATTTGTATTCTCTTTACACTAGCTTCAATTTTTAAATATTCAACTTCTTGTTTTAACTCATTTAAGGAAGCAACTTGAGCCATGTTATTGTATTTATACAGTTTACCTAAATAATGTCCTTTTGAACTCAATTATTAATTTTTAGTATACCTATGTTTTTCTAAATATATCTGGTGAGTTTTTTGACAAGCTAGAAAAATAAATTTTTGTTATGCAATTAAGATAAAATAGCTAAATAACGCTAACAGCGAAAATTGAATTGTTCTAGTAGCTAGATTGATTTCTATTACCTTTGGTTGTTAAAGTCTACGGAAACAAACAGACTAAAAATAATTAAGTTTTCCTTATAAAAATTTAAACAATCTAATTCTTCAAATTAAATTTTTTAACAAAATACAAAACAGTCATTCGCCCTGTAGCGCTCTTAAGTTATAACTAAATTCTAGAAAAATTAAAAAGAAGACATTAGGGTTTACATTAAATTAAAAAACTTTTCTTTTTGAGATTTGATACTTACTCAATTTGAGAACTCTAGTTGTTTCTCTAGACATAAAATAGAAGTATAAAACAACTAAATTGTATTAAAAAAAGACAAGTGTTTTTTATTTTTTTGTAGGTTGTTAATTATATTTTTAGTAAAAATTATCTTTAAATTATTTTTTTAACGAAAATTAGCTGAGAAGCAAGTAAAAAAGATAAAATTTAACAAAAAAGATTTAGAGGTTCACAAGCCATTAAAAAAAAACATGCTTTTAGTAAGTTACTGATTATTTATTTCGTTTTTTAGTAGCTCTTTATTTCATGCTATTTAGTAGATGTTCAATACAAACAAAAAAATAATTAGAACTGTTGCGTATTTTATTCAAACACAGTTTAAAGAATCATAGACAATTTTTTTTTTTTTTTTTCTCAAAGTATATCTAAACATAGTATAAGAAAAAATAATTTTGTCATTGGATGATATTAAAAATTTGGATACTTAAAAGTTAAAGTATTAAAAAATACTAAACTTAAACAACCTTACTAATTTAGTTTATCAACCTTTTCTATAGGATAGCTCTGATAAATAAATCTTTTTTAATATTGAAAAAACTAATCAATAATTTTATAAACTGTAGATAAATATTTACATATATAACTTAAGTACTGTAAACATTTATAACCAAAACGTAGTTTTAAAAACAAGAAAAGTTTAAAGCGCTACTAGTAAATAGTCAAAAATTGAAACTACTTACACAACTAGCTTGGTATCGATTTTTTTTCTCTTTCCATACATTTTAAAGAATTCATTGATGTATGAGAGAAAAAAACTCTAGAAAAAAGTTTTACTGTCGTTTGCTAGCAATATTGCACCAAAAAGAAAAAAAAAACTAGAAATCTTTTATTTGAGTTATTTTTATTAACCTATAATAGGAAAATTGACTTTGTCGCTGATACAAAATTAATTATTTTATTTTCTTGCCAATTTAAAAAAAATCCGGTTTGGTAAAAAAGCACTATTTTAATAATAGAATTATTTTAACTTGAAAAATCTAAACTAAAAAGCAATAAAATACCTGATTATTACCAGTTGAAATAACCAAATGTTTGTATTGTAGTAGTGTAAAATTATTTGTTAGTTGGAATAAATTAAACAAAAACATTTTTAGGATTTTTTTTTAATAGTATTAAGTTACTTTTTATATTTCATAAAACTTTTTTTTAATCTTTGTCTCATTTAATGGTAGATATATACGAGTGTTTCAAACATAGTTAGTTATACACAATTCTGTATTTTTTTACACTGATATACTATGAATTACAAAATTAAGGTATTTAAAGAAAGAGTGGAACATATGCAAAAGACTTTGTTTGTAACGTAATAAGCATCAAACTAAGAAGAAAGTTCAAATAAGTTTTATAAACCAACTTGATAAAACATTAAGTTTAGTAACAACAACATTAGTTGAACATAGAGAACAGCTACATGCAAAACATTAAAAATTTAAAATATATTAATTTAAAAACTACAATCTAAAATTGAAAAAATCGTATTTTTATTTATAAAGTTTTAGAGCAGAGAATAAAACATAAATTATTCACAATAGATTCTCGTAAACTAGGAGAAAGACACTATTTTAGTCAGCGGGCCAGATGTGGAAAAGATTAGGTTTTTGAAGACCAAAGAATTTACTGTACTTCAATAAAATTCCTCGAATATCCAACTTATTTTGAAAGACTTTTTTTTGCTTTTTACTTCAACTCGTAAAATATCTAGAGTAAGTTTCATAGATTTTTTCGCGAGCCGTAGGCTTTACCTTTTATGGGCCGCATAGTTTTTAACTCTTCATTGACTGCAGACGGATTACACTTAATTTGCTAAACGTTGGCGGGCCGGTCATCTTCACTCCACTGGCCATACGTTGATTACCTCTAACGTAAACGAATGCATATAAACAAACACTTAAGGGGAAAATATGGAAAATCTAGTTTTAAATATTACAGATAATTATTGTAATTTGTTTGAAATCAAACAATTCAAAGTTCTCGATATAATTAGCTTTAAGGAGAATTTTATCTTTTATTCTATTTGAATAAGATTTGTTTATAACAACTGATGATCTCCTATATCCCAATAAAGGATTAAAACATTGTTTTGTTGATAATAAACTGTAAAATTAGAAAAATGGATAACAACTTAATGATTAAAAGCTTGAAATGTTAAAAAACTTGCAAAAATAAAATTTAAAGTAAATAAAAGCTGCAACATCAGAACTTTTTAAATGATGAGTCTGTAGCAACTAACAAAACTTGCACTAAAAATACTAAGAGTATCAAAATAAAATACATTGCTTGGTATATGTAAAAACAAATGTAACACTTTTTCTATTCATATTATCATAAAACTGTATTTATCTTTAATAATATAATTTTTGATTTGAAAGTACTATTAGCTAATATAGTTGCAAGTTTGCTTAACTTATTTTTAAGTTTACTTCTATTTTATTAAATAGAGCCGATAACTTAAAGTCAGCAGCAAATAGATTTTGAACAAATAATGTTTATTGAACGACACAAAAAATGCTCAAAATATTTGGTCCTAGGACCTGGTGCACGATTTTTTTTTGTTATCGAGTCGCACACTACTTGGATATCTTTTAACGTTTTGTCGAGGACAAGACTTGTTTGTTTCTTAAAAAAAACAGCTTAATGTAATTATTTTACAACTGAGTTACAAATTATTAACATTTAGGTTTGTATTCTCTATTACTGAAGTTTTTGTAATGTTGTTTTAAAATTTTATTTGAGTTCAAAGTTGTTTTTTTTTAAACATATCTAATATTTGTCATGTAAAACTTAATTAACTGCTTTTTACCCAAAAAACGTTGTGTTCAAACTGCAATTTGTTTTTATTTTGAACTTTAAAAAACACACTAAAAGTAATAGGACAAAAATATTATATTTAAAAATAGTTTATACAGTCTTAAATTAAAATAGGTAAATTGATACAGATATCATTTTTAATTTTAGTTCAATGACACCAATTAAATGAAAAAGGGCGTTAATACTATGGTTTTTAAATAAAGCAAAAACAATAGCCCCTAGTGATACTATTTACAAAAAAGAAATCATAAAACTTAAACGAAAAGTTCATAAAAATAGTTCTACAAAGAAGTTTGTTGATGACGTAATTTAGAGATCTGTTATTAATCATAAAGAGTTTACTAATGAAAAACTAAATGGTTCAAAATTCAGAAACATCCTAATAGTATCTTAGATAGGAAAACCAAGTATAGAATAAAAAAGAAATTAAAAAACTAGTTAATAAAAGTGGGTAATTATTTCAGCAACAAAGATAAAAAATCTCATAAATTGAAATCTAATTTAGTTTGCGAATATAAGTGCTCTAAGAACAAGAACGTCCAATATATTGAAATTACTTCTAGAGCACTAAAAGAAAGAGTTAAAGAACACCTAAAAGGAAAAACAGCTGTATCTGACCACATTTTTAATTGTAACAGTTGTAAGAATGACAAAAAAACTGCTAGCAATTTTGGTACTTTAAAAGAATGTAGAAATAAATTTTAGACTTTGATCAGTGAAGCAGTTTTAATTAAACGTTATAATCCAAACAAACAATTGACTAAACTGGGTATTACCCAAAGATTACAATTTTTTGACTAAATATGTATATCTTTTTACTGTATATAAATGTTTATCTACATAGATTTTATTATTAGTTTTGTAAATTTACTGTACTATATAACTTTTAATTTTATATGTTTTGTTAGTTAACCTGTCTTATAAACTTAAATGTTTAACACTGATTTTATCTATTTTGCACAGTTTTGTTTTTTGATAATGACTAAGGTGAAGTCGAAACGCCGTAAAAGTGAAATAAACTATAAAATTGTTATATGGATCTCATTACATTGTTTTTAAAAGATCATATGTCCCCTCCTATACTTTTTAAATCTAAAGAAGCCAGAAAATAAAATATAAGCTTACAAATTGTATGTCAAATCCAAAAGTAAAACAAAACATGTTAAAATTTATTTGTTTAAGGAAAAAACGAACAGTGGAATTTAAACTTGTTTAGTAAATGTATAAACATAGGAACAAAAATACTTAAAAGTCATACAAAATTTATATAAACAAAAGTAATGAACAGTGCAATTGAAATTAAAGTGGCCTGAGATTGTTGTAACCATGATAAATACATACAAGCGAAATAATTAAACTTATAAAAGTAATAACATTTTTAAGCACTCTTTCTTAAATCTATTACTGCCAATATTAAATATGGAAATCACAGTCTACTATATAATCATCATACCATTTGTTCCTAAGAGCACCACATTATTTTGTCTTTAACTGTTCTGCTTTTTACCAGAACAACCGGTTAAAATGCAAAAATTGGTACAATACAATTAAGTAGAATAAAATTTTAAACCCTAAACTATTTTTTTTGAATAAACACATTAAAATAAAAGCATATTTAATTTTTTAATAAGTCGTTATTTATTAAAAACTAGTGATTTATCATATGTGCCAGGGGCGTCGCGTGGGGCGTTGCACTACCGCAATTACACCACCTTAAAATTTTGTAAGAAAAATCATAATCTATAACATTATATTTATATTTTAAACAAAATATTTTATGAAACACCAATTTAGACAACGACCATTTTGCTCTCTACACTGCCGCAAACTCTTAACTGCCTACCGCAAATGAATTCAAAAAAGCATATTTTTTTCAAGTGTTACCGCAAAATCAATATCTTGCGGTAAGTAAGCAAGTTGAAAATTCCCTAAAACAGTACAGGCTAAAGTATCATTCCACAAGCTATTGTAAACGAAAAATGAAAACAAATCTACGCAGAGCAGAGGCAATTCCAGCAGAGGCGACTCGAGCAGAGGCGACTCGAGCACGGGCAACTCGAGCACGGGCAACTCAGCATTTTTTTTTTCTGCACCACCTAAGAAAAATGCCACGCTACACCACTGATATGTGCTATATAAATCTTAACTGTACAAAAAAATACAAGATAGATAAAAAAGCTTTATGGTTTGAATATTAATGTACACACATAAATATAAACTTACATATAAATAAATGTATTAAATAAACAATCAAGACTTTTAACATAATTTCAACAAATATGTTTTATTTTTATCGTTAAAGTTTTTGGGATTTTCATAAAGAGTCATTTTTAAACTTTAGTGACTTTTAAATGTCTGTAATAGGCTTATTGTAGGTAATTGACAAACAAAATTACCAAGTATGCACAACCGGTTGGGTACGCACTTTTGTGTTGTGTTCAAAGTGCGTACCTAGGTAGCAGGTTACTGTAATTTTGTGAAAAGCAAGTTTTATTTTAATACCAACGAACTTCAAGTCCAACCTTTGCCGGCAACGGTTTTTTTAAATTGTTGTTGTTTGTTTAAGTTTTTAGAAACTAAACTATTATGTCGTATTCCGTTTATTTCTTAATTTTTAATTTTGAAATTAATATCTTTTATTGATTTTAATTTTTCAAAGAAAAATTTATTTTGTTAAAAAAATAACTTTATACAACTTTTAATCAAATATTTAACTTAAAACAAAAGTACAAAGAGTTTATACATTTAAACTTATAAACAAATTTCGAAAATAAAGCAACATTATTTTCAAATTTTTTTTTTAAGATTAAGTTTTCTTTATAAAATGCAAATGGCTTCTAGTTTAAACAAAAGATAGATGCTTAAACAGTTTTTTATTGATTTAGATCTGTTTAAACTTCAATTTCTTGCAATTTCAAGCTGTTTACTAGGTGTCCTAAAATGAATGATCGTTTCATAGCAATTAATATTCTGGTATATTTTTTTGTTTTAACCTTTTTTTTACAATTATCCTTTTACTCTTGGTATATATACCTTGATTCTCTTACTGAATTGTTAGATGTCATTCAATTTTAAGGTGGTACATTACCATACTTTTTATTAAATTCCAAATCCGAATCTTTACCGCCAGGTCTTTATAGTGATCTAGACATGAAAATAATTCTGGGTCTTTCTGATTAGTAAGATTTACTTTCAACAATTAATAAACTCTTATTAACAAACAATAATACCACAGTGACAGGACATTTTTGGTACTGCTGTTTTTTTTTTGTTTACTCATGACTGTGGATAAAAAATTGGCTAATCGCAGAAAAATAATTTTCTTAGGTATTTCGGATTAAAGCCGATCATTTTAAACTTAGTCATTTAAAACTTTTACTTTTCTAATTCGATTATAGCTAACTCAATCATTCTAAATTCGATTTTCAAAAACTATACCATTTTAAACCTGATAATATTAAGCTCGGTTATATAAACTTGATGATTTTAAACTTGATAACTTGAAAATTTGTCATATTAAACTCGGTTATCGTTTTAAACTGGATTAATTTAAAGTTTTTATCATTCTATGCATAATAACTTCAATTGTAAAAGCCAGGGGCGTCGTGTGGGATGGCACACTGAAAATGTTGTTCCACTTAGTCAAAAAATGAGAATGAAAAATAATTTTCCATTAATTTCAGCTTTTTTGCTTTTTTCATTGAGTTTAATGATATTTTTTTTTCCAATTTTAAATTCTACTTTAAGATATTCGTAAAATTAGAGCTGCAAGTTTAATCTGTGTCAGCTGCATTTTAACGAGCGTGAACTTGGCTTGAATGGCTTTTTTTGTGTTTTTTTTTAACCAAACTTTAAAACCAATTACTTTCAATTTCTTTAATGCTAACTTAGAACTTTCTTTTTTATTCTCAAGAACGTTTTTTCTTTTCAACTTTTCACAAAAGTTTCTATCGAATTGGGGTTTGATTTTTGTAGTGGGCCCCTTTAAAAATTTTGTTTTATTTTTCTATTTTTATAATTTTATAAGTTTTTATCCAAAAATTTTTTTTTTCAATTTTTTTTATTAAGAGACTTATTAAACTAAGTTTAAACTTGTAACTATTTTTTTTTCCAATTTTTTTATACCATAAACCTAAGTAAATTTTTCTGAAAAATTCAAATTTTGCACGATTTTCGATTTTTAGGTTTACAAACTTTTATGCAAGAATAGAATTTTTTTTAATAGTATTTATTTTTAACATACATGTATAGTTAAGTTTCACGATGTAATTATATTTTTCCCCAGTAAATTATTGTTTTTAAAATATATGACCCAGGGGCCTGTTTTGACTAGTTTCCTGTGAACCCCCTGAAAAAAGAAGAAAATAAAGAAGAAAAAAAGGTTCTTAGAATATTACTCAAAACGTTTTTTATTAACTTTGTTTTGGTTATTTGATAAACTTTGAATAATGAATGTTGAATTTATAACACTGAAAGATCAAAAAGTTGCAGTAACAAAAAATGCTCGTTTTTGCCCAGCTGAAATATATTTTAAATAAAATTTTAATTGTAACATCATAATAAGTAAAACTTCTAAAGTAGCATTTTTTTCTAAGAAACTTTTTACTAAGATGCTCTTAGTTCCCATTATAAATTGTTACTTAGTGTAAATAACTTTTGATTAAGTATTGTTTTTGAACTAGTAAGTACAATTTTACTTAAAAATTGTTAACTATAATAACTAAAGTTTTATTTTACTAAGTTTATTGTATATAATAATGTTATGTTGTTATGTTGTGTGAAGCTTTTGTGTTATGTTGTTAATGTTGTGTTTGTACTTATCATTTATATTATTGGTTTATGTGTCAACAAACTGGATTTAAACCTTGAAAAGTTCATTTCAGTGAGTTTTCAAAATCATCTTTAGACAACTACACTACCTGGCAATTTATTTTTTTATCATTTAATGGTATTTTAATATTTTTATTTAAGTTGTTTTATTTTTGTATATCTGTTGGCCACTAAGTTTGTTCTTGATTTTTTGAAATTTCAAACTCAAAGAGATTTCAAAACAATCATTAGAATACCTGCACCATCAGGAAAACATTTAAATAAAATTAAAAGATATTTTAATTTAATTGTATAAGTTTAACCGTTTTTTTTTGTGAAATTTCAGTTTTTATAAATTAAATTACTTAAAAAAATATTTTCATTATAAACAGATATAAAAATGTAATGAGTTAAAAATTTAAAAGAAAAATTTGTAAGAACTCCATCTATACTAACATTTAAATCAAAATAGAAATTCTCTTTAAGTTTTATTTAAATGTTTTCAACTTACAAATTGTATATCAAAATTCAAAATCTGTTATTTAAAACAAAAATATTACAGACATAACTAACTCAATAATAAATAAATTTTTTTATCAGGAAACAACATTATAAAATAATTAAAACTAGAATAAATTATTATAAAGATATTTTATTTTAATTGTATAAGCTTAAACACTTTTTTAGTTAGATTTCAATTTTTATAGATTAAATTACTTAAAAAAAATGATTTTATTATAAATAGATATACAAATGTAAAGAGTCTAAAATTTAAAAGAAAAATTTCTCAGAACTACATCTATACTTATATTTAATTCTAAATTGAAATTCAGTTTATAAAAAATTATTCTAGTGTTAATTATTTTATAAAATTGTTTTCTTATAAAAGATATTAATTTTCTATAGAGTAGGTTAGTTATGTCTGTAATAATTTTGTTTTAAATAACAGATTTGAATTTTAATATGCAGTTTGTAAGTTTATAACTTTTTTCTGCTTCTTATAGTTTTAATTTATCTAAATTTAATACAGTATAATAAACAAAAATATAAAATATTTTTCTTTTACTACAGTAACCTCTCGCATCTTTACGCACTCGTGACGTTACGCACTCTCGTTTAGTTACGCATTTTAGAATTCTAAGACTTTCAAAAAATAATAATCTCTTTTTTTAAATTGTACAAATTAGGTTTATTGTATATTTTTAATATAAAATATGTTTTTAAATGCTAACTCACCTCTCTATATCTTTAGACTTTGTAAACTTATATTCATTGACTAATTGATAAGCATTTAGTTATACCTCAGTATATTAGAAATTTTGTTAACAATAAGAGATAAATTAAAATTCTAAACATAAACAATTTTTATTAAACGTTTTTCTTATTTTTTACATATTTGTATTTAAAGTAAGAAATCCATTACAGCACAAAAATGCATATTTTCGTAATAGGTTGTATAAACTAATTTTAATATAGACACCACACCATTTTTTAATTGTAAACAAATGCTTTATTATAAATTAAATTTGCTAAGTAGAATTATATAAATGTGAAGTATCAAATAAGTCACATATAAATAAAGATAAAATCTACTTATTATTAAAAATTAGTAAAATTTTTCTACAAGTATTGTTATTTTATTTAAATTTAAATCTTTTTTTTTAGTATATGTATAGTTTTATCTTTGGTTCTCATATTTAAAAATAGAGTAATCAAATTGTTAAAAGTTGAAAAGTCCCCAGTCAGCTTTTAACTAGAAGCAATATTAAAAAACAGACATTATATAAAGTATATTTAGAATCCCCCGTATCTTTACGATCTCTCATATCTTTACGCACTTTTTCTGTGGACACAATGTGCGTAAATAAGCGAGAGGTTACTGTATTTATATATATTTTTTTATTTCTAAGCAGAAAAAAAGCATTTTAAACACAGAGTTTTTCGGCTAAATATTGCGTACTTAATTGGCAGTGCATACCTAAAAAATGCATACTTAAGCGGCAAATTAAGAACAAGAAAATTGGGAACCCCCTTTAAAAAAGTCTAGACACGCCCCTGATATGACCCGTACAAGTTTTACCTAAATTCTTAGCAAAGCTTTTTGAGGAATTTCTTGCTCAAGTGCTGAGAGTTTAGGTAAAACTTTTATGGGTAATGTATTCTAAAAACAATAACTAATTGGGAAAAAAATATAATTACATCATGAAACTTGACTATACAATTCTGTTAAAACTAAAACTATTTTTGCATAAAATTCTGTAAACCTAAAAGGCGAAAATCGTGCAAAATTTGAATTTTTCAGAAAAATTTATCTAGGTTTATGGTATAAAAAAAAACTGAAAGAAAAAAAAAAACTACAAGTTTAAACATAGTTTAATAAGTATGTTAATAAATAGAAATAAATAAAAAGACTTTATTATTAGAGAAAAACTTGTAAAACTAAAAAAATATAAAAAAATCAAAATTTTTAAAGGGGCCCTCTACAAAAATCAAACCCTAATTCGATGGAAATTATGATGAAAAGCAAAGCAAAAGAACGCTTTTTAAAACAAAAAAAAAATTCAAGTTAGCATTAAAGAAGTTGAAAACAATTGGTTTCAAATTTTGCTTAAAAACAAAAGTTACAAAAAAAGCCATTCAAGCCAAGTTCATGCTCGTTGCATTTTAAAAATATACTAGTGATTTACCGGACTCACTATCCGGGTCCGGGTCCGGCCGGATATTTCCATTTTTGTCTGATATCCGGATCCGGCCAGATTCTAATTTGAAAAAAATTTCCGGATCCGGTTCCGACCGGATTCTAATTTAAAAAAAAAGTCCGGATCCGGTTCTGGCCGGATCCTAACAGAGATCCGGCCGGACCCGGATCTAGTTGGTAAAAAAGAGCATACTTAAAAGTATTTTTTTCAAAAACAAACCCTGAGTAAATTAATAAGAGTCATTTTCGTCAGTTTAAATAAAATACCTACCGTGATTGGCTCGTTTTTTACACGTGACTAATTTACATTTATTTACATTTAAACTATGAAATAAACATTTCAGAAATGCAACTCTTTACATATGTTGTAAAATTGAAAACTTTTGAATGAATACTTGCATTATTTACTGTTTAAAGTTGAGCTCAGAGAATATTTAGAGTTAATACGGTTGAATGTACGAGCCAATGAGAATCATATGACGAAATGTTTCAAACTAAATACTGATGCAACAAAACATCAGAACATGACAGGCAGTTTATATGTAAGCAGTTAGTTAGTTTGGTGTGCAGCTTGAAGCAACAAAATATCTTGAACTTTTTTGTGAATGCTTATTGTAAGTAGTGTTTTGTTTTAAAAGTGAATATTTCAACTGGTGTTTAATTGTTTAAATATTTAAGCCAGGTATATAATTCAATAGTTTATTAAAAATTTTACAGTTTCTTGTTTACTAAAAGTTTTATTTAATTTTTAGTTTATTGTTTTAAGTCTTTTGATATAGAATTAAATAGCTTCCAGTTTTTAAAGTGTTACCAAAGTAATTAATAATTTTGTATATGCTAGTATTTCTTGTTTTGTTTTATATAAAAGATTCATCACTCAAAACTGTCGTGTCTGATTATAGAAAGTAGTCTCAGTTAGAATTTAGTATTTGTTAGATATTATTTAAATAAGGTAGGATTTAATTATGATGCGTAGTACTAATAAGTTAAGTGACCACAATCAGTCCACAACTTTACTACCAAATTGTCAATCTTTGCTAGCTGTTCTACTGATTATTGGATTAAAGTAATTTTTTTCAGTTTTTAAAAACCTCATTCTGACTCAGGCTTGTTTATACTCACTCTAGCTAGTTTGTTGACATAAACAGTGGCAACCCTGCTAGTTTAAAATTTTTTTGGAATTTTAGAAAATCTTGGACTGCCTCAGGCTAGTTTAGTTTTTTATAAAAACTCAGGCTAGTTTTCTTTTAGGTTTTGAATGAGTTTGAGCTGATCCAGTTTTCAATATTTTGTAATTTTCTAGTGTATTTTCTTCAAGAACTTGATTTCTGATTTTTAATTGTAAATAACACCTAAATTTGTAAACCTTGTGGCTAGCTGTTCTGCTTATTATTAGATTAAATTTCTTTTTTTTTCATTTTTTAAAAACCTCATTTTGACTCAGGCTAGTTTATACTAGTGATGTACCGGACTCACTATCTGGGTCCGGGTCCGGCCGGATATTGCCATTTTTGTCTGATATCCGGATCCGGCCGGATTCTAATTTGAAAAAAAAGTCCGGATCCGGTTCCGGCCGGACTCTAATTTGAAAAAAAAAGTTCGGATCCGGTTCCGGCCGGATTCTAATTTGAAAAAAAAAGTCCGGATCCGGGTCCGGTACATCACTAACATATACAAATTTCCATATATATATGTTGTTTATTGAACGACAAAAAACACTCAAAAAGTTTGGTTCAAGGACCTAGTGCACAAAAAAAGCCTTTCCGTTATCGAGTCATGCGCCAGAACAGTTTAATGTCATGTCCAGGACTAGTTGTTGAATAAAACGTTGTTGAAAAGCTTAATTTTGAAGCTGCATGGATTGTAGCACTATGTGAATTAAAAATTAGTTTTAACATTGGAAAATACACTGAATAACCTTAAATTTGAGTAAACAAACTCAATGTAATGAATGTATAGTTTACTTTTTAATGTTGTAAAATTGTAACCCAGTGGTCAACACATGTACAACAGTAATAAAGCTATCAAAATTAAAAGTTATAACGGTTTTTTAAAAGGCATTATTCTTAAAAATTTCAAATTTTTATAGCTTTGTGTGTGTTTTACTGACAAATGTTTTGGTAATTATTCTTAAAAAAATAACCACCTTTTTAAAATCAATTTTTTTTTTCAGAATACCTTAAAACATGTAGAGAAAAAAAGGCTCCATATCTTATTTACATATAATATTTAGATTTTATTATATATTAAATAATTTTGTTTTATGATAGATTTTACTATTTAAATAAGCAAATGTAGCTAACAAGTTAAATGCAAGTTTTAAATGTAGTTGCCCTACATTGATAATGCAATAAATGTATATAAAACATTTCAAAAATTAGAAATACTCTTAATAAATAAGTTTGGCATTTACCTTGTAGGACAGATTTTATGTAGAATGATCTATTAGTTTATTGAACGAGCATAAAGTTAATTTTATAGACAAATTTATAAATTTTTAAAAGAACATATAACTTAAATGTCAATTATTTTCCTTATCTTAAAAGCTATCTAAAAAATTTTTTTTTTATTTTAGAGAACGCACCTTTGTTTTTAATTTAAGAAAAAAAAAATTGGTTTGGGGTTTAAACTATTACATGGGGTCCCTCCAAAAATAATTTTTTTTTTTTTTGATTTCCCTTAGTTTGCATGTTATTTAAATTCTTAAATAGTTATTTTATAAATAATGTTAATATCTTTTACGATTTGGCCCCAAAACAAAATGATGTATATTACACTATCATTTGCCTTGGCCATTTCCTAGATAAAAAATTGATAAAAGGAAAAAAAAACAATTAATAAGAATGTGAATTACAACAAATGTAATTAAATTATTATAGTTTAAAAGTTTTTAAAATTGTTTACAAATAAATAATATAATAGACAAATAATCTCTTCAACTTATATCAACTAATATTTAAATTAAAAGTTTCATGCATTTATTTTAAATGAAATAGTTATTTTATATGAAGTTTACAGAAAGATTGTTGAGTTGTTTTTGTTGTTATTTTATAGATGATTTTTTTTGAAATTAGCTTTCTATGTCTTTAAAACCAGCTACTATTTGTGTTTTTTTGTATTTTCATAATATTTATGTTTACACTCTCTCTTATTGCATCACAAATATTTATTTTTATAAAAATAATTAAACTAAAATTATCTTGGTCTACTTGAAAGCCCTCTTATTAGTGATTAAATAAGGGGTCGGCAAACTGCGGCCCTCAAAGCCGAAATATGCGGTCCGCGAGATACTTTTTAGCAAAAAATATTTCTTTTTAAAACTATAAGTATAAAAGATTTTGTAATAAAAACTTAAAATTAGGCTATTAATTCTTAAAAATACATTTTATTAGTGCTTAGTTATTGATTATTTTGCAATATTTTTGGTTTAAACAGTATTTTACACTGATAGTTGCAATTATTTTAAATAACTGCGGCCTTCGAAGAATTTTTTTTTTAAATTGTGCAGCCCGCGAGTTACAAAAGGGTCCCGACTCCCGACCCTTGGATTAGATATTAATGATTATAAGCTATTTTACAACTTTAAGTTTTGTTAGTTTGCAAATTGTGAACCATTTCATAGATTTTGCTTTTTTTTGTATATTTAAACTATTTCTGACTTGACTTCATTATTTATTTGTAGAAATAGTTTGTTTTTTAAAATTAATATATCTTGAAGTTAGATATAAGTTTTTAAAGACATTTTTGCAACTTCTAATATGCAAACAAGGAACTTTAATACAAATTTTGCTTTATATGTAAATTATGTGAATTAAAAATAAAGTCTGATTAAACTTTGCTTTTTACTTTTTTAAAACCTTTTGAAAATATCTACATACTTTATATAAAATTTGCATTTTTCACATAAACATTTTTTATTAACAGTTATTATTACCTGTAAGTTGCTTAAAATCTTTTATAAGTCTATTAAACTTTATCTTTTATTTGTTGTATTCATAAAAAGTGTTTTAGATGTTTTAGATAAGTACTTTTTTTTTAATTTTATTTGAACAACCTTGTTATTTATGTAGACAGTTCGTTGTATTTTCTCTAAGAATGATCATTAGTTATTATGTTGTTCATTTATGTTAAATTTTTTTGTTATCACATTTAAGATTAGTGTTCTGTAGTGTTCATTTAATATTTTTGTGTTTTTAGTTTATATTATAAAAAAATTACCATTTGCATTTTACTAATATGGATTTTATTCAGTCCTATTCTCTCCTACCCGTAAGCAACCATTTACAGTGGCAGTTTTGCTGTTTTCTTTACAACACATTTTTATTAAATGTTTAAAAGACCATTACAAACGTTTATTCAACACAGAAATTGTACATTTTGAGTTTAAGGTTTTACAAAGTTTTAAAAATTTAAATCATTTGTCAACGTGTAATTTAAAAATATATGACAAATAGCATACAATATAAATTATTATATTATAGTATAAACTTTATTATTTAAGTAATTTTCAGTTAGTTTTTTAATGAACAATTTTGTTACTTTATGTTTATGTACAAAACATTAACAACTAGTCCCTTAATATTGTACTTCAACCGAAACACTGATCTTTACATCATAGTATATAATAATGCAAAGATATAACTAAAATGACATGTAAAATGTAATATTTTATGAAATAAAATTGTCGTTTAGATTTTAACTCTGTATGAAAACAACCAATTTGGTGGTGCGTTAATAATTGTTTGATATAATACTTTTTGTCGGTAAAATTGTAATAAAAATACTTTTTGAGTTAAGAAACCTTATTATATTTTTAGAATAGATTGACTATTTTAACTTAAG
The DNA here is from genome assembly GCF_965202585.1 of Thalia democratica. Classification (NCBI taxonomy): domain Eukaryota; kingdom Metazoa; phylum Chordata; class Thaliacea; order Salpida; family Salpidae; genus Thalia; species Thalia democratica. The sequence goes on along the minus strand of NC_139167.1, from coordinate 42,664,200 downwards.
TTTTTAGATATGACTTTTTTCAATTTATTTTAGTCTGAGTTTTTTTTCTCTGATATATTTACAGTGATAAATTATATGCTTACTTTGCTGATATCATAGTTTAGTTTATGACAAAAATAATGTTTTATTTGTTCTGCTAAAATATTTTTTGAACTGAATTTAAAGAAAAATAATTATAAGGAGTTTACAAAAAACTAATTACTAAACAAATAACAAGCCTTTATGAAGCTTGCGTATTTTTTCTTAATTGTAAAAAAAAGTAAAATAGATAAGTAAATAAACTTAAAAGTTTTTTATACTCTTTTGTAAAATGGTTTGTTAGATGAATGAAGTAAATAGTTTGTTGCGCTCACAGTTATAGTAAAATTAGTTCTTTGTTTTCTCAAAGCATTTTTATTTTGAAAATGAACTTCTGTTTGTATAATGCTCGAAAAAAATTAAAGAAGAAATGTTAATCAAAGAAGAAAAATTTTAAACTACTGTAACATAGCTATTAACACATACAATTTTTATCAAGTTTAAATCTAGTTAAATCGATAATTGATAATTATGTTTTTTATTATTGCATAATTTTAGAACTATTGTCATTATATACATAAAGTGATTTTATATACTAAGTCTAATATTTAAAACTAATTTTTGCTTTTGTTATTTAAATGCATAGAAAAAAAAATCAAATGATCGAGCTTAAAACGACAAAACTTAAACTGACCGAATTTAAAATTACCGAGTTTAAAATGATAAAGTTTATCATAATCAAGATAAAAATTATCAAAATTAAAATAACCGATTATAAAGTGATTTATTTAATATAATCGAGTTTAATATGATCGAATTTTAAAAATATTAAGTTTAAAGTGATGGAGTTTAGTACAATCAAACTTAAAATGATCGCTAGTTAGAAAGATAGTATAACATTAAATATTTTATTCAAAGTATTAATAAAACAAAACAATGATTCACTCTAACTGTTCTATTTATTATTATTATTGTTTATTGAACGACAAAAAAGGGTCGAAGGCAATTGGTCTTAGGACCCGGTGTACGAAAAATAACTTCGGTTATTAAACCGCACACTGCTTGGATACAGTTTACCGACTTGTCCAGGATATTCTAGGATATCGTCAGTTGTTAATTAAATCTTGTTCAAATTGAAACCTAACTTAAATCTGTTTGAACAAGACTTAGTTTACAACTAACGACCTCTAGAACATTTAGAGCAGGGGCGTGTTTTGACTTGTTTCCTGTGAGCCCCCTGAAAAAAAAAGAAAAGAAAAAAGAAAAAAAGATTCAAGTTAGAATATCACTAAAAACGTTGTTTATTGACTTTGTTTTGGTTATTTTATAAACTATGAATAATGAATGTTGAATTTATAACACTGAAAAATTAATAAGTTTCCTTAACAAAAAATGCTCGTTTGTGCCCAGCTGAAATAGATTTTAAATAAAATTTTAATAGTGATGTCATAATAAGTAAAACTTTTAAGATAGCTGTTATTTTCTGAGAAACTTTTTACTAAAATGCTCTTAGTTCCCACTATAAATTGTTACTTAGTAAATAACTTTTGATCAAGTGTTGTTTTTGAACTAGTAAGTATAATTTTGCTTAAAAAAGTCCAACATAATCACTAAATTTTTATTTTACTTAGTTGATTGTATATAATAATGTTGTGTGAAGCTTTTGTACTTTAAAATTTATAATTTTTTTATCTATCAACCAACTGGGTTTAAAACTTAAAAAGTTCAATTCAGAGAGTTTTCAAAATCATCTTTAGACAACTACACTACCTGGCAATTTATTCTTTTATCATTTAATGGTATTTTAATATTTTTGTTTAAGTTGTTTTATTTTTTTACATCTGTTGGCCACAAAGTTGATTCTTGATTTTTTAAAATTTTCAACTCAAAGAGATTTCGAAGTCATCATTTGAATTCCAGCACCATCAGGAAAACATTTAATTATAATTTAAACATATTTTGATTTTATTGTATAAGTCTAAAACTTTTTTGGTAATTACCTAGGATGATGTTGCACCAATATCAAGCTGAAATTATATTGTGTTTAATATTCTTTTAAACCCATATTCTATATCAATATTTTAAGCCTTATATGGTTGATCTAACTAAAACTATACTTCGTTAAAAACAAGCTATATAAGTACATAGTTAGAATTAAATTCATTTATTATAAATTAAAATACTAAATTGATTTTATTTTACAGTATTGTAATGTATATAAGTTATGTATCATTTGTTTTATTTAAAAAATAAAAGCAATTAAATATATAAGTTTTTTTGGTTTATGATAAGTAAGTTTTGTTTATGTATATATAATATATAATTTTTAAGTCTATAATTATGGTAAAAAACATCATTGAATTTTATATAGTTTCAGCTTGATATTGGTGCGACATTATCCTAGGTAATTACCCATTTTTTCAGTGAAATTTAAATTTTTCTAGATTAAATTACTTGAAAAATGTTTTTAATACAAATATTTTTTTTTCTGTCTCTTTTAGTTTTAATTTATCTAAATTTAATTCAGTATAATAAATGAAAAAATATAATCATTTTCCATTGGTACTTGAATGTTTTTTTTATTCTAAGAAGAAAAAATCATTTTAAACACAGATTTTTCGGCTAAATATTGCGTACTTAACTGGCAGTGCATACCTAGGAAATGCGTACTTCAGCGGGAAATTAAGAACAAAAAAAATTGTGAACCACCTTTGAAAAAAGTCTAGACAAGCCCCTGATCTAGAGTGAAACATTGTTTTGTTGTTATATGTATATTGAATAAAATCTTGATAATTTGTCACTTGTTATGTATAAAAGTTTAGAACTTTTTATTATTTAATTTTAAAATAGAAAACCATTTCTGATTGACCATTAATCTATTTTTTGATTATTTTTGACACATACTAATCATCTCGTAAGCAGTTTCCATTAAATAAAGGTAGAGCCGGATCCAGTAGATCACTAAAAATATAAAATTAAAACATAAATGATTAATTTTTTTAGGGGTTTAGTTAAAAAATTGTAAGAAATAACAGCCTTTATATTCTAAATACAAAAATTAAACTTCGTTATTCACAATAAAGTATTTTCTGTTATCTATCGTTCTACAAATCTAGATACATATCAATCATAAAGCTTGTTAACCTATATTTGTTTGGAAAATATACTTAAAGATTAGTCTGATTCGCATATTTGCAGAGTCAGCACTTTTTTAATACTCTTATCCCTAACCCACCTTACCTAAAGATATTAAATATTAATCAAAAACTAAAGTTTTAAGAATTAAAACTAAAGACAACATTAAAAAAAAACTGTTTTCTTTTATTTAGCTAATATGCAAATCAGATTGACCTTCAAGTATACCAACCCATTTGTTTAGGGATTTTAACCATTACAAAAAACAGAAGCAAAACAGAATATTTTGGTTTTTGTATTTTAATAATATTCTATCGAAATACATCGAGGTTTAAAACTCTTTACATTAACTCTGCCTAAACAACAACTTTATTTGTTTCTTTATTTACTTACGAGTGTGAAGTTAGCTTGACCGCGTTTATCAAGATTTTTTATAAAATTTCAAAACTTTAGACCTGATTATTTTCCTTATCTTAATAGCTAGTTGAAAACTTTTTTTTATTCTAGAGAACGGTCCTTTGTCTTTAATTAAAAAAAAATCCATAGGATTGGGGCTTGGTTTTTTGAGTAGGCCCCTTATAAAAAACTGGGTTTGTTTATTATTTTTTTTTAATTTAATGAGATTTAGTAAAAAATAAAATATTAAAAATATTTTATTTTTACTTACTGTCAATATTTTGTACAACTTGGCCTTAATTAGGTTTTTTTACGAATTTTTTTGTTTTATTAAAATGAGTAAAAAAATTGACCAGATTGTAAAAAGATTGAAATAAGGACAATTTGTACAAAATATTGACAGTAAGTAAGAAAAAAATTATAGCTGTTAATTCTTATATTATCAAGAAGATTAAAAACATAATTATTATAATTTTTTTTTTACTCAAACTCATAAAATAAAAAAATTCATAAAAAACCACAATTTTTTCATAGGGGCCCCTTTCAAAAAACCAAACCCCAATCCAATGTATTTTTTAAATTAAAGACAAAAAACCGTTTTCTAGAATTTTAACATAAGGAAAAGAATTAGGTTCAAAGTTTTGACATTTTATAAAAATTCTTGAATAACGCGGTCAAGCTAACTTCACACTCGTTATTTACTTCTATGCAGTGGCGTCGCGTGTTTTTTCTTTTTTTTTGTTAGGGGGAGCTGCAGATTGAAGTTGTCAAATTAAAAAAACCCCCTAGTTATAACCGTTTTGATTAAAATTAGAAAGGTAACATGATTAAATAGACTATTTTTTCAGAAAACTTAAACATGTTTGTTTAAATAATGTTTAATCAATAAATGTAAATATATATATATAGTTTTTAAGTCCTGGACAATGACGTCAAACTGTATCCAAGTGATGTACGACTCAATAACTGAAAGGTTTTTTTGTACACAAGTTTTTAAGACTAAATACTTTAATGTTTTTTTTTGTTCAATAAACAATACTATATAAACATATATCATACATTCATACCTTAATATATCATCACTATTCCTAAACAACTTTAGCTATCTTTTAAATTTAAAATCGATTAAAGTTTCTGTAATGCACAATTATACATTTACCAAGCTAAAACTAACTCTAAACTAACTAGTAATAAAAGATAGATTTTTTAATAAAAAATAAACTTAACCAAGTAATTTGAAAAAAGATAACGTAGTTATTAAAATCTTATTTAAAAACATCAAAAACTTTTTAAATTAATAGCAAAAATAATCAAAGTTTATTAAGACTTAATATATAAGTATTTAACAACTTACAGGTAATAATATCTTATAACGAAAAACATTTATACAAAAAACATAGTTTTGCAAAAAGTATCTAATAATTTTCAATAACTTATAAAAAACTAAAAAACAAAGTTTAAAAATAAAAGTTTATAAATTGAATTATCAAAGATTTAAATTACTTTTGTTTTGTTCAAACTTAGTTTATTAAAAAGTAAATAAATTTGTTAATCAGTAAAAAATTATGACGCCATAAGAAAGAATATAAACTTAAATATATTTGACCATTAAAAAGCAGATGGTAGCTTGGTTTTTAAGACATAAAAGGTGAAATTATAAAGATTTAAAGCAAATACTATCAAACAACAACAAAAACAGTCTAACAATCTCTCTATATACTTAATATTAAATAATTTGTTCATTTAAAATAAATGCATGAAACTCGTGAATTGAAATAAAGGTTGATACAAGTTTAAGTATAAAAATTTTCTATCATCGTATTTATCATCTTTACCATTATTTTTTACTTTTTAAATATGTTTTTATTATGTTGTGTAAGTAAGTTTTTTCTGAAAAATACTGTATTTGCTTAAAAAATTAAAACAGAAATAAGTAACAAGTTTTTTTGTGGTTGGTCATTTTGTACTTCCTTCACAAATTAATCAACTATATTTCAAAATTCAATTGCAAAGAGCAGTTAAAAAAAATTACAGTTTAGTTAAAAGTCTACAAAGTAAGATCAAGCTGTAAAAAACTGTTTTATTGTTGCTTTAATACCAATTTAATTTTCAAATCAACCCAAACAAACCTTATCAAAATGATAAAGATTTTCTACAATTTAATCTTAAAATGAACTTGTGTTTAAACATCAAACAACTTGGTATTCTTTTGACTTGTTTGAACATTAAACAACCTTTATACATGGCATTTGTACAATTAGTTTCGTTCAAAATTGAGATGTTTATAAAGCTCTATATATTAGTCATATACAAAGTTTAATCTGATGATTTTCACTTCCTTTTCAATTCCGTTTTAAGATTTTTCTTTGTCATGTATCTAACAATTTGTAGTACAATTTTTTTTCAATGAAAACTTTAGTTATTTTGATCAGAATTGAAAAAAACACTTGATATATAACTAAGGCAACAACAGGTTCTTTATGTAAAGTGTTTAACAGCAAAAAAGAACTACTAACTAAAACCCTATATTTTCCTTAATTTATTAGCTATTGTTTACAAAGTTTTCAGCTAAATTTATAAGCTTTTTTTTAATTTTTTAGGCCATAATTTTATATTTTAGAGTTCTTTTTAGTTTAAATAATTTTTTTTATTACTTTTGCCATAATATTTTTTTTTGTCTTGGACAAGACGTTAAGTATCCAAGAGGTGTGCGACTCAATAAACGAAAGGTTCTTCGTGCACCAAGTCCTAGGACCAAATATTTTGAGCGTCTTTTTTGTAGTTCAATAAACTAATCTTAATATTTTCAAATTATGTCAACAGAGTTTGTTTCAAATCAAGCTTTAACTTTTCCTGAAGTTTTTGGGTTGTTAGCTTAAATGATAAAAGAATAAATAAGTTTTAAAAAGTTTCAAATTTATTGTTTTGTTTTCCCTATCAATAAGAAGCTACCTAGACTTTCCTTTTCTATAAATTTAATTTGAGTTTTTAAAACCAGTAAAGTTAATTTATAGGCTAACTAAACATTTATTAAAAAACACTTCAAAAAAATTTTTTACCACCCTACCTAAATTAAAAAACGGTTGTGGAATCTTACATTGTTTTAAATGTTTACAGTTTTTTATAATAAATTTAAAGTAGTCTAAAGATTTACCTTGTTTAAAAAAAAAAACTTGTAAACAATTTCTTAATATTAAAAAAGTAGTCTTTTCTATCGAAAATTTTCCTTTAAGATTGTAAAGTTTTGAAATTTGATTGAAATTAATTATTAACTCTTAACTTATGAAAAACTAAAATAGGTTAACTATATAAAATTAATAAAATAATAGTTTTATAACATTTAGAACAAAAAACTATACTTAGTTGCATGTGGTGTAGAAAACTAAATAAATTTATTTAGCGTTAAACTTTAGTCTTAAACAATATATAAAAGTTATACAGAATATAATTTTTATCATACGAGAAGTTTGAAATTTTGAGCATATAATTTAGTTGTACAATCATACTTTCATTTAAATACTCAAATGAACTTTATCACAATCAAACAAGCTAGCATTTATAACATTACATGTTTATAAAATTGCGATTCACACTTTCCAAAACTAATGAAAAAATTCCGAATGAGCTAAAAAAAATGATCTAAAGGCAAACTTTAAATAGTTTTACTGTATTATAGTTTGCAATTGATATTTCGAAACATGTTTTTATTAAAGCAACTAAATAATTTCGATATAATATTAAAACTATTTGATTATCAATTATTATAATAAAACTTTCAACGCTTTGACAATTTTATAATTTTAATTTTTGGTAGGGGTCGGCAAATATGTCCTGCGTCGCGCATTTTAGTTAAAAAGAAACTAACTCCGAAGAAAATTTAAGTTTTTTATATAATGTTTTAGATATATACTTTTTTTTTTGCTTGTGAGTAAGCTGTGGTACTTAGTTTTTGTTTATTTCATTACACAATTATTTTTATAGAAATTTTATTAAATTTCTAAGTAATTTTATGTCAATACTATTCGTTTGCGAAGAACTACTTTTACTCATTTTTACTTGTTCCTCATTAAACGCTATCGACCCCTGATTTATCGATTAACATTTAGTTCTAATACAAAAATCTCCAAATTTTGCCTTTATTTATTGTTGTTATTTTAAGCTATGTTCTTCAGACAAACATAGCTAACCTATCTAGAGTTTTTAGCCTTTTACATGTAACGGGTCACATTTACAAAAAAAAATTGTTTGCGGGTCAGATCATATAGAAAAAAATATTTTTAGTCACCGTCAGGGGCGTTGCGTGGGGTGTTGCACTGCCGCAATCGCACCACCTTAAAAAATTGTATGAAATAAATTTAGTATCTATAACGTTTTCGTTTATTTTTAGATCAAAATCTTTTAAAAAACTCAAATTTAGAAAACGACCATTTTACTCACTTCACTGCCGCAAACTCTTAGCTGACTGCCGCAAATGAATTCAAAATTTCTTCAAGAATTACCGCAAACTAAACATCTTGTAAGCTAAATTAAAAATTCCCTAAATCAGTACAGGCTTAAGTATCATTCCACAAGCTACTGTAAACAAAAAATGAAAACAAAGCTAAGCAGAGCAGAGGTAACTCGAGTAGAAGCAACACAAGCAGAGGCGATTCGAGCAGAAGCAACTCGAGCAGAGACAACTCGAGCAGAAGCAAGTCGAGCAGGGACAACTCAAGTAAGGGCAGATCGAGCACTGGCAACTCGATTTTTTTTTCTGCACCACCTAAAAAAAATATCACTCGACGCCACTGGTCGTTGTCAAATTTAAAATTTAACAAAAATCGGTAACAAAAAAAATTGCTTAAATTCACAATGAAATAAACTTACCGGTATTTACATAACCGTTTTCTAAAATTTAATAAAGAGCATAGTTAAAAATATATTACATAAATATTTTTTGTTTTTTTGTACAGCATTTGTTTTTTAAGCTAAAAAAATGGCGCAGGACATTGGTTTCTGTTTGATCGGCCACAGTTTGCCGACCCCTGAACTAAACACGTATATATTCTTTACAAATAAGAGACTTTAAATATGAGATGACATAGTAACTTATTTTGAGCAAGTTATTTAAAATTTTGTTTTTAATGGACTCTTAACTGTGGCTAAAGAAAGAATATTGGTTCGTTTTTTAATATATAAAAATTTGTATAAAGTTCAAAAAAGACTAAACAAATCTTAAAGTGAGAATTTTGACTTTATTATATTAAAAAAAAAAGTTAATATAACAATTAGATATTAAAAAAAATTGTTCTAGATATATTATAATATTTAAGTTGCAAGTCTAAACATTTTTTTATAAGAGAATAAATTGTTATTATTTTCTTCTTTTAATGATGGTTCAGTAATTATATAAACTAAAAGTCCAAATTTGAACCTTAACTCAGTTTTTAGCTTGCTGAATGTAATGAGATTTTAATGTTTAATTTTAAACTTTGAAACAAAATAAAAGATATCATTCAGAAGCTATAACAAGTTTAAGCAAATAATAAATGGAAAAAATTAATATTGTACCAATTAACTTTTTATTAAATTAAATTTCCTATTTTATATAGCAAATGTATAGTTTACTTTTACGAAACTGAGTAAACGATACGAAAATGAGTTGTTTTTTTCATATTATAAATAGTTTACTTTTTTATGTATTTTTTAAATTAACTTTTCTATTCTTTTCTTATTGAATTTTAATAAAAATATTTTATACTACATGGTTTATGTAGTATTTTGATAAACCAAAAGAAAAATTTATATAAGTGTTACATGTTTTAAATAAACCTTTTTTTTTAATTATTCGATATTATTATCTTTAGTTTATTTTACGAATTTTATGCTAAGTCTGAACATGTTTTGCTGGTAGAGCTGTTTATTGAAAATACATCAATCATACACAGATGGTTCAAGTGATGTAATGGAAGTTAGATGATTGAATTCAGCAAAAAATTGTTGTCTTAACCTTTATAAAAATAAAATTGAAAGCTTTAAATAGTTTCAAGTGTTTGATTATGTATTTTAGAATAAGTTTAAATTAATAGTTTGTTTAAGAAAAGTCAGGAAAATTTTAGTTAAAAGTCAGGATATTTTTTTATTTGATCAGTGGCAACCCTGCTTGATAAACCGTAGGAAGTTGGCGTGCCAATAACCTCTGGTTTCAATTTAACTGTAAATTTTTGTTTTACTTAATTTTGAAGGAATTGTATTTGTTACTAACAAAATTTGCTGATAAAATGATTACCTTTTTTTTTATCTTACTTAGAACTAAATATGTATTCAAGACTATATAACTCTATAACTGTTATTTTTATACTAATAAAGTATTTAACAACTTAAAAATTCATAATAGTTAGAAAATCAAAGTCCATGTAATTTATTAGCATTACATCAACTTGTTCAAATTTTCTCAACTGACTAATTTTTAACTCAACTAAATAATATGTTTGTTAAATAAGGTATCCAGAATCAAATAACGTGTTTTCAGGTAGTAAAAACAAAAGTAAAATGAGTCGTATAGTATTAAGATACGTAAAACTAGCGACGACTTTTGTGATAGTAATTTTTTTCTACGTTACAATAAGCAAAAATCAAAAAGAAAAAGCAGTTCACAGGTTTATTAAACTTAAATCTAATATTGTTATACTTGAACCAAATAATTATGAAAAAAAGATTAAAAACATTAAAATTGCCTATTGTTCTTGAATTTTATCTAATTTTTGTTTCTAGCGTTTTCTAACCAAAAACTTGAGATAATTGTGTTCTGATATTAACACGTCTATTAGCAATTAGCTACAAATTTATTTATTTTGTTTTTAGTTTTTTTATTCAATGTGATTTTCAGTAATCTATATTATTTTATATTCGAAAACAATATAGAATGTACTACAACTTAAACATAATTCAAACTAAACAATAGACTTTTTTATTTTTTTATAAAAATTTCTCTTTAAAAACTATTAATTAATATTTTTTTTAACTAAGTTTTAGTTGATAAAATAGTTTACAATGAAATACCTGAACTAAAGAAGTTTCTTAAACTGAAATTTTTTTAAAGAAATTAACTTCATAAAATTAGTTTTGTTTTTCTTTAATATATTGATAATAATATTCAAAAACTTTAAATTGATAATTATAATTTATGCGTGTTCTATTTACTTTTTTAAATTGCAAAAAAACTTATTTTAAACTAAAACAAATGTACCTTAAGTTTTAAACTAATTAAAAATATTAAGTCATTTTGTATATAATCACTAGAACAAGCTGTAAAACATATTTATAGACTTTTTAAAAATATTTATAAATATTTTTTACATATTTAGACTACCAATTTTATTATAAAAGATTAAAGTAAAAGTTAATACAATGTAGTAAATTTCAACTTTTTTAAGAGATATTCAGACAAAGAACCTAACCAAACGTTTTAAAGATTAAAAAAATCCAGGAAGTGATAAAAGAAATGGTCCATTTTTTTATAAAACTGAAGATTTAGTTTTTGATGAAGTAAAAAATATCAAAACATATACAAAAGATAGTTTTTCACCCAACCATCTTGCCAATGGGATGGAAATTAATCAAAACAAAGTTAAAGAAAAAAAGTTATTTAACACGCCCAACAATTATAAACGGCATAGTGTTATAAATAACGTTGATCTTGGTACTAAACAATTTGAAGTTTACAAAAACAAAAGTTTGCTTGATGTCCCCAGCAATAAAAGAAAATTGTTCACTCAACAAAAAAGTGAAACTGATACTGTCTCAGATGAAAATAGAACTAATTTAAGATGCGAAAGTTAGTTAGCTACTTTCTGTGCTGTAGAACTTTTATATATATACATTTTTTTTTCAATTTAAAAAGCTTTATTTTCTTTAATTATTTGAAAATTAATTTACAAGTTTTAGTTTAATTTTTGTTTATATCTTAAAAAGTTATATTTTGAACTTTTACTAGCTTCCAATGTATTTAAAGTCATTTCTAAACTTTGTCTTATAATTTAGGTTTTTTTATAATGTATTATAAAATTAGCTTCGATATATACTAGCGGTAAAAACAGATAACATCTAATGAAAAAATTATAAGTACTCGTTTTTTATTTTGTATTGTTTTTACAGACATGTAAACTTAAATACAACTTTCTGCCACCTTAAAGTTCATGTCAATAAAAACTTTTTTAATACTTTAAATATATAAGTCAGATCTGGTAAATATTCATAATGACTAGTTAAATAGCTACAAAAAATAAATTAAAGCTTAAAAAACTATTATTAAAAATCTTTATTTACTCCAATTTTTTTGTAAACACAATATTTCACTCGTTTGAAATAAATCAAACGAGATTGTCTGTTGAATATTTAAATCTGTTTTTTTTTTCAATATAAACATGCAAGAAGAAATATTAGGCTTAACTTAAAATAAAACTGGAATTTACGTGTAAAAACAACAAACAAAATAAAAATTATAATTTAAAGATATCATTTTAGCATAATCATAATGCAAATGGGTGAAATGGGTGAATTCAAAAAATATAAGCTACTACATATTATAAATTTTATAATCAAAATTAGCTTTTAAGCTGTTAGAAATAAATTATAAAATAAAATTAAGTCGAAAACTGTTTCTGTATACAGATTAGTGTTCAAGACTTAATTCAAGTTCTTAAAAACTCTCAAAACTTTGTCACTTCTCAAAATACCAAGTTGATTTGTTTTTTTTTAAGCTCTCCCTGATTGATTTTATTCGTAATGTATGTAAAGTGTGTTTCTAATTTATATATGCGTTAAGTATGCAAAAGCAACTAAAAGATACATTTGTTTGTTTTACCAACCTTCTAAATAATTTTTGAAAACTATTTAGTACTTAAATTCAAAAGTAACACTTAACAAAACTAATTTTTCATCTTTCAAACATTTCAAGTTTAGTTATAACCTTTTGGTGACTATGTTGAAGTTATTTCCCAAAGGCAGGACTTTATTATATTCAATAAATCAATCTACTACCTTCTTTTGCCCTTATAATGTATTATGGCGCTTTCTAAACTTTAAAAGTTAAAATTTTAAACTATAGAGGAAAGTTATACATTTTTTAACAAAAAAATGACTGGTTAGTCTAAGGTTTAGTTAATTAGACTATAACTTTTTAAGTTTAAGTTTAAAATCTCAAATCTAGATGTTATAAAATACATAGTGTTTAGTAGTTTTTTAGGAAAAAATTATTAAATAATTGTCTCGTAAATCAATAAACCATAAACAGTATGTTGTATTTCAAGGATAAAAATTTAAATTACTCTATTTTCGAGTCATAAATAAAAACATGGTTTCTCACTTTCTTACTACATATTTTCATCAAATTTTTATTATCGTTTAGTATTTTTGTAGATTTATACTGCAAGACTTTTAAGGCTTATAACAGGTCAATATATTTGTATGAACGACCTTTAAATAACTTTTTGTTCATAGTCATTTAAAATTAAAACTTGATATTTTATTTTAATTATTGACGTTTTATATTAAACAAAATTTTAAAAGAAGTATTTAGAGTAAGTTATTTTTAACAGTTAACTTTATTTATTACTTGCCTATTAAATATTTTTTATTGACTTTCATTTTAGTTTTTTAATTTATTTGTTATAAAACTTTTACTTTAAACTTGTTTAAGTATATATTAAAGTTTGTTTAATATATTTTGTGATAAATATAATTGCGTAATAATAAATTACTTAAACAAAAACAACCGCAAAAATAACTAAAAAAGCATTATTTAAATAAAAAACAGCTGTAAAAACACCAGAGAGTAATATTGTTTTTTTTTTTTTTTTTTTATAACTGAACTATAATACTTTGTTTTCAATAACTGTTTTTTTGTTTTTTTGAATTTTAAACTATTGTTTTGATCTTCGATTTCAATTTATTTTTGAAATAATCTTATTTAGTGATTTTATAAAAAATTCTTTAGTTTTTTTTTTCTATGTTAAGAAAATAGATTAAAACCGCTAACCAAAAAACTTCAGGTGAAGTTACAATATTGCTAAAGATTACTTAAAATAAATAACTAACAAAAAAGTTATGACCTATTTACAAGATAATTAAACCAAATTGTCTGAACAACAACTCTTTTCGGTATAAAAAAATACATAGTTTTATAGATTGTTAATTTTATGGTATATACAAAATGTTGGATAAATTTTAAAACTTATTAAAAGATAGTTCTGTATAGAAGTTTTTAAAACATTGTGTTACAGCTACATTAAAAAATAAGTGTTTTAATGTTTGAAACTTGTTAATACATTATAACTTTTTAAAGATTTTGTTCATAACAGCTTTTTAAAACAGTTTGGTAGTGATTTTATTTTCTCTTAAAACTGTTTTTTAATTTTTATGTTACTTTGTTAAAAAATTGTTTACGCTACTTAAACAAAACATTTTAAAAACTTCGATGCCTATTCTTAACAATACTTTCGAGTTTTTATGCTTATACCTTTTTGTTAAGTGAAAAAGTGAAGATGTTAAAAGTAATGCTTTTCAAATAAAAAATAACTTTTAATATAATTTTCTTATTAATGTACATACTTTTTTTTAGTTTCTATAGTTTATTTCCAATCTACCGAAACTAATAAAAAACAGGTAAACATTTTGGCTGTTTCGAACTTGCTCACGTTTCAAAAAGATTCAAAAGAATTGAAATAGATTTCGGTGAAAAAGTTAACAAAAATAACTGCATTGAGTACTGTTCAAAAAGGTGAATTTTGAAAAATTTAAGTTCAAGAAATTACTAATATTAAGTTAAAGTCATTTCTAAACTGTTATTACTAATAATTTAGGTAAAAATAAACTAATTAACGCTAATAGTATTTTGCTTTTATGGATAAATTTTTTTTTTTATTGTTTACAATGTTTTACTACTTAACAAAAATAAATAAAATGTTAATAAAGTAGAAAAATACTTTAGGCAATGTAAAAACTACAGATTTGAAAAATGTATTTTTTTATATGTATTCTTTAATTTTAGTTTTTTAAATGATTTAATCAAAATAATTCAATATTTAGAAGTAAAGAATATACGCAGTGTAACATTACTAAAGATTATTTCCATTAGTAATTTTTTGTAAAGCCAAGCGTTTATTTTTACATAAAAGTATTAGTAAAAATGTTATTTTTATGTTTGCAAGTCTAAAAAACTGTTTTAAAAATTTGTGTTCATTTCAAAAACAGCTTGTTTTATATACTAACTATCAAAATAAGTAAAAACTAATGTGGCTGCAATAATATAAAACTTTTAAGCTATGATCATAAATTAAAGAGTTAAAAATTTAAAACATTAAAAGCAATTTAAAGCAGTTGCTGATATTGATTTTTAAATTTGTTTTTCGGTATGACCTAAAAATGTATAAAAAGTATTAAAATAAACTAAAAAAATTAATAGGATTTAAAATATTTGTTTTGTTTTTTTTTAATAATAGTATAAGTTTACTTTATTGATGCTTGAACTTAAATATTTGAATCTATGTTTATCAAAATTCAGAATATTAATATATTTTGAAATATATATTTACGAACTTTTACTTCAATTCAAACAACACTAAAAGCATTTTTTTATATAAATAGAAGTACAGTATACTACCGCTTAAGTACGCACTTTTTTTGGTACGCATCACGCCTTAAGTACGCACTTATCAAGAAAGGTAGAACGGCCAACATGCTGAGTTTGCCTAAGACTTTCAGAAATTTTAAACTAGGGTGAGTAATCCTGAGTAGTCTAAGTGGCCAATTGTGACAGGCCTGTTATTAAATGTTAATAAACTAAATACTTATGTAGTGGTTGCAGAAAAGTGAAAAGAATAACGATATTTGAGCTGTAATGCTATTAAATTAATAAATCTAGATGACAAAACTAAAAAAACCTACAAATACAACATAGTTAAGTCATAACTTAATTTAAATGTACAAACATTGATGTTTTCCAAATGTTTGGTAAACACAATGTAGTTTGATACTTTACTTCTAACAAAACAAAATATGGCATAATACTCTTTTTTATACCATTGACTGACATTGACTTTCTATATTAATAGTATGTATTAATTATGTAGAAACTTTTTATAGACAAAATAAATCATTTTAAAATCTAATAAAAAGTTTTTCAGATTAGAATTATGTATTAAATGTTATTTAAAATAAAAAGACTTGTTTATTTGGCTTAATTATTTGGTGGCTAGTTGTAAGAAAGAAAACAAACAACTAAAGTTTGTATTATACTATGTCTTCAAAAAGTACGCACTACCCGTGCTAAGTACGCACTTTTTGGTCGGATTCAATTTGCGTACTTAAGCGGTAGTGTACTGTAATACATAAATTAAAAAATATAAAATTTAAACAAATTGTTTAAAACTTTTACATAATAACTTATTTTGAAGCTAACGGTAGTTATCCAATTTTATTGTTAGTTTTGAATAAAAGTCTATGTATCAACTAAATTTTTCTAACTTTTATAAAAAAACTGTATTGAAAACATTTGAAAAACTTTTAGTTTTATTATTAGCTAATAGTGTTTTCTAGATGATAAAGCTTGAAAAAAAAATCTAAAAGCTTTAATGAAAAACTACTGGTATTTTTGTCATTTAAAACACATAAAGTACTTAAAATCAACGAAAACATCGACGATAGTCTACACTCTACAGAGCCGAAGCCTGGACTTTCGTATGCCGTGAGACTAGCTCAAGTTAACAAAAGTTTGATCATACTAATTCGACTATCAGACCACAAGCCTTCAGTAGACTGATACCAGTTGCGTCCTGATTAGGACTCCTCAGTCAGCCACAACCGAAAGACTTGCAAATGACAATGCTGACGTCACTGATCAATACCAGCAAACGGTTGATTCATATCTTACATTATGAACCGTTTGTAGATCAATAATTGGAAGTCTTTCGGTTGTGACTGACTAATGAGTTCTAATCAGGACGAAGCCGGTTTCTTTTTACTGAGGGCTTGTGGTCGCATGGTCAAATTAGTATAATCAAAGTTGGAATACTTAACGTATAAAGATTTTTAAAATTAATTTTACTTTATACTTAGAAAAACATCACAAATGCCATACAGTATGTAAAGTTTTATAATAAAAACAAACTGGTACATGTGTTAAGTTAGTAAGTGTAAAATTATTTTTCTAAAACATTTTGTAAACTATAGAATAGATTAAATGTAAATTGATAATCATTTATTTCTTAAAAGTAATTTGGTTCGAAAAAACTTTTGTTTACATACAAAAACACGCTTATAAATAATTTTAAAACTTATAAAACATAACAAATTTTCAGTTGTTCCCAACTTTTTAAAAGCTGCTTAAAAGCTCAAAAGTAATACGATAATTTACTTTATACTACTTGATTGTTATTACCTGAAAATGTTTAGAAAAAACAGACTAGTGTAAAAGTTATAAGAAAATGTGTAGCCATATAAAGCCCATAAAATATTCAATTGTCGTTTTTTTTTATTCAATTAACTTGATAATTTATTGTAATTTCCGCCTTTGTCTTGAACTTTTCACCGTAGCAATACGCTTACACGCAAAATAAGTTTACAAAATAAAACCAAAGCACGTTTTTGATTAAAATAAAAAATCTAAATCACTTTTTTAATTAAAAAGGTCTAAAATAACTAAGCAAAATTACATGTTAACCAATTTAAATGGTAAATCTTTTTTGCATAACTATAAAACAGACATGTAAAAAAATTCGAAAAGGATGATAAATTCTTATTTTGAACAAGTGTTGTAACGACTCATTAATGAGTTTAGTTTATGTTTTACATACTTTTTATTTATTTACTTCTTTAAATATATAATATTAATAATCATAATAACAATATTTTAAATAATATTTACAATACCAGTGGCAACAAAACTTTTGCTTCTTTTTTAGTAAACTATAAACATTTTTGTTGTCTTTGTACTGGTATCAGTATTAAAGTTTTTGCAATGTTACTGATGATTATTTTTAATACAGTTTAAAACAAGTTTTCATTAGTTTTAATCTTTCTAAAAGTTAATATCTACTTAAAACTTTCAAAAAAACAATTATTTTTAACCAGTAGTTATTACGGCCATCATCAACAGAGTTGAGATGTTTTGCTCCATCAATAATAATTAATGAACTTTACTGCAAGATCAACAGCATTCGAGACAATCCTACGACCGGTTTGGTCGTATTTAGGACTCATCAGGCAGGAATAGTCGCGAGAAACCGCCGTTGTGATCTTAACCAAGCGGGATTAAATACAGAGTACTGAAGCGACTATTTGTAGGTCAAGTTATAATAAGTTGTGGATGTTTTGCGCCATCAATAATATTTAATGAACTTTACCGCAAGATCAACAACATCCGTGACAATCCTGCCTGATGAGTCTTAATTAGGACTAAAACGGTCGTAGGATTTTCTCGGATGCTGTTGATCTTGCGGTAAAATTCATTAACTGTTATTGATGGCGCACAAGATCTCAACTCTGTTGATGATGGCCGTGATAACTATTGATTAAAACTGATCAAACGAGCGCAGATTATAAGCTCACAATAAGCTGACAATGTCTGAGACGTTGGGCTGTGAATGATTTAGGTGGGTCAATTTTTTCAACCTTACCCACAAACGTTCGCTTCAGTATTTCGTATTTATTCCCGCTTGGTTAAGATCACAACAGCGGTTTCTCGCTACTGTTTCAGCCTGATGAGTCCTAAAAAAGACGAAACCGGTCGTAGGTCTGTCTCGGATGCTGTTGATCTTGCAGTAATAATCATTAATTGTTAAATATACAATTAATTAATTTAGATCTCGAACAGAAATAAAAATTACGCGGGATTACATCACACAACTTGTTATTGTGGAAATGACGTAAGAAGTTTTATGAATATTAAAAATGCTTATGATTGTAACATCACGTGTATAGGAAGTCCAAAAGATACTTGTGGAGGAGAAAAAAGTGTAGACTTGTACTTTATTACGTCACCTTGTAATAGAGGTTTGTGTAGATTAACATTGAAATCCAGCTTTTAATTAATAATAAATAGACTTACAAACATTGTTTTACTTTTTTTTAAACTAGGAAAATATTTTATTGTTATTTTCGATAAACGACCACATAATTAGATTTAAAAAGTTAATAAAAATAAATAAACTTCGTAACTTTTACTTAGCATGTACTATGATTCTACTTAGTTTGTTTTCGGTTATATTTAGAAAGTTAAACTTCATTAGTTCCACAACTATACTCGTTTTACTATTATTTACTCTTGCTGAATACAACACATTAATTATGAAGCAAATATTATTGAAAACCTACTGACTAATTTCAATCAAGTAGCTTTTACTGATTTAAATACTGTTAATATGATATTTATCGTTTATATTCTAATAACGTAATCTTTTGCTAATACAAAACTGCTAATTTTTATAACGTTTAAGTTATATATTTAGTAATTAAAAACTGATTAAGTAAATTTTTTATAACTTAATATTTTCCCCTACAGAACCAATAAAAGTACACGATATGAGTAATATATTTATAATACCTAGTTTGTTAAACTACTCAAAAGTAATTCATACAGAAATTTTATACTATAGGTTTTTTCGTAGACCAAGACCATACTTTTTTAGCGCTTTTTGTGTCGTTTAAAAACAAACGTAGCATTATAATATTATATGTAAAAATTAGCTAAACATTTAAATTTTAATAAATGTTCGTATTTTAATTTCTATAATACAATGCATAGATATTGAAAATAGCTTAATAGTAAGTGAAAATTATATTGTTACTATTAATACTATTTTATTACTATGGTTTTTACTTCAAGCTAATGGCAATTTGATTATAATAATTTAATCATCTGAACAATACTCTCGGTTGACTGTCTACCGAGAGCTTTGGTCTGATGATCGAAGTGATATGATCAAAACTTCTTGTCAAAAAATTTTGAGCTTATCACATGGCAAATAATAGTCTAGATTTTGTCGCTGATGTTTTTCTTTTATTGTTCAGTAAAAAAAAATTAATAGTATGGTCACTAAATAATAAAAAATCAATTTTAATTGCAACAAAACTTTTAAGTTAAAGAAAACAATCTAAAAAAATGAAGACAGCAAACCTTACTTGAACAGTTCTACATAAGATTTTATGAATAACATTATCAACAGTTATTTTATTTGTTCTAGTTATTTGTAAGTTAAGCTTTCTGAAAGTAAAAGTTTGTTATGGAAAAGTTTAGTTGATTTCTAAAGAAATAAGTAGCACCCATCAACGTCAAAAAAGATATTGAAATGTACAAACATTTGGTGCGGTCAACTACCTTTTAAAACTTTTAATTTTTGAATTTTTTTTACATCTTTTTCATAGTGTTTTGTAACTTAATAAATTTGAAAATGTTTACTTTTTTTTAAGATCAATAAAACTTTATATACCTATGGTGTATATATGTGTTAAATTAGTAAAAGTACAACAACATTCCTGTTTTTATAAGAGAAAGGTTTTATAAATTTTTGAACATTTCAATACTTAAAATTTAAAACTTAAACAGTTTTTTTTAAATAATCAAACTTATGATTAAAAATAGCATTTAAACATCTTATTTGACAAAACTGAAAGTTTCAATTATCATATGTAAATCATCATATTTATATCATATCCAGTTTACATTGAATACAAAATAATCTCTATTATAATCATGCATAGCTAAACGTCTTACTGTTGTAGATTAAAAGCAATTACAAGGTATTAAACGTGTACTTTACTTATTATTCTTTTCAATAAAATAATTATATTCTTAACAAAATTAATTCAAGAAACTAATAAAAACAGCTCAATTAGATTTTATAAAGCTGTAAAAATTACGGCCATTCACGTTAACATACACGTGTAGTGCAGTGAAATGCATTATAGTTAGTGATAAACTAAGTATGCTAATATAAAAACTCAATGATGATTTTTAGCTTCACAATTTTTTTTTTAATTTCAGAGCCTATATCTTTTCAAGACAACCTATTAGGCTGTTTTAAAGGTACCGAAGATTTTACTGAATTTTTAGATGAAAACTGGGTACATTCTTATCAGAAAACCACTCTGTCTTGTTTTACTTATTGCGAAAATAATTCTTTTGCAGTATCCGGTTTTAACTTGTTTGATGATTGCATATGTGGTATATTTTCAAAAAAGTTAGTTTTACAAAAGTATAAAAATCGACTGAAATTTTATGCTTTAAGCTACGGTATAAACATTATATTAATAAAAAATATGAAGGTACCTATTCATAAACTATTCATAGGTACATATAAGTAAAAGGTACATAACAATATTTTTTCTAAAAACTATAGTTAAAGTTTCTTAAAATATGTTCAGTTTTAGTATTAAAATGAAAAAAAAAATTGTAAATTAATTAAGTTTTATATGAAAGAATAACTTAAATTACATTGAGCTTTACAAAGGTTTAACTTGGATCAAAAATTATCTAACACAAACTGTTCCAAATTTTTAAGAGAAAACAAGCTACATAGTAAATTGAACATGTTTACTTTGTATAAAACTTCAGCAGAAGATAAACGTTGCTCAGATATGAAGTATTGTTTTGTTTTTTTTTTAATTTACACTTGATTTGAATAAAATTTAACTTGTATTTTTAAATTTTGAGAAAAATTATATTGAATACTACTTATAATATAAATTTATAAAGTTAAGCGGAATCAAATAACTTAATTTTTCTTAATCATAAAAAGTTTAATAAATAAAACGCAAATTTGATTTGCTTCAAATTTTATAGAAAAAGCAGACTTTATTTTATCATATGATTTTTTTTTAAATAAAGTTAAAATAATTTTACATAGATAACGACAGTCTTAACATTTTTTCAGCTTATTTTCATTTACATTTTAGAATTTACTTTTTAAATTTAATACTCCTTTTCAAAAAAAAACAAAATAAAGTTTAAAAAAAACTTTACTATTAAAGCAGTTGATGAAAACAACATTCTACAGGTGGTAAATAAAATTTATATAGTGACCCGAATTAAAAAGTTAAATTAATCTATATTTAAGGTAAACTTATAATTCCGTTTAAAACAGAATATTAAGAAAAAAATATTTTTTTTAAAAGGAGCTGATTTATTTTTATTAAATCTATTTAATAAAATTACAACTTTTTTGATATGAATCATAGTATTACTTAATTTACTTTTATACTAACACTGGTTATTTTAGTCTATTCACTACTTTCCAATTTTCAACTTTCTATATATGACAAACAGAATGATTAATCATTATAAGCCTTATAAAATTTTATTTTTTGTAGCAGTTTAACTAAAATATTTATAAAAGTGTTAAGTAAATAATTTTTAATCAACTATTTTTTGTTGCAAAACTATGAAACCTTATATAGATACAAGTACGTTAGAGGGCCACATGTGCTTCTTACTTCAGTTCCGTCCTCTGGTAATACTTGGTTACGGTATCTTTTGGAAAAGGCTTCGGGTTTTTTTACTGGAAGCATTTATAAAGACAAACCAGTTTTTGAAAAAGGTTTGTTATCTGTTTAAATTTTAGCGTGTGTTGATAAGAAAGGAAATATAATTAATATCAAATAATGTTGAAAAATGTAGTAAGTAATCGCTTATATTAGTAGCTTTTATCATAAAATTGTTCTTTTTTTCGAAATATTTTCAGTTGAATATAAGTCTGAAGAATTTCTGGTTAACAATAATTATAATTAATTAATTATTTAAACAGTAATAAAAGTACTTTTCATTTATGATCTTCGCTATTTATTTGCTTAACAAATCGCAACAAAATTTTAAGAAAGTAGCAAATATTAAAACATAATATAGATATTAATAAACTAAACTAAAAGTAAAACTAGCAATATAAAAGTTATATAACCTAAAACATATATTTTTTCAGGTATAAAATGTAATAAATAAGCTGTTGACATTAATCAAACAGTTATCGCGTGAATAATTCAATCGTAAGTTTAAAAATTATACAAAATAAATTGTGAAACTCTAATACTCTGCTATTACAGTATCGTCTGATAACATATTGTGTTGGTCAGGAACTGTGTTAGGCTTAGGATTACTTTTACGAGTATGCCTACTAGTACCTGACGTCTTTTCAGCTAGAAACTAGCTTTGTAAGGCTAGCGGCCGAAAGTGTCATAGGATTTTTACTAGTAGTACTCATAGCTTAATAAAAGTTAAACATTTTATTTTTGACTAAACTAGGCTGTATTTATTTAAATTTAACTAGTGGTCTTAAGATATAATTTAATGTAATATCTCACGAAATTTTTAATATAAGCTAGATAGTACTTTTGTCTACTGTGGTTCTGGTATATAACCTTATATATAATCTAAGTGTAGACTAAAAGGTAAATCTTTGATTTAGTCTTAGTAATTTTATGTATAACTTACTATACAATCTAAGTTTAGTATAAAATACAATAAGCTAATTTTAGCAATAAAAAATTTACTTATCTACGTTCTACCGATAATACTAAAAATATAGATTCAGCACTTAAATTTATTTTGCAATTTAAAAATAAAGCGATAAAAAGATCACTGACACACGTGCAAGTCAGTGCTCGCTGGTTTGTTTGCACGTTAACTTTTACTAGATGTATTAGCGTATGTATTCAGTTCTCATAAATTGTTACTGAAGTCAGAGAAAAGCTAGGACCAAGCGTATAAAACGCCTAAAAGTCCGCTTTGGTTGAAGTACAATAGAAGTTTCTATTTTGAAGCAGTTGTCAAAAAAAACAACGAAAGCTCAAAATATATTCAAACCAAATTACACTTACTCTAGTTTTCCGGCGTTACTTACAGAGGTCAATTGATCCACCGTAGAATAACGCTCAAAAAAACGGTTATAAGCGATCAATGAAAGCCGAAAAGTTTATTGAGATACACAAACTTTCGTTTCTCAGCGGTTTTTACTGAAGTCACTGGACTACAACTTAAGTACAATGCTGATTAACAATCGCCAAAAACAACAAAAGCTGAGCGTGTATTATAGTTAAAATACAATCCAGGTGACGTTCACAACTAGACCGAAACATTTTCTGGTCAACGTTTTTCTAGGTCTCGTTTGTTACTAAGTCAAAAATTCCCGATTCAAAAAAAATAGTGAAGTCTTGTTCACAAAGAATCTAAAAAGTGTCTGCAAGAACAATAGAGAGTTTGCTTTTGCCAACAATTCTTGCCAACAATAATAGTCAGCCCGGACGAAAAGTGAATGAACATGCAAATTGCTTTAAACAAAAACCTGCGACGCTTAACTACGACGAGAGTTTTAACATTCTACTCAATAATGTTCAAAAACTGCGCTGAAAGTTTTAAAACTCTACGCAAGTATATTCATAAAACTCACCATTTCAAGCTGCGCTCGGCTTTATATAGTATTACACTACAGAAAACTATCTTCTTTTTGAAAGTCTCTCAGTGAACAAGCAAATAATGCTTACACATTCAAATATGCACGAAGAGCTTTTGTTAAAAAGGTCAATTTTGCACGAGAGTAAAATATAATTAAATCAATAAACAAAAAATAAAAGTAAAGTAAAAACTACCGACCAAGGGTAAGGGTTAGGGGTAACAGTGATAGTAAAAACAAATAAGAAGAAAATAAAATAATATAAAGATAAAAGTTAACGACCAAGAGTAAGGGTTAGCAGTAACAGTGGTAGTTAAAAAAAAACAATAAAAAAAAGTTACCGACCAAGGCTAAGGGTTAGTGGTTACAGTGATAGTGCAAAAATATAAAAAAAAGTTTAAAAAGAAGTTTTAATCCGTGAAAAAGTGTTTACGTGCAAAAGTGACGCTGTGTAAAAGTGTCCTTTCTTGCTTTTTTGACACCTACCATGAAATTCAAGTTATAAGGTTGAAATGTAACCGCATATAACTGTTAATTTTAAACATTACTCATTTTCTCATAACAGACTTTCATAAATCTAATTAATTTATACTTTTCAAAGGATCTAAAAGTGTTGGTTAGGTACAGCCCTATTTACTATGTAAAAATAAGTTTTTGATAAAATTATTATCTTTTATATTCTCATTATCAGCTTTAAGAACAATAATAATTAATTTTTAGTTTTGATTTTGTAATTTTTTTTAGTTAATATGATAACACTGGCAAAATTATTATGCCATAAAATAAATTAGATGTTAAAATATGTCAACTTTATAATCAAAAAATAACATATACTGAAATAAACTTTACATGTTCTTTTGTCAAACTTAAACATCTTGATAAATTTACTATTGTCAAAATTTTCAGTTTGAAAAAAAGTTCTAGTTTCTTCTTTTTCTAAGAGCTCATAGTTTTCAACAGCTATAAATATATGAAAAGTAGTTTTTAGAAATTATTGGAAAATTAACTGAGTTTAACTTTTACCAAGTTTTTAGTATCCGTTTAAATATCATTTTAATTCAGGTCAATTTATTACTAAAAATATTGTCACATTTAATTAAATTTTTCTAAACCTAAATTGTGATTTTCTTTTTAAGTTTAACTTTCAAACAGTTAAAAGATTATTTTTAGCTTAAGATAGTTAATTTAAACATGTGGTGTTTGACTTGATGACAACAAGTTCTTTTTCTAAAACAGGTCTTAAACTAAGTTTTTTAAGCCTTTAATATTTGTGCTCATTAAACTTATTATTACTAACGATTTAATTAAATAACTATATATCTGTATTTGCTTATTTTATAGTTATTGTTCAGAATTGAAATTTATTAAGTTTACATAATTAGTCAAATAGTACTGTTATCAACATTAAACAGGGTACTTAGGTGAAATGACCAATCAAACTGTAATTGTGAAGGATCATTTTTATGACCAACAGTTTCATCGATATAATGCAGCAATTTTTATTGTAAGAAACCCTTACGATAGCATGATAGCTGAATTTCAAAGACAGAAAACGTCAGACCATATCGGTGTAGTTGATAAGGAAATTATCAAAAAAGGTAAACAAAATAATTATGAAACTTCTAATTTTAAAGCTTTAAAACAATTTAAGAACTATTTTTGTGAAACTAAAAATTGAGTTCTAGCTATATTCTATATATGTGTACTATTCTGTTCTTATTTTCTTCACTTCATCTTATTTTTTAAGCCGTTAGAATACCTGCAAGAAGTCGCAGTATTATTTTAAGATAGAAATTATATTTCCAGTTTTTCAATAAATTAATCAAGTTAAAGATACTGTATAAAACTAAAATCTAGTATATAGAAGTCTGAAAGTAGTTTAACTAAAAGTTAGATATTTTAAATTAAAGTTTTTATATAAAAATTGCTTTGATATTTTATTCTATCTAAATAATGTAACTATAAATCGAGTTTTTGTATGCAAAGCATTGATAATATTCCTTTAAACTTTAACATATAAATACTTGATTTTACTCTAAGGAATTTAGTAGTAATGACATAAATAAATCAAAATTTAATATAACTTTCATAAATTGTTTCTAGGCTATTCTGAATGATTTAGAATATTTATGTTTATTCAGTATAAAATTAATTATAATAGAAACATCTTAGGCTGTTGTTTTAGATCAGTCTTACTTACTACTTTATTTATTATACTTTAGTACATTGCACACGAAAATAAATTTACGTTCATAAATATAACCAAATGACCTGGTGAATAAAACTATTTCAGTTTCATCAGAATAAAATAGTAACTTATTTTTAAAACTAGGTTAAAGAACTGTATTGCTTATTCATTTATAATATTTAAGAAAAATTTCTTAATTAGTCAAGGGATATTTAAACTTAAAGGCAACTATAAGTATGTTTTAATTTAAAACTAAAGCCAAAAGCTATAGCAATTTTAATTTTTTTAAAACGATAAAACATTGATAAAACGTATATTAATTTTCTTATTTTTACTAAGTTGTAAACTGTTTTATTTCATTTACGTAAACCAACAGTTTTGTTTAAATGTAATAAAGCTAATCAAACTAAGCCCTTTCTATCGACAACAGTTTTTTCTGTAGGTTGTTTCTAATTATCTGTTTTAAAAAACTGTATATTATTTTGAAAATTTTAAAAACTAAGCTATAATTTGTTTAAATCTTCTTAACCCTGATTAACTTTAGCCAATAAAAAATTTTAGTTAAGGCTTTTATTCATTATCTTATGAAAAACTTGTTTTTTTCTTTTAAGCGCAAACAATTTACTTAATTATATAAATTTTCCACTTGGAAAAAATTCTTAATGTTTTAATAATATTTACTGAAGACGCTACTTTAAATACTTCAATGCAAATTTTTTGTGTAACAAAATTATTAAAAAAAATTATTGTTTATTTTTCAAATAGGGGCTGTCAAAAACTTTTTTTTTCTCTTTTAATCGCAAACATTTTACTTAATTATTAAAATTTTCAACCTTGAAAAAATTCTTATTATAGATTTTTTCACTAACGCTGAATTTCTGTTTTAATAATATTTGCTGAAGACCCCACATTAAACACTTCAATGCAAATTTTTTGTGTAACAAAATTAAAAAATATATATTGTTTGTTTTTCAAACATGGGCTGTTGTCTTTAAAATCTAAACTATTACAAACTATTGTTCACATTTCTAACGTATTCATTCTAGGATAAATAAAGTTGAGCAACTTTGTATTTTTTTGAACACTAGTAGTTTTGTATAATACTAACTTGTTGTAGTTTAAACATTTCTTGGTGTTTAAAAAATTTTCTTTTGAATTGCAATTTTACTTTTTTAATTAACAGACTTTCAGCTATTTGATGATGGTGTACTTCATACTCTTTCAAAGGCTTTAACTTCAAAAAATCAGTAATAATCAGTAATAAAATCAGTAAAATTTAATCTAGTAATAAGTAGAACAGCTAGCCACAAGGTTTAGAATTTTAGGTGTTACTTTCAATTAAAAATCTGTAACCAAGTTCTTGAACAAAATACACTAAAAAATTACAAAATATTGAAAACTGGATCAGCTCAAACTCATTCAAAATCTAAAAGAAAACTAGCCTGAGTTTTTATAAAAAACTAAACTAGTCTGAGGCAGTCCAAAATTTTCTAAAATTCCCAAAAATTTTCAAACTAGCAGGGTTGCCACTGTTTATGTCAACAAACTAGCTAGAGTGAGTATAAACAAGCTTGAATCAGAATGAGGTTTTTAAAAACTGAAAAAAAATACTTTAATCTCATAATCAGTAGAACAGCTAGCAAAGGTTGACAATTTGGTAGTAAAGTTGTGGACTGATTGTTGTACACTTAACTTATTAGTACTACCCATCATAATTAAATCCTACCTTATTTAATATAATCTAACAAATACTAAATTCCAACTGAGACTACTTTCTATTATCAGACACGACAGTTTTGAGTGATGAATCTTTTATATAAAAAACAACAAGAAATACTAGCATATACAAAATTATTAATTAATTTGGTAGCACTTTAAAAACTGGAAGCTATTTAAATCTATATCAAAAGACTTAAAACAATAAACTAAAAATTAAATAGAACTTTTAGTAAACAAGAAACTGTAAAAATTTTAATAAACTATTAAACTATATACCTGGCTTAAATATTTAAACAGTTGAACAACAGTTGAAATATTCACTTTTAAAACAAAACACTACTTACAATAAGCATTCACAAAAAAGTTCAAGATATTTTGTTGCTTCAAGCTTCACACCAAACTAACTAACTGCTTACAATAAACTGCTTGTCATGTTCTGATGTTTTGTTGCATCAGTATTTAGTTTGAAACATTTCGTCATATGATTCTCATCGGCTCGTACATTCAACCGTATTAACTCTAAATATTCTCTAAGCTCAACTTTAAACAATAAATAATGCAAATATTTATTCCAAAGTTTTCAATTTTACAACATATGTAAAGAGTTGCATTTCTGAAATGTTTATTTCATAGTTTAAATGTAAACAAATGTAAACTAGTCACGTGCACAAAATGAGCCAATCACGGTAGGTGTTTAATTTTAACTGACAAAAATGACTCTTATTAATTTACAAAGGGTTTGTTTTAAAAAAAAAAATTTCAGTATGCTCTTTTTTACTAACTAGATCCGAAACGGCCGGATCTCTGTTAGGATCCGGCCGGAACCGGATCCGAACTTTTTTTTCAAGTTAGAATCCGGCCGGAACCGGATCCGGACTTTTTTCTCAAATTAGAATCTGGCCGTATCCGGATATCGAACAAAAATGGCAATATCCGGCCGGACCCGGAACTTGCTAGTGAGTCCGGTACATCACTACTTGTGAGTAAACTGTGGTACCTAGTTTTTGTTCATTTCATTACACATTTAAGTTTATAGGTATTTTATTGAAATTTTAAGTATTTTTTTAGCAATACTATTTGCCTGCGAAGAACTATTTTTAGTAGTGATGTACCGGACTCACTATCCGGGTGCGGATCCGGCCGGATATTGTCATTTTTGTCTGATATCCGAATCCGGCCGGATCCTAATTTGAAGTAAAAGTCCGGATCCGGTTCTGGCCAGATTTAAATTAAAAAAAAAAGTCCGGATCCGGTTCCGGCCGGATTTTAATTTGAAAAAAAAGTTCGGATCCGGTTCCGGCCGGATCCTAACAGAGATCCAGCCGTTTCGGATCTAGTTAGTATAAAAAAGCATACTGAAAAGTATTTTTTCAATACCAAACCCTGTGAAAAATAAAAAGAGTCATTTTCGTCAGTTAAAATTAAACACCTACAGTGATTGGCTCATTTTGTACACGGGACTAATTTACATTTGTTTACATTTAAACTATGAAATAAACTTTTCAGAAATGCAACTCTTTACATATGTTGTAAAATTAAAAACTTTACTAACAAATTGTCAACGTTATGGCTAGCTGTTCAACTGATTATTAGATTAAAGTAATTTTTCAGTTTTTAAAAACCTCATTCTGACTCAGACTAGTTTATACTTACTCTAGTTAGTTTTTTTGACTTAAACAGTGGCAACCCTGCTAGTTTAAATATTTTGTGATTTTCTAGTCAATTTTGTTCAAGAACTTGATTTTAATTGATTTTAGATTGGTAAGGCTATAGGGGGTCCTCCTTGTTTTTTACAAGTTGATATTATTTGATAGATTTTTATATTAGCTACCAGATATTTTTTACAGCTTAACAAAATTCAAAATAGTTTTAAAGATACAAGGGGTTAAAGCCGGCCAGCTCAATAGGTTCCTTATAGAAAGGGCAAACTAAAAAGGCGAAAAAAAAACATTTCATTGAAAATCTATCTCCTCCTACAGTTTTTAAACAATTTAAATTTTCACAGTTTACTTTTTACTAACTTTTAAATCATTTTATTTTGAGAAAAAGTCCTCTTTTTTCAAAAAAGGTTTTGTTTTTGAAGTTTGGACCTTAAATTTGTATTTTTCAATATTTTGGAAAATCCAACACTCAAAAGCTTTTAAACTATGTAAGGAAAATTTCTTAAAAATTTTAGGTACTTAGCTTAAAAAACCTAGGAGGAGATAGATTCTTAGTGAAATGAATATTTCCGCGTTTTTAAGTTTTCGCCTTTCATTAGCTTCCTATGGTACTCTCCGGCTTTGACCGCTTATATCTCATAAACTACTTTGAATTTTGTAAATATAAATAAAAAAGCATTTGGTAGCTAAGATAATATTCTATTAAATAAGATCAACTTGTAAAAAAAATTGTTAACCCTTCTATAGCCTTAATTGTAAACATTACTTAAAATGTTCAACCTTGTAGCTAGCTGTTCTACTGATTATTAGCTTTAAGTAATTATTTTTTTGGTTTTTAAAAACCTCATTCTGACTCAGGAAAGTTTATAATCACTCATATTAGTTTTTTTGAATCAAAGAGTGTCAACCCTGATATTAGCTAAAATTAGGTGATATTCTGGTCGCCAAAAATCATGGAAGGTTTATTAGTTTGAAACTTTAGTGTAAGAAAAATGGAGAAACTAATGTAATTCTGATTAAAAATCATTTAAAATCAAACTAATTAAAAAATGATAAGTTTTAGTATTTCGTGGAAAAGATTGATATGTGTTTAAAAATTAAAACATGGTGTGATTAATTAAGTTAGCTTAAGATTTTTTTACCAAATTTTAAATCTTATCAGCTTGGTTTGTACAAAAGACAAAATTTGAAAGTATAGAAATTAAAGTTAATGCATACATTTAATATTACTATTTACAGTGTTCATTTTTGTCTAAGATTATTATTAATTATGTCATTTGTGTGGAGTTATTTTACCGTACGCTCAGAAGATGATGCTATTGCTGTTTGCACAATTTGCACCAACAAAATCAAAAGGGGTAATAATACTAAAAGTTATAGTACTACTCCTTTACATAGACATTTATCTGCTGAGCACAATGTGATTTAAACAGCAGCGAAAAAAACTTCAGCAGAAAAGGTAGGAAGCAGCACTGGTTTGCCTTCAGTTCCAAAGAAAATAAAGCTCAATTTGAGAACTCTAGTGGCTTCTCTAGACATAAACTAGAAGTATAAAAACAAGTGTTTCTATTTTTTGTAGGTTGTTAATTTTATTTTTAGTAAAAATTATCTTTAAATTATTTTTTTAACGAAAATTAGCTGAGAAGCAAGTACAAAAGATAAAATTTAACAAAAAAGATTTGTAAGTTCACCAGCAATTAAAAAAACATGCTTTTAGTAAGTTACTGATTATTTATTTCGTTTTTTAGTAGCTCTTTATTTCATGCTATTTAGTAGATGTTTAATAGAAACAAAAAAAAATTAGAAGTTTTGCGTATTTTATTCAAACACAGTTTAAAGAATCATAGACAAATTATTTTTTTTTACTTTTCTCAAAGTATATCTATACAAAGTATTAGAAAAAATAATTTTGTCATTGGATGATATTAAAAATTTTGATACTACTTAAAAGTTAAAGTATTAAAATATACTAAACTTAAACAACCTTACTAATTTAGTTTATCAACCTTTTCTATAGGATAGCTCTGATAAATAAATCTTTTTTAACATTGAATAAAATAATCAATAATTTTATAAACTGTATATACATATTTACATATATAACTTAAGTACTGTAAACATTTATAACCAAAACGTTGTTTTAAAAACAAGAAAAGTTTAAAGCGCTACTAGTAAACAGCCAAAAAATGAAATTACTTACACAACTAGCTTGGTATCGATTTTTTTTCTCTTTCCATACATTTTAAATGAATTCATTCATGTATGAGAGAAAAAAAACTCTAGAAAAAAATTCTACTGTCGTTTGCTAGCCATATTGCACCAAAAAGAAATTAAAAACTAGAAATCTTTTATTTGAGTTATTTTTATTAACCTATAAAAGGAAAATTGACTTTGTCGCTGATACAAAATTAATTATTTAATTTTATTTTCTTACCAATTTTTAAAAAATCCGGTTCGGTAAAAAAGCATTATTTTAATAATTGAATTATTTTAACTTGAAAAATCTAAACTAAAAAGCAATAAAATACTTGATTATTACCAATTGAAAAAACCAAATGTTTGTATTGTAGTAGTGTAAAATTATTTGTTACTTGAAATAAACTAAACAAAAACATTTTTAGGATTTTTTTTTAATAGTATTAAGTTACTTTTTATATTTCATAAAACTTTTTTTAATCTTTGTCTCATTTAATGGTAGAAATATACGAGTGTTTCAAACATAGTTAGTTATACACAATTCTGTATTTTTTTACACTGAATTACTAAGAATAAAAAATTAAGGTAATTAAAGGAAGAGTAGAATATATGCAAAAGACTTAGTTTGTAACGTAAATAGCATCAAACTAAGAAGAAAGTTCAAATAAGTTTTATAAACCAACTTGATAAAACATTAAGTTTAGTAACAACAACATTAGTTGAACATAGAGAACAGCTACATGCAAAACATTTAAAATTAAAGAATAAATTAATTTAAATACTACAATCTAAAGTTGAAAAAATTGTGTTTTTATTTATAAAGTTTTAGAGCAAAGCACAAAACATAAATTATTCGCAATAGATTCTCGTAAACTAGGGGAAAGACAAAATTTAGTCAGCGGGCCAGATGTGGTAAAGATTAGGCTTTTGAAGACCAAAGAATTTACTGTACTTCAAGAAAATTCCTCGAATATCCAACTTATTTTGAAAGACTTTTTTTTTGCTTTTTACTTCAATTCGTAAAATATCTAGAGTAAGTTTCATAGATTTTTTCGCGAGCCGTAGGCTTTACGTTTAATGGGCCGCATAATTTTTAACTCTTCATTGACTGCAGACGGATTACACTTAATTTGCTAAACGTTGGCGGGCCGGTCATCTTCACTCCACGGGCCATACGTTGCTTACCCCTAACGTAAACGAATGCATATAAACAAACACTTAAGGGGAAAATATGGAAAATCTAAGTTTAAATATTACAGATAATTATTGTAATTTGTTTGAAATCAAACAATTCAAAGTTCTCGATATAATTAGCTTTAAGGAGAATTTTATCTTTTATTCTATTTGAATAAGATTTGTTTATAACAACTGATGATTTCCTTTATCCCAATAAAGGAGTAAAACATTGTTTTGTTGATAATAAACTGTAAAATTAGAAAAATGGATAACAACTTAATGATTAAAAGCCTGAAATGTTAAAAAACTTGCAAAAATAAAATTTAAAGCAAATAAAAGCTGCAACATCAGAACTGTTTAAATGATGAGTCTGTAGCACCTAACAAAACTTGCACTAAAAATACTAAGAGTATCAAAATAAAATACATTGCTTGGTATATGTAAAAAAAAATGTAACACTTTTTCTATTCATATTATCATAAAACTGTATTTATCTTTAATAATATAACTTTTGATTTGAAAGTAATTTTAGCTAATATAGTTGTAAATTTGCTTAACTTATTTTTAAGTTTACTTCTAATATATTAAATAGAGCCGATAACTTAAAGTCAGCAGCAAATAGATTTTAAACAATTAATGTTTATTAAACGACAAAAAAAATGCTCAAAATATTTGGTCCTAGGACATGGTGCACGAATTTTTTTTTGTTATCGAGTCGCACACTACTTGGATATCTTTTAACGTTTTGTCGAGGACAAGACTTGTTTGTTTCCTAAAAAAACCAGCTAAATGTAATTATTTTACAACTGAGTTACAAATTATTAACATTTAGGTTTGTATTCTCTATTACTGAAGTTTTAGTAATGTTGTTTTAAAATTTTACTTGAGTTCAAAGTTGTTTTTTTTTTTACATATTAAATATTTGTCATGTAAAACTTTATTAACTGGTATCAATTAGTTTTACTTTTGTAATCTACAACGTACAGTTAAACAAGGCTTTGACTAGCTTTGTTTAGTACATTTAAAATAAAGAGTTTATTTTAGGTATTCAAATAGTCTTTCACATAAAAAACTTTTTATTAAATGGCTCACTTATTGGTGGTATTTTTGAAATATTAAACAATGCTTCATTTTATTCACTTTTTCACTTGTTATATAGTTTTTATTCTACCTTAAAATTTTCTGTCTATTTTTATTATTATTTTACATACCGCATTATCATTAAATTTTCGAAACGCATTCTTAGATATGTTAAGAATTATGCAACATGTGAAATTTCAACATAATAAAACCAGCTATAAAAGTTGCAAAAAGATTATTAATGAATGAGCAATTGATTAACATCTTAAGTTTTGCAAAGTACTATGATATTTTATAAAAAAAACTATTCAGAACTGTTAATAAAAATATGACGGACTCTTTTATATTTGATCACACCAACTGAACTATCAGACAACGAGTTCCTGGTATACTAGGATTCAAGTTTTTATTTAAACTCGACAGCCATTTGTAACCTAGGAAAGTAATCGTCAATTCATAGACAATGTTGATATATTATCATAAAGATGCCGTTTTATGAAAAATCTGTAAAATTTTTAAGAAATACTTTAAACTGGGTATTGTTATACCGGAAGCTCGTAGTTCGATAGTCCAGGTAGTGTATTTAAATTACAGTAACCTGCCACCTAGGTATGCACTTCCTAGGTATGAACTGCGGGTAGGTATGCGCTTTTTACCCAAAAAACGTTGTGTTCAAATTGCAATTTGTTTTTATTTTGAACTTTAAAAAACACACTAAAAGTAATAGGACAAAAATATTATATTTTAAAATAGTTTATACAGTCTTAAATTAAAGTAGGTTAATTGATACAGATATTATTTTTAATTTTAGTTCAATGACACCGATTAAATGGAAAAGGGCGTTAATACTATGGTTTTAAAATAAAGCAAAAACAATAGCCTCTAGTGATACTATTTACAAAAAAAAATCATAAAACTTAAACGAAAAGTTCATAAAAATAGTTATACCAAGAAGTTTGTTGATGACGTAATTTAGAGATCTGTAATTAATCATAGAGTGTTTACTAATTAAAAACTAAATGGTTCAAAATTCAGAAACATCCTAAAAGTATCTTAGATAGGAAAACCGAGTATAGAATAAAAAAGAAATAAAAAACTAGTTAATTAAAGTGGGCAATTATTTCAGCAACAAAGATAAAAAATCTCATAAATTGAAATCTAATTTAGTTTTCAAATGTAAGTGCTCTAAGGACAAGAGCGTCCAATATATTGAAATTACTTCGAGAGCACTAAAAGAAAAAGTTAAAGAACACCTAAAAGGAAAAACAGTTGTATCTGACCACATTATTAATTGTAACAGTTGTAAGAATGACAAAAAAACTGCTAGCAATTTTGATACTTTACAAGAATGTAGAAATAAATTTTAGACTTTGATCAGTGAAGCAGTTTTAATTTAACGTTATAATCCAAACAAACAATTGACTAAACCGGGTATTACCCAAAGATTACAATTTTTTGACTAAATATGTATATCATTTTACTGTATATAAATGTTTATCTACATAGACTTTATTATTTATTTTGTAAAATTACTGTACTATATAACTTTTAATTTTATATGTTTTGTTAATTAACCTGTCTTATAAATTTTTATGTTTAACACTGACTTTAGCTATTTTGCGCAGTTTTGTTTTTTGATAATGACTAAAGTGAAGTCAAAACGCCGTGAAAGTGAAATAAACTATTAAATTGTTATATCGATCTCATTAAATTGTTTTCAAAAGATTATATGTCCCGTCCTATACTTTTTAAAAATAAAGAAGCCAGAAAATAAAATATAAGCTTACAAATTGTATGTCAAATCCAAAAGTAAAACAAAACATGTTAAAATTTATTTATTTAAGGAAATAACGAACAGTGCAATTTAAACTTGTTTAGTAAATGACTAAAACATAGGAATAAAAATACTTAAAAGTCATACAAAATTTATATAAACAAAAGTAATGAACAGTGCAATTGAAATTAAAGTGACCTGAGATTGTTGTAACCATAATGAATACATACAAGCGAAATAAATAAACTTATAAAAGTTATAAAATTGTTAAGCACTCTTTCTTAAATCTATTACTGTCAATATTAAATATGGAAACCACAGTCTACTATATAATCATTATACCATTTGTTCCTAAGAGCACCACATTATTTTATCTTTAACTGTTCTGCTTTTTACCAGAACAACCGGTTACAATGAAAAAATTACTATAATACAATTAAGTAGAATAAAATTTTAAACCGTAAACTACTTTTTTTTGAATAAACACATTATAATAAAAGCATAATTAATCTTTTAATAAGTCGTTATTTATTAAAAACTAGTGATTTATCATATGTGCCAGGGGCGTTGCGTGGGGTGTTGCACTACCGCAATTACACTACCTTAAAATTTTGTAAGAAAAAAATATAATCTATAACATTTTATTTATATTTTAAACAAAATATTTTAAGAAACTTCAATTTAGACAACGACCATTTTGCTCTCTACACTGCCGCAAACTCTTAACTGCCTACCGCAAATGAATTCAAAAAATCATATTTTTTTCAAGTATTACCGCAAAATCAATATCTTGCGGTAAGTAAGCAAGTTGAAAATTCCCTAAAACAGTACAGGCTTAAGTATCATTCCACAAGCTATTGTAAACGAAAAATTAAAACAAATCAACGCAGAGCAGATGCGACTCGAGCAGAGGCGACTCGAGCACGGGCAACTCGAGCACGGGCAGCTCGGCATTTTTTTTTTCTGCACCACCTAAGAAAAATGCCACGCTACACCACCGATATGTGCTATATAAATTCTAACTGTACAAAAAAATACAAGATAGATAAAAAAGCTTTATGGTTTGAATATTAATGTACGCACATAAATATAAACTTACATATAAATAAATGTATTAAATAAATAGTCAAGACTTTTAACATAATTTCAACAAATATTTTTTATTTTTATCGTTATAGTTTTTGGGATTTTCATAAAGGGTCATTTTTAAACTTTAGTGACTTTTAAATGTCTGTAATAGGCTTTCACGATGTAATTATATTTTTCCCCAGTAAACTATTGTTTTTAAAATATATGACCCAGAGGCCTGTTTTGACTTGTTTCCTGTGAACCCCCTGAAAAAAAAATAAAAGAAAAAAAGGTTCTTAGAATATCACTCAAAACGTTTTTTTTTGACTTTGTTTTGGTTGTTTCATAAACTTTTAATAACAAATGGTGAATTTATAACACTGAAAGATTAAAAAGTTGCAGTAACAAAAAATGCTCGTTTTTGCCCAGCTGAAATAGATTTTAAATAAAATTTTAATTGTAACGTCATAATAAGTAAAACTTTTAAAGTAGTATTCTTTTCTAGGAAACTTTTTACTAAGATGCTCTTATTCCCATTATAAATTGTTACTTAGTGTAAATAACTTTTGATTAAGTATAGTTTTTGAACTAGTAAGTACAATTTACTTAAAAATTGTCCAAAATAATAACTAAAGTTTTATTTACTTAGTTTATTGTATATAATAATGTTATGTTGTGTGAAGCTTTTGTGTTATGTTGTTTATGTTGTGTTTGTATTTAAACATTTATATTATTTGTTTATGTGTCAACTAACTGGGTTTAAACCTTGAAAAGTTCATTTTAGTGAGTTTTCAAAATCATCTTTAGACAACTACACTACCTAGCAATTTATTCTTTTATCATTGAATGTTATTTTAATATTTTTATTTAAGTTGTTTTATTTTTGTATATCTGTTGGCCACAAAGTTTGTTCTTGATTTTTTGATATTTTCAACTCAAAGTGATTTCAAAACAATCATTAGAATCCCTGCACCATCAAACGAACATTTAAATAAAATTTAAAGATATTTTAATTTAATTGTATAATTTTAAACGTTTCATTTGTGAAATTTCAGTATTTATAGATTAGATAACTTAAAAAAAATACTTTTATTATAAACAGTTATAAAAATGTAATGAGTTTAAAATTTAAAAGAAAAAATTGTAAGAACTCCATCTATACTAACATTTAAATCAAAATTGAAAATCTCTTTAAATTTTATTTAAATGTTTTGAACTTACAAATTGTATATCAAAATTCAAATCTGTTATTTAAAAAAAAATATTACAGACATAACTAATTTACTCTATAAAAAATCATAAAAATAATCTTTTTTATCAGGAAACAACATTATAAAATAATTAAAACTAGAATAAATTATTATAAAGATATTTTATTTTAATTGTAAAAGCCTAAACATTTTTTTTAGTTAGATTTCAATTTTTATAGATTAAATTATTTGAAAAAAAAATATTTATTATAAATAGATATACAAATGTAAAGAGTCTAAAATTTAAAAGAAAAATTTCTCAGAACTTCATCTATACTTATATTTAATTCTAAATTGAAATTCAGTTTAAAAAAAATTATTCTAGTGTTAGTTATTTTATAATATTGTTTTCTTATAAAAAAAATTAATATTCTTTAGAGTAGTTTAGTTTTGTCTGTAATATTTTTGTTTTAAATAACAGATTTGAATTTTGATATGCAGTTTGTAAGTTTATAACTGTTTTCTGCTTCTTATAGTTTTAATTTATCTAAATTTAATACAGTATAATAAAAAATATATATAATATTTTTCTATTACTACTTAAATGTTTTTTTTAATTCTAAGCAGAATAAAAGCAGTTTAAACACAGAGTTTTTCGGCCTAATATTGCGTACTTAAATGGCAGTGCATACCTAAAAAATGCGTACTTAAGGGGCAAATTAAGAACAAGAAAATTGTGAACCCCCTTTAAAAAAGTCTAGACACACCCCTGATATGACCCTTACAAGTTTTACCTAAATTCTTAGCAAAGCTTTTTGAGGAATTTCTTGCTCAAGGGCTGAGAGTTTAGGTAAAACTTAAATGGGTAATATATTCTAAAAACAATAACTAATTGGGAAAAAAATATAATTACATCATGAAACTTAACTATACAATTCTGTTAAAACTAAAACTATTTTTGCATAAAATTCTGTAAACCTAAAAGACAAAAATCGTGAAAAATTTGAATTTTTCAGAAAAAATTATTTAAGTTTATGGTTTAAAAAAAAATGGAGAAAAATAATAAATTACAAGTTTAAACATAGTTTAACAAGTATGTTAATAAATAAAAACAAATAAAAAAAAATTATTATTCGAGAAAAACTTGTAAAACTAAAAATATATAAAAAATTGAAAATTTTTAAAGGGGCCCCACTACAAAAATCAAACCCCAATTCGATGGAAATTATGATGAAAAGCAAAGCAAAAAAACGTTTTTTAAAACAAAAAAAAAATTCAAGTTAGCATTAAAGAAGTTGAAAATAATTAGTTTTAAATTTTGCTTAAAAATAAAAGTTACAAAAAAGCCATTCAAGCCAAGTTCATGCTCGTTGCATTTTAAACATATTCAAATTTCCATATATATATAGTGTTTATTGAACGACAAAAAACACTCAAAAAGTTTGGTTTAAGGATCTAGTGCACGAAAAAAACCTTTCGGTTATCGAGTCATGTACCAGAACAGTTTAATGTCATGTCCAGGACTAGTTGTTGAATAAAACGTTGTTGAAAAGCTTAATTTTGAAGCTGCATGGATTGTAGCACTATGTGAATTAAAAATTAGTTTTAACATTGGAAAATACACTGAATAACCTTAAATTTGAGTAAACAAACTCAATGTAATGAATGTATAGTTTACTTTTTAATGTTGTAAAATTGTAACCCAGTGGTCAACACATGTACAACAATAATAAAGCTATCAAAGCTAAAAGTTATAACGGTTTTTTAAAAGGCATTATTCTTAAAAATTTCAAAGCTTTATAGCTTTGTGTGTGTTTTACTGACAAATGTTTTGGTAATTATTCTTAAAAAAATAACCACCTTTTTAAAATCAATTTTTTTTTTCAGAATGCTTTAAAACATATAGAGAAAAAAAGGCTCCATATCTTATTTACATATAATATTTGTATTTTATTATATATTAAATGATTTTGTTTTATGATAGTTTTTACTATTTAAATAAGCAAATGTAGCTAACAAGTTAAATGCAAGTTTTAAATGTATTTGCCCTACATTGATAATGCAATATATGTATATAAAACATTTCAAAAACTAGAAATACTCTTAATAAATAAGTTTGGCATTTACCTAGTAGGACAGATTTTATGTAGAATGATCTATTAGTTTATTGAACGACAAAAAAAAAACGCTCAAAATATTTGGTCCTAGAACCTGGTGCACGAAGAACCTTTCGGTTATTGAGTCGTACACCACGGATACCTTTTAACGTCTTGTCCAGGATAAATAAGAGTAATATCCACAACCTTTTATTAATTAAGGTCATGGGGGAGAAAATTTTTTTAAAATTATTTTATGAATCTTTATTTAGTCTACAAATTCATTTTACTGATTTATAAAAATTAAATTAACCATTTAGATAAGGCCAGTCAAAGTAAGAATATCTTATTAGAGGTAAAAATACAATGAATTTATACAATATAAAACCTATCTGTTCTTTTATTACTTAAGCTAGTGACCTAGAAACTTCAAGAAGTGTTCTTAGCTTGATTTAAATCAAGATTTCTTGACATAATTTAAAAATATTAAGAAAATAAATTATAGAAAAAGTTATGAAAAAAATTTTTTGAAATTAAAAAATACTCTTAAATTAAAAAAATATGTAGTTAGAAAATTTCAAAAATATTTTATTTTTTGCTGAAAAAATTTGTAAACAATTACTAAAAAAATAAAGGATAAGATAGAATTCTAGTAAACGTTTTTTGTTGCTTTTAAACACGTTACATAAAATACATGCTGTTGCCTTAGTTTTTGATCTTTAAACTTTGATCAAAAAAACTAAACTTATTTTCAAAATAACTTAGGTACTATTCATAACACCGTATGGGTTGACTTAATAATTAATTTAAGCATTAATAAAATAAGTTGTTACAGCAAACTTAAAAGAATAACAGATAAGAATTTTGGTATTTTAAAAGAATTTAGGAATAAATTTGAGTTTCTAACCAGCAAATCTACTTTAATTAAACGTTATAATCCAATTAAAAAAAAACAATTAACTAAACCGGGTATTACGCACACATTATGAAATTTTGATTAGTTGTATATATCTTTATACCATGTATAAATGTTTATGTGCATAAATTTAATTTGTAATTTTACTGTAGTTTGTAATTCTTAGTATGTAACTGTATTCTGCACATTTTTGTTATTGATAATGACTGAGGAAAAGTCGAAACGGCGCAAGCATGAAATAAACTATGAATTTGTAATATATATCTCTTTAAAATGGTTTTTAAAGTTTGAAAGTACAAAAATATTCTTCATGTGAGGGAAATACAAAACTTAGAATCAAAAAAATTACTTTAAATTTATCTTCAATCTCGTTTATTAAAGAAAATACACTCAAGTTTTATGAAAAACTAACTTACACAACAAAATAAAAGCATAATTAAAAGTTTTTAAAATTGTTCACAAATAAATAATATAATAGAAAAGTAATATCTTCAACTTATATCAACTTGTTTTTAAATAAAAAATTTCATGCATTTATCTTAAATGAAATAGTTATTTTATATGAAGTTTACAGAAAGATTGTTGAGCTTTTTTGTTGTTACTTTATAGATGATTTTTTTTTTTTTAATTAGCTTTTTATGTCTTTAAAACCAGCTACTATTTGTGTTTTTTTTTTTTTTGTATTTTCATAATATTTAAGTTTACACTCTCTCTTATTGCATCACAAATATTTATTTTTATAAAAATAATTAAACTAAAATTACTTTGGTCTACTAGAAAGTCTTCTTATCAGTGATTAGATAAGGGGTCGGCAAACTTAGCCCCTCAAAGCCGAAATATGCGGTCCGCGAGATACTTTTTAGCAAAAAATATTTCTTTTTAAAACTATAAGTATAAAAGATTTTGTAATAAAAACTTAAAATTAGGCTATTATTTCTTAAAAATACATTTAATTAGTGCTTAGTTATTGATTATTTTGCAATATTTTTGGTTTAAACAGTATTTTACACTGATAGTTGCAATTATTTTAAATAACTGCGGCCTTCGAAGGCTTTTTTTTTTTAAATTGTGCAGCCCGCGGTTTACAAAAGGCTCCCGACCCTTGGATTAGATATTAATGATTATAGCTATTTTACAACTTTAAGTTTTGTTAGTTTGCAAATTGTGAACCATTTCATAGATTTTGCTTTTTTTGTATATTTAAACTATTTCTGACTTGACTTCATTATTTAATTGTAGAAATAGTTTGTTGTTTAAAATTAATATATCTTGAAGTTAGATATAAGTTTTTAAAGACATTTTTGCAACTTCTAATTTGCAAACAAGGAACTTTAATACAAATTTTGCTTTATATGTAAATTATGTGATTTAAAAATAAAGTCTGATTAAACTTTGCTTTTTACTTTTTTAAAAACTTTTGAAAATATCTACATACTTTATATAAAATTTGCATTTTTCACATAAACATTTTTTATTAACAGTTATTATTACCTGTAAGTTGCTTAAAATCTTTTATAAGTCTATTAAACTTTATCTTTTATTTGTTGTATTCATAAAAAGTGTTTTAGCTGTTTTAGATGAGTACTTTTTTTTAAATTTTATTTGAACAACCTTGTTATTTATGTAGACAGTTCGTTGTATTTTCTCTAAGAATGATCATTAGTTATAATGTTGTTCATTTATGTTAAATTTTTTTTTTATCACATTTAAGATTAGT
Source organism: Thalia democratica (assembly GCF_965202585.1). Taxonomy (NCBI): domain Eukaryota; kingdom Metazoa; phylum Chordata; class Thaliacea; order Salpida; family Salpidae; genus Thalia; species Thalia democratica. Next base: position 42,621,453 of record NC_139167.1, on the reverse strand, counting down.
GTTCTGTAGTGTTCATTTAATATTCTTTGTGTTTTTAGTTTATATTATAAAAAAAAATACCATTTGCATTTTACTAATATGGTTTTTATTCTCTCCTATTCTCTCCTACCCGTAAGCAACCATTAATAGTGGCAGTTTTGCTGTTTTCTTTACAACAAATTTTTATTAAATGTTTAAAAGACCAATCATTACAAACGTTTATTCAACACAGAAATTGTACATGAGTTTAAGGTTTTACAAAGTTTTAAAAATTTAAATCATTTGTCAACGTGTAATTTAAAAATGTATAACAAATAGCATACAATATAAATTATTATATTATAATATAAACTTTATTATTTAAGTAATTATCAGTTTGTTTTTTAATAAACAATATTGCTACTTTATGTTTATGTACAAAACATTAAAAACTAGTCCTTAAATTTTGTACTTCAACCGAAACACTGATCTTTACATCATAGCAAGGGCGTAGCGTGGGGAGGGACACTGGCGCATGCGTGCCACCCAAAAAAAGAAAAATGTAAAAAAAAGAATGTAATATCTTTATCCTTTATAGTTTATTTTTCTGCTTAATTTGTCTTTTTTCAACTATGTTTAATATTTAAAATTTATTGTTGCTTTTTTTATTTAAATGCATAGAAAAAAAAAATCAAATGATCGAGCTTAAAACGACAAAACTTAAACTGACCGAATTTAAAATTACCGAGTTTAAAATGATAAAGTTTATCATAATCAAGATAAAAATTATCAAAATTAAGATAACCGATTTTAAAGTGATTTATTTAATATAATCGAGTTTAATATGATCGAATTTTAAAAATATTAAGTTTAAAGTGATGGAGTTTAGTACAATCAAACTTAAAATGATCGCTAGTTGGAAAGATAGTATAACATTAAATATTTTATTCAAAGTATTAATAAAACAAAACAATGATTCACTCTAAGTGTTCTATTTTTTATTATTATTGTTTATTAAACGACAAAAAAGGGTCGAAGGCAATTGGTCTTAGGACCCGGTGTACGAAAAATAACTTCGGTTATTAAACCGCACACTGCTTGGATACAGTTTACCGACTTGTCCAGGATATTCTAGGATATCGTCAGTTGTTAATTAAATCTTGTTTAAATTGAAACCTAACTTAAATCTGTTTGAACAAGACTTAGTTTACAACTAACGACCTCTAGAACATCTAGAGCAGGGGCGTGTTTTGACTTGTTTCCTGTGAACCCCCTGAAAAAAAAAGAAAAGAAAAAAGAAAAAAATATTCAAGTTAGAATATCACTAAAAACGTTGTTTATTGACTTTGTTTTGGTTATTTTATAAACTATGAATAATGAATGTTGAATTTATAAAACTGAAAAATTAATAAGTTTCCTTAACAAAAAATGCTCGTTTGTGCCCAGCTGAAATAGATTTTAAATAAAATTTTAATAGTGACGTCATAATAAGTAAAACTTTTAAGATAGCTGGTTTTTTCTTAGAAACTTTTTACTAAAATGCTCTTAGTTCCCACTATAAATTTAAATAACTTTTGATCAAGTGTTGTTTTTGAACTAGTAAGTATAATTTTGCTTAAAAAATGTCCAACATAATCACTAAATTTTTATTTTACTTAGTTGATTGTATATAATAATGTTGTGTGAAGCTTTTGTACTTTAAAATTTATAATTTTTTTATCTATCAACCAATTGGGTTTAAAACTTGAAAAGTTCAATTCAGAGAGTTTTCAAAATCATCTTTAGACAACTACACTACCTGGCAATTTATTCTTTTATCATTTAATGGTATTTTAATATTTTTGTTTAAGTTGTTTTATTTTTGTATATATCTGTTGGCCACAAAGTTGATTCTTGATTTTTTGAAATTTTTAACTCAAAGAGATTTCGAAGTCATCATTTGAATTCCAGCACCATCAGGAAAACATTTAATTGTTACTTAAATATATTTTGATTTTATTATATAAGTCTAAAACTTTTTTGGTAATTACCTAGGATGATGTTGCACCAATATCAAGCTGAAATTATATTGTGTTTAATATTCTTTTAAACCCATATTCTAAATCAATATTTTAAGCCTTATATGGTTGATCTAACTAAAACTATACTTCGTTAAAAACAAGCTATATAAATACATAGTTAGAATTAAATTCATTTATTATAAATTAAAATACTAAATTGATTTTATTTTACAGTATTGTAATGTATAAAAGTTATGTATCATTTGTTTTATTTTAAAAATAAAAGCAATTAAATATATAAGTTTTTTTGGTTTATGATAAGTAAATTTTGTTTATGTATATATAAAATATAATTTATAAGTCTATAATTATGGTAAAAAACAACATTGAATTTTATATAGTTTCAGCTTGATATTGGTGCGACATTATCCTAGGTAATTACCCATTTTTTCAGTGAAATTTAAATTTTTTTAGATTAAATTACTTGAAAAATGTTTTTAATACAAATACAATTTTTTCTGTTTCTTTTAGTTTTAATTTATCTAAATTTAATTCAGTATAATAAATGAAAAAACATAATAATTTTCCATTGCTACTTAAATGTTTTTTTTTTATTCTAAGAAGAAATAATCATTTTAAACACAGATTTTTCGGCTAAATATTGCGTACTTAACTGGCAGTGCATACCTAGGAAATGCGTACTTCAGCGGGAAATTAAGAACAAAAAAAAATTGTGAACCACCTTTGAAAAAAGTCTAGACAAGCCCCTGATCTAGAGTGAAACATTGTTTTGTTGTTATATGTATATTGAATAAAATCTTGATAATTTGTCACTTGTTATGTATAAAAGTTTAGAACTTTTTATTATTTAATTTAAAAATAGAAAAGCATTTCTGATTGACCATTAATCTATTTTTTGATTATTTTTGACACATACTAATCATCTCGTAAGCAGTTTCTATTAAATAAAGGTAGAGCCGGATCCAGTAGATCACTAAAAATATAAAATTAAAACATAAATGATTAATTTTTTTTGTGGTTTAGTTAAAAAATTGTAAGAAATAACAACCTTTATATTCTAAATACAAAAATTAAACTTCGTTATTCACAATAAAGTATTTTCTGTTATCTATCGTTCTACAAATTTAGATACATATCAATCATAAAGCTTGTTAACCTACATTTGTTTGGAAAATATACTTAAAGGTTAGTCTGATTCGCATATTTGCAGAGTCAGCATTTTTTTAATACTCTTATCCCTAACCCACCTTACCTAACGATACTAAATATTAATCAAAAACTAAAGTTTTAAGAATTAAAACTAAAGACAACATTAAAAAAAATGTTTTCTTTTATTTAGCTAATATGCAAATCAGATTGACCTTCAAGTATACCAACCCATTTGTTTAGGGATTTTAACCATTACAAAAAACAGAAACAAAACAGAATATTTTGGTTTTTGTATTTTAATAATATTCTATCGAAATACATCGAGGTTTAAAACTCTTTAGATTAACTCTGCCTAAACAACAACTTTATTTGTTTCTTTATTTACTTACGAGTGTGAAGTTAGCTTGACCGCGTTTATCAAGATTTTTTATAAAATTTTAAAACTTTGGACCTGATTATTTTCCTTATCTTAATAGCTAGTTGAAAACTTTTTTTATTCTAGAGAACGGTCCTTGGTCTTTAATTTTAAAAAATCCATTGGATTGGGGCTTGGTTTTTTGGATAGGCCCCTTATAAATAATTGGATTTAAATTTTTTTTTTTTTAGATTTTTGAGATTGAGTAAAAAATAAAAATATTAATACTTTTTTTTTTACTAACTGTCAATGTTTTGTACAATTTGGCCTTAATAAGGTTTTTTTATGAATTTTTTTGTTTTATGAAAATGAGTAAAAAAATTGACCAGATTGTAAAAAGATTGAAATAACGCCAAATTGTACAAAATATTGACAGTTAGTAAAAAAAAAACTATTGCTGTTAATTCACATATTATCAAGAAGATTTGAAAAAAAATAGTTTTTTTTTTCTACTCAAACTCATAAAATAAAAAATTTCATAAAAAAACCAATTTTTTCATAGGGGCCCGGCTCAAAAAACCAAACCCCAATCCAATGTACTTTTAAATCAAAAACAAAAAACCGTTTTCTAGAATTTTTTTTTAGTTAGCTATTAACATAAGGAAAATAATTAGGCTCAAAGTTTTGACATTTTATAAAAATTCTTGAATAACGCGGTCAAGCTAACTTCACACTCGTTATTTACTTCTATGCAGTGGCGTCGCATGGTCTTTTTTTTTTTGTTAGGGGGAGCTGCAGATTGAAGTTGTCAAATTAAAAAACCCCCTAGTTATAACCGTTTCGATTAAAATTAGAAAGGCAACATGATTAAATAGACTATTTTTTCAGAAAAAAAAACTTAAACAAGTTTGTTTAAATAATGTTTAATCAATAAATGTATATATATATAGTTTTTAAGTCCTGGACAATGACGTCAAACTGTATCCAAGTGGTCTACGACTCAATAACTGAAAGGTTTTTTTGTACACAAGTTTTTAAGACCAAATACTTTAATGCTTTTTTTTGTTCAATAAACAATACTATATAAACACATATCATACATTCATACCTTAATATATCATCACTATTCCTAAACAACTTTAGCTACTTTTTTAAATTTAAAATCGATTAAAGTTTCTGTAATGCACAATTATACATTTACCAAGCTAAAACTAGCTCTAAACTAACTAGTAATAAAAGACAGATTTTTTAATAAAAATAAACTTAACCAAGTAATTTGAAAAAAGATAACGTAGTTATTAAAATCTTATTTAAAAACATCAAAAATGTTTCAAATTAATAGCAAAAATAATCAAAGTTTATTAAGACTTAATATATAAGTATTTAACAACTTACAGGTAATAATATCTTATAACGAAAAACATTTATACAAAAAACATAGTTTTGCAAAAAGTATTTAATAATTTTCAATAACTTATAAAAAACTAAAAAACAAAGTTTAAAAATAAAAGTTTATAAATTGAACTATCAAAGATTTAAATTACTTTTGTTTTGTTCAAACTTAGTTTATTAAAAAATAAATAAATTTGTTAATCAGTAAAAAATTATGACGCCATAAGAAAGATTGTAGCTTGGTTTTAAAGACATAAAAGGTGAAATTATAAAGATTTAAAGCAAATACTATTAAACAACAACAAAAACAATTTAACAATCTCTCTATATACTTAATATTAAATAATTTGTTCATTTAAAATAAATGCATGAAACTCGTGAATTGAAATAAAGGTTGATACAAGTTGAAGTATAAAAATTTTCTATCATCGTATTTATCATCTTTACCATTATTTTTTACTTTTTAAATATGTTTTATTATGTTGTGTAAGTAATTTTTTTCTGAAAAATTGAATGTATTTGCTTGAAAAATTAAACCAGAGATAAATAACAAGCTTTTTTGTGGTTGGTCATTTTGTACTTCCTTCACAACTTAACCAACTATATGTCAAAATTCAAATGCAAAGAGCAGTTAAAAAAAATTACAGTTTAGTTAAAAGTCTACAAAGTAAGATCAAGCTGTAAAAAACTGTTTTATTGTTGCTTTAATACCAATTTAATTTTCAAATCAACCCAAACAAACCTTATCAAAATGATAAAGATTTTCTACAATTTAATCTTAAAATGAACTTGTGTTTAAACATCAAACAACTTGGTATTCTTTTGACTTGTTTGAACATTAAACAACCTTTATACATGGCATTTGTACAATTAGTTTCGTTCAAAATTGAGATGTTTATAAAGCTCTATATATTAGTCATATACAAAGTTTAATCTGATGATTTTCACTTCCTTTTCAATTCCGTTTTAAGATTTTTCTTTGTCATGTATCTAGCAATTTGTAGTACAATTTTTTTTCAATGAAAACTTTAGTTATTTTGATCAGAATTGAAAAAAACACTTGATATATAACTAAGGCAACAACAGGTTCTTTATGTAAAGTGTTTAACAGCAAAAAAGAACTACTAACTAAAACCCTATATTTTCCTTAATTTATTAGCTATTGTTTACAAAGTTTTCAGCTAAATTTATAAGCTTTTTTTTAACTTTTTAGGAACATAATTTTATAACTTAGAGTTCTTTTTAGTTTAAATAATTTTTTTTATTACTATTGCCATAATATTTTTTTTGTCTTGGACAAGACGTTAAGTATCCAAGAGGTGTGCGACTCAATAAACGAAAGGTTCTTCGTGCACCAAGTCCTAGGACTAAATATTTTGAGCGTCTTTTTTGTAGATCTTAGTATTTTCAAATTATGTCAACAGAGTTTGTTTCAAATCAAGCTAAAACTTTTCCTGAAGTTTTTAGGTTGCTAGCTTAAATAATAAAAGAATAAATAGGGTTTTTAAAATTTCAAATTTATTGTTTTGTTTTCCCTATCAATAAGAAGCTACCTAGACTTTCCTTTTCTATAAATTTAATTTGAGTTTTTAAAACCAGTAAAGTTAATTTATAGGCTAACTATACATTTATTAAAAAACACTTAAAAAAAATGTTTTACCTACCCACCTAAATTAAAAAACGGTTGTGGAATCTTACATTGTTTTAAATGTTTACAGTTTTTTTATAATAAATTTAAAGTAGTCTAAAGATTTATCCTTTGTTTTTATAAAAATCTTGTAAACAATTTCTTAATATTAAAAAAGTAGTCTTTTCTATTGAAAATTTTCCTTTAAGATTGTAAAGTTTTGAAATTTGATTGAAATTAATTATTAACTCTTAACTTATGAAAAACTAAAATAGGTTAACTATATAAAATTAATAAAATAATAGTTTTATAACATTTAGAACAAAAAACTATCCTTACTTGCATGTGGTGTAGAAAACTAAATAAATTTATTTAGCGTTAAACTTTAGTCTTAAACAATATATAAAAGTTATACAGAATATAATTTTCATCATACGAGAAGTTTGAAATTTTGAGCATATAATTTAGTTGTACAATCATACTTTCCTTTAATTACTCAAATGAACTTTATCACAATCAAACAAGCTAGCATTTATAACATTACATGTTTATAAAATTGCGATTCACACTTTCCAAAACTAATGAAAAAATTCCGAATGAGCTAAAAACATGATCTAAAGGCAAACTTTAGATAGTTTTACTGTATTATAGTCTGCAATTGATATTTCAAAACATGTATTTATTAAAGCTCCTAAATAATTTCGATATAATATTAAAATTATTTGATTATCAATTATTATAATAAAACTTTCAACGCTTTGACAATTTTATAATTTTAATTTTTGGTAGGGGTCGGCAAATATGTCCTGCGTCGCGCATGTTAGTTAAAAAGAAACTAACTCCGAAGAAAATTTAAGTTTTTTATATAATGTTTTAGAGATATACTTTTTTTTTGCTTGTGAGTAAGCTGTGGTACTTAGTTTTTGTTTATTTCATTACACAATTATTTTATAGATATTTTATTAAATTTCTAAGTAATTTTATGTCAATACTATTCGTTTGCGAAGAACTACTTTTAGTCATTTTTACTTGTTCCTCATTAAACGCTATCGACCCCTGATTTATCGATTTAACATTTAGTTCTAATACAAAAATCTCCAAATTTTTCCTTTATTTATTGTTGTTACTTTAAGCTATGTTCTTCAGACAAACATAGCTAACCTATCTAGGGTTTTTAACCTTTTACATGTAACGGGTCACATTTATAAAAAAAAATTGTTTGCGGGTCAGATCATATAGAAAAAAATATTTTTAGTCACCGTCAGGGGCGTCGCGTGGGGTGTTGCACTGCCGCAATCGCACCACCTTAAAATTTTGTATGAAATAAATTTATTATCTATAACGTTTTCGTTTATTTTTAGATCAAAATCTCTTAAAAACTCAAATTTAGAAAACGACCATTTTACTCACTTCACTGCCGCAAACTCTTAGCTGACTGCCGCAAATGAATTCAAAATTTCTTCAAGAATTACCGCAAACTAAACATCTTGTAAGCTAAATTAAAAATTCCCTAAATCAGTACAGGCTTAAGTATCATTCCACAAGCTACTCTAAACAAAAAATGAAAAAAAAGCTAAGCAGAGCAGAGGTAACTCGAGTAGAAGCAACACAAGCAGAGGCGATTCGAGCAGAAGCAACTCGAGCAGAGACAACTCGAGCAGAAGCAAGTCGAGCAGGGACAACTCAAGTAAGGGCAGATCGAGCACTGGCAACTCGATTTTTTTTTCTGCACCACCTAGAAAAAATATCACTCGACGCTACTGGTCGTTGTCAAATTTAAAATTTAACAAAAATCGGTAAAAAAAATATTTTGCACAAATTCATAATGAAATAAACTTACCGGTATTTACATAACCGTTTTCTAAAATTTAATAAAGAGCATAGTTAAAAATTTATTACATAAATCTTTTTTGTTTTTTTATACAGCACATGTTTTTTAAGCTAAAAAAATGGCGCAGGACATTGGTTTCTGTTTGATCGGCCACAGTTTGCCGACCCCTGAACTAAACACGTATATATTCTTTACAAATAAGAGACTTTAAATATGAGATGACATAGTAACTTATTTTGAGCAAGTTATTTAAAATTTTGTTTTTAATGGACTCTTAACTGTGGCTAAAGAAAGAATATTGGTTCGTGTTTTAATATATAAAAATTTGTATAAAGTTCAAAAAGACTAAACAAATCTTAAAGTGAGAATTTTGACTTATTATGTTAAAAAAAAAATAAAATAACAGTTGGACATAAAAAAAAATTGTTCTAGATATATTATAATATTTAAGTTGCAAGTCTAAACATTTTTTTATAAGAGAATAAATTGTTATTATTTTCTTCTTTTAATGATGGTTCAGTAATTATATAAATTAAAAGTCCAAATTTGAACCTTAAGTCAGTTTTTAGCTTGCTGAATGTAATGAGATTTTAATGTTTAATTTTAAACTTTGAAACAAAATAAAAGATATCATTCAGAAGCTATAACAAGTTTAAGCAAATAATAAATGAAAAAAATTAATATTGTACCAATTAACTTTTTATTAAATTAAATTTCATATTTTATATAGTAAATGTATAGTTTACTTTTAGGAAACTGAGTAAAGGGTACGAAAATGAGTTGTTTTTTTCGTATTATAAATAGTTTACATTTTTATGTGTTTTTTAAAGTTACTTTTCTATTCTTTTCTTATTGAATTTTAATTAAAATATTTTATACTACATGGTTTAGGTAGTATTTTGATGAACCAAAAGAAAAATTTATATAAGTGTTACATGTTTTAAATAAACCTTTTTTTTAATTATTCGATATTATTATCTTTAGTTTATTTTACAAATTTTATGCTAAGTCTGAACATGTTTTGCTGGTAGAGCTGTTTATTGAAAATACATCAATCATAAAAGATGGTTCAAGTGATGTAGTGGAAGTTAGATGATTGAATTCAGCAAAAAATTGTTGTCTTAAGCTTTATAAAAATAAGATTGAAAGCTTTAGATAGTTTTAAGTGTTTGATTATGTATTTTAGAATAAGTTTAAATTAATAGTTTGATTAAGAAAAGTTAGGAAAATTTTATTTAAAAGTCAGGATATTTTTTTATCTTGATCTGTGGCAACCCTGCTTGATAAACCGTAGGAAGTTGGCGTGCCAATAACCTCTGGTTTCAATTTAACTGTAAATTTTTGTTTTACTTAATTTTGAAGGAATTGTATTTGTTACTAACAAAATTTACTGATAAGATTATCTTTTTTTTCATTCTACTTAGAACTAAATATGTATTCAAGACTTTATAACTCTATAACTGTTATTTTTATGCTAATAAAGTATTTAACAACTTAAAAATTCATAATAGTTAGAAAATAAAAGTCCATGTAATTTATTAGCATTACATCAACTTGTTCAAATTTTCTCAACTAACTAATTTTTAACTCAACTAAATAATATGTTTGTTAAATAAGGTATCCAGAATCAAATAACGTGTTTTCAGGTAGTAAAAACAAAAGTAAAATGAGTCGTATGGTATTAAGATACGTAAAACTAGCGACGACTTTTGTGATAGTAATTTTTTTCTACGTTACAATAAGCAAAAATCAAAAAGAAAAAGCAGTTCACAGGTTTTTTTAAACTTAAATCTAATTTTGTTATACTTGAACCAAATAATTATGATAAAAAGATTAAAAACATTAAAATTGCCTATTTTTCTTGAATTTTATCTATTTTTTGTTTCTAGCGTTTTCTAACCAAAAACTTTAGATAATTGTGTTCTGATATTAACACGTCTATTAGCAATTAGCTACAAATTTATTTATTTTGTTTTTAGTTTTTTTATTCAATGTGATTTTCAGTAATCTATATTATTTTATATTCGAAAACGATATAGAATGTACTACAACTTGAACATAATTCAAACTAAACAAAAGACTTTTTTCTTGTTTTAGAAAAATTTCTCTTTAAAAACTATTAATTAGTGTTTTTATTAACTAAATTTTAGTTGATAAAATAGTTTACAATGAAATACCTGAACTAAAGAAGTTTCTTAAACTGAATTTTTTTTAAAGAAATTAACTTCATAAAATTAGTTTTGTTTTTCTTTAATATATTGATAATAATATTCAAAAACTTTAAATTGATAATTATAATTTATGCGTGTTCTATTTACATTTTTAAATTGCAAAAAAACTTATTTTAAACTAAAACAAATGTACCTTAAGTTTTAAACTAATTAAAAATATTAAGTCTTTTTGTATATAATCACTAGAACAAACTGTAAAACATATTTATAGACTTTTTAAAAATATTTATAAATATTTTTTTACATATTTAGACTACCAATTTTATTATAAAAGATTAAAGTAAAAGTTAATACAATGTAGTAAATTTCAACTTTTTTAAGAGATATCCAGACAAAGAACCTAACCAAACGTTTTAAAGATAAAAAAAATCCAGGAAGTGATAAAAGAAATGATCCATTTTTTTATAAAACTGAAGATTTAGTTTTTAATGAAGTAAAAAATATCAAAACATATACAAAAGATAGTTTTTCACCCAACCATCTTGCCAATGGGATGGAAGTTTATCAAAACAAAGTTAAAGAAAAAAAGGTATTTAACTCGCCCAACAATTATAAACGGCATAGTGTTATAAATAACGTTGATCTTGGTACTAAACAATTTGAAGTTTACAAAAACAAAAGTTTGCTTGATGTCCCCAGCAATAAAAGAAAATTGTTTACTCAACAAAAAAGTGAAACTGATACTGTCTCAGATGAAAATAGAACTAATTTAAGATGCGAAAGTTAGTTAGCTACTTTCTGTGCTGTAGAACTTTTATATATATTTTTTTTTTATCTAAAAATCTTTATTTTCTCTAATTATTTATAAATGAAATTACAAATTTTAGTTTAATTTTTGTTTATATCTAAAAAGGTTAAATTTTGGACTTTTACTAGCTTCCAATGTGTTTAATGTCATTTCTAAACTAAAGTCTTATAAACTAGGTTTTTTTATAATGTATTATAAAATTAGCTTCGATATATACTAGCGGTAAAAACAGATAACATCTAATGAAAAAATTATAAGTACTCGTTTTTTATTTTGTATTGTTTTTACAGACATGTAAACTTAAATACAACTTTCTGCCACCTTAAAGTTCATGTCAATAAAAACTTATTTAATAATTCAAATATATAAGTCAGATCTGGTAAATATTCATAATGACTAGTTAAATAGCTACAAAAAATAAATTAAAGCTTAAAAAACTATTATTATAAATCTTTATTTACTCCAATTTTTTTGTAAACACAATATTTCACTCGTTTGAAATAAATCAAACGAGATTGTCTGTTGAATATTTAAATCTGTTTTTTTTTTCAATATAAACATGCAAGAAGAAATATTAGGCTTAACTTAAAATAAAACTGGAATTTACGTGTAAAAACAACGAACAAAATAAAAATTATAATTTAAAGATATCATTTTAGCATGATATCATAATGCAAATGGGTGAAATGGGTAAATTCAAAAAATATAAGCTACTACATATTATAAATTTTATAACCAAAAATAGCTTTTAAGCTGTTAGAAAATAAATTATAAAATTAAGTATTAATTAATTAAAAGTCGAAAAACTGTTTCTGTATACAGATTAGTGTTCAAGACTTAATTAAAGTTCTTAAAAACTCTCAAAACTTTGTCATTTCTCAAAATACCAAGTTGATTTGTTTTTTTTAAGCTTTCCCTGATTGATTTTATTCGTAATGTATGTAAAGTGTGTTTCTAATTTATATATGCGTTAAGTATGCAAAAGCAACTAAAAGATACATTTGTTTGTTTCACCAACCTTCTAAATAATTTTTGAAAACTATTTAGTACTTAAATTCAAAAGTAACACTTAACAAAACTAATTTTTCATCTTTTAAACATTTCAAGTTTAGTTATAACTTTTTGGTGACTATGTTCAAGTTATTTCCCAAAAGCAGGACTTCATTATATTCAATAAATCAATCTACTACCTTCTTTTGACCTTATAATGTATTATGGCGCTTTCTAAACTTTAAAAGTTAAAATTTTAAACTATAGAGGAAAGATATATATTTTTTTACATAAAAATGACTGGTTAGTCTAAGATTTAGTTAATTAGACTATAACTTTTTAAGTTTAAGTTTAAAATCTCAAATCTAGATGTTATAAAATATATAATGTTTAGTAGTTTTTTAGGAAAAACATTATTAAATAATTGTCTCGTAAATCAATAAACCATAAACAGTATCTTGAATTTCAAGGATAAAAATTTAAATTACTCTATTTTCGAGTCATAAATAAAAACATGGTTTCTCACTTTCTTACTACATATTTTCATCAAATTTTTATTATAGTTTAGTATTTTTGTAGACTTAACTGCAAGACTTTTAAGGCTTATAACAGGTCAATATATTTGTTTGAACGACCTTTAAATAACTTTTTGTTCATAGTCATTTAAAATTAAAACTTGATATTTTATTTTAATTATTGACGTTTTTTATTAAACAAAATTTTAAAAATAGTATTTAGAGTAAGTTATTTTTAACAGTTAACTTTATTTATTACTTGCCTATTAAATATTTTTTATTAACTTTCATTTTAGTTTTTTAATTTATTTGTTATAAAATTTTTACTTTAAACTTGTTTAAGTATATATTAAAGTTTGTTTAATATATTTTGTGATAAATATAATTGCGTAATAATAAATTACTTAAACAAAAACAACCGCAAAAATAACTAAAGTAGCATTATTTAAAAAAAACAGCTGTAAAAACACCAGAAAGTAATATTGTTTTTATTTTTTTTTGTACAACTGAACTATAATACTTTGTTTTCAATAACTGTTTTTTTTGTTTTTTTTTTGAATTTTAAACTATTGTTTTGATCTTCGATTTCAATTTACTTTTGAAATAATCTTATTTAGAAATTTAAAAAAAAATACTTTAGTTTTTTTTCTATGTTAAGAAAATAGATTAAAACCGCTAACCAAAAAACTTCAGGTGAAGTTACAATATTGCTAAAGATTACTTAAAATAAATTACTAACAAAAAAGTTATAACCTATTTACAAGATAATTAAACCAAATTGTTTGAACAACAACTCTTTTCGGTATAAAAAAATACATAGTTTTATAGATCGTTGGTTTTATGGTATATACAAAATGTTAGATAAATTTTAAAACTTATTAAAAGAGAGTTCTGTATAGAAGTTTTTAAAACATTGTGTTACAGCTACATTAAAAAATAAGTGCTTTAATGTTTGAAACTTGTTAATATATTACAACTTTTTAAAGATTTTGTTCATAACAGCTTTTTAAAACAGTTTGGTAGTGATTTTATTTTCTCTTAAAACTGTTTTTTAATTTTTCTATTACTTTGTTAAAAAATTGTTTACGCTACTTAAACAAAACATTTTAAAAACTTCGATGCCTATTCTTAACAATACTTTCGAGTTTTTATGCTTATACCTTTTTGTTAGGTGAAAAAGTGAAGATGTTAAAAGTAATGCTTTTCAAATAAAAAATAACTTTTAATATAATATTCTTATTAATGTACAAACTTTTTATAGTTTCTATAGTTTATTTCCAATCTAACGAAACTAATAAAAAACAGGTAAACATTTTGGCTGTTTCGAACTTGCTCACGTTTCAAAAAGATTCAAAAGAATTGAAATAGATTTCGGTGAAAAAGTTAACAAAAATAACTGCCTTGAGTACTGTTCAAAAAGGTGAATTTTGAAAAATTTAAGTTCAAAAAATTACTAATATTAAGTTAAAGTAATTTCTAAACTGTTATTACTAATAATTTAGGTAAAGATAAACTAATTAACGCTAATAGTATTTTGCTTTTAGAGATAAATTGTTTTTTTTATTTTTTACAATCTTTTACTACTTAACAAAATAAATAAAATGTTAATAAAGTATAAAAATACTTTAGGCAATGTAAAAACTACAGATTTGAAAAATGTATTTTTTTGTATGTATTCTTTAATTTTAGTTTTTTAAATGATTTAATCAAAATAATTCAATATTTAGAAGTAAAGAATATGCGCAGTGTAACATTACTGAAAGATTATTTCCATTGGTAATTTTTTGTAAAGCCAAGCGTTTATTTTTACATAAAAGTATTAGTAAAAATGTTATTTTTATGTTTGCAAGTCTAAAAAACTGTTTTAAAAATTTGTATTCATTTCAAAAACAGCTTGTTTTATATACTAACTATCAAAATAAGTAAAAACTAATGTGGCTGCAATAATATAAAACTTTTAAGCTATGATCATAAATTAAAGAGTTAAGAATTTAAAACATTAAAAGCAATTTAAAGCAGTTGCTGATATTGATTTTTAAATTTGTTTTTCGGTATGACCTAAAAATATACAAAAAGTATTAAAATAAACTGAAAAAATTAATAGGATTTAAAATATTTGTTTTGTTTTTTTTAATAATAGTATAAGTTTACTTTATTGATGCTTAAACTTAAATATTTGAATCTATGTTTATCAAAATTCAGAATATTAATATATTTTGAAATATATATTTACGAACTTTTACTTCAATTCAAACAACACTAAAAGCATTTTTTTATATAAATAGAAGTAATACATAAATTGAAAAATATAAAATTTAAACAAAGTGTTTAAAACTTTTACATAATAACTTATTTTGAAGCTAACGGTAGTTATCCAATTTTATTGTTAGTTTTGAATAAAAGTCTATGTATCAACTAAATTTTTCCAACTTTTATAAAAAAAACTGTATTGAAAACATTTGAAAACTTTTAGTTTTATTATTAGCTAATACTGTTTTGTAGATGAAAAAGCTTGAAAAAAAATCTAAAAGCTTTAATGAAAAACTACTGGTATTTTTGTCATTTAAAACACATAAAGTACTTAAAATCAACGAAAACATCGACGATAAGTCTACACTCTACAGAGCCGAAGCCTGGACTTTCGTATGCCGTGAGACTAGCTCAAGTTAACAAAAGTTTGAACATACTAATTCGACTATCAGACCACAAGCCTTCAGTAGACTGATATTAGTTGCGTCCTGATTAGGACTCCTCAGTCAGCCACAACCGAAAGACTTGCAAATGACAATGCTGACGTCACTGATCAATACCAGCAAACGGTTGATTCATATCTTACATTATGAACCGTTTGTAGATCAATAATTGGAAGTCTTTCGGTTGTGACTGACTAATGAGTTCTAATCAGGACGAAGCCGGTTTCTTTTTACTGAGGGCTTGTGGTCGCATGGTCGAATTAGTATAATTAAAGTTGAAATACTTAACGTATAAAGATTTTTTTTTAATTAACTTTAATTTATACTTAGAAAAAATCACAAATGCCATACAGTATGTAAAGTTTTATAATAAAAACAAACTGGTTCTTGTGTTGAGCTAGTAAGTGTAAAATTATTTTTCTAAAACATTTTGTAAACTATAGAATAGATTAAATGTAAATTGATAATCATTTATTTCTTAAAAGTAATTTGGTTCGAAAAAACTTTTGTTTACATACAAAAACACGCTTATAAATAATTTTAAAACTTATAAAACATAACAAATTTTCAGTTGTTCCCAACTTTTTAAAAGCTGCTTAAAAGCTTAAAAGTAATACGATAATTTACTTTATACTACTTGATTGTTATTACCTGAAAATGTTTAGAAAAAACAGACTAGTGTAAAAGTTATAAGAAAATGTGTAGCCATATAAAGCCTATAAAATATTCAATTGTCGTTTTTTTTTATTCAATTAACTTGATAGTTTATTGTAATTTCCGCCTTTGTCTTGAACTTTTCACCGTAGCAATACGCTTACACGCAAAATAAGTTTACAAAATAAAACCAAAGCACGTTTTTGATTAAAATTAAAAATCTAAATCAATTCTTTAATTAAAAAGGTCTAAAATAACTAAGCAAAATTACATGTTAAGCAATTTAAATGGTAAATCTTTTTTGCATAACTATAAAACAGACATGTAAAAAAATTCGAAAAGGATGATAAATTCTTATTTTGAACAAGTGTTGTAACGACTCATTAATGAGTTTAGTTTATGTTTTACATACTTTTTATTTATTTACTTCTTTAAATATATAATATTAATAATCATAATAACAATATTTTAAATAATATTTACAATACCAGTGGCAACAAAACTTTTGCTTTTTTTTTAGTAAACTATAAACATTTTTGTTGTCTTTGTACTGGTATCAGTATTAAAGTTTTTGCAATGTTACTGAGGATTATTTTTAATACTGTTTAAAAAAAGTTGTCATAAGTTTTAATCTTTCTAAAAGTTAATATTTACTTAAAACTTTCAAAAAAACAATTATTTTTAACCAGTAGTTATTACGGCCATCATCAACAGAGTTGAGATCTTTTGCGCCATCAATAATAATTAATGAACTTTACTGCAAGATCAACAGCATTCGAGACAATCCTACGACCGGTTTGGTCGTATTTAGGACTCATCAGGCAGGAATAGTCGCGAGAAACCGCCGTTGTGATCTTAACCAAGCGGGATTAAATACAGAGTACTGAAGCGACTATTTGTAGGTCAAGTTATAATAAGTTGTGGATGTTTTGCGCCATCAATAATATTTAATGAACTTTACCGCAAGATCAACAACATCCGAGACAATCCTGCCTGATGAGTCTTAATTAGGACTAAAACGGTCGTAGGATTTTCTCGGATGCTGTTGATCTTGCGGTAAAATTCATTAACTGTTATTGATGGCGCACAAGATCTCAACTCTGTTGATGATGGCCGTAATAACTATTTATTAAAACTGATCAAACGAGCACAGATTATAAGCTCACAATAAGCTGACAATGTCTGAGACGTTGGGCTGTGAATGATTTAGCTGGGTCAATTTTTCAACTTTACCCACAAACGGTCGCTTCAGTATTTTGTATTTATTTTCGCTTGGTTAAGATCACAACAGCGGTTTCTCGCTACTGTTCCAGCCTGATGAGTCCTAAAAAAGACGAAACCGGTCGTAGGATTGTCTCGGATGCTGTTGATCTTGCGGTAACAATCATTAATTGTTAAATATACAATTAATTAATTTAGATCTCGAACAGAAATAAAAATTACGCGGGATTACATCACACAACTTGTTATTGTGGAAATGACGTAAGAAGTTTTATGAATATTAAAAATGCTTATGATTGTAACATCACGTGTATAGGAAGTCCAAAAGATACTTGTGGAGGAGAAAAAAGTGTAGACTTGTACTATATTACGTCACCTTGTAATAGAGGTTTGTGTAGATTAACATTGAAATCCAGCTTTTAATTAATAATAAATAGACTTACAAACATTGTTTTACTTTTTTTTTTAATTAGGAAAACATTTTTTGTTATTTTCGATAAACGACCAGATAATTAGATTTAAAAAGTTAATAAAAATAAATAAACTTCGTAACTTTTACTTAGCATGTACTATGATTCTACTTAGTTTGTTTTCGGTTATATTTAGAAAGTTAAACTTCATTAGTTCCACAACTATACTCGTTTTACTATTATTTACTCTTGCTGAATACATAACATTTATTATGAAGCAAGTGTTATTGAAAACCTACTGACTAATTTCAATCAAATAGCTTTTACTGATTTAAATTCTGTTAATATGATATTTATCGTTTATATTCTAATAACGTAATCTTTTGCTAATACAAAACTGCTAATATTTATTACGTTTAAGTTATATATTTAGTAATTAAAAACTGATTAAGTAAATTTTTTATAACTTAATATTTTCCCCTACAGAACCAATAAAAGTACACGATATGAGTAATATATTTATAATACCTAGTTTGTTAAACTACTCAAAAGTAATTCATACAGAAATTTTATACTATAGGTTTTTTCGTAGACCAAGACCATACTTTTTTAGCGCTTTTTGTGTCGTTTAAAAACAAACGTAGCATTATAATATTATATGTAAAAATTAGCTAAACATTTAAATTTTAATAAATGTTTGTATTTTAATTTCTATAATACAATGCATAGATATTGAAAATAGATTAATAGTAAGTGAAAATTATATTGTTACTATTAATACTATTTTATTACTATGGTTTTTACTTCAAGCTAATGGCAATTTGATTATAATAATTTAATCATCTGAACAATACTCTCGGTTGACTGTCTACCGAGAGCTTTGGTCTGATGATCGAAGTGATATGATCAAAACTTCTTGTCAAAAAATTTTGAGCTTATCACATGGCAAATAATAGTCTAGATTTTGTCGCTGATGTTTTTCTTTTATTGTTCAGTAAAAAAAAATTAATAGTATGGTCACTAAATAATAAAAAATCAATTTTAATTGCAACAAAACTTTTAAGTTAAAGAAAACAATCTAAAAAAATGAAGACAGCAAACCTTATTTGAACAGTTCTACATAAGATTTTATGAATGACATTATCAACAGTTATTTTTTTTGTTCTAGTTAATTTTAAGTTAAGCTTTCTGAAAGTAAAAGTTTGTTATGGAAAAGTTTAGTTGATTTCTAAAGAAATAAGTAGCACCCATTAACGTCAAAAAAGATATTGAAATGTACAAACATTTGGTGCGGTCAACTACCTTTTAAAACTTTTAATTTTTGAATTTTTTTTACATCTTTTTTATAGTTTTTTGTAACTTAATAAATTTGAAAATGTTTACTTTTTTTTAAGATCAATAAAACTTTATATACCTATGGTGTATATATGTGTTAAATTAGTAAAAGTACAACAACATTCCTGTTTTTATAAGAGAAAGGTTTTATAAATTTTTGAACATTTCAATACTTAAAATTTAAAACTTAAACAGTTTTTTTTAAATAATCAAACTTATAATTAAAAATAGCATTTAAACATCTTATTTGACATAACTAAAAGTTTCAATTATCATATGTAAATCATCATATTTATATCATAACCAGTTTACATTGACTACAGTATAATCTCTATTATAATCATGCATAGCTAAACGTCTTACTGTTGTAGTTTAAAAGCAATTACAAGGTATTAAACGTGTACTTTACTTATTATTCTTTTCAATAAAATAATTATATTCTTAACAAAATTAATTCAAGAAACTAATAAAATCAGCTCAATTAGATTTTATAAAGCTGTAAAAATTACGGCCATTCACGTTAACATACACGTGTAGTGCAGTGAACTGAATTATAGTTAGTGATAAACTGAGTATGCTAGTATAAAAACTTAATGATGATTTTTAATTTAACATTTTTATTTATTTCAGAGCCTATATCTTTTCAAGACAACCTATTAGGCTGTTTTAAAGGTACCGAATATTTTACTGAATTTTTAGATGAAAACTGGGTACATTCTTATCAGAAAACCACTCTGTCTTGTTTTACTTATTGCGAAAATAATTCTTTTGCAGTATCCGGTTTTAACTTATTTGATGATTGCATATGTGGTATATTTTCAAAAAAGTTAGTTTTACAAAAGTATAAAAATCGACTAAAATTAAATGCTTTAAGCTACGGTATAAACATTATATTAATAAAAACTATCAAGGTACCTATTCATAGGTACATATAAGTAAAAGGTACATATCAATGTTTTTCTAAAAACTATAGTTTAAGTTTCTTAAGTATGTTCAGTTTTAGTATAAAAATTTAAAATAAAAATTAATTGGTAAATTAAATTAATTTTATATGCAAGAATAACTTAAGTTACATTGAGTTTTACAAAGGTTTAACTTGGATCAAAAATTATCTAACACAAACTGTTCCACATTTTTAAAAGAAAACAAGCTACATAGTAAATTGAACATGTTTACTTTGTATAAAACTTCAGCAGAAGATAAACGTTGCTCAGATATGAAGTATTGTTTTGTTTTTTTTTTTAATTTACACTTGATTTGAATAAAATTTAACTTGTATTTTTAAATTTTGAGAAAAATTATATTGAATATTACTTATAATATAAATTTATAAAGTTTAGCGGAATCAAAGAACTTAATTTTTCTTAATCATAAAAAGTTTAATAAATAAAACGCAAATTTGATATACTTCAAATTTTATAGAAAAAGCAGACTTTATTTTATCATATGATTTTTTTTTAAATAAAGTTAAAATAATTTTACATAGATAACGACAGTCTTAACATTTTTTCAGCTTATTTTCATTTACATTTTAGAATTTACTTTTTAAATTTAATACTCCTTTTCAAAAAAAAACAAAATAAAGTTTAAAAAAAAAACTTTACTATTAAAGCAGTTGCTGAAAACAACATTCTACAGGTGGTAAATAAAATTTATAAAGTGACCCGAATTAAAAAGTTAAATTAATCTATATTTAAGGTAAACTTATAATTCTGTTTAAAACAGAATATTAAGAAAAAAAAAATGTTTTTTCTAAAAGGAGCTGATTTATTTTTATTAAATCTATTTAATAAAATTACAACTTTTTTGATATGAAGCATAGTATTACTTAATTTATTTTTATACTAACACTGGTTATTTTAGTCTATTCACTACTTTCCAATTTTCAACTTTCTATATATGACAAACAGAATGATTTACCATTATAAGCCTTATAAAATTTTATTTTTTGTAGCAGTTTAACTAAAATATTTATAAAAGTGTTTAGTAAATAATTTTTAATCAGCTATTTTTTGTTGCAAAACTATGAAACCTTATATAGATACAAGTACGATAGAGGGCCACATGTGCTTCTTACTTCAGTTCCGTCCTCTGGTAATACCTGGTTACGGTATCTTTTGGAAAAGGCTTCGGGTTTTTTTACTGGAAGCATTTATAAAGACAAACCAGTTTTTGAAAAAGGTTTGTTATCTGTTTAAATTTTAGCGTGTGTTGATAAGAAAGGAAATATAACTAATATCAAATAATGTTGAAAAATGAAGTAAGTAATCGCTTATATTAGTAGCTTTTATCATAAAATTGTTCTTTTTTTCGAAATATTTTCAGTTGAGTATAAGTCTGAAGAATTTCTGGTTAACAATAATTATAATTAATTAATTAATTAATTAAACAGTAATAAAAGTACTTTTCATTTATGATCTTTGCTATTTATTTGCTTAACAAATCGCAACAAAATTTTAAGAAAGTAGCAAATATTAAAACATAATATAGATATTAATAAACTAAACTAAAAGTAAAACTTGCAATATAAAACTTATATAACCTAAAACATTTATTTTGTCAGGTATAAAATGTAATAAATAAGCTGTTGACATTAATCAAACAGTTATCGCGTGAATAATTCAATCGTAAGTTTAAAAATTATACAAAATAAATTGTGAAACTCTAATACTTTGCTATTACAGTATCGTCTGATAACATATTGTGTTGGTCAGGAACTGTGTTAGGCTTAGGATTACTTTTACGAGTATGCCTACTAGTACCTGACGCTTTTCAGCTAGAAACTAGCTTTGTAAGGCTAGCGGCCGAAAGTGTCATAGGTTTTTTACTAGTAGTACTCATAGCTTAATAAAAGTTAAACATCTTATTTTTGACTAAACTAGGCTGTATTTATTTAAATTTAACTAGTGGTCTTAAGATATAATTTAATGTAATATCTCACGAAATTTTTAATATAAGCTAGATAGTACTTTTGTCTACTGTGGTTCTGGTATATAACCTTATATATAATCTAAGTGTAGACTAAAAGGTAAATCTTTGATTTAGTCTTAGTAATTTTATGTATAACTTACTATACAATCTAAGTATAGAATAAAATACAATAAGCTAATTTTAGCAATATAAAATTTACTTATCTACGTTCTACCGATAATACTAAAAATATAGATTCAGCACTTAAATTTATTTTGCAATTTAAAAATAAAGCGATAAAAAGATCACTGACACACGTGCAAGTCAGTGCTCGCTGGTTTGTTTGCATGTTAACTTTTACTAGATGTATTAGCGTTTGTATTCAGTTCTCATAAGTTTTTACTGAAGTCAGAGAAAAGCTAGGACCAAGCGTATAAAACGTCTAAAAGTCCGCTTTGGTTGAAGTACAATAGAAGTTTCTATTTTGAAGCAGTTGTCAAAAAAACAACGAAAGCTCAAAATATATTCAAACCAAATTACACTTACTCTAGTTTTCCGGCGTTACTTACAGAGGTCAATTGATCCACCGTAGAATAACGCTCAAAAAAACGGTTATAAGCGATCAATGAAAGCCGAAAAGTTTATTGAGATACACAAACTTTCGTTTCTCAGCGGTTTTTACTGAAGTCACTGGACTACAACTTAAGTACAATGCTGAGTAACAATCGCCAAAAACAACAAAAGCTGAGCGTGTATTATAGTTAAAATACAATCCAGGTGACGTTCACAACTAGACCGAAACACGTTCTGGTCAACGTTTTTCTAGGTCTCGTTTGTTACTAAGTCAAAAATTCCCGATTCAAAAAAAACAGTGAAATCTTGTTCACAAAGAATCTAAAAAGTGCCTGCAAGAACAATAGAGAGTTTGCTTTTGCCAACAATTCTTGCCAACAATAATAGTCAGCCCGGACGAAAAGTGAATGAACATGCAAATTGCTTTAAACAAAAACCTGCGACGCTTAACTACGACGAGAGTTTTAACATTCTACTCAATAATGTTCAAAAACTGCGCTGAAAGTTTTAAAACTCTACGCAAGTATATTCATAAAACTCACCATTTCAAGCTGCGCTCGGCTTTATATAGTATTACACTACAGAAAACTATCTTATTTTTGAAAGTCTCTCAGTGAACAAGCAAATAATGCTTACACATTCAAATATGCACGAAGAACTTTTGTTAAAAAGGTCAATTTTGCACGAGAGTAAAATATAATTAAACCAATAAACAAAATAAAACAAATAACAAAAAATAAAAGTAAAGTAAAAACTACCGACCAAGGGTAAGGGTTAGGGGTAACAGTGATAGTAAAAACAAATAAGAAGAAAATAAAATAATATAAAGATGAAAGTTAACGACCAAGAGTAAGGGTTAGGAGTAACAGTGGTAGTTAAAAAAAACAATAAAAAAAAGTTACCGACCAAGGCTAAGGGTTAGTGGTTACAGTGATAGTTCGAAAATATTAAAAAAAGTTTAAAAAGAAGTTTTAATCCGTGAAAAAGTGTTTCCGTGCAAAAGTGACGCTGTGTAAAAGTGTCCTTTCTTGCTTTTTTGACACCTACCATGAAATTCAAGTTATAAGGTTGAAATGTAAACCGCATATAACTGTTAATTTTAAACATTACTCATTTTTCTCATAACAGACTTTCATAAATCTAATTAAGTTATACTTTTCAAAGGATCTAAAAGTGTTGGTTAGGTACAGCCCTATTTACTATGTAAAAATAAGTTTTTGATAAAATTATTATCTTTTATATTCTCATTATCAGCTTTAAGAACAATAATAATTAATTTTTAGTTTTGATTTTGTAATTTTTTTTAGTTAATAAGATAACACTGGCAAAATTATTATGCCATAAAATAAATTAGATGTTAAAATATGTCAATTTTATAATCAAAAAATAACATATACTGGAATAAACTTTACATGTTCTTTTGTCAAACTTAAACATCTTGATAAATTTACTATTGTCAAAATTTTCAGTTTGAAAAAAAGTTCTAGTTTCTTCTTTTCCTAAGAGCTCATAGTTTTCAACAGCTATAAATATATTAAAAGTAGTTTTTAGAAATTATTGGAAAATTAACTGAGTTTAACTTTTACCAAGTTTTTAGTATCCGTTTAAATATCATTTTAATTCAGGTCAATTTATTACTAAAATATTGTCACATTTAATTAAATTTTTCTAAACCTAAATTGTGATTTTATTTTTAAGTTTAACTTTCAAACAGTTAAAAGATTATTTTTAGCTTAAGATAGTTAATTTAAGCATGTGGTGTATGACTTGATGATGACAAGTTCTTTTTGTAAAACAGGTCTTAAACTAAGTTTTTTAAGCCTTTAATATTTGTGCTCATTAAACTTATTATTACTAACGATTTAATTAAATAACTATATATCTGTATTTGCTTATTTTATAGTTATTGTTCAGAATTAAAATTTATTAAGTTTACATAATTAGTCAAATAGTACTGTTATCAATTTTAAACAGGGTACTTAGGTGAAATGACCTATCAAACTGTAATTGTGAAGGATCATTTTTATACCCCATGGTTTCATCGATATAATGCAGCAATTTTTATTGTAAGAAACCCTTACGATAGCATGATAGCTGAATTTCACAGACAGAAAACGTCAGACCATATTGGTGTAGTTGATAGGGAAATTATCAAAAAAGGTAAACAAATTAATTATTAAACTTCTTATTTAAAAGCTTTAAAACAATTTAAGAACTATTTTTGTGAAACTAAAAATTGAGTTCTAGCTATAATTTATATGTTTATACTATTCAGTTCTTATTTTCTTCACTTCATCTTATTTTTTAAGCCGTTAGAATACCTGCAAGAAGTCGCAGTATTATTTTAAGATAGAAATTATATTTCCAGTTTTTCAATAAATTAATCAAGTTAAAGATACTGTATAAAACTAAAATCTAGTATATAGAAGTCTGAAAGTAGTTTAACTAAAAGTTAGATTTTTTTAGTTAAAGTTTTTATATAAAAATTGCTTTGATATTTTATTCTATTGAAATAATGTAATTATTAATTTAGAGTTTTTGTATGCAAAGCATTGTATAAAGCATCTTTAAACTTAAACATAAAAATACTTGATTTTACTCTAAGGAATTTAGTAGTAATGACATAAATAAATTATAGTTTAATATAACTTTCATAAATTGTTTCCAGGCTATTCTGTATGATTTAGAATATTTAAGTATATTCAGTAAAAATTAACATAATAGAAACATCTTAGGCTGTTCTTTTAGATCAGTCTTACTTACTACTTTATTTATCATACTTTAGTACATTGCATACGAAAATAAATTGACGTCCATAGATATAACCAAATGACCTGGTGTATAAAACTGTTTCAGCTCAGTCAAAATAAAATAGAATCTTATTTTTAAAACTAGTTAAATGAACTGTATTGCTTATTGATTTTTAATATTTAAGAAAAATTTCTTAACTAGTCAAGGGATATTTAAACTTAAAGACAACTATAAGTATGTATAAACAACAAATTTAAAACTAAAGCAAAAAGCTATAACAATTTTAAATTCTATAAAATGATAAACATTAATAAAACGTATGTTAATTTTCTTATTTTTACAAAGTTTTAAGCTGTTTTATTTTATTTACGTAAACCAATAGTTTTGTTTAAATGTAATAAAGCTAATCAAGCTAAGTCCTTCCCGACAACAGTTTTTTCTGTAGGTTGTTTCTAATTATCTATTTTAAAGAACTGTATATTATTTTGAAAATTTTAAAAACTAAGCTATAATTTATTTAAATCTTCTTAACCCTGATTAACTTTAGCCAATAAAAAATTTTAGTTAAGGCTTTTATTCATTATCTTATGAAAAACTTGTTTTTTCTTTTAAGCGCGAACAATTTACTTAATTATATAAATTTTCCACTTGGAAAAAAAAATTTAATATATTAATAATATTTACTGAAGACGCTACTTTAAATACTTCAAAGCAAATTTTTTGTGTAACAAAATTTAAAAAAAGTTTTTTTATTTTTCAAATTACGGCTGTTGTCTTAAAAATTTAAACTACTACAAACTATTGTTCACATTTCTAACGTATTCATTCTAGGATAAATAAAATTGAACAACTTTGTATTTTTTGAACACTAGTAGTTTTGTATAATACTAACTTGTTGTAGTTTAAACATTTCTTGGTATTTAAAAAACTTTCTTTTGAGTTGCAATTCTACTTTTTAATTAACAGACTTTCAACTATATGACGATGGTAAACTTCATAGTCTTTCAAAAGCTTTAACTTCAACAAATTATCCTTTGTATGTAGTTGTTTATGAAGAGCTTGTTAAGGACCCTATAAGGGAAGTAAGAAATCTCTTAACGAACTTTTCACCTTTAAAATCCATAGTTCCTGACAAAGAAGTACTGGAAAATAGGTTACTTTGCCTGTCCTCGCAGTTGAAAGGCTTTTTTAAAAGAAAAAGAAAGACTTTGGATTTCGATCCTTCTTCAAACGAAATGAAAAAAAAAATAAATGAAAACATTAGCAAAGCTCGAAAATTATTAAGCAATGCAGGTTTTGAAATACCAAATTACGAAAAACCAGTTTCTTAAATCGTATTTCTTTATGCAACTTTATTTATTTTCTATAAATACTATTCTATGAATACACATTTGAATAATGCAACCTAGATAAAGTAGATACAATTTGTATGCAACATACATTTTAACGACTTATAAGTCATAAGTTAAACACAATAAGTTTGATTTTTAAACACAAAATATAATAATGTAAGTAATGATATTTTAAAGTCAAATTAGCCAATTTTTTTAAACATAAAACTTTACTACAAAAGTAATACTGCTTTTGATGCGGTTCGAACTTGAATATATTATCAGTTATTATACAAAAGTTTTCTGAAAGTTTTATTAATTGTTTTAATATTAAACACAACATAAATTACATTTACTTTTAAAAAATAATAAACGACGTTATCGAATAGCAAACAGTATGTAAAACAATAATTAAATAGATCAGAGTTAGCAGTATTTTTTATATGACGAGTCAGAATGAAAGACTAAGCGTTTAAAAGTACGCAAAAAAGACTGCCTAGTACGCAATAAACAACCAAAATTTAATGAAATATTAATTATCAATGTGACTTACATTGTAGTCCTCAGGGGCCTGTGGTAGGAACTGCCTTTATTTGGGGGAAGTCCCCTTTTTTGTGCCAAACGCTTAGCGCGTTTAGCTCTTAAGGCTTTTACTGGATTTACCTTACTCATTAGATTTAACTTAGTAATTAATAAGTATGTAATAAACTTAATATATATATATATAATTTCTTTAGTGAAATTATTTTATTGAATAAGTTATGTTAATATGAAAAATAGAATAAGAAGTGATAAAACAGCTAATTTATCAGTAGAATAAAACTGCGAATATAAACACAACAAGTAAACACCAAATTCTACAAACTGAAATGTCTTAATAATGTTCTTAAATTGTCTGAATGTCACAATCTTAAACACAAAATAGGTCTTACTAATAATATTACTAATAAAAAGAGTCTTAATATATCTCGTGCTTCATGCACAACGATGGCTAAACTAAGCACAATATAATTATAATACGATAATGCGAATAAACATCAAGATCTTATAAAATAAAAATAATAATAAAAAAATTATAATCAATTCATGTGCCTCTCGCACGGTCTTATGGCTTAACTGAGCGCAATAACAAACATTATTAAAGTTTTATTGTGTGTTGATTTGATAAACAATCGTCTAACGCCCCCTGGCGGTCATTTAAAAACAACAAAATATACATTTTTGTTACAACATGAATTAGCTTCAAATTTTATTTTTTAATTTTTTTTTAATAATCTTTAATTTTTGCTTTTAGTTTAAGATATCAGATAATCTACATAAATAATAAAACTCAAAAAAAAAAAACTTAAAATGCTACAATGCTTTTCAAACTAAAAGCAAAAAACAAAGATTATTAATAGACACTTTTAAATAACTTAAATTAATATTTATTATCAAATGCAAAAAAGATTGTATGCTTAAAAAAAGCAGATTTAGTAAAGAAACTAATTAAAGTGAAAATTAAGTACATAAATGATATATTAATTTCTTTAGTAGTTGCAGATTTCTATACTTAATGGCTCATAAACTACAAAACAACTTTCATTAAATTTTTTTGTTATAAGAATTCTAAATCATTAGTAAAAAATCGGTTCTATGAATTTATATACTATAAGAATTACAACCTATATCGTTAAATTATCAAGACTATACTAGGCATGTCTTATATAATGCATTAATTTTATATAAAGATAACTTTACAATCTCTTCTTTTTTTGTAATAAAAGTAATACAGCTATTTATACTAGTTAAAACTTTGAGATAACAAAAATTATTTTTATATCATTTCATTTTTTTTTTTTTTTTGAACAAAATAATTTTTTTAAACCAACTTCTTTTTGATCATAACAAGAAGTTTAAAATTTCAAGCATATAGTTTAGTTGTGTAACCATACTTCCCTTTAATTACTTAAATGAACTTTATCGCATTCAAACAAGCTAGCATTTATAATATTTCATGCTTATAAAGTTGCGTATCACACTTTCCAAAACTAATAAAAAAAATTCCGAATAAACTAAAGAATATAATCTAAAGGCAAACTTTAAGCTTTTTTACTATATTATAGTTTTAAATTGACATTTCAAAAACATAATTTTATCAAAGCAACTAAATAATGTTAATATAATGTTGAGATTATTTAAATACCAATTATGATAATAAAACCTCCAACGTTTTGTTAATTTTAGAATTTTAATTTTTGGTAGGGGTCGGCAAATATGTCCTACGTCGCGCAATTTAGCCAAAAATAAACTAACTCCGAAGGAAATTTAAGTTTTTTATATAATGTTTAAGGGACATACTCTTTTTTTTTGCTTGTGAGTAAACTGTGTATTTTTAGTCAATTTTACTTGTTCCTCATTAAACGCTATCGACCCCTGTTTTATTGATTTAACATTTAGTTCTAATACAAAAATCTCCGAATTTTGGCTTTATTTATTGTTGTTACTTTAAGCTATGTCTTTTTCAGACAAACATAGCTAACCTATCTAGGGGTCTTTAGCCTTTTACATGTAACGGGTCACATTTACAACAAAAAGTGTTTGCGGGTCAGATCATATAAAAAAAATATTTTAGTCACCGTAAAATTTAAAACTTAAGAAAAATCAGAAAAAAAATATTGTGCACAGGCTCATAGTGAAATAAACTTTACATAACCGTTTACCAACAATTAAATTAAGAGCATACTCGAAAACTTATTACATAAATCTTAATTTTTCTTGTAAAGCACATGTTTTTCTTTTAAGCTAAAAAATATGTCGCGGGACACTGATTTCTGTTTGATCAGCCACAGTATGCGAACCCTGAACTAAACATGCATATTCTTTACCAATAAGATACTTTAAAAATGAGATGACATAGGAACTTATTTTGAGCAAGTTATTTAAAATTTTATTTTTAATGGACTTTTAACTGTGGCTAAAAAAGAATATTGGCTCGTGTTTTAATATATATAAATTTGTATAAAATTCTTAAAAAAACTAAACAAATCTTAAACTGTAAAATTTTGACTTTTTTATGTTTAAAAAAATTATAATATAACATTTAAAAAAAAAATTTGATCAAGGTATTTTATAATATTTAAGTTTCAAGTCTAAACTTTTTTTTATAAGAGATAAACTGTTATTACTTTATTCGTTTAATGATGGTTTATTTATTATATGAATTAAAAGTCCAAAGTTGAACCTTAATTCAGTTTTTAGCTTGCTGTACTGTATGTAATCAGACTTCAATGTCAATTTTAAACTTTAAAACAAAATAAAAGATATCTATTTTAACCTATAATAAGTTTAAGTGCTCTCATATTTAGTAATAATTGTTTTTATTCTTCCAAAAAAATACTAATGAAAAATAATTTAATAAAAACGTAATAATACTTTAGTTTTCATGTCAACTTAATGGCTCTCATCTTTAAATAAAGTAAAAGGTGTTGCAAAAATCAACTGTCATTTTTATGCATTTATCTATGATGTTGTTTGTTGTTGTTTAAGTGTTTTATTTAACTTTAAAACTAAATATTGATAAACTAAGTTTTGTTTAACGTATTAAATTTTATTTATAACATTGCATTATTTTTTCCATTTTCAAAAAAAATTACATTTTAAAAAAATAATAAGTAAAATTTAGACAGTTTATCTAAACAAATTATAATAGAGGTTCAAAGTATTTTTTTATTTCGTTTTTGTTATATTTGGGAGTGTATGTTTTATGGTTTATTAATTATTTTTATTTCTTTGTGTTAAGTTATTAATTATTTAGTTCGAAGAAACAATTGTTTTTCGTAAACTTGCTTAGTTTTTAAAAGTATATAAGGTAGATCATATTATTGGGAACAGGTCTAAATTGCACGAAGATAATATTGCACGAGGTTACTAAATTGCACGAGGGGACAAAAGTGCACGAGAACAAATTTGCAGAAATGCACAAAATTGAACGAAGCCAAATTTGCAAATGGGCACAAAATTGGAACAAAATTACACGAAGATGATTCTGCACCAAAGGTCAATTTTGCACGAGTTACATTTTTGCACGAGAGTAAAAAAATATAGAACAAAAATAAAATAAAAACAGAAAAATAAACTAAAAAATAATTTAATTAAAAAAAGAAAATGACCGAGGGTAAGGGTTAGGGGTAACAATGATAGTAAAAATAAAATAATAACTAAAAAAATTATTTTAAAAAAATATTAAAAAAAAAAATTCAATTAAAAGAAAATGCTACCGACCGAGGATAAGGGTTAGGGGTAAGATTAAAAGTAAAAAAAAAAATTAAAATAAAAATAAAAATATAAACTAAAAAAAATAAAATAATAAAAATAACTTACCGACCGAGGGTAAGGGTTAGGGGTAACAGTGATAGTATAAAAAAATTAATAAAAATAATAAAGAAACTAAAAAGTAAAACCAAACTAAATTAACCCGTGCAAAATTGTCTGCTCGTGCAAAAGTGTCTCCGTGCAATTTTATCCCCTCGTGCAAAAGTATCTTTGTGCAAAAATATTTTTGTGCAATTTTGTACGCTCGCGCAATTTAGACAGCTACCCCATTTTATTTTATGCTAAACAAAGCATTTTTTGAAGTATAATTGGTAAAATAAAAATTTTATTAGGAGTTACAGTATTTTTAAAGTCTGGTATTTTTATCAAAACAAACTAAGCTCCAAATTTTAAAAAGTAATAAAGCTTGAAATCTAAATTTATACCACAAATAGTGTGTAATTCTTCTATTAGATATGTATAAGGTTTAGATAGATAAAAATGGCAATTCTGACCAAAACTACATTTTCATTTGTTTCTGAAAAACAAAAACAGTTTTAAACATCAATGATAAAGTTTAACTGGTATATCGTAAAGCTTAGTTAAAGTGTTACTTAAATATTTTTACCGTTATGCGGTAACATTTATTAATCGCTCAAAGTTTTAGCAGTTCATATAACACGTTGCTTGGAATCTTTGATAAAACCTATATATTGCAGTTAGGCAGCTTTCTGTTATACAAGTAAGTTATACATGAGTGGTTAGCAGGTTACTTTTAATTTAAAGATAGCTGATAAATACGTTAAAAAATGTTTTTTGATGTGAAAAGCTAATTTGATAAATAAATACTTTAAGATTTTTTGAAGTTTAAAACTTTAAACCTTTCAAGTAGCTTTGTTAAAATTATTTTTACTAAAGCCTAAAACAAAGTATATTCTAAGTAATATTTCATTTCTTCTCAAAAACTTACTTAAGATTTTGTTTAAAAAGTTATAACAGTTAAGTAGACTTTTCAAAAAAAACTATTTTTGTTTATGATGTTTTATTTTTGTTAATGTGATTCTTTTTTAGTAGCTTAATAAAAATTTAACTTGGTTATTATTATTTTCAAGGCCAAATAAAGCTTAGGAAAGCATTTTTTGTTAAATAATTTTCTTTTTTAGCAAAAAATGCTTTAAAACTATTCTGATTACAAAAAAAATGTAAACTATTTTTAAAGGTTTTTAAAATTCTTCAAAAATGTCTCCTCTCCATTTTTTTTTATTTACGTATTTTGAAGTATGCTAAAAATTTAAACTTTTTAAAGATGTTTCTGCGTGAACTGTAAAATACTTTTATAATGCCTTTTAAAACTGTTTTGTCTACAACAAAGTTATTTGTCTTTTGATAGAAGTTGGTTATATTTTCAAATTTAAACTTGATTATGACGGTACTTTATAACAAAAATAAACCATTCAGCTTTAGAGTTTTTTAATAAAAATCACAAGTTTTATAACATTAGAAAAACTAACTGCAAGCGTATGTTGAACTATTTTTAAAAATCTAAAAAATATCAGTTGTTGGAAAATGTTCTTATATATTTCTGGCCACATTTTATATTTTTGAAAACAGTAGTATAGGTTACTGCTAATAAAAAAAATTATAGCAAAGTTTAAAATGACAATTTAAACTATACTTATCTCTTTAAATGTATATCTAGATTTTTTTTTAAATTAATTATTGATAAACTTATTACCACAATAACAAAACTTGTGCATACAATTGGTAAAATATAAAAGGAAATTAAAGATTAAGTAAGTAACTGTTGATATTATCTAGAAAGTTTATTTGTGATTTTAGTACAAAGGTTAGCCGTTTTTATACGTTAGACAAAACTTAGTTTATCAATATTTAGTTAAAGAGTTAAAAAAATTAAATAAAACACTTAAAACAACAACAAATAATACCATAGATAAATGCATAAAAATGACAGTTGATTTTTGCAACACTTTTTACTTTATTTAAAGATGTAAGCCTAAGGGTATTTGTTTTCTTGAGACATTTAGTTGTCATAAAAACTTAAATATTAAAACATATTTATTAAATTATCCTTCATTAATACTTTTTATGAAAAAATAAAAACAATTTTGTAAAGGAACCTTATTTGATAATAAATTGTTTTATCTTTAAATTGGAAACACTCTGTTGTCTGGCAAGTTTGTAAACAACAAATAGGATGTTTACAAGTTTTACTAGAAGAAATTTGAAATTAGTTGCTATAGCGACTAATCATCAGCTAGCCTAATCATTTGAGCAGAAGGACTGTAGTAGGGTTTACTATCATTTCTAACTCGCTATCATTTCTAACCTGACCATTTCTAACCCGATCACTTCTAACTCGATCACTTCTAACCCGATCATTTCTAACCCGATCATTTCTAACCCGATCACTTCTAACCCGATCACTTCTAACCCGATCACTTCTAACCCGATCATTTCTAACCAGATCACTTCTAACCCGTTCAATTCTAACCCGATCACTTCTAACCCGATTATTTCTAACCCGATCACTTTTAACCCGATCTTTTCTAACCCAATCACTTCTAACCCAATTAAACCCGATCATTTCTAACCCGATCATTTCTAACCCGATCGTTTCTAACTTGATCATATCTAACCCGAGATTTATTTAACCGATCTGTATTAACATGTTTACATTTTTTTTTTAAGATAAGGATTTGTTTTAAAAACAAATTAGTCTCAAAAATTTTTTTTTTGAAGTTTAGTTTATTTTGTTTAAAATAAACCTTATGTTCAGATAGCTTTTGTTAAAATTTAATTGTTGATTTTAATTGGTTCATTTATTGTTTTGACAAAAAGGTTTAAAATTGGATTATTAATTAAGTGTAGTTAATTAGTTTTAAAAAGCATTAGAAAATGTATAAGTCTTTTGTATTCTAATGATTAAATATTTAGTTTTGATAGTCGTCAATGTAAGAAATATAATGAGTATCGCAGCGGTTAAAGTCTATTCTGTACTTTCTTTTGAAATGATTCTTTATTGTTAATATATATTTTTAAGTGTAGAAACCAGATTACCAATTTGCCTCCAAATTCAGGGAGAATTTATACGAAATACAACTTTTTAAAAATATTAATATCAGTATTGATATAATACATATAATATTATTAATTTATGAAACTTTAAATAACACAGTTAATGAAATTAAGTAACTGTAATTATAATGATGGTTTCATTTAAAATTAATATCATTAAATTCTAAGTTCTTTAAACGAAAGTGTATACTGTTTAATACAAAGCCAAAAGTAGAAGTAGAAGGTTTTTTAAATATCCAGAACTTGTCATTTACTCGAACTTTAATTTAATTTTAATCTTAAATCAACTGGTAATTTGTATATAAATATTAACTGTAATTAAGTTATAATTTATTATAATAAACTTTACTATGAAAGTTTAATGTCGAAAACTTATTATTACGCATTTTTTCTTTTTCTTTTTAAATAAAATTTATGTAGGGCAAAATAAATTTACATTTTTCTTAAAAATTTAAAAGTTTTCAAAATTTATAGTTGCAAAAACACAATTATTCTCACGATTAATAGTAGATATTTCTAAAATAATTTTCTTGATATCTTTTTAAAGTTATTGTTTCACAGGTTTTCAAAAACACAAAAGTTTTAGATTATTTAGCGATCATTAAATATGAAATGTAAGTATAAATTATTAGATTAAACTATATAACTTAAAAACTTATAATAAAACCAGTTTGTATTGTGAAACCTATTATATAGGTTTAAATTTTTTAATTAAGAAAAAACTCACCATATTTATAGAAATTTAGAGGTTCAAATAACCACCGAGAATAAAGTTAATAGACTGCAAGCTGGCTTTACTGTAATGAATAAAAAATAAATATGTTTTGTGTAACAATCATATGGAAAAATTTTTGATTAAAAGAAACAAAAACTTAATTGAGTTTTTATAAAATTCTGCTCCTAATTATATTTAATTTAACTATATTTAATTTATTATTCTATTTCAAAATGTTTTATTTTTACTACTTATTTTGTTTTTACTTACGTTAATTCAATTGCTCATAATAAAGTAATTTTAAAGAAATGTCTGTCTATTAAAGTATTAATTTAAGTCGCAATTAAAACATAGGCGAGATTTAATTACCCTCGAACTTATTATACAAATAAACTTGTCTGTTTAACTATTAGTGTTTAACTACTCTAAAACTAAATAGAAATTTATTAATGATGTAAAATCTAGACGGTCAATCGACATGACAAAACTTTTGCGGTTTAGTTATATGACATAACTATTCAATAGCTAGTTTCTATTAAAAACCATGCTTTTCCACTTAATATAACAAAAGTTTTTAACTTCTTCTAATGTTTGTTTGAATTCCATTATCTTAACAGGCCTATGCAAGTTGCATAACAATTTGTATAAGTTATTAAGATGAAAGTTAAAACTACCCTACTATAAAAGGTTAATACATTAGTAAGCAATAATGAAACATTTACGTCAGACTTTAAATGTAGTTTTTAAACCGTAATATAAAAGCTTTTGTATCTGAATATTACAATTGTAAGAGTTCACTTTTTAAAATTTGCTTATGTTAAAACTATTGTAGTAACGTTAATTACAATTAGATCCAATTAAAATAAAGTTATCACTGCTTATTTTAAAATCCTACAAAGAAGAGTTCAAAATACTTTAAAGTAAACAATTTAGTAAATTGTATATGATTAACGAAAAACATCTCTTAAAGTGTATTGAACAAACAAAAAAAAATAATAGAAAAAAACTAAAATTATTTGTAGGATACAAAATCAAAAAATGAGGTAACAAAAATATATTAAGATTATGTTAAGTTAATACTAAAATTATAATTTATACTATAAATATATTTACGTCACACATTAAAATCATTATGTTTTAAAGTGGATAAAAGTTTTTTTTTTTTTATTATTTTAACAACTTCATTAAGAATAGTTTGTTTTTGCATGAAATCCAGATTAAAAAATAAAAACGTAATATAAGTAAAATGAGTTAAAAACGATCGGGCTAGAAATGATCGGGTTAGAAGTGATCGGGTTTGAAATGATCGGGTTAGAAATGATCGGGTTAGATGTGATCGGGTTAGAAATGATCTTGTTAGAAATGATCGGGTTAGAAGTGATCGGGTTAAAAGTGATCGGGTTAGAAATGATCGGGTTAGAAAAGATCGGGTTAAAAGTGATCGGGTTAGAAATAATCGGGTTAGAAGTGATCGGGTTAGAAGTGATCGGGTTAGAAGTGATCGGGTTAGAAATGATCGGGTTAGAAGTGATCGGGTTAGAAGTGATCGGGTTAGAATAAATCGGGTTAGAAATGATCGGCTCCCCTGTAGTAGAGTGTGAACTGTGAACTAACTTGTTGCAGCAAAAATTGCACAGTGACAATTAACATCCAGTAAACTCATATACTTTTGTGAACAGTGTATTGCCAGTAAAAATTTTCTTACAGTATTTATAGAATTTTATTGATTTTTTTGAACCTAAGTTCTTTAGTGTGATATATGTCAAACTTATTTATTTTCTCTATTTTTAATACAATTGATTTTAAAATTCATGACAGTTTATAAAATTTAATCGATTTTTTAAACCTGAGTTTTTTATTGTAATATTGATCTAATTTTACTACTTTATTCTCTTTAAGTTTTTTTAATTTGTTTTAAACTGGTTTACTTTTGAGTTTTTTGTTTAAAAATACCTGTTAACTAACTTTTACAATTTTATTTTATTTATTGCAAAGTTATTTCATAAACAGCGTATACATTTATTTTGTCTTGTATACTACACCTAATCATAGTTATAAAAGAGTTTTTGTTTAACTAAATTTCCAACTATAACAAAATAATATGTCTCGTATCATTAGTCCAAATCCAGAGTGTCTACCAGACACTATGGTTCAGACTCTAGCAAAGAGTGCTCGCATTCAGAGCCAAAGGTCTCTAAGCCAACAGTCAACCCTTTAAACCCCCTTTCTTTCTTAATCAGGGTTACCACAAGGTCAGGAAAAACTAAAAAAAAATAAAGTCTTAAAGTTTACAAGTTAAAATGCTGCTGTGACAGCAGCTACATTGGCCAAACTTCTCGACACCTCACAACTAGAATAAAGGAACATGTTCCTAAGTGTATCACTTCGTATATTAAAGACAAAAGAGACAAAAAGAGTGTTGCAGTCAAAAATGCAATAAAAAAATCTGCGATAGCAGAACACCTTGTGAATAATCCAAATTGTGGAAAAAAGTTTGCATTATCTAATTTCAGTGTAATGCGACAATGTTCAAATACATTAGAATTAATTAGACTTGAAGTCATTTTAATACATTTAGATAAACCAAATTTATGTAAAAAGAAAGAATTTGACTACACTTTAGCCTTATTTAGTTAAGACTATTTTGTGTTGATTTTCAAGGTTTTGTTGATTACATCTACGTTTACTTAATCGATTAGTTAATTACTTGTAAAATTTTTGTATATATACTTGTTGTGGTTTATTGTATTGTTTCAGTTGCAATTTCACTGAAGAGAATTTGACGAAATATGTTGGAAAGAAAAAAATTGAGTGTTCTTTTATTCATTAAAAATTATAAAAATATGTTTGTCAAATAAGGCATTCAGTATCAAATAACGTGTTTTCAGGTAGTAAAAACAAAAATAAAATGAATCGTATGGTATCAAAATACGTCAAACTAGCAACAACTTTTGTGATAGTAATTTTTTTCTACGTTACAATAAGCAAAAATCAAAAAGAAAAAGCAGTTCACAGGTTTTTTTAAACTTTAATCTAATTTTGTTATACTTGAACCAAGTAATTATGATGATTTATTATAAAAATATTTCCAATTAACATATATTAATAAAACATTAAAATTGTTTTAAAGTACCTATTTTTATTGAGTTTTATCTGTTTTTTGTTTCTAGCGTTTTCTAACAAAAATTTGAGATTATTGTATTCTGATATTAACACGTCTATTAGCAAATAGCTACAGATTTATTTGTTTTGTTTTTAGTATTTTTATTCAATGTTACTTTCAGCAATCTATAACATTTTATATTCGAAAACAATATAGAATGTACTACAACTTAAACATATGTCAAACTAAACAATACACTTATTTTTTGTTGTATAAAAAGTTCTCTTTAAAAACTATTAATTGATATTTTTATTAACAACTTTTTTAGTTGATATAAGAGCATAGGGGGGATAAACACCTTTTTTTGGTTTTTGATCTTATTGTATATAGTTTTTACTAAGCTACAAGATGCTTTTTACAGATTTAAAAAATTCAAAATATTTTTTGAAATATAGCCGGTCAAAGACGAAGGCAACAATAGGATCCTTATAGGAGGCGCAAACTAAAACGGCAAATAACTAGAAATCACTAAAAATCTACTCCTCCTACGTTTTTTGAGATAACTACCTCAAGTTTTTAGGAAATGTTCCTTGCAGTATTTAGAAAATTCTGTCCGAACAGAATTGAAAAAAAAATTAAAAAACAAAAATTCGATAACAAAAAAACTAAAAAAACTGTTTTTTTGTTTATTTTTTATATAAAATTTTTATTTTTTTCAAAATTCCTTCCGACAACTTTTCTAAATATATTAAGGAACATTTCCTGAAAGTTTGAGGTAGTTATCTCGAAAAACGTAGGAGAAGATAGATTTTTAGTAAAATAGTCTATTTTTGCCGTTTTAGTTTGCGCCTCGCATAAAGGAACCTATTGTTGGCTCCGACTTTGACCGGCTATATCTCAAAAAATATTTTGAATTTTTTAAATCTGTAAAAAGCATCTTGTAGCTTAGTAAAAACTATATAAAATAAGATCAAAAACCAAAAAAAGTTGTTCACCCCCCCCCTATGCCCATAATAGTTTACTATAAAGTACCTGAACTAAACAAGTTTCTTAAACTGAAAAATACTTTATGAAATTAAATTCATTAAATTGGTTTTGTTTTTCTATAAACTGTTAATAATAATATTCAAAAATTTTAAACTGATAACTATAATTTATGCGTGTTTTATTTACTTTTTGAAATTTCAAAAAACTTATTTAAATGTACCTTAAATTGAAAACAAGTTAAAAATATTAATTCTTTTTGTATATAAGCACTAGAACAAGCTGTAAAGTATATTTATAGACTTTTTTAAAAGTATTATAAATATTTGTTACATTTTTAGACTATCAATTTTATTTAAAAAAATTAAACTAAAAGTTTATACAATGTAGTAAATTTTAACATTTTTAAGAGATATCCAGACAAAGAACCTAACCAAACGTTTTAAAGATAAAAAAAATGATCCATTTTTTTATAAAACTGAAGATTTAGTTTTTGATGAAGTAAAAAATATCAAAACATATACAAAAGATAGTTTATCACCCAACCATCTTGACTATGGGGTGGAAACTTATCAAAACAAAGTTAAAGAAAAAAAGTTATCTAACACGCCCAACAATTATAAAAGGCATAGTGTTATAAATAACGTTGATCTTGGTACTAAACCATTAAAAACTTACAAAAACAAAAGTTTGCTTGATGTCCCCAGCAATAAAAGAAAATTGTTTACTCAACAAAAAAAAGAAACTGATACTGTCTTTGATGAAAATGTAACTAATTTAAGATGCGAAAGTTAGTTAGCTACTTTCTGTTCTGTAGAACTTTTTTGTATATATTTATTTATTTATCTAAAATACTTTGTTTTCTTTAATTATTTAACAAGAATTTACAAGTTTTAGTTTAATTTTTGTTTATATCTAAAAAGGTTAAATTTTGGACTTTTAATGTCATTTCTAAGCTAATGTCTTATAATTTAGGTTTTTTTTAAGTATTATAAAAGTAGCTTGGTAATATACAAGCGGTAAAAACAGATAAAATCTAATGAAAAAATTATAATTATGAAAAAATATAAAATATATAAATGAAATTTTTATTTTGTGTTGTTTTTACAGACTTTCTGCCACCTTAAAGTTCATGTCAATAAAAACTTATTTAAGACTTTAAATATATAAGTCAGAATTGGTATATATTTATAATGACTAGTTAAATAGTTACAAAAAATAAATTAAAGCTTAAAAAACTATTATTATAAATGTTTATTTACTCTAATTTTATTATCAAGACAATATTTCATTCGTTTGAAATAAATCAAAGAGATCGGTTGTTGAATATTAAAATCTGCAACTTTTTTAATATAAACATGCTTCAAAAACGAGCATAAAGTTAATTTTATTGGCAAATTTATAATTTTTTCAAAAAACATAAAACTTTAATGTAAATTATTTTCCTTATCTTAAACCTTCTTCTTCTTATTATATTTATTTTTGGATTTAATACCATAATAAAAAAAAAACTTTTTTTTTTGAGGGACCCCATGAAATAATTCAAACCCAAAACCAAATTTCTTTTTTTTAATTTAAAGACAAAGGTGCGTTCTCTAAAATAAAATAAAAATATTTTAGATAGCTTTTAAGATAAGGAAAATAATTGACATTAAAGTTTTATGTTTTTTGAAAAATTTAGAAACTTGCCTATAAAATTAACTTTATGCTCGTGCTTGAAAACTGTGGCTTAACTTGAAATAAAACTGGAATTTATATGTAAAAACAACAAACAAAATAAAAATTATAATTTAAAGATATCATTTTAGCAAAATCATAATATTAAAAGTTGAATTCATGTTAAGGTTCAAAAAATATAAGCTACTTGATATTATAACTATTATAACAAAAAAATAAGCTTTTAAGCAGTTATAAAGTAAAATATAAAATTAAATTAAGTAGAAAAACTGTTTCTGTATACGGATTAGTGTTCAAAACATAATTCAAGATCTTAAAAGTTCTAAAAACTATGTCATTTCTCGAAATACCAAGTTGATTTGTTTTTTTTTAAGCTTGCCCGGATTGATTTTATTCATAATGTGTTTAATTTTTTTTTAAATGTGCGTTAAGTATGCAAAAACAATTAAAAGATACATTTGTTTGTTTTATCAACCTTCTGAACAATTTTTGAAAACTGATTAGTACTTAAATTCAAAAGTAACACTTAACAAAACTAATTTTTCATCTTTCAAACATTTCAAGTTTAGTTATAACTTTTTGGTGACAGTGTTGAAGTTATTTCCCAAAGGCAGGACTTTATTATAATCAATAAATCAATCTACTACCTTCTTTTGCCCTTATAATGTATTATGGTGTTTTCTAAACTTTAAAAGTTAACATTTTAAACTATATAGGAAAGTTATATACTTTTTAGTATAAAAATGGCTAGTTAGTCTAAGGTTTGATTAATTAGACTATAAGTTTTTAAGTTTAAGTATTAAATCCCAAATCTAGATGTTATAAAACACTAAATGTTTAGTAGTTTTTTAGGAATAAAATTATTAAATAAATTTTATGTAAATCAATGGTTACATGACTACTAAAATTTGGACAATTCAAATTCCGCCAATTCAAATTCTAAGAAAAAATTAAAACAGCTACAAATAAAAAAGTAATGTATATTTGCAAAAATTAAAAATTCATATGTAATTCTTAGTAATATCTATAAGCTTTTTTTTTTCTTTTTGCAAAAATTAAGTGTTTTTCAAGATATTTTAAAATTACTAAAAATAACTATGATTTTTACTTTTTTTAAACCATATCTTAAAAAAAATTTAATTTTTTGAAAAAAGAAAAAAAATTCTTGTAGATATTAATATGATCAACATATGTACTTTTTGTTTTTGACAAATATACATAACTTTTTTATTTGTGGCCGTTCCAAATTTTTTTAAGAATTTGAATTGTCCGAGTTTGAATAGTCCTGCACCCAAATCAATAAACCATAAACAGTTTCATTTAAATCAACGTTTTAACTTTAAATTACTCTATTTTCAGGTCATAGCTAAAAACGTCTTACTTTCTTATTACATATTTTCATCAATTTTTTATTATAGTTTAGTATTTTTGTAAATTTATACTGATAGACTTTTAAGGCTTATAACGAGTTAATACATTTGTTTGAATGACCTTTAAATAAATTTTTGTTTATGGTCATTTTAAAAGTAAAACTTAATATTTTATTTTAATTATTGACGTTTTGTATTAAACAAAATTTTAAAAGTAGTATATAGAGTAATTTTTTTTTAACAGTTCACTTTATTTATTACTTACCTATAAATTATTTATAAAATGTAACTTATTTTATTTTCATTTCAGTTTTTTAATTTATTCGTTGTAAAATGAAGCTTTTACTTTAAACTTGTTTAAGTATATATTAAAGTTTGTTAAGTATATTTTGTGATATATATAATTGCGTAATAATAAACTACTTAAACAAAAACAGCCGCAAAAATAACTTAAGTAGCATTATTTAAAAAAAAACAGCTGTAAAAACACCAAAGAGTAATATTGTTTTTATTTTTTGTATAACTGAACTATAATACTTTGTTTTCAATAACTTTTTTTTTTTTTGAATTTTAAACTATTGATTTGATCTTCGATTTCAATTTATTTTTGAAATAATATCATTTAGTGATTTTTAAAAAAATTTATTTAATTTTTTTTTTACGTTAAGAAAATAGACCAAAACCGCTAATCAAAAAACTTCAGGTGGAGTTACAATAAGGCTAAAGATTACTTAAAATTAATTACTAACAAAAAATTTATGACCTATTTACAAGATAATTATTCTAAATTGTCTAAACAACTACTCTTTTCGGTATAAAAAAATACATAGTTTTATAGATCGTTAATTTTATGGTGTATACAAAATGTTAAAAAGTGTATATAAACTAATTAAAAGAGAGTTCTGTATAGATGTTTTTAAAACATTGTGTTACAGCTACATAAAAAATAATTGTTTTAATGTTTGAAACTTGTTAATACATTATAACTTTTTAAAGATTTTATTCATAACATTTTTAAGGAATAAGTTTGTAGTGATTTTATTTTCTCTTAAAACAGTTTTCAGTTTTCTATTACTTTGTTAAAAAATTGTTTACGCTACTTAAACAAAACATTTTAAAAACTTCAATGCCTATTCTTAACAATACTTTCGAGTTTTTATGCTTATACCTTTTTGTTAGGTGAAAAAGTGGAGATGTTAAAAATAATGCTTTTAAATAAAAAATAACTTTTAATATAATTTTCTTATTAATGTACATACTTTTTTATAGTTTTTAACTATAGTTTATTTCCAATCTACCGAAACTAATAAAAAACAGGTAAACATTTTGGCTGTTTTGAACTTGCTGACGTTCCGAAAAGATTCAATAGAATTGAAATAGATTTCGGTAAAAAAGTTAACAAAAATAACTGCATTGAGTACTGTTCAAAAAGGTGAAATTTTGGAAAATTTACGTTCAAGAAATTACTAATATTAAGTTAAAGTCATTTCTAGACTGTTATTACTAATAATTTAAATAAAAATAGACCAATTAAAGCTAAT
This sequence comes from Thalia democratica, assembly GCF_965202585.1. NCBI lineage: Eukaryota > Metazoa > Chordata > Thaliacea > Salpida > Salpidae > Thalia > Thalia democratica. Next base: position 42,577,979 of record NC_139167.1, on the reverse strand, counting down.
AGTATTTTGCTTTAATGGATAAATTTTTTTTTCACTTTATACAATCTTTTACTACTTGAAAAATTAAATAAAATTTTAATAAAATATAAAAATAATTTTGGAAATATAAAAACTACATATTTTAACAATGTACTTTTTTTATAATATTTTTTTAATTTGTGAGACGTCCAGAATCCACCCGCGATCAAAATCCATCCAGTCAAATTCGAGAACCGCTCACCGATCAAGGGTAAGTGTTAGGGGTAACAGTGATAGTGAAAAATAAATAAAAATTAAACAAAAAAAAATCAAAAAATGTATAAAATAAATTAATAAATAAATAAAACATAAAAAAAATCGGGTGTATTTTGAACGCGGTTGGATTTTGATAGTGTACCTTTAATTTTAGTTTTTTAAATAAATTAATCATTTTAATTCAATATTTAGAAGTAAAGAATATACGCAGTGTAACATTACTGAAAGATTACTTCCATTGGTAATTTTTTGTAAAGCCAGACGTTTATTTTTACATATAAGTATTGGTAAAAATGTTGTGTTTATGTTTCCAAGTCTAAAAATTTTTTTTAAGTTTTATGGTCATTTCAAAAACAGCTTGTTTTATATACTAACTATCAGAATAAGTAAAAACTAATGTAGCTTTAATAATATAAAACATTTAAGCTATAATCATAAATTAAAGCGTTAAAAATTTAAAAGATTAAAAACAATTTAAAGCAGTTGTTGATATTTCTTTTCAAATTTGTTTTTAAGTATGACCTAAAAATATAAAAAAAAGTGCTATTATAAACTCAAGGAAAAAAAATTATAAGTATTCATATAACTATTTTAGTATGATTTAAAACATTTGTTCTTTCTTTTATTGAATAAGTTTACTTAAAAGATACTTAAACTTAAAAATTAGAATCTATGTTTACCAAAATTCAGAATATCAACAGATTTTGAAATATACATTTACGAACTTTTACTTCAAGTCGGACAACACTAACAGCATTTTTTTAATAAATAGAATTGATTTTACATAAGTTAAAAAATATATAAACTTAAACATAATATTTAAAACTTCTACATAATAACATATTTTGAAGCTAACGGAATTTATCCAATTTTATTGTTAGTTTTGAATAAAAGCCTATGTATCAACTATATTTTTACAACTTTTATAAATAGAGTTGTGCAACTTAAATATTTTATTCACGACCGGTTTCGGTGAAAAAAAAATTGCGACCTCTTCAAGCAAAATAAAAATATTAAACTGCACATAACAATAACTGCACATAACAATGAAAAGGTCGCAGTTTTTTGCCACCGAATAGATCGTGAATAAAATATCTAATTTGCACACCTTTATTTGAATAAGCTCTTTACATTTCAGTAAATTGAGCAATCTTTTTAGTTAAGACAAATAAGTATATAACTTTATACTTAGAAGAAAATCACAAATGCTTCAGTATGCAAGTTTCATAATAAAATAAACTGATTCATGTGTTGAGCTAGTAAGTGTAACATTATCTTTCTAAAACATCTTGTAAGCTATAGAATAGATTAAATGTAAATTGTTATTCAATCATTACTTAAAAGTAATTTAGTTCGAAAAACATCAAAAAAAAATTTGTTTACATTCAAAAACGCGCTTATAAATACTTTTAAAACTTAGAAATCGTAACAAATTTTAGTTTGTTCCCAACTTATTTATTAAACTGCTTAAAAGCTCAAAAGTATTAGGATAATTTACTTTATACTACTTGATTGTTATTACCTGAAAATGTTTAGACTAAAACAGACTAGTGTAAAAGTTATAAAAAATTGTGTAGCCATCTAAAGCCTATAAAATATTCAATCGTCGTTTTTTTTTATTCAATTAGCTTGATAGTTTATTGTAATTTCCGCCTTTGTCTTGAACTTTTCACCGTAGCAATACGCTTACACGCAAAATAAGTTTACAAAATAAAACCAAAGCACATTTTTGATTAAAATTTAAAATTTAAATCAATTTTTTAACTAAAAAGGTCTAAAATAACTAAGCAAAACTACATGTTAAGCAATTTAAATAGTAAATCTTTTTTGCATAACTATAAAACAGACATGCAAAAAAATCAAAAGGATGATAAATTCTTATTTTAAACAGATATTGTAACTACTCATTAAGTCATTAATGGGTTTAGTTTATGTTTTACATATTTTCTATTTATTTACTTCTTTGAATATATAATAACAACAATAATAATAATAACAATATTAATAATAATCATAATAACAATAATTTAAATAATATTTACAATACCAGTGGCAAAAAAACTTTTGCTCTTTTTAGTAAATTATAAACAGTTGTTTTTGTACTGGTATCAGTATTAAAGTTTTTACAATGTTACTGATGATTATTTTTATCACAGTTTAAAACAAGTTGTCAAAAGTTTAACATTTTGAAAAGTTAATATTTACTTAAAACTTTCAAATATACAATTAATTAATTTAGATCTCGAACAGAAATACAAATTACGCGGGATTACATCACACTACTTGTTATTGTGGAAATGACGTAAGAAATTTTATGCATATTAAAAATGCTTATGATTGTAACCTTACGTGTATAGGAAGTCCAAAAGATACTTGTGGAGGAAAAAAAAGTGTAGACTTGTACTATATTACGTCACCTTTTAATAGAGGTTTGTGTAGATTAACATTAAAATACAGTTTTTAATTAATAATAAATAGATTTACAAACATTGTTTTACTTTTTTTTAAACTAGGAAAATATTTTTTGTTATTTTCGATAAACGACCACATAATTTGATTTAAAAAGTTAATAAAAATAAATAAACTTCGTAACTTTTAGTTAGCATATACTATGATTCTACTTAGTTTGTTTTCGGTTACGTTTAGAAAGTTAAACTTTATTAGTTCCACAACTATACTCGTTTTACTATTAATTACTCTTGCTGAATACAACATAACAAATATGAAACTAATATTATTGAAAACCTACTGACTAATTTCAATCAAATATCTTTTACTGATTTAAATACTGTTAATATAATTTTTATCGTTTATATTCTAATAACTTAAACTTTTGCCAATACAAAACTTCTAATTTTTATAACGTTTAAGTTAAATATTTAGTAATTAAAAACTGATTAGATAAAACTTTTGTAACTTAATAGTTTCCCCTACAGAACCAATAAAAGTACACGACATGAGTAATAGGTTTTAATACCTAGTTTCTTAAACTACTCAAAAGTAGTTCATACAGAAATTTTATACTATAGGTTTTTTCGTAGACCAAGACCGAACTTTTTTAGCGCTCAGTTGACTGTCTACCGAGAGCTTTGGTCTGATGATCGAAGTGATATGATCAAAAATTCTTGTCAACAAAATTTGAGCTTATCACATGGCAAATAAAAGTCTAGATTTTGTCGCTGATTTTTTTCTTTTATTGTTCAGTAAAAAAAATTAACATCATTGTCACTAAACAATAGAAAAGTCAATTTTAATTGCAGCAAAACTTTTAAGTTAAAGAAAACAAGCTAAAGAAATGAAGACAGCAAACCTTATTTAAACAGTCCTACATAAGATTTTATGAATAACATTATCAACAGTTATTGTATTTGTTCTACTTATTTGTAAGTTAAGCTTTTTAAAATTAAAAGTTTGTTATGAAAAAGTTCAGTTGATTTCTAAAGAAATAAGTAGCACCCATCAACGTCAAAAAAGCTATTGAAATGTACAAACATTTGGCGCGGTCAACTACCTTTTAAAACTTTTAATTTTTCATTGTTTTTTACATCTTTTCTATAGTGTTTTGTAATTTAATAAATTTGAAAATGTTTACTTTTTTTAAAGATCAATAAAACTTTATATACCTATGTTGTATATATGTATTAAGTTAGTAAAAGTACAACAATATTCCTCTTTTTGTACAAATTTCAAGTCAAGGTTTGTTTCCAAAAAGAGCAATGTTTTATAAATTTTTGAATATTTTAATAATTAAAATTTAAAACTTAAACAATTTATCTTTTAAATATTGAAACTTATGATTAAAAATAGCATTTAAACATCTTTATTTGACAAAACTAAAAGTTTCAATTATCATATGTAAATCATCATATTAATATCATTTCCACTTTACTCTTTTTTTCAATAACTTTAAATATAAAATAATCTCTAGCATATATTATAATCATGCATGCATAGCTAAACGTCTTACTGTTGTAGTTTAAAATCAATTACAAGGTATTAAACGTGTACTTTACTTTAGTTTTATTATTCTTTTTGAAAAATATAAATATATTCTTTACAAGGTTAGTTAAAAAAACTAATAAAATCAGCACAATTAGATTTTATAAAGCTGTAAAAATTACTGCCATTATTGTTAACATATACGTGTAGTGCAGTGAAATGCATTATGGTTAGTGATAAACTAAATATGCTAGTATAAAAACTTAATGATGATTTTTAATTCAACATTTTTTTTTAATTTCAGAGCCTATCTCTTTTCAAGACAACCTATTAGGCTGTTTTATAGGTACCGAATATTTTACTGAATTTTTAGATGAAAACTGGGTACATTCTTCTCAGAAAACCACTCTGTCTTGTTTTACTTATTGCGAAAATAATTCTTTTGCAGTATCCGGTTTTAACTTATTTGATGATTGCATATGTGGTATATTTTCAAAAAAGTTAGTTTTACAAAAGTATTAAAATCGACTAAAATTAAATGCTTTAAGCTACGGTATAAACATTATATTAATAAAAACTATCAAGGTACCTATTAATAGGTACATATAAGTAAAAGGTACATATCAATGTTTTTCTAAAAACTATAGTTTAAGTTTCTTAAGTATGTTCAGTTTTAGTATAAAAATTTAAAATAAAAATTAATTGGTAAATTAAATTAATTTTATATGCAAGAATAACTTAAGTTACATTGAGTTTTACAAAGGTTTAACTTGGATCAAAAATTATCTAACACAAACTGTTCCACATTTTTAAAAGAAAACAAGCTACATAGTAAATTGAACACGTTTACTTTGTATAAAACTTCAGCAGAAGATAAACGTTGCTCAGATATGAAGTATTGTTTTGATTTTTGGTTTTTAATTTACACTTTGTAACTTGTATTTTTAAATTTCGTAAAAAATTACATTGAATACTACTTATAACATAGACTTATAAAGTTTACAGGAAACAAATAACTTAATTTTTCTTAATCATAAAAATTTTAATAAATAAAATGCAAAACTGATATACTTCAAATAGTGTAGAAAAACATACTTATTTTATCATATGACTTTTTTTTTAAATAAAGTTAAAATAATGTTACATAAATAACGACAGTCTTAAAATTTTTTGAACTTAGTTTCATTTAAATTTTATAGTTTATTTTTAAGATTTAATACTCCTTTTCAAAAATTAACCAAATAAAGTTTTTTTAAAAATTTACTATTAAAGCAGTAGCTGAAAATAACGTTCTACAGGTGGTAAATAAAATTCATATAGTGACCCGAAATAAAAAGTTAAAATAATCTATATTTAAAGTAAACTTATAATTCTGTTTGAAACAGAATATTAAGAAAAAATAATAATGTTCTGTTTTAAAAGAAGCTGATTTATTTTTATTAAATATAATATGAAAATTAGAACTTTTTTTGATATGAATCATAGTATAAATTATTTTACTTTTATACTAAAACTTTTTATTTCAGTCTATACACTACTTTTAAATTTTCAACTTTCTACTTATGACAAACAGAATGATTTACCATTATAATTCTTGTAAAATTTCATTGTTTGTTGCCCTTTAACTAAACTATTTAATAAAGTGTTTAGTAAATAATTTTTAATAAACTATTTTTTGTTGCAAAACTATGAAACCTTATATAGATACAAGTACGATAGAGGGCCACATGTGCTTCTTACTTCAGTTCCGTCCTCTGGTAATACCTGGTTACGGTATCTTCTGGAAAAGGCTTCGGGTTTTTTTACTGGAAGCATTTATAAAGACAAACCAGTTTTTGAAAAAGGTTTGTTATCTGTTTAAATTTTAGCGTGTGTTGATAAGAAAGGAAGCTAATTAATATCAGATATAAATGTTAAAAAATGAAGTAAATAATTGCTTATATTAGTAGCTTTTATCATGAAGTTGTTTTTTTCAAAATATCTTTAACTGACTATAAGTCTGGAGAAGTTCTGGTTATTTAAATAAACAAAACAATAATAAAAGTACTTTTCTTTTATGTTCCTCGCTATTCATTAGCTTAACAAGTCGCAAAAAATTTTTGAGAGATTAGAAAATATTAAAACATAATATAGAAAGTAATAAACTAAACTAAAAGTAAAACTAGCAATATAAGACTTATATAACCTAAAACATTTATTTTATCAGGTATAAAATGTAATAAATATGCTGTTGACATTAATCAAACAGTTATCGCGTGAATAATTCAATCGTAAGTTTACTGTTTACTGTTTTTACTGAAGTCCGCGGACTACAATATAAGTACAATGCTGAGTAATAATCGCCAAATAAACAAAAGCTGAGCGCGTATAATAGCTAAAATACAATCTAGGTGACGTTCACAACTAGACCGAAACACGTTCTGGTAAACGTCTTTCTAGGTCTCGTTTGTTACTAAGTCAAAAGTTCACAATTTAAAAAAAAAACAGTGAAATCTTTTTCACAAAGAATCTAAAAAGTGCCTGCTAGAACAATAGAGAGTTTGCTTTAACTGTAAGTATTCTTGCTAACAATGATAGTCAGCTCGGACAAAAAGTGAATGAACATGCAAATCGCTTTCAACAAAAACCTGCGACGCTTAACTACGACGAGAGTTTTAACATTCTACAAAATAATGTTAAAAAACTGCACTGAAAGTTTTAAAACTCTACGCAAGTATACTCGTAAAACTCACCATTTCAAGCCGCGCACGGCTTTATAAAGTAATACACTACAGAAAAATATCTTCTTTTTTTAAAGTAAAAATAAGCAGATAATGCTTACACATTCAAATATGCACGAAGAACTTATGCGAAAAAAGTCAATTTTGCACGAGAGTAAAATATAATTAAATAAATAAACAAATTAATAATTAAGATTATAAATTATATGAAATTAAAACAAATTACAAAAAATAAAAGTAAAGTAAAAACCACCGACCAAGGGTTAGGGGTAACAGTGATTGTAAAAAAAAATAAGAAGAAAATAGGTAATAAAAATAAAAAAAAAGTTACCGACCAAGATAAGGGTTAGGGGTAACAGTGGTAGTTAAAAAAAACAATAAAAAAAGTTACCGACCAAGGCTAAGGGTTAGTGGTTACAATAATAGAAAAAAAATATTTAAAAAAAGTTTAAAAAAAAGTTTCAATCCGTGAAAAAGTGTTTCCGTGCAAAAGTGACGCTGTGTAAAAGTGTTCCTTCGTGCTTTTTTGACACCTACCCTTAAATTGAAGTTATAAGGTTGAAATGTAAACCGCATATAACTGTTAATTTTAAACATTACTCATTTTTTCATAACATACTTTTATAAATTTAACCAAGTCATACTTTTTGAAAGATCTAAAAGTATTGTTTAGGTACAGCCCTACTTCCTATGTGATAATAAGTTTTTGAAAAAATTATTATCTTTTATATTATCATTATCAGCTTTATAAACAATAATAATTTATTTTAAATTTTGATTTTGTAACTTTTTTCAGTTCAAATGATAACACTGGCAAAAGTATTATGCCATATAATAATTTATTTGTTAAAATACGTCAACTTTATAATCAAAAAATAACATATACTGAAATAAACTTTACATGTTCTTTTGTCAAACTTAAACATCTAGACAAATTTACTATTGTGAAAACTTTCAGATTGGAAACAAGTTTAAATTTCTTCTTTTCCTAAGAGCTCACAGTTTTCAACAGCTATAACTATATGTTAAGTACTTTTTAGAAATTATTGGAAATAACATGACTGAGTTTACCTTTAACCTTTTTTTTATATCCGTTTAAATATAGTTTTATTTCAAGTTAATTTATTACTCAAATCATTGTCACAATATTTTTTTTTTTTCAAACCTTAATTGTGAATTTCTTTTTAAGTATAACTTTTAAACAGTTAAAAGATTATTTTTTAGCTTAAGATAGCTAATTTAAGCATGTGATGTTTGACTCGATGACAACAAGTTCTTTTTCTAAAACAGGTCTTAAACTAAGTTTTTTAAGCCTTTAAAATTTTGCTCATTAAACTTATTATTATTGACTATTTGTTTTAAAAATTATATATCTGTATTTGCTTATTTTATAGTTTTTTTAGCTTTTAAATTTATTAAGTTTACATAATTAGTCAAATAGTACTGTTATCAATTTTAAACAGGGTACTTAGGTGAAATGACCGATCAAACTGTAATTGTGAAGGATCATTTTTATGACCAACAGTTTCATCGATATAATGCAGCAGTTTTTATTGTAAGAAACCCTTACGATAGCATGTTAGCTGAATTTAAACGACAGAAAACATCAAGCCATACTGGTGTAGTTGATAGGGAAATTATCAAAAAAGGTAAACAAATTAATTATGAAACTTCTTATTTAAAAGCTTTAAAACAATTTAAGAACTATTTTTGTGAAACTAAAAATTGAGTTCTAGCTATAATTTATATGTTTATACTATTCAGTTCTTATTTTGTTCACTTCATCTTAGCCGTTAGAATATCTGCAAGAAGTCACAGTATTTTTTTCAAAGATAGAAAATACGATATGAGTTTTTCAATAAATTAATCAAATTAAAGACACTGTATAAAACTAAAAACTATTATATAGAAGTCTGAAAACAGTTCAACTTAAAGTTTTATTTTTTTAATTAAGGTTTTTATATACAAATTACTTTGATATTTCATTCTATTGAAATAGTGTGATTATTAACTTAGAGTTTTTGTATGCAAAGCATTGATAATATTCTTTAAACTTTAACATATTAGTACTTGATTTTACTCTAAGAAATTTAGTAGTAATGACATAAATAAATTATAGTTTAACATAATTTTCATAAATTGTTTCCAGGCTATTCTGTATGATTTAGAACACTTATGTTTATTCAGTATAAAACTAACATAGTAGAAACATCTTAGGCTGTTGTCTTAGATCAGTCTTACTTAATACTTTATTTATCATACTTTAGTACATTGCATACGAAAATAAATTGACATCCATAAATATAACCAAACTAACTGGTGTATAAAACTATTTCAGCTCCATCAGAATAAAATAGGAAATTATTTTTAAAACTAGGTAAAAGAACTGTATTGCTTATTGATTTTTATATTTAAGAAAAATATCTTAATTAGTCAAGGGATATTTAAACTTTAAGACAACTATAAGTATGTTTTAATTTAAAACTAAATCAAATCAAGCTAATCGAAATCTAAGTTGTTGACTTATTAGGAAACTTTCAAGGTTCATAAAATTTGGTAGCAACTTACAATATTTTTTAATAGCAATTTTTGTTTTAAAGTATTCTTATTTACTAATGTTACCCTTATCCCTCATTATTTTTATTACTGTTTACCTTTGTTTAATATTTCTAAAGTAAAAAGAAATACTTATTTATATTCTGCAGCATACTTGCCATTATGGTTCCGACCATAGTACCAAATAGTACTTTTTATTTCAAACCTTGTTCTACATAATTAATTTTCTTATTTTTACAAAATTTCAAACTGTTTTATTTCATTTACGTAAACCAACAGTTTTGTAAAAATGTAATAAAGTTGATCAAAGTAAGTCCTTTCTATCGACAACAGTTTTTTCTGTATCTTGTTTCTAATTATTTGTTTTAAAGAACTGTATATTATTTTGAAAATTTAAAAAACTAAGCTATAATTAATTTAAATTTTGTTAACCCTGTTTATATATAGGGAAAAAAATATTTTAGTTAAGGCTTATATTCATTATCTTATGAAAAACTTTTTTTTTTCTCTTTTTAGCGCAAACATTTTACTTAATTATAAAAATTTTCCACTTGGAAAAAAATTCCTAATGTAGCTTTTTAGTTTTACACTAACGCTAAATTTCTGTTTTAATAATATTTACTGAAGACGCTACTTTAAACACTTCAATGCAAATTTTTTGTTTAACAAAATTTTGTAGAAAAAGTTATTGTTTATTTTTCAAATAGGGACTGTTGTCCTAAAAATTTAAACTATTACAAACTAGTGTTTACATTTCTAACGTATTCATTCTAGGATAAATAAAATTAAGCAACTTTGTTCTTTTTTGAATACTATTAGTTTTGTATAGTACTAATTTGTTGTAGTTTAAACATTTCTTGGTATTTGAAAAAAATTATTTTGAATTGTAATTCTACTTTTTTAATTAACAGACTTTCAACTATATGACGAAGATACACTTCTTTTTCTTTCAAAGAGTTTAACTTCAAAAAATATTCCTTTGTATGTAGTTGTTTATGAAGACCTTGTTAAGGACCCTATAAGGGAAGTAAGAAATCTCTTAACAAACTTTTCACCTTTAAAATCCATAGTTCCTGACAAAGAAGTACTGGAAAATAGGTTACTTTGCCTGTCCTCGCAGTTGAAAGGCTTTTTTAAAAGAAAAAAAAAGAGTTTAGATTTCGATCCTTATTCAAACGAAATGAAAAAAAAAATAAATGAAAACATTAGCAAAGCTCGAAAACTCTTAAGCAATGCAGGTTTTGAAATACCAAATTATGAAAAAACAGTTTCTTAAATCGTATTTCTTTATGCAACTTTATTTATTTTCTATAAATACTACTCTATGGATAAACATTCGAATAATGCAACCTAGCTCAAGTAAATACAATCTATATGCAACGTACATTTTAACGACTTAAAAGTCATAAGTTAAACACAATAAGTTTCATTTTAAAACACAAAGTATGTAATGTAAGTAATGATATTTTAAAGTTAAAACTAACTAATTTTTTTAAACATTAAACTTTACTACAAAAGTAATACTGCTTTTGATGCGGTTCGAACTTGAATATATTATCAGTTATTATACAAAAGTTTCCTGAAAGTTTTTTTAATTGTTTTAATATTAAACAAACCATAGATTAAATACTTTCTTTAAAAAAATAGTAAACGACGATTTTCAAATAGCAAACAGTATGTAACATAATAATCAAATAGATCAGAGTTAGCAGTATTTTTTATATGACGAGTCAGAATGAAAGACTAAGCGTTTAAAAGTAGTTTGTATGTACGCAAAAAAACTGCCTAGTATGCAATAAACAACTGAAATTTAATGAAATATTAATTGAATTATCAATGTGACTTACATGTTTTAGCTTCAAATTTTATTTTTTAACTTTGAAAAGCATTGTAGCAACTTAAGTTGTTTTCTTTGAGTTTTATTTTTATTATTTATGTAAATTATCTGATATCTTAAACTAAAAGCAAAAAAGAAAGATTATTAACAGATATTTTTAAATAACTTAAATTAGTATTTATTATCAAATGAAAAAAAGATTGTATGCTTAACAAAAGCAGATTAAGTAAATAAATTAATTAAAGTGAAAATTAACTACATAAATGATATATTATATTCTTTAGTAGTTGCAGATTTCTATATTTAATGGCTCATAAACTACAAAACAACTTTAATTAAAAAATTTTATTATAAGAGTTCTAAATCAGTAGTAAAAAATCGGTTCTATGAATTTGTATACCATAAGAATTACAACATATATCGTTAAATTATCAAGACTATACTAGGCATTACTAGTAATGCATACTTATATAATGCATTAATTTTATATAAAGACAACTTTACAAACTCTTCTTTTTTTGTAATAAAAGTGAAACAGCTATATATAGATTTAATTACTAGTTAAAACTTTAAGGTAATAAAAACTATTTTATTTTTACCTTAATTCATTATTTTTGTTTAATTTTGCCCAAAATTCTTTATTAAATCAACTTCTTCTTGCATTTATGTTACTTTTTGTTTGGTAGTTTTTGTTATCTAGTTTAATATTTTATAAATAAAAAAAATAGTAATAAATTTCTTGAATTGTGAGTAACTGGTAATTATAAAAATATACAGGCTGATTTAATTTTTAGCAAGAATTTCAATTCCAAGTCTTTATTTGATTATGATTTTGTGTAACCTTTTTTGTGAAGGTTCAAAACTGTTCTAAATGTTTAAAATTTGTTAAAATCGTAAATTAGATTCTTAATTGTTGATAATTCATTTACTAATTGTAGTTGAAATTGAAACAATTTTTTATGTTGCCTACAACTGTTTCGCTGCAATTCACAGCTTTTTGAATCAAGTAAGGTTTATTAACAAAAAATTGTACAAAAAACATTAAAATTATTAAGTTATTTTAAAAATCAATCAGACCAGGAGTTGGCATACTAATATAAAAAACGGGCTGTTTTTTTGTGAATAGTTACTGGCGGATTGCACTGTGAAGATAAAAGCATTCTGCAATTTATTTAATAATTTTTTTAGTTGAAGTCAATTAAGAAATCAAGAAAAATACGACATAAAATTTGAAAAATATGCACAGAGCCATAGTTTTTCTTTTTATAAGATTAAGAGGTATACACCACAAACACTTGTTTTGTTGCTTAAAATAGCATGCTTTTAGCTAAAAATTAAATTTCAGGCCGTATTTTGCCTACACCTCAATTGTTATAACCTAACTTGTTTCATAACTCCAAATGTATAAGTATATTAAGTTGTTGTTGGTTAGTAAACTATTAAATCTCTTAGATAAAGGTCTAAGATAAAAATCTCAAGATTATGGTCTCTGATTTCATTGTTCAGTAACGTTTTTCAAATTATTTTTTTTTTAATTTGTATACAAGTATACTAAATGTACGAACATGTTTAGAGTAGATACATTTAGAAATTTACTTTTAGTATACGACCAATAAACAATGTAAGAAAAATATTTATCAATAGAAAAATATAAAATTTATCTACAAGGTTAATATTTAGTAATTACAAGCTTAGTCTACTAATTATAAAAGCTTTAGATATTAAGTATTTTCTGTAGGCTTTAATTTGTTATCGTCAAAAGGGCAATAATGTTAGTTAGAATAGAAATTTTGTTTTCTAAATTTAAGTCAAAGCATAAGCGATATTAGCAACGTTTTTTTTAACTTTATTTCTTTACCTAAACTTATAAGCTTGAAAAATGAGTTAGTGTCAAAAATAAATGGTAGAGCAACTAGCTCTAAATGTCACTTTTGCTCTAAACATGTTTTGTACAGACTAACATTTAGCCCTTAGCCTAAAAGGTTTTGATCATGCGAAAGTGCATCCTTTGCATTAAATCGATCGTGCAACACTAAAGTGCGTTCTATAAAGTACCTACCTATTCGTGCTCTCTACATTCACACAGCTACAAGTTAGTCCATAGTTCAAAAAAAAATTATTAATAAATCATATTAGTTAGAATATCTTTTTATACTGCAAATCAAAAAAAAACGTTAAAATACTAAAATTATCTTAAAAAAGTACATGTACATATATATATAATAAAAAAACTACTCTGTTATTGAATTATAATTTTATACGTATATAGACATAATGTCAATTAAACTTAAATTTTAGTACAAATGTTGTTAGAAGTGAAAAATAACTAATTCTATTACATTTGAAGAAGACGATTGTAATAAACTTTGTGTTTTAAAAATTTATACATGTTTAACTTCAAAATTTGAAATGTTGTCAAGTATTATTAAGATTTAAGGTAAAGTTCTTTTAAGTTTAAGTATAGAAAAAAATTTAAGTGTTTTAATAAATCCTTTAAAATTATAAGAGCTTAGATAGTTCTTTATATCATTACAGGTTACTTTAAAAGTGTTTTTAACTTGCTAAACATCAATAAATCTCTCGTTAAAATAACATGAACTATAATTACAGTACCATTTACAAAATTCCTAAGTTTTCTATAGTTCTAAAAACTTTAGCTGCAAGATATGTAAATTTATTTTTGTTTCACTAAGTACTTTTTAAAAACCAATTTTTAGTCTAGTTCAATATTTTCTAATATTATTATTCTTTATTGAACGATAAAAAAGCGCTCAAAAAGTTTGGTCTAAGGACCTGGCGACAAAGGAACCTTTCGGTTATCCAGTCGTACACCACGGTCGTGATAAAAAATGGATTGATTTTTTTTCAAGCGTTTTACGCTTATTTAGTTTTTGTTTATGCAAACTGGAGAAATTATTAATAAAACAAAAAAAAGTAACAACATCTTTATTGAATTCATTACTTACCCTAATGTATTCTTTTATCCCTAACCAATCCTTACCCAAATAGGTATTATTTTAAACTTAAATTTTATAGTAGCAAAACCTTTAAAAAAATAACTTAATAGTATTAACTAGTTTTCAGTAATTGTTTAGATATGGTTAAAAGAACTTTTGCTGTAAAAAAAAATCATTCAAAGAAACTTCCAAAATACGTTTGTTTTGATAAAATAACTAAACCAAGACAACTTTAAGAATTCCTAAAAATGGTTTTTCTAGTTATTAAAAACGTTGTGTCTCAATAAAACAATTGTATTTGAGAAAAAAGCTCTTTTTAATATTTTTACTACTGTAACTACAAAACAAAAAGTTTTCAAACTTTGGTTTTTTATACTGAGTATCAAGGAAAATGCATTAAGTCAACCATGAAAGATAAACAAATTAAAACATATATATATATAAGTTTATTCAAAGATGTAAAACTCAAAGGACTCAAGTTAAAAAAAAAAAAATTTAATTTGAACTGGCTGATGATTAAAGACAAACTTTTTTGTCTTATGGAAACATATGTTCCAGTATTTTTGAAATCGTCATTTCAATAAATTATTTAAAAGTCCTTCAAGTGGGCCCAGTAGAAGGTGTTCAAGTTTGAATATTAACCTTATTTTATATATATATATATATATATATAAAATAAGGTTAATGTTTAAACTTAAACACTTTTAACTGAGCCCACTTGAAGGGCTATTAAATAATTTATTGAAATGGCGATTTTAAAAATTCTGGAACATATGTTTCATAAAGCTTTAATCATCAGCCAGTTAAATTCAAAATAAAAAGCACTGTACTAAACAAAGATACAAAAGTTATGCAAAAAAACAAAAAACAGTATGACGTAATATTGTACATTACAAATATTCAGTACAAAAATCGATCTACCTTCTAACTAATCAAACAACTAAAATTAACGAAAACAACAGTTAATTGACTATAAAATGCTTCAAAGTTTGTTGTGTTTTAAGAGAAGCTTTTTTATATGTCGACAAGACGATATAAATTCGCTCCTCTTATTTAAACAATCTTTCTTTTTAACGCATACATAACGGCTGTTGATTCTTTTAAGCACAGCCTACAAACAGGGTTGTTACCATCTGCTATTGGCTGCGCTCTTTTTATCACCCCCTAAGTTAATTTAAAATCAATGTTTTTGCGCTTAAGGCCGCAAACATACTTCGAAAGCTCAGTTTCATTTTCGTGTACACCACCTTTAAAGGATTTTTTATGGTTGGCATACCGAAATCTGAATTGAGTGGAGCATAAGCCGATGTAGAACTTCTAATATATATATATATATATATATATATATATATATATTAGAAACTAAGATAAATTTTGTAATAAAATATTTTTAAACTCTTCAAAAACTTTTTCTAACTAAATAAAAAAAACTATAAGTGTTTTATTTACTTTGAGGATTTTTTCTAACTAAATAACATGTTGTAAGTTATCATTAAGTAAATCAGGTATTCATTTCTATAAAATAATGAACATGCCAAAACATACAAAGTTTTTGTTTGTTGCTGGTTAGGAATTGCTTAAACTATGGAGATATTGTTGGAAAAATTAAAGGTGCTGCGCTATTGTGTAAAATATTGAAAAAAAAAGTTTTGGTGCAGGAAAATTATTATTTCTTTACCTCTCAGTAAGTTTTTTTTTTGTCAAATAATTACAATAACAATAAACATTTCCCTTTAAAAATGAATTAATTTATCTTTAAGCTTTTCTTTTTTTTTTTTGAAAAGATACAAACTTTGTTTTAATTCTAAAGTAAAAACAAAAAAAGAATATAAGAAACTAAATTTACAATATTATAGTAATCTTACCGTAAACACTTATACAGTGCATAGTAGTTTTTCTTAAAATTTTTTAAATAAAATTTGTTGAATATCATTAGTTAAATAAAAGTTTTGCTTTTGTTTGACTCAATATCCCTCTAAAACCTTAGTAGTTTTTATTTTTTTATTAGAAGTATAAATCAGGATACTTATTCGTTTACTATAAACTATAAAGTATAAAAAACGAAATAGAAGATAGTTATTTCTTTATAAAACTTCTTTGGGCATTACAAAGTATAAAGTTATGCCTAATAATTTTATAAAACCGCATTGAGGTAGAAACAAGAACAAAAAATTTTTAATTTAGTTCGCCAAATTTTCCTAACCATTCTTTTCTTAGCAGAGCCTTTAACTTAAGTTTGATTAAATCCAACCCTTTAAAAAATGTTTAGTTTTTTGACCTCAAGTCATCAACACAATAGATTTAAGAAACTATAGTACTCAACAACTGCTTGTTTTACGCAACAATCCAATTGTTGCAACTATGTTACAAATTCGTTCGTGAACGTTTTTAGATAGTTTTAAATTATGTTTAAAATTGTGTTTTAAAAGCTCAAGCTAGTTTTATATAGCATTAGTTTTGTCTAAACGTATAATTTGAAGTGCTTGAGTTTAATAGTTTAAAACCAAAATAAGTATCTGGATTTGTGACTTATAAACTTTAACTGTTTATAAATAATATCATTTAAGTTTTTATCTTAAAAAGTTATCTCAAATTGGTTTTACAATGCAGTTATTTTTTTTTTATTTTGGATGTTTAATAACTTATCATTATTTAATATACTTTTTGCCTTGGTTTGTGTTACAGTGTAAATATATTTTTTCATAAACTTAAGTTTTGTATAAAATTTTTGTCATCTCTAATTATTTTAAAATCTAGGAGGCTTAAAAGATAAGTCAGATTTGTTTCTTAATATGTTTATGAAGTTAGAAGCTAATAAAAAACAAACGTGTAATGTTTTGACTGTTTATAACATAAAAATGTCAATCGAAATATTTCGAAATTATTCAAAAGTTATATTTTACTTCATTTGTTTACTTAATCTTAAATAAAAATAGAATTGGAAAAAAATCAGTAAGAAATGTGTTGTATCTAATAATTTCCATTAATATACATTAATCTGTATATTGTTTTCTGAACGATAAAAAAGCGCTCAAAAAGTTTAGGCTAAGGACCTAATGTACGAAAAAACCTTTCGCTTATAGAGTCGTACACCACATGTGTTTAATATATAGTATTTATTTTTAATAAACACATTATATACCTACTTTAGCTTCTATTCTTTCCTTACAGTATTTATTTTCTACAGAGCTCCGTTGAAAAGTGTTAACCCGTCAACAAACAGACACATGTGTTAGTGTTCTAAAGAAATGATACTATTTAATTTGTTGTCATTATTATATTCCAGTAAACTTATTTCGCTCGGATTTTTGTTAGAATTTTTTGCTTAAATTTATATTTTTGAATATAATTTTGAATTTACAAAACTACCAAATCAGCAATAAAACTGTCTTGAGAATTACAAATTAAGTCAATGTATTTAATAAATAGACACTGCACTCTTTTTCTAAGTTTTATGAATTATTTTACAAATTAGACTTAAAAATATATAAATGCAACTCGATGACTAATAGGTGTTTTTGTGTACTCAGGTACTTAAGACAGAAAAGTTAAGTTCAATTTTTCTTTTTGAATAATAAACTATAAGGGTTCTTTTTTTAATTGACTTAGAATACCTTACAAAAGCTTAAAGGGTTAACGAGCATAAAGTTAATTTTATAGGCAAATTTAATAATTTTTCAAAAAACATAAAACTTTAATGTCAATTATTTTCCTTATCTTAAAAGCTATCTAAAAATATTTTTTTATTTTAGAGAACGCACCTTTGTCTTTAATTTAAAAAAAAAATATTTGGTTTGGGGTTGGAATTATTTCATGGGGTCCCTCCAAAAATAAAGGTTTTTTTTTGTCTTTTTTCATCATATGGTATTTAAACCAAAAATAAATTTTTTTTTTTCCCCTTAGTTTGCATGTTATTTAAACTCTTAAATGTTTATTTTATAAATAATGTTAATATCTTTTACGATTTGGCCCTAAATCAAAATGTAGTATATTGCACTATCATTTGCCTTGGCCATTTCCTGGATAAAAAATTGATAAAAGGAAAAAAAAAGGTATTAAGAATGTGAATTACATCAAATTTAATTAAAATAAAACAATTTAATTAAATTTGTTGTAATTCAAATTCTTATTATTTTTTTTTTCTTTTATAAATTTTTTATCTAGGAAATGGCCAAGGCAAATGATAATGTAGTATACATCATTTTGATTTGGGGTCAAATCGTAGAAAAATATCAACATTAATTATAAAATAAACATTTAAGAGTTTAAATAACATGCAAACTAAGGGAAAAATAAAATATAAAAGAAAAACATTTATTTTTGGTTTTAATACCATATGATGAAAAAAAACAAAAAAAAAACTTTATTTTTGGAGGGACCCCATGAAATAATTCCAACCCCGAACCAAATATTTTTTTTTAATTAAAGACAAAGGTGCGTTCTCTAAAATAAAAAAAAAATTTTTTAGATAGCTTTTAAGATAAGGAAAATAATTCACATTAGAGTTTTATGTTTTTTGAAAAATTAATAAATTTGCCTATAAAATTAACTTTATGCTCGTAAAGGGTTATGGTATACGCACGAATCGGGGCACACGATATTCAACAATATTTGAAGGAACTTTTTCCTGTTTTTTATTGATATTCAATATATATTTACTACCAGGTCCAAACTTATTCAAACTGCTTTTTAAAAAGTAAAGACATCGGTAAGGTATGCACTTTGAGAAGTACGCACTCAAACAAAGTACGGACTAATTTTTTTAATTTTATTTAGAACAAAATGTTTATAAACTTTTTACAGGTGTTATCAGAGACGAAGACAAGCTTTTTAAAGCAAAGAAAGCAAACTGTAACTACTAATGACATTTCAACTACGTTTGACATTTTTACTATATCAAAAATTTATCGTCTGACAAATAAAAATTATTGTTTTTATGATAAATGTATTTGAATAAAATTAAATGGATATAATAACTAGATTTAAATTAAGTTTTGTTAAAGAAAAGTTTCATTAAACTTGTACGAGAACTGTTTTAAATAAAAAATTAATTATATTTATCAGTATATAAAAGTAATAATGCAACTATTTCAAAGAAATGAAACTCTAACATTAATTTAAATATAATAACTTTTTGAGTTTAAACTACATACTTTTTTTAATAGTTAAACAACTTGTATTTAACTTTAAAATTTGATTCATCAATTTTTGTCACGAAAAAACCAGTCACAACCCTAGCAGCGGTATAAGATTTAACTAAACAACTATAATACAAAAACTAATCTAATAATTAAACACAAGCTTAATTAAGAAAAGTATATTTTGAATTAACACAAAATGAGTTTAACTATTGTTTTTCGTTTTTACACAATTAAGGTTTTACAAATTAAACCACTGAATCGTAATAAAAAGTAAAAACAATATAAACCATAAATTATTTAGAACTATGTTTGATCTAGTCTTTTAAATATTACAACTTAAATCAAAAAATGTCAACAAAAATTATCTTACAATGCCTGAATCTGGATTTTTGTGAGCTGAGAGATCAGTTCAAATCAACATAAAGTTTTAATTATGCTCTTTTAATTTTTAAACCACGACTAAGCCCAATTAATGCTTTATAAGAATAATTTAATCTATTTTATATGAAATTTTACTTAATATGATTAAAAAGTGTAAAAGTAAACGATTATAAAATATATTTAACTGAATTAAACAGCTTAATCTACTTATAGATAATGATATTAACTTAACTGATAATTTAAATATATTTTCTAATCTAATAAGAATAACTTTAGCTTAGTCAACTGTACATATGTATTAAAACTCCAGTCGGGGCACGCATACTTAACTGTAATAAGACAATATATACAACTATTTTGGAACGACTACTTTATTAGTTTTGAAATTAAATTTAAGTTGTTTGTTTAATTATTAAAAAAAGTCTGTTGTTTAAACTTAAAAAGTTATTAAATTTAAATTAATGTTAGAGTTTAATTTACTTGAAATAGTTGCATTTTTACTTTTATATACTGATAAATATAAATAATTTGGTTTAACAAAACTTAATTTAAATCTAAAAACTTTTTTTTTAGTTTTATTCAAAAACATTTTTCAAAAAAATAATAATTTTATTTGTCAGACAATAAAGTTTTGATATAGTAAAAATGTCAAACATAGTTGAAATGTCATTAGTAATTACAGTTTGCTTTCTTTGCTTTAAAGAGCTTGTCTTCGTCTCTGATAACTCCTGTAAAAAGTTTATAAACATTTTGTTCTAAGAAAAAAAAAAATTAGTCCGTACTTTGTTTGGGTGCGTACTTCTCAAAGTGCGTACCTTACCGATGTCTTTACTTTTTAAAAAGCAGTTTGAATATGTTTGGACCTGGTAGTAAATATATATTGAATATCAATAAAAAAACAGGAAAAAGTTCCTTCAAATAATGTTGAATATCGTGTGCCCCGATTCTTGCATATAACATGACTGCTTAAAGTTTGAACTATATGCTACTTCTTAAAGAATGAAAAATTTCAATTTACTTTTGAAATGTCCATAAGAAGCCAATGAAATTCTTAAACTTTGATCTGTTATATTTTAAAAGCTACCTTGAATTTAAAACACTGGTAATAAGTAACTGTAGGGTTGCCACTTTACCTGGAAAAATCTGGAATTCGACAATTTAGGCATAAATAACCTGGAATTTGAGAAATTTTGAAAAAAACCTAGAATTTTTAATAACTTTAACATTTTCAGTAGTAAAAACTATCATATAAATAAGGGTTTTACACACGAATCGGGGCACACGCTTTTTAGCATTATTTGCAGGAACTTTTTTCTATTTTATATGACGTTCTTAATATATTTACTACCAAGTCCAAATTTTTTCAATGAGCTTTTTAAAAAGTAGAGACATCGGTAAGGTACGCACTTTGAGAGGTACGCACCCGCTTAAGATACGCACTAAATAATTTAATTTAAATTTAATTTAAATTAATTTAAATTTAATTTAAATTAATTTAAATTAAAAAACTATTTATAATTATTTTAAAAAAACTTATTTAAAACTTATAACTTATAAACTTTTTACAGGTGTTATCAGAAAAGAAGATAAGCTCTTTAAAGCAAAGATAGAAAACTGTAACTACTAGTGACATTTCAACTACGTTTGACATTTATACTGTATCAAAACTTTATCGTCAAATATATAAAAATTATTATTTTCATGAAACATATATTTGACTAAAACTAAATGAAAACAAAAAATTATAATTAGGTTTAAATGAATTTAGTTAGACCAAAGTTTAATCAAACTTGTACTAGGACTGTTTTAAATAGAAAATTAATTATATTTATCCGTAGACAAATAAAGAATGCAACTACTTCAAAGAAATGAAACTCTAAAATTTATCAAATTTAAATAAAATATAATAACTTTTTAAGTTTGAACTACAGAACTTTTTTTTTGTAAAATAATAAACATCTTGAATTTAATTTTCAAAACTAATTAAGTATAATAAATATACTATATTTTCATAGTAAGTATACTACTCGAAGTTTTCGTTTAACTGTGTTTCTTTTTCGTTTGGTTTGTTTGCTGAACATTAAGTTAAAAAAAATGTATTAGACCGTTCTTATACAATTAAGGTTTCAAAAGTATTAAATTTATTTCAAGTCTAATTAGTTCTAAAATATTTAAACACTTTGTCAAAAACTAAACCGGGAAATTTCGAAATGATTTTCTTAAATATGATTATTTAGCTAAAGCTTAACTATATACCATAACGGTAGAAAGGTTTTTGGGAGATCTGAAGGGTCACATAAGTGGTCGCGGCAAATGGATGAAAATAGAACAAAATTTGTTTAGATATTTGGTTTGAAAAGCACAAAATAAACAAGTTTCATTATTTGTTAATTGTGTGCGGGAAGTCGTTCCCGTACGATGAAGAAGACTAATTTTCAGCTAACTTGAAGTGAAAAGTTTGAAGTACTAAAAAGGTTATCGTTTATAATTCGTTCTTTAGTTAAAATGCTAGTTAAGTGCGGGAGGCCACTCCTGTACGAACAGAATGATGTTTTTAGCAGTTAGATTAAAGTCAATAGTTAAAATTATTAAAATTTTTCGTTACTGTTTATTTTAAGATATTTCTTTATAATAAGTTGTTAGTATTATTGAAATGTTTTTTTGTAAGTTATAAAAAGCATTGATACAAAAGCAGCATAAGTTGTTTTATATTTATATATGTTTAAACAATGAAAAAGTAGATTTCTGTTTAAAAGTTTATGCACTAATTTATGATTTATAGCATTTTTAACTACATCAAAATAAACTTTATGTTTTGCTCAAGTCAAGTCAGTTATACAATGTAGTCATTACGCTTAAAATATAATCTTTAGTTTCCAAAACAAGTATGAGTCATGGGTAGAAGCTTTTTTTAATCAAAAAGGGTAAAGTTTAAGCTTTTATGAGGCTAAGTTTCTTATACAAATAATAGTTCATTTTGAAATAAATTAAGAGTGGTATATTTAAGATTGCCAATTAGTTTTTTATTTAGATCAAAATTTCGGCTGAAGCTTATACTTTTTGATATTGTTTATCAAACGATATAAAACGCTAAAAAATATTGGTCTAAAGAGCTAGTGTAAGATCAAACCTTTTGGTTATCAAGTCGTACACAACATTCTCATACAACCTATTACGATTAATAACATAAGTTTCGTTTTTATCTTCAACAAATTACAAACACAAAAAAATAAAACAAGTAATACGAAAGTTGTGAATAGTTTATTTATTTAGTAAATTTCAAACAAAATGTACAGAAAAACTTTTTTTTCAACAATAAATTCAAAAGAGTTAAAAAAACAGTCGTGCCCAAATAGGTGTATTTATTGTCTGATTACACTTAAATATGGTGCCCCGACTGGAGTCTTGATACAGATGTACAGTCAACTAAGTTAAACTTATTCTTAACTGGTTTATAACATATATCTAAACTATTAGTTAAGTTAATATCATTTGCTATTAGTAGATAAACCTGTTCAATTAATTTATTCTTTACTCGTTTACTTTAACACTGTTTAATCATTTTTATTTTAGTTTTATATTATGTTTTTAAAGAGCATTAGTTAGGCTTAATCTTGGTTTAAATGTTTGAAATGGTATAATCAAAACTTTATGATAACTTGAGCTGGTCTCTAAGCTCACAAAAATCCAGAATTCGGAATTATAAGATAATTTTTTGATTCAAATTGTTAAAATTTAAAAGAATAGAAGTACAATAATTCTAAACAAGCTATATATTATTGTTATTACTTATCAATTTCACTTGTTTCACGATTGAGTGGTTAAAATGGTAAAATCTTAATTGTGTAAAAACAAAAATTTTAATTCAAACTCGTTTTGTCTTAGTTTAAAATATTCTTTTGTTAATTAGATTTGTGTTTGATTATTAGATTAGTTTTTGTATTACAGTTGTTTATTTAAATCTTTTACCGCTATGATCAGATTTTTTCCTGACAAAAATTGATGAATCAAATTTGAAAATTAAAATCAAATTGTTAATTTATTTATTCATTTAAAAAAAGGTCTGTATTTTAAACTTAAAAAGTTATTATATTCTATTTAAGTTTTATAAATTTTAAAGTTTCATTTCTATGAAATGGTTGCATTCTAATCTACTGATAGATTTAATTAATTTTCTATTTAAAACAGTTCTAGTGCAAGTTTGATTAAACTTTGGTGTAACTAAACTTATTTTAAACCTAATTATAATTTTTTGTTTTTATTTAGTTTTAGTCAAACATATGTTTCATAAAAACGATAGTTTTTATTTATTTGACGATAAAGTTTTGATACAGTAAAAATGTCAAACGTAGTTGAAATGTCACTAGTAGTTACAGTTTTCTTTCTTTGCTTTAAAGAGCTTGTCTTCATTTCTGATAACACCTGTAAAAAGTTTATAAGTTGTTAGTTTTAAATAAGTTTTTTTAAAATAATTATAAATAGTTTTAAAATATTTAAAAAATTAGTGCATACCTTAAGCGGGTGCGTACCTCTCAAAGTGCGTACCTTACCGATGTCTTTACTTTTTAAAAGGCACATTGAAGAAATTTGGACCTGGTAGTAAATATATAAAGAACGTCATATAAAATAGGAAAAAGTTCCTGCCAATAATGCTAAAAAGCGTGTGCCCCGATTCGTGTGTAAAACCTAAATAAGATTTTATTGTCATCATCAAAATTTTTTTTATTAATAACACACAGTTAAAGTAACTTTACAGTATATTTTCATTATTTTTATACTATTTAATTTAGTTCCTTATATAGAAATTAGCTAAAACTAAAAATGGACCTAAAAAATGTGTACTTTTAAAAACCTGGAAGAAATTTGGAAAACCTGGAAAAATTTGGAAAAAAACAAGTGGCAACCCTGTAACTGGTACAGGGTTGCCAAAAAACCTGGAATTTACAATTTTGATTAAAAACCTGAAATAAAAAAATAAAAAAACTGGAATTTTGAACAACTTTTACATGTTAAGTAGGAAAATTTCAATTTAAAACCAAAAGAACTGTAGTATAATAGATAAAAAAAAATTATAATCATCAAAATTTTTAAATTAAAACATATTTAAAGAAGCTTTAAGATATGTTTTCAATATTGTTATACTATTTAACACAGTTTTTTACCTAAAACTTAATTTTAAACTAAAAATATACCCTAAAATTTGCAATTTTAAAAACCTGGAGAAACTTTGCCAAAAACATTCGGCAACCCTGCTGGTAATGTAGTTATTAATAAGTGTAGTAAATAAAAAAGTATATTAAGTCCTTATAGGTTAAACTTATTTATAAAACCAAACAAGTTGTTATTTTACATTCTGAATAATCAAAAAAAGTCAGAACTTTTAAACTTATATGATAATTCCAGAAATCTACAAGTGGATCTATAAAATAGAGAGAATTCCACATGATGTATTACTTACTTTCTTCACCTTTAAAAAGTGTTTATCTTTGTAGAAGGAAAAGTAAGACTGATATTTTTCCACTATAAAAAAATAATAATGTGACCAGTTTGCTCTTGACTAATTTTTTGTAACACCTTAAGAATCAACTGATTTGTAGTTTTTTGCATGATAGTAACATCCATCAAGATTAAAAAAAATTATTTTGTAAAAAGTTTAAATTTATTTATAAAAAAAGCTCTTTATATTTATTTCTTAACAAATAAATTTTAGTTTTTTCAATTTGGTATAGTGATTTTTATGGTAACCATCAAAAGGTTTTTGTGATAAATTAAAATACAGTCCAATCATATCAAAATATGAACTTATGTTTGTATGATTATTACTAAGTCATTTTAAATCTACTAGAAAGATAAAATTAGTTTTGCAACACACTCAAGCTAGTTAAAAGTTTTATAAAAATTCAAGTAAATTTGAAATTAGCTGACTCAGTCTTGTTTTAATTTTTCTTTGCCAAAATAAGGCTAATTTGAATTTTTTTTTCTTAATCTCAAGCTACTCTCTATGAATTAAAGAATTTTTTTTTCAATAAATGATTTTTCTTCTATAAGTTATTTTTGTTAACCAAGCATTTAAGTTTTCAAGTTTAATTAGTTTTAATTTTTTCAGTTATTGGCTATACTTCTTTTTAATTTTGTCATATAAATGATCTAGTACTTGACTTAAACTGATGTGTATCATTGTAGCTGACAACAGAAACATAATTCAATCAATTTCAAATTTTTTTCTTCAATTTATATTTAATTATTTTTTTTAAGTTTTATCTTTATAGTGATCTACAATAATTAAAGAATTGAAAAAAAATCTATTTTATTCATTGGAATTGTTTTAAAATATAGGGAATCTTTCAAAAACTTAACTAAAATATGTCTAAAAAGCATCAAGAAATAAGACAGTAAGTAAGTAGAACTGCGTTTTGTTTCAAAACGTTTACTTTTTTGTTAACATTTATCATTGTTTAAGCTAGAATTCTTAAAATTATTTTTTTTTAAGTTACATCACTAGGATTTGAACCTGTGACCTTTTGATTTGAGGGTGACCTTTGATTTGAACTAACTTATTGTTAATATTTTTTTGTTTTTTTTTTGCGAATTTCAAAACTCATGTTAACTAAGGACATTTTAAGGTTTTTCAGAACAGTTTTTAACTTAAAGAGTGGAAACCCTGAGAATATAAATAGTTAATTAGTTTTTAAGTCACAGTCATCTTTTTGACGAACTTCCTATATACTGGTAGCTATACAAACACATGGACTAAATTTTTTATTGTTAGTTTTCTCTAAAATTTATTTCAACTTTATCTACTTATTTTTAAGTTATATACCTCAAATTTTTATGTATTGCAATATTTGGTAGGTGTATTGGAAATCTTTTTTTAAATTGAAATATAAGTTTATAACCACAAGCAAAAAAAATCAATATTTTATTATATAAAAAAAATAATGTACTTAAAATTCTCCCTACACGTTTTATAAAGATTAGACTGAGAAAGGTTAATTTCTTAAAAGTTCTAGAAAAGTATAAATGTTTAGTGAAATAGTCATGTTTGCCTATCATAAGGAATTTAAGAATGTCTCAAACTTAGCTTGCTTGTATCTTAAAAGTTACTATTAATTTTATGAATGACACAAAAAAACTGATAGCTATTGAAAGTTATTAATGTAAAAAACAGGCTACAACACGCTGAATTTAACTCAGTCAGTTTGATGTTTTTTTAAATCTCAGGCTAGTTTGATTTTTTTTTGTTAAAAACTTAGGATTTTTTTTTCAGGTTTTTGTCCATTTTTAAAAGTTTTGAATGAGTTTTAGTTGTTCCAGTTTCAATATTATAATATTTTGTTACAAACTTTGTTCAAAAACTAAATTTTTGTTGTTGTAAAAAGTTTATATAAATTTTATATTATTTTATTTAAGAATTTTTTAAAGATTCTAGAAATCTCAGGATGACCCAGGACATTTAGTTCACTCAGGATAGTTTATTGACTCAAATAGTGACAACCGTGAAAAATTGAGATAAAAAATTTACACCCTAGGACTTTAATTTAATTTTTTATATTTCGACTGCTTTTAGTCAATAAATTTTTGATATTTAGTTCAAATTTTTATCTATAGTTCTTATTTTTTATATTTTCCTTTTTTGGTAACTTTAATTGTCTTGACTCCTTTTTTGTAATTTTGGAGTTACAAGAAGAAAAGAATATTAGACTTTATTTTCAAACCATTATGATGCAAAACTTATTTTAGAAAGTAGCAAACATTTTATTTTGAAATACTTGTAACTGTTTATAAATACATCATTAAAATAAATTGTTATAATTTATGAAATTGATTATTGTAGAGAAGAGCAAAATAATTTAATTTAGCTTAATTTTCTGTTAATAAATTTATACAAAGCAGTTGACAAACATGGAAGATCCTAAAGGTTAGTTATTTTTTCTTATAGGAATAAAGAGGTGTAACAAACACTAAATTTATATTTTAACAGAAAGTAGAAAAAAAGCAGCCGAAGCAGTTTTCAAAGGTTATTTTAGTTTAATTTGTTTTAAAATTAACTAAAAGTAATTAAAAATATGTATTATTGTTGGAAGGTATTTCGTTGTAAATAAATACCATTTGTAACTAAAAAGTAAAATAGTTTTATTCATTGTTAATTTGAAGTTTTTCATCTTATTTCCATAAAATTTTATTAAGGATGAAAGTAGAATTAGTAATTAGTTTTGCAATAAGTTTGTAACTTGAAATATTATGACATAAACAATAGATATTTTAGATTTAAAATGTTAATAACTGTAGATAGTAAATATGCTAACTAACTTTGAATTGAAAACGAACAGTTTTAAATATATATTGATTTAAATGTTTTAAGTATTTTTTCTTATATCTTTGTTTCAAATTTTGTTAAGTTAGCATATTTACTATCTACACTTTTAACATTTTAAATCTAAAATATGTATCGTTTACATCATAATATTACAAGTTACAAACTTATTGCAAAACTAATTACTAATTCATCTTTCATTCTTGATAAAATTTTATGAAAGTAAGACAAAAAACTTCGAATTAACAATGAATAAAACTATTTTACTTTTTAGTTGCAAATAGTATTTAATTAAAAATTTATGTTTATTTATTCATAGTCTTAATTATTTATTTGTAGAATTTCACAAGAGAGAGCTACCAAATGATAAAGTCTTCTGTCCACCAGAATTAGTAACTCAAGTCCAACCTAAAAAGCTTGTCAATCCTGTGTTAGATTCTAAGAATCACAGGCAAATGCAGCAAGAAATTAAAATTAATAAAAAACTGTTAGTTTGATAGTATATTTTTTTTAAAAGCTATAGATTAAGATTCTTGTACTTCAGGTAATGTTTGGAACAAATTAATTTAAGCTTAAGAATTTAAAGATGTTTTGATATTACAACCAAGGTTTCCACTTTACTTTATTTTCATGGATCCTTTGCTTTTTCACATTTTACAAAAAAATCCCTGGATATGCCTGATAAAATCTTAAAAAAAGATTTTTCTTAATTTAACCACTTTTTGTCTAGTTTTACAAAAAAAAATTGTTTTAAATAAATATTTTTTGTGATAAAATGTATTAATATAAAATGTATATAAAATATCAAAACAATTAGAGTTCAAAACTTGAATAAATTTAGAGTTTAGTTTAATACCAAGATTCATTAGAATGACTCATCAGTTATAAAATTTTAAGCGGGATAGAATTTTAAAGTTGAAATAGGTTTCAATACTAGTTATTAATGTTTTTTTCTTTTAATAAGTTGTGGCTCTAGTTAAAAACATAAAAGTGGTAGCAGTTGTACAGTGACTACAAAAAATTCTAGGGTAACTAAAATGACAAACTGAAAGTGACAGTAAGTTCAACCCTATACAAAGCAGATAAATGTTTTACCTTGATCGTTTTTAATAATTAAAAGTATATTAGCTCTCAATGAGTTAGAACTTTTTAGCAATTATGTTTATGTACATTTGTTGTTACTATTCAAAATCTTGCATAAACTTTTATTCACAATTTAGTTTTTAAATATATTTTTTGTCTAGTGATGCATATTCAAACAGAAAGTTTTTTTTTTTAAGAATTATTTTCTAAATTAAATTGACTTTTTATTGTAGTTAATTTATGTCCAGTAGAACAAATAGCATTAGTTTTAACTGTTTATTTTATACTTTTAGGTGTTTAAATAAGACCAAGCATTTTTTTTTACTTTACTATAAGTAAGAGCTGGTAATTCTCAAGTTTTTTTGTAGTAATCAATATGACTTACAGAAACTTAAAATAAGTAATAGATTATAGTTATTTTTACACAGTATTAAAATTCAAATTATTTTTTGAGATAACACTTATTTTATTTATACTATATAAATACACTTATAAAACTTTTGTTTTTCTTAGGCTCATCAAAAGCTAAAAACAAACTTACTTAATATTCTTAAAATTGAAAATAAACCAACAATATAAAAATTCTTATTAAAAGTAATAAAATTCAGCGGTATCAATGTACTCAATCAAAAATCAGAACTAAGCAAAAAGTTTCAAAGTTTAAAGATGGAGAAAAAAACAACGACTGGTGACAAACTAAGTGAATTTGAGCAGATGATTAATAAGAGACGATTAGATATTGAAGAAGTAAGTTGATTATTTTGTCATATTAAATAGTTTCATTTAAAACAGTAAATTATGAAAAAAATGGTGACATTAAAAAAATACTCCTTTACGTAAAATTTTTGAACTTTTAATTTGTGTTTTTAACTAAGCTTTTCTCTAATGACCCTAATTTTATTGTGGGAATACCTCTTTGGTAGATGGTATAAGGGTAGGATGGAAGAACAACAGCCTTTGTCTAAGAACATACTTGAAAGAAATCTGATAATGAAATGGCTTAATTTAAAAATGTATTGTTTAAAATATCAACTGACATTAGTTAAAACTTAAAATAACAAATTGTTACAAAGAAAATTTCATTGAATTGTAATAATTAACGGAACAAAGATTTGTGCTCTTTTGTGTTAAAATAACTACATAAAAACGCAAACAACATTTTTCAAATAAAGTTTGATCTGAATAGAGAATCTTCTAATCTTCAGTTTAAAGTAGAAAATCTCAAAGGTTTGCTGAATTCGCCACATAAAAGTATTAAATTGTTCACAAAAATGGTTGTAAGACTAGAGTATAAGCTGGATAGTTTAGTTATATTTATGTTCTTTAAATTATATTCTTATATCTCTTTAGGGGAACGGGTCAAAATTGCACGAAGACAATTTTGCACGAGTCACCTTTTTGCACAAGAATTAAAAAAAAGTATATATAACAAGAAATAAGAATTAAAAAAATATATATCTAAAAAAATTTATTGACCGAGGTTTAGGGGTAACAGTTATAGTAAAAATTAAAATAAAAAAATGACTAATAAAAATTATAAGATAAAAATAAATAAAATGAATTAATTAAGAAAAAAAACTACCGACCAAGGGTAAGGTATATGGGTTTGAGTGATAGTAAAAAAAAACTAAATTAAAATTAATAAAAAAAATTAAAAAAAATTCAACTTGTGAAAAAAATGTCTCCGTGAAAGAGTGTCTTTGTGCAATTTTATCCCCTCGTGCAAAAAAAAACGTACTTACGGGCTACGTTATTTAAAAAAACTAACATATAAAGAAATTTAAAAAACACGAGCGAAATTGTAATAAAATGATGTAGTATTATTGTGATCTAGGAAGTGCCATTGTGAACTGAAAACCAAATTGAAAGCATATTTAAAATTATTATGTATCAAAAAACTAAACTTTATCTGTTTTGCACAAGTAGTTTTCAAGTTATTTAGCGGACCAAATCTTAACTGAAACCTGACATTATAATAATCTCTGATATAACGAATTTCGGACATTTAGTAGTTAATGCTAAGTAACTTATTTAAGCCGCACAATATACTTAAATTATTGTGATTATCAAATACTTACACTAATATCTAATTTGTATAAAAACTACCTGGGAACGAGTCAAAATTGCACGAAGACAAAGTTGTACGTGAACAAAATTGCACAAGTGCACAAAATTGTACAAGAGAGAACATAATCGCACAAAGACAATTTTGCTCCAAGGGTCAATTTTGCATGAGTTACATTTTTGCACGACAGTAAAAAAAAATAAAAGATAAATTAATAAAAAACAAAAATAAAAAAACCTACCAACCGAGGATTAGGGGTAATAGTGGTAGAAAAAAGAAATTATTAAAAAATTTAAATCAAAAACAAATTGAAAAAAGTTATTAAAAAAAATTATAAAAAATAAAAAAAAAATTACCAGCAGAGGGTAAGGGTTAGGGGTAACAGTGATAGTAGATAAAAAAATAAAATAAAAAAAGAATTTAACCCGTGCAAAAGCATCTATGGCAATTTTGTACGCTCGTGAAAATTTGACAGCTACCCACATATACAGCTACCTATACTTAAAATATTTGATTACCATGTGAGTACATGATAATCAAAAGTTACTTTTTTTAAATTTAGTAGTGCAAGCTCAAAAACAAAATATTGATTTCAATACATAACTTACAAAATATATCTTAATTATTTACTACAACTTTTTTATTCTATTGAAAAATTGACTTTAATATAGTTTGATTTTTTATTCTAACTAAGTGACCTTTCAATAAACAATTGGAAATATCATGATGTGATAGTTTATAACAGATAAATTTTTTAATAAACAATTTTTGATCTTAAATAGCATATATGTCAGGTTATGAAATGGTGAGAGGGATTCCATTCATATATGACCTATGTAGTTGTTAAATGAGAAAAGATATGAATAAAAATATGTAATTAACTTAAAAATAGTAGTCCTAAGCAATTAAAAAAAATTTTCTATGTTTTACTTAAACAAAATGGACTTTTTTTGTTCAAGTTTTACCTCAGGGTCAAATATTCAATAGCAAGCTACAATTAGTTAAATAACAAGCTAAAAAGTAAAAATTTTATGACTGCCCAAGATTTTAAAATCGCCCCCCTTTTGCCCCTTTACTAGTTATTGCCCCCTGACTTACTAAAATCGCCCACTTTGGGAAACCCTGCTTTAGTCTCACCGTAGTTCTAACAGTTTTCCAAAAAAAGTTGCATGTATATGAAGCAATCATACAAACTCAGCTAATACCTTAAAACCTCCTGTTTTTTTAATTACTTATTATTGAGAAAATAAAATTTTAATCTAGTTTTTATTACAATAATTTAAAAAAAAAAAAGATAATAAATAATTAATGCTTAATATACTACAGGCAATCGCTAGTAACATAATGAAATTTTTAAGAATAAAGTTATTTTAAAAGATGATGATTTTATTTAAATCAATTGTTGCTAAAAAAATACAGTATGTTTCTTTATTAACCTCGTTATAAAGTATTTCTTAATTGCAGTTTTGTTATGCATTTGCTTGTTATACAATAAAAATGTGTTTAAAACTTTTTAACTACTCACTAATAAATAATTCATCACAATCAGCACTTTAAAAGACTAACATAGCTATAGTTTTTCTAACTAAAACTAGTCAGTTTATTTTTCTTTATTGTTTATAATAGAAACTATTTGAACTAAACATTAATTTTTCACATATTTGATGAGCATAACAATGTTTTTACTGTATTTTTTCAAATTTTAATCTTGTCCAAAACTACTTGTTTGATATTTGTATTAAAGTAAAACTACAAATGACAAATACTTTTTAACCAGGCTAATAAATAAACATACTGTATTTTATTAAAAATAATATATTTATTATTGTAATTTAGTATTTTGTGAAACTATTTAAATAATATGTTTTCATAAATTGATTTATTATCTTTTAACAAATTTATAATATTTAATAAAAAAATAATATTTTTATTTAACCTTTGTACTCATTCATAAAATAAGTTTGTTAGTTTAAATATTTTTTATACATGCTCTTTATATAATTTTCTTTATAACTTTTAATAAATAATATTTAAGGTTCTAAAATATAACTATTAAACACTGATTTTTTTATTTTAAGTATAAACACTAGCTAATGTTTTCTATTTAATTTAACACAGCATAGAATAAAATCAATAGAATTTTTTTTAAGCAGGTAAAATTTATTTTACAGTGAGGAAAAGTTATTAAAATCGTTCAAAATCAAAGATAAATGTAAATTTGTTTTAAAGGCAAAGTTGTTAAAAAAGTTGTTTTGCACTCTTTATTTCAAATTAGACCCATGAACATCATAGACTATAAACCATAGAGTTTACAAACCGAACTTTTTTATAGCAACTATGGAAAAATAATTAAGACTTTGAAGTATCGATGGTAAAATATGATTGTAATGTTTGATAACTAAGTATAAAAAAGACTTTTTTTGTGAGCTTTCAATAAAAATTACACCAAACCTTTCACTAATACAAACAGGTGTTTTTTTTTCTAAGATTCTTGTCTGACAGCTGTCTTACGAAGGAATTGCTAAAAGTTCCATAAGTAATTTAAAGCTAAATAATAAAAAAATAACCAAGTACTTCATCAGTGTTTGAAAACCTAATTAATTGTTTTAAACGTGTTAAGCAACAACTTGTTTTACACTTTTGTAATTCACAAGCTTCACTTTGTGTAATATTTATAAGCCTCGTTTTTCTGTAGTGCATGGGCGTCATCAAAAGGTTCTTGATATTGTGTTTTACTAACGTCTTTTCTTGGTCATTAAATGCTTACTTTTTATTTATTTCGAAAATTATGCTTGAAATATTTATTATCATACAATAAAGTGTTTATTAAAACTTGAGGTTATTAATTTCGAAATTCTAGAAGGAAATAAGTTAGGAAAATTTCTGAGAAAATTGGCTATGATAAACTGTTTTTTCATATTTTTGCATCGAAAACTTTTTACAAAACTTGCTTTATCTCAAAAGTTATCTCTCCCTAATAATTGTTTATACTCCCAAACTTTAAAATAAGGGCTAATGTTTTTATATAAAAAATTGCTTTGACCTGCCCTATGTGGTGTCAATTTCATTTGTCTGTAATTTATTATTTGACTATAAAAGTGTTCTGTTCTAAAAATACTACTTATTAGTTAAACTTTTTTCAATACTGTTTTTAATTTGGTAAATAGCACAATGAACTCTGTTATAGCTAAGTTTAATAATATTTTAAATTTATAATGTAGATTAAAAATACTTAGTTATAGTATGCCTGAAAGTTGTGTATTTAAATGCTACTTTTGAAATTAAATCTTATAGTAAGAATAAGAATTATCTTTTTTTTTCAGGCCTTTTTCTAGTCTGTATAAAAATATAGTAATTAGTTTTTATAGCCTTAATTTTTATAAAATATTGCTTTACTTAAAAGTTATTAACATTAATATTTCTGTATATGTTTTTTAGGCTGAGCAAGAAGAAGAAAAGAAGGAAAAACTTCCTGAATTTTTGAAAATAAAACAAGGGCTTAATAAGTCTAGCAAAAATGCATAATACTTGCTTTAATAACAAATAAATACTTGGTTAATTCTTTTTTTGGTGAAAAACTGAACTATTTTATGACAAGGTTTTAAGGTAATATATTTTATCAAACACATACAATTTTTTGTTAAAATTTAGATATAAGTTTTCTTCAGGCATAAATTATTTAAGTTCAAGAGCTTAAATTAGTTTACAACTTTTGAGGTAAAATGGCAAAATAAATTTTTCTTTTTGGTTTTTTATTGCCAATCGTGCTTTTTAACAATTTTGCCTGAGTATTCAATATGAAACATTTGCATTCCAAACATTTTAAAATTAAGTAATGCTATGACTGAAATATACGTTCTGTATTTTATAAATACAAAATATGTCAGATACACCGTATTAAGTATTTTCAATTTACCATATCCTTCATACTTAGTTTTGTTTTCTAATGTCTGACGTTTTATAAAGGTTAGTTTTATATCCATGTTTAACTTAACTCTTTCCTTCTGCGAACTCTTAATTTAAAGTTTTATATTTTTTACCAAATTTGTTATTACTGAGTACTATTGTTATTACTGTATAAAATGCCACTGTTCTGCCTAGTATATGGTCTTCTCAAAGAAAAAAATTACTCTAAAGTTTTTTTTACTTAATTTGTACAAATTTGAAAAATTTTATAACCAAGTTTCTACTTTGTTCTTTATCATTGAAACATTTTTTTAAGTTTTCTATAGATTAAATAAATATATTTAAGGGTGTATGATTAAGTTTACTTTCATTTTTAATGTAAAGCTTTTTTTTACCTTAACTTGTCTCAATGAAGAATGGTCAATCAAACCATATTTTTGTTTCTTAAAATTATGCAAACTTAAGAAGAAAGATTTTTGCAAATAAAACCTGTGTTATAATTTCAACAAGGGTGTATCTATACTTGATTCAACTATCTAACATTTTTTCTGAATATTTTCTTTAAAACTAATTGTTTGTGGCTTGTGAGTAGAGTTGCAAGGTTTTAACCTGCTTAAAGCCACACGTATTTAATACATGTTTTAAACTAGGAGTTAAAAATTCTTGCTAACTCTGATTGTAGGTACAACTTTTAAATGAAATACATAAATGAAACATTTAATCTAAAACAGTATTAGACTCTTATTGAATTTTGCTACATTGTCAGCTTTTGACTAAGTTAAGTTAGAACATTTTTTTTTGAAAATAATTACAGTTGACAGCAATTCTCTATCACATGTATGTAAACAAACCGATTCTCCTAACATAAAGTCATAATTTTAAATTTCCGTAAGTTTACAAACAAAAGGAAGTAATGTAAAACTTAATACTTATACGTCATAAGATGCTTAAATAGAAATAATAATAAACAATATTTACCAAAGTGTTTAGAGTTAATTACAAAAGTTTAGAAATTATAATAGTATACAAAAAGATTAAAAATATAAGTACATTTTTAATGTGGATTAGCTGTACCTACTTCATTGAAACTATTTTATGTTAAATTTTTATGCTTTTACCTTAAGCTTATTGAAATTAAAATATTTATGCTTTCTTTGATCACGTGAAACTTCAATTTCTTCAACTTATTAGTTAAATACTTTTACTTAGGTAAAGTATATTAACTATTAAAATGTTTATTATTTTTCAAATTAGAAGCATACAAAACTCCACTAGCCACAAATTTTAATTTTATTAAGTATTGTTTTGTATAACAACTCAATAACCAAAAAAAAAGTACTATACAAAGGGTTTATGTGTACAGCTTATCTAAATTAGTAATTTACCGAATCCATTAAAATAGTATATCTGGGCAGATTCAAATAGATTATCAGTAAAATTAAACAAATGAAAATTGCAAGATCAAACCCGCTGGTTAAACACATAATAGAAATTATCAGGAACGAAAAATTCACAGAGTAGGTAAACAATATCTAAAACGTTGAATTAATGTATGTATTGATCATTAAAATAGCCTTTAATTGGAATTTTAAAGAATGCTTATTTATATCCAGATCCTAATTTTTTGGGTCACGATCCGGATCTTGTTTTAAAATTAGGATTTTAATGATTTTAAGATGCTGGAAATGTAAACAGAATACAAGATTACAAAAAAAAGTGTTAAGTACTACTAATTAATAAATAAAAAAAGTTGAAATATTTTTCACATGTTAATAAATAAATTCATTGGTATTATTGAAATACTGAATTTTAAAAACGGAAAATAAAATTTACGTCTTGCTAAGAAAAAAAGAATCTCAATCTACATACATGCAATCTCAGTTTAAAATTTTGACAAGATTATAAACTTCAATAAAGATAGTTTTATTGTTTGTTAGCTTTAAAAGAGATATATATTGAATTTCGACTTTAAAACAGTTTAAAGAGAAAACTAAATACAAATATTTTTTTACGTTTGACTTAATACTAAATTTTTACTGTCACAAAAACGAAATATAATATCTTGTTTTCAAACTAAGTTCCGGCCACATCCGTGTATAATTTCCCAATTATCATTCGGCCAAAAACTAGATCCGATAGACAACTAACCTAAATTACAACTTTTTAACACTACCGTGAACATAATCTCATAATAAATTCCTTAATAGCTAAGTTCTAAACATTATATCAGTTTTAAAAAGACAAGCCTACTTATAGCATACAGTACAGCTAAAGTTTAAGAAGAAAACTTTTATTATTTTGATAAAAATATTGCAAGTATCAAGTCATTTATATCAAAAGCAGTTAGTTTTCTCTTTTTTATCTACTCTTTCAGCTGTGAAACTTAATTTGCCATAGTAAACTTAAAACTTTTTTTTTAAGGTTGTAAAGATAAATTTTCCTTTATTAGAAAACCGCTTCCTAAACTAGATAATAAAATTATTTTTTAATTATTTTTTTTGTTTTAAATACTTTTAAACACAGAGTTGTTGTTGCCACCTTTGCACTTTAGTTATTCGTAATAGCAAATATACAAGTTAGGTAATTCTTATAAAAATGACAACTAGTCAGTATTATAATTATATTTTAAAATATATATAACTTGTCTATTATATCTGTAACAAAAGCATTTTAGAAAAAAAATAGTTTTTTGGAAAACTAATGTAAGTTTAAAAAATAAAATAGTTGATTGGTTTATAAACAAATTTTAAAAAATGTTATATGAAAACAATACAATAAATAAAATTTTATACTACTTGTCGAAAGTTGCATGGGCAGATTAGGTAGTTTAACTACAGCAGGGCTTCCTAAAAAGGGGCAAAAGGAAGGAGAGCAGTTTTTAACTTTACAGCAGTCATAGAACTTTTATTTTTTAACTTGTTACTTTATGCTTGACACTAAGGTAATACTTAAACAAAAAGAGTCCATAAGCTAAAAAAAAAAAAAAAAAGTTTAAGCGCTTAGAAATATTTCTCTTTAAGAGT
Source organism: Thalia democratica (assembly GCF_965202585.1). Classification (NCBI taxonomy): domain Eukaryota; kingdom Metazoa; phylum Chordata; class Thaliacea; order Salpida; family Salpidae; genus Thalia; species Thalia democratica. Next base: position 42,539,823 of record NC_139167.1, on the reverse strand, counting down.
AATTTTTGCGATTAAAAAAATAACTAGACAAACATCAAACTAATAAATTAGTAATTAACTAGTAAAGGGGTGATAGTTAATAAATATGAAAAGTTCTTTTAAGTTTTCTTCCTAAAGGGAGATTACTTTTCTAAGTTTTAAGGTGACTTAAATTGTGCAAACTACATATTTTTTTATGATCAAGATTTTTTTGTAAGTAGTGCAAAAGGTATATTAGAAAACTAATTTTTGAAGTAATTTATGAAGCCTATATTTTATTTGAAATTTAAACTTTTACCTCAATTAGTATATGGGCTACTTAATAATCGAATTCTTTGTTCTTAGTGCTCATTTCAAAACCTTAACAGTTGTTTTACTATTTAATAAACATGTTTTGCATACTAAATTTTATGTTAGTTTAGGTCAGTTTGTAAAATTGTCTATAATGTAGTAACAAAAATTGAACTATTAAGTTATTTGTTACGTACAAAATAGAACAAGTAGTTAACAAATATATAATTTTAAGTATCAAAATATTTATAAAAAGTATATATGTGTCTGTACTATAGGCAGCTCAAGACAATATTTTCAGAACATAAGCGAAATCAGAAAATAAAGAATAAACAGAAGTAAAGTATGTTAAGATTAATAGTTTTTTTTTGAGTAGAATAACTTACTACAAAAGATAAATATTTTGTTATTTTTTAAATATTTAAATATAAAAAGTATTCAAATTGTCTAAAAAAGAATATTTTTTATTTAGGTCTTCTCAAATCTAAATTAAGCAGTTATACGTCTTATACAAGACGTTAAACTGTATCCAAGTTTTATACGACTAGATAACCGAAAGGGTTTTACTACACTAGGTCCTAGGGTTAAATATTTTGGGCGTTTTTTTGTCGTTTTATAAACATTATTTTATTTATCACTTATGATTATGTAATAAAATAAAGTCATAAACAGCTTATAACTTTTAAATGTCTGTTTGGTAATAAAACTTTTGAATTAAAATTTCAATTAATAAATTTTTATAGTTATCATACTAATCTTAAACTAAGGTTTGAATTGAGTTTTTAGTTTTAAAAAGTATATTTTTCATATTGATTGTTTAATTTCATTTTGTCCGTTTAGAATATTAAAACCTAAATTGTCAACCCCAAACGTCTTGTTTAACCTAGTTAAGGTCATAATCTAAAAGTTTTAAATGCGAGTTTACTAAACATTATAAAAAAATCAAAGCTCAAATGTAAGGTCAAAAAAAACCTTTTGGTCATTTTGCTACATACCAAGATTGCAAAATTTTAATTTTGTTATGCCAACCTTACACTAAAAACTTAATTTTGATAAAAATAAAATTTAAATAAATTTCAAAAAATATTTTGTTTGATTAACTTTTGTAAAAAGCTGTAAATAAATTGGAAAGGCTGCTATGAGCTACATATTAAAACGGCTAGTTTTAGCAGAATTTTATTTATAACGACTGTGCTCAAAAATTTCTCAAAAGTGACAGTTAATTTTCTTATTACTTTAAGTTTGTTATTTGACTACTATATACAACTTAATTTAAGTTAGCATATGAACCAGGGGCGTGTCTAAGCTTTTTGTCAGCGGGGTAGCACATTTTTTTGTTCAAAAAAATAAATTTCTTTTGTAGCTTTAAATAAACACTTTAGAAATTTTCATAAATGTCTACTGTATAACTGTTTAAAATTTTCATAGCTACATAACTCTTTTAAATACTAGTCAAACAGAATGCAAAATCTTGATAAGTAATACAATTCTTAAAATTTTAGTAAAACTATTAAAATATACACCAAGGTCATTTATTATTGACAATGTCAAAATTTTGCCTTACATTGTGAAGCTAACATGAATAATGAAAACATTTACAAATAAGAAACTGAGCAATTTTAGTAACTAATTAGTCTTAGTACTAGTAAAATATATCAATGATATGTAAATAAATTGATTAGTCAAACAACTCCAGCTAAAATAATTTAGCTAAACGTTAAATCTTAATCAAAAATTAACTATGTTTTTAAAAACGAATTATCAGTAAAGGTGAAAGTTTCCGAAATTAAAAATGAAACCCTTTAAGTTGTAATACATTTAAAAATAGTTTTTTTAAACAATTTTGATTGACTTATTTTGTATCAAAAGTTTCATTTTTCATTAGTGCAATTTTTGCAATTATAACATTTTTATACTTTGTATTTTTACTTTTTTTCTATATAAAACTTGCAATACTACGTCATATTAGTTCAACATTATTCAAAAGTTTAGCAAAAAAAAACAATTAAATCTACTTAAACATGTAAAGCAGGATTTCCCAAAGTAGGCGGTACCGGTCCCTGGGGGAAATTTTAGTAAGTCAGGGGACAATAACTACTAAAGGGGCGGAAGGGGGTGGGTGGGTTTCCAAAATTTTGGACAATCATAAAATTTTGAAACTTACACTAGATATTCTTGAGCTACAGATGAAGAGCATAATAATAAAAAGAAAAAAAATCTTAGGTATTTTTAATTGGTAGTTTTTTTGAGTAGTCTTATTGGAGGGGGCCATAGCCTTTAAATTTATTTTAAGGAGACATTTAAAAAAAGGTTTAAGAAGCCCTGATGTAAAGTCTCCGGTTAGATAACATTTTAATTGAATAATATAAGCTTTTTTTTCTTTATACTTCTTTTTTTCTGGGGGGGGGGTGCACAGGAAATAGGAAACCGTTCAAAACACGCCCCTGATAGGAACTTCAATTAAATTGTGCTCTAAAATTAATTTCGAGAAATGTGTCCAGGAAAAAAATCCGGAAAACCTATTAAATAATTGTTTGTTATAACCGAAAGTTTGATGTTAAAGTTTTTTTGCTACAGTTTATCGCAACACTGACAGACAGTTATACTGGCTTAGAAAGTATGCACAGAATAAAATATTAATAATCTTTTTATAAAAGTTTTAAAATAAATATCTTTATTATTTTTTTTTAGAACTATACCGGCGTGCTAAAGATTTTCTCTTTTCTATTTTACCTTACTAATAAAATATTTCAGTTGTTGCTCTAAACTAAAAACATGTTTTGCAACACTAATATTTTCATTTGTGAATTAATTTTTAAAATTAAAAATCAAGAAACAGCCATGAGTGAAGCTGAATATGTTCAAATTCAAGATTTATTACAAGGTTGTGGGTCTAATGGGGAGGTAATTGTTTTATTTTTTATATAGAAACTAATCTAAGAAGTGATATATTAAAAATGTTATTAAGAACATATTTAAAAAAATTTAAGTTAATTGCTGTTTATGTTAATATGTAGATTTTTGGTAATTTCTTCAATATTTTGAGAAAACAGGTTATGAAAAGTTTCTAATGCATATATTTTTATTCAAAGTTTTTATAAAACAAATTATATTCAAAACTTAATTGATTTTTTAGTTCTATTTAATGAATTTTATATATAGAAGTATATAATTTAAGCTCTAAAATAAGAATAAATAAGAATTTATATTAATTTTTCTTAAAACTAATTTGAACCTCCCTATTTTTAATGGTAAAAAATCACTTTCAAACTTCACCATTTGCAACAATAATTCTATTTTAGTTTGATATTTGTGTTGTTTTCTAGGCAAATGGCCTAAAATGAAAAATCTCAAAATTAAAAACCATTAAGTGTTGGAAATTTATAAAGTTCAAACTCCCAAGAGTGTTTATTAATCCTTTACCTAAAAAGTACACCTACAGTCCAAGTGTGCAATCACTGCCACCAAAGATAGACTTTTTACTGGAAGAAAGCTCTGATTTAATAACCTTATTTTTGCAAACCATTTTTGAACTTGATCTGTAAAAATATGGTGTTCATAATTACAATTTTAATATATTTTAAAAGTTCAAAAGTTCCAACTTAAAATTTAAATAAAACAACATAAGTTCAACAGTATGTATAAAAATCTTGGTAATTACCTAGGATCATGTTGCATCAATATCAAACTGAAAATATATTATAAACGATGTCTTTTTTAACCATAATTATATGCTAAAAGTCAATGTTTTAAGCGTAATATGTTTAATCTAAAGAATACTTTGTTTTAAACAAGCTTTATAAATACATTGCAGGAATTAAATTTAATTTTGATAAACTTAAATATTTAATCGTCCTTATTTTACAATATTGTAATCAATAAAAATGTATTAATATAATTGCCTTATATTGTCAAATAAAAGCAACTAAATAGTAAAGTTTTATTAGTTTATAAATATAATAAGTCAAATTTTATTTATATATTTATAAAATACAAACTTGTAGCCAAAAAAATGATTAAAAATGACATCAAATATAATATATTTCAGTTTGATATTGGTGCAACATCATCCTAGGTAATTACCAAAATCTTCATAATTCTAGTGCAGTGGAGTAAATTTAAAAAAAAAACAAGATTCTGTTTGAAAACAAAAACTGTCCTCCAATAAGATTTCCATACCAACAAAGTGAACGCACAATCATCTGTAATAATAAACACCTGATAAATTTTTCAACTCAGAAAACTTGAAGCAGGGTTGTCAAAAAACTTGGAATCCTCCAAAAACCTAGAATTCGAAAATTTGGACAAAAAAAAAGCCTTGAAAAACCTGAAATTTGAGAAAAAAAACCTGGGATTTTAACCAAATTTTTCATGTAAATTTTAAATAGATACAAAAAGTGTTTTGCCTACAATAATGTTTATTTAAATAATAATTATATTTATATACTATTTGAGACAGTTTTTACCTTAAACTTAAGGGCATAGGGGGGGGGGGGTAAACACCCTTTTTTGGTTTTTGATCTTATTTTATATAGTTTTTACTAAGCTACAAGATGCTTTTTACATATTTTAAAAATTCAAAATATTTTTTTAGATATAGCCGGTCAAAGTCGGAGGCTACAATGGGATCCTTATGGGAGGCGCAAACTAAAACAGCAAATAACTAGAAATCACTAAAAATCTATCTCCTCCTACATTTTTTGAGCTAACTACCTCAAATTTTCAGGAAATGTTCCTTGCAATATTTAGAAAATTCTGTCGGAACAGAATTTAAAAAAATTTAAAAAAAAAAATTTTATAATAAAAAAACTAAAAAAAAACTGTTTTTTTTGTTTATTTTTTTTATAAAATTTTTATTTTTCAATTTTTTAAAAATTCCTTCCGACAGAATTTTCTAAATATATCAAGGAATGTTTCCTGAAAGTTTGAGGTAGTTATCTCAAAAACTGTAGGAGAAGATAGATTTTTCGTGAAATAGTCTATTTTTGCTGTTTTAGTTTGCGCCTCCCATAAGAAACCTATTGTTGCCTCCGACTTTGACCGGCTATATCTCAAAAATTATTTTGAATTTTTTAAATCTGTAAAAAGCATCTTGTAACTTAGTAAAAACTATATAAAATAAGATCAAAAACCAAAAAAGGGTGTTTACCCCCCCCCCTATGCCCTTAATTTTATACTAAAAGTAGAGAAAAAAACTTGTACTTTCAAAAACCTGGAAAAATTCAAAAAATAGAAATAAAATTCAAAAAACTTTGTTTAAATTTATAGTAGGAAAAACAAACAGTGTATTAAATCTTTGAAAGTACAGAAAATAACTTGATATTAATAGTTAATGTAGTCCTATATAAACTGTCCTAACTAACTATATAATGTAAATAAAAAGTTGACTACATAAAACTAGAATAAAGTTTAGTAATATAGCATAGATAATAACTATATATATATATAATCAGGGTTGCCACATGGGTTGGAAAAGTCAGGAAAAATTAAAAAAAATGACAAAAGTCAGGAAAAATGGGGGGTTTTGAAAAAAAGTCAGGAATTTTGATAAAAAAAAAAAAAAGATCAGATTTGTCAGTTTAAATTTACAAATTTTCTTATTTTCCAAAGCCTTCAAATTGTAAAAATTAATTAAAATCCTTTAAAGTTGGAAAAAAAAGTCGGAATATGTTTTCAAACTCATTAGTTGTTTTTGCTTGTCATCATAATTCTTTTTTAGACTTAGTCTTGTTTTTATTACAACATTGCATGATATTTGAAATATCTAAAAATAAACTTTGCATTATTTTAAGAGTATTTATTTTAAAAAAAGTATTAAAAACACAAAATAATTGAGTTTTAATTTTCGAAATATTAGTATTTTTCTTCGTTAATTTTTAAGAAAATTGGTAAAAATGTTTTTTATTTTTAGATGCATATGTAGCAAAGTAGTTTTTTTAGTTATTGTATATATTTATTACCAATAAGTATATTAATTTAATCCATGTAGTTACGGGAATGGGAGGGGAGGGGGTAAATCACCTTTTTCACAATTTTATCTTATTATGTTGAGTTTTAACTAAGCTACAAGTTGATTTTTTTTTCTATTTATAATAATTCAAGTAATTTTTTAAGATATAGTTGGTCAAAGTTGGAGAGTACAATAGGCTCCTCATGGAAGGAGAAAAATCGACAGCAAATATCTAGAAATCACTAAAAATCTATGTTCTCCTACTTTTTTGAGATAATTACTTCAAACTTTCAGGAAATGTTCTTTGCAATATTTAGAATATTCTGTTGCAAAAAAAAGTTATGAAATAAGGATAAGCTAAAATATATCTTACTTGTTTGCTCAATAAAATGTTTAAGAATGAATTGTGTTTCAAGTTTTTGTATAGTTTTTATTTGATAATAAATGACCTATTGTACTCTTTGACTTTCATTGGCTATATATAAAAAAAATTGTTTGAATTTAAAAAATCTGTATAACTAACTTGTAGCTTAGTTAAACTCAACAAAATAAGATCAGATTGTGAAAAAGATGATTTACTCTCCCTCCTTATCTCCTTCAGTTTTAATGATTATAAAGTATCTTGATAATTTTTAACAGGTTGTAATTGGATTAGTTATAGGAAAAAAAGAACCCAACTCCTTTCAGAGTTCTACATGTAAGTTTTTTAGTTTTAATATTATTTGTTTTCATTTATTTTTTAGTACTATTTTTAGTTTAGTGTAAGTCTTTAGATATCAAACCAATGCTGTTAATAATAAAATGTATTATAAATAAAGTTAAAAAAAAATCTTTTTTTTATTATATATAAAAAAATAAATACTTCTATTTCTCAAACCAAAAAGTATATTAAAACAAAAACAAAATATTTTCTTTCCCTTGTTTTAATAAACTCCTTACTATAAGTTTTTTTGATTACAACATCTTTTTTATTTTAAGATTCTAAAAGTGTTTTTTTTGTGTGTTACAAATTTCTTAAATTTTAAAATAAAATTATATGTATAGAGTTTTAGTTTAGCTTTTTAAGTGGTAAATAAATTAAAAAAATCTTGAAACAGATTTTAGCTAGTACAATTTTTAATATAGCAGTTTAATTTAGTTTTATACCTGTTACGGTTTTAAAGTTTAGGGTACAAATAAAGTATATATATTTATAAGTAGTTTAGTTCTAGTTATCATCCTAATTCTTGAAATTAAATTAAATTTCATTACGACGTCATAAAACTTGTAAAACTTTTTTATTAAACTTTATTGTTTCTGAAGACCTTTTGATTGTTAAATATTAAACCTAAAACATACGTTTAAATTAAAAAATGAGTTTTTTTTTATTTAAAACATCATTTGCCTTGCTTTATTTCTAAAGCATCAAGCAATATAATATCAACTGTAAACAATACCACATAAATAATTGTCAAAATTAATGTCTTTATAAGTAATTTTTGGTTAGAAATGAGTAAATTATTTGTTATAAAAACTAGTTTTATGTATTTTTTATTTTTAAGACCACTAAACTTTTATTTTTAACCTTACAATTAGTTTTAAAAACTTAAGTCCAAGGGGAAACCACACAATTCCCACCTAATCAAATTAGATAACCGTTTACCAGCCAAGGGTAAGGCTAACAGTGACAATAAAAAATATAATTGAATAAATGAATGAAAAATAAAGAAAAAACAAACTGGGTGGGAACTGTGTGTGGGTTGGAATTATGAATAGACCAAGCCAAAGAACAAATGTTTTACCATCAATCAAGATCAATGACAAGTATATCAAAAATGTAAAAAAAACTTTGTATACTTTAGCTCAAATATTGCATTAAATGAATCATAGGACACAGATCAATTGTTGTGTTGGTAAAACCTCAGGCACTTTCTCATGTTTTAATGTAAGAGTTTGGGATAACCAAAAGTTTAGCATTTTCACAAAGGCTAAATTTTATTTTTGCTTCGTATGCAGCTCTCTTCTATACGGTAGCAAAACAAGGAAGTTGTATAGCATGCAGAAAAGAGAATCAACACCTTCCACCTACAATGCCTATGTCACATACTTAACCCTCAGTCAATGCAGGCTTTGCTGGCTCGATCTAACGATAGTTGAAGAGAAAATCCCAAAGTTTCTGTTGTATAGCAATTTGTTTTTGGCAAACGCAACCAAGGTTGTCCAATTGAATATAAGAAGTCGTAAATGGAAGTTGCTTGCAAATGATTGCGTCAAATGGCAATCTACTTTACATAAAAGACTGAAAAAAGCTTTAAGAAAGCAAAGCAAACAAAAAAATAAGAATTAAAATGATTTGTTTTAAAATTTTATTTATTGTTTTTTGTTTTTGTTTTATCTGTTCCATCACTGTGTATATAACTGATTTTACTGCAGTGTACATAACGTTTTTTCTTTCTTCTATGCAAAATATACGCATTGCCAATTTTGGATTATAGGTGACCTATTGTTTATATTATTATAACATTTAGGTAGTACTGTTCAACTATTTAGAAATAAACCAAAGTGTTTAAATAAGTTTATTGTTTATATCTTAAGTTATTTTTTTAAAATCTTAGTTTAATTAATGTAACACATGACTAGTATTTTATCTGCCAGCTGCAGTAGTACTGCTCAAGTTTGATAGGCTAAAGTTTGATTTATATTTTTTAAAGTTGAAATAATTTTAAGTCGTGTATAGTTAATCAAAATGCTGTTTGTTATATGTTTGAGTAACGAGTTTTAAGGTAAGGGCTTAGGTTTAAAATTTTGGTAAAATGGGTAAAAAGGATAGGGGTTTAAATTTTAGTACTGTACTTATGTATTATTACTGTTTTTCTTTTGCATACAAAAAATGAATAAATAATTTCCAAAACAGTATTACTGCAGCTGACTTGCTTGACTGTTTAATGATAATTGGTTTTTAGTAGATCTATAATTGATTTTTTTTAAACATCTCTAGTAATGTAATTAATAGTATGGTGTAGATTTAAAAACAAATTTTTGAAAGAAAAGTTGATATTTTTTTTAACTTTAAGCTAAAGAAGGTATCTCTCCTTCAAGAAAAGTTTTTAGCTTTACATTGCGTGATTCGGCATCACATTGGATAAACTGCAACGTTTGGGGAGATGAGCAATTTGTTGATATAAATTTTGAACTTTTTGACATTGGAGATTGCCGTGAGATACTTTTTTTGTAGCTATGAAACATTTTTTATCATTTATATGATTGTTAATGTTCTAAAAGTAATTGATATAGGTACATAACTATTAAAATAAATTATTTTAAGAGTGATTATTTCATTTAAGCTTATTTTACATGTATTTTTTTGCAACTTAATTGTTATCAAGGTTAACCAAAAGTTTTTTAGACTGAAATTTTTTGATGATTCTACTGTATATTACTTTACGTATATTGTCTATTTTTACACAAAAGTTTATGTTTTTTTGTACCATATAACAAGTCTACTTAATGGCAGTTGAACTTAGAAATTTTCAAGTCCAGCTGAAAACAGAAAGTCAAGAAAAGTTCAACCCGTTTAACACACTGTAAGCAAAGACTATTTATAGCTATGTATTTAAAAAAAAAGTTAAATTAAAAGTTATATTGTTTATTATGCAAGTTTGTAAAATGTATGACCTGTTTAGAATTTCATTTTCATAGAAAATAAATTGGTTATTTGTAAAATTGTTTTTCTAACACTAGCTTTTGTGTTTTGAATAATGAGCAATAATAAGCATCTTGAAACATATATATTTAATACCAGATTTTTGGAAGCAAACCACAAAATCCAAACAGAATTATTTAAATTGATGTGGTCAATATTTTTTTACATTGAACCACATGTGTATTTTTAGCAATGAAATTTAATGAGTCTGTATAAACTTATCCAGGTCTTGAGCACTATATTTTTACCAGTTCTGTTACTATTTACCAGCACATTACAAGCACAAAAATATTAGATTATTTTTAATTTAACTTTAAAGATAATATGTCTTTTAATGAACTAGGTTTAATAAAGTAACTTTTATTTTTATTTAAAAATGTAAGCGTCATTTAATATCAATGCAAGTCTAATAGGGTAAGTAATAGTGTATTTTTTATTATAAAGTATATAAAAATCTATATGTAAGTTAGCTATGTTTAGTTACATTCTAAATACTGTACATCCTCTCTTATCCGGGTGTACGACTATTCAAATTCTGACAATTCAAATTTCGAAAATTCAAATTTGGACAATTCAAATTCCGACAACTAAAACTCGACAATTCAAATTCCGACAACTCAAATTTGGACAATTCAAATTCCGACAACTCAAATTCAGACAATTCAAATTCCGACAACTCAAATTTCGACAATTCAAACTACGAAAACTCAAACTCGGACAATTCAAATTCGGACAATTTAAATTCGGACAATTCGAATTCCGACAACTCAAATTCGGACAATTTAAATTCCGATAACTCAAGTTCGGACAATTCAAACTACGACAACTCAAATTTGGACAATTCAAACTACGACAATTCAAATTCGGATAATTCAAACTACGACGATTGAACTATTTAAATAAGACGACTAAAATATACGCATATGTTACAATAAATTATGTAATGAGAATTATAAATTTTATCAAATGTTGCTTTTTAGATTTGAAATTTTAAAGTTTATATAGAATTAATTTTTTACATATTAAGAAATATTTAAGTTTTTCTAAAAAATAAACAAACAAATTGTTAGATATAGAATTATGTAATAGAAATAAACGACTATATAGATAATATTTAAAATTTTTTGAATAATTTAGACATAAAAATTAAGTAATCTTAAAAAATATCTATTTTTTATTTGTAAGTTAATAAATTATCAGTATTAATATTGTTTATTGAACGATAATAAAAAGCGCTTAAAAAATTAAAGACGTTGGGTACAAAGGAACTTTTTGGTTATCGAGTCGTACACTACATACTTATAAAGTTTCTTACGAGTTATTACACATAATTTTTTATTATTTAAATATCTAAATCTTTAGTAATAAAACAATCAATTAAACGATCACATTTTATAGTCAAACTTTTCTTAAAGTAAACATTATGTTTCGTAATTATTTATTACAACATTTAATGTTTACTAACTGTTCGGAATACAATTTTAGTACTTTTTTATAGTGGTTATGCTAATGATGATATCAATTTAATTTATTTATGTAATTAATAAGTATTGTTTCGTTATAAAAAAGTTATTGAAATCAGTATAGTTCAAACATTTATTGTTTATGTAAAAAAAAACCTCAGTTACTTGATAACTTATTACTTTTTTACAAACACAAATTAAGGGATATTAAATTTTGTCGTCGTAAGTATCTCTGAATAATAGAACAGGTAATTTTAAAGTTTAAAAACATTATTATTTTTAAATAATACGAAATATTTTTAATTTTAGTGTAATGCTTTATTACATAAAAAGTTTAAATTTCTAAAACGTTTTGTACGACACTATATTAATCCATAATATTCTTGTTTTCGTCGCTTCGGCTATTAAGCCGAAGTGTTTCTTGTCGAACTATATTGTTAGTACAGTTTGTTGTTTTTTGTCGCACATTTATTTATTGTAAATATAGTCTAAACTTATTGAATCAATTTCATTATACAAGTAGTTTTCTTTCTAACAATCTTTCAAAATTACTTCAATAAACAATAGTTTAAGTAATCTAACTATTTCAATAAACAGCAGTTAAGGTTCAATCAACACTTATAATATATTAAAATAATAGTATAAGTCTAATTTATTTTTTATATACCTACTTTATTAATTAAGGAGATTAGTCTAAAAAGTAGCGTATAACTACCTAAATATATCATTTTAATGGCGCGTTAAAGCCAGTAACCGCCAGGACCGAGTATATATAACCAAACATGTCTCTTTAGATTGGTTTAATATAAGTAAAGATATTACCTCTGTATTTAAACTAAACAAAATATTACAACAAAAATGATGTTTTTATCGCTATACATAAATTAAATTTAATTTTTTTAAATATGTTTCTTTTTAGTCAAGTTCTTACAGTTTTTTGGTGTAATAAAAACTTTGTAATATTGACTCTAGTTGGCCGGTCATTTTCACTCTGAGAGCCGGATCCGGTCCTCGGGTCATACGTTGCCAAACCCTACTGTGTAACAAAAGAAGATTAAAAGCCAACATAACATCTTGAAGACTAAAAAACAAAACTTAACAAATTTAAAAACACATCGCTTAAAAACGACAAGTATGGAGATATACAATCAAAAGTTAATATAAAAATATATTCTTATTGTTAAACTTTTTATAAAATATAGTTTTACCTTGATTATCTTTTGTGTTTGTTTTAAAACTATAATTTTTTATTTAAAATAATAATAAATTAAACAATCAATGCTGTCAAAGCTTAAATAGCAAAAACTGAAACAAGGTTACTTGCTATAAAAATAAATAATTCTTGAAACTTTATCTTATGTTGTTGGTTTTATTTATCGAAGTTTTAGTTGACGACATTTGAATTGTCAAAATAATGATTGTCAGGTTTAAAATGTCGGAGTTTAAGTTGCTGGAATTTAATTATATCGAATTTTAATTGTCCGAATTTAAATTATCGAAATATAGATTGTTACATTTTCAGTTTAAAAAATTGAAATGTTAGAGTTTGGATGGTAAGAACTCGAATTGTCGGAATTTAAGTAGTCCGAATTTGAATTGTCTGAGTTTGAGTTGTCGTAGTTTGAATTGTCTGAATTTGAGTTATCGGAATTTGGATTGTCTGAATTTGAGTTGTCGGAATTTGAATTGTCGTAGTTTAAATTGTCGGAATTTGAATTGTCCGAATTTGAGTTGTCGGAATTTGAATTGTCCGAATTTGAATTGTCGTAGTTTGAATTGTCGGAATTTGAGTTGTCGGAGTTTAAATTGTCGGAATTTGAGTTGTCGGAGTTTGAATTGTCGGAATTTGAGTTGTCGGAATTTGAATTGTCGTATTTGAGTTGTCCGAATTTGAATTGACGGAATTTGAGTTGTATGAATTTGAATTGTCGTATTTGAGTTGTCCGAATTTGAATTGACGGAATTTGAATTGTCAGAATTTGAATAGTCATGTAACCCTCTTATCCAATTATCACTTATCCGGTTCCTCAATAATCTGGTCAGTTTGAGTCGAGAATTTAATTTAAGTCAATTTAATTTAAATCAATGTTTTTACTTTAGAACTTAAAACCGATAAAAATTAAATTGTTTACAGTTTAATTTGTTTTCGTTAAATTGATTAAAAGTTTTGTTTCTGTTTGTATGTTTTAATTGTTAAATTTAAAAAAAAAATGCAAATGAAAAACATTATCAGAAAGTTTAGTGTTCAATTTTTTACATGCATTGCAAAATATAAAAGTGAAATATTTTTTAAAGAAATACAATGTTTTGTCAACTAAGGCTAATTCGGCCATAGTTGCAAAAAAAAAGCTTGCCCAACATGGTCTAATTAGCAAGGAAGCACTGTACAATGTTTTAAATTTTTTTTTATATTATTATGTCAAGCTACCAACAAAATAACATAAAATATAGTAAAAGATGTTTGAATGTAGTAGCGATTCGTTTCTTGGTCCAGAATTATTAGGTACTACGAAATTTTTATATTATAAGTAATACAAATTTTACATACTAATAAAAATGTTTTTAAGAACACTCATATGGTACACGTTCAAAATCTACCCGATCAAAATCCACCCAGTCAAATTCGAGAAGCGCTTACCGATCGAGGGTAAAGGTTAGGGGTAACAGTGATAGTGAAAAATAAATTTAAAAAAGATGCAAAAAATATATAAAATAAATTAATAAACAAAGAATTCATTTAAAAAAATGGGTGGATTTCGAACGCGGGTGGATTTTGATAGTATACCACTCATATATACTGATTATAGGCTGAAAGTTAAAAAATTTAGTTTAAAATATGTTGTAATCTTTAGAATTTTTTCTTAATATATTAAGTAGTTTTCTTATTATAAGCCTCTAATGTTTAGTTGTACAATTTTATAAGAATAAAATTCCAAAACATTATTTCACTTAAGCTTCTAATTCATACTATTATTAAGCTTATGATTAAGGTTAATTGAAAGTTTTTTAACGTTAATTTTGGTTTTTCTGTTCATGTAATTAATAATTTGTTTGTTTTGTTTTCAAATTTAAATTTAATTTAGACAAGTGAGTATAAGCTTGAGTCAAAAATGTAATTCATCAATTCAACTATACAAAGGAGCTTATATGAGCAGACTTTTGAATTTGAGTAACCTTCCAGTCTGTAATCCACGAGATTTCTATACATTAGAAGAAATATGTGATGAAGGAGTAAACTTGCAAAGCTGTGTAAATTTGCTTGCTTGTGTTAAAAAAGTAGTTTATTAGTTTCTTTTAGTTATTTTACAACATTTTTTAGTTATATAAATTTGTTGTAGAAAATAATATAAATTACATCTTTTTATATCATGTTATTTAATTCTTTTGTAAAATAAATATAAAATTATGTGCAAAAACTAAATACTGATCAAATATTTGAATTTATTACTGGTTTTAATTTAAAGTCGTTACATAACATATAAAATAATTCAAAAATATTGTACAAGGTGATAAATTAATTTTATTGTTTTGAGTTTTTGTTTTAACAGGGGTGACCATTTAATCTGGAATTTGGAAAGTTATAGATTTAAAATTTTTAGGTAACAATAAGTTAGAAAAACTTTGAATTTGATACTTTTTGGAAAATCCTGAACTTTTTTTGATCCTGAGTTTTGAACTTTTTTTTTGAAAATTATTAAAAATCATAGAATACTTGAGTTAATTATATTTTCTATACTGAAATAGTTTATTGATAATTGAGCGGTAGTCATATTAGTTCCTTTTTGCGACCTTGGAGTTTTAAGCTCAATTTTTTACATAAGGCTAATTGTTACACAAACACACTGAACAATTTAAAACGAATTAAAGAAAGTTTTATGGTGGTATTTCTTGTTTAAAAAAACAGGAACTTAAAAAAAAAAAGTTACAAAAAGTGATAAAAATTACAGAAAATCAAGAAATTCAACTATAAAACTTTCTTTAAATTGTTTTAAACAGTGTGTTTGTGTGACAACTAGCCACATGTAAAAAAAATTGAGCTTAAAACTCCAAGGTCGCAATTTTCGGATCTCATACATTTTGCATTGGGGTAGTTTTTAGAAAATCAGTTGGTGCCAAGGTGAAAGTTTCTTTAAATCATCTAAACTTTTGTACAGAGTGTTTATATGATATTTTCGAAACATAAATTTTTTCCAGCTGGAAAATCAAAAGTAGATGTACAAATAAGCGCCCTATTGAAGATACTGCAAATAAGTTTTGATAGTTTTTCTTCTTCTTAAGATGAATCTGTTTAAAATTTTCTATCAGTATCCATAATCCATAAGCGCATGGTTGTGTCTAATTATTACTTTGTCTTTATTACGTTTAACTAATGACTTGTGACGCTGTAGTAGATTTTCTAACTTATGCTAAGTGATGTCTATTTTTCAAATCAGTACAAGACTTTTCATAATGAACTTTCATTTTTTCAAACAATTTTAGTAGCTTAGGTTTCAAAGAACATTTGTACTTTGTTCTCTTTTTTTCAACTATTAGTTTTTGCGTATTTGTTTCATAATAAACTAGTACTTGCAAGTAAGCTGGCAGTCTGCAACAAGTTATACTTAAACAGGATGGGCCTAGTGGCATACCATATCTTGGTATGTGAAACTAATTTTATCTAGCATCAAGAAATTACTAGTGCTCTATAAAAATTATATTTTAGAATCAAAAAAGCCTAAAAGAAAGTTTAATTATTTGAATTTAGATTAAAAGACTTACAAAATTAAATTTTGTGTAAAATAAAAGTGTTTTTTAAACGATTAAAAGATCATACAAATTATAAACACTTCAACTAAAAATAAAACTAATATTGATTAAACAAAAACAACTGTGCTGCTGCTTATTTCAATTGTACTAACCAACTGAGAATTAGTTAATTAGTTTTTTGAGTGGTCTATTTTAGTTAGTTTAAAACTTTAGTTAATAAAACAAAAGTCCTAATTCTATACTTAACATTAAGTATGTTTCTATATTTATATACCATTTACAACTTAATATCAATAGATTATTCATTTTGTTTTTTATATTTTATTACACATAGCTTTTCAAAACCATACAAGATTTCTTTGACAAGTGATAAATTTTAAATGAAATTTGAAAAATTTTTGTTAAGTGAATAGCTTAAAAAATAACTTTAAATTATGACGTATGAATAAATTAAAATAAATACAAAAATTTGAGATTTATTAACTAAAACTAAATATATGTTTATTAAAAGTTTGTTAATAATTTTGTTTTACCATTTAATGCTACTTGCGTATTTAAGTTAGGTCGTTTTCCTCAATCAATATTGATTCCAGGCTGTAGAGTTCGCTTTTCTTACATCGTTTTAAAACTTTAAAATTTTGAACAATGTCAGAGTTTTGACAGGATGTGCAATTAAAAAGATGTTCAAATATTGCGCTGTTTTTATCTGTTCCGCAGTGGTCTGTAATTCGTCGGAATATTTGCCGTGATGTTTCTCCAATGTAAGAGATGCTCTGATCTGCAGAGTAGGTATATTTATAAATAGCATTTGCGTCAAATACTTCCGTGCATTTACTTTTGTTGCTGAAGTAGTCAGAAACCTTTTTGCTGGTGTAGGCCGGTTTAATATTAATGTTGTGTTTTTGAAATATGGATGCTATTTGTTTTTGGAATCTTATTAAACAACTACTAACGTAAACTGTTGTTAAATAAGCGTAGTTTTCGGTTTCTGTTTTCTTTTCATTTTTTGTGTTAATATTTTTATTTTGTTTAAATGTTGAATTGTCGATTTTGTGAGCTTCGAGAAATTTGTTGATTTTGGACTCTATAAGGTTTATTGGATACTGATTCTTGAGTAATAAGTTTTTAATTTTTGTAAGTTCATCTTTAAAAGCGGTAAAATTTGAGCATATATTAAGCGCTCTGTTTAGATAAAAATTTATTAAACCGAGTTTCCAAGATTTAGGACAAATACTAGTATATTGCATTATTAGACCTGTGTCTGTTGGTTTTCTGTACATTGTGTGTAGTTGGTCTGATTGTTTTACTTCAGTGTCGAGAAACGGTAGTTTTCCGTCAACGGATCTTTCTAAAGTGAATTCTAGGTTTGGGTGTAGAGTATTCATTTCATTATAGAAGTTTGTTAGTTCAGTTTGGTCTTGTGTGACTACGAATATATCATCTACATACCTTGTGTAGAATAGAGGTTTTGTTTTTGAATTTGTTTGTAATTGGTGATTTTCTTTTGATGCTACAAACCAATTGGCTAGGATTGGGGCTAATGGGCTGCCCATTGCAACACCGTCTATTTGTTTGTAGACTTTTTCACCATAAAGGAAAATACTTTGGGAGCACAACTGTGAAATTTTCCTAAATATATTTTTAGTAATTTTAGTTTCTTTGAAAGCTGATTTGATATTTGTGTCATAAATTGTTGTTAATATGTCTTCAATTACTTCTTTTAGCGGAACGTGTGTATATAGGCTTTTGATGTCTAAACTAGCAAAAGCGTTTGAGTGTTTTATATTTAGCTTGGATATTTTGTTAACAAATTCATTTGATGATGAAACGCTATATTTGTCATACAAGCAACTTTTTATTTGTTTTTCTAACCATTTAGCTAGATTGTACTCTGGAGTGTTGATATCTGATAATACTGGTCTTATTGGATAATTTTCTTTGTGCGTTTTTACTACACCATATAATTTGCCTGGTTGTGAGCCTCGTGGATAAATATTGTAATAGGTTTTTTGGTTAACTATGTTTTTAATATAATTTCTGCAATAATAAATGACTTTATTTTCTTGTATAATCCATGAGGCTAATTTACAATCTTTTGTGTTTACGGAACTAAGATTATACTTTATTTCTTCAAAACAGTTTTTGTCTAGAACTATTTTATCTAACTTTTTAAAATAATCTGACTTATTTAAGACGACAACTCCATTACCTTTATCCATTTTCCATACAACTATTGATGAGTTTTTTGGAAGATTGCTAAGTGTTTTATGTATTAATTGGTTTGGTCTGGCTTCACATTTGTTTTGTGCATCATTAATAAACTTTTCTGTTGTGTCACGAAGATCAATTTTGTCATTAAAGGTTAGGTTAATTTTGTTACTTGTTGAGATTTTTCTTATTTAAGTGTCAATATTGGCACGTAGTATAACTTTGTCTATGTTTTTGGGTAAAATACTATGTTTAATTCCATATTTAAGAGCGCTGTTTTCAGTAAGATCCGTTGACGGAAAACTACCGTTTCTCGACACTGAAGTAAAACAAATATCAAACCAACTACAGAAAACCAACAGACACAGGTCTAATAATGAAATATACTAGTATTTGTCCTAAATCTTGGAAACTCGGTTTAATAAATTTTTATCTAATCAGAGCGCTTAATATATGCTAAAATTTTACCGCTTTTAAAGATGAACTTACAAAAATTAAAAACTTATTACTCAAGAATCAGTATCCAATAAACCTTATAAAGTCCTAATCAACAAATTTCTCGAAGCTCACAAAATCGACAATTCAACATTTAAACAAAATAAAAATATTAACACAAAAAATGAAAAGAAAACAGAAACCGAAAACTACGCTTATTTCACAACAGTTTACGTTGGTAGTTGTTCAAAAGATTCCAAAAACAAATAGCATCCATATTTCAAAAACACAATATTAATATTAAACCGGCCTACACGAGCAAAAAGGTTTCTGACTACTTCAGCAACAAAAGTATATGCTCGGAAGTATTTGACGCAAATGTTATTTATAAATATACCTGCTCTGCAGATCAGAGCATCTCTTACATTGGAGAAACATCACGGCAAATATTCCGACGAATTACAGACCACTGCGGAACAGATAAAAACAGCGCAATATTTGAACATCTTTTTAATTGCACATCCTGTCAAAACTCTGACATTGTTCAAAATTTTAAAGTTTTAAAACGATGTAAGAAAAGCGAACTCTACAGCCTGGAATCAATATTGATTGAGGAAGAGCGACCTAACTTAAATACGCAAGTAGCATTAAATGGTAAAACAAAATTATCAACAATCTATTAATAAACATACCTTTAGTTTTAGTTACTGAATCTCAAGTTTTTGTATTTATTTTAATTTATTCATACGTCGTAATTTAAAGTTATTTTTTAAGCTATTCACTTAACAAAATTTTTTCAAATTTCATTTAAAATTTATCACTTGACAAAGAAATCTTGTATGGTTTTGAAAAGCTTTGTGTAATAAAATATAAAAAACAAAATGAATAATCTATTGATATTAAGTTGCAAATAGTGTATAAATACGTTCGAAAACCTTCCTATAATAGTAAATATGTTTCTATATTTTCCTATAGAATATTTATTGCAAGTAAATTAATACTTAATAATATAACTGTTCCAAAATTATAGGTTTAATCGTTTGCTAATAAAAGATCCTAGTGAAGTAACTTCACTGGAGTATAAATAAAAACAAATTGTACAGTAATCTTCCTTTATTGTACCAACATATGTTTCTGTGTGTTAACGAATCAACACACTTCAACTGGGTTCTGTAAAAAAATAATCACTGTAATGAGAGAATAGAAGCATAGAATAAAGTAGGTGTATACATGTTTTCATTAAAATAAAATATTTTCTACAGATAATAGTTAATAATAGGTAATATACTTAATATTAAATCCGACTGTTATAAAACTATATGATATTTGTGATTATTAAGTCTAAAATAAGTAAAGTAAGCTATATTACACAACAAAACAACAAATCATAATATAAACAAACAACTCACGTTAATGGGAAAAATAACTAATTCAAAATTTACTGTTGTTAACTAACGAAAAAAATACATTCATTACAACTAATAATTACGTCACGATATAAACGAGGTTATTTCAACTATTTAATTTGTATTGCAAATTGTATTAATTTAGTATTTATGTTTGTAATCTATTTTGAACAAAAATAAAACATTAACCATCAGTTAGTGTATCGATAAAATTTAATAAAACTTAACAACGGTGAAGGTAATAAAAGTCACAGAAACTCGATGTAACATGTATATTATATATTGAATGTTTGTAATGATTGAATCAAAGTTATATACAATTAGGAAGCAGATTTAGTTCAAATGAAAAATTAAAAAAATTAAACTTTAAGAAATACAAAACACAAAAAAAAATGTTATTGAGCTTACAATGTACTGACCTGATAATTAATAAACTGACTGACATTCACTTAATATATATTAATATAATTATAGATCCTAAGTAACATATAGTTTTATTTGTTTATTTTTTATATCTATTTCACACAAGTTACTTTCTATTTTCCGAAATTTCATATATTCACTTTACCCTCTGACTATAATTCTTCACACCTTTATATGTTAAGTTCCAAGTTTAATTGGAAGCCTGTATTCAAATCATAGATAAACCGTGCTTTTTTACCTACTACGCCCAAGAGAGCTGGTAGGTTTTTTACTGCAGGTTTATACTTAGCATATGACTACCTTGTTGTTTTACATTTTAACTTTTATATATAACACAATTTACTTATTAAATATTTAAAATATCTGTATGGGATATTTAAATTAAACAGCCGACTGCTACTTTACCAATCAATTATTTTAATAATTATTAAATACAATATATATTTAATTTAAGTCATTGTGATTTTATGTATGTCGCTGTAAATTAATTATCGGTCAGTACATTGTAAGCTCAATAACTTTTTTTTTTGTGTTTTGTATTTCTTAAAGTTTAGTTTTTTAATTATTTTAATTTTTACATTTGAACTAAATCTGCTTCCTAATTGTATATAACTTTGATTCAATCATTTCAAACTTTAAATATATAATATACATGTTACATCGAGTTTCTGTGACTTTTATTACCTTCACTGTTGTTAAGTTTTATTAAATTTTATCGATACACTAACTAATGGTTAATGTTTTATTTTTGTTCAAAATAGATTACAAACATAAATACTAAATAAATACAATTTGGAATACAAATTAAATAGTTGAAATAACCTCGTTTATATCGTGACGTAATTATTAGTTGTAATGAATGTATTTTTTTCGTTAGTTAACAACAGTAAATTTTGAATTAGTTATCTTTCCCATTAACGTTAGTTGTTTGTTTATATTATGATTTGTTGTTTTGTTGTGTAATATAGCTTACTTTACTTATTTTAGACTTAATAATCACAAATATCATATAGTTTTATAACAGTCGGATTTAATATTAAGTATATTACCTATTATTAACTATTATCTGTAGAAAATATTTTATTTTAATGAAAACATGTATACACCTACTTTATTCTATGCTTCTATTCTCTCATTACAGTGATTATTTTTTTACAGAACCCAGTTGAAGTGTGTTGATTCGTTAACACACTGAAACATATGTTGGTACAATAAAGGAAGATTACTGTACAATTTGTTTTTACTTAATAATATAGTACTTATTTGCTCCTTTTAAACCATAAAAGGTTTAGTGTCCTGATAATTAATAAGATAATAAGTTTAATCATCAAAAAGCAAGGTGGAACCCCCTGTCCCTTTAACGTTACAGACTTGATTACCCTACCTTATTCCTTTTGTATTTGCAAAATAAGTCGCCAGTATTCTTATAACATACCTTTAACGAATCGACATGATAAATTTTTTAGTAGTTATAGTTAAATGGTATGTCATAAACTTATAGGTTAAAGATTAAATTGAGCTGAAGTTTAATAATTAGCTATAAGGTTTTGAATTGCTTAAAAAAAATCACCACTTTAATAGGTGGGAACTGTACAGCAATTGAAGTCCACTCGAAGTGGAAAGAATTTATATAAATTAGACGTGCTACTAATGGACAAAACTAACAGTTCTTTTTTTTTGACTATGTAAGTGTTTGAAACAATTTAGTTGTTTTTTATTCTTTTTATATTATTATGTTGTATATAAGTTTGATTTTATTGTTTTTGTTTTGGCATTGCCTGGTTGCCAACTCAAAAATATATTATATAGATAAGTTTAGATGTGTTTTATGCTATATTTGAATCCACATGACTATTTGATAAATGTTTTATTTTGTTTAAGGGCCAAAGGAAAGGTGAGTCCTAATTTTTTTAACTAACCCCTCTTAATGCTTTTTTTGAAAGCTTATATTATATACTATAAGATACTTTTTTTAGAACTTAAAATTTTCAATTATCTTTTAAGATATAACCAGTTATTTAAAAAAAAATCAGTACAACAGTATGGTACAAAAAAAAATTCATTTCCAAATTTCTCAGAGTTATGAAAAGTTCATTAACCATCTGTCTCCTACATTTTAAAAGCAATTTTTTAGAAAATGTCTTTTTAATATTATAAACAATTTGTGAGAAGCGGATTTTATGAAAAAAAATGACCAAAAAAAAAGTTTTTATTTTTATTCCTTAAAAATTAAATAAAAAGTTATTAAAGTATGCTTCTTACAAATTGTTATTTTTTTTAAAGAATAAACTGAATAATTTTTAAAACAACTGCTCAAAAACTGAAGCAGAAAATTTATTTTTAGTGAAAAGTCTGTTTCCGCTTTTCTAGTTTGCGCCTCCTATAAAGAACCTATTGAACTCTCTAACTTTGATCGCTTATATCTCAAAAGTTATTTGGTTTGTAAAAACTATAACACACAACTGGTAGCTAATTTTTTTATGTAAAAAATAAGAATAAGTACTTATTTACTATAATTGCTAATAGTATTTATTCCCCCTAAGCTCTTAAATCTTATTTTAATTTAGACCATTTAAAACAAAATTTTTCTTATTAAAATAAAAACGTCTTTGTTGTTATACTATTTATTTAATAGTTTCGAAAATATTTATAAAATTACATTCAAAATAACAAGGTAGAGTATTTACCTACTGTAAAACTTGAAGAACATTTTTCAAACAGTTCGTGCATAGTGAACAAAAGACTATTGCTTTTTTATCAACGTATCTAAAGTGTAAATGAGTGTTAAATACTATATCAAATTATAGTAAATCTAAAAAAGAATGTATGTCCTATATAAAACGATAAAATAATGTACTAATTAAATTTTATTGTCTTCATAGATTTAGGATGGTTCTTAAGAATAATTATTAAAAAAGAAGTTATTCTTTTTCTATTTCTAATTTATAATAACCATCAAACATTGTAATGTTGCTGAAAGTTTATTATATAAACTGATAGTATAGGCATTTATATTTATTATTATTTTTCAATTCGTGATTTTTGGGTTGCAAAACTGTAATAAGTTGATGCATGCCGATTCTTAAAAATAAATTATTTGTAAAAATTTGGATATGTTTCAAGTTGATTTTATAGAGTTGTACAACTAATTAAGCATTTTTATCCACATCAAGGTTTCTAAAAGAATAGATATTCGTTTATACGAGAAGTTTTTAATCTTACTTAAAGTGTAATAATGTAGGTACTTCTTAAAAAGCATTATAAAAGCACAAATTACTTTAAAAAATATTTATTAAGCCCCTATTTATTGCCTAAAACTTAAGATATATTCACAATGACTCAATAAGTTTCAGTTACTAAAATATATATACGAAGTAGTAGTCCTAAAAACATCTATCCACAAAATTTTACTTTAACAGATCTAGCTTAAAGTTTACTTTAACTATTTATCACTATAAAATATAACATCTTAATTTAGTGATTTGTAAGATTATTTCCTTGTAATTTTTAATATTTTTAAAGTGAATTATGTAAGCTAATGACCGCAGATTACTTTTATTAACATTGTTATACAATTATTGTTAGTACTTTGAACGTAACAGTAAAAAGTAATTTATTATTATTAAAGTGGCAAATACTGCTGTATATAGGAGCTTTAAGATTCGGTAAAAAGCATGTAAAGTTAAGTATAACATTTCATGTAAAGTGAAGTATAACAAATTTAAGGAAAATTAAAATTTCAATCCTTAGTGTTCTTTAAGCTTAAATACAAATTTGCACTAGAAAGGGTTCAAAATAATTGTATTAAATAAATCTTTGAACAAATGAAAAAAATTCTAAAAAAAAAACGAGTGACGACCTTGCTTGTTAAATGGGGATTAGTTCATTAACTCATTGTCAAAAAATAATAAACTTAATTATTTTAATTATTCAACCAATTTGAAAAAGTTACATTTTGTTTTTATAGAAAAATATTACTAGAGTAAAATCATATTTTTCAATAATAACTGATTTTTATCGAAGGGAAAGACTTTAAAGATATTTAAGTATATATTAATTTCGTGACCACCATTTTTTTAACGCATTACTATAAAAATAAATATTCTTAAAATAAGAATAATTTTTATTTTAACAAGTTTATAGCAATTAACTAGTTTTCTTAGAATTTTATAAGCATATACTTGGTTTCTAAAACTAAAAAAATAGTTATAAGGTATACTAACAATTCCCACCCGGATCATTTCCTACCCGCGCACAATTCTCACCTAAAAATGTGTTTTAATTTCTTTTTTTGTTAACTTATTTATTATATTTTTTGTTTTTTATTTAATTTTTACTATCGCTTTTAGCCTTAACCCTTACCCTTGGTCGGTAAGCGATTCTCGGGTTTGATCGGGTGAGAATTGTGCTGGTTAGAAATGATCGCGGGTTGGAACTGAGCGGTTCCCTATAAAGTATTTTTAATATTATAAATGAATTTTGAAGTAGTAGTACAAAAATATTGAAAATAAGATTGTTACAAAACAAATGTTGTTTACTTGAGGTTGTAAGCTTTAGTGCACAAAAACTTTTTCTATCTACTTATTACGTGTTGTTAAAATGATATACGGAATATTGATTTTATTGGGATTCATTTGTAGGGATCTTTATTGGTGATATACACGTACTGTACGTTGCTAGTCCTAACTTTATGTTCTAGCTACTTAAATTAGATAAAATATCCTTTCTATTGAATTTTAATATTAGTCAACGTTTTCATAGAGTAAGAGGTAAACTATAAAAAAAATTGCAAAAAAAGAAAGAACAGTTTGGCCGAAAATTTATGGTATGGTATGAATGGAATTGAGAGTAAACTATGATGCTAATGTCATGGTTATGTTGTTTTAATTTGTTGCTTAAACACATTAAAAATAGTTTTTAGTATAATTTTACAAAGTTATGTCGCCTTAATCCAACTGACTATTTACGAAAGACTGCCACACTGACTAGAGAAGTTGCCCTGTCCTATTATTAAACATTGAAAAAAAGAACAGAGGTTTATAAAGTTATGAAAAAATAAATAAAACAGTACTTACAAAATATTGTTTGTGTTCCTTAAAAAGAAGGAAACGAAATTTCTAGAATCAATTAGTCAACATACTTCTGTTAATACAATTTAGGATAGCATAATCTTATAAAAAACATATTGAAACCTTTGTATTTTTCATTTTATATTTAGTAACTTCTATAGCAGGGTTTTCCAAAATCATTTTCATAATCACCTTCCTTTATTCAGGGGTCGGCAGAAATTTATTGGTCGTAGGCCGAATTTGGACAAAATTTTACCAGGCCGCACTTGTAGGTTTAGTTACAACAGGACTTTTTTTTTCTATTAACCCCAAAATAACTTAAATTTTGAAAACTCCATACGCTACAATATCTAGTGTTAGTTTCATATTTACCGTCAATTATGCCTGAGACTGGGGAAAGATTTACATCGTAGTTTGCCAACCCCTGCCTTTATTAGATATCGCCCCTTCACTACTTGATAATCCACTTACTTTTTGCCGCTTTACTAATTATCCTCCAATTTTGCTACCCCTGTCTTAAGCACTTTTTATTATTATCATTATGTTACTTGAAAAAAATAAGCTTTTTTTTTTGTTATAATCTTACCCAAGGGTCAAAATACAAAAAGCAGCTTAAAGTTTTGAAAACAGAGAGGTAAAATTAAAAAGCAACCCCCTTTCACTCCTTACTACTTATTACTCCCAGTATCGCCTTTTTTTTTTGAAACCCCATTCTACAGCAACGAGAAAAGATTTGGAAGTATGTCTAACACTGTGTATAAGTTTATGCCTTATGGTTTACTTGTATCTTTTCAGATTTTTTTGTATCTGAAAGTTTAAAAAAAAAACTTTATTTTTCTAAAAAAAAACTTATTTCAGTTAAAAAGATACAATAAATCACTAATATGCATACACTTTGTAAGATTTATTTAAATGTTTTTTTGTAAGTAATTCACTATGTTATTATAAAAATTTTAGATGGGATAAAACATCATGTGAGTATGCGAGTAGATGGAATGAATTTACAACCATTGTGTTTGCAACTGACATTAAAATATCGTATAGTCAATATAAGAAAAAAATTGTTGGATCATCTTCCTCAAAATCTATTTTCATTTGCAATCCAGGTGAAAATAAAGTCATTTAAATTACTAAAAAGTTTTATTGATTCAATTGCTATGCTCGATGTTTAGTTTTTTGATAAATAAACAATTCAATCATAAGCTGAGATTTGGCTAGCAATAAAATAGTTTATACTCTATGTGGTATAGTTATAGTAATTTTAAATCTGGTAACTTTTTAGAAACTGATGAATCACTTGAACTGAATCATTTTGCACAAGAATTAGCGACAACTCAACCATCACATATCTACCACAACGGTATTTTTTATAAAATGTTATATTAAAAAAAAAATAATAATAATGTTTGCTTTTATAAGAAAATTTAAGTACAAACTATAAATTAATGTACAAAATATTTAAAGTATAAATGAATATAAAATCTTCTCCTAGTTTTTAAAACACAATTGGTTTTGTAAAAAAGATCATATACAAATGTGTTTCTTTTTGTATTTACTTTTGTGTCGTCTTTTTCTCTCAAATTGAAAAAATATGTACTTAAAGTATGTCTTTTCCTGTTTCTTTTAATTAGACGTCAAATTGAAAATGAGTTCTTAACCTGAATAACAAAAAAAATATTGTCTTTTAAAAAATATATATATGATCTTATGACTAAAACTGTGATATACTCTTCTATCCTTTTAAAATTAACAATTACTCCAAAACTGTAAGCATTAGAGGTTTTGTAATAATTTTAGTTGTTGATGTTAAACTTAATTAGGTACTGCGGCCTTTTCTGTTCGTGACTTTATCACTTATTTTACTGCTAGTATGAAAAGCGCTAACATTATTTTGTGTTTTGACATTTTGTGTTGAAAAATAAAATAAGTGCAGATTAGATGAAACGTTTTATAAAACACTATACAACAAGATAACAGCTAAATAACTAAATATGCGACAGTACAATACACTTAAAAATAAAAAGTAAATAACAGTATTTTTTTTTAAACCCACATAGGGCCCACAATAGGAAGTAAGAAAGATGTTAAGTTTTAAATTTTTCATTAAAATATATATTTCAGTTATAATTAAAACACATTACACAGAAGATGAGCTTGAAAACAACGGTCCAATTACGCAAAAAACGATAGAAGAATTAAAAATGAATTCAAATATTGAAGGTAGCACTGAAAAGGCTATTTTGATGTGTGCTATAACACAGTTAAATATTGATTCTACTAATACGAATTCTTTATATATTTATAGATGGTACGTTTAAAAAAAAACTAGATTTAATTTAGTACTTATACGACTTTTTATGTGATTCTAACTATTGGAATATCAATAATAATCATTTTCACACCTTACAGTTTTTTACTAGATAGGCGTCTTTTTCACATTTTAAGCTATTGTAATAAGCTTATTATTAATTGAAAAATTTCCCGACCCCTATTCTAAAAGCTACTTTTGCAAAGCCTCATTATAGTATTTTCTTAGTAAATTTTAAGTCATCAGTAAATATTTTAAAATTAATTGATACATTAAATTTTCGTCTACGGTTGTAGTATTTTATTTATTTCGATATACTTTATGTAGTTATAGAATACACAAAAAAGCATACTGATAAAAGTTTTACAGTTAAAGTTGTTAAAAGTTATTATTGAGATTTAAATAAAAAAAAGTATTTCCAAGTAAAATACCATTATAATAAAACCTTAATTTTAAATTAAGTTTTAAACTCTAACTTACTATACTAAATATGTTTATTGTAATTTTAACCCGCAAAGTTGAAATCATATTTAATCACTGATAAATTGTTCTGTTCTTAAATTATTTTTTATATACAAGGTTGCCAAAAAACCTGGAATCCTGGAAATTTCAAAAATAAAACTGGAGTTTTAAATGATTTTAACATGTATTGTATTGAAATTTCAATTTGATACAAAAATATTTCATATAGATATAAAGATATAAGTTTTTTGTTGTCATTAAATTTTTATATTAAAAAAAAACAAAAGCAGGGTTCGTGCGCATCAAGCTAAATCAGTTTTTTGAAAAGTTAAAGTTTAAGATTTTGCAAAATATCAGTTTTTTTGCTTGAAATTTTTAGAATCTCAGTTTATGTCATTTTAAATGCTTGAAAACTTAATGGATAGTAATTTTTATTTTTCTTAAGTAAGTCTTATTAAGGTGTAAAATTATTTCTAAATATAAATTTAGTTATTAAAGGCAAAATCAGTCATTATTTGTAGAAACGAATGCTTAAAGCCTCTTGTTGAATCTCTACAAGAATTTTAAGAATCTTTATTATTTTGTTTTGATTAGATTATATACGTCATAGTTATGAAAATTCTATCCTCTGTGTTAAAGCCGTATTTAAGCAAGTATCAGAGCAATGATTCGTGTGTGCCAATAATGGCAGATCATGCTCTTGATATAATTAAAACTTTAATGAGTATAGTTTATAAAGCAGGCCATGTTAGTAACGTCTTCAACTTAAAGCATCTCCAAAAATTTAATTTCAGTGAAACTAATGCTAAGTAGCGTACTATCTTTTTTGGTTGTTCTGGTCAATTTGAACTAGACCAACTAAAAATACTAATCAAATTGGCGAAAAGCTTACCCTATGTATAACTGAAAAGGCAAAGACATTTGTTGTTAGCATTATTGAAAAATTGAAGTCAAGATTTCTGGTTGGATCGTCTTTTCTCCATAAAACGACTTCTTTAAATCCATCAAAGTTGTCAACTTTGGGGAAAGACGCTATTTTATTGCGCTTTCAAAATTTAGTACAACGGTTGTCACAGCAAAAAATTATTGGTTATTATGTTGGAGATAAAAGTTTAATTGAATTCGAGCAGCTAATCATCAAACAAGTCAATGTTTTTATGTTTAACAGTTATGATAGTTGTACACAGAGGTTGTTAGACAGCTTTTTTAGTAATGTAACTTATAATTGACGAATTCATTTGGATCATTTGGCACGAACCCTATATATGCGTGATTTGTGGTAGATGCAACCAAGCCCCAAAATTTGATAAAGATAACAATTCATTGAAGCAGAAATTACAATGACCAGTTAAAAATATTCAAGTTGCTGGATAAGCGATTGATAGATGTTGAAAAATTACTTTGTTAAGTTTTTATTTTCTTTAAAAGTGTTTGTGAATATTTTTATTTTGTTAATTTACTATTTTAGACCCTCCCATTTAAAGTCATTAATTTTTAATGACTTTTAAAGGGGAATTTCTTTACTTTGATAAAAAGATCAGGCTAAATCGGTCATAATCAGGCTAAAGCAGGCTAAATTAAAAAAAAATCGCGCACGAACTCTGAAAGTAGCTTTACAGTATTTTGTCAATGCTGTTATGCTGTCTTCACAGTTTTTCACCTTAATTTTTTTTAATAATTTTATACTAAAAATAGATCTAAAAACTTGTACTTTTGAAAACCTGGAAGAAGTTTTGGCGACCCTGTTTATAATTTAAACAGTTTGTATTTAACATAAATCTTTTGAGATCGAAAGTATGAAGGATTTTCAAACATGTTTGTAATAAAATTAATTAGGAATGTTTATCTGAACTGGACAAAATTATGTTAGATAGTATTTACATTAAGTTTCTAAAATTAAAAAATGTATATACACAATAGATTAAGTTTTAAATACCTTTATACTTTTTTTTTTCAAAATTTTCAGAAACTTTCTACCTTAGAGTACTGAAATTATAATTTAAACTTTTTTGTTTGAAAAATATTCTTTTATTGTTAATCATCTTTTTAAAGTATGTTTTTACAGCTCCAGTATATCTCAATATAATTTAGTTATATTTCAATTTATTAAAATTTTATCAATGTCATATAACTTGTTTGAAAAAATGATATCTTTCAAGAATTGTTATGTTAAACACTCACCATATTCTTAGTAAATCAGTTTTTAAACTCTAAAAAATATATAAATTAAAACAACTAAAGTATTTGAATTAAATTAGACAGCTATGCATCTTACTATTTTCAGCAGAGCTACATAGCTTCATCATCCAATTTTTTAGATGTGTACGTTTTAAAGTGGTTCTAATATAGTTAGTAAATTAAAAAAATATTCAGTATTTTATTTTTAGAACCGCTTTTCTTAACTAGTAGACATATAAAAGTCAGTAAAGTCATAAACGGCTTTTGAAGTTATGAGATTTACGTTGCAACCACTTTAAAGCATACATAAATAAATTAGAACTAGATATAAACAAAAACTATAGAGCTTTTTATCAAAATTTATTGGTTGACTACAAACATAACAACTTTTAAAAAAAATGTTACTAAAGATGTATTTGAAAAAATCTCTCTTAATTTTCTTCTTGAAGCTGAAAATAAAAAGGCATTAGACAAATAAACACTGTCATAATTTTGCAAGTTAACAAGTAATTTTTTAATTACTAGCCACATAGTTCACAATATTTCGAATAACAAACTTAATAAAGTTTTGTTATATGACATTATACATAGCTGCTTTACATTTAAATGTGTTTTAGTTGACCATTCAATTTCTAACCTTAAGTATTATATTTGTATTTTTTAATCATAGTTCGTTATGCAACTATCCAGTAAATGACGGTAGTGTCACTTCGTGCCCTAATTTAAAATGTAGTCAACCACAATCTCAAGTTACTTTCAATTGTGTATATGATGTTAAAGTTGGTCTGTCCGATCACACTGGTACGATAATGCAAGCTAAACTAACAAATCAAGCTGCCGAAAACTTGTTTAATATGAAGGTCAGTTTTTTTACTAATGTATATGTAAAGTTATATTTAAACTACAAGAAATTTACATAAAATAATTGATAAAAAACAGTGAAATAGCCTAATCAATTGCAATAATGGACAAATTAGATTTTTATATTTATCTAAACATCTAGGAGTTTTCAAATGTAGCAAAAAAAAACTTACCATTAAGGTATTTGAGAAAAAAGAAACTTTAATTTTATGTGACCATAATTCGTTCAACCAAGATACAGAAAGCAATGCGATTAAAAGTAAGAGTGTCAGTAACTTACAGTGAATGATTAAAAATAGTATAACAACGCATTAAGGATGTAATTGGCAGAATGTTTTGTGGGGAATAACGCTAATTAAAAAAAGAATTGTCATAGTAAATAAAAATCTAGTATTATGAAGTTTTACTTTCTGTTCTAGTATTAAAATCCTCTCTGTTCTTTGCTCGACGTTGGGTTTAATACAAGTTTAAATTATCTACAAAGCCCATTTTAACTTAATTTTTGATTCAAGTACTTTTAAAACTTTCCTCAGCAAGCAAGTAAAATAATAACGTTAATTTTGCAGCTGACAGAATAAAAACTGTTAGAACAAATTTTTCTGGAGTAAAATTATAAACAGAGTACGACGTAACAAAAAATAATAACTAAATTATATTTAGAAATTTGCTAAACATAAGTTTTAACTGTGTTAAAATGGTAATATGAAGCCTTTTGCTTAAAAACCGTTTTTTATACCTACAAACTTCAGAAACGCTAAAGAAAATTTTAGACTAAAACTATAACTTTGACGTAGTGAGATATTTTGCAATGTATAACTAGAAAAACTTTAAAAATCATAAGAAATAGTAATGCTTGTTGTTTGCTGGAGTTTAGAACCTAAAAAATGACAAGGAACTAAGCTAAACAAAGCTCAAGTTTTAAAATTTTGACTATATGTATAATATTTTAAAATGAATAACCAAAAAATTAAAAAAAACTTTAATTAATTATCTATAAAGAAGTAATATTTGTTTGTTTATATTTGTTGTTAATAGCAGTTTATTTATTCAATCACTTCCTTAAAAGTCTAATTCTAAATAGTTTTATGTTGTGTCTAGAAAAATATTCAAAAATGCTTCTTTAAATCTTTTTTATATAATAATAAATCAAACTTTTTTTCACAACGCATATATACTTCCACAATTTACTTTAATTGTGTATATAGTTATTGTAATGTAACTTGTTTTAAATCAAACAATTTAAAGTTCTCGACTTAAATGTCTTTAAGGAGATTTATATCCAATATTTATTTCAAAAGTTTATTACAAACAAAACAATGTTTCACTCCTATACTTGCATATAGGAGATCCTCAGTTGTTGTAAATAGGTCTTATTCAAATAGAATCTTTTTTATTCTATTTGAATAAGACCTATTTACAACAACTGAGGATCTCCTATATGCAAGTATAGGAGTGAAACATTGTTTTGTTTGTAATAAACTTTTGAAATAAATATTGGATATAGTTATTGTAATAAATAACTACATTTTTACTTATTTACCATATTAATAAAACCAAAAACAAAAAAGAATCAGAGTAAATCAAGCGTAATCAATTAATTTATAAAAAAAGTAACACGAATAATGATTATTTGATTAATTTTTTCATTTTGTTCATTATGTTAAAAAGCATATAAATTATGATATAAATGTACATATAAATTAAAATGATTTATTATTTAAAATGTTTTCACACTGAAGAAATGTTGAAATATATATATTTGTTTAGAAAAAAATTATGTTCTTTTGTATTAAAAATATTTAAAAAGCAAATCTATGTTTAAAATACTTTTTTGTTTTGCGTAAGGTAGTTTGCCATACAATGCTTGAAACGATTTGTTGTGTTTTGTAAACAGTGTTTTTTAAAGAATTTTTTTAAAGCAAAACTTAAACAAATCATTAATCAAAAAAAAAGTTTATAAACTAATTGTTTCAAAATGCACTCGGAATGACGCATTAGTATAAAACAAGGGTCGGTAAATTGCGGCCCATAATGTACTTGTCAGCAAAAAACTTTTTTTTAAACAGAAGAATTTTTATAATATTTTAAACATATAATTAGGTTATTCATATAATAATCAGTAAAAAAAAAGTACTATATTATTGCAGATTTTATCATAATTTTGGCTTAAAATAGTAATTTTGTTACAACTACTACAATTATTTTAGATAAATGGCCCGCGAGAAAACTTTTCTAGGAAAATTATCCCCTTACATATAAAAGGCTGCCGACTGCTGTTATAGCCACTATATATTATTGCTTTAAAGAACAAAAACTAATCGTTAACTATTTTGATAACGGCATCATTAAAAATGTTGAAGATTTTTGCATAAGGTAATGCTGCAATTACTAATCCGATAAACGAGGATACCTGTAAAAAGACCTACCGGTAATAAAATTTTTAAGAATAGTTAATTATTCAGTATAACATATTGTATAATGCGTCATTTTCTAATTTTAGGTACATTTTGTTTTATCTTGAAAATTCCTAATGTATCCATAGTTGTTAAATATAAATAACAAAAAAATGTTTATTCTTTTAAATTACAAAAAAAAATTTAGTGTTCATATTTTATTTACAAATTAAAAAATTTAAATTGCGCTTTAGAATTTAGTTCAATCAATTAAGATGTCAACAACTCGATAAATTACAATGAAAGTGAGTCTAAATCTTTAAAAATTAAGTCATAGGATAACATAGTTTTGCATGAAATGACGCTAGATGCTCATATTGCATTAAGCGTCAGCTTTGCACGGGTGATAGACCAAAACTGCATTTTTGATACCAAAAAAAACTTACCTTTGTTTGAGATTTAAAATATAATAATAATAAATACTGTTTACTGAATATACCACAAAGTAAAAAATCATAACAGTTGAGTGAGTTTTTGAAACTGGACGAGGCAGAACTAACAAGACTAAAATGGTTTTGGTTGATGGAGCGTGTAAGATGTAAGGTTAGTAGTTACGTCACAAAACAAGGAAAGCTGTTAACAAAGGTAGAAAATTTAAATCTTAGTACTACTCAGCAGCTACTTAACGAGTCTATTCCTTTATAGTGAAAACTTCTACGTTGTTGTATGTGTTTTTTTTTATTGAGCATAATTTTAAATTGTTTGATTTCAGATTTTCCCTTAATAACTATTAAATTACCATTTTGGTTGAATTTATAGTTCTTTAGTTTAGAAATTATATAAACACATATTACAAATATTAGTTTTTTGTACAAGATTGTTTATATTTTTATATATTCCTATAAATTAAATTAATTTACTTCATTGAAATATGATTTATAGCTAACGAATGTTGTTTTAATTCATAGATGTTTTTATATTTTTATTTATTTGTATTTCCATGTGTTATTATTAGTATTTAATTAAAAAAAAAGTTTAGTTTTAAACGTACATTTTTTATGGATCTCTTAACTTAATTTTTCTAATGTCACAAAGTTTTATTTAAACTGGTTACTTGGAACTATTCTACGATAATAACACAAAATTAAAGTTTTTAGTCTTCTATTTTCTGTAATTAAACAATAATTAGTAAATTAAGTTTGTTATCATAAGGTTTTAAAATAGATATTATTGCTTAATACTTTTTGAAATACTTAATTGATAATAAGCATTGAATAAGTGTTATGAAATTTTATTAAAATCATCATTTTCAAGCTTTACATTTTATTTTTAGATTTTATTTTAATCATCAACCACTTTATTACAAATGTTTTTAATTAATTAAAAGTTTTCGATTGAATAAAATTGAAGATATCAAGTTTTTAATTGTTTGTTTGAAAAAGTATACTATTTGAAAATTTTAAGCCATTTAATACATGTTTTTTTTAAACAATAAGAAAGTGTATATAAACAGATAAACACATTTATTTAGTATCATAATAAGTGTTTTCTCTAAACAACTTGTGGATTAGTTTAAAAGTGAAATATAACTAGTAAATAAAACGTTTCTTTTTCAAATCACTTATATAGTTATTTTTCAAGAATACACGATGTGGCTGTATTTCGTAAACGCATGGTTGCCGCTGCAAATCTACATAATAATCCTGACCATGTAAACTGTTTTTTGACTTCTTTAAAATTTTCATACTGTATAACTTTCTTATAAATGAACTATTAAAAATCTAAACGGTGAAAGCATAACGAGGCTAAGTAGGGAGTAGTGCTGAAGGGTTGAATAAGAGTATTATGGTCAGAGATGGCTCTGCGTGCGCTTGCCTTAAATAATTTATATTATTAAGTTACGAACACTTAGTATGGTTTAAGATGAAACTTTTATAAAAACAAACTGAAACAATGAGCAGATTAAATGAAACTTATTGTGGAACACTAACTAAGAAACAGCAGGTTATTAAAATCTGTATGCGATACAAATAACAATTAAATTACTAGAAAACTGCGCCCTACGAAATGTCTTGTCATTTAAGAAATTTAAAAATAGTAAATATCCGTTTTATATAAAAGCATAGAGATTTTGTTTAATTTCTTACGTACAGTAACCTCTCACATCTTTACGCACTCGTGACGTTACGCACTCTCGTTTAGTTACGCATTTAAGAATTCTCAAATTTTTTTAAAATAAAAGTTTTAATTTTTTCTATTATTGCACAAATTAGGTGTTTTGTATATTTTTGATTTAAATTCACCTCTCTATATCTTTAGACTTTGTAAACTTATGTTTCTTGACTAATTGATAAACATTTAGTTATACCTAATTCCTACTCAAAAAATCCATTAATATATCTTTAATACAATGCAAGACAAGTTTATCCTTATGTGGGCAAAAGTCAAATTTAAAAAAGTTGTAGTAACATAAACAATTTCTATTAAACATTTTATTTTATATATTTTTGTTCAAATATGAAGAAATCCATTACAGCACCAAATGTGTATTTTTGTAAAAGGTTATAGACGCAAATTTTAATATAGACACCACACCATTTCTTAATTGTAAACAAATGCTTAATTATAAATTGAATTTGCTAAGTAGAATAGGATACAAATGTTAAGTATCAAATAAGCCACATATTAATAAAGATAAAATCTACTTATTATTGAAATTAATAAAATAACAAGTATTATTTTTTTGTATAAATTTCAATCCTTTTGTTTTTTAAAATATGCATAGTTTTATCCTTTATTTTCATATTTATAAATAAAGTAATTAAATTATTAAAAGTGGGATAGTCCCCAGTCTGCTTTTAACTAGAAGCAATATCAAAAAACAGCCATTATAATAAGTATATTTGGTACGTCTCGTATCTTTACGCACTTTTTCTGTGGACACAATGTGCGTAAATAAGCGAGAGGTTACTGTACATAATTATTTGTTTTAGAATAACTATATGAAAAAAATATTTTGATAGTTTTGACAATAAAGTATTTGGTCATAACTAGTGATCTACCGGATATTGTTTTAAAAAAAGATTCGAATCTTAACTAAGATCCTGCCGGATTCAATTGATGTTAAAGAGCATTGAGCCAAGTGTTTTTGTAGCAACAAAGCGTGTTTAATTTAATTTAGTAACCACAACAAATTTATAATAAAATAACCCTGTTTAGCTTCGAGCTATAAGCAAACCGTCAAGCCCAAACAAATCTACAGTGTAAGATCCTTCTGTGGAAATAATTGACTTATCTTGTAAATATTGATGAATATATTCTCTTTTCTGTAGAAAATGTTTAATGTAAAACCCACATGTAAATTTCTAACTTGCACTTTATTAGCATGTATTTTATTAAATTGGAATAATGTATGACCATTTGATAGATTCATTGTCATTTGCTTCCTTTTTTCTATGAACTACAGAGATGTATTTATAATGCTATTTATGTTTGTGGTCTTTAATATGTGGTCCCCAAGTACTTAGCTAAATTACGTATCTTACTACAAGTAGCTTACAGTACTAAACTTACAAATATTGGTCTTACTTAAAGTAACCTATTCCTAAGTTATGAATAAATCACAATTTGAATTAATATCAAGTAGTTTATTATAAAGTAATCATTATTAAGCCTCAAGAATTAAACTATATTAATTTATACATTATTTGTCTATAATATCACAAAACATGAAATAATACTTACAATGTTGACAAAATAATCGTTACAATAAGAGTTTTCACGGCGTTAGTTCTTAGATGGAAACAAAGTGTTCTGGTCGCTTGACAAAGTATAGACTGCTCTTCACTGGACAATGTATATTTTCTTCGATGTTGTTTATACTTGATAGGCTTAAGCTTAACTTGATGACGCATTGATCATTCTAACTTCATTGATCGTGAACGCTAAACCAGCAGAACAATAACGCGTTTTTGATAGACAAACGCCGATATATACGCATCGGAAAGAAATTAACTCCTTCGAATAAACAATGATGTTTTGGAAATTTAGAAAATTGTTTTGAGAAAGCTTAGAAAATGTTTTTATTCTTACAGCTGTTATAGTGTTCTAAAATAAATTCTTTCTTAAAACTATAAAATAATGCATGCATTTGGCACAAAGCACTTTTTTCCTAGATTTAAAATTCTAATAGATTTTTATGATATTAGATCACTTACTTTCATATGTTTTATCCTATGTACATTGTATTATAACTAAGTTGAATTGAAAAATAGTGACCCAGAAATTATCGGTTTAATTTCACTTAATTATAAACTAGAAAACAGTTATAAGCCTCATTTAAGATGGCGAAAGCATCTCAGCTTTGATGAAATATTGCTACAGCTAATAGTAGAAGAAAAACAAATTTATAGTTCGAGTAAAGTTTAGTAATAATTATTTTGGAGGTTGAATTATCTAAGTTCGACCAGATCTTGATTTTTAAATCCGATAGATCGCTTATAAACCCCTAATTAAAAGTTTAAATATATATTTCAGTTCTAAATTGATTAATTTGTTTTAGTTTGGACTTATTTTGAAATAGAAATAAAAAAGTTTTTAAAAATAAGTAAATTGTTAAAATTTTTTTTTGGTAGTACAGTGCTTATTCACTTATCCGAACGCTCACTTATTCGGACAGTTTCAGTCGAGAAAAAAATTCAAAACATTTCAGTATTAGACACAAAAATTTTTGTGTGATACAAATATTTAAGCTATCATGCTGTAATAAAACTTTAAGTGTATTTACAAATAATGCAATCTAGTTAATAGTTATGACGTTCACTACTAAAGCTTATAATCAAACTCTGTTTAAAACTAGAATAAGGTTCAAATTTTTCATTTTGGTAAATCTGTTTTTGATTATAAAAACATTTTGAATTTATTGTTTCTCTTAGACAAAAAAAAATCTTTTTTAAAATTTAAAGTTAAGGCAGACGGAATTACAATTAATGAATATTACTTGATTGACCCTCTAAAAACGTTTATCGTTGCAGAGGGCTAGTAAGTCTAAAGTTTTTTTTACCTAAAACTTAGCTTGTATTATCTATCATTTTATTATCTTTTACTCATAATTACTATCTATTTATTACCAAAACAAACTTTTTGTGTTATTTTTGATTTTTATCAAAATGTGTCTTTCTGTTTAAGTGGCCTTGGTTTTGATGCCTAGGTATCATATTAACAATAATAAAATTATTAACGAAATAGAGACAAGAAATTAGATTGATAAAAGAAGAAAAAAAGTTATCGACCGAGGGTAAGGGTTAGTGGTAAAAGTTATAGTAAAAAATAAAAGTCCCTTCATTTATATTTGACACCTACCCAGTACTTACAACAGAGATTAGTAATACTTGTTAATCAACAGTCATAATAAAAACTGTTGTATTGTATAACTAAAACCAAATCTTAAACTAAAAAAATAGTTCTTTTAACAAATTTTTACCCTAAAAGACGTTAGAATAATACCTGACTCTATAGCTACATCTGTGATAATTAAAAGTTAGACTCGGCTATAAAATATAGTCAATCGCTTTAATGTACCAGTATTAAACACAAACCGTATCTTGATTTCCTAAATAAGAATCACAGCTTCAGAGGATTGCGATGCTGTCTACTGAAAACAGTTGATTTTACGCTTCCGAAGCTACTTTTAAAAACAGTATTACAGTTGTATACATCTCTAAATTAAAAAACTTTCTTTCTATTTACAAATGACTCAATAACTCGTAAAGAATATTATACAACCGCGTCAGTTTCATAAAAAAATTTCATAGTTTATTATATACTTAGTGGCTTCACCAGATTCCGTGCAAAAAATTTGTTTTGTTTTTTGGTTATAAGCAGTTATACATATATTCAATCAAGGCTTAATTGATTGTAAAAGATCGACTACTAGTAGTTTAGTAATTAGATAGCAGATTTAACTTCTAATATTTTACTTTTACCAATAGTAGTGTGTGTACCATAGACATAAAGTTAAGAATATATGTCAGTATGTTTAGGCTATTAGAAAATCGCAAAAAACCGATGTGTAAAGACTTCGAGTTTAATAAACTTACTTTTTAGAAGCAAATAGTTTGCAGCCTGTGTGCCTCTTTTCTCGATAATGCTCTATTTTATAGGAGCAAGTGAAACAGATAAATCACAACTGTATAGTCTTTACGACCTATGAAAGAATTTAGATATTTTAAAAACAACAAAGTTCTATACAATAATTCCCTAAATGCGAAAATTTTTTGAAAATTTGAACAAAATTTTAAAAGTATTGTTCATGTTAACTACTGTAGGGTTTGGTAATCAACGTTGTTATTTTACTTTTAAGAAACAAAGGTGATCTTGCACAAGACTACTGTTAATTGAACACAATAAAGGGAACGAAGCTCAAAAATATGGTCAAAAAACCTGATGTGTATGAAGAATTCATGGTCATCGAATAAGTATTATTAAAAAGTTAGACTTAGAACGGCTAATATAATTCTAATTTTGTTAACTTTCTTAGAAAAGACTGGCGTTAATCAAATAAGTCAAACTTAAAAAAAATTGAATAAGGAAAATGCATTGTTATGATAGTATAAAAAACAAATAAATATTTTATAACACTTTACGAGTTTTAAGAATTAATTTATAAAAAAAAAATTATCAAACCTAGTAAAAAATTAGAATGCTTATATGCTTGTTAAAAGAAATCTGAATGAAAGAATTCGTTGGAATATAAGAATAACAACAATTTGCAAAGTACTTGTTTTATAGAAATGACATACGTTTCTCTTCTAAACTAATAAGACAGCTTGTAAACGCTCTGTGAAACTGTGTCATTAGTTTAACTCAGAGAAACGTACCTCAGTTTAATAACACAAGTACTTTTAAAATTGTTATTTTTATTAAATTTCAAGAATAAAAATTTTCAAATATGCAATGTATCCAGAACAGTTTAGAATTAAAATTGTTGATTAAAAACAGTTTATCTAAACAAGCATCAAGTTTAAAACAAGAGTGATAAAAAAAATGCAAAGTTTTTTTGAAGATGATGTGTTCTTGCGATACAAAACGCAAAGTAAAATTCGTAAACCTTGTTTGCTTTATTTTTTCTCTATCACAAAATAGACTTAATGAAAGTAGCAGTATACCTCGTAATTTTATTCAAATTATATGCTACACTTAATGAATGGTATAAAAAGTAAAAATTCTAAATAATCTAACCTTATATAATTGCTTATATAAATTTTGGTGATAAAAGTTTATAGTTTTTATTCGGTGCATAGCTTAAACAAAGCATTTAACAGAACATGTTTTAATTATAACGTCATTTTCTCTGCCTAAACTTTTAAATGTTTTGTTTAAATCTTACTTTTGTTTCATTCTGTTATACGAAGATTTCGTGTTGAAAAGACTTGGCTGAAATATTTCTGCAATAAATGATTTAACGAAGAAAAACTTTAAAACAAAAAGGTAAAATAAATAATTTAGAACAGTTAATTCAAAAACGATATTACTTGTAAACAAAGATTAATTATTTTAAACATAAAATTTCGAATCTTGGTATTTTAGTAAAAAAAATACCCAATCACAATTAATATACAACTTTTTGGGTGAAAATGCTTTATTAGACTAATAATGAGCTAAAACTGTATTTCTAAGTATAAGATGTTATACATAAAGCTGTATTAAAAAAGTTCAACTATAACAAAAAATTAAGCTTTAAATACAAAGTATGCATACTAAGCTTAACTAAAAAGAAATAGTTATCTCTTAAGCAAGCTCTTAAAAAGTCATTATCGATATTTTAAAAACAAAACTTGGTAGCTGA
The DNA here is from genome assembly GCF_965202585.1 of Thalia democratica. Classification (NCBI taxonomy): domain Eukaryota; kingdom Metazoa; phylum Chordata; class Thaliacea; order Salpida; family Salpidae; genus Thalia; species Thalia democratica. Next base: position 42,498,123 of record NC_139167.1, on the reverse strand, counting down.
AAATAGTAACCGAAGATTAATTATAGCATAGTGTTTATACAAAAATAGTAGGAGATAATAACAAAAAGTTACTAAGGTTTAACATTAAAAAGACGATTTTAGGATCTAAAATATTATTATAATATAACAAACTATTGTGATTGTGACTTGAAAAATTGTACAGTTTCATAATTACAATTTAAAAAAAGTAAAGTAAAATTTACGTTACGGCAATGCAATTTTAAAGGTAAAAATTTGCATAGTACATTTAAAATCATAGTTGCCATAAAGTATCAAATTAAATACCAACTGACTCTGTTTTTTATACAGAGAAGTAATAGGAGGATGTAATTTTTTCAATCCAGCGGTTACTAAACTTACATACTTTTATACTTATATCATATATTAATGAAGAAAAAAAAATTGCGTTTACTAAATTTTAAAATGCTTAATTTTTAGCAAACATGTTAAAAAGCACCTTTTAAATATTTTTATATTTTTATAATATATTTTCTGGTGTAGGTAGGTTTTCGTGAAGCTTTTATACTAAAATGAAGTAGTGCATTACAGTTTAAAATTTTTTAAATGTTTTACAAATAAGATAAAGAAAAAATTAAACATGAAAAATATGAAGTAGTTTTGAATTTTCTGTGAAGTTTTGGGGTAAATTAGTAGCTAATAAGCAAGCACCCACAGCACTTGTGATTGTTAATTCAACCAACTCAACTTTTTTAAATTTACAATTTGTATTTTTTTCTACCATTCCTTTTCGAAGACTTTCATCAAATCCTAAAAAATTTATAAATACTTGTTGAAAATTTGCAATGATTAACTATTTATTTAGTTTGAAACCAATAAGTTGTTTTAACAACTTCAAGTTAAATAAATACAGCTTTATAATTATAGTTACTAAAATATTTACATATTATATTTATATAAAATATGTAAATTATGAACAGTACTAGTGGCAACACGTCAGACAAAATAAATAGGGAGCAACCTGATATTATATTGACCAATTATTTTGAAATTTTTAACCAAGATTAACTAATTTTTATTCTTAAAGCTCCAGATTTATAGTCCGTGTTTTTTTATAACTATGGCTTAATATTTTATTGCCATTTTAGTTACTTAGCTTTAACTTTAAGGTAATAATTCACTTTCTATGACTTTAAAAACATATTCATCAATTTTTTTAGTTTCTTACAAGCACTAAAGGGCTCTTTGAGAAAAATTTAGTTTGCCGAATAAACTAAAAAAAAAAGAAAAGTATAACTCGGAATTATCAAAAATTGAAATTTCAGAATTAATTTTTTTAGATTTGAACTGTCGTGTACGCAAAATATTTGTATAATAAAACAAACTAATTTAACTGCACACATAAATTAATTGCACACATTGTCAAAACTCTAACATAGTTCAAAACTTTAAAGTTTGAAACGATGTAAACAAATCGAACTCTACAGCCTGGAATCAATATTGATTGAGGAAGAACGACTCAAGTTAAATACGCAAATAGCATTAAATGGAAAAGCAGAATTATTAACAATTTATTAATTAACATATCTTTACTTTAGTTTTACTTGCTAAACTCTAAAGTTTGTATCTATTTGAATCTATTCATACGTCATAATTTAAATTTATGTTTTTAAATGTTTTACTAACCAAAAACTTTTTGCAAATTCATTTAACATTTACCACTTGAAAATGAAACTAGTATGGTTTTGAAAAGCTTTGTGAAATAAAATAAAATGAGTTATCTTTATATAATAAGTTGCAAATGATATATAAATACGTATAAAAACCTTCCTATAATAGTATAAACTAATATAAATAATTTACAAAACAATAAATGAAGACGCAAATTTCAATATTCTTAATGATTAGAAACTTTTTAAACATACCTATTGACAGAGATGCCAGAATGCTAATAGTGCTATTCTAAATGTTTGTTTTTGTTTTACTACATGTTGCTCTAAGCTGGTTAAAATTTTTGCAACCATTTTATTAGTACATTTACTTTAAAACATTGCTTATTTTCTCTATTTCTACTACTCAAGTTCTGACAACTTAAATTCTTAAACTTTTGTTAAAGAGCTACAACTCAAAAAGTAATATATACTTAAAAAAAAGCTTATGTAGGTCTAATTGATACGTACAAACGCTTTTTTTCTTTAAATTTTATAAATATTATCTAGAAAAGGTTTTAAAATGTAGTAATTTCTAGTATACTTTAAAATACTTCGTATGAAAAAAAAAATTGTTAAATTTTTTGTAGGTAGTAGTTATACCTACACACACTTTTTTTTTTTTTTTCAAATATGTTAAAATTTTTGAGTTGTGGCCCTTAAAAAAAAATTGAACTGTTGAAATTCTAATTGTCCAAATTTTATTTGTCACATAACTGCTTTAATGATTCAATTTAGACCAGGTGTATAAAAATAACTTGTCTACTTTTGCATATAATTTATAAACTTTTTTATTTATGATTAGAGAAATGTTTATGATATTTATAAATAACGACCTCAATTATCAAATTGCTTATATTAAATTATATATACTTTAACTAAGTCTATATTAACTACGTATAATTTTTCATGAATATAAAACTTATCAGAATAAAAAGTATTTTTGTTTAATTAACTATTTACTAGAATATCAAAGTAAGTTTAGTTTCACGATGTTTTTATTGTGAAAGTAGAACAGCTCAATTAATTACGGTCGTTAATCTAATTACATTAAATAATTTTTAGTTAATTACATAACTAAAAATAGCCTTTTAAATATGCTGAGACCCAAACTACAAAAACTTTGAATAATTATTATAATGATAGTGTTTATTATTGAGTACAATTTTCAAATATCTTTTTATTTTTAGTAGATCCTTTTTTAGAATTAGTGAAAGAAATTTTGTTTTATTATGTCTTAACTTGTTTGTTATAAAAATAATTTTTTAAGAGTTTCTAAACTAATAAGGTATCAAATAAATATTATTATTTAATAATAACTTTTACAAATATTTTTCAAACTAAGTGCTAATCAATTTAATATCTCTTCGAGTTATAGTATAATCAAATTAGTTTTCATTTTATAAGCGATCTATTTATAAAAATACACTTCTATGATTAGAGTTACAACTATAGCTTAACTTTATTCAAATATATAAGCTATTTCAGTTTAAAATCTCTTAAATGTTTAATTGAGTAAAATAATATAATAAAGTTTTATATAATCATAAAAAATACTAACAACACATTAAGGTTGAAACGATGCAGTTGAATTTGTCAGTTACAAATTTGTCTATTTGAAATGATGATTTGATAGATTAGTATCAAGTTTTTTTATACTAGTTTTTGATTTAAATTAATTTTTTGCGGTGAACTTTAAAAATTTTACTATAATTTTTTTGATAAGGTAATAAAAAAGACATACAACTTATAAACGCTAAAAAATACCTTTTTTTAGAAGATGTAAACTTTTCCAAACTGATCCGACACATACGACTTTTAATACTTCTTGTTTTTTGTCCTAAATTTAAATTTGTAAAATAATACTGAATTATAAATTACATTTCGTTTAGTTTGTTGCGGAATTTATTGTAAAAAGGAGAACATAAAAAATAATTTTACTTTAAATGATGAAAATATTTTATTACAATTTTTATCAAAACTTATTTCTAACAAATAATATTACACAAAAGTTTATTTATAAAAAGTTTAAACATTCTAACAAAATAAAAAGTTGAATATATCTGTTATAGTTCTTAATATATCAGTTTACATAGTAATTTATAATGAGAAAAGCTAGTAGAAAATTTAAAATTAAACAAAGATTGTTATAAGATAAATATGATATGATCAAACAAATATTTAATATGTACAAATATTTACTGTTAAAGAGGCGTTCCTTTTAGTATAATAATATCATGGGTTAAGAAAAATTTAAAAAATAAACAAATTAAAGAATTTATTTGACCTAATGTTCACAAATAAACATAACGTTCAGTAATGAAATGTAAATAAAAGGAAAAATATCTATATTATAAATACGAGTATTTTTGTAATCTAAAATAAGTATTTTTTTTGTTATTGCAAAAACTTTATAAACTGACATAAATTTTATGAAAGGAATTTCATTAATAAGTTTTAAATTAAAATATAGATAAGCAAAATTGTTAAGTGCAGTTTAATATTTTATTATACTTGACAAGGTCGGAATTATTTTCTCGATAAAACCTGGTAGTAAATAAATTATTCAATTTTCACTAATACTACTATCTAAATTTTATGATGAAAATAATAAATTACAGCTACACTTTGTTTTAGTATTTAAGTTTGTTTTGTCGCATATTGCCAAAAATTTCCTAGACTGAGCAACTTTGTATTCCTATTTTACTTGATCATTTTCATGTTTAATTTCAAAAAGCTATGGGTTTAAGAAATAAACAGCTTTAAATAAAAAATCTTGTATTATACCTCGGTTTGAACAAAAGAAGACAATGCCGTCACGTGATCCGCAAGAACTTGTCCAGCTTGGGTAAATATATGCTTGCATAAAGCATCATTTAGTTCATCACAGCCTATCAATTAAGTAATACATCTTTATTTTTAACAGGCAAAAGCCCACTGAAATAATGATTAAAACATTTAAAGTTTTTTTGAAAAAGTACTGAAAACTGTCTTTAAAAGAAATTCTAAGTTTTAATTAAAATTACCTTTTTGTGAAAGATGTTTACAAAAACTAGCTATTTTTTTCTTTTTAAAGTTTGTGTACATCACATCAAGTAGCTGCATTCGGTCCTCTATCTTGAAAAATAGATTTTAAAAAGAGTAAAACATTAAAAAGAACTTTAAACTCTTAGACCTTATTTAAAATAGAATTTATCATAATTTACAGAAAGGTAATCAATTTTACAAGTTAAGTTAAAAACTCTACATATAGGATAATATTTTAATAAATTTTTAATATGATCAACTTTATCTAACTAATGCGTTTTTTACCAATTAAACTTTCTTAATTTAATTAAACGTGTGAAAGTTTAGTCAAACAAATACGAAATAAGCTGTCAAAAAAGACTTCGTTAAACAATCAATCCCAATGAGCATAGAAGCCCTTTAATCAAATAAAGTGGGTCACATTGTAATTTTACAGCTTTTGTTGGTTTAATCTTTTAAGGGTTCGAAATTGTAACATAGTAAAACTTAATACTAGATTTAAAAAAATTTTTAAAGAAAATATTAGAAAATTATTCAACACTATGTCAGAAAGCTTGTTTTGAATAAACTTATATTTATTAAGCTCTTTAATGTTTTAAAATAGATTGAGCACTATACTTCATATAGTTTTTATACTTATTTTTAATAAAAACAAAAATGTATTTGTTCACCTTTTATGAAGTATAGATCTTTATTTATTTTAAAAATCAAGCCTATAGTGTGTTTTCAAAAATTATTTTAAACTAAAATACTTTATAACTTCTAATGTGATTACTTATCTTTTTTTTTAATCTGAATGGTAATAATAAACACTCACTTCAAAAAATTCAAAAATAAGTTGGCGGCAAACTTCAGGCTTATAAGGAGCAACTAACAAGCCATCATCATGATCAAAAACATATTTTATGGCAAGCATAGAAATCCAATAAGCACTTCCCTGATCCCCAATAACATGACCCCAACCCCCGCATCTTTTAGTGGACCCATCTTTTAAAACAAGCTCACAATTTGATCCTGTGCCTGATATTAACACCATGCCAGTACCTAACAAAAATACTTTACAAACTTTCATAGTAATACAAAATTAAGTTATCTAAACGTTTCATATATTTTTAACAATTTTTTTACGACTATAAAAATTTTGCTCCTGATGCTACTAATCAGTTATTTTTTGTACTAATATGACAAATTAAAACAGTTTACGATTTTCTATTGCAGTGGCAATTGACCCCATGGTATCTCCTTTGATCACAACACGCTCTGTCACATGAGGAAAATCTGATAACATTAGTTTCTCTATTTTGCTTGCTTTTTGTACTTGTTCTGCTCCACTAAGCGAAAGACCCTTTAAAAAATAACTCTTTAAAATTATTTAAAACTAAAGCACATATAAAAATTGTTTTTATTGGACTTATTATAAACTAAAACACTGTTTATGCTATTTGATGATTACTAAATTTATAAATATATTTATTCATTTAACTACAGTAAGAATATTATAATTTCAAGTATCTCAAATCTTTTCTTGGTTGTGTGTTGTTCTTCGTGATTTTTTTGTCTTTATCAAAATCATTTTAAATAAAAAATATTTTTTATTTTACAAAAAAATCTTCCAAATTATAAGTTCTCGTTACATTGCCGAAAGTACTTTCAAAAAAATTCGTCTTCAGTAGGCAATTGTATTAGAACTGAATTAATTCAAAATTTTCTTGCATATAAAAAGTTTTAAAAAAGTATATTATGACGTAATTATAAATCAAGTTTTAAAGTAAACTTTGTTTTAAAATGCCTGGCTTTGAAAATTTGAAAAGTTTTTAAAATAGTAAATTTTATTAGTATCTCTAGTTTAAACTCGCAAAAACTAAATTTAAAAAAAAATGAAATAAAATCAAATCAAAGACAAAGGACTAAATGAAATTAAATTGTTAAACTTTGATGTGTTTGATTTAATGTGTTATAATACTTTAAAATGTAAAAATAAAATGAAAATACTAATAAAAATAGTAATCGAGCTTATTGTTGGTTAAAGTTAAAAACCCAAAAATAAATAGAGTAAATAAACATAATAAATAAGTCGATAAAAGTAGTAGTGCGTAAAACAGCAAAAATCAGCACAGCCATAACCTGGACTTTTAAATTTATTAAAAAGATAGTAACATAAAACATACGTCAAAACTCTCTTAAATCAAGGTTAAACTTTCAAGCATTGTTATACCATTGATTAATCAGTTTATAAGTAGATAAAGTAACTTTGCATAAACTTTCAAAACTATCTAATATAACAGTTAAAAATTGTAGCAATCAGATTTTTATTTTTAATTTTAATCTAAATTTGGGTTTAACATTGAAATTTATAGTTTTTCCAAATTACAAAGAGTACAGCTGTGTTTTTTGTTAAATTTAATTTTTGTCTGTTAAATATTCCTAATAACTAGTAAAATATTCATTCCTTTCTTTTAAGTCCCGAATATATCTTAAAAGAGTAGTTTTAAGTTTGATTTCGCTACTATTGTTATGCCTTTTGTTTCTACTTTTAAACGAAAAATCTGATGACCTTACATATTGCTTACTGTTCTCAAATGTTACTACTGTCATTCTATAGATTGTATTTATATATTTATATTTACATTAGTGAATTTTATATATATAGTGAATTATATATCATACTCATATTAAGCTTTTTTACCTGCTATTCTTTATGAAGTATTTATCCTTTTTAGAATTCCATAGAACTGTGTTAATTTTTTAACATAAAGAAATGTATGTCAGTTGAATAAATCAAGTACTGTGCAATTTTTTGTCAATACTGTTTATTCCAAGGAGCTTGTTTAGATAGAATCTTTATTAACAAGTATTTTTTGAACATTTAATGATAGCTAAAAACTTATACACCCACCCTAGATTTATCAACAAAGAAAACTGAAACAAAGAATTAGAATTCAATACAAGAATATTCAGTAGATAAATAGTGACAACTTGATACAAGACACTGTAGCAGATGAATAGCAGCAACTCAATACAAGAATCTAATGTAGTAGATGACCAATTTTTTATTTCTCCAACATTTAACTATGTAAATCCTAAACTATATTCTCTATTCATTAACTCAATTATCACTTGTGCATGACTCTTTTACTAATATATATTTGCTAGTAAGGCCTCTTTCAGCACTGCTTACAGGCAGGACATTCAAAATATTAGATTTCATCCATTAAAAGATATTCAATCGTAAACAAGTTTCATGTATTTCTTGTGATTATATTTTATTTTTGTTAAACAAGATTTACTGTCAATGAATAATAATAATTTAGATAAATATCAATATACATAACTCTAAAGGTTATATATAAAGTTAGTCAGTTTCCAGTACTTGAACTATGTATATTAGGAAAAATTTAATCAAGAGATATTAAGATAGATATGAGTGGCAATATTTTACCGTTTTATAACAGAAAAACTTATGATTTAAGTTATGCTTTAAATTTATGCTAAGTTATAACTCAATCATAAAACATCTACTTTGAAAATATTATATGTAAATATGTTCGAATAACAAACCAAGGATTTAAGCTTTATACATCTATCTATACCAATTGACTTTTTTGCTTTAGAAACCATTTCATCAATTCTTCTACATACTTCTATTTCATCGATTTGCTAAAAAAATTCTAGATCAATTACATATCTATAAAAAAAGTCTTTTAAATTCAGTTCAGTTCATGATTTGAATAAAAAATTATACCAGTGCTTCAGATATCATCGTATTTATGGTATATCTTCATTATAAAACTAGGATATTACAATTACAATCTTACAATAATGATAATAGTTACCAAAAAATTCAAATTTTAAAAATTCAAATCTTAGGTTATTTAAGGGGCTTTATCTAAAAAATAATTTGATATTGAAGAAATTAAAACTAACCAGAAGATTTATTTCAAAAACTTATGATATGAATAAAATTGAATTATTTTTTTTTATATAATACAAAAATAATCTTTTTAAAAAGCCTTTTTTTAAATGTTTGAAAATAAATGAACTTATTTTGGCCATATCTAAATAATAATTTGAAATTGATAAAAAATTTAAACATACCAGAAAGTCAATCTAATGAAGGTTATAATGGTAAAAAATTATTTTTGAAAACAATATACATAAGCTTAAAATTATCAAAGTTTGAAATGTTATACACAATGTATTGCACACACTGAATAAAGACTCTAAACAAATCAAAACAGTTCACAGAAAAACAATAATAGCGTAGGGATGTATCAGTTATTTTTTTAGTCTAACTTTTAGATATATAGCTAAGCAACCAGTACTTTTTATATCATCAAACTAGAAAATCAGTCAAAAGATTTTTATTTTCAAAAATTAACAAAAAACATAGTTTCAATGTTTATAGTTATAATACTTTTATATTTTAATTATATTTTTAAAATTATTCATTCAATTTTTTATAACTATAGTTTATTAAACGACGAAAATAAAAGCGCTCAAAATATTTGGTCCTAAAACCTGGTGCACGAAGAACCTTTTGGTTATTGAGTCGTACACCATGGATACCTTTTAATGTCTTGACCAGGACAAAAATAACTATTCCAAGGCAAAATTTCTGTAAATTTGAGGTTTCTAATTCAAAATAAAAAGACTTTTAGCCAATATAGAAATTTCAGAGAAAAAGACTATGAAAAAATTGTATTCATAGGTTTGTAAAACTAAAATAAAGCTGGTCTGTTTATTAAAAACATAACTAATTAGTTGAATATAAAAATCAATCATAAATATATTGTCCCACAAAAAATTTATAACAGATTATCTATTTTTAGGATATTTAAATACATGAATTAAGTTAAAATATTCACTACTAAACACAAACAACATCCCTTATCATAAATTTTATTTTATAAAAGCTTTAAACAAACCCAAACATTGGTGTCAAGTCCAGTTTCAAAAGCTAAAATTTTCCCATTTTCATTCATAATTACAATTTCAGATCCACTTCCTCCTCTATTTATTTAAAAAAATCAAAATTAAGATTTATAAATTTAACATAAAATGTGTAACCAAGTTTAATTTAATGTTTCATTACTAAAGCTTTAAAGTTTTGATTTAACTTATATTCTAAGTGCTTTTAAAATTTTTGTATAAAGATAATATATTATATCACTAATGAAAAATCAACTTAATTTTAGTGTTATACAATAGTAAATGCTACTCAAAAAATAGAACTGACTTTAATAATTAAATTGGGGACAAAAACTTTGAAATATCATTCAACTGTTTCTAAACTATTATAAAGATTTTTAGCAAGTAAGTTTTTTTTATAGTAAAAGTTTTATCTAAAGCACAAATTATTAAAAGCTAACTTTCAACTATCAACTTTTTTTAGTAGATCATATTGCAATATAATTATTTAATTATTTATATTTGTTATATTATATTTTAAATTAACTATTTATTGTTTTGAGAAGCCTTAAAGTTATGAAAAAATTAAAAAACATTTACATACGCTGCTTGAAATTTTGTTTTAACATTGTTTCCTTTATTTCAACTACATTTTATTTGCTACTGCAACTACTTAGTTGCATAGAAGCACTCCTAACTAAATCAATTTAAAAAAATTCTGTTGTTAAGTTAATAAATATTAATTAATGTAAAAGTTATATAAATGTGTTTTATAACTAAAACATTTTAAAATATTTATAGATGATATCTAAATATTATGTTGATCCAAGAAAAATAAACTTACCCGTTAACTCCTCCATACATTTTTTATGATCAATTTTAGCAGTTTCAAACTATAAACACTTAAATATAAAATTATAAGTCTGAAATCATAAGTTTAAAAAATGTAAAAAATCAGTTATTAATTGGCTATATATCAAACTTATAAATATGAAAAAACAAGACCTTAAAAAAAATTAGACAAAATACAAATAAGCAACATGTAAGCCTGTGTTCATTATACTAAACAAATTAAAAACTTTAATAGAGTGAATACAATTAAAAAAGAGCTGGTTACTGCTTTAAATAGTTACAACACAATACACTAAAATTAGTATGATGTATTTTAAACAATTTCTGAAACTCTTTCTCATTTCAATTAAGTTGTTGTTTAAAGAAAGAAAGTTTCTCAATAGGGTACTATAAGTAATATACTATAATTACAAATTGTAGACACGTTTTTTTGAAAACATTATATTTACCAAATGTAGCTCATTAGCTTAATTTTTTAGACACTTACAGCGCTTTTGACTGTAAAAATTTTAAATCAAAATGTCATAGACTAGTGGAAAATAGTATGTGGTATATTCTTTTAAACGATTATTTACACATTAATCAAACTTGCATTTTTTTATTATTATATTTTAGTTACAACTTGCAGTAGTCGAATAAAAAGTAATAAATTATAACCTAAAACTATAGTTCAAGTAAAAGATAATAAATACTAAGGGCCTATATACTTTAAGTCCAGTCTAGTTTGCATATTTGCTGTATCAGCAAAAAATCTTTTCTTTATTATTTTTTTAAAAATAATGGTTAAATTTTTTGCTTTTTGAACAATTTTAAACAATTATGACTACATTTTAAACAATTATGTTAACAATTACGACTACATTCTTGGCTGCACGACGTACAACAATAAGCCATTACACTATTCAAATTTAGTTTTCTTTTTGTTATATTTTATTATTTTATCTATTTGTATTTACTTAAAAGTTTTAATTTTAAGACATGTTTTTTTTAAATATTACTTACTCTATATTTAACACTTAAATTAAAAAACTTTTAGTACTGCAAACGCATTAATTATATTTTTTTTCTTTATGGTGCATGCAGACAACAGTGTAGTGCAAAAAAAAGACATTTTTTAAGACACATCCAGAAAAAAAATAATAAATGAAAAAATTATAAAAACTCATCATTTTAAAAGCAAATTAGAATAAGGTATTTAAAAAGTTTTTGTTTACCTATTAAAGTAAAAACAAAATGTTTGCGTTTTTAAAAAGATTCAATCTTAGAAATAAACTCCTACAACTTAGAAGTACCTAAACTACTTAGCTGGTCGACGAATGTTACTGGTGTTAGCGAACAAACCACTCTATAGCAAAGCTTTTGGAATGCGCTCGTCGCTCATAACATGACCGACAAAAAATGGTTTCGTTTTTAGAGTTTTGTACATTTAGTAGTATAACCAGTACGTTTAGTATTTTGTTGCCACCTAAATTTTCAAATGCGACGAAGAAATTGTTGGTGGGAGGTAGAATTTTCCTATAAATTTAACACGGTCAATGTCGTGTATACTTCTACAGTAGAATACTGCATGCATACACAGGAAAATAAATATTAAGACTTTATGCGGATAGTTAACTTGGGTTTATCTGCAAACTCTTGCAGAAAACCTGAGCGAAAGTTCCTGAAATTTTACCAATACAAAATTAATATTAATGTCGTCTATTGACGTATATGATGCAATTTTGTTGATAATTACAAAAAATTGTATTACTATTTGTAGAGATTGATTATAAAGCTTAAACTTTCCCTGAAAACACTAACATAAAAATTAATCTTGTAATGTACGAGATTTCTATTGAAAGTAAGTATGTTTTGTATTCCAAGAGTTTTAAGGATATTGATCGCATTAATGCGCTAAAAGTTAATAATGATAAGTCTCTAAAACTAAATACTTTTAGGTTAGTGGTTATTGTTTATATTACTATTGTTTTTGCCGCAAGAATCAACTTTTTTTTTATTAACTTTTAATAGCTTTTATCTTTTGTTTTGGTTTTAAGAAATTCCTAAGTTTTAAAAAACTAAAAAATATTTTAGATATGAAAGTTATATTAATTTTATTGTTACACTATTTCTAAAAACTACTATGTTAAACTATTGTACTTAAAATTAAGTGTTTATTAAGTGTATTATAAAAAACTAAGTTTTGTAAAACTGGATAACATTGATTACTTCAGTTTTATTTATAAATTTAAAAACTTATTTTGTATATTTATTTGTTTTATAATAAGTAAGATAATTAATTGATAATTGAAGTAAACGGATATTTTATTCAAACTGTTCATTACTGATTTTTTAGTTTTAGTTTATTTATATTTTACAAAATTGTTTTTGTTTCGTTATGAACAAAACAAAAATTAGTTTTAAAAATTATATTGAACGATTAGAATAAAATTATAGTTAAAAAAGGTTTTTCTCGAAAAAAAAAATTAATTAAACTTATAATCATATAATAACCTCGCTATCAGCTAAAATTGACTATGCGTATTGTGCATATAAAAAACGTTTTATGTACGGCTAACACAAGATTTAAAACAGTATTATAAAAACAGTGAAGCAATGGATGAAAAAAAAAGATGTATAAATAAAATAAAGTTCAACTTGATTCCCATCTTTTTCTGCATCCTTTTCTTTTAGTCTTTTGAATATAGTAGATTGCCATTTGTCGTGGTAATTTGCAAGCATATCTAATTTATAAAGGCTGATATTCACGAGGTTTACTTTGGCTCGAATAGATTTTTTTTGTAATTTAAAAAAAATGTCCAAGCTTTAGATCCAATTATTTTCCTTATGTTTAAAGCTAACTTAGATTTGTTTTATTATTCTAGAGAACGCTCCTTTGTCTTTAATTTAAAAAAATCCATTTAGTAGTTGGGCCCCTTTAAAAATTAAATGTTTTTTTTAACATTTTTACTTATCTTAGCTTTTCTCTAAAAATAAAATAAAAATTTATTTTTTTGATTTTTTAATTTACTAAACTAAGTTTTTATGAAGGAAATATTTTTATTCCTTTATTTTCTTTTAAATATACCTAAATAAATTTTCCAAAATATTCAAATTTATCATGGCTTTACTGCAAAAGTATAATATTTTTTAAATAATTTATACTATAAATATTCTTATTTAACTAAGTTTTATATTAAGAAAATATTGATTTTTATTTTTTTTTTAATTATTATTTGACCTATACAAGTTTTGCATAAATTCATTGCACTTGAGCCAGAAATCTCTCGAATTATGTAAATTTATGTAAAAATTGCATAGGTCATATAATAAAGAAAATTTGAAAAAAATAATTTTTTCTTAGTATAAAAATTAGTTAAATAAGAATATTGATAACAAAAATTATTTGAAAAATATTATATTTTTGCAGAAAATCCATGATAAATTTGAATATTTTGGAAAATTTTATTTGGAGATATCTTTGAAAAAAAAAATTTCCATCATAAAAACTTAGTTTAATAAGTAAGTTAAAAAAAAAAGTTTTATTTTATCTTTTAAGAAAAACTAAAATAAGTAAAAAAATATTAAAAAAACGTTTAATTTTTAAAAGGGCCTCACTACTAAATTCAAACCTTAATCCAATGGATTTTTTCAAATTAGAGACAAAGGAGCATTCTTTAGAATTAAAAAAAGTCTAAGTTAGCTTTAAAGATAAGGAAAATAATTGGATCTAAAGTGAGGACATTTCTTTTAAATTGCATAAAATGCTTTTCTAGCCAAAGTAACCCTCGCTGATATTCAAGCTCTCCAGATCGCGTTTGAAAACCTCCTTACAACGTAGTTTTAGACGATCTCGGTAGCAATTGTCAATGACTCGCTATATAAGCAGAGACTTAAAACTAGGTAAAAAATTCTCAAACACTGTTGCTTTATTATTTCACTTTTTAGTTAAAATTTTTTTTAACTTTTGTGTTCTAAAGCATTAAACAAAATTAAATTTTTTTTTTATATAAGTATAGGTACTTGAGCTTTTTTTATTAATCTAATGAAGGAGATTAAACATATATTTGTTGAACATTTTTTTTGTGTTTTAAACTTCCCTTATGCAAAATAAATTTCTTTTTTTTTTGTAATTAAAACTACTTTTATGTTTTATAAAACTAGAATGAATGAATTTTGCAACGTTATAAATTTTTAATTGTGATGTGTTGTAAATTTTTTATACTTGTTTAACAATTTTTTTGTTAACGTAAACAAGGTCAATAGGCAAAACTTACAAAAACTTTGAAGAGAAAAACTTTTTCTGTCACAAAGCTGGAATATAATCTAAAGATCAAGATCAAACATTTTCAGATTATACTTCAGCATTGTGACTGAAAAAGTATTTTTCCTCAAATTTCTTGTAAGTTTTGCCTTTCGACCAAGTGTATGCCAACAAAAAAATTATACTAAGTTTAAGAAAAAATGAATTCGTTAGTGCAAACGGTTTACTATCATTTCTAACCCACGATCATTTTTATCCCGATCATAACTAACCAAATCATATCTAACCCGATCATTTCTATCCCAATTACTTCTAAGCCGATCATTTCTAACCCGATTATATCTAACCTGATCATTTCTAACGCAATCATTTCTAATCTGATCGCTTCTAACCCGATCACTAAAAATTTGTTACTTTTTAGATTACCTTTTTCAGTATTTATTTTACAAACAAATTGATCTTAACAAAATTGTTCTTAAATAAAAGTATAGTTTTCTTTGTTATAACTAAAACTTAATATTTATACATTTTTAACTGACATAAAATTTTAACAATCTATATACTTTCCTTTTTATAATCTAAATTACTCTCCTTATATTGAATTTTTCTTTATATAAACCTGCTTATATCAAATTTTTTTTTATGATTAAATAAGATTTACTAGATTGTTTTAATTTTAGTTTTAATTTTGCTTTGTTAAATTCCTAAACTAAACTGTTATTACTACGTTTAAGTTATATCTTCTTGTCATTTATGTAACTAGAATATGTGTTTAACGCGAGTAAATTTTAGAAGTTAAACTGTTGAAAATGTAATTTTCAGATACAAAGATCTTCATACAACAGTCTCGATTGTATGCTGAAAGTCTAGCTCCAGCGTTGTACAGTTGTTGACTCATCTATTACTATTTTATAGTCAGTAATTTTTCTACTTTAAGCTTAAAAACTTGCAAAAATTTTTCTACAACTTGCACAGACCTTTTTAGTTAATGAATTTCTAATTAATTTCAAGCAAACTTAGATACTTTTGTTTTGTTTAGTGGGAAATCTTATTTTTTAGATATAAACACTTTAACAGACTTGTTTAATTATACAAAAAGTACAAGGGTTATCATTCGTCTAACAAACTTCCTAAAAATTTTCACTTAAATTTAAATTATAGTAATAATTTAATTTACAAAAAGACAACGATGTTTCACCCAAAAGTGGGATCTTCTGGTCTGAAAAGTAAAAATAAATGATGACGATGGGTAATTCGATAAAAAGTGTAAAACAATTAATAAAATAAAATTTATAAAAATCAATACGCTGATTTAACATTGTTTTTATAGCAAACAAAAATAAAAAATCATAGATAATCAAAGTTCTTTATACTTACAAATATTAATATGTTGTATATAGATTTAGATACTTATAGCAAAAATAGCTTATAGCAACACAAATCGAAATGTCATTGAACAAGTAAAAGTACGGTAAAAATTAAAAAGCAAAAACAAAGTTTTCTAAAGTGCGGGCAGGTGAAAAAAAGTTCATTTTATTTAAATTTCGTTTTTTATTAGGAAGTGCAATTTAAAAAATTTCTAGGTTACATGTTTTATAGATCTTATTTATATTATTTAATTCCCCAGTCTTATGCATAATGTTAAATTCAAGTTCGTAGCATATGTCATTGTTTTTCAATTTGCAAAAGTACTTAGATACTTCTGTTCCTTTGTTTTTCATTTTTATGTCACCTATATTCGCGTAACATCTCTATTTAAATAGACTTGCCGTATATCCTATGCACTCCTTAATTTCGTGTTGTGTAGTAATTGTTGCCTTGTATACCACATTCTCCTGCAAACACTTACTATTTAACGGGCAGGAGTCTTTGCTGCGGCAGTTGCACACATTACTGTCTTGATATCTCTTATTGTTCGTTCTACTTTGTACCTTCTTATTGTGACGTCTTATTAATGATTTAACATTTTCCATACAACAGTAGGATACTTTGCAATTGCTTCTATTAAAAATATTTTTCATGCTCTCGTTTCTAAAATTTTTATCAATTAGACCTTATATTTTTTCCCAACTTTAGTTTTAGCTGACTGCAGTGCCGTCGCGTGGTCTTTTTGTGAGGGGGTGCTGCAGATTGACGTTGTCAAGTTAAAAATTTTCTAATTTGAAATATCAAAACAAAACTCAAGGAATTAGAAAGAAATAGGCAAACTTTTAAGCTAAAAGTATTTAACACATTAGTTTAAATGCATCTTAATTCGAATATTTTAAAAAATGTATATACTTAAAATTATATATTTTGTAGTTTTATATTTAATTTAAAATAAACGCTAAATTTGTTTAAAATTACTTTGATGTACAAAAAATAAACAAATATATTAAAATATACGAAATAGATTAGTATGTTGCTAAACAATTTTATCATAATACAGTTCATACATTTACAATTTATCATACATTGATAAAAAGTCTGTATGTGTTAATATAGCTTGAGTTTAAGAGCAAAATAAGTACTCTTTTTCTGAAATAAAAAAAATAATTAATTTACATGTTTAAATAACTTCTTACAATACAACTTTAAAAAAGATTTAAAATACTACGTATTTAACTATTTAAACTTATAATGGTTTTAAATACATAAAACAAAATTTAATTATCTTTAGCTTAAAAAAATTAAGGATAAAAAGATATCATCAATAACCTTTTAACAGACTATAAAGTTAACTTAGAAGTAAACAAACATTTAAAGCAATTAAAAACAATTTGCTTTAAGCAGTAACAACTATTTGTGCAAACTGACGTCATGAAAAAGTGGATACTCGTCCAAAAGTGGCGCTTCGTGCAAAAATGAAACCCGTATGAAAATGACACCGTGCATAAAAAAGATCCTAGCAAAAATAACAAACATCTTGGGTAGGAATCAATCGAATGGGAGTTGATTCAGATGGGAATTAATCGGGTGAGAACTGATCGGATGGGATTTGATTCAGGTGGAAATCGGTCGAGTTGGATTTGATTCGGGTGGGAATTGTGCACGGGTGGGAAGTGTTAGTATGACTAAATGATCGGGTTAGAAATTATCGTGGGTTAGAAATTATCGGTTCCCAGTGCAAACATGAATTGAAAAATATTTGACTTCTAAATCATACTGGCAATTAATATATTCAAATGAAATTAGTTTAATTTTAGTTAGTTTTTTAACTAAAACTTTAATAACTAAAACCTTGTTTTAAATTTTTTACTGCTTTTTTAAAAAAAATTTTTACGCACATTCTGCTTATAGCCCAAAGTAGTCATCATAATTCGAGCTTTTGTAAATCAAGCAGTATTTTAATAGTTTATTACACTTTTACGGTAATGTTTATAGTTTGGTCTAATTCAATGCCAAAATTTATGAGATTTTAAACAGCTAAAGATTAAAAAAATCTATTTACAACAGTTATGCTTAAAATACAAGTTTTCAAAAGTCCACAACATTATATAAAATATTGAACTTATTTTTAAAGCAGTGTCGTTAAAACTTATTCTCTTATCTAGTAGAGATAGTAATTCATTTAAAGTATATAACGTACGTCATACGTGTACTAAACTATAAATTCTATCAACGAAAACATTGGCGAAAGTCTACTGAGCCGAAGCCTTGACTTTCATGTGCCGTGAGACAAGCTCAAGTTAATATAAGGTTTGATCATACCAATTCGATCGTCAGACCACAAGCCTTCATTAGACTGAGACCGGTTTCGTCCTGATTAGGACACACCAGTCAGTCACAACCGAAAAACCTGCATCAATGAAAACATTGCACGGCAAAAGTCAACGCTGACGTCACTGATCAATACCAGCAAACGGTTGCTTCATGATTGCACCTATATACCGTTTGAATAATAGATAAGTGCATGTATTTCGGTTATGAGTATTGTTGTGTCCTAATCAGGACAAAACCGGTCTCAGTCTACCGAAGGCTTGTGGTTTGAATACCGAATTGGTTTGATTAAGCCTTACTATTCTACAATCAGTAAACTTATAAAAACTTAAACTTTCTACTACGCTGCCAAATAATGCATTTAATAGTTATAAAAGGAGATACAATTTTATACTACTTTGGTAAAATAAGTAATCTACGTATTCATTACTTAATTTCATAAAAACCACACAGTTTTTTATTTAGCTTATAAGAATATTATTGACCGACAAAAAAATTCGCTCAAAAAGTTTGATTCAAGAACTTGCTGTACAAAAAACTTTTTGGTTATCGAGTTATACACCAGAACAGTTTAACGTCATGTTAAGAAGTGGGCCAAGACCCAGGAATAATTATTCTTTTTACATATTTTGTTTTATACAATTTTTACTTTAAACAGACAATAATAAAATCTTGTTAAGCTTTAGTAATTAAACAATTATGTTGTACATAAATGTTTGAAATTAAAAATAACTAAATTTTTGTCTATTACGTTTTAACTTTTATTATTCTAACTGTAATCTAATGAGATGACCGATAGTTGTTTGATAATTTTATTGAGCTTTGATTTTTGATCGGGTTTAGTTAACTTAAGACTTTAATAAAGAGTTATTTTAAAGGTATTATTGTTTTAATAAAAATCATTTTGTTGTTAAAAACTTACTATGAAACATTAAAGTTTTCAGAAATTATCGAATACAATCAGTTTGATTTTTGTAGCTTAAGTCATTCTTTAATATACTGTAGCAAAAAAAATAATTTAATTAGTTAAAAACATATTTTAATATTAAATTTTACATTAAAATGCAACAAAAGTTGTAAAATTAAATTGTTGATAGTCTAAAAAATAATTAAAAAAAAAAATTATATCGTTTTGTATTAGATGAGAAGTTATTAATTATACTAAAGATTAATTTAGAAATTTTTAAAACTACGATTTTTAGTGAGACTTAACAAAAATAAAACTAAGAAAAATTTTTTTTTTCATAAACTCTTTCACTAGTCACTACTTAAAGTATTAAACATAGATTGTTAATACATACTTAAGAAGTTTACATCAACAAATAAATAATTAATAAAAGTATCTAAAAAGTTTAAAAAAAGTTAAACACATATAAAAACATTTTTTTTAAACGTTTTCTTTTTCTAACTTTTATTTAATAACTTTTTATTTTTCTAAACTTTAATCTCTTTCATTGACGTTTATATTCTTAACAAAGAAATATTTAAAACATTTTATGAATACTTAATGTTGTTTTTGTGTAAAGAAAAGTCATTAATCTAACTATTAAAAATAATCTTTTATAAACTGTATTGTATATTATTAACATTTTTGCTTAGGATTGTCATCAGATTTTATAACCGCAGCAAAATAAAAACTAAATGTAAGTTAATTTGTTTTAAGCATACATCTTTTAGTTAGTTAAGTACATTATAACGAAGTTTTGTTCTTTTTTCTACTTAAACCAGAATAAATTTTAGTAAACTAGGACAATTTAAGTTAAGTAATAAAAACCGATAAAAAAAACAATTTTACATAACATTTGTTTTTCGTATGTAGGAATTTTTAACTTACTATTTAAAAACATATGATCTTAAGATTTTTTAAAGAATTTTTTTTGGAAATCAAAATACAAAAAAAAAAACTACTCACTCTAATAATTTTTGTAACAAAAGATAAAAAAGAAATCACTAACACTAACAAAACAACCTACACTGCTAACTTATTTTGCATTGCACTGTAAAAAGTCATTATGTATAACTACGCCTTGAGAACTCACTCAAGTAAAACAAACAATTAAATAGTTGTAAAACATTATTTTTAGCATGTCTTATTTCTCTCTTCTCACATTTTCAAGTATATTTTTTAACTAGCTTTATTTATATTATAAACTTTTACTATTTAATAGCTTGAGTTAGAATACTCATAAATAAAGAAACTTATAGTTTTATGTTTTTAGAAAATCTTTATTATGTTGTATTTAGAAATAAAATATTATTAATTTTATCCAATAGCAGCAGTTTTTTAGTTCATTTTAGTTGTAATAATAAATTACCTAAGATGATGTCGCACCAATATCAAGCTGAAATTATATTATACTCCATGTCTTTTTAAACCATAAGTTTAGCTTAAAAATCTATGTTTTAAGCCTAACAAGTTTAATCTAAAAAGATACTTTGTTTTAAACAAGCTGTATAAATACGGAGTAAGAATTAAATTTGTTTGATAGAAACTAAGATATTTATTTGTTAGTTTATGATAATCAATTTTAATTTAATTTCTGTATTTATAAAATATTAGTTTTTAGCTTAAAATTACAGTTAAAACAGACATGGAATATAATATAGTTTCAGCTTGATATAGGTGCAACATCATCCTAATAATTACCCTTTTTTTAAGGTAGAAAACCACCAGAACTCACTCTCCCCTCTGCAACAATAAACGTTTTCTGAAGATCAAGTGAGTGAGTTTGAGCTCATCATGTGTTATTCCACCTGCCCTATCTTTAAATTTATCAAGAAAAATTTATCCTTTTAATTAAAAAGTAAAACTAAGTTAATCTATATAAAAAAAGCAGAACTTTTATTTTTAAATAACCAAGATAAAAATAAAAACTAATCCTAATCCTTTATTGAAAAAATCCCTGGTGAGACGTTGTTTGGCAAACACTTACAAGGTTAAAATCTCAACATTAAAAACCACATAGTGTGGTAAAATCCTGAATCCCGAGGCAAGTGGTGCAGACATTCTGAAAAAAAACAACAATAACAAAAATCCAATTGTGATCTCACTACCAGTAATTCCACAATTAGCTGTTAAAAATTTAAGTAGCAAATACCATAAGCAGTATAAATTATAAACAAACAACTACAAAACAACAAACTACAAAAAGAAAAAAAGAAACAATATAATTTATTGCAAGCAATAAGTTAACACAAATCTTGATCAATATTTAAAAATTGACAAATTATTTCTCTCATAACAAAGTATTAGAAACAAAATCTCAACAGAAATGTTCCTTTATTTAATAAATATAAGTTATATAATATAAAATATTCTAACTTTAGTTTATAAAAAATTTAAAAAAGAAACAAAGTATACAATTAATCTAGTTTATACACAAATGCACAAAAGTATAAGAAAATAAAGAAATATATATAGACATATTTTACATAATTTTAACGGTAATTTTACAAACAGACTCCAGTTTTAGTGTAGCAAGTTAATAGAAAATTTTTATAAAAGCTTTTAAATTCATCTTTTTTATTTTGTTTTTAATTTCTAGGACACTAGAGCAAAACCTTGGACCCAAATACCTAAAGGAGTTAAGGCCAAGTATTGTTCTACGTCTTTCAGTTATAAAATTTAATTTTTGGAAAACTTTGTGTTGTGTGAGTGAAGAGAACTAGCAAAAGTAAAACTTTTATGCTTACATCAAATTCAGTCATATTATTCAGCATTAATTTACAAACTTGCATTTTAAACACATCATTTAATTTCAGCAGACCAGTTTTCACAAGCAGTGGGTTTGTTGGGGTCAAAGCAGGATCAAGGCAAACATACCTAACTACTATTTTTGCATACTAACAATTTGTTTCAAATAACACTCATCAGCACCACCCCAAGCAGATATACAGTATTGAATATGAGGATAAAACAAACTATAATAACAATTTTAAGTGTACTCAATATCCAAACAGTACCTTGATTTTGACAATAAAAAACAACTGTGAGACAGCTTTGACTTGAGAGATCTTAAGTGAGCCCTTCAATTCAGTTTTCCATCCAAAACCCAACCTAAATATTTTATACTTTCACTCTGTTCAATATTAAATTCATTTATATTTACTTAAAATCACATTTTTTAGACGCATTGTTAAAAAGCAAGAATTTAGTTTTAGAATAGTTAATGAAAAAGTTATTAGCACGCAACCATACATCAACTTTTCTTAGCTTTTCATTAATAACACTTTTCACACAAGCAGGATCACTATGTTGGTAGCTTAAGCAGATCATCAGCAAACAATCTCATATTAATCTCAGTAGAAAAAAATATCATTTATATACACAAGAAACAACAAAGAACCCAAACAAGAACCTTGCGGTATTCCAACATTCACAATTTCGCGCTCAGACACAACATTATTTATAAAAGTTGATTGGCTTCTGTTTTTTAAATAGCTTTGTAGTAAATTTAACATAGATCCTTTAACATAATAACCTTTTAATTTTGACAAGAGTATTTTATGATTGACCGTATTGAATGCTTTTGCTGAATCTAAAAAGACAGAACAACTAAGTACATTTTTCTCACCAGCCTCAATCAACTCATCCATTATCTGATTCACAGCCAGCTTAGTTTTACTATTTTCCTAATACCATACTGCTTTTTATGCAAAACATCATTTGACAAAAAAATATTCAACCTCTTACACACTAAGGACTCAAAATTTTTTGAAAAAGGAGATAAAAGGGAAATAGGTTTATAGTTATTAACATCACTTTTTTTACCATACTTGTAAATTGGTACCACTTCAGCATATTTAAGCGACTCTGGAAACACACAGTACTCTACACATTTGTTAAACAGTTTACATAAATAAGGAGAAATAACTTTTGCACTTAGTTTTACAAATTGACTACTTGGCTTATCAGATCGCACACTTTTCATAAGTACTTCAAGTATGATTATTTTCTTTAAGTATTTTGTATAGGGGTGGGCAAGGTTTTTAGTTGGTGGTCAAGATATGAAAAAGTTTAGTCCTTGGGGCCAGTCCACTTAAATTTCATTTATTTCACAAAATTACTCACTAGTTCAATTTATTTTGACAAAATCCTATTCTGTAAGATCATTTTTTACTGTACTTAAGTTTCGAATCTCCTGTAACTTGTACTAGAGACTTTTTTTGTTTCAAATCTCAGAACATCTGGTGTAAGTTGAAAAAATTAGCTTACAAAGTCAGATTTACATGCTAGTGGACCACAGTTTTACCTTTCGAGGGCTGGACCCTACCTAAAATACCTAAATCTTTGGAGGGGTATTAATATTTCAAGGGCTGGATCCGGCCCACAGGCTGTATGTTGCCCACCCCTTATTTTGTAGGAAAATCTGAGTATCTTATTATTACCATAACTTTTCTCAAGTTTATAAATAATTTTTTAAGTCAGTTATTGCAAAACTACAGGACAAAATATAAATTTGTACTTAATTTTTTAGCTTTAAAACAAGATGTGCAAACAAACTTAAGATTTTTAGTAAATACTTTCAAATTTTAATTTTATTTTATTGTAAGTAAACAGCTGTGCTTGCTTCAAGATAATTATGCAAAAATTTGCGTTTTGATACATTTCCTTATTTCTTTTGATATAATTTTGAAAATTACAGTTAATTTCAGTATTTAATTTTTTTTCTACAAACAAATATTCTTTAGCTGAGTAGTTATATCTTAAGTATGTTATTAAATTTTAGAAAAAATTAAATATAATTAAAAGTAAAATTTGTTTCAAACTTGATTTTTTAGATTACCTACGTTTGTAAAATTTTATTTATTGTAAAATAACTTACTAATTTTTAATAACATTTAAATTTTATATAATTAAAATTTAGAAAAAATGTGGCCATTTGTGCTGGAATCCTAGAGTAACCTGGAATTAGAAAGTTTATGTATAGCAACCCAAAAAATCTAGAAATTTGTTCTTTTAGAAAAAACCTGGAGTTTTTAACTAAAATCATTAGAAAAACTTTGAAAAACCTGAAATTTTGAGCAATTTTTTAAATGTTTTTAATAATTTTTGTTAGTCTTAGTCTGTATAAAATCTAGTTCAGTTGATTTTGTGTTTTAGTTTTAGTCTGTTTATAAGATAGTTTCACATGTAAAATAATGAAACTTAGACTATAAAAAAAATAATTTTATATACTATATAAAACATAATTTCAAATGTTTTAAAATTTAACTTCAAAATAACGTTTCAACAAAAAAAAAGACATTACAAGTTTAATAAATAAAATCTTATTCATATAGAATTAAGTCATCAAAAAAAAATATTCTTCTTACCAATAAATTGAGATCTTTGATTGTTATCTTAAACATAGTTTTAAATCAAGATAAAGAAATAAAGATAAAAGTTTTGAATCATTATAAAACATATTTAAAATAGCATTACAGTATCTTTCCAGTAATTCAAATAATTTATTAACTTTTAATTCAATTTTCTATCAAAAAGAAACAAGAAAACTTATACTTTTAAAAACCTGGAAGAAATTTTTTAAAACTAGTGGCTACCCTGTACAAGCTCTAAAATATCATTCCGATTTTTTATTTTACTTTGTTTTAAGAAACATCATTAAAGTTCAACTTTAAATTTAAACTTTTTAGACTGTTAGTTTGAAATGTCTTTCTTTAAAAAGCTGTTAGGCATTAGCCCAGAACTTGTAAAGCCAAAAATTTTAAGTAACATTAAACGAGGAATAAACCCTGAAACCATATGGGAAAAAACAGGTGAACTTGGAGATGGCGCTTTTGGGAAAGTATACAAGGTAATAACTTTTGTATAGTGATTAAATAAGTAATTAAGCTTAAGTTAATAAAATGTTTAGAAAACTGTATTGGGTAGGTGTCCAAAAATCAAAAAGGGACACTTTTGAATAAAGAAACTTTTGCACAAAGAGTCACTTTTGCACGACGGTTCACTTTTGCACAAAGGGTCTTTTTTTAATGGTAAAACTTTTGCACTGATTGAAACTTTTTATTATTATCATTTTTTTCAAATATCACTGTTACCCCTAACCCTTACCCTTGACGTTTATCCAAAGTGTCTTTGTGCTTATTGCCTGGTTCCAACTGTTTACTTATTGTTGATAAAATATAATGACATTTTATTAAAAAAATTCTGTATTTATTTTATGGCTTAGTATAAAAGTGAAATTACTAAAGCTATGGAACATTGTGTTTCTTTGTACTTTTGTATAACAAAAATTTATTTAAGTACCTTATCTTAAAAACAAATGTAACTAAACCTTTTAATTTTGTTATTAGATTTTCTTTCGACAATGCATTAAACTTGGATAATTTTTTGTCATAAAACCTAATTTTGCTGATAAATAACACTAAATATCAAAATTTGTTTTTAATTCAGTAGTTGTTTTTAAATTTGTTGGTTCAAGCTAAGCATAATTCTTTTGAAACATTATTTTATTTGTTTTTTATAAATATCATTTTATTTTTTGAAGTATCTAATTTAAAAATTTACAACTATAATGGAAAGAAATTTGTTATGATGAAATAAATAAATACATTTTTGTTTAAAGTAATTTTAATAACTTACACTATTATTTACTGGTAAACTTAAGTTAAAAAAAAAAGTTTAGAGAAAATGACTTTAAAAATTTTAAATTAAATGAAATTTTTTTGATTAGATTTAAAAAAAAATAATACTATTTTAAGTTCAGGGTTTCTACAAACTCAAGATACTCAGGAAAACTCAGTATATTTTGAATTTATAGAAAGTCTCAGGGAGACTCAAGGTAACCCAGGATGTCTCATAATATTTTGAGTTTTTAGAAAAACGCAGAATGACTCAGGGCTGTTGTTACTTTTTATGAAAATCTCAGGATAGTTTTAAGATTTATTTTTTAGATCTAGAATGAGATTTAGTTTATCCAGAAACAGAATGCAGCACATACATACAACCTTCCTTTAAAATATTAAAAAGTTTATAAACAACTTGCTTGCTGAGGAATTCAAGCAATGTAATGAGTGTAAAATAACATCTTTGTTGATATATTTTTGAATTATAATAATTTTTATATTCAGCAATTAAGATAAAAAAAAATCACAAAGAATAATTGACATACCTAAAAGGCACTATTTGAGAAACTTAAATATTATAATATTGTTACTGTAAATCATAAAAAAGAAAATAAAAAGAAAATGAGGCAAAAGTAGTTTGAGCCAGAGGCAAACATTAAAAATATATTTATAAAAAATAAATTAAATATTGTTTTAAAGGATTAGAAAAAACCCAGGGTGGCTAAGAGCAGTTTTTTGACTTAAAGAGTGGCAATCCTGTAAGTTTCCAAAATAAGATTTTCAAGTGTAAGTATGATTGTTTGAATTCTAGTTAAAGAAAAGTAATTAAGTTTCAACTATTCAAACCTGAAAATTTAGATCACAACCAGTACTTTTTATGGTATAAACAATTTAAAAACCGTCTTCTCTATAAATAATTTTGTAAAGATATTTTTTTTACATATACATTATAGTTCTAATAAAATATTGTTTTGTAATAAATTTTATTTATTAGTTGAAATGAAATGTCCCATTATAAAAAGTTTATTGTTTACTATACACATGATTTAAATTACAACAAAGAAATGTTGTAAAATCAATCTAGACTATTGTAATTTCTGTTAACATGACATTTCAAATTCCAAAATGAAGTTTTAATGAGCTACATCTCAGAAAATATATCTTAAAATTAATAAATTCTGTAGGTGTAGTTTTAAAAAACATGAAGGTAATATAAATATTAAATAAGATCTATTAAAAGTGAAAAATAAAAATTACTAAATATAATCATGAATTAGTTAATTTTAAAACTTTTTTTGTCATACCAAAAAAAATTAAACTTATATAAAAAATGAAAAAAAAACTGTGAAAGTCTAACTGGCTTATGATGGTAAAACAATTAATAAGTAATGCTTTAAAAAATAAACGACTCAGACTCAGACTTAATCGAGTTTTAAATGTTTAAATTTGATTAGTCAGAATTAAAGTTATCCTGCACCCAAATTTGCTCTTGTATAGACTACAAAACACAAACTAAAATAAAAAATTATTGGTTATAAAAATTTCAACTATTTTTTAATCTATTTTAAGTGTTTTTTTTAACATATACTTGCTGATAAATAAAAAAAAACTTCTAGAACTTATTAAAGTTTTATTTTAAATACATGTTAGTTTTACTAAAAATTATATCAGTTGTTTATTTGGATACATGAAATCTTACAGTTTTTAATGAGATATTATCATTTAAAAAAAAGCTTATTTAAAAGTTTTAAAAAGGGTTTTAGGTTTTAAAGTTAATCACAAAAACCGTAGTAAAAATTTATAAAAATTGTACAATACTTTTTTAATAACTAGTTTTTAATATACATTTTTCATAGGCTAAAAACAAGGAAGATGGAAGATTAGCTGCAGCAAAGATAATTGAATGTACCAACGAAGAAGACCTAAATGAGTTTTCTACAGAAATAGACATTTTAGCTGCATGCAAACACCCCAATGTTGTTCAGCTTTATGATGCCTATTATTATGAAAATACATTATGGGTTAGCAATTTAAAAAAAATGTATTGTTGTTGAAAGATAGCTGCTTGAAAAAATAAATACTTAATCATAAGTCTTGTATAGTTTCAAATTGCTTTAAAACAAAAACAAAAGTTAGCTTTATATTGAAGTTAAGTAAGTTTTAAGCTTTTAAATGTTTTAATATTTAAGTAAATTAAAATAAAAAATTAAACCATCTATTTTTTATACAAATTACTTTTATTCATCTATCAACATTTCATTTCTTATAAAGTAAAAACAGCTCTACTGAAAACTTAAAATATAGCTGTATTTTATTATTGCTTAACGAATATTACTTGACTCGGTATTTTTTAGCATAAAACCATACAAATTAAAACATTAATAACATACCCTGTTACTTTTTCACAGATCTTAATAGAATTTTGCAACGCTGGAGCTTTGGATGACATGATGATAGGTAATCATTTTAATTCTCTCTTACTTCAATTTTTATATACTTTAAAGCTTTGATCCATTCTTAAACATGTTGTATTGACCAGTTTTAAATTTCTTTAGTTTTAACTCAATTATTGTTTACAACTTATGACTGAAACAATTAACAGTTAATTCACATTTAAAAAAAAGTTCATATACAGAATTAGCATTGTTCTTTAACGTAATATAAACCTAACAACAAAGTATCTTAAATAAATTTCAACAGAACTGGAAAGGCCTCTTACAGAAGATCAAATACGTGTTGTTACTCACCAAGCATTAATTGCATTAAAATATCTACATGAAAATTTATGTATACATCGAGATTTAAAAGCAGGAAATATTCTTCTCACTATGTCTGGTGATGTTAAACTTGGTTTGTAATTTCTAAATTTATTTATCATTAAACAGCTTATTTCAAATATTTTAGACAATGCTAAATCCGGAAGATTTCATTAAAGTTATGGATAATCATTTGAATTGAAATATTACAACTTTTCATGACGTGAAAGTTATTAAATATATTAAATAAATCTAATAATTTAAAAACATCAAAATATAAAGCTGTTTGAACTTTGTTTTTATAAAATATGAGTTATGAAATTTTTTACAGCTGATTTTGGAGTCTCAGCTAAAAATGACTCAGATTATCAGAAAAGAACAACCTTTATTGGTACTCCGTACTGGATGAGCCCAGAGGTTATAATGTGCGAAACTTTTAAAGTGAGTCTTAATAAGTAACTTACTAAATTTTTTTCAATTACTAACTACAAACTATATTTAAAAAATGTTTAGTAACTGTGTTAATTAAACTGCAGCTCTATGTAAAAGTCCATTCAATTTAATTCAGATGTTTGTTTATTAAATCTGTGTTAATAACATACTCAATTGAATAAAGTTCTTCTGACTTTTTGAAATTAGTAAACTTTTCACATGTATTAACTTATTACAGTGTTGCCAAAAAACCTAGAAACCTGGAAAAACCTGGAATTTGAGAAATTATTTAAAAAAAAGCCTGGAGTTTTTAACAATTTAAACATTTTAAGCAGTAAAATTTCGATTTAACACAAAAAAAAAATCATATAGATAAAACTTTTTTGTCATCATCAAACTTATTTTTAATAAAAAACACATTTAAAATAGCTTTACAGTATCTTTTCAATGTTTTTATACTATTTGACACAGTTTCTTACATTAAATTAAACTTTAAACTAAAATAGACTCAAAAATATATACTTTTAAAAACATTTTGAAAATCTGGAAAAAAATTTCCAAAAACATTTGGCAACCCTGTTATTAAACAAATCTTGCTTATAAAAATGTAAATTTTTGCCTTGTAATTTTTTAAAAATTTAATAACATGTATGTATAGTGATTCATATGCTATGTTATTACGTAAAATAACTTGTCAGTGTTGTTTAATGATTATTTTTTAGTAATGTTATTTAAAAATATTTTGAACAGCTAAATTTACCAAGTAGTTCGAATTTAATTTTCGTTTGTTTTTAAGATAGTAACTTTTTTTTAAACTTTTTATAAGTTACAATTTTGACACATATAAGTTAATTTTTAAAGTGCTTTAAAAAAAACTAGTATAGTATTAAGTTCAAACATAGTTTTTTCGACTCCAAGCAAAAATATAAATATCCTAGTACTATTTTAAACTTATGCTATTTATATCTGGATTTGAGATATTTTTGAGTTATACCACTACCTTGACAAAACTTGTTACTTTTTTATGATAGTTTAAAAATTTTAATATGCATTTTTTAATTTTTAAAAACATATAAATTGTAACTATGCTATCAATGTCTGCATGTCTAAAGGTTTATATAGATACTTTTAAACTTATAACTATTTTATGTTAGTTCTACCTATAAATGATTTAAAATAGTTTTCAGTAGCACTTTATAATTTTTTTTATAAGTACAACTAAGAAACCACTATGTACAGGGTTGCCACTTTATCTTGAAACCTGGAAAAACCTGGAATTTGACAATTTAAGCAAAAATACCTGGAAAAACCTGAAATTTGAGAACTTTTGATAAAAACCTGGAGTCTTGAACAAAAATCACTAAAAAAATCTGGAATTTTAATAATTTTTACATCTTCAGTAGTAAAATTTCGAATTGACTTGAAAAATCTATCATAAAAATTAAAAAAATTGTCCTCGTCAACATTTTTTTTTTTTTTAAGAAACATATTTAAAGTAACTTTACAGTATCTTTTCAATGTTTTTATACTCTTTAACACAGTTTTTTACCTTAAACTTAACTTTAAATTAAAAATAGATCCAAAAATCTGTACTTTTAAAAACCTGGAAATTTTTTTGAAAAAACGAGTGGCAACCCTGTATGTAATCAAATGCTAGTAGTGTTTTATATTGGAAAAATTCTAAGAGTTATTCTTTTACTATAATATTAGTTTAGTTTCAAGTAATATATTTTTATAGATAGTAGTATTTAAATAAATGAGGTATAAAATTTAAAATATATAGAAATGAATAATGAGTTTTTATAGGTTTAACCAACTTAAATTTTTGAAATTTTATAATTCTAGCATACATAGTATTTTACTTACTTATTAATAACGGTTTAGGATACTCCGTACTCATATAAAGCAGACGTCTGGTCTTTAGGAATAACTTTAATTGAATTAGCCCAGACAGAACCTCCCAACAACGATTTAAATCCTGCTAGAGTTTTATTAAGAATCACAAAGTCTGAACCACCAAAGCTACTGAGACCAAAAAAGTGGTATGTTAAAAATATAAAGCACTCATTAATTATAAAACTTTAATAATTTGTTTAAATTGTAATTTTAGGTCCAATGATTTTTCAAATTTTATTGCAAGATGTCTGGTAAAACAACCAAAAGACAGAGCAAACATAGATGAACTACTAAATCACCCATTTGTTAATTCCACTTCCGAAGTTGACAAACAAGTTCTTGTAAAACTTTGTGCTGAGGCAAAAGCTGAAGTTTTTGAAGAGGAAGTTGATAACGATAATGTAAGGGCTAATTATATTAAATACTTTTATAAAAAGCTAGGAACTATTGTATCAATAAAAATAACGTATACTAATTTATTAAAAAGACTTAAATTTGCCCTAAATTCAATCATAAAAATATAAGAAAAAGTAAGAAGCTAATTAAAAGATCGTACTTTTAGAAGCAATTTAATTAAGAGATATTTAAGAATAAATAATATTTACGATTACTCGTATGTACAGCTAGAGTAATTAATCAAATTAGAATTTTTGTATAAGTATCTTCGCCACCTTTAAGTTTATGTCTTATTAATACTATTGACTTTTATTTACACCTATTAGTTCCATTAAAAATTTATTTAGTTAAAGTTCATGATAAAATGATGTAAAATATTTAATTATATTTTTGTATTTTAAGTGCTAGTTTATTAAGTAAAGGTTTATAATATAAAGTAAAGATTAAAAAAAAAAGTATAGTTTCAAGAATGTATAATTTTTAAGAAGATTTTTTACGTATGTATGTTTATTAATTTTAAATTCTAGTATGTCTTTTTAGAAATTGATTAACTTAATTATGTAATAATGCTTTCATACTTTTAGCTTTAAATGTGTACGTTTTGGTTTATGTTATGTTTTATTTAGTAAAGTGGCTGACAACTGGCCTGATTTTTGGTGGCTATTAAAACAATTAATAAAAAAAAAACTCTTTGCTTTATTTAAAATGTTTATTTTCTCATTTGTTGTTTAATGTCTAACATTAAGCTTTTCAGGTAGTAATAATTGTAGAATTTTGATATTTTTGATAAATTGGTCATATTTTTTTTGTTTTACTCCTACGAGAAATATTTTGAACTTGACTAAAACAAATTTTCGATTTACTTATCAAAACTAGTTTAAGTATTAAAATTATTGTAAAAAATACAATTTTAGTTAGCCTTTCAATAAAAAATTTTCATAATATTTAAAACAGTATTTTGAAGTTGAACTTAGTGTATGTGTTTATTTTCATATATGTCCTTAATTGTTTATATGTGAAATTTTAAAAGTATTGTTTTATGTGTATTGGTATATGATATTGTTTTTTTTGTGAGTTTATAAGTAAATTTAAATTGTTAGAAAATAAATTGAAATGAACCTATTTTTAAATCAGAAACAAGCTAAAGAATTTTTTTTGAATGTAATATCTATTTTAGTGTTTTGTGGCAATCATGTGTATAGTTACTCAAATGGTTGATATCAAATAGACATTTAAAGGTTAAACTGAACTTTAACTGCCTAAAAAGTTTAATCACAAACGCGAGCTAGCTTTTTGCTCCGACAATTAATTCCCCGAAATTTTTGAATACTGGTTAATGATTAAGCTTAAATGAAAATAGGCACTAGTTTCGTGAATTAATTAAAATTATAAGCTTTAAATTTATATTCTAGTTTGATATAATCGAAAAACCACATATTTTTTGATACAAATTCTCTTATAAGATTTCTAAGTTATTAAATTTGCTAAAGGTTATTATATTAGGTAAATACTTATTGATTTGTTTTTCTTGTATTGTGTTAGTTTTATACATTTTAAACGCTCATAATCTAATTAGAAATTACTTATGTATTTTTAAACTGAAAATAAAAGCTCAAAAAATCCGTTTTTTAAATTAAATATATTATTTTGTGTGTGTAAAGCAGTTTAAGTTTTCTAAATATACTGCTTGGTTATTCTGTATTAATTATCATTTGTGTTTTAGACTATTCAATTTTTTTTAAGCAATAACGAAATATTTAATTGTACATAACTATTTTTATAACTGTATAACTGGAACATGGATTTTACACAAGGTCAACTTTGTATTTTAAAAAGTTAATGTTTAACTAAAACCATTTATTTTTATCTTCTGATTCATATACTTAAGTAAAAAAGATGAATTTAGTTATTTTGAAAAGAAAAATACTAAATATGTTATTAAAATACATAGTAATAAACTTAATACAAGCTAGAAATTGATAAAAAGTAAGCTATTAAATTAATAAAAACCTTTAAAAAACTACCTTACCTAAATCTAACAATGTATGTGTTTTTTTCAAAAACTAAACCAGTACAAGTTTTTTTTGTGCATTTAATTGACAAATAATTTGTCAACTTTTAAGTGGTACTTAACTCAAGCTAATCAATTTAAATTTTAATTTGCATGTGAAGATAAGAAGACTGCGTTTGT
Organism: Thalia democratica; assembly: GCF_965202585.1. Lineage (NCBI taxonomy): Eukaryota > Metazoa > Chordata > Thaliacea > Salpida > Salpidae > Thalia > Thalia democratica. Next base: position 42,464,487 of record NC_139167.1, on the reverse strand, counting down.
TCTAAACACATTCATAAATAGCATCAGTATTGCATATTCTGAAAGCTGATAAACATTTCAAACAGCTAATTTTCTGTAGTCATTGTTTTTAATAACTTTGTTAGTATTTTTCCAATATAATTCCAAATTTAAAATACGGTCAAACTGTTAGTTATAATATTTTGTACTTGTCGTAGAACTTACGCAAAAAAAAACATCGTCAATTTAAATTAATTATCTAAATATATTTTTAGGAGTCGTTGAGTCAAAGCTCGTCCACAACAACTTCAACTCCTCAGACATCTCCCGAAGCGAAGCATCGGGACATTGCGCACAAAGACGAGTTAAAAATCAACCACAAAGACGCAAGTTTGAAAAGTAACGCGTCGACCATAACGGAGAGTAGCGAAACTGTTGGTGATGTTTCTCTTGGTGAAACGAAGCAGCAAGTAGATGAAACCAATAAAATAGAAATTTCTGAAACAAAATCTGATGGAGCTCACGACAGCGACGAAGGTATTGGAAGTTCAACTGACAAATCTAACTCTACGGATAAGTTGTCAACGCTTGTAGAAGCTTCTTCCAGTACTAATAAAACTTCGTTGGCGACCTCTTGTGATATTGGAAAGGATGGACACCAAAGGAGCACCTCAAATGGAACAACTTCTTCCCTTGCGTCATTGGGTAGCTCTTCAACCAGTTCACCAGTACACGCTAGCTCTGCGAAAACAGATGAGCACGCACCTACAACCCAAGCGGTTCATACATCACAAAACGTAATGACTTCATTTTCTCGTGCTTCTGCCAAATCCTTATTATCTGAAAAGGACGTAAACAATCAGAACGTTTCTAAACAAAAAGAAATGGAAGCAATTGATATACTAGATGAAATTTTAGAGAATGAAGAGAAAAAAGAGGTAATATCTGAACAATTAGTTCCCAAAGAACAAAAACCAACAACTGGCGGTGTTTTAAGAAGAAAAAAGTTTCAGAATCAACAGCAAGAGGTTTATAAAATAATGTATTTAAAACTTAAACTTACATGTTAAATAATCAATTTAACGTTACAAATTTTACTTGTCATACAGTAAGGAGCAGGTAAGAGATAAACATTTTTACAGTTTTGTTACTTTGATTTTTAAACTTAATTTTTAAAAACATATTTTTTAAAAAAGATTCATTAATTTTACTGTTCATAAAATAGATATGTGGGTGTAAAATTGATTTGTAGGTATTCTGAAAAATTGGTAATAAATTTTTCAACATACATTTTTCAAACCATTTTTGTTTTATTACTGCTACCAAAAAATATTTCATATTATTTAAGACATGTATAGTTTTAATTTTTTAAGGTTATCATTTCTTTCCAAAAAAAAAAACAGTTTTTTTTTTGCTGCTTTTATAAGTTAATTTATTCTTATTTGTTTATTACAGAGTGTAAAAAAATCTCACAAAACAATGAAAAAAACTCGAAAGTTTATGATTGACGGTGTTGAAGTTACTTCCACATCAATAAAAGTCATTGACAGTTTTGCTTCTAACAACCAAAAAGACCAACGAAATCTAAGGTTAGTGCTTGTAAAGAGTGATTAACACTCAGTTTTAACTTATTTAAAGTTCCTTATAACCCATAATAGGTAAAGATTTTGGTTAAAAAAAATCTTAATGAAATACTAAATCAATAGACTGCTTTGTGCTTATTGTATGGTGGCAAAAACATCTTAGCTTCCTGAAGAAAGCCGAAATATTGCTAATAGTTTACTGATCTATCAAGCGTAGACCATAATCACTCACTGAAACTGACAATATTTTAGACGTTGAGTTGTGAATGATTTAGTTACGTCAATATTTTCCACTCTTTCCATAAGCGGAAGCTGCAGTGCTAATATATATCCTGATTACTTCTGCCTGATGAGTCCTAATAAAGGCTAAACCAGGTCGCAAAATGTCACGTGGGTTGTTGTTCAGGGTTCGTGCGCGTCAGGCTAAGTCAGGCTAAATCAGGCTAAATCAGTTTTTTTGAAAAAAGTTGAAAAACATCAGGCTAAATCAGTTTTTATGTTTAAAAATTTGAGAATCTCAGTTTTTGTCAGTTCAAATGCATGAAATTTTTTTAATTAAGATCAAATTGAGATGTGAATTTATTTCTAAATAAAGATTTAGTTATTAAAGACAAAATCAGTCAGTTTTTTGTAAAAATAAGTGCTTAAAACCTTTTGTTGAATCTCTAAAATAATTTTAAGAATCTTCATTATTTTGTTTTTAGTACATTATATACGTCATAATTATAAAAATTCATAAAAAAGTACAGTTTAAACATTACAGTTTAGTTCAACAACTTAACTGTTTGTCTGAATTTGTTTACATGAGTTTTGTTTTTCAGAGCTTAGTTGGTTAAACTGTTTTAATTTCTAATATAAAGGCTTTATACCAAATACTTTTTAGATTAATACTCTTAGCAGTTTGTTAAGTCACATTTCTGTTTTAATAAAAGCTTCTGGTCCAGTCATGTAACTTATAGTTGACGAATTCAAGTACTAATTGACACGAACCCTGTATATGGGTGATAAGTGGTGGATGTAACTAAGCCCCAAAATTTAATAAATGTATGAATTCATTGGAGCAGAAATTATAATGACCAGTTAAAAATATTCAAGTTGCTGAGTAAGCGATTGATAGATGTTGAAAAATAATTCATTTGAATTTTTATTTTCTTTAGAAGTAGTTTTGTGAATACTTTTATTGCGTTAATTTGCTAATTAAGACCCCCGATACCCAAAATGCCATCTGAAGGTGATTTTTTCTACTTTGAAAAAATGTCAGGCTAAATAGGTCTCTGTCAGACTAAATGGAAAGGAATTTCGCGCACGAACCCTGGTTGTTGTTGATGGTCGTGTGGTCCATTCGTCTATTGCAGGGTTTCTCAATAACAATTTTGGGAAACTTTGGCCTATTGCTTATTGTATATTTGCAAAATCATCTCAGCTTTGCGAATATACAATAAGCAATAGGCCAGCGTTTCCCAAAATTTATTTTTTATAATTTTAGGGGTGATTTTAGTTTTATCTTTTGAAATTTTGCGACTTGTTGAAATACATAAGCAAATTAATGTACTTTGCATATTACAAGGTGGGCTAAAACTCCATGGATTAGTGCAAACTATCCGTTTTTGAACTAGTAGGAGGACTTTTGACACACATTATAGTTTACTGTTTAATTTTAAATTTTTTAAAAAGCTAAGTTTTTAGTAAAAAGATAAAAGTAGAATAAATGGCTTAGTTCAAATTTAACATATCGTATAAAAAGCCGTATTTTCAAATAATAATGTCTTAGTAAACAACAAAAGTTTTAAATGAATGCTTTGGTATATTTCACTTAGACAGTTTGTTTTAAAGCTCTAGAGCGTTTTCGAAGAAAAATAAATAAGTTTTAATAAAATTTGATGCTACTTAATAACAAGTGAGAATAATTCTACCTTATTTTTTCTTTTATATGTGATGTTCAAATACTTCAATTTTTTAGGTTCTTAAAAATGCTTTCTAAATTTTAATAGATTTAAATTATATATTGAACTTGGGTTTTTTTGTATAATCTTTTTTGTAACTTGTTTTTTGAACCTTGTGTTATTTTCAGAAAACAAGAACTTCAAGAAATGAGAAAGTTTAATAGATTTACAGAACGTCAAAATGACATTTTAGAAGCTAAAATAGCCCACCAAAAAAATCAAATGTTGAACAAAGAAAAGCAAGATATTCATGTAAGTAAGCGTTTGAAACATTACAAACAGTACTTGAATCATGACTTTTATAAATTAAATATAACATAGAAAAAGTTTTGAGCTAAAATGACCGAGTGACCACATACTCGTACTATATAAAATATTTGAAAAACTCTGTTTAAAAGTTTTTATACATTTATAATTTTCAAAACTCTTTTTTCTAGCAACAAGCCATTGATAGATAAATGTTAATACAAAATTAAAGTCTATTTAAAAAAGTTACTTATTAAAGCTTTGCTGGTAGTGAAAAATCTAAACCTACACTAATTTTTAGGGTTTCTATTTTAACTTTTACTAAAATATCGCCAATTTCTAACTTGTTAAATATAAGCTTATCATTGTAGCTATTAATAAGTATTAACTGCGTAATATCAACTTGTTTTAATATTTTAAGACGTTTTAAAATTAAACTCTTGGTATAGATTTATCCGTATGCTACCTTGCTCAAAAAGTTAACTTATGTTTCAAATGTTGTTACTATACCGTTGTACCTACTTGAGCTCTTTGAAGAATTAATGTTTGATCCCTTACTCTAGATCCCAAATAATAAAATTTAAGTTAAGTATAGGGTTAAATTGAGTTGCATGATTAAATGGTCTAATAAATAAATTTAATTTAGTTTATACTATATTTAGTTATTATTTAGTTTATACTAAATGATTACTTTCTAGTCTTAGATGATAGTTAAGATTCTCTTATTAAAAATTTTTTTTTTTCACAATATGTAATAATTATTTATATTTTGAACATTATACGAACATGTTTCAGGACTTGCACCGGAAATATGATCATGAGTTTGAACAGATGGAAAAAAGTCATAAACAACAAATAGAAATAATGGAAAAACAGCACGATCTGAAAAGAAACGAGCTTATAAACGCTACTAGTAAAGAGCAAGAAAGAAAAAGGTAACTTAAGAGTTTATTGCAACTAAATCATTATGTACAACATCAAGCTGTTTAATTGTTTTCCTTTAAAATTTATAACTTTTTGAATACTTATCAATTTAGAAAAAAGTCTTATGTATTGGCTTTATAAATGGTATAAGAAAAAGCACTGCTGAATACATTAACTGTTTTGAAAACTAAAATGCTTTTTAAAATGTTTACATATGAATAATTACTTCTGTTATTTGCTTAAATTATTTTTTTTAATGAATAGTCTGAAACAAAAACTAGTGTTAACAAAATGAGTTACTTGTTACCAAATTCTACAACATTTAAGAAAACAACAAAAGTTACAAAAACTCACTACTACACAGTACGACCACTTACAAGGTTCAAAGCAAATTATACGAGCTAATGTAAGATAAAAATAGTTTACTTGAATATTGTGTACAAAAAAGCATAGAGGAGTATAGACATTTTTTTTACAAAAATTAGTATTGAATGTTACACTAAAGTTTAAGTATAAACTGTAAGTCAGTATTTTTAAAATATAAAAATTTTCATTAAATTTTAAGGCATAGTCATTTCTGTAAAACGTTTTCGATACAAACATCTGGACTGCAATTTTTTCATTGTCAATTTTCTCGCAAGTTTAAGATTTCACTAAAAATAAATCTACTTTTTAATCTTTTGATCTAAAGACCTTAAATTAATAAATACCATGATTTCTTCAGTACTTTCTGCCAGATGAGTACCCACTTTTACACTGTGTTCAAAGTGCGTACTCAAGCAGCATGTTACTGTACTTACAATTATGACCTCATTTATGTATTTATTTTTTTTAGTAAGAGTTTTATTATTTTTTATTTATTTTTATATGTAAAGGGTTTTTTTTCTGATTTTATTGAAAGTTGTAATAATAAGCTGCTTTCCGAGAGTATAAAAATACGTTATCTAGTACACAAAAACCCAATTATTAAAGAACTAGAGTTTGAGCTGAAAACAAGCAATTTTTGTACTTAGAATCAAATATAAGCTTTAAATATATTTTGAATATTTTTTTTTTGTTTTAAGTTATTTTTTGACACTAAAGTTTAAACTTCTATACAGAAAATATTTTGCTGAAAATATGAAACTTTCATACAAACAAATGAAAGCAGAACTACAAAATATTAACAATGGCTTAAGCAAAAAAGAAAAAAAAGAAGAAGCTCTAAAAAGGAAGCTACAATGGGAAAACGTTCATAAAAAACAGGTAACAAATATGATAAATAATAATTGGTAAAAAAATTTAATAAAATTGATTAAATTTTAGGAAGAAGAATTTCTTAAACAACAGAGGCTCGACATGAAAAACAAGTTGAAGTTTTTATCAGAAGAACAAAGAAGAGAAGCTGCAGCAACAGAAAAAATATGTTTGCTTAAAAAGCAAGATCTTCAGAGATGTAAGAACTGTTTGCTTGCTATCTAACCTTTTCCTAAACTTCTACTAAGAACTATTTATTTAAAAATTGTTCTCTCAAGGTCATTATTAGTTATGAAAATGTTAAATGTTTACAAAAATACCAGAAATTATGACTTAGGTTTGTTTTTGACTAGCCATGAGAAATCTTAAAAAGTTATAATTTATTACAATAAAAAAATTTAATAAATACTATTATTATTCTTCATAAGCTTCGAAATTAAAAATTATGATTTTTTTTACATAGGTAGTAAGACGTTTTCATTGTTTTTTGTACAAGTAATATAATTCTACTTGTGCTTATAAATACACTTTTCAACGTCTTAATAAAAAAGGTTAAAGTAATTAGTTTTCATGTTCCCTGTATTGAATATTAGACTCGATTGTTTAATTTTTACGAAGTGGAAGCTTCTTTTATAACATGTATTTCACCTGTACTGCTTATTATTAAGCTTAAATAATTGGTATGGTTTAATAAATATATTGTAATTTTAAATAAAAAAGGCTTTATATTTGTTTATACATGTTTTTAAAACAATACAAAAACATTTTTTTTGTTTGGTTGTAACTAAACAACAAGCTTAATTTGATAACTGTATTAGTAAACAATTTTTATTTCAAACTATATTTTAAATTTGGATTTTAATTATTAAGCTAAATGGAAACTATTTGAATGTTTCAATCATGATTGAAAATATTAAAAATAAAAAAGTTTCGAGTTAAAGGTTTCTGCCACTTAAGTTACAATTTACATAAAGCTGTTCAAAATTGAATCATTGCCAAGTGTAATGCAAATTTAATTGGATAAAAGTGTACCTTTAAATTATAGCTGAAGTAGTATTTTTCTTAGTTTGTTAATTGCAATAAAAAATTTTAGCAAAAGAATCTGAAACTTGGAAGTTGGAAGAAAGTCATAAGCAAGAACATTTTCAAGTAGAAAAACACAGAATAAAAGACAGATTTCAATTGAAAAGACAGCATCTTAAACAGCGAAGTGAAAAAGTAAGTAATATAGTCGTAGAAAAAGTTAACTAATTTATCTAAATCTTATTTGTATTATCTGTATTCAAAGTTAATTTACTATAATTTTCAAAATATTTCTAAAACTAAAGTTTAATGAATATATGCATTCAATGTTCATAATATATATGTAATTATTATTTTTTGAATATATCACAAATTTTAAACTAAAATTATCGCATTTATTTTAATTTTTGTTTAGAAACATTCAGTTTTCACGTAAAACTAATGTGTTGATGTTTGTCAGGAAATAGAACAAATGAATCGACAATTTAAAGTAATGGAAGATGAGTTGCTCAGTAAGCAACGAATTGAAAAACTGAGACTACCAAAGATTCAGCAGAAAGAAGCAAAAGTTCGCATGTCAATGTTCAAAAAGTCTATTAGAATATCTTCAGTGTACTCCCCTAACCACCAAGCTGGAGTTCCTTCGACAGAGCCTCATTTTGCAAATTCGTCTTTAAGCAGTAAAGACCGAGTAAAACAAGTAAATTGCTAATACTTCTTAATTTAATAACAATCTAATATTTAAACAAGAAATAATAACCTGTTTTAACCACAGTTAAAAGTTGTACTAAGTTTAAAAGATATTTACTTAATGTGTTTAAATCTATACCGAATTATCAAGAAATCTGTTCTAAAAAATACAATATCTTGATTAGATAAATATCAATTTTATATCAAATCTTAATTAGAAAAACACTAATTGTTTAATTGTATAACAACTAAAAGTACTAAATATAAAAAATACTAAATATAGAAAACTACGGAATTTAAGTTTATATCTATGTAAGTTTAACAAAACTTTAAACTTAATGTATTCCTTAGCTTAGTGAAATAGACTTAGTCTTGGCTCTAGGAAAGGGGAACGGTTCAAATTTGCACGAGGGGACTAAAATGCACGGAGGCAAAATTGTACGTGGGCACTAAATTGCACGAAGACAAATTTGCACGAGGGGATAAAATTGCACGAAGACAAATTTGCATCAAGGGTCAATTTGCACGAGAGTAAAAAAAACAGAAATAAAATCTAAAAGATAAATTGATAAAAAAAATAATAGAAAAATATAGTTACTGACCGGGGGTAAGGGTTAGGGGTAACAGTGATAGTAAAAGTTAAAAAACAACTAATAAAAATTATTAAAAATATAAAATAAAAATGGTTTAAAAAAATTAATAAATAAAAAAAAAAGCTACCGACTGAGGGTAAGGGTTAGGGGTAACAATGATACAAAAAAAATTCAACCAGTGCAAAAGTGTCTTAGTGCAATTTTGTACGCTCGTGCAAATTTGACAGCTACCGCTAGGAAAGATCTGTCCTTGCTCAAGCCATTGTCTTAAACAAGTTCCTTGTAGAGAAATACATTCCTCGGGATTTTTAACCAAAAAGTAGCTGTTTTCAAGCATTTCGAAGATCTTCTTACTTTCCCTTTTTTTAATTTTGTACTTTTAGTTTGAATCTAAAAAGGTGTATACTAACAAAAACGATAATAAGTATGGGTTAAAAGAGTGGACATAAATATTGAAAAGCGTAAAATGATCTATTTGCCATTTTACCAAATGCGTCTATTCATTTAGTTTTTTAATTTAAAAAGAAGCGAGTTTAATTTTGACAATTTCTCTTTATGGTCTATTACCTTAGGAAAAATTGGGTTGTATCATAATTCACTATTTGTTTTAATTCAGCTCTCGCTCTAAAAATCTTAGTATGTCATCCAGTTCTTTAGTTTTTAGTAAACAAAAACTGAAATATAATCCTAATTCCTGTTTTTATTGAGAATAAGAAAATTTTGCCAATACTTTGTGAAGCTTACATGAATAACAAAATACTTTATATATAAGAAACTTAAAACAAAGTACTGATCAAAATTCGTAATTAACTTGTCTTAATAATAGAAAAACATATTCAATGATATGTAAAAAAAAATACTTAGTTAAACAGTTCCAGCTAAAATAACTTAGCTAAAAAAACAACTTAAATCAATAACAAATTATGCTTTTGAAAATTAACTAACAACAGGCGTGAAACATTAATTTACAACTTGATGAAACAATATTTTTATAAAACTACGGTTTTTTTAGTGTTCTAAAAATAAAAACGATATGTGATTTCGTCAAAAGTTTCCAAAGTTAAAAATGAAACCCTTCGAGTTGTATAATCATTCAAAAATGCTTTTTTAAACTTTATTGATTGCCTAATTTTTGATTAAAAATTTCATTTTTCAAATTGTGCATTTTTTGTAGTAATAAAATTTTTGTATAGTTTATACTTTTTTTCGACTAAAAACTTTAAAAAATATCAATTAAACTTTACTTAATATCAAAAATCAGCTACATTGATATGAATTTTTAGTAAAATGTTTTCATTAAAAAATTCTTGATTCCTTCTGGCCTTTAATCAACTAACGGTCCCAACACTTACGTATTTATAACACTTTTAATAATAATTAAATATTTTTTTACAAACAAAAGTTATTAAGTCCGTTTGTTTTGGCCGTTTTTGTCAAATACTTACATAAACGTTTTTAGAATTTAATAAAAGCTAGAAACAAAGCTCTGAAGACAATCTTTTGTATATATATTTAAAACTAAGTTGTGATTTTTTAACATTACGATTATTTTGATACTCGTTATTAGAGCAGTACTAATAAAATATTATTAAAGTACTTAGTAAAATAAGATTATTTTTGCTAAAATAGAGTGGATTTATATCAAACTTTGACATGTTGATTGGGTATACCAGTGACTCAAAGTTGAGAGAAAAAGAAAGAAATGTAACGTTTTTTATTAGTAATAATATCATCTCAAATTGTAATTTTTTCGGCAACTGTTCTCAACAAATAGATATTTCACTTATTAATTTTGCCAGTAGCTAGTAATCATTGTACATTTATTTTAGTTTTAGAAAAAGAAGTAGTAGAATTAATTTTGGTTAATTACTTAGAGACTATAAAAGTTGTTTTTATTTTTTACTTACATAATACAATTACTAATTTAGATGTTTACTAATTGTTTTTCTGAAGTATATTACATGTTAAAACTGTTTTATGTTGATTGTAATTGAACTTTTTGTAAAGCAAACAATTTGCATCATCCTAATGTTATAAGATAAAAAAATTTCAAGTTTTTCAAAGTTTTCTCTGTTACAAAAATTACTTTATGCATAAAAGAAGTAAACTAGTAAATAAAACCTACTTCTCGAATTAGTAAATGTACAGAAACAATTCACGTTGTTGATTTTTGAATTACATTACTGCAAACTATTTTTTAATTCAATTAGTTTGTTTATGTAATTATAATAATTACGAGTTAAATAGTATTCTTTCTTTATAACACTAATACATGTTTCTGTGTGTTAACGGGTTTTTCAACTTTACCCTCAAACGGTCGCTTCAATGATTTGTACTTAAGCCCGCTTGGTAAGATCAAAACAGCGGTTTTTCGCGACTATGCTTGCCTGATGAGTCCTAATAAGGACGAAACCGGTCGTAGGTTCTCACGGATGCTGTTGTTGTTGGTCGTGTGGTGAAGTTCGTTATTAGTTGTTGATAGCGCGAACATCTCAACTTTGTTGATGATGGCCGAAATAAATATTGATTAGTGTAACAAAGAAAGAATATGGTTTAGTTTGTTATTATTATATATTCCAGTGAACTACTTTCGCTAGGATATCTATTACAGGGTTGCTAAAAAACCTGGAATTTGAGAAACTTTGAAAATTAAAACTGGAATTTTTAACATGTTCAGTAGTAAAATTTCGATTTAACACAAAAATTCTACCATATAGATAAAGATTATTAAAAACGACAATTAAAGTAGCTTTAGACTATCTTTTCAATGTTTTTATACTATTTAACACAGTTTTTTACCTTAAACTTAACTTTAAACTAAAAATAGACCCAAAAGTGTGTACTTTTAAAAACCTGGAGAAAGTTTGCCAAAAACATTTGGCAACCCTGTTATTAGAAAACGCTTAAGTTTATATTTTGGATAGTTTATGTAAATATATATTTATGTTAAAGCTCAATATATTTTAACTATATACTTTTATTAAGTTCAAATAATAAATGTATTAAATAAATAGTTTGAAACTTCTGTACTTTAACAGTTTGCTTGCATTTCTCCATTATATATTAATAATTATATTTTTCCTAACGTTCATTATTTGTGTAGTAATTTTGCAATCACTTTTAAATAAAAATAATTGTTTGTGAATTATTTAGTTTCAATGCTTACTTTTATTTTTAAATATTTTGAAAACACGTATTAAAAGTAGTTTAAAACATTTTTGTTGAAGCTAAAATTTTCTTATTTCAAGTCAATCTACGTTGTCATTTTGTAAAACTAATGTCGAATATCATTTTTTTAATTTCATTATACTATTGAGTACTGAAAACAAAATTTTTATAATAAAGTGTATTCATTAAAAAATGTTATAAAATATTTTGTTTTTATGAATATTTTTTCCTAAAATAACAATTCTAGTTAAAAAACTTATATTGATAGGTTTGATAAGCCTTTTTATTACAATAAGGAATAAAAAAGCAACTGCTAGCAACAATAGTTTTTATAATGATGGTCATATAAATTAAGATCCTTATTACATATAAAATAAAAATCAAGGTAATAATAGTTAACAGAAGCTTGTTATATGCTATTTTGTAAAAGTATTTAACATCATCTTAATTTTTTATTAACAGTTCAGTTTAAGCGAAAGCAAGCGGCAGCGTCAGCAGAAAACAGATTTGAACAATAAGCATTCCATTCAACAAAGGGAGCTTCAAACACGTTGTGAACAAAGTAAGATTTTTTTTCATTATTTATATATATATGACTTTTACAATTTAAATCTTGTCACAAACAATGGTTTGACAAGTGTTTCATATGTTTATGCATCAAACTCAAATCTGAGAAGTATGTAAAATCAGAGTTTGTTTTATGTCAAATATATGTTGCTCTACTTTGTCCATAAAGTATAGAGTACTTTAAATCAAATTATCCGAACGACATATTATCTATCATATAAATGTTAAACAAGTACTTTATTTTATACTATAACTCGAAATATTTATCTAGTTTTGAGCGATATGTTTTATTTAGTAGGTTCTCACTGTTCACTACCATGTTTATATTTGTTATAAATTAAAAAAATTTCCAAAGTTCTCTAATTCATTATAGTTTTCATATTATAAAGTTTTTGCTATATTTTTACGTTGTTAAGTTTTTTCGATATAAAATATTTTAGGTGTCATATTTTTTTTTAATGCGTTGAAGCTAACTGTCATTAGTTTTCATAGAATTTTTAAAAACTAGATATTCGTGAACTTCAAAACCTACAAAATGAAAAGAAAAAACAACTTACTGAACGGGAAATTGAAGAACTTAAAATAGTCGATCAAAGTTATCAAGGCGATATTAAAGCCTGGAGAGAAGGACTAAGACCAAGGAAACAAGTTTGTTTAATTTTTTTTAATTAAAAGTTTTGTATGATTAAGTAGTTTTAAATATTTTCTGTTTGAAAAAAATAATTTCAACGTAAATATATATTTTTGTTTTTTCGATATTTTTGTATATTTTTAGTTTTGAAAAAATAAAAAAGAAATTTTCACCTTGAATCTCACGATGAAAAAGGCATTTTTAATCTTTTAGTAGTTTATTAATTACAATTTATTACTCTTCATTTGGGGATCATCAGTTATGACACTTTTTGTTCAAATGCTAACCTTTTTATAATTTAAAAAGAAAATATTATTTGTAGTTATGCTTAAAATAAAGTGATTAATTATTTATATTTTTCCAGAAATGAAGTATTAAATTAAATAATTGAACTTTTTTTGTAAACTGTAGTATAATTTTTATCGATTAATGATGTGCAGTGGATATTTGAGTCTGCTGCAACATTTTAATTATATAAAATAGTATTAGCCGTTGTTTCTACTGACCACGTTATAGCGAAATTGTTGTTATGAGACAAAAATGGTTAAACTAGGAGTTGGAATCAAAGCTTGAAACAGAAGCAGATGTACTTACAGATAATATTGCAAAGAAATTAATAAGAAAGTACTCAGATATTTATGTTGATGAGTTTCATGAACAAGCGACAGTTCCTAAGTTTGCTTCATCAGCGGAAGATTTTTCTGAAGCACCAATATTTGATAATGATGCTATAAGCGTTACATCGTTTGCTTCTATTAGAATCAGAAATAAAAATGAAGGGTTTTCATCACGCGGTAATATTAGTATTAGACAAAAAGAAACTTTTGATAATCTGCAATCAAAAAATAGACCAACAAATGAAAACAATGACACTAGGCTAGAGGATAAAACAACCAATTTAAATTTAGAAAATAATTTATCAGAAGAAAAACAACCATATAAACATAGTTTAAGCGATGTAGTTGAAGAAACGACAACAGATTTTGTTTCTCCTGATGACTTAAAAGTAGAAAATGATACCAATGAGCAAACAATCATCAGTGAATTGCTAAACAACAAAAGCAACTTGAACTAAACAAGGTTAAAGTATGTTCAGTAAGCCATTTGTCTTAGCTGATTGAAAAAATAATTATTCATAGTGAGACATTTAATAGTTTGTTTTTGCAATTCTAAAGTTATCAAATTTGGTTGTTCATCTTTTGAACAATCTAATGTTTATAATTTACATGCTGGGATCGAAAATAAATCGGTTAATTCAACGTTTACTTTTAATTATTGGTTTGTTTTAGTTCTAATGATTCCGGCAAAAAAATCTTGACTGTCACTTACTAATTAAAATATCCTAAACAAATTTATAAGCACTTCTGATGGAATAATATTAAAATGATTAATTCAATAAAAATACATTTATTCATATTAGAGTTTTTTAATGAGTAAAAAGCTTAATATCACGTTTTAGCTTATTTTTTACTTAATAAATAATTTTTTTTAGTAATTGTTTTTTTTATTTCAACTTAATGAGGTACAATTAATATATTAATTACAAAACACAACTTAATTTTCTTAGGGTGTTTTAAAATATTTTACTGTAGCTGAGTTTCAATTACTACCTTTTTTACAAATTCTTTTTTAACTTTTATATTCTATTGATTCACAATAAATTTTAAACAAAATTTACAAAGTTACTATCAAAACTACCTACACCACTAAAATATACTTGTAAAGTATATAATTATAATAACATCTGACTAAGTTTTCTACTTAATAATTAAAAATCTAAAAATTTAAATTTTAAAACTATTAGTATTATTTGCCTTAAATAAATAGTTTTTGTTTGTTTTTGATGATGCAAATTTGATAAAAATAAGTAAGTATCATTATTAAAACAGGTATTTACGTTCAAATGCCGGTTTAGCGATAATTAATTGTTTTTTTTTTTATTTTACATTTTAATTTATTATGATTTTTTAATTAAAGAAGTTCCTTTTTGATACAATGTACTTGAAAAGTTTAAATTTGATTGCTGTAGTTGCGCATAAGGCTATAATTTGAAACTTATAATATTCATTGTGGATAATATATTTTTGATGATGAAGTGCAAAAAAAAGGTCATAAGCGCATTTAAAATTAGTTTTTAGAGAGGGGGTCAAAGCTTATTTAATTTCTTCAACGAGGGCCTTTTTAAAGTAATTTTGGGAAACCCTGCCCTAGTGAGTTTTAAATTTTTTTTTAATTAAAAGTAACATTGATTTGTGTACAAAAATTGATGGGTATACACTTGGCAAAAATAAAAAACAATTATTATTTCTCCTTTTACAATATCGCCCCTTCACTAGTTAATTACTTATTTACGTTCTCGCATCCTTTTTACTTTGGAAAAACCTGGTCTAGAACACGGATCTAAAGTAAAGTCTGTTATAAAATTAGTTATTAATAACGTTTTTTATTCTTTAGGTTAAACGAATACAACTTTAAATTTAGCTTAAAATAAGACTAAATAAAATATGAATATCTTCAGCAAGAAAAATTGAGCAATATTCCTTACAAATTAAAGCGGTTTAATAAGTATGATAAAAATAAAGTTATTTGTGATTCCTTACTGCAATAAATTTTAACGAATCTTAAATAATTATATAAAAATATATAAACAAACTGTAATTTGTATTTAAACAAAAGTATATGTATTGTAACAAAAATATGCAAATAATTTCACCTCGAACACTGCTGACAGTAGTAAATTTAATTGTCTTAGTTTTAAACCTGCCAATTTTTTTTTCTGCACTAGCAAAGCTTATTTTGATTAAGTAAAACTTTTTTTACTCGTATATTTTAATTTTTATAAAGCAGAAAGTGCTATCAAATAAAATCGAGTCAAATTAAAAATCTTTTTTAAAACGTTTTTTAATACATCTATCATGAGTATATTTGTTTTTTACACATTGTAAAATTTAGTTAAAACAGGCGATGTAGAAAAGTAGATCTAAATAGTCGACTTTATTAAACACTTCGAAGCCATATAACTCTATAAACAACTTTCAAATAAAAGCAGTAAACTTTTTGTTCGATAAAAATATATTTTATTAAAACGTAAAAAAAAATTTCAAGTATTTGTCATTTATGAATGAAATTATAAAGTATATATTATGATTAAGAAATAAATATTAAACTATTATTTGCTACACCATACTATATAAACCGTTTACCGCTTTGAATTTTTCCTCCCAAAAAGAAAAGCTATAAGCCATAATTAACTCTAATTTGGTTTCTATAAAAAAAACATACAAAAAGTAGTTGGACTAGTTCGTTTCTTTAACTTTGCATCGTAATTTTATATTATAGTATTACTTACCAGTAATACTTTTATTACAATCTCTTTAGCTTGTTACAGTTGTATATGGAAATTGTCGGGAAATTAAGAAGTTTAGGATTAATATTAATTTATTTAGTTCACATATTAAGATCCTCTAATTACTATTTGAGAAGTGCAGTAAATTTTTCAAAACTTTTAAAACGCGTTCACCTTAATTGTTTTAATCTTAAGAATGTTTTGTAGATTATATATTTACGCAAAATATTAAAAGTATTACAAGAAACTAAACTATAAAACTTATCTAATATCTCATCAATCTTAGTTTATGAAAAACAATGTTAGTAGCAGTTTTTGTATTATACGTCTGTTTTACGAAATTTCAAGCATTAAACAGGGTTACCTTGCATTCATGCCAGTTTGGTTTTACGAAAAAATACTCAGACAATTTTTTTGTTAGAACTTAAATTGAATTGATTTAGTTATTAGTCAACTTAAGTACCACCAATTAGTTTTGCAATCTTGATAACAACTATAAGGTAAAATGTTTAGTATTGCAACTTTCTATATTAAGTAAACATAAAAAAAAATTGAGTGCTGATATTAAGATTGATGGTCATAACATTATTAGTTTTGATCATGGTTTCCCAAAGTGAGGACGATTTTAGTAAGTTGGGGGGGCAATAATTAGTAAAGGGGCAAAATGGGGGGGGGGGGGGTGATTTTAAAACTTTTAAACTTACACTAGATGTTCTTGAGTTGCAAATGAAGAGCAAAAAAAGGTCTTAGGAGTTTTTATAAGTAATTTGAAACTTACACTAGGTATTCTTGAGTTGCAGATGAAGAGCAAAAAAAATAGGTCTCAGGTGTTTCAAATAGTAGTTTTTTGAGTGGTGTTTTTGGAGGGGGCAATAACCTTTTTAATTTCTTTAAAAGGGGCCATTTGAAAAAAACGTTTGGGAAACCCTGGTTTAGATAAAATATAAGAAAAAAGAAAATGTATGTTTTATAATCATAGAGTTTTCAATCATATGTTTACAGTCATACTTGTATTGATTATAAGTAAAACACAACTTTACTATATAGATAAAAGAAATGTAAATTGTTTAAAATACAAAAACATAACTGTGATTTTTGATAAACTCCGGATATATTTTGGTTATATAGACTAGCTATTTTGCTTGAAAGGTTGGCAACCCTAATAAAAATCAATTAAGGGAAGTCAAATTATTTTGATTTATTGTGAATTCTAAACCTAAGTTTAGATATGAAGCCTTATTTTTAAGTGCATGAAACTGATTTTTCAAAGTTTTTAAGTGTTATACTTTTAAAGTATTTAATAATGTATAGCGTTATTCATGGAAATAATTATACGTGTTAAAGCGACACAGCAAACTAATAAGCTAAGTAACAAAATAAAAAAATAAATACTTATCCAAACTTCTTATGAAATATATTTACTGTATAAGGTATTGCCTTAGCTGTTAGTTTTGAATTTAGTATAGTTACAAAATATGTAACACTGACTAAAGTTTTTGTACTAAAACGTGTAAGTCGTCTCTATAACTATAGTCCTAAAGTAATAAGCATGAAATTAATTTTTTTCCCAGCTCATTATTAGACAATTTTTTACATAAACTTAAGGTTTGAGTAACTTATAACGTAGTGCATTCGAATTATGAATATGGCATAACTTTAAATGCTTCTTTTTTTTTTGCTGCGTAAAACCGCCTAGTTTATTTTTTTACAAAGAAATATGTACGCTAAAAAGTTCGCGCGCCTAATTTGTAGCTTGTTTTTAATACAAACATATGTGGTTAACAACGTTTTATTTATATAATTCTCCCAATTTTAATTTTTTTAATACGTTGATCAAAATTATTATAGTAAAACTAGACAATTTAAGAAACAAACCTTGAAAATTTGCAGTTGCCGTAAATCAAAAATATATGTTGTGAGAAAAAGAAATGATTTTATTGTAGTCCTTATACTTCATTTATTTAAAGTTATTAAATATGTAAATATAACACCTTAATTAATTTTTGATTTTATCAAAGTCAACAGTTTTTGAGAAATTATTTTAATTACTCTTTAATTAAATAAATTGTTTGAATTATTAGAAATTACCTTTTTTTCTTCAACTATATTATTAAGAAAAGCAAAAACAAAGGTTTTCATGGTTAAAGATTAACTTTAAATTTTCTAAATTAAAAACTTTTAAGTAACTAAATATAATATCAGTAAATTAGTTTCTTGTTTAAATTAAGTTAACTTATTAAGTTTGTTTTAAATAAATTAATTTAATCAGTCCAAAACAGATTTAAAATACTAGCATATATTTTTTGGCAATTATTTTTTTTTGAACAAGTGGTTTAGCTCAGTTGGTATTAAACTAGCAGTTTTTTTTCTCAAAAAAATATTTGCTTTATACATAAATTTTGAATAAAACAGCTTAATGAGTTGTTAGAAAAATTAATTAACAATAAAATATATTCATTACTGTCTAAAAACTTTTCTATAGTTTTTAATTTTTTCTTGTGATTATACAAATTTTCTATTTAATTTATATGTTTTACCATTTTAAAAGCTAACTTAAGAAAATTGTAAAAAAATACACTTTTTGAGAAATAAAACAACTAATTCTTATTAAATTTTTTGTGTGTTAAACATTACTAAACGACAAAACCTTCCAAATGTTCTCAATATTTTTTTTGATTTATTAAAAGTATAAACATATTACTTGAACTTATTGATTATTTAAAGTTGATTTATTTTAGAATTAATTAATTACATACTTTTTTGTTTTTTAATTAAAAAAAAAAAGTTCATTTATGATATAACTGACAATTATAATATTTCAAAAAGAAATAATTATCATATAAATTCAAAAAACCTTCTTTTTTTTACAAACTTTATATCTGAGTTGCAAGAATTCGTTAATGTTTTAATTTGTTCTTGCATTTTCTTCTGGCTAAAACTATATTTTTTTAAATAAAACATGCTTGACTCAAAGCTACTTCTAGTACAATTTTGTCTTGAAAATTTAGTTATTGATTCTAATTTTAGTAATCTGATAAGTTTCAAAAGTATCTAATTTTCCAAATAAAACATTTAATTTTTGTAGAACTTTGATACTTTGTATTATGGTTACCACTTATCAAGTAATATCTATAGTCAGTCATTTAATTAAACTACACTAAAAATAATCAATCAATAAAACAGTAGTTGTAAAAAAAATAATAATATTTTATATTAATAATTTTTACATCTCCTAAATTGATAACACTTTACAGAGACTAGAAGAATTGTTTCAACGTGATTTAGAACAACAGCGACGGTTTTATGAAGATAAACTCTCATCCCCTTTAGTCAAAGACAGTCAGACATGTATTTTGTGATACTAGTCATGACCATAATAAATTAAAAACCTATAATGAAATTTAGAAAATTTAAAATGTACAGTATAAGTTTTATTATATTTGGTACAAAAAAAAATTGCCTTTTTTAGTTAATTGTTTTAACTATTACCACAACACCTTTCATTCGATTTAAGTTGTAATTAAAATTTTAGTCGGATTGAATCAGTATTAAGGTTTTGAAATACTGACGGTATCTTTATAAAAAATGCAATTGATAAAATTTTTTAATAGATAATTTTTGCTTATAGAAAATCAAAACATTTTATAACTTAACAGTTAGAAAAAAAAACTCACTGACTATTTCAAAGTTTTAACTTTATCTTTTTGCTCTTTTAAGCTTCACTTTTACCACTAGCTTAACTTTTTGTTAAAATTATTTTCGTTTTTAATATCTTTTCGTTTCGAATATTCTTTTTAATCATAGCAGGGTTGCCAAAAATCCTGGAAAACCCTGGAGTTTGACAATTTAGGCAAAAAAACCTGGAATTTGAGAAATTTAAAAAAAAAAAGAAATTTTAAACACAAACCCCTAAAAAACCTGGAATTTTGAAAAAAAAACCTGAAATTTTAAACAATTTTCACATGTTAAGTAGTAAAATTTTAGTTTGACAATTTTTGTCATCATCAAAAAACTTTTATTAAAAAATACATTTAAAGTAGCTTAACAGTATCTTTTTAATGTTGTTATACTACTTAGCACAGTTTTTAACCTTAAAACTAGCTTTAAATAAAAAATAGACCCAAAAACGTGTACTTTTAAAAACCAGGAAGAAATTCGGAAAACCTGGAAGAAATTTCTCAAAAGTATTTTGGCAACCCTGTCATAGTTAATTGCTGATTTTCAAGCTATATGATCTCAATAATTAAAATCTTTATAAACAGTTTAATTTTATTATTCCTTGTGATTACGAAGTATAATTTATTTTAAAATAAGTGCAAATATTATCTTTTTTTTGATGAAAACTTCTAACGGTATTAGTGTGGAGCGTAGTAACTACAATTATTATGTAAATTTTCTTATTCATTGTGTGTCTTATAGTTCTTATTTTTTTTAAGTATAATAAAACTTCAATATAATTTTTTAATATATTTACAGTTTTTTATTCATTGTAATAAAAAATCAATTATGTTCTTCGTATTAAACTAACTTTTACTTAGTTTTCGAGGTTAAACTAGACCACGGGTTGGTAAATGCGGCCCTTAAAGCCAAACTGTGCAACCAGCAAAGTACTTTTTAGCTAAATATAAACATTTTAAAAACAGTAAAATGAGAAGTTTTTATGTTAAAAAGTTACAATAAAGCTATTAATTCCATTATTACTCTCCACTAATGCTATTTTGATGCATACTTCATCACATTTTTGCTTTAAAACAGTACTTTGTATTGATTATAAAAACTATGTTTAGTTAACAGCAGTCAGCGAAGACTTTTCTCTATTTAGTGCAGCCCGCGAGCAATTTTTTCTATAAAAATTGGACCGCGACTTATACAAGGCTGCCGACCCCTGAACTAGACTAAAGACAGAAAATATATTCTTGAAACAACTACTAAAATTCTACAACTAAATTATTTCATTAGTTGAAAAAGAGGTTAACAGCATTTTATAAGTCTTAGGCCGCACTTATTTAAAACAGATGTGTTAATCAGTATAAAAACATTATTTTAACTTAAAAAAATACAAAATTAGCTATAATGAAGCACCATTAGCTATAAAAATAAGAGTTTAACTAAGTTTTTTGAATGTTTTAATAAAGTATTTATATTAGCTGTAAAATATATCGTTGACCGACCACTGAATTAGAAGATGCTTTTGTAATAAAATCTGAAGTTCTTATTCTATATTCATTTACTATTAGCTTGTTTAACTATTCTATTAACTGATAAAAAAGGTAAGTTGAAGAACTCTGTTTTGATGAAATATTTTAACTGTTGAAAGTATATATAAAAAAACACTCTTACAAACTGGCAAGTATCTAATGCAAACTTCTTATTGACTAAACTCTTTAGTTATGTTGATTTGTTCTAAAATTAAACTTCAGGTTGAAGTATCGGTTAGGCGTTTGATTAGCCTGTCTTGTTCGTAAAACAAGCGTAGAAAACAGCTAAATGAAACAATAACATTTATATTTCAATTAAATGTGTCTAGTAATAATTTAAAAGGAAACAAAGAAAATTCTCACTTAAATTAAACCGTATACCTTAAAAAAAATTACTATCTTAAGCTATAACTGAGCGTTTCAAGCTGTGTACTGGACAAGACATTTAAAAGTATCCGTGGTGTGCGACTCGATAGCTGAAAGGTTTTTCGTGCACCAAGTCCCAGGACCAAATACTTTAAGCGTCTTCTTTTTTGTCGTTCAACAAACTATAACTGTAGACTGCCCGAAAAGGCTTAAAACAGTAATCGCTGCATATGCAAAAACCAAAATTAAAAGTTTATTTCCGGTACTACTCTTAAATACTTTTTTGTAACAGCATTGTATTGTCCACTAATTTTCGGACCTTAAATTCAAATTTTGATACTCGTTAATAAAAATCAGCTATAACAAACCTTTCTAGTTTAACACTACTGGAATTATTTTAATCAGAAATTTCAATGTGTCTTAATAGTCTCTACTTGCCATATTTTGTAGTCGTTCTAGGTTTACTAAGCTTAGAGCTTGAAATATTGCAAAAAGTACCGGTATCATTTTTACTTATGAAGTTTTTTGAAAATATATTCGTTAAAATCATTAATAAACTTTAAAGTTTCTTTCCAAACTATGTAAAATAAAATAAAAATGTTTTTGTTTAAGTTATGTTTAAATATTTTTTATTCGGGGTTGACTTTTTAATTTAAGTTATCTTTTTTTTTTGAGCAAAAGTCCTTTTTGGTAACTTCGCCATGCCAATCAACAAAACTTCAGTTTTTTTTTTTAGAATCTTGGCCTTCAGGTTAAAAACTTTCTAAAGAGATTTTTTTTCTTGTTTCTAGTCGAGGATAGATTTAACAAACAAAAAATTAGTTGCGGGATATTATCCGACCATATTAATCAAGTATAAATTAAATTTCAGTTACTATTTGTTCATGTTCTATTTTAATAAAATATTTAAACGAAACAAGTAAATATTAAAACTTGTATTTTTTTGCATGTTGCTTATATGTATAAATTTTACATACCGCTACTTTTGAGGACGTAAATGCTAGTAAAATTGTTTTGTGACAAAAGCTAGTAGGAACCTCCTTAGCCACGCTAGAAAATTCAGAAAGGAAAGCAGTTGGAAGTACGCTTGAACTAAAGAAGCATTATCAGAGTTATTAAAACATGGAATTCTCAAGCTATCATAGTAAACTCAATTAAAGATCTTGTAAAAACATCAAATTAATTAATTGTTTGTTAATTTGTTCATAACTGCATGAAGAAATATTGTTTCATATGAGTTACTTAAAATCTGAAACACATAGTTTTGCTTTTTTTAATGTTAAAAATAAAGTAAATTGCCTCAAAAAAGACTTTAAACTTCAAGGGTAGATTCTATCTATTGTGATAGATGTATGCAATGAATTAATTTAAATTGCTTTATATCATCTGAATCACCAAGTTTATTCTCTGATAAAAATGAGGATCCCTTTTTTTGTATAAACTGTGTAAATTATTAGAGTAAGATACTGCTTAGAAAGATGATTTTTAATAAATTTGTTTAAGAGTGTTTACTCTCTGGATGACTGTTTGTTTTATAAATAATATTTCTGTTGAGCTCTATGGGTATGATTTTGCAAACAACAGTTAAAACAGTAAAACTTTAAGGTGGTCACAGTTGACTAGAATTACCTGAACTTGTTGTATAATTGAAATTTTGTATAAACAAAGTTTTTGTAAATCTTACAAAAATCTTCTTAGTATAACTCAAGAATAATTCAATTTAAGTTTCATGTGAAGTAAAAAAAAATCTATCACAACAAAACTTTTTAGACTCAATTAAACGATTATTTAAGTGCTCTTACTTAATGCTTTTATATAACATAAAATAGATTTATTTTAAACTTATTGGTAATGCAAGTAAAATATTATTTTAATAATGTTTATTTTGTAACACCTTGTAAGTAATTAGTAGATGTTAAATGTAATGTTAAATAATTTAAAAAAATCTTTTTTAAATTCTATAGGTTTCATTAGAAATCTATATTAATTTATGACAAGTTTACTTTAAACACAAGTCTCAGATTACCATTTATTTATATACTTAACTCTCTGTTCAAAAGTATATCTATGACTAAACTATTACATGGGTAATTGGGCATGCTAGAAAAAACAGAAGAAGTTTGTAAGTATTCTGAGTTTAATTCAAAACAGTAACTTTAAAAAATAATCTAAAGAATAGCTAAAGAGAAAATGCTGCAATTTAGACTGAACCACTGTTATTGTAACCAAACAAATAAACTTTTGATGTGCTAGATCTAATGTGGTGTCAAAGAAATTACACCTTGTCATACCAATATCTATTGTGATACTAAAACCGATATCCTTAAAGATCTTTATCGTTTGCTTTTTTATGTTCTCAAGGTCCTGGTTGTTTTTGTGCTTGATGATTGCTAAATCATCATCCCTATATAGGCCTATTTGGTTTGACATGTATGTTTTCCCTAATCTACCAAGAATGTATAGGCCAATAAGGTTTCATAACTAAGCTCCGAAGTATGACCTCATTGGGACGTCGAAAGATGATTCTTAATCTTTCTTGGTTCATACTTTTCCATCGTAAGTGATTACTGAATTACAAGTGTGGGTTATGACTTTTATATCCTCTTTACTTATCTCTGTAAATTTTTTTGCGAATTCTATTGCATTTTCAAGGTATATCAGTTTGATGCTTGGTAAAAATTTCTGAATGTCAAAGTTGACAAAACATTTGCTCGATTTTTCATTTATATGATCAAACCATTCTATTACTTCGTATGAATTTTTCCATTGGGTTATCGTTGTCTACTTCTTTATTTGTGTTACTTACAATATTTTCTTGTATGTTCTTGCCTATTTTACCTAGATGATTCTTGCTTGGGATGATTTCGATGTTGAGTGGGAATTCTTTCTTATGGTCTTACGATAAAGATCTTTAAAAATATCGGTATGACAAGATGTAACTTCTTAGACATCACATTAGATCTATCCAACAGTTGTCATATTATTATTATTATTATTATTATATTGTTTATTGTGCAATGTTGGACTCAGGCATCAAAACCTGAGCCACTTAAACAGGACACACAAAAAGAGAAAAAGAAAATAAATTTATATTCAAAACTTTAAGATAAATTATACATATATATATATATACAAACATAATTTAAATGGAAACACAAAGTTAAACACAATATGATAAACAAATGAACTAAATTGTAAATTCAGTTCAAAAAATTCAAATTTATATATTACTTAGTACACACAGTAAAGAAGTTTGTCTAAAATCATGGCTTATAAAACAATATTCATAACTACAAAATATATAAGTAAACTAATAGTTTGTAGGGGGGAGGCGTAGGGAAACGAATATTTTTCCTTTTGTTACAGTGGAAAATTAGTTAATTTTACTGGTATTTATCGTATTTAAGTCAAATCTTTTTAGCTTTAAACGAAATTTTTCTACCCTCTCACAAGATACTATATCCTGAGGTAGTCTGTTCCACATAGCTTTTGCTCTGTGAAAAAATGCGCCTTGCCATTGACTGTTTTGAAAATCATGTTTACATTTTATTTTCAAATTATTTCCTCTTAGTTGATATTTATTTTGGGAAAAATTAAAAAACTGGTTAAAAAAACTTTTATATTTGCCATTGATAATTTTGTAAAGAATTAATAAATCAAATTCCCATCTTCTATATTCCAGTGATTTCAATCCAAATTTAATCATTCTATCATTATATGACGTGTAAGATATGTTGCAACGATTACAAATATGACGGGTAAAACTCCTTTGCACAGATTCAATTTTGTTAATATCCTTTTTTAAATGGGGTGACCAAATTTGGGTACTAAACTCAAGTTTAGGGCGAACGTATGTTTTAAATAGTTTTGTCAGAATTGAAGCAGAATTAGTTTTAAAACTTTTCAATATTTGATAACATGTAGTTTTTGCAATCTTATATAAATAGTTGATATGTTCATTCCATTTCAAATCTTTGGAAATATAAATTCCTAAATCTTTAAAAACTTTAATTTCTGGTAACTTGATGTTATTGATTAAGAGGTCAGTTGGAGAAGATTCTTTTTTGTTAATGGTTAGAATTTTACATTTGCTAGGATTTAAGTTTAGTTTTCTTGTTTTTAACCATATGTAAATATTATCTAAAGATAGTTGTAATGAAGTATTTGACTGACTAAAGATTTTGGCATCATCTGCAAATAAGCTTAACTCACTTTTAATATTAATGTTTGAACAAATATCATTAATATAAATTAAAAAGAGAAGGGGACCAACTACACCACCTTGTGGTACTCCACTGTAGATTGTTAAAGAGTCAGAAAGCGTATTATTGATGAGTACTCTTTGTGATCTATTATTTAAAAAGTTATCAAACCAATCAATTAAGCTTTCATGTAGCCCATACTGATTTAAAATTTTTAATAATCTTTTGTGTAATACTGAATCAAAGGCTTTTTGAATATCCGTATAAACTACTTTAGTAAATTCATTTTTGAGATAAGGAACTAACCAAGAATGTAAGCATGTTAACAGTTGAATGGTTGATGAGCGGTTTGGAACAAAACCAAACTGTTTGTTAGTTAATAATTTGTTATCAAAGAGGTGATTGAGAATTTTTACAGATACAATATGTTCATAAATTCTTGAAAAGCTACTTGTTAGAGATATTGGTCTGTAATTTAATGCATCGTGTATATTACCTTTCTTGTGCACAGGAATAATAAAAGATGTTTTCCATTGTTTAGGAACATCAGATAGTTCTAGAGAGCAATTAAATATTAATGAAAGTGGAAATATTATTGATTGGATAACATGCTTGATATAATAGGGTGGAATGTTTTCTGGCGTTCTTATGATTTTATCTTTTAAGTGGTTAATTGAACTTATAATGTCTTCATAGGTTATGAAAAAATTTTGCATCTTACTACAATTCTTTTGGGGTAGCTTAAAAGACTGGTAACTCTCGTCTTTTTTAAAAACTTTTTGAAAATTTATGTTAAAAAGTGTTGCTATTTCAAAATCTGAGGTTACTGTTTTGTTTTTATCATTATCATATAAGAGATGTATGGAATTATTTAACTTAAGTTTAGATTTCACGTAGCTATAAAACTTTTTTAAATTTGGGTTTTTGCAGAATTTGTTTTCATATTCAAAGTTGTATTTTTTAACAGCTAATTGATATTCTTTAGACTTGTTTTTGTATTTTATCAAAAGTGATTTATTTGTCTTACTTTTTTTGTATAGATTCGCTTTTTCTTTTAATAACTTTTTAATATGAGATGGATATTTTTTACTTTTGTTATTTTTAGAAAAAATTGGAACAAAACGTTTGAT
The DNA here is from genome assembly GCF_965202585.1 of Thalia democratica. Lineage (NCBI taxonomy): Eukaryota > Metazoa > Chordata > Thaliacea > Salpida > Salpidae > Thalia > Thalia democratica. Next base: position 42,437,683 of record NC_139167.1, on the reverse strand, counting down.
TGAGATTTGGATTGAGCTGATGAATTGATCGTAGAAATGCTGGAGATTTTCTGAATTTTTAAATAAAGAGGTCCAATTAATTTTTGACAGGAAATCATTGATGCTTTCAAAATCTGCTTTTTTATAGTCATATGAGACTTCTTTAGCAATAGGTACTATTTTATTTTCAATTTTAATTTTTAGTGAAAGCAAGTTATGGTCACAAGTGTTTGTTAATGGAAAATTAGTTGAGTGTGATATGATTCTATCTAGACCAAAATGATTGCAAATTATGAGATCAAGAATGTTACCATTCTTATGGGTTGGATTTTCAATTACTTGGGTTAAAAAATTGTCTGTACAAAAACCAAGAAAACACTCATGGGGTTTATTGAAATCTGTGCTAGGAATCCTCCAATCTATATTTGGCATATTAAAATCACCAAGAACATAAAAAGAACACTCTTTTGGAAAAACCATTTTAAACATTTTGATTACATTTTGAACAGTCAGTGCGCATCTAGCAGACAGTGGAGGAAGGTAGACACAACAAAATCTTAATTTCATCTTTTTAAAAATTACGTCTACACATAGGTATTCAAAATTGATGTTGCTAGTAGAGATAGAATCGTTTTTAACTTTAATAACTTTAAGCGAATTTTTGAAAAGGATAGCAACACCTCCACCCCTACTAGACCTATCACTTCGGTAAATGTTATAGTTAAAAGGACACACTGTGGCATCGTTGACCTTATTAGTCAACCATGTTTCAGTCAAAAAAAATAAATCAATGTTATTCAAATTTATATAGTTCTCTAAAATATAAAATTTATTTAAAACAGATCTTATATTAGTGTAACAAACTTTTAAATAGTTGTTGTTACAATTTATATAGGAAAACTTGTTAGTGTTAAAATTAATCCTATCACTTAATAAGTTTATACCCGTTGACTCACAATTTCCTCCACTAATCCCAGATGTCCTGGGAGCGGTAACGAAAGGGCTGTTTTGTCAGTTCAACTATCTTATTGTTCCTTATAACATATTTTATGTCCAATTTATTCTCATCAGCGATGGCTTGCTTTATTTTAACTTCTTTTCTCAATTTTCTGAAAGCTTCAATTTCCAAGAGAGTTCTGTCAGGGTTGATGTAGACTTTTGATTCAATTTCACCATTAAACATTTTCAAATCTCTCAGTCTTAACAGTCTGTGTTTGGATGCTAAATTATTTAATTTGACTATAATTGGTCTGATTTTGTTAGCTGCAATTTTCTATATGCCATATAGAAAAGAAAATACCTTAATCAGATACATCAACAATAGCTCCAACCACCCGACGATGATCAAGAAAAACCTACCTAAAATGATAAAGAAAATATTAAATAGGCTGTCTTCAGACCAACGAACCTTTGATAATGCAAACCATAGTTATCAAGTTGCTCTACGCCAGTCTAACTTCAAACACAAACTTAAACATGAAAACAAAACCAACCCTGTTGACAAAAGAAACGGAAACAAAAAAGAAAGATTGTGTTCTTTAATCCTCCCTACTGCCAATCAGTCAAATCTAAGATTGGGAAAAAATTCTTGGATCTCATTGACAAACACTTCAAAACAGTTTTTAACAGAAGCAATTGCAAAGTATCGTACTGTTGTATGGAAAATGTCAAATCATTAATAAGTGGCCACAACAAGAAGATACTAAGTAAATTGAACCATAAGTTAGACCAAGAGAATAAGACGTGCAACTGCCTCGACAAAGACTCCTGCCCCTAAAGTGGCAAGTGCTTGCAGGAGAATGTTATATATAAGGCGACAATCACTAGTCAGATCGAAACCAAGGTATATATAGGCTTTTACACCTGCCCACATTTCAGGAAATTTTATTTTAAAACTTGTTTTATACCTTCGATATGTCGACGACATATTCTGTATCTTCCGAAAAGATATTTCATTCGAAAGCTTTTACAAAAAGTTAAATAAACTACATAAGTCTATTAACTTCACATATGAATTAGGTGGAAACGAACTCCCATTTTTGGACATTAACATCAAACTAAAGAGAGAAGAGATAATAACAAAAATACACAAAAAAGAAATTAATTCAGAAGTAATTTTAAATTTTAGTGCAGTGGGACCAACTAAATGGAAAAGAGCTCTAATACTTTGGTTTGTGAACAAAGCAAGAATTATAGCTTCTACGCATAACATTTACAAACAAGAAATCACAAATTTAAAAGAAAAATTCTTTAAAAATGGTTATCCAAAGAAATTAGTTGATGACATAATCGAAAGATCTATTAACATTAATAAAGACTGCACTAAGAAAAAACTAAGTAGCTCAGACTTCAAAAATATCGTAAAGGTACTTTATATTGGAAAACCTAGTAATGAGTATAAAAAGAAAAGCCTTCGAAGACATCGAAGACTTCAAAGTAATTTTTACCACGACAAAAGTAAGCAATTACTTCAGTAATAAATATAAGACACCCTATGAATTAAAATCCAACGTGGTCTATGAGTATAAATGCTCTTATGATAAGAGTATTAAGTATACTGTATTCACTTCACGACCATTAGTAGAAAGAGTTAAAGATCATTTAAAAGGCAATACAGCTGTATCTGACCTCATTAGCAATTGTAATGTTTGTAAAAATGAAAAAACAACTGTTAATAATTTTGGAATTTTGATAGAATGTAGAAATGAATTTGAGACCCTGATAAGTGAAGCTCTGCTAATTAAACGTTATAATCCAACTTTAAATAAACAATTAATTAAACCTGGTATTACCAATTCACTAAGAATTATTAATTAGTTTGCTATATATTAGTTTAAAGATTTGTAAATATTTATGTAACATATTATTTTATTGTAGTTTGTAATTTTACTTATAAATGTTTATATATTGTATTACTTTAAATTTTTGTATACTTAGTTGTTTAACACTAATTTTTAGTTATTTTTCACAGTATTTTGTTGATAATGACTAATGGAAAGTCGAAACGTCGTCATGCGAATAAATTTAAAACTTAGAATGTGTTTCTAATTGAATTGGTATTTAAAAACTCCAGTATCCCCACCTGTTTTTGTCTAAATACTGTTTATTTGCTCCTTTTCAGTTGAGCTCTTTTTTGTGGAACTATAACTCACCATAAAATTAATACTATTACAAATAAAAGTCTAAATTTTTTTTTAATCAAACAGAAACTTAATACAAAACAAAACTTTTTTGCTAAAATATACATTTTTGAACAGTCGTTAAAAAGTATACTTTTTTTAAATTAAATCGTAGCAATAAAAAATAAAATCAAATAAATGTTAATAACACGTATTTTATAGGGGTTAGCTGTATAACAAAAATCTGATTTAAAAACTAAATTAAAATTATTACACATTAAGTTTAACAAGTATAATCTTATTTTGAACATTTTTTTAACTTTTATTATTTTTAAACAAAGCTTTAAATTAGAGTTTTTCACAAAACTCAGTGATTCTTATAGTTAAAGTATACGAAAGTAAATTTTGTCTTATTTATAGCAAATTTCGGTTTTGAAGGTCAGTACTAATAGTTTTTTGCTAAAATACAAAATATTTATCAAATTAAAAGAACTATATGGTTATAATCTTGAGCATGCGTGCTATCATAAAGTGTTGTTGTAAAAGGTTTTGAAGTTTTTCTGCAATGTGCAGCAAGTTTTCAGAATTCCAAAAATAAAAAGTTCGGACACTGAATAACAGTTTTTTGTTTAAATTTAAGTTAACAGAAGCTTCGATCATCAGGATCACACCACAAGCCTTCAGTATACCGAGACCAGTTTCGTCCTCAATAAGACTCATCAGTCAGTCGCAACCGAAAAACTTACAGTCATAAATCTACAAAGTCATAAAGTAATCACGGCATACGCTCTGTAGACTTTCACCAATGTTTTTCGTTGATCGTATTCAATATGAACGTACTAGCTGTGTTGTCTATTAGACAATGTATTAAACATTGCACAGAAAAAGACAAGGCTTACGTAACTGATAAATACCAGCAACCGGTCACTTCATGATTAGAAGTCTTTTGTAGGTTAATAGCTGCAATATTTCGGTTGTGAAAGACTGATGCGTCTTAATCAGGACAAAACTGGTCTTAGTATACGCTTGTGGTTTGATAATCAAATTGGTATGATCGAACCTTCTGTTAACTTAAACTTGTCTCACGGCATACAAAAGTCCAAGCTTCGGCTCTGTACATTTTTTTCGATGTTTTTAGTTGATTGTATAAACATTAAATAACATTTTTTTTAGTTTTTCGGCAAGTTTTTAAAAAGAAATTAACTACGACAATACTCACCGTAACTAGCAGGTTTTGTTTTTTAAGAAGTTACAAATGCTAAGATATTTTACTTTTAGATCTTCATGTCTCAACAAGTAGAAAAGTAAAGGTTTTAGAAAAGCTGAAAAATCATTGACTATCGTGAATCTGCTGTAAAATAATAGTTTAATTATCAACAAGAAAATGGCAAAAATAACAGCTTTTCTTTGCAATTCACTGTGCAGCGATAGTTATAAATTGCTAACAACATTAGAAAAACTAAAAGTGTATAGTAAAATAACTTTGTTTGTTTTTTTTAAGTTAAACAGTTTTTTGTTGTAATTTTGTCGTATAGCTAAAATCGGTTAAGTGAAATTTTATGGTGTGATGCTAGATTCTCGTAAAGTTTTTTCACTCCAATTATATTACCTATTGTTTTGTGAATTCAAAATTTTATTCATCTAAATGCTGTGTGTAACTAACATACTTTAATTAATATGCATTAGCTGCAAATCTAAGGCGCTTCTGATTGAATTTTTTTTTAACTATTTTAAATTAAAGTTTTGAGTAGTATAACTTATTTATTATTACTTTTTTTTGGTAAAGTGGGTTAGGGATAAGGGTATAGTTGTTCTTAGTTTACTGCTGTATTATCGCTTTACTTTATTTGCATAATACTATGAACAAAAAAAATTCAAAACTTTACAATTGCAGCCGACCCGATAAATGTTGTTGTTAAAATAAAAAAGACATTTTAGATTGTTTATTATGTTTATAAATGACATGCTTCATATATTACCAGAATAATATTGACAATTACACTATAAAAAGATACCCTCTCAATTTAAATTGGAATGACTTTATTAAAATAAAATTAAATAGAATCTAAATAAGACACTACATTTCTTCAAAAAAACAATTTTTTACATGTTTTCATTTCAGTCAGTTTATTTACAAAAAGTTTTTCTACCCTAAAAAAAAAGCATACACATGAATAAAGTTGTGCAGGGTTGCCAAAAAACCTTGAATTAAAAAAAAAATCTGGAATTTTAAACAACTTATACATGTTAATGAAGTAGTAAAATTTTCTATTTGACACAATAAATCTATCATATAGATAATTTTTTTTTGTCAACATCAAAAAATGTTTTATTAAACATGTTTCAAGAAGCTTTAAGATATCTATTCAATGTCGTTTTACAATTTAAAACAGTTTTTTACCTCCAAATTAATTTAAACCTTAAAATAGATACTAAAACATGTAATTTTAAAAATCGGAAGAAGTTATGAAAACATGGAGAAGATTTTCCAAAAACATTTGGCAACCCTGTTTGTGTAATCTGCTTGAAAAAGAATAGTTTCTAGGCATTATTAAGTCCTGAGTTTATCCAGATGTATGTATTTTATTAAAGTATAAATAAAGTACTCTATTTAATTTGAGATAATTTTAGCACTAATTCCTTGCCTTCAAATTAAGCCTAGATCATCAGTCAGTTTGTTAAACAAAAGTATAAATTTTTAGTTTCAAATAACTAGACAAAAAATTAAGTATATCATTGTAAATGTTTTACATCTGTTGTCCAGCTGTGTTGTCTATTAGACAATGAATTAAGCATTGCACAGCAAAAGACAATGCTAACGTCACTGATCAATACTAGCAACCGGTCACTTCATGATTAGAAGTCTTTTGTAGTTTGATAGCTGCAAAATTTCGGCTGTGATAGACTGATGCATCTTAATCAGGACAAAACTGGTCTTAGTATACGCTTGTGGTTTGATAATCAAATTGGTATGATCAAACCTTCTGTTAGTTTAAGCTTGTCTCACAGCATACAAAAGTCCATGTTTCGGTTCTGTATATTTTTGTCGATTATTTTCTTTGATTATAAGCCCATATCATTAGTCAGTTTGTTGAACAAAAGTATAAACAAATTTGTTAGTTTCAAAAAACTAAAAAAAAAATTAAGTGTATCATTATAAATGTTATACAACTGTAGCAAAGGCATGCATAATGACATCATAGTTGGTGTGAAGCAATTTAAATATTTTTTAATGATATTAAATCTTAAGTACCATTTTTCCCTCTATAACAGGGTCATAACATGTGTAATACTACCTCATTCTTTAAATAAAATCAATATTAAGTTATCTTAAAGTAAAATCTATTGTTTTAATGAAAAACCCTGGTGACACTTATGGCAAACAATTTCAAGGTTAAAGTCTAATTAAAATGTGTCTCATTAAAAACACAAAGTGTTAGAAAATTATTAAGCTCAAATCCTTAAATATTTGTAAAATAAAATACATCCATAATCAAACTATGTAATCACTGCTACCAAAGTAAATCAACAATCGGCTGTTGTCAAAATTTTAATTAACTAATACCAAACTATAAACATAAAATTCTATATACTAATCAGAATATTTTTTGTTTAAGTAAACATGTAGAAAACAGCAAACTAAACATTAACTAGTGACAGATTTTATCTAAAGCTTGATAGATCGTAAATCTTAACTTTTATCTTTAGATAATATAAAAAAACATTTACTATATAAAATAAAATGGTTTTGTGATGGTAAATACTAAGTATTACAAATTTAACAATAAGTTGATAAAAAGTTAAATACATTTATTGTTTTGATACTAATGACAACTCTTCTAAGTAACTATTGAGATCAAAGTCAGTGCGCTGAATAGATTCCTAATGGAAGGCTCAAAACAAAAAAAACAAGAAAAGACTATTTCACTATAAATCTATATGCTTCTTATTTAGATTTTAACAGAAAGTCCAATCTTCTTCAAATTTTAACAGAAAGTCCATTACTAGTATTTAAATCGACTAGATTCAGGAATTTTTTCAACAAAAAAACTATTAAAACATCACTTACTTTTTTGTTTTTTGTTGTTTAATCTAAATTAAAAAAAAAAATTATTTTGAAATCCCAAGGTTGTTTTTTTTTACTATAATATGAATGTTTACAACAAGTTTAAGGTCTCTAGCTCAAATAAAAAGGTGAAGGAAAATTTATAGGGATTTTTAAAATTTCCTAGAAAATTAATGCTGAAAAAATTGCAGTAATAACATTTTATTAAACATTTGTCACAGACTCAGAATAACTTGTGATGTTTTGATTTATTTAAAACTCAGGTTGACTCAGAATAGTTTTATTTTTTTTAAATAAAAACCTCAGGAAAGTTTTAAGAAGTTAAAAAACATTTCAGAATAGAATTTTTTCTAGGTTTTATATGAAATTTAGTTTCAATATTTTGTTATATTTAGGGAATAAACTAAAATGGCATAAAAAGACTATTTCACTAAAAATCTATCTTCTACATTTTTTAATTTTAAATCTGCTTTAAAATTGAAGAAAGAGTTAGATTTTTAGTGATTTCATTTTAATTATGAAAAAGTCTGCTTTGAATTTTTTTATATTCCCTTTATTGTATCAGTTTTTTTGTTACAAAACTGGTTATATCTCACTATTTCATTAGAATTTTTTTTGTTCTATAAAAAGCATTTTACAGTATATACTTAAGGCTTTCAACTAAGACTCAATAATTATTTAAAAAATAAAAATTGGACCCTATATGCCTTTAATTATCTTCATATATTTTGTTTATTTAGCATGTTTTCTGTAGCATTTTATAAGTTTAGTTATTAACTATATTTTATTTTTAAATATATGATTTTACCTCTATAGTTGAGTATTTTTCTTTGTTAAGGTCACCACACACTCAGGCTAGTTTGAAATTTTGAAAAATTCAGGCCAACTTAAGCTAGTTTGATTTTGTTTTTGAAAAACTCAGGCTAGTTTTCATATTTTTCCTTAATCTTTGACCATTTTGTTATTTATTTTGAATGTTTTATATTTATTAATTTGCGTTTTTATCAAGTCCTTATGTAATTATTTTGATATTTAAAGGTATTTAAGGTTGATTAATAGTTTTATTTTCCAAAGTTTTTTGCTTATATTAATTAATTTGTTAAATTTTCTCAGAAACTCAGGCAAGTTTTTGGTCATTCAAGCTGACTTTTTGATAGTAATTTTAGAAAATTTGAATTCAGTCAAACAAAATACTTTTGAAACTTTATCTAATGATAAAACAAATTTTTTGAAAAGATTTTAACAAAATAGTTGATTATGTTTTTTTATGCAATTACATTTAAGTTATAAAAAAAACCAATAAAATTTATGTTAATTTAAGAAAAATAATATTTTGTTTACTTTTTAATCTACTTATTTAATAACAGTCAATTAAGGGCATATAAGGGGTGTTCACTTTTTTTGAAACTTGATCTTTTATTGTAGAGTTTTAACTGAGTTACAAGTTGCTTTTTACAGATTTTTTATATTCAAAATAACATTTAAGATATAACTGGTTAAATTTGGAGAGTACAATCAATAGGTTCCTTATGGGAGGAGAAAGCTAAAACGCTGAATAAATAAAAATATATCTCCTCCTTCATTTATGAAATAAATATCTCAAATTTCCAAGAAATCTTCCTTGCAATAATTAGAAAAAATGTTCTTACAGATTTTTATAAATGTTGCAAGGCACACTTACTGAAAATTTGAGGTATTTATCTCAAAAAAAAACAGGAGGAGGTATATTTTTAGTTAAGTTGTATTTTTTTGCATTTTAGTTTGCGCATTCTATAAGGAACCTTTTATAGTCTTTGACTCAAAAATTGTTTTGAATATTGAAGTCTTTAAAAAGCAACTTATTGCTTAGTTAATTACAACAAAATAAGATCAAGTTTGAAAAAAAGCAAATTACCCATCCTCCAATGTCCATTGTTAAAAAATAAAGATTATATATTTATTAATCAAACAAACTACTCAAATCAAATAAGTACTTAAAATATAAAAATAAGAAAAACTATATTTCTTTACAGATTGAATTATTAGTTTACTGTTATTTTTGTTTATTTGTTCTGTAAATATGTCTAGAGGGCCTTTGAAGCTTAAAAGTGTTTTTTCAAAAGAAAGAACTTTCCGACCTAAAAAGAGGTTTGATCCAGGAACAACTAAATTTGATTTACACAAAAAAGCACAAGCCAGCTTGAAATCAGGTTTACTTTTTTATGTTATTTATTATTAGTACTTACATATGTGATATACTTTTTAATTTGCTATCATAGTCTTATCAATGTTCTAAAATAGTATATTTAAAGACATTGTATGTGTTAAAAGTTTTTTATTCATGAAAAAAATAGTTAAAATGATCTAATTAATTAATTTCTTTGAATAATAAATAAGAAATCTGTTATTACTACTGTCCAGTTGCAATCAAGTAAATTAGACTAATACTTAAATCCGAAATATAATGCTTTGTTTTAGATGAAATATTTGTGAGGTGGGGTAAGTCACTTTTTTTACAAGTTGATTTTATTTTGTTGAGTTTCAACTAAGCTACAAGTTGCTTTTAACAGGTTCTTAAAATTTAAACAAGTTTTTGAGATATATCTGGTTAAAGTTCGAGAGTACAATAGGATCCTCGTAAGAGGCAAAAGCTAAAAAAGCAAAAAATAAAGACTATTTCACTAAAAATACATTCTTCCTATGTTTTTTAAGACAAATAGCTCAGACTTTTATGAAATGTTCTTTGCAATGTTTCTAAAAATCATTCAAAAAAAAAAAAAACTTAAACATCAAAGACTGAAAAATCTAAAATGTAGGTATATTTTTAGTTTTTTAATAAAAGAAAAAGTGAATTTAATCAGAAATTTAACATTTCCTTACAGAGTGTTTTTTCTAAATATTGCAAGGAATATTTCCTGAAAGTTTAAGATATTTTTCTTAAAAGAGGTAGGAGGAAATAAATATTTACTGAAATAGTCTTTTTTTGATGTTTTAGTTTTTGCCGTTTGAAAGGATCCTTTTGTACTCCTAAACTTAAAATGGCTATATCTGAAAAAAGATATTTGAGTTTTAGGAATTTGTAAATAACAACCTGTAGCTTATTTAACACGGTAAAAAATAAGATCAAATTGTAAAAAAATGATTATCTCTCTATGCCCTTAAATTCTTATGTAAATCTAATGAACACTGTTTTGGTGATGATCTTATTTTAAACTTGGCTAGTAGTTGCTTTTTACTGTTATGTTAAATTAAAATTAGTTTTTGACATTTGTGTGTACAAAGTTGGAGAGTTCAATAGGATCTTTATGGATGGACTGAAGTAAAATAAAAAACAACAGTTTCATTAAAAACTTTTTTCTTTTCTATAGTTTTTAAGCAATTGTTCTTAAACTTTCTTAGTTTAATCTTAATTTAATAATATACAATCCTATTGTAAGTTTTTTATTAATTTTGAGTGAGAATAAATTGTTTTTTTCCTTTGCTCATGAAACTCATAATTTTTTTTTTAAATTGTTACAATAAGATTAATTTTGATGCAAGGAAAATTTCTTCAAAATTGAGGTTAGTTGATTTAAAACGAAGGAGAAGATAAATGTTTAGTATATCTTTTGAGTTCTGAGAAAATATACAATAAAAAGTTTCTTCTTTATAAGTTTGTTTCAGAAACTATCACGGAACTGACTATATCTCAAAAGTTAATTTCTTTTAATTCTGTAAAAGTATGTCATAGCATATAATGTTAACTTTTATATAAGGGCTAATGTTTTTTTTTTCAAAAAATATGTTTGACACTCCCTATCCTAGACTTATCTTAGTGTATAAAATACAATTTAGAAACTTCATTTAAATAATTCAGTTATATATATGTATTTTTAAAGTTAGTCTAATCTATAAAAAAAGGTTTTACATAAAATTATAAATAAGGACTAATAAACAAACATTTGTCTAAAAAGTTTTAAATAAATAAAAACAAAGTTTAAAAACATTTAGTTTAAGGGCATAGGGGGGGGGGGGGGGTAAACACCCTTTTTTAGTTTTTGATCTTATTTTATATAACTTTTACTTAGCTACAAGATGCTTTTTACAGATTTTAAAAATTCAATATAATTTTTGAGATATAGCTGGTCAAAGTTGGAGGCAACAATAGGATCCTTATGGAAGGCGCAAACTAAAACAGCACATAACTAGAAATCACTAAAAATCTATCTTTTCCTACGTTTTTTGAGATAACTACCTCAAATTTTTAGGAAATGTTCCTTGCAATATTTAGAAAATTCTGTCAAAAGGAATTTTAAAAAAATTAAAAAATAAAAGTTTTATAACAAAAAAACTAAAAAAAACTTTTTTATTTTATTTTTTATATAAAATTTTTATTTTTTATTTTTGTTTAAATTCCTTACGACAGAATTTTCTAAATATATCAAGAACATTTTCTGAAAATTTGAGGTAGTTATCTCAAAAAAAGTAGGAGAAGATAGAGTTTTAGGTAAATAGTCTATTTTTGCTGTTTTAGTTTGCGCCTCCCATAAGGATCCTATTGTTGCCTCCGACTTTGACCGGCTATATCTTAAAAATTATTTTTAATTTTAAAATCTGTAAAAAGCATCCTGTAGCTTAGTAAAAACTATATAAAATAAGATCAATTACCAAAAAAAGGTGTTTACACCCCCTATGCCTCTAAAGAACTTGATGAAATGTGACTCTTTTTGAGTACTGACATTATTATTATTTTTTTTTTTTTATTTTACTAATTTTAGTTTACAGTCCACTGTGTGGACCCCAGTATCCCATGTTTCTTAATTTAAAATTAATTGACTATAATAGTTAGAAATGTGAATATCCATTATTTATTACATTCTAAAAGAATGGACTGAATTTTTTTTGTGTAATCAATTATGCAGTATAGGTTCAATATAATTTTTTAGATTTAAAAATATGTTTTTAAAGCATGTTTAAGTATTTTCATTATTTTTTTGAGTGGTTGAGATATTAAATCAATAAATAATTTAAATATATTTTAAATGTTATCTTTTCTTGATAGGATTGGATTTAAAGTCCATAGTTATTTTGCCTCCTGGAGAAGAGCAAAATGATTGGATAGCTGTTCATGTTGTTGATTTTTTTAACAGGATTAACCTTATCTATGGTACAGTATTAGAGTTTTGCACCGATGAGGTACTTTTTATTGAACTATTTAATTATTATTTTGTTCCCTAGAGTTAGTAATTAAAAAAGCAAATAATGGATTGAATTAACTAAACATTTTTAGGACACATAGTTAGTAGAAAAAATTAAATAAATAAATATATTTTTATTCAATATGGTGTTTTTGTAATCGGAAAATGTATTTATTTTAGATAGAATACTATTTTTAAAAGGGCGAATAACTAGAAATCACTAAAAATCTATCTTTTCCTACATTTTTTGAGATAACTACCTCAAACTTTCAGGAAATGTTTCTTGCAATATTTAAAAAAATCTGTCGGAACAAAATTTGAAAAATTAAAAGATAAAAAATTTATAAAAAAAAAAACTATGTTTTTGTTTATTTGTTAAAAAAAAACTTTTATTTTATATATTTTTTATAAATTCAATCCGACAGAACTTTCTAAATACTGCAGGGAACATTTCCTGCAAGTTTGAGGTAGTTATCTCAAAAAATGTAGGAAAAGATAGATATTTAGTGAAATAGTCTTTTTTTGTCGTTTTAATTTGCGGTAGTAGTTTCACTTCGGTTAAATAACCTAAGTTTTACAAAATATTAAAATAGCATGGGTGTCTAACAACCCTGTTAAAATAACACATTATTCTAATTTAGAATTTATGCAGGGGTCAGCAAACTATGGCTATGGGCAACTTTGCCAATTTTCGATTCCATTAAAAGCAAAAAATTAATTAATTATTGTATTTATTAATTATATAATTTATTATATAATTCGGTAATTTCTAATAAAACTTGTTGTTTATTAAGTAATGAGTAAGTAATAGTGATAGTTCAATTGAAATTTCATAACAATTTATCCATTATTTTTTATTACGTATAGTAAAACTTGATAAAAAATAATTTTTTAATATGCTCGACTTTTCCTTTGATATTTTTATTATCACTAAGTTTTATTAACAAACCCAAATTCGTTACTTTTTTTAAATACCTATACTTTATATTTTTATAAAATGCATAGAAGTTTTGTATAATATCGAACATTATCTAAAAATTTATTAAGTTACATCATGTTTTTTAAATAATTTGGATCTTTTTTGAGGTTTCATGAAATACTCAGCCTAGTTTTATCAGCTTTTAAGAAAGTGAAAATAGTTTTTTGAAAAAGTTAAAATCAGATTAAGCTAATTTACTTCAATAATTTTTTTTTCTCATGTTTTACCACTTGTCTTTTGTTAACTTTATGTTAATTTGAACTATTAGATTAAATTTCCAGCTTTGTAAATAGCTCTTTTTTAATATAATATTTTGATTTTTTTGAGTGCTATAATAATAAAAATTTTAAAAACATAACAATGAAAAACCGAGTTGGTGTTATAGTGTTGCTCTAGCTTGATATATATGTTTACGCATTTTATTATTGTTTATTTTGGTTTATAATGATAAAGTTATCACGAATAAATTTTAGTCGATGAGTTTCTTTTAACAATGTTTCTCCTATACTAATTAAAGTTGCACATCAGATTGATTTAAACAACTCTTTAATATTTTGTTTGTGTAACAGGAGGTTTATATAGTTTTAACTGTTTTCGTAAGTGTTAAAAAGAATTATAATAAACTATTAAAGTAAAGTATACTTTAGTAAAAGTTTATGTATATTACTGATGTTTAATGATATATCTATATATATTTTTTAAATTTTCTCCATTAAAAAGGCTTTGCGTACTTATCAAAAATTGAACTTTATATCTCCAATTATTTGAATTTTCATTAAAATATTCTTAAGATAAATTTATATAATTATAAAAAAATTAAAAAAATATAGTACCTCTTTTATGGTCGTTGATTTTTATTTTTATTTTTAAATTTAATACCTAATGCTTATGCTTTGCTGCTAATAGTAGTAAAACCTTTTATAATGTTAAAATCGAATACTAGTTAAGTTTTTAAAAATATACAAATTTTAGTCATGTCCAGTTATGTCCGGTGGGCCTAGGTATGAGTACAGATGGCAAGATAGCAATAATGAAAAGTATAAAAAACCAACTAATGTAACAGCTGGAACATATGTTCATGAGTTGATGGCATGGATTGAAAATATTGTCAATGATGAAAACATTTTTCCAGTAAAAGTTGGTAAGTTATTGTTTATTGGTACAACTTATAAAAAATATTTTTTACTTCAAAAATGTTTTGGAGGTTTTTTATTTAAATAGATTATTTACTACAGCTCTCTGCAGTTTAGAATAAGTAATACTTTTTTAAACTTTAATTTGTACACAAATTATTAGTTTCATAATTAAGAGTCTGTTGAAAACTTCTTGATGTTTAGATTATAAATAACTAATAAACAAATAATATTTAGGTTTTAGACTTATAGTTCAAACTATATAAAAATAGCTAAGTTTTAAAAAACTTAGTGAAAATTAGTTTTTATTATCTTCATTTGTATTTGATGAGGACTGATTTTTTATAACTATCTTTATGTATATAAATTGTGTTTTATAAATAATAGTTTTTTAAAATATAATTAAAAAATGTTGTTAAGGTTTTTTAAAATTTAAGTTTGGAATTTTTTAAACAATACACATACTTTAAAAAGTTATGATGCTTACTGCTTTTTTGTTTCAAATATTACGATATGTTTTAATTTTAGGTGTTCCCTTTCCAAGATCCTTTCAAAGTACATGCAAAAAAATATTGACTCGTCTTCATAGAGTTTTTGTTCATGTATATATTCATCATTTTGATAGAGTCCAGGTATTTAACACATACTTATTGGTAGAATTTTCATTTTTCTTATGCTTTAGACTAGAAGTGGGAATTTTTATAATAGGCGAGCCGGATTTCTTAAAAAAAGTCTTTGTGGCCATATTGTCACAAATCCTTAAAAAGCAAAATTGTAACCAATTTGTAACCAAGCACTACTAAAAACTTAAGATAAAATTTAGAGCACATTTTATACTTATTAGCTAAAATACTCTAAATTTATTTGATTTTGCACATATTTTATCGAAAAAAAAAAACGTAGCAAGTCAATTATTTCTGCTTGACTGAAGGGATCCGGCCCGTTGGTTGTACTTGGCCTATGCCTAAAATATTATAAAAAAATAAATATTCAGTGTTTTTTTACATGTTTAATTTCAAAACACTAAAGTTTTCTTTTACGTTACATGTATATTAATTAATATATTAGCTAAATTTATATTTGAACATTTTTTTCTAAATTATTTAAAATAAACAATTTTTGTGGCAACATAATAAACTTGTAAAAGTATTTGCTTTTTCTCGGTAAAGTGTTTTCTGTTTAAATAAAAGATAAAAATTTAAAACTTAAAGAAGTAAAGAAACATATTTATTGAAAATAATTTTTTTTACAGCATATGTTGAGAAGAGTTTACTTTCTACTTGTATGTTTTTAATTTTGTAGATTTATAACTCACAATTTTCTTTTCTTAAAATGACTTTTCATATTAAACGCATCAGATTAATATCAATTTTGTTTGGTTGTTAAAATTTTATGGAAAGACGTCAACTATTAAAATGCGGTCATTTTTATATATTTATTTTCATCTGTTTTAAAAGATATTGTCTTTTGCAACAGTGTCATGTTTATTTTAGTAAAAATTTGTTCTATAAAAACATGATTAAAATACATAATGTTTTAGTTTCTGAAAATTTAAACTATTACAGTGGTATCAATTAGACGTGAAAGTATAAGGATTGAGGTGTTATTTTTTAGAGCGAAAACATCAAGTTATATATTTTAAAATTAAAACATATTCATAACTATAATACTATATGCTTAAACTAGATTTTGACTTTAATGCTTTTTTTAAATAATAAAAGTAGTACTAATACTAGTAGTAAAAGCAGGATTAAGAATACTAATTTTTTACAATACCTTAATAAGGTAGACTAGTTTAACTGTAGATCGGTTGTGGTTTCAATTTTTTACATTTATTCTTTTATAACTTAACATCATGAATAGATGTCAAAATGGTTACATACATGCCAATTCAAATTCCGACAACTCAAATTCTAAAAAATAAATTCAAAGGGCCACAACTTAAAAAGTATTATATATTTAAGAAAAATAAGAAATATGTGTGTTGGTATTATTAATACCTACAAGCCATTTTTTTCTTTTTGTAAAATATAAAATTTTATTTAAGATATTAGCAAATTTTTAAAAATAAGTATATTTTAAAACTTAGTTTAGCCATATCAAAAAAAAAAAAATTAATATTTTACTTTTAAAATTAAATTAGAAAAAAAAAATGGCTTGTAGATATCAATAAGACCAACATACATATATATATATATTTTTTTCAAATAAATACTACTTTTTAAGTTGTGGCCTTGTAATTTTTTTTAGAGTTAAAATTGTCGGAATTTGAATAGTCATGCACCCGTCAAAATTGGGAAGTAAATTTTTTCTATTGAAATTACTTGTAAAATACCAGCTGTTTGTTGTTTTGTGTAGTACAAATGATTGAAGCTGTATAAACATTAAACTGTATTATAGCTAGTTTGAAATAAACATATCACAGAGCATGGGAGCCGAAGCTCATATAAACGCATGTTACAAACATTTCTTTTATTTCGTCAATCATTTTAAGTTAGTCGACAAAAAGGAGCTCGATCCCCTGGTTAGTTTAGTATTTTAATGTTTATTATTTTTACTTAAAGGTTAACATATGAACAAATTTGTACTACGTAACACAAAATGATTTTTTTAAACAGTTTGGTTATTTACTTAAGCAGTCTTATTTGTGTAAACGTCAACTAAAACAAATTTTTGTTACTTTATTGGTTAAAAAAAAAGTTAAACATTTTTGTTGTTTTATGCTAGTAAAAAACTTTGATCTCCCTTTTTAGCACGAAAAAAAAAACAAAAAACGTAATACTTAACTAATAAAGTTCACATTATAAGTGATAAAATTTATAATTTTAAAACACGATTAAATATAACTATTTTAAAAGCATTTTAAAATAATTAGTTAATTTATTACTATGAAGTTATCATCGTTATATACATATTAATAACCTTCTTGAACTTTTATAACCGTATTTGCTTTACGTTTTTATTACATATATTGATACTACCATTACATCATTAATTGAACGTGAAACAAATTTCCGTTTAACTTAAAGATTAACATTAGCATCACAATTCGAATGAAATAATAATGTTTTAAAACTTAAGTTTAAGGTAAACATATACTAATTATATCAACTTGGTTGTATTTGTAAAAGGAGGTATATAAATGTACTAAAATAAAACTGGGGTTTTACAAAAAAAAAAAGATTTTTAAATATTTACTAATTTTTTTTAGTAGCTTTTTTCAATAACAATTAAACTTAAACTTATTACTATCAACATTTTTGTTATTATAACTTTTCTAGGAAAATAATATGCACTAACTTAATTAGTACTTGGAAGACTAACTATAATTCTTATTTAAAGCTAACTAATTTAACACAAATTCACGTTTAGCAACTTTCTAACTGTTATAATATTTTAAATTTTTAATCATGTCGTATAATTCTATTTTTCTAATATTAATAATTGTTTTATTTATTTATTTCATTGATGATTTAAACTTTGTGGTGTGTTTTTATCACAGCTTTGTGATTTTTAACCGGGTCGATTTTTGAGACGTTTAAATTTTTTATAAACTTTGAACAGAAAATAATGTTCATTATAAAATACTTTTATTTAAGCAAATTACTTTTAGTTTTAAGCGAGTAAAAGTCAATTAGAATAGTAGTAATTATTTAAAGGTATTTCTTTTTATTATTTAAAGTATTTTAAGTATGTATTTTTTTTTTTTTTTTTTGTTTTAACTTTTTACTACCGTTTAATTTATTAACATATATTAACTTGATTTTAAAGCTTTTAGAAGAAAAAACTAGATTTCATGATATTTTTTCTTAATTTAAATCATAGTTTAAGCTTGACAAAACTAATTTTCAATCAGTTTTATTTTACAGAAAGAAATGCAGGGGAAAATATGTAGGTAATACAGAAAAATATTAAAAAACCTAACAGAAACTTCTTTAATGTTGACATTGATTCGCTTACATCCATTCTGAAGATATTTTTTATTTTTTAGTATTTGATTACCTTTTTTCGATTAGTTCTCTCAAACTCAATCAAAATTTATTTATATGATAACTTATAGAGGCAATTTCTAAATACATTCCAGAGAAAAATAGCAACAAAGTTCTTCTTGATGTTAAAAATAAATAAGCGTAAAAAAGGCCCTCTAACTATTTGTTTTTTTTTGTGCATGTATAAAAGTAGTATAAAAATAGCTGCTAATAATAAACAATAAAATGTACAATTTGATGACAACTTTTTTTGTATACGTTTATATATATTTCAATTTTAAGAATTTTATAATATCAGCAAAAGAATCAAAGCTTACTTTACCATAAGCGCAACTTACAAAATTGGTCTTAAAATATAGGTTTATATGGTATAATTTATATATAATTTAGGGTAACGGGTCACTTTTGCACTGCGTAATATTTTTTTTTCAAACTAAGATCCGACCGGATCCGGGATCTTTTTTTTAAACAAAGATTAAACTGAATCCTTACACTTTTATAGTTGGAGTCCGAAAGGTTTAAGCTGTTTGTAATCTAAATAACAAACAAGCTTATAATTAATATTCATGTCTTATATTAATAGTTATTTAGTTTAAAAAATTTGAATAATATTTTTAACGTGTTTGCAAACAAATCCATTGGTGTTGCTGAAATGATTTGTTTTGAAAACGAACAAAAGTAAAAAGAACACTAACAAATACTAGTTACAATATCTATGCAGGGTTGCCACATGGTCAAGAAATATGTGGTGCAGTCAATCAATTTAATTGCAAAGTAAACAAAAATAATTAGGAATACATTGCTGTTATGTACCTAAAAAAATGGAGTAAATTTTAGCACTAATTACAAAAATAAAAACTTAAAATATAAAAAATTTGGTGTACTAAATGCAACTAAACTATAATAAAAGTTAGTTTTAAGATAATATTTATTAACAGTGAAATCTTTATTGATACAGTTAATTTGAATTTAAAACTAAAATAATACTACTTTACAAAGAAAAATTAAATGAATTGTTATTTACCATTTTTATGTATCAAAATTTTAAAGTAACATATTAGTTGTAAACTCAAAATAAAAAAATTAAAGCATAAAAATTCAGTTTTATATATTTTATTAAAAAAATACTTTCAGCAAAAAAAAAATTAGTAATATCATTAATTTACAGTGTTAAACTTGCAAAATTTCACCAAATCCTGCAGCCAATCAGGATTTCCAAAACGCCATTTCACTGACTCTCCTCCTCAGATCAGTAACCCGCTGCTGGCTCCAACATCGTTGCTTCTCCACAGGCCATCTCCACGGTCTTAGCCTGGTTGTCTCCGGCTATGCTGACAGTTTTGAGTATTGGACTGCTGCCATCGTTTTGCAGTGGACTGCTTCCTGACAGTTGATGAGATGCAACTGCTACTGTCATCTTGCAGTGGCCGTCTGTGACAAAGAATTGTTTCATCATACTGTCGACTCGCTGATGAAATGTGACTGCCACCGTCATCTTGCAGTGGCTATCTGTGACAACATGCTGCTCACTCCTACTGTTGAACTCTTGATGAAATGCATCTGCTACTGTTATTTTTCAGTGGCTGTCAGTGACAACCTTCACCGGTTGAGGAAATGCTATTGAATAAACTGTTGAAAAACAAAAACAGAAAAAACTAACCCATTGAATCAAAAAAAAAACAAAAAATATATATATACCAACAAGCCGAAGCCTACTGCAGAGAAAAAAAAAACTACACCAAAAAATATCTATTCATCTATTTCAGACAACACTCTGAAGGAAATAGGGGGTTAAACAAACTACTATTCATCTACAAAAATACTAATTGTCTTTTTATGCTGTCAACAAAGAAGTAAAAGAAAAAATTGTAGGAAAATAAGTGAATTTAAAAAGACACAATAAACAAGCAACCCATATTTAGCAAAGAAAAATTACTTATTATTAGTACTATTATATAATAATACTATAAACATTTTTAGTTTGCTAGCAATATAATATAATACTATTACTGTACTTTAATGTTTAGTAAATTATAATAAGAATTGAATAAAGAAATTACTACTTACAAAAATTAAAAAAACACCTTCCTAATATTTAATCAGTTTAGACTTTAGATTATTTGTGCCGCCATTTGTAAAAAATTAAGAATGAAACTTATTTACATCAGATACATCTCAAGTTATGTATGGCCATATGTGAAAGGTAAACCAATTAAATACTTTTTCATATTTTGCTTTTCAACCATAATTTCAAGATCAGGCTTACTAATAACTTTTGCTATAGGTGAAAACTCCTTATCCACCACTTAACTGCATTTTTTTGTGCACGACGCTGAAGTTTCTTTTCTTGGTGACATTTTTGCCTTTTGGATGTCACTGTGGTTCCTCTTTGTACAACTCTTGGACACCGTTTCCTTTGGCAGCTCCTCTGCCCTAAAAATGTCATTTTTCTTAGTTGAACTTCCGGGTTTAACTGATTTCTCATCTGGTACATTGGAAAAATCTAATTTTTTAACTGGCAATAATATTTCTTATATAATTGTTTGGGTAGGTAGGGTTGGTTTTTTGATGTGGCAACTGGCGTTTGGGTTTAGCTGTCTGGGGGTGGTCTTAATTATTGAGTGAACAGCTTCAGTGTGAGATTGGTAACCCACAATCACTCTCCCTCTCACTGCTGGGAGTGTAGCTTTCAGTCTGCTAACCCTGTTCTTCACCTCCTGAAGCTACTGATCCATCCTAACAAGTCGTAGTTGAGATTCAAGTGCCTCTCACCTGGCTTTCATGAGCTCAAGTATCAACTCAACTTCTTGGTTTTGACGTTCAATCCGTTCCTGCTCACGCCTCGTCCTCTCTCTCTAAGATAAGTTTTTCCAGTCGCTTCTGCTCCTGATTTGCCATCTCGATCTCAAATGCATTCTCATTTACTAATCTTTCAAGCTGTTTGCTCCCCTGTTTTGCTCTATCGAGATCCCATCCCTGCTCTATTGCTGAAGAAGTGTCTCATGTAGCTATTTGGTGGTCAGTTGCTAATTGGTTGTTGTGTTCTACAATGACATTGTTGCCAAGTGTTTGGTACGGGTCACCATGTCCACTCGCAGGGCCTGGCAGCCACGACGGAACAGATACTGCCTCTGAGTAACTTGAGATCATCTTAAAATACTGTTACTTACAATATTAGAATATCAAATATGCATATCAACATAGGGAATATAAATATATGGAATCAATAACAAAAACTAATAATAATATGAAGATTTAACAGGATCTAATAATTCTAAATTATTATATATAAATAAAATAAATACTTATATATATAAACTACCACTAATATACTAGATCAGTGGTCGGCACGGTGTACACTGATGCACACTAGTGTACATTAAATTTCTTTTAGGGTGCACGAGACTTTTGGGGTGCATGAAACTTATTTTGGGGTACATGATTTTTTTTTCACGCAGAAAGTAATTTAAAGTTTTTTTTTTTAATCTTTCCACATTTAAGACATATTCGACCTTGATATCTAATTGACCATTTTGTTGTTAATAAAACGACCATTTTTGTACTCTCCTAGTTCTATTCTGTTTTATTATGTAAAAATTCTTCCACCTTCGACCCACACATACAGTTCCAGATCAACAAACGGATTTAGTTGTGATAATTTTTATGTCTTTTTTATGATATTTTTTGGTGTCTTTTTTTTTTGTTATTTGTTTGTGGCAATACTTTTGTTAAACACAGATACTAATCACTTAATAAAAAATTATTAAAATAACTTAGCTAAATATTTAAATTTAACATTCAATTAAAAGTACCAATTAGTACTAGTTAGTATTTTAGACCTGGGTGATACAAGTAAAATATTGTTGTAAAAATTTGATCATTGATATTAAAAGTTTATTGAAATAGATAGGGTAAACTGATAAAGTTAAAGTTAGCGTGTAAAAATTAGCTGAGTGTTACCAAATTGTTTGTAAAAAAAAAACGATTAAAAGTGTTTACATATTCTTAAACACTAGCGGCGCTAAAGAATGCAAATTGGGGTGCAAAGATTTTAATTTTGTGATTTAGGGTTCACGGATTTGAAGTAGCGTGCCGACCACTGTACTAGATAAATCACTAGTATATTATACAAAAACTAATTTTTACTAAATTTTATTATTAAATAAATTAGAAATGTAAACTTGCAATTAAAGATAATAAAGAGAGATAAACAGTATTTACAAGATAGCAGTTCTCTGAAGCCTTAACATGTTACTTTCAATACATATAATGTCAACTCAAGCCCTATCATTCAACTCTGCCATATAAAAAAGTGTCTTCAAAAAACGACAAAACTTATCTTTTGTTACGTAATATCTTTTGATTTTAGCGTTCTTAGAAATAAATAACTATTTTGTAATTTTTCGAATAAGCCTAACATTACAATAGATATAAATTGTCATTACTTTTTTCAATTATACTTGAGTAAATATACTCATATGATTTTTATTTTATAAAAACTTATTATTTTACGGCATATTGCACATTTTTTCTTTTCAGTTTTTTCATGAAAAAGATCTTTTTGCATGTTCAAAAAGTATTTTATTTTAAGAAATCTAAAAAAGCTATGCAAATAAGACCATTTTATAAAACATATTAATTTTTCTAGATGTTAGACTAAACTTTGTTTTTGAGACATTAACTTAAGCTGAAAAAAACTATCATTTATTTTATTTAGTTGTGGTTGTAGTAGCAGAAAAAAGATTTAATTTATCATTATTTTATAAATGTATTTGTTAAATGAACAAAATATTATTTGTCTAGTGTTTCTTAATTAACAAAATATTTTATGAAACTGCAAAATACTTTAATTAAGGCAAACATTGAACAATATACCGAAAAACTTAAGTTTTTTAAAGTTATTAGGACATTAAGCAGTGGATTTTTCGTCTTCAAGTATTTATATAAAATATTAATAAATATTATTTTGTAAGTTTTGAGATATG
This sequence comes from Thalia democratica, assembly GCF_965202585.1. Taxonomy (NCBI): domain Eukaryota; kingdom Metazoa; phylum Chordata; class Thaliacea; order Salpida; family Salpidae; genus Thalia; species Thalia democratica. The sequence continues at coordinate 42,414,277 of NC_139167.1, read as the reverse complement.
TAAAATTAACTAAGAAGGAGCCAAAATATCCCACTTTTTCTATTGATTCTAGCACCAACCTTAAGATTCTAGCTTAAAAAAGTAATAAGATTTTCAACCTGAATAGTTCAGCTATACAGTGCTGTATAAAATATGCTTTAAGAACATAAATTAAAGAAACAGTTATGTGTTAAAGTTCTTAAGTCAAGAAAAATATCTGAAAATTTTCCTTATTTTTGAATAAACATCTTAACACGATGACTTGCAAAATTGCAGAATTTATCATACAAAAAGTATGGGTGTCTTGCCAAACGTGAACTTTTTTCCTTTAAATATACACCAGTTTTTACTGGTTCACTAAGCTTTACTGAGCACAAAATATGCACATAAGTACTATTTTTCAAAGTTCAACTCAAACTAATTAAAGACAATATGTAAGCTAATAAGTCAATTCAGCAACAAAAAAGGAAAGTGAATAATAAAAGATCGTTAATTTTTAAACAAACAAAAGAATTTATGCAAACAAAAAAAAAAAAAGCTACTTAATTAAGAAGGATAAAAACTATAAAAAAGAATTAATTCTTTAGTTTAAATTTTAAATTTAAAAAACGATATTGTATAGTGTAAATGTTTTACAAAATAATTAAATTACTATTTTTTTTACTTAGCTTTAAATAAAATTGCTTTTTTTTTTCTTAATTAATGGAAGAATATACTGTAAATCAGGTCATGATTTTTTTAACCTTTTTCTATATTTTATAACTTATTTTCAAATTAAAACACCTATATTCGATTTCGTTAAAAAGTAAATTGATTTTTTAACTATTTATAATATTTTCACTTGGTAGTGGCAAGTAACTTGTTACAAACAACCGAATCTATAATATATTTTGTATATAGTTACTCGAATTATTGAATACTAACTCAAATTAATTCAATTAAAAAGCAATTACATTAAGTTTTTGACGAATTTTTGTAAATAGATAACATTTAAACGAAAATTCTTGTTAGATAGTAAAGTTTAAAATTTTATTCAGATATTAGTTAACTTATAACCTTCTTACTATTAAAACTATTAATCTAATTATACACTTAAAATTAATACTTCAAACAAAAAAAAATCTTAACCATAAATACTTTAAATAATAAACATATTTAGTATTTAAAAAACTAGATAGATACAAAGATTTGTTCAGACTTCAGTAGATTTTATTAAAATTGTATTTATTTTAAATATTGTTCACACTATTATTTATTGAAGGACAAAAAAAATCGCTCAAAAACTTTTATCCAAGGGCGTTGTGTACAAAAAATCTTTTAATTAGCGAGTCGCACACCTAAGCAGTTTAACTTTATCTTAGAAAATGTCCAGTCATAATGTTAGAATCCTCACTTCATTTAATCGGTGATTATGAAAATTAGATTCTACTAGTTATTTAAAACATACAATAAGTAGTTTAGTTAAATGCTAAAAATTTATTACTTGTGAGCACAGTATTATTATTTATTAAGTTCTACCTGTACTATAAAGATTTCAAATACGTTTAACAAATACAGTCTTACGAAAAACTTAAACATTATGTTTTAGTTTATTACATCAACGTAGTTGCATTTTGAAGAGATTCTTTTTAATGCCTTATATTTACTTATATAACAGAAAGTTAAACATTTAACCCAAAAGAGTAATCAAATGTATAGTATTGTTTATTGAACGCCAAAATTAGCTCAAAAATTTTTGTCCAAGGACCTAGTGTACAAAAAAAACCCTTTCAGTTATCAAATCGTACACCAGAACAGTTTAATGTCATATCTAAGAGTCAGGACCTTTAGCTTTGTTAAGATATTAAGTTGTGTAACAAAAACAAACTTGTGGTTAATCAAACATATAATTTAATATTAATTTTTTGGTTTACTACACAGCTTCTTAATTTGCGAATGTTTAGGTTTGATGACAATAAAATGTAAAGATGTAAAAAATACACTCAATGTCTTCATCTTGTATTTATTTAAATATTAGCAGTAATTCTCAAGGAGAAAAGTCCGCTTTGCAGCATATAACCCTAACAATTAATGTTCTTAAGTCAAGAAAAATATCTGAAACTTTCCCTTATTTTTGAATAAACATCTTAACACGATGACTTGCAAAATTGCAGAGTTTATCATACAAAAAGTATTAATGGTAGCAATATTGTAACTAGGCATTTGGAGCTATCTAGTAAGTTTGTTTGTTACGTCAGTCGAAAAGTTATGTTAAAAATACATTTTTAGTAAAAAGTACAAAATCAAAAGTAACTTGTATTTTATACTTGTTTAACTTTGCAACCTATTAAGTGATACTATGTTTCCTGTTCAAAATTCTATGATTTTTTTGGGTAAAGTGCTAAAAAGTACAGATGAAACATTAGTAAAATCTAGAGTATATGAAAGAGGCAACAAAAGGACTGAAACTACTACAAATGAAAATCAACCTGAACGTAAAAGGCTAATTGTGAAATTTACAAGATTCAATTTCGATAGTCCTACACTTGATCATGCAAACGAGGAAGACCTGTCAAATGAGTTAGAAAGACAACATGAGTGGAAAGTATCTTTCCCGTCCAGTGTTCAAACAACATTAATCAAAGAAAATGCTGCAGAAAACAAAAGTAATGTTCAAGGCCAAAATGCTGATGATGACGTTTCGGTCACACTTGTTGATGTTTCTGATCCTTGGATTAGTATAAAAGAAAAACAAGTAAGAAGGCTAAAGGTTAAAGAAATGGCTGAAGTGTGCGGACCTTATTACAGTTGTGGTGGAAACAGAAGCAAAGTTCAAAGCAAAGTTTTTTCGAAGCCACTATTTGTAGTCGGTCAGAAAGCTTATGGTTTAAAAAAATCGAAAACTGTTTTTAAAGATTACAAGGCTGCGTTGAAAAGATTGAGAAGTTACCGACTTGTAAGAAGTCAGACAATAACAGTTGTTCGAAAGAAAGTTTCTTCGAAGCCACTATTCGTAGTTGGCCGTAAAACACCTTGTTTGAAAAGCCACAAAAACAGCTTTAAAGATTACATTGCATGCAAGGCTGGGTTAAAGAGATTTACTACTAACCGAAACGTAATACAAAACCAGGTCAGCAAAAGCTTTCAGTTAAAAACAAACAGAAAAAAGTTAAGAAATAGCAATCGAATATACGAAAACACGCATTTCAAAAGAGTTAGAAAACGGTTATAAGTTTTCATCGTAAAAAGCTCCAAGTTAGTTTAAAGTTTAAACCACTGTTTTTTTTTCTTTAACTCCCTTTAATAGTTCAAAATTTTAAGACTATACTTATTATAAGTTTTAAAATAATTTTTAACTACTTTCTTCACACTTTGAGTTATTTTAGTCAATATTAAGGCCATAGGGGGGGGGGGGGGGGGGTAGGCCATGTTTTTTACAAGTTGATCTTATTTTATAGAGTTTTTACTAAGCTTCAAGTTTCTTTTTACCGTTTTTAAAAATTCGAATTAGTTTTTGAGATATGACCGGCCAAAGTCGGGCCGCATAACAGGTTCCTTATGGGGAAGGAAAAACTAAAACGGCGAAAAAAGACTAATGCATTCAAAATCTATCTCCTCCTTCATTTTTTAAGCAATCTTCTTCAAACTTTTACAGTCTATTCTTTATACAATAACAAAAAAACTTTATTTGTGACTTTAAAAAATTTCAAGTAAAAATACCTTTTTTTTTTTGAAAAAAAAATTTTTTTTTGATAAAAAAGCACTTTTTTTTTTTTTTTGTCATAAAATTTTATTTTTTAAAATTCACAAATAACGTTTTTTTCCCATAATGTAAGGAACATTTCCTGAAAATTTGAAGAAGATTGCTTGAAAAATGAAGGAGAAGATAGATTTTAAAGCCCGTTTTTAAAAACTCGAGCAAAACGGCTTTAAAGTTACCCTTTATATTCCCTTTATAAAGACAACCCTTTATATAACCGGTCATAAAAAAAAAGTTACTTAATATTTTTAAAATGTAAAAAAAGCATCTGAAAGATTATAAAATTTACTATAATATAAGTCTATATGTAATTTTTGGTCAAAAAATGGCTTCTACCCCCCCCCCCCCCCCCCCCCCCCCTATGGCCTTAATACGTTTTTTTATTTGATTGTACTAGAATTGTGTTTTTTTTTAAGTTGAACTTTATAAAATAAAATAAAATTAGCTAGCTTATAATAATAATTTTAAAATCAAAGGTTTGCTTTTATTTCGGTTGCTTTTGTAATTTTGTAAAATAATTTATGTATCATGCATATATCTAAAAGCTCTAATATATAATGTTTCTTTCATGAATAATAATTTGTTTAAATTTTTAGTTTGAAATCATTTTAGTTATCTTTAGTCATATTTGTTTTTGATTGTTGCTTTAGTGGTGTTGTTTAACTTACACTAATATTTTGTAACTTTCAGAACCAATGTAACTTAGGTTAATCGTAGAATAGGCTTTAATCCAAATCTACATTATTTTATTTTACTAACATTTTTTTTCGGTGTTTAAATATTTCTTAAGTTATTATTTATACCATTAAATGTTTTATAGTTATTAATTATGTTATTAAAATAATTTGTTATTATAATATAACTAAATAAGCATTTATTTTTTGTAAAAAAATCTATAAACAGTTTACCTTGTAAACAAGAAGCACATTTTTATTTTGTTAGTTTAATTTAAATGTTGTTTTTTAGACTTAATCTAAAACTAGTTATCGTTGACTAGATCTTTTTTACATTCCTTGCTGTGTTAACTTTTCTATTTTTGAAACTAAAGCAGACAATAGTTTAGATACTATTTTTTATATATACTCTTAAACTGAACAATACAACTACCATTAGTTGGTTTAAAAATAAAATTTATTAAGTTTCTTAACATTTTATAACAGTATATTTTGTATTAATGTTGTTTAATGATTAATATTTCTTAAGTTATTCTATTTTGTTATCGTTAGTTTAATGAATTTTTTATACTATTAAAAAGAAAAGGAAACTATGTTTCCAAAGAGTTGCAGCCAGTATTTATTATTTTGGTAAATACGTTAGTTGGATTGTAAACAGTATTATTAATAAACATTAGCTGCAACTCTTTATATGGAAAGCTTCATAGCTAACTTTTAGCTATGTCGGATGCACCTGTTGTAAAGTTTAAAAATATGTTACTTTCTTAACTTTAAGTAAAAGTAAAACTACATATTTTAAAAACTTTACAACTGCCTGCGCGTTGGTCTTTCTGCTTAAATTGGTTTAAAATTGAGGTCACTTTAAAGACTCATTCCAATTGATTTAAAGTGCATCAACTATATAAAAAGGTTATAAAATTAACCAAAATATTAATTTATTTGATTAAAAAAATAGTTTTGTTTTAACTAAATATTGTGCAAGCTTGTATATAGTATTCAAGAAAGTTATTTTTATCAAATAATAGTGCATTAATAGTTGTTTTCTATACAAATAAATACATTATTTAATGTCTGCAAAAATGGACACAGGTCAATTTTGCATCAAGACACTTTTGCTTGGAGGTTAACTTTTGCATGAAAAAATTTTTGCACGAAGGGTTAATTTTGCACGAGTGAAAACTATACACGAGAGTAAAAAGAAAAATATAATAACAAAAATTAACAAATATAAAATACCGACCAAGGCTTAAGAATAACAGTAATAATAAAATTAAATAAACAAAAAAAAAGAAGAATAAAACATTACCGACTTGTGGTAATGGCTAACAGTGATAGCCTTTGCTCTTTATCATGAAATCCAGAATATCTAGTGTAATTTAAAATTATGGCCCACTATGACTTCTTTACTAGACATGGCCCCATTGCAGCTTATCGCCCCCTAAGTTTTTAAATGGACACAAGGGGGCCTTCTGACCCATTTTGGAAAACTCTGATCTATAATTACACTTAACGTTTTTTTTTAAGTTCATTTGTATTCTAGTTCTGTTTTCTTAGTTTTCCTTTTTTTTTTAATTTTGATTAGTATTCTCAAATTTTTTTCTTAAATTTACAAGTAATTTTGTTTGATCAGTTAGTTTTGTTAGTACCTGTTTTGTTTTGAAAAGTAAATTAGTTAAATTTAAACGCAATACTCAAATAAACCTGATACATGGAAGTACTGTTTTTAATTGCTAATTCTAAGCATAGTTTTTAAACAAACTGCTTATGGTTATGCAAACAACCACTTAGTTTTTATACATATAAATTAAAGAGTTAAACATATATTTGAGTTATTCGAGAACTTTTTGATAGTGGTTGTAATAATACTACTACAAAAAATACATTTTATATTACAAAATAAGTGCTATTGAAACAAATTATGTAGAGGAAGGTACAAATAAGAAACTTAATTTTTAGTTACACCAACCCTGTATTTTGCTTAAACTTTTGGTTTGGAATTTTCATTAATACTTTTTATGGCAATATAAAATTAATTGCAGCAATTTTGCAAAAAAAAGTACCCAATATTTTGATGATGTCATTAACTTTACTTTGGGTACTTTTGAAGCTTAAACTTTTTTAACAAAACTGCTGTCTAGGCCTATGATAAATTCACTTTGTTTATTTTTCTAAATATGAAAATAACTATATCTGAAATAAAACAATAGAATGTAACTAAAAATTTCCCTATGTTATCAAAATTATAGAAATATAACCTTGATATTTTTTTGTGTAAGATACAATTTTAAATTCAAGCACATATTAAGCTATTGACTTTTTAAATTTTTCTTTTATAGTTTATTGATGAATTTCAGTCATAGAAAAATTTGAACTAGTTTTACATAAGCTATGTACTTGTATAAAAGCTACCACTTTTTAGTTTGAAATAAAGCTAACAGGGTGGCCATCAAACCTAGATGCTTATGGAAATCTTGGAATGTTGTCTTAAATCCTAGAATGACTTGAAATTCTGATCACTTGATTTTTGTAAAAAAGTAACTAAGATTTGCATTTAAAAAAATATATTTAATATAGAAAAAATGAGTAAAATTTCAAAAAACTTTAGGAGTCACCTTAGGTACAGGAAGGGTGTAGATCACTTTTATTACAAGTTGATGTCACTTTATAAATATTAATCTAAACTACAAGTAGCTTTATACAGATTTTTTATACCAAAACAATTTTTTGATATGAACATTAAAATAGGAGAGTACAGTAGGTTTTAAATGTTATCTTTTTTCTTTTTATTAATTAATATTGAAAGGAATACTTCCTTAACATTTGAGCAGGGTTGCCTACACACCTGGAATCTAAAAACTTGACAGTTTAAACAAAAACTGGAAAAACCTTGAACTTGTGAAATTAAAAAAATTGAAAGAATCTGGTACTTAAAACAAAAATCACCTAATAATCTGTAATTTTTTTACTACTTCAACAAGTAAAAAAATGAAATTTTGATAAAATATGATAACTTAAAGTCATTAATAAACTATAAAAGAAAAATTTAAAAAGTCAATAGCTTAATTTGTGCTTGAATTTAAAATTGTAACTTACACAAAAAATATCAAGGTTGAAAACTATATTTCTACAATTTGTTAAATAGAGAAATGTTTATTTACATTCTATTGTTTTATTTCAGATATAGTTATTTTCATATTTAGAAAAACTAACAGAGTGAATTTATCATAGGCCAACAGCAGTTTTGTTTTGTTAAGAAAGTTTAAGCTTCAAAAGTACCCAAAGTAAAATTAATAACATCATCAAAATATTTGGTACTTTTTTTTTGCAAAATTGCTGCAATTAAAAGTACCCAATATTTAAAACTACCCATAAAAAGTCCTACCCGCAAACTATTCTAATTTTTTTAACATCAATCACTGCGTCATAATGTCTTTAAGTTTGTAAACTTCAAACATTTTATAAAATTTCTCATAAACAAATGTTTTTCTGAGGATCATATGCAACAGCATATGTGAAATAAATGTAGAAAACTTTGTTATAATATAACTAAATATATAAGTTTTATTTCACACTTTTTCTACTAGTCTACTGTATTACAAAAAATACTTTAGTGAACTATAAACTTATTTAATGAAGTTGTCAATGTCAAACATATTTATGTACAATATCTATTTTTCAGCAGAACTAAATTATAGTAATATATTTTTTTAATATAGCTCATAAATGAATAAAGTTTGCTTTAAATAGTATCAATATATTCAATTTTAATATGCGTAAATTAACTTGTTAAGATGAGTCTATACTTTTAACATATTTTAGTTATTACAATTAAAAAAAAACAAATATACAACCAATATTGTATGATTTTTTTTACAAAAAACTTTTCTTTATAGTTTATGGAACGACATAAAAAAGACACTCAAAATATTTGGTTCTAGTATCCGGTGTACATAGAACCTTTTGGTTATCGAGTCGCACACCACGGATTTCTTTTAACGTCTTGTCCTTCTCATTTCTTCTCAAAACTCAATCTTTCTCGTCTCAACAAACATCAATAGTAAAAGTCTTATTAAACATCAAAAACTACACACTATTCTACTGGAAGAAGAAGAAAAAAACACACCTCATAAATATGGTCAGTAGACTTGGTGTAAAAAAAACTCTACTCAACTTTAGTCAATAAAAAAGATCAACCAGTAGTAAAAAAATATTTTTTATTATAATGTAAAACTATCTAAAATCAAAAGCTCTCAGAGTAAAACTAGAGTGTTTTAATAACTTTTACTATAGTTACAAACATATTATATATTTCTAATATTTAAAATTTAACTGAACATAACAATGTTTTTTATATTTTAAGCAAGATTGTAAATAATATTTAAATATATTTTTTAACAACAGTTAACCGTTTATTGAACGACAGTAAAAGCGCCCAAAAAACTATTGTTCCTCATGACCTGGTGCACGAAAAAACATTTTGGTTATCAGAAGCCACAACAACAAAAATTACCCAGGAATCGTCAAAGTGGCCTAGGACCACATTTAAAATCTAATTTTAAACAATATATTAGATTGTAGCTTTTTAAAGTTAGGTAAAATTGTGTTTAATAATAAATTTAAAAAAATATATCTCAAAAGTTGTTTGTGCTTTAAACTGATGTTTTGTAGGTCTGCTTGTCATTTGTTATATGCAAGCTTCAGTTTTTAGAAAATTACAATTAAAATGAAAAATTTTAGTAAAAGTTTTTTTGCTAGTTTCTTAACGAACACAAAAAAACAAACTTTCAACTTTTTTTGTCACACCAAATAGATAAACATAATATACTCTATGAAAAAAAGTATCTGACATATTTATTAAATTGTTTATTAAACGACAGAATAAGCAATCAAAATATTTGGTCCTGGGATCCGGTGCACGAAAAAACCTTTTGGTTATCGAGTCTTACACCACGGATACCTTTTAACGTGTATATAAACTTAATTTCTCCCTACATATAATTATTTGGTCTTTCTTTAATAGAAATAAGGCTTTTCATTTGAGTGATCAGATATAAAGTCATATAATAAAACTGAGTTTAATATTTTTTGGTTAATGAAAAAATGGTTCTTAATTGTTTACTTTAAAAATTAAATAATTTTTAGGTTTAAACATTAGAAACGAATTTTTAGACTTAATTTGAAGTAGAATCTACGAAATAAGAATACATGATAACAAACAATAATATTTAATAGATAAGACACAGTTATTTTTTCTGAAAAGTAGGTATTTACTGTTTAAAAAGTTACGCAAAAAATAAGTGTAAGATTATATACATATAAACTATTTTTGTTCAATGCAGGATTGCGTCAAAAGTCTTATTTAGCGTCTAGGACATTGTAAATGCTTTAGCATACCCCAATTGCAATTCGACATAAATTTTATTACTTGTTTTGCCGTGTGTTTCATTTGTTGGTGTTTAAAACTTTAAATTTTAAAGGATAGTTTTTAATAGATCGTAATAAACTGTAGTGGTGTACAGTGGCGTAGCGTGGTATTTTGGTCAGAGGGTGCACAAATTTTTTTCAAAAAATCCCCTAAATTAAAACTTTTGGGCCGCAAATTTTTCGGGGTCAGTTTTATCGTAAATTTAAAGTATTACTAAAAAACTATCTCCTACTTCATTTTTCAAGCAATCTTCTTCAAATTTTAGAAAATGTTTCTTACATTACAAAAAAAAATGTTACTCATGAATTTAGATAATTATATAAATAAAAATTTTATAAAAAAAAAAAAACTTTACTACAAATTTTTAAATTCACAAGTAATGATTTCTGTTATTGTATAAAGATTAAACTGTTAAAGTTTGAAGAAGATTGCTTGAAAAACGTAGGAGGAGATAGATTTTGAATAAAATAGGGAACCTATTATGCAGCCCGACTTTGACTGGTCATATCTCAAAAAATAATTCGAATTTTTTAAAACAACAAAAAGCATCTTAAAGCTTAAAAAAAAATTTTTTTAATAAGATCATCTTCTAAAAAACATAGCTTGCCCCCCACCCCTATGGTCTTAAACTACAAATAAATACTCAACTAAGTATAACAATTAATACCTCAAAACATTTTTCTCTGTGCAATTTCTAAATAATGTTCAATAACTATTTTTTATCAACAACAAAGAACTGTATTAAACTCAAAATAACTTAACTTTTAGTTTGTTGCAGCTTTTAATATACTATTTTTATATTTTATATAAAAATGTTAAATCTTCAGTATTAAAATTGAAAGTTTTTAAATTTATTTTTTTTGTAGAATTGAAGAAGAAAAAATGTTGCAAGCTTAAAGAAATCTAAAGAGCTAGTTTTTTTCTTTAACGTCTACATTTTTACCTATAGTACAATATAAAACTGTAAAAAAAAATATTAACAAATGAAGAAAACCTGAAATATAAACAAAATTAAAAATAAAAATTTCATACCACTTGAACTGCAGTCTTGAGTAATAGCAATATTTGGTTTTGGTCTGCTATTTTTCAATTCAAGCTTTTGAACTTCAGATAGTTTTCCTATCTGACATATTTTTAGACTTGCAACATTCCATAAAATATTACTTTGCATATTTTCTAAAATAATAATCTAAAAATTAATGAAAACAAATGTTTACTTTTTCATCAATATTATAAAACATATTTAAAAAAAAAAAAACAATTAACTTTGAAGATATCAGGATTGCCTTGCCACTCTTTGAGTCAAAATAACTGTCCTGAGTTAGTTTTAAAATGTCATATGTCATCATAAGCATTTTAAATTTTATTAAAGAATGTTTTTAAACTAACAGAAACTAGGCTTTATAACAAAGCTTTTAAAACCACTAAATCTACCCTGAGTTAAAAAAACATACAAATCTATCCTTAGTCAGCCTGAGCTTAAAAATACTTAAAACATTCTGAGTTATCCTGATTTTTACTGAGTCATACTAAAGTTTTCCAAAACTTCATAAAATCCTGAGTTATCCTGAATGTGTGGAAAGATTTTACTAAATGTTTCTGATACAAAACAAAATGTTTAAAAGATAAATTTTTTAAGGTCAACTTTTTCAATGGTTTTAAAAATTCACAAGAAATACAACTTTTCACTTATCTTAAAATCAGTTTTTCTAAGATCTTTAGGGAATAGCATTTTTAAATATTACAAATAGTTGGTAGAAAGAATTTTTTTTTAAATACCATTTAAAATTTGATTTAAAACAAAACAAATTTAAATTTAAAATTAATCAATTATGACTAAAAATTGATTGTAAAAACTCTGTTTTACAAGTTGCTATAAACTTATTCATGATGTGGCTAAAGAAATTTTAAAATAACTTGCTAAAAAAATTGATTAATTTTTAAACTTTATGGCTGATAGTTTTTTGTTATCTTAATAAAAAAAGAAACTACTTTTAATAAAAATTTTAAGTTTAGATAATTTAAACAATATATTTTGTATAGTGAGATTAAAACTGTAATCACAGTATGAACTGTTTATTTATTATTTGCTTTAAATTTTTTTTTTCTGCTTTTTGTTATTTTTCTTTTAAATTATGTTTTTAATGTTTTTTATTCTAATTATTAATTTATTTTTATTTTATTAGCAGTTGTTTATTGCCATTTTTTCTACAATTAGTTTATTCTTAAATCATTATCACTATAAAACAGGTTTAGCTTTATGGTTTGTTAACAAAATGTTAGTATTCTCCTTTAAAAAAAAATCTGTCATAAGGTTATACTACTGCAGTGCACTAACTAGTTGCGTACTGTTTGAGTCTAAATTCTTATGAAGTTAATGAAGTTATAAAACTTTTCCTTATGGAGTTTTTCATCAACATCGGTGCGCATTTGCAATTACGCACCGAATCAGTATACTGATTAATTTCCCTATCTTGTCAGTTGTAACTTGTCTTATTGGTATTGGTATTCGAAATTTTGTTTTACTTTTAGAAAACTAGAAAAAATAGTTGAAAAAGGCAAATTAAGCAGAAGAAATAAACAATAAAGGATAAAGATATTGCAATTTTTTTTTACTTCTTTTTTTTATGTTTTGGGTGGCACGCATGCGCCAGCGTCCCTCCCCACGCTACGCCCCTGATACACACTATTAATAACTTTTAAACTCGTTATTACAATCCCAGAATTTAACTACTGTTTGATTTAGCTAAAAACTACTTTTTTTAAAAAATTTCTTAACAACGCTAGTATCTATGTAATAATAATAATAAAAAGCCCGCTATCAGCCAGGATCGGCTATGCGCGATTGTGTATAGAGAATAAAAACAAATTGTAGTCATAAATTAAAAATATTAGTGATTCAATTAATTTGATAATCAAATGATAAAAAAAAATATATATACAAAGTTCATTCTGCTTCTTTTCCGGCCGGAGTAATCTTAATAGCAAACAAGCTTATAATTAATATTTATGTCTTATATTATTACTTATTTAGTTTAAAAAAAAATGAAGAATATTTTATACGTGTTAGTAAACTAATTCATTGATATTGATGAAATGATTTGTTTCTAAACATAAAAAAGTAAAAAGAACACTAACAAATACTAGTTACAACAAGTATATTAAATTAAGATTACACTTTACTTTGATCATATACATTAACAAACTTTTGTAAATAATCACTGTTTTGTGATGAGTGTACGAAATATATTATAATTTTAATTTAATACATACCTCAAATAATAAAAACAAATTGTACAGTAATCTTCCATTATTGTATCAACATATGTTTCTGTGTGTTAACGAATTTTCACACTTTAACTGGGTTCTGTAAAAAAATAATTACTGTTTTGAATGAATAGAAGCATATAATAAAGTAGGTGTATACATGTTTTTATTAAAATAATTTCTACGGGTAATAGTTAATAAAAGGTAAAATACTTCATATTAAATCCGACTGTTATAAAATTATATAATATTTGTACTTATTAATTCTAAAATAAGTAAAGTAAACTAAAATACACAACAAAACAAGAAGTCATAATAAAAACAAACCACTCACGTAAATGGAAAGAATAACTGATTCAAATTTTACTGTCAATGAATGAACAAAATACATTCGTTACATCTAATAATTACGTCACAATATAAATGGATTATTTCAACTATTTAATTTGTATTGCAAAGTTTGTTAATTTAGTTTTTATGTTTGTAATCTATTTTGAACAAAAATAAAACATCAACCATTAGTTAGTGAATCAATAAAATTTAATAAAACTTAACAACGGTGATGACAATAAAAGTCATAGAAAATCGATGTAACATGTATATTGTATATTAAATGCTTTAAATGATTAAATCAAAGCTGTATACAATTAGGAAGCAGATTTAGTTCAAATGTAAAAATCAAAAATGAAAAAAATTTAAATTTAAGAAAAACGAAACACAAAAAAAAACTTGTTATTGAGTTTACAAAGTACTTATCAATAATTAAGTTACATCGACATACATAAAATCACAATGACTTAAATTACATATATATTGTATTTAATAATTAATAAAATAATTGATTGATAAAGTAGCAGTCGGGAGTTTAAATTAAATATCCCATACATATATTTTAAATATTTAATAAGTAAACTAGGTGGTCATATGCTAAGTATAAACTTGCAGTAAAATAAAAAAACAGTAAAATTTGAATCACTTATTCTTTCCATTAACGTGAAAGATTTGTTGTTTTGTTGTGTACTTTAGTTTACTTTACTTATTTTAGAATTAATAATTACAAATATTATATAGTTTTTCAACAGTCAGATTTAATATTAAGTATTTTACCTATTATTAACTATTACCTGTAGAAATTATTTTATTTTTATGAAAACATGTATACACCTACTTTATTCTATGCTTCTATTCTTTCATTACAGTAATTATTTTTTTACAGAACCCAGTTGAAGTGTGTTGATTCGTTAACACACAGAAACATATGTTGGTACAATAATGAATGATTACTGTACAGTTTGTTTTTATTTGTATTCCAGTAAGTTATTTCACTAGGATTTTGTTAGCAAACGATTAAACCTATATTTTTGAACAGTTATTTCAATAATATTTAGGCGACATCGCCTACTTTGGGAAACTCTAATCTGATTGTTACAAAAAGTTTTATAACTATTCAAACATGAAACATGATCAATATAAACCAATCAAAGAATATCGCATTCACTCACGACTTTAGTATCTTTAGCTAATCCAATAGAAGTATAGGCTCTCAATGGCTACATGGCAATTCAAATTCTTTAAAATTTGTATAAGGAGCCACATTTCAAACATAAATATGTTTTATAAATATTTAGAAGTGCTCATGTAAGTCTAAATAGTAAGAACTTGTTCTTAAAAAACTAATCTGAGAAAGATTTTTTACGAAAAATAATATGCTATGTTAAGTTTTTGTTATAATAGGTTAGAATGCCTAATGTTTACCATGGTTTCCCAAACTTATTATTATGATTGCCCCATGGCAAAATTTTAAAAATTCCTAAATTATTATCTAAATTTACTTGATATCACCAATTTAATTGTTAATAAAACAAAAGCTTGCCTTACTATATATTGTGCTCTGATAGTTTTTCCAGAGAGAGGCGATATCACCTACAAGAGAAACCATGTCCTAAGCACTCAAATTTTACTTGAGCTAAAAGGATTGTTTTTGTTTAAAGCTTATCTCAAGGTCAAAAATTTTTTAACAACCGAAAGTTATTAAAACAGCATGCTAAAGATTAAAAATTCTACGACTACCCTAAAGTTCAAAACTTCTCTTGTTTTCGCTCTTTTACTAGCTATTTAGACATCTACTTACTAAAATTGCACAAAAATTTCGCCCTATTCGAAAACTCTGATCTAAGTGCTGAGACAAATTTATCAAATCTGTAAATTAACTACCAAGTTAATCTAAAATTATTTATCTATAATATACGACGATAATGCTATAATTGACTATTGTAGTACTAGTTTTTCATATTTTAACAAACTTAGTTGATTAATAAAAGGATACGGATAAGTAAAAATGCGTAGAGAACTACTTACTAAGTAATGAAATCTGTAGAAATAAGTAAGTATTTTTATGCAATAAAAAATATTTGTTCACCAGGTCACTAGGCCAAACTTTTTGAGCGCTTTTTTATAGTTCAATAAACAATATATAATATTAAAAATAAAAAAACAATTTTAAACCATAATGTAATACAATAAGAATTTATAGAGCATTACGATTAATTAACTATTAAATGAAAACCTTGAAAGTGCTTACTTAAAATATTTTTTTTAATTCTTTTAAAAGTATTTAGCTTAAAAGTATCTCGCAGTCCGCAGTTCACCAACCCCTCTGCTAAATTTATTAATTTTGTTTAAAAAAGTTTGTATAAACTGTACGCTAGACTGTGTTTGATACGAATCTATAGAAGTGGTTTATGTACAGATTTTTATCAATTTTACTAAATATAATAACAAGTTTTAAATAAATGATTCGTCATCTGTACATATTACACTTTAAGAAGGTAAAGTATCGTTAGCAACGAACTAAATTGTTTTGGAAGTATTAGTAATAACTTACAAGAGTTGCAAATAAGTTAAGTAAATCCTTTTTTGTATTTAAAACAAATATTATAAATATAGGTTTAGCTTTAAGTTATTGCTCTATAGTAATTCTAATGGTACAACGTTTAAGTGGTAGTCGACTTAAATGCCAAAACAACATTATAATTTATATCTTTCCAAATACTCTAAAATATAATTCTTAAAGTTATAAATAGTTTTTAGTCAACATAAAATACTAGCACAGTTATTTAAAATTCCAAACCATCAAAGAAATTTAGACTATATTTTTAGTTAAAAAAATTAAGTTATAAGTTTTTGAAGACCAAACAAAAGTGTTTAAGCAGCTTGTCAGAGATAACAAAATAAATAAACGTATAAGTAAAAAAAACATAGTAAAAGATAAAATAATTTTGAACTTCTTTATTTATATATATATGACTTTTGTAACATATTGTATAGAAAAAATAATTTAAAACATACCGCTAAGGTGAGTAACACCAGCAGTTGCCACAGAATACTGACATCAAACGTTCCTCCACCAAGATCAAATATCAACACATGTTTTTCTTTTTTCAGCTGTTTAAAAATATATTGAAAAAAATCGACGTAGTAGTAACTTAAGTACATTAATTTATCGTTTGAAAATAACTTTATAATTAAAAAACATGTATAAAAACTTAGTATTAATCAAATAAGAATCGTTTTTACTAATTGTTACTTAAAATTTCATGCAAGCTAGTTTGTTATTGAATGAAAAATTAAGTTATAAAATTGAAATGCTAAAAAAAACTAGTAATTGATTAAATGTGTTTTGGATAGCTATTTTAGAGTTAAGTAGTAGAGCAAAGTCTATCAGTCAAACAAGGAAGTATAGATTAGTACTATAGATTTTTTTAATATCAAACAATAGACAGCTTTTTTGTCTAAACCATACGCAAAAGCAGCAGCTGTAGGCTTGTTAATTATACGCAAAACATTGAGTCCAGATATTATGCTGGCATACTTTGTTGCCTGCCTCTAAGAATTAGTGAAGTAAGCAGGCATTATTATCACAGCATCGTTGACTGGGTTGCCGATATAAGCTTCGGCTGTCTGTTTCATTTTGAGTAAAATCATGGAGTTAGTTTCTTCAAAAAAACGAATTTGTTTCACCGTAAGATATTTTAGAATATAAAGTTAACACACTTTAACTGCTTTTACAAAAAAACATAGATGTATATACAATGAAAACAAATTTAAATAATAATCTTAATATTTTAATAGAAGGTATCTTAAAATATTAGTTATTACTAAACTTAAGTATCTTAGTAATCTAAAGGTAAGTTTAAACTTGTTCGAAGCTGCAAACGTAGCAACATAGAACATATTACAGACATATTAAAATAATTGTGGTTGAGAAATATAAACCTCGCAACTTATCTGACTAAACATAGTTCACATGTTAATATTATAGATGTAGCTTACTTCGTTTTTTATTAAACCTTGTTTCGCTTTTTATCTGAACTTTTGACGATATTTAAAACTCAGGAAGCTCAAAGTATTTTAAAGATACAAGATATCAAAGATGAAGAACTCAATAGGTTCCTTATGAAAGATGTGTATTAAAAATTATGTCAAGTTAAACAAAATATTGAAAAAAGAATACCAGACTAAATAACGGAATTCTGAAATATAAGAATAATTAATTGATAATAAGCTTTTGTTACAAACATTGCTTACGAAGAAATATAAAATAGAAATAATCGTTCTAAAATACTATAAAATTTGCATCCTATTGTTTGTAGACTTAAATGGTAATTGTAATTAAATGACTACAACAAAACAAATAATCAAAAATTACAACTTTTTCCATTAGTTCTAGCCAAACCCAATCAACCTTGAATCAAAAACTCCATAAGATTTTCAGACTGAATAACTCAACTATACAACGTGGAATCAAACAGAAAATAAAAAGCGTCTTGCCTCAGGTTGATTAAAAGATCATACAGGAAGCTTTGAAGCAAGGTTTTCCAAACTTTATTTTCATTAGTCTCTTTTGAAAAAATAAAGCAATGGCCTCCTCTAATAAAATTTCTCAAAAAACTACCCTAAGACTTTATATTTTGTTCTTTATCAACAACTCCAAAAAATCTAGTGTCAGTTTCAAATGATAGCCTTACGCACCCCTTTTGCAGCTAATGGCCCCATAAAGTTTTAAGGGACTCACTTTGGGAAGCCCTGATCAAGTGTTAGTTTCAAAACTACTTTTGAATACGCCAAAGACCATTTTTTCTTTTCATCATAAACTCCAGAATATCTGGTGCAGATTTCAAACTATGATTCTCAATGGCCCCTTTACTAGTCACGACCCCCTTTGGTCTTTTTGAAGCTTATAGCCCCTAAATTTGTTGATGTATAATTTTTAGTATGAAAACTTTTGTACATTATTTCTTTCTATACAGCAATCATAAAAAGTAAAACGAAAATGGTAAGCTAGACGAAATTAATACAAACACAAAATGCTACTAATTTTATATTTAAATTACTTCGATGAATATGTTTTATATCTTAGCTTTTATATATGAGTAAAAAAGCTATAAAAACAATTTTAGTTGGAGAACAAAAAGAACTTTATTAATGAAGTTTAGTTGAATATAAAGACAGCTACAAAACATCCAAAATTAGGTAGAGAAACCTGCAAACTGATCAAAGGGAAACTTAATAATACTAGATCAGAATATAAATTGAATCAACAAAAGAATAGTATTGATGAGCTCAAGCCAAGAACATACAAAATATTTATTACAAAGAGCCTAAAATACTAAGCTAGTAGTATTCCTGTAATTATAATATCTTTTACATTACTGTTTTTTTGTTACTGTTTTTATAATACTAAGTGTTTTGATTTGTTTTTGCAATTGTGTTAAATTATTTAGTTTTATAAATTCTTTATAAAATTATGATAATGCACCAACTCATTGGATCAATGTTAAAGCACATAGAAAAAGGAGTCTTGTTGTAATTTGAGGAGGTTTCCCTAGTTTTTGCTGATTCAGCAAAATAAAAAGTTTTTTTTTCATAGCTTTTTATTTTTAGTTATTAAAAATTTGTTTTTGATAAAACTATAATATGTTTGGCTAAAGTGGATTAGAGATAAGGGTATAAAATAAAAAAAAAATAAAAAAAAATTTTTACTCAGTAATTAAAAGGGAAAACACCATTAGATTACAATCGGACCATAAAAAAGGAGTCCTTTTGTTGATGTGATGGAAATCCCCTAATACTTGCTGAGAGCGAAAAAAAAGGTAAAAGGTGGGTTAGGGTTAAGGGTATGAATATTAAAAAAAAAAAGTTAAATTGATGGTTCAGAAAATATTAGGGGAAACACCGTTGTTTTTTATTCAATAATAGATATAAATTGTCATTACTTTTTAAAATATACTTGAGTAAGTAAACTCATCTGATTTTTATTTTATTTTATAAAAAATTATTATTTTATAGCATTTTGCACACTTTTGTTCAGTTTTTTAATTAAATAAGGTCCTTTTGCATGTTCGAAAAAATAAGAAAATCTAAAAAAGCTATGCAAATAAGACTATTTTTTAAAACATATCAATTTTTCCAGATACTAGACTAAACCTTGTTTTTGAGACATTTACTTAAACTGAAAAAAGTTATATAAAACTTCGTTTTTTTTACTTATGGATGTAGTCAAAAAAAAAATTCGGTTTATCATTATTTTATAACTGTATTGTTAAATGAATAAAATATTATTTGTCCAGTGGTTCTCGAATAACGAAAGATTTTATAAAGCTGCAAAATACCTTTATTAAAAACAAAAATTGAACAATATACCGAAAAACTTAAGTTTTTTTAAGTTATTAGAACATTAAGCAGTGGATTTTCAACCTCCAAGTATTTATATAAAATATTAATAAATATTAATTTTTAATTTTTGAGATATGTGAAATTAACTAAGAAGGAGCCAAAACATCCCACTTTTTCTATTGATTCAAGCACCAACCCAATCAACCTTGACTTAAAAAAGTCATAGTGTTTTTAAGCCGAATAGTTCGGCTATACAGTGCTGTATAAAATATGCTTAAAGAACATAAAATAAAGAAACAGTTATGTGTTAATGTTCTTAAGTCAAGAAAAATATCTGAAACTTTCCCTTATTTTTGAATAAACATCTTAACACGATGACTTGCAAAATTGCAGAGTTTATCATACAAAAAGTATTAATGGTAGCAATATTGTAACTAGGCATTTGGAGCTATCTAGTAAGTTTGTTTGTTACGTCAGTTGAAAAGTTATGTTAAAAATAAATTTTTAGTAAAAAGTACAAAATCAAAAGTAACTTGTATTTTATACTTGTTTAACTTTGCAACCTATTAAGTGATATTATGTTTTCTGTTCAAAATTCTGTGATTTTTTTGGGTAAAGTGCTTAAAAGTACATATGAAACACCCGTAGAATCTAAAGTATATGAAAGAGGCAACAAAAGGACTGAAACTCCTACAAATGAAAATCAACCTGAACGTAAAAGGCTAATTGTGAAATTTACAAGAATCAATTTCGATACTCCTACACTCGATCATGCAAACGAGGAAGACCTGTCAAATGAGTTAGAAAGACAACATGAGTGGAAAGTATCTTTCCCGTCCAGTGTTCAAACAACTACAATCAAAGAAAATGCTGCAGAAAACAAAAAAAATGTTCAAGGCCAAAATGCTGATGATGAAGTTTCGGTCACACTTGTTGATGTTTCTGATCCTTGGATTAGTATAAAAGAAAAACAAGTAAGAAGGCTAAAGGTTAAAGAAATGGCTGAAGTGTGCGGACCTTATTACAGTTGTGGTGGAAACAGAAGCAAAGTTCAAAGCAAAGTTTTTTCGAAGCCACTATTTGTAGTCGGTCAGAAAGCTTATGGTTTAAAAAAATCGAAAACTGTTTTTAAAGATTACAAGGCTGCGTTGAAAAGATTGAGAAGTTATCGACTTGTAAGAAGTCAGACAAGCACAGTTGTTCGAAAGAAAGTTTCTTCGAAGGCACTATTCGTAGTTGGCCGTAAAACACCTTGTTTGAAAAGCCACAAAAACAGCTTTAAAGATTACATTGCATGCAAGGCTGGGTTAAAGAGATTAACTACTAACCGAAACGTAACACAAAACCAGGTCAGCAAAAGCTTTCAGTTAAAAACAAACAGAAAAAAGTTAAGAGATAGCAATCGAATATGCGAAAACACGCATATCAAAAGAGTTAGAAAACGGTTATAAGTTTTCATCGTAAAAAGCTCCAAGTTAGTTTAAAGTTTAAACCACTGTTATTTTTATTTAACTCCTTTTAAAGTTCAAAATTTTAACAGTATACTTATTCTAACTTTAAAAATAATTTGTTACTACTTTTTTCACAATTCGATTTATTTTAGTCAATAATACTACGTATTTTCATTTAATTGTACTAAAATAGTTTTTTTCTTAAGTTGTAACTTTATAAAATACAATAAATAGTGATGTACCGGACTCACTATCCGGGTCCGGGTCCGGCCGGATATTGTCATTTTTGTCTGATATCCGGATCCGGGCGGACTCTAATTTAAAAATAAAGTCCGGATCCGGTTCCGGCCGGATTCTAATTTGAAAAAAAAGTCCGGGTCCGGTTCCGGCCGGATTCTAAATTGAAAAAAAAGTTCGGATACGGTTCCGGCCGGATTCTAGTTTGAAAAAAAAGTCCGGATCCGGGTCCGGCCGGACCCGAAATTGTGGGTCCGGTACATCACTAAATAAAACTAGCTAGCTTATAATATTAATTTTAAACTCATGGGTTTGCTTTTATTTCGTTTGCTTTCGAAATTTTTTAAAATAATTTATGTATCATGCATATATCTTATAGCTCTAAAATATAATTTTTCTTTCATGAAAAATAATTTGTTTAGTTTTTTAGTTTTAAAATAATTTTAGTTATCTTTAGTCATAAAGTTTTTTGTTTTTGATTATTGTTTTAGTGGTGTTGTTTAACTTATACTAATATTTTTTAACTTACAGAACCAATGTAACTTTGGTTAATCGTAGAATAGATTTTAATCTAAGTCTACATTATTTTATTTTACTAACATTTTTTTTCAATTTTAAAATATTTCATAAGTTAAAATTTATATAATTAAGTATTTTATTGTTATGAGTTAAACTAGTAAAATAATCTGTTATTATAATATAACTAAATAAGTATTTATTTTTTGTAAAAAAAATATATAAACAGCTTATCTTTTAAACAAAAAGGACATTTTTATTTTGTTAGTTTAATTTAAATGTTGTTTTTTAGACTTAATCTAACATAAGTTATCGTTGACTAGAGCTTTTTTACATTCCTTACTGTGTTAATTTTTATATATTTTTAAATCAAAACAGACAATATTTTATATACTATTTTTTATAGATACTCATTAACTGAACTATACAACCACCACTAGATTTGTTTAAAAATAAAATAAAAAGTTTCTTAACATTTTATTACAGTATATTTGTATTAAAGTTGTTTAATGATTAAAACTTCATAAGTTATTCTGTTTTGTTTAATGAAATTTTTATACTATTAAAAACAAAAGGAAACTATGTTTCCAAAGAGTTGCAGCTAGTTTTTATTATTTTGGTAAATACTTTAATTGGAATGTATACAGTATTTTTGATAAACATTAGCTGCAACTCTTTATATGGTAAGCTTCATAGCTAACTTTTAGCTATGTCGGA
This sequence comes from Thalia democratica, assembly GCF_965202585.1. Classification (NCBI taxonomy): domain Eukaryota; kingdom Metazoa; phylum Chordata; class Thaliacea; order Salpida; family Salpidae; genus Thalia; species Thalia democratica. The sequence goes on along the minus strand of NC_139167.1, from coordinate 42,391,597 downwards.
TGCACCTTTTGTAAAGTTTAAAAATATGTTACTTTCTTAACTTTAAGTAAAAATAAAATAACATATTTTAAAAACTTTACAACTGCCTGCTCGTTGGTCTTTCTGCTGAAATTGATTTAAAATTGAGGTCACTTTAAAGACTAATTCCAATTGACTAAAGTGCATCAACTATATAAAAAGGTTATAAAATTAATCAAAATATTAACTTATTTGATAAAAGTGTAATTCTGTTTTAACTAAATATTGTGTAAGCTTGTATATAGTATTCAAGAAAGTTATTTATATAGAATAAAAGTGCATTTAAAGTTGTTTTATATACAAATAAATACATTATTCAATGTCTGCAAAAATGGAGACGGGTCAATTTTGCATGCAGAGACTTTTGCTTGGAGGTTGACTTTTGCATAAAGAAATTTTTTCACGAGTGAAAATTATACACGAGAGTCAAAATAAAAATTCAATAACAAAATTTAACAAATATAAAAATACCGACCAAGGCTTAAGAATAACAGTAATAATAAAAATAAACAAACAAATAAAAGAAGAATAAAACAATACCGACTTGTGGTAATGGGTAACAGTGATAGCCTTTGCTCTTTATCATAAAATCCAGTCTATCTAGTGTAATTTCAAATTATGGCCCACTATGACTTCTTTACTAGTCCTAACCCCCTTTTGGTCCCTTTGCAGCTTATGGCCCCATAAATTTTTGAAATGGACACAAGGGGATCTTCTGACCCATTTCGGAAAACCCTGATCTATAATTACACTTAACGTTTTTTTTAAATTTAATTTGTATTTTAATTCTGTTATCTTAGTTTTCCTTTGTTTTTTTTTTAAATTTTTATTAGTATTCTAAAAATTTTTTTTTAAGTTTACTCGTAATTTTGTTTGATAAATTAGTTTTGTGAGTACCTGTTTTGTTTTGAAAACTAAATTAGTTAAATTTAAACGCAATACTCAAATAAACCTGTAACATGGAAGTACTGTTTTTAATTGCTAATTTTAAGCATAGTTTTTAAACAAACTGCTTATGGTTATGCAAACAACCACTTAGTTTTTATACATATAAAAAAGACAAAAAAAAATCTGTCTGAGTTATTCGAAAACTTTTTGTTAGTGGTTGTAATAATACTACTACAAAATATATATTTAATATTACAAAATAAGTGCTACTGAAACAGAATAATGTAGAGGAAACTAAAAATAAGAAGCTTAAGTCTCAGTACACCAACCATGTAAGTTAATTAAACTTTTAGTATAGAGTTTTCATTAGTAATTTTAATGGCCCTTACTTTATATCTTTCTTTAATGCTGAATCATCAAACTTTCTTCCAATTATTCTTTTTACATCTTAAAAAAGACTTTGAATTAAATATTTTTTTATAAAATAGGTTTGGTTTAGATTTTATTTGTTGTGTAATCTTTTATAAACATATTTCATATAGTCTGCAATTTTTTACTTAGTGTTAAAGAAATTATATATTTAATTCAAACAAAATATAGCGTGTAACCAATCTGAGCAAACTATTCTAAATTTTTTAACATCAATCACTGCGTCATAACGTCTTTAAATTTTTTTTAAAATTTACAAAAATTATTTAAAAAGTAACGTTTTTCTGACTATCATACGCAACAGCATATGTGAAATAAATGTAGAAAACTGTGTTTTATTATATAACTAAAAGTATAGATTTTATTTCATATTTTTTGTACTAGTCTGCTGTATTACTAAAAATACTTTAGAAAACTATAAACTTATTTAATGAAGTTGCTAATGTCTAATATATTTATGTATGATAACTCTATTTTAGCAGAAGTAAATTATAGTAATTGATTTCTTTTTAATATAGCTCACAAATGAATAAAGTTTGCTTTAAATAATATTGTTATATATTCTTTTTTTTTTTCTGCGTAAATTAACTTGTTAAAAGAGTTTATACTTTTAACATATTCTAGTTACCATAACTTTGAAAAATTAACAAATATCTACTGTATGATTTTTTTACAGCTTTTTTCAAGTGCATAACTTGTTTAAAATATATAACAAAACACATTTCATTTTTTTCTTTAAACTTATCTGAGATCTTTCGTAGTAAGTCTTATCAAAAATTTTATCTTACTAAATTAAACTGAATTAAAATTGAAATAAGAATATACTGTAGTTTAAAGTTTTAAAATATAAAATGAGGTAATAATCGAATGCAAAAACTAACTAAATGCTTATATTGTAGAATTTTGTTGTGCTAATAAAACTCGTTAGACTGAAATCAAACTAAAATAAACCAGCAAAAAAATGAAAATAAAACTACACTTTAAAGAATTAATTTTACGAGAAAGTAGTTACTTTAAGTTTAAAAAAGTCTAGTTTGGTATACAAACTTTTTCTGCTTACATAAACTGGTCCTTAAAGATGAATGCATAAGGCTTACAGAATATGTAGCTTAAAAGAGTTCTCCGCTCTAACTAAAACTGAAAAGTTCTCTTTTTTATAGTATTTTGCAAATTCATAATTGTCTAACAAATGTTACCCAACCGCCGAAAAGTATTTTTTCATAGGTTTCCTTCTCGTCACAACAAACATCAATGTTAAATGTCTTAATAAACATAAAAATTACACACTATTCTATTAAAAAAAGAAAAAAATACACCTCATAAATATGTTCAATAGACCTGGTGTAAAAAAGAGCTCTACTCTACTTTAGTCAATAAATAAGATCAACCAGAAGTAATACAAATATTTTTATTATAATGTAAAACTATCTAAAATCAAAAGCTCTAAGATTAAAACCAGTGTAAAAATTAAGAGATTAAAATTTAGCCAGGAATCGTCAAACTGGCCTAGGACCACATTAAAAAAAATAATTTAAACAGTATATTAGATTGTAACTTTTTAAAGTTAGGGAAAAATTATTTTAAATAATAACTAAAAAAGAAAATTTATCTCAAAAGTTTATAGTGCATTATTTTGTGCTTTAAACTGATGTTTTGTAGGTCTGCTTGTCATTTGTTATATGCAAGCTTCAGTTTTTAGAAAATTACAATTAAGATGAATAGTTTTAGTAAAAGTTTTGCTAGTTTCCTAACAAACACCAAAAAACAAACTTTCAACTTTTTTGTTATACCAAATAGATAAACATAATGTACTCTATGAAAAAAGTATCTGACATATTTATTAAATTGTTTATTGAACGACAGAATGAGCGCTCAAAATATTTGGTCCTGGGATCCGACCTTGTGGTTATCAAGTCGTACACTACGGATACCTTTTAACGTGTATATTAACTTAACGTTTATTTACATACAATTATTTGATCTTTCTTAAATAGAAATAATGCTTTTTCTTTTGGTAATTAGAAATTAACTCATATAAAAAACTTAATTTAATATTTTTATGTTAATAAGCAAATTATTATTAATTTTTACTTTAAAAATTAGATACTTTTTTAGGTTTAAAAATTATAAACGCATTATTTAACTTAATTAAAAGCAAAATATACCAAGTAAGAATATATGATAATAAATAATAATATTTAGTAGATAAGACACAGTTATTTTTTCTGAAAAGTGGGTATTTACTGTGTAAAAAGTTACGCATAAAAAAAAAACTTTTACGTTATAAATACAAATAGACTATTTTTTTTTTAATGCAGGATTGCGTCAAAAGTCTTGTTTAGCGACTACGGACACTGTATATGCTGTAGCATACCCCAATTGATATTCGACATAAATTTTATTACTTGTTTCACCGTGTGTTTCATTTGTTGATTTTTAAAACTTTAAATTTTAAAAGATAGTTTTTATTTGATCGTAATGAATTGTAGTGGTGTACGACTTATTTCATTCGTACATCAGGTCCTTAGACGAACTTTTTTGAGTATAGTATACTATATCTTAAAAACAAAAGTTGCTAAAGTTTAAAAGCAAATAAAGAGTAAACTAGCGAATTTATTACCAGAAATGATTACCAAAATAATCTACCACAAAACTTATGTAACTTTTTTCTGCATAAGAATTGATTAAATTAATAACTGTTAAACTCGTTATTACAATCTCAGAAATTAACTACTGATTGATTTAGTTATAAGCTACTTTTTTTTCAATTAAAAACAATTCTAGTATCTATATGAAAGTAATAAAAGGCCCGCTATCAGCCGGGATCGGCTATGCCTAATTGTGTATAGAGAATAAAAATAAATAATAATAATAAATTAGAAATCCTAGTCATGCAATAAATAAAATAATCAGATGATAAATATAAATAACCAAAATTTACTCTGGTTCTCTTTTCTTCATCTTCTTCGGTTTATTAAAGTATTTTTCCCCTTTCTTTCAGTCATTGTGTACAGTAGATCTCCATTTGGCGCTGTCATTTGCAAGCAACTCTAACTTATCAGTTCTAATATTTAAACTTTTTATGTCGCGCTTGCATAAGTCTTTAAAACGTAATTTTGACGACCCCGGTTGCTTTACCAACGACCAACTCGCCATATAACAGAGACTTTGGGATTCGCTCAGCACCAATCCTCAGAACATGATCAGGTCAGCGAAGCCTGCACTGACTGAGGGTAAAGTCCATGGTGGTAAGACCAGTACGTCTCAACATTTCCTCGTTGGTGATATTTTGTTGCCATTCAATTTTAAGGATGCGACGAAGGCATCGTAGATGAAAAGTATTAATTTTCATGTTTCATTACCGTATAGCAGAATACTGCATACACAGGAACGATAAACGTTAGCCTTTGTACAAATGCTTAACTTTTGGTTATTTCAAACTCTTGCAGTCAAACAAGCGAAAGTGCCTGAGACCTTACCAATGCGACTATTTATTTATGTGTCCAATGATGGGTTTGACGCAACATTTCAATGATCAAGTAAAAAAATGACCTCAGTATTCAACAAGTAAAAAAATGGCCCCAGATATATTTTAGGAAAATAATTAACTATTTTCAAACAAATTTTACTTTGGCCACTTTTGCACAAAGACAGACACTTTTGCACGAAGGGTCAATTTTTAACGAAAGTAAAAAAGAAAACACAAATTAATGAAAATATACCGACAAAGTGTAAAGGTTAGGGGTACAGTGACAGTATAAAATAAAACGAAAAATAATAAATAAACAAAAACAAAAAATTACAAAAATATTAAAAATAATAAAAAATGTTGACCGAGGGGCTAGGGTAAGGATTGGGTAAAAGTGGTAGTAAAAAAAAATTATTGACGATGGGTAAGTGTTAGGGGTAACAGTGATAGCTAAAAATAAGAAATAAAGAAAACTTAAATTAAGTAAAAGATATGACCCAGCAAGTTTGAAAAAGTAAAAATTATTACCCTAAAATAATTTGGATCTAGTAAAAAAAGACCTTTTACTTGATTCGAAATTTTTATAGAGTTTTTGAAGTTTACAAATTTTAAAGGTTTTATCACACAGTAGTTGATGTTATAAAGTTTAGTACAGTTTGCTCAGATTGAATATTCGCTGTATTTTGTTTTGTTGTTAACTAATGAACTTTTAAAATGTTTATTTTAGTAACTGGTATAAAATATTTTTCTTAAAATACAAAAAATAAGTAATAATAATAATAATAATAATAATAATAGTACAAAAAATTATTAAACTATTTCCTATGCGCGGCTTGGTTTTGCTTTAAGTTTAGTTTAACTTTGATAAAAAGATGTTTGATAAGGTAAACACATACTTTTCTTTTCAATTGTTTTCTTTTATTTGAATTTAAAATTTTATTTTTAAATTTATTGCGTGCGCTTCGTTGAAATCAATCATTTATATAAAAAAAGTGAATGAGATATATGACTTTTTTAACACTAAGTAAAAAATTGCAGATTAAATGGAATCTGTTAGTAAAAGACTAAAAAACAAATAAAAACTAAACGAAAACTTTTTTATGAATATTTATTTAATTTAAAGTTTTTTTTTAAGATGCAAAAATAATAATTGGAAGAAATTTTGACGATTTAGCATTACAGAAAGATATAAAGTTGTGGACATTAAAAGTTATTAATAATAACTGTAAACCTAAAGGTCGAAAAGAAAACAAGGTAGGTGTAACTAAGACTTAAGTTTCTTATTTGTAGTTTCCTTTACACTATTCTGTTTCAGTAGCACTTATTTTTTAATGTTAAATGTATATTTTGTAGTAGTATTATTACAACCACTAACAAAAAGTTTTCGAATAACTCAGATAGATTTTTATCTGTCTTTTTTTATATATAAAAACTAACGGGTTGTTTGCATTACCATAAGAAGTTTGTTTAAAAACTATGCTTAGAATTAACATTTAAAATCAATATTTCCATGTAACAGGTTTATTTGAGCATTGCGTTTAAATTTAATTAACTTCCATTTCAAGAAAAATTTTATCAAACAAAAAACGAGTAAACTTAAAAAAAAGTTAATAAAATACCAATCAAATTTTAAAAAAACAATGAAAACTAAGAAAAAGATAATTAGAACACAAATAAACTTTTTGAAAACATTTAGTATAATTATAGATCAGGAATTTCCAAAATGGGTCAGAAGGTCCTCTTGTGTCAGGGTCATTTAAAAAATTTTGGGAGCCATAAGCTGCAAAGAGGCCAAAAGGGGTCCGGAACTATTGAATAAGTCATACTGGGCCGTAATTTGAAACTTACCGATACTCTAAATTTCGTGATAAAAAGCAAAGGCTATCACTCTTACCCATTAGTCTTACCCTTTGTTGAAAATATTTACAATTTTTTTTTGTTTATTTATTCATTTTTATCATTACTGTTACCCCTTACCCTTGGTCAGTATTTTTATTTTTGTTAATTTTTGTTATAATTTTTTCTTTTTCCTTTTTTTTTTTATTTTCTTGCATAACTAACCCTTCGTACAAAAATGTCTTCATGCAAAAGTGAACCTCCAAGCAAAAGTGTCTTCGTGCAAAACTGACCCGTGTCCATTTTTTACAGATAAAATGATATAATGACCGTTTATTTGTAAGGAAAACAATTTTTATGTACATTGAATACTATATACAAGCTTATACAGTATTTAACTAATACAAAATTATACTTTTATCAAATAAATTAAAGCTTTCATTAATTTTAAACCTTTTTATATAGTTGATGAACTTTAGTCAATTGGATTAAGTCTTAAAAGTGACCTTAATTTTAAAACAATTTCAGCAGAAAGACCAACGAGCAGGCAGTTGTAAAGTTTTTAAAATATGTAATTTTATTTTTACTTAAAGTTAAGAAAGTAACTTATTTTTAAACTTTACAAAAGGTGCATCCGACATAGCTAAAAGTTAGCTATGAAGCTTTCCATATAAAGAGTTGCAGCTAATATTTATTAAAAATACTGTTTACAATCCAATTAACATATATACCAAAATAACAAAAACTAGCTGCAACTCTTTGGAAACATAGTTTCCTTTTGTTTTTAATAGTATAAAAATTTCATTAAACTAATGATAACAAAACAAAATAACTTAAGAAATATTAATCATTAACAACATTAATAAAAATATACTGTAATAAAATGTTAAGAAGCTTAGTAAATTCCCTTTTCAAACCAATTTAGTGGTAGTTGTATAGTTCAGTTTAAGAATATCTATAAAAATAGTATCTAAATTACTATCTATTTTAGTTTTAAAACATAGAAAATTCAACACAGCAAAAGTTGTTAAAAAGCTCTAAACAACGATAACCCATTTTAGATTAAGTCTAAAAAACAACATTTAAATTAAATTAAACTAACAAAATAAAAATGTGCTACTTGTTTACAAGATAAACTGTTTATAGAACTTTTTTACAAGAAATAAATACTTATTTGTTTGTATTAAAAAAATTAATTAGTTCTAAACTATAAATATCTTAATATTTAAAAAAATTTTAGTAAAATAAAAGAAAGTAAAATTGGATTAAAGTCTTTTATACGATAAACCATTAATTTAAACAATATACGATAAAAATTGCATTGATTTTGAAAGGTAAAAAATATTAGTTTAAGTTAAACAACACCACTAAAACAATAATCAAAAACAAAAACCTTTATGACTAAATGTAACTAAAAAACTAAACAAATTATCATTTATAAAAGAAACATTATATATTAGAGCTTTAAGATATATGCATGATACATAAATTATTTTACAAAATTTTAAAAGTGAATAGTAAAAGCGTTGTTTAAAATTACTATTTAAAGCTAGCTAGTTTCATTAAATTTTTTAAATTACAACTTAAAAAAAACTATTTTGGTACAATCAAATAAAAAAACGTAGTATTACTGACTAAAATAAATCAAAGTGTGAAAAAAGTAGTAACAAATTATTTTTAAAGTTAGAATAAGTATATTGTTAAAATTTTGAACTATAAAAGGAGTTAAATAAAAATAACAGTGGTTTAAACTTTAAACTAACTTGGAGCTTTTTACGATGAAAACTTATAACCGTTTTTTAAATCTTTTGATATGCGTGTTTTCGCATATTCGATTGATATCTCTTAACTTTTTTCTGTTTGTTTTTAACTGAAAGCTTTTGCTGACCTGGTTTTGTATTACGTTTCGGTTAGTAGTAAATCTCTTTAACCCAGCCTTGCATGCAATGTAATCTTTAAAGCTGTTTTTGTTGTTTTTCGAACAAGGTGTTTTACGTCCAACTACGAATAGTGGCTTCGAAGAAACTTTCTTTCGAACAACTGTGCTTGTTTGACTTCTTACAAGTCGGTAACTTCTCACTCTTTTCAACGCATCCTTGTAATCTTTAAAATATAGTTTTCGATTTTTTTAAACCATAAGCTTTCTGACCGACTACTAGTAGTGGCTTCGAAAAAACTTTGCTTTGAACTTTGCTTCTGTTTCCACCACAACTGTAATAAGGTCCGCACACTTCAGCCATTTCTTTAACCTTTAGCCTTCTTACTTGTTTTTATTTTATACTAATCCAAGAATCAGAAACATCAACAAGTGTGACCGAAACGTCATCATCAGCATTTTGGCCTTGAACATTACTTTTGTTTTCTGCAGCATTTTCTTTAATGGTGGTTGTTTGAACACTGGACGGGAAAGATTTTTTCCACTCATGTTGTCTTTCTAACTCATTTGATAGGTCTTCCTCGATTGCATGATCGAGTGTAGGACTATCGACATTGAATCTTGTAAATTTCACAATTAGCCTTTTACGTTCAGGTTGATTTTCATTTGTAGGAGTTTCAGTCCTTTTGTTGCCTCTTTCATATACTCTAGATTTTACTAATGTTTCATCTGTACTTTTTAGCACTTTACCCAAAAAATCATAGAAATTTGAACAGAAAACATTGTAATACTTAATAGGTTGCAAAGTACAAGTATAAAATACAAGTTACTATTGATTTTGTACTTTTTACTAAAAATGTATATTTAACATAACTTTTCGACTGACGTAACAAACAAACTTACTAGATAGCTCTTAATGCCTAGTTACAATATTACTACCATTAATATTTTTTGTATGATAAATTCTGAAATTTTGCAAGTCATCGTGTTAAAATGTTTATTCCAAAATAAAGGAAAGTTTCAGATATTTTTCTTGGCTTAAGAACTTTAACACATAACTGTTTCTTTATTTTATGTTCTTAAAGCATAGTTTATACAGCACTGTATAGCTGAACTATTTAGGATGAAAGCCTTATGACTTTTTTAAGTCAAGGTTGATTGGGTTGGTGCTAGAATCAATAGAAAAAGTGGGATGTTTTGGCTCCTTCTTAGTTAATTTTACATATTTCAAAACTTACTAATTAATATTTATTAATATTTTATATAAATACTTGAGGACAAAAACTCCATTGCTTAATGTTCTAATAACTTAAAAAAACTTAAGTTTTTCGGTAAATTGTTCAACTTTTGCCTTAATTAAGGTATTTTGCAGTTTCATAAAATATTTCGTTAATCAAGAAACACTAGACCAGGGGTCGGCAGGCAGTTGGTGGTCGCGGGCCAAATTTCAAGTTTCCAAAGTCTTCGCGGGCCGCAGTTTTAGTTTTAGTGACATTTGAATAATATTTTGGTTTTAGTTTTAGTCACACTAAAGAAAGGTTTTACTTTTATTCACCATATTTTTTTTAACGACTTTTAGCTATACATAGAATGTCTATTTTTTTAATATTTATTAGAATAGAGTTTACATTGACTAATATACTTAAGTGTTAATAAACTATGTACTTTCATAAGCACTTAATAAATTAAACTTAATACTTTTGTAATTTTACTTACAACCTAACTCTCTATAAAAACCTAACTTGAAAGACAATTTACGGGTTAATTTAATAAACTTGTTATAACATTAACCCTTTTTTCATATTTCTAAGAATATTTACTTCAAAAAAAGTTTTTGCGTGTTAAATAATTTACACTCATTAGGAAATTTATTAATTAGTTAACTTAATAAAATTATTACATGTTTGTATTCCAAAAATCTAAAACAAATTCTTTAACATAATTAATTCTCGAAAACTTTAATAAAATATCTTATTAGTAATTAGTATTTTACATGGTTGCCACTTAAAAAAGCAAAAATGTCTGAGTTGTATCAAACCAGCCTGAGTTTATTAAAAGTTAAAAAAGCTACTAAATAGTTGTTAATCAAGCTTAAATACCTAGTTAAAATATCATCATTATCAAAAAGTACACAAAATGTAAGAAAAAAAGAAAAAATTACAATCAGTAAACTACACTACAGTCATAAAAACTATTCTGAGAATTGAAAGATTTCTTTAAAGTGATTTAAATAAAAGTTTCACACACACCTGAGTTTTCAAGCTTTTAAAATAGCCTGTTTATGTAGCAACCCAGTTAAAATAAAGTTCACAACATAAAGAAATAACGAAGGTTATTAACAGTAAATAAATTACATGCCAAAAAAATATAAGTCAGCAGGAATGGACAATTAAGATTTTTAAACAAATTTTACAAAAGTATAAAATTCTATTCAGTCATTAGCGAAGTAGAAAAACTTATTTTTTTTTAAGCATTTTAGCAATTTTTTATCTGAAATAAGAATATTGTATTTAAAAATAGGAATTGTAAAATATAAGACGAGCTACAAGAATAAAAAATACGTTAGTTAGGATTTATTGCGAGAAACGATAAAAAACAAATCACCAAAGTCAGTTTTTTCATAAAGCACATGATTATCTTCAGTAACTACAGAATGATAAGAAAAAATTGTTAAGGCAAGTTATAAAGTAGCAAAATTTATTAATTAAAATGAGATACCGTTTATAATTAAAAACTTTGCTAAAGAATTTATGTTGGCGGTAATGAAAAGCTTTTGTTTATTTCTTCAATGACAACTAGACGTCGTGTTTAGGAAATGCATTAAGGTTATAGTCGTATAAATCAAATTAGGACTTTAATCAATCTGTTAATATGAGAGCACTGACAAAAAAAACTATTGCTCATATGAGAATTTTTATTAGAGATGTTTTTACTAACTTTGACATTTTAATAGAATTTCTTGGTTTAGTTTCAAAGCGAAGCACAACAATCGGTGAAATTTTACAAGTAAAGGTTCAAAGCATCAAAACAAAGTTTTTGAAAGTACAATTCCTTCTTTTATTTTTAGTAGAAAGTTTAATTTATGTTGATAAAAATGACTTAAAAAATATATCAATATTAAAAAATACTGTTAAGCTACTTTAATATATTTTCTAATGAAAAATATTTATTTGGTAAGTTTTTTGTGTCAAATCGAAATTTTATTACTTTACAGGTTTTTTCAAAAATTCTCAATTTCAAGTTTTTTTCCAGAACTTTTAAGCATAAGTTTTCAAACTCAAAGCTTTTCCGGGATTCAAGTTTTTTGGCAACACTGATTGTTCACACTTAAATGTACACAAAAATATAAATAGCATTTTAAATTATATAAGCTGCAAGACTTAAAATTTAACATATATTATAGCTCAAACTAACACTGTGGATTGAGCAAAACATACATCATAAGTTCAATTTGCCACTCTTTCAAGCTAAAAAGTCAGCCTGAGTCAACAAAAACATTCCTGATATTTTTGTATACAAAAAGCAATTCTAGCCAAAAACTTAAAAAATGACTTAGTTGGCTCAAGATTTAAGGTCTTCAAATAGTGATAGTCTGAGTGTGTGACAATGTTTAGTTGTTTATTCGCTTGAATTTGAACTATTTTGATTAACAATGTACAAACTTAATAAACTTACCATCCCTAAATCTAGTTTATATTAAATAGGTAGCTCAAAAAAAACAGCAATTGTGTGTATTGATATGCAAGGCATAAAAAGTTTGACAAAAAAATGTTTGAAAAATGAAAATGTGTACCTAACAAAAACTATATTAATTCATGTCATATTGTTTTAAACGTGTGTGTATAATTTAGATATTACATGTAGAAACAACAATGTTAGAAAACTAAGCATAAACTAAGCTTTAACTAACTATAGTATTAAATAAAAAGTGGTTTAAAGTATGAGCATCTTTTTAAGTTGGTGTGCATAGAAATTAATTCAAAGTGCAGAGAGAACTTTTAAAAAATTAAAATGCGTCAAAACCAAAATCAAATAAACCTTATTTCTTATTACTATGTTATGTTAAATGTTTTTACACTAAAATATAACATTTACAAAAAAAAAATCTATAAAGGAAACTTAGGTATAAAAAATATTGAAAAAGAATATCTAAGCTATAAAGAAATGACACTTTAGTTAATTACTGTGCAATACTTTTGTACAAAATGGAAAACATTTGCATTTAGTTTATTTAATAAATAGCTATTATATATCTAATTTATTAAATCCGAGCATTCTTTACACTCTTTTTTCAGAAAAATACTTGCTGTTGTTAAAAAGAAGTTATTATGAAACTGAGAAAAATATCCTGTTAGAATGCTAATCTGTATTTTTAATATTTTTAAACTAAAGCAGTAATTTCTTCTAATTATTTTTAAATATTATACAGAGACTTAAAACCAAACTAATCAAATTATATCGAATTACAAAAAAAAATCAACTTGAAATATATTTTTGCTCAGCGGGCCACATTTACATACTCGCGGGCCACGAAATTTTCTTTCGCGGGCCGCATTCCATTCAAAAAAATACCGTGCTCGCGGGCCGCAGATTTACCCTTTGCGGGCCGCAATTGGCCCGCGGGCCGCAGTTTGCCGACCCCTGCACTAGACAAATAATATATTGTTCATTTAACAAATACAGTTTTAAAATAATGATAAAATGATTTTTTTTTTCTGCGACTACAACAACAACTAAATAAAATAAAATAAATGATAGTTTTTTTCAGTTTAAGTTAATGTCTCAAAAACAAAGTTTAGTCAAGCATTTAGAAAAATTAATATGTTTCATAAAATAGTCTTATTTGCATAGCTTTTTTAGATTTCTTAAAATAAAATATTTTTTGAACATGCAAAAAGACCTTATTTCATGAAAAAGCTGAAAAGAAAAATGTGCAATGTACCATAAAATAATAAGTTTCTATAAAATAAAAATCAGATGAGTTTACTTACTCAAGTATATTTAAAAAAGTAATAAGAATTTATATCTATTATTGAAATATATGAAACGAACTAAAAAAGAGCCAAAATGTATACATTTTTTTAGAAATTTTAAAGCAAAGGTGTTTCTGAACCATCAATTAAAAAAAAAAAATTTTTTTAATTTATACCCTTAACCCTAACCCACCTTACCCAAACATAACAAAAACTAATTAGAACATAAAATTTTTATAATTTGTTTATGCTGACTCAGCAATTATTAGGGGATTTCCGTCGCATCAACAAAAGGACTCCTTTTTTTAGGGTCTGATTGTAATCTAAAGGGGTTTTCCCTTATAATTACTGAGTCAGCAAATTTTTTTTTAACTTCATTTTATTTTATTTACTTATCCCTAACCAACTTTACCCAAACATATTATAGTTTTATCAAAAACAAATTTTTAATAACTAAATATAAAAAACTATGAATAAAAAAAAAATTTGCTGACTCAGCAAAAAATAGGGAAACAACCTTTAAATTACAACAAGACTACTTTTTCTATGTGCTCTAACATTGAACCAATGAGTTGGTGCATTTTCATAGTTATAAAAAGAACTTATAAGACTAAATGATTTAACAAAATTGGAAAAAAAAACATAGTCACATAAAAACTGTAACATAAAAACAATGATGTGAAAAATATTATAATTACAGGAATACTACAAGCTTAATATTTTAGGATCTTTGTGTTAAATATTTTGTATGTTGTCGGCTTGAGCTCATCGATAAAATTTATTTTGTTGATGGATTCTATATTCTGATCTAGTATTGTTAATGTTCTCTTAAATCAGTTTGCAGGTTTCTCTACCTAATTTTGGATGTTTTGTAGCTATCTTTATCTTCAACTAATCTTCATTAATAATTTTTTTTTGTGCTTAAAATAAAATTATTTTTATAGCTTTTTTACTTATATATTAAAGGTAAGATATAAAATATACTCATCAAGGTAATTTAATTAGAAAATTAGTAGTTGTAATATTTTGTGTTTGAATTAATTTCGTACAGCTTACCATTTTCCTTTTACATTTTATGGCTGCTGTATAGGAGAAAATAATGTACTAAAGATTTCATGCTAAGTATTATACATCAACAAATTTAGGGGCTATAAACTTCAAAAAGACCAAAGGGGGCTGTGACTAATAAAGGGGCCATTGAGGAGCATAGTTTGAAACTTGCACCAGATATTCTGGAGTTTATATCGAAAAAAAAGGTGCAAGATGTATTTAAAGGTATTTATAAAACTAACACATTTGATCAGGGCTTCCAAAAGTGAGCTCCTTAGAAAGTTAAGGGGTCATAAGCTGCAAAAGGGGTATATAAGGCTACCTCATTTGAAACTTACACTAGACTTTCTGGAGTTGGTGATGTAGAACAAAATATAAGGTCTTAGGGTAGTTTTATGAGAAATGTTATTAGAGGGGGCCTTTGCTTTTTTATTTCTTCAAAAGAGACTAATGAAAATAAAGTTAGGAAAACCTTGCTTTAAAGCCTTCCTGTCGCATTATGATCTTTTAATCAACCTGAGGCAAGTCACTTTTTATTTTATGTTTGAATTCAGCGTTTTATAGTTTAGTTATTCAGTCTGAAAATTTTACGGATTTTTTGATTTAAAGTTGATGCTAGAACTAATAAAAAAAAATATAATTTTTGATTATTTGTTTTGTTGAAGTCATTTAATTACAATTACCATTTAAGTCTGCAAACAATAGGTTGCAAATTTGATTGTATTTTAGAACGATTATTTCTATGGTATACTTTTTTGTAAGCGATGTTTGTAACAAAAGCTTATTACCAATTAATTATTTTTATTTCTCAGACTTCTGTTATTTAGTCTGGTATTCTTTTTTCAATATTTTGTTTAACTTGACATCATTTTTAATACTCATCTTTCATAAGGAACTTATTGAATTTACATCTTTGATATCTTGTATCTTCAAAATAATTTGAGTCTCCTAAGTTTTAAACATCGTCAAAAAGTTCAGATAAAAAGCGAAACAAGGTTAAATAAAAAATGAAGTAAGCTACATCTATAATATTAACATGTGAACTATGTTTAGTCAGATAAGTTGCTAGGTTTATATTTCTCAACCACAATTATTTTAATATGTCTGTAATATGTTAAATGTTGCCACGTTTGTGGCTTCGAAGAAGATGAAACTTACCTTTAGTTTACTAAGATACTTAAGTTTAGTAATAACTAATCTTTTAAGATACTTCTATTGAAATATTAAGATTTTATTCAAATTTGTACATTTTGTATATACATATATGTTTTTGTGTAAAAGCAGTTAAAGTGTGTTTACTTTATATTCTAAAAAATACTTTACAGTGAAACAAAATCGTTTTTTTTTTGAAGAAACTAACTCCATGATTTTACTCAAAACGAAACAGACAGCCGAAGCTTATATCGGCAAGCCACAGCGATGCTGTGATAATAGTGCCTGCTTTTTTCAACGATTCTCAGAGGCAGGCAACAAAGGATGCTGGCATAATATCTAGACTCAGTGTTTTACGCATAATTTAGGAGCCTACAGCTGCTGTTTTTGCGTATGGTTTAGACAATGACCATGAAATTTTGAGTAACATAAGTAAAAACAATTCTTAGTTGATTAATACTAAGTGTATATGTTTTTCAATATTGAAGTTATTTATAATCATTAAGTTTGTGTACTTTAAGTTACTTCTACGTCAGATTTTATTTTTGAAATTATTTAAATATCAGCTGAAAAAAGAAAAACATGTGTTGATATTTGATGTTGGTGGAGGAACGTTTGATGTCAGTATTCTGAGGCAACTGCTGGTGTTACTCACCTTGGCGGTTTGTTTTAAATTATTTTTTCAACACAATATGTTACAAAAGTCAGTATATATAACGAAGTTTAACATATTTTATCTTTTATTATGTTTTTTCTTAATTTTACGTTTACTTATTATGTATTCGTAAATTATTATTATAATTTATAAACGTATTTATAAATTACGTTATAAAAAAAGCGTATAACTTAAATTTTTAACAAAATACATAGTTTAAATTTCTTTGATGATTTAGTACTTTTAGATAACTGTGTTAGTATTTTATGTTGACTAAAACTATTTATAACTTTAAGAATTATATTTTAGATTATTTTGGAACATGTAAATTATAATGTTGTTTTGGCATTTAAGTCGACTACCACTTAAATGTTGTACCATTAGAATTACTTTAGAGCAATAACTTAAAGCTAAACATATATTTCTATTATTTGTTCTAAATAACAAAAAGGATTTACTTAACTTATTTGCAACTCTTGTAAGTTATTACTAATACTTCAAAAACAATTCAGTTCGTTGCTCATGATACTTTACCTTCTTAAAATGTAATATGTACAGATGACGAATTATGTATTTAAAACTTGTTATTATATTTAGTATAGTTGATAAAAATCTGTACATAAATCACATCTATATTTTCGTATTAAACACAGTCTAGCGTACAGTTTATACAAACTGTTTTAAACAAAATTAATAAATTTAGCAGAGGGGTTGGTGAACTGCGAGATACTTTTAAGCTAAATACTTTTTAAACGAATTAAAAAAATGTTTTAAGTAAAGACTTACCATCAGATTTTCATTTAATAATTAATTACTCGTAATGCTCTATAGATGCTTACTGTATCATATTATGGTTTAAAATTAAATTTTTAATACTATAAATTGTTTATTGAACTATATAAAAGCCCTCAAAAAGTTTGGCCTAAGGACCTGGTGAACGAATATTTTTTGTTGAATGAAAATACATACTGATTTCTACAGAATTCATTACTTGATAAGTAATTCTCTACGCACTTTTACTTATTCGTATCCTTTTATAAAGCAACTAAATTTCATAAAATATGAAAAACTAGTATCACGATAGTTAATTACAGTACACTACCGCTTAAGTACGCAAATTGAACCCGACCAAAAAGTGCGTACTTAGCACGGGTAGTGCGTACTTTTTGACGACATAGTATATTATGAAATTTAGTTGTTTGTTTTCTTTCTTACAACTAGCCACCAAATAATTAAGCCAAACAAACAAGTCTTTTTATTTTAAATAACATTTAATACATAACTCTAATTTGTAAATTTTTTTATAAATTTTAAAATGATTTATTTTTTCTATAAAAAGTTTCTACATAATTAATACATACATTTAATATAGAAAGTCAATGTCAGTCAATGATTTAAAAAAAAATATTAAGCTACATTTTTTTTGTTAGAGGAAAAGTACCAAACTACAATGTGTTTACCAAACGTTTTCAAAACATCGATGTATGTACATTTAAATTAATTTATGACTTATCTATTTTGTATTTGTAGGTTTTTTAACTTTGTCATCTATATTTATTTATTTTATAGCATTACAGCTCAAATATCATTATTCTTTTTACTTTTCTGCAACCACTACATAAGTATTTAGTTTATTAACATTTAATAACAGGACTTTCACAATCTCAGGTTACTTTAGACTACTCAGGATTACTCACCCTAGTTTAAAAGTTGTGAAAGTCTCAGGCTAACTCAGCAGGTTGGCCATTCTACCTGGAAACATAAAATAATCTGGAAAAACTTGATGATTGAAAATTTAGGCAAAAAAACTGGAATTTCTTATAAGTTCTAGTATAACATCCTTTACTTTGTCTTTCTGGATAAGTGCGTACTTAAGGCGTGATGCGTACCAAAAAAAGTGCGTACTTAAGCGGTAGTATACTGTATAGCATTATTGACGTATACTATAGTTAATTAATATCAGATTAACTTGGTAATTAATTACAGATTTGATAAATTTGTCTCAGCAACTAGATCAGAGTTTTCGAATAGGGCGGTATTGTCCTTTTGTTGGCAATTTTAGCTAGTAGATGTCGGAATAACTAGTAAAAGGGCGAAAATAAGGTAAATTTTGAACTTTAAGGCAGTTATAGAATTTTAATCTTTAGCGTGCTGTTTTAATAACTTTAGGTTGTTAAAAGATTTTGGACTTAAAAAACAAAAACTATATTTTTGGCTCAAGTATAATTTGAGTGCTTAGGACATAGTTTCTCTTGTAGGAGATATCGCCGCTCTCTGGAAAAACTTCAACTATCAGGGCACAATATATAGTAAGACAGCAAAAAACCTAATATTTTATCTATAATTAAATGGGCGATATCTAATAAATATGGTAACTTTTTTAAATTTCTACCTAGGGGGCAATTATGATAATAAGTTTGGGAAACCATGGTTTAGAGTCTAAACTTTAGACCACGGGTCGGCAAACTGCGGCTTGTGAGCACGTTTTTTTTGAATGATATTTTTTGTATTGATTTGAATATTTTGAACATCTGCAATTTTTTTGATTAACTATTTAAAACTGTACTTCACTGACTTATGTATGAAATTAAGCATTTAAATACAATATTACCACTAATATTAATAATAAAATAATTTTACAAGATGTTATTATTTTTTTAAGTTTATGCCAAAACCATTATAGATTAAGGGGATACGCTCAGTTCTAACCCGCGTACAATCCCCACCTGATCAATATAAAGTAAAAAAAATGTTTTGGGTGAGATTCGGGTAGGATTTGATCTGTGTGGGAATTCTGAATACACCACATTAGGGATGTGGTTGTAAACTTTAAATGTTGGTGACTTAGTTGCTAAGTTAGTGATATTCTGAAATAAATTAACATATATTTTTTACTTAAGAGACCTGTAAAATGTAACTTTAAGAAAATAGATGCTTGAAATTTAACACATATAACCTGATATACAAAAGAAAATAAAAAGTACAAATTTATATCGTGCTAAATAAGTACTAAATACTGTATAGAAATAAAGAACGAATAAACAAAATTTATTTTATAGATACAATAAAACGAAATAACTGGAAATTAAAAGAACAAGCAATAATTTGGTGCTATGTTTTATAAAATAGTTTTGTAGTAAAATTCAAACAAATTTATCAATTTCGCAGATTGTAGAGCTGTGGTCCAGATTTTAGAATAAACCCTCTATCATTAAGTGTTTCTACAATACCACTTACTTCATGAGAGGGTATTAGTGCTCTTTTGGCTAGTTCTTTTATTTCAGTAAAATTAAACAAGCTCTTGGATTTGTATTGACTTTCCTATAAAAAAAAAATTAAAAAACAAAACTACATCATTTGTTATTTGTAACCATAGCATCAGCAAGGCACTTTATAAAAAAAAGTAACTATTTTAATCTAACTGTTTTAAATTAAAAATTAGTTTAAAATAAATCTAAAAAAATATTTTTTTTCAATTCGATCTTAATATCAAAAAGTATAGTGACTATCTATATGACTTCTTTATATATTTTTATTACTTTAGTCTTTATAATTTTTTATACTTGGTTTTTAAGAGTGATTTATTACTGAATTTTTTCCAAGCTTTACGACAATACGTTTTAATAATTAGATTATGTTTTGTTTAAATTTAGTTTAAAGTGCTCGATACTTTATAGAATATGTAGAGCAACATACACATATTATAAAACAAACTCTGATTTACATATGTTTTGGACTTGGTGCATAAAGTAATAATAAAAGTAATTTTTAACATTACACATACTATTTGATTCATTAAGGATATGTTTCTTAAAGCTCATAACTATTAAAATCAAACCTGGTTTAATATATTTAGAAGGTTTTTGACCATTTTGTTTCTACTCACACCGCTTCCATGCAAATTTCTATTGAATTGCAAGCAGTCATTCTCATCCGCATATGTTGCATACAAACTATACTTCATTATTTCAACGACTTCCAAAGCATCATTTGCTGTTGCCAAACTCCTTGAAAACAATTTATATACGTGAATATAAATACGAAGTGGTTTCAAAATGTAAAGATTATTAAAAAGAAAGCTTTTCTTTACATAAATGAAAACCTCTAAATTTACTACTTTAATTGCTACTCTACGTTGATTATAAGTAATAACCGAACTGTAATACATGTTGATTTTTCAAAACTTCGTTTTATTAAGAATTTAAAATTAAAACTGTAATGTGTTTTTGTAATTAATTGAAGATACTTGCTTACTAAAAAAAAATAACGAAATAATATAATAATAAAAATTTATAGAACAAAAAAATTAAATAAAAAGTGTCGGCCGTTTATGGGAAAAGGGTCAGATTTACTGAAAAAGTTCTTCGTGGGTATCATTAAAGGAAAATTTCATTGCAGGTCGCAATATTTTTTCTGTTAAAATTTAAACATATGTTTGTAATAAAATTCACAAGCAATAAACGAGTATAATTGAAAGTTTTTTATAAAAATACTAAAGCTTGCTGCTTTTGTATTAATTGGTGTTTAGCTAAAAAAAGACGCGGGTCAAAAACTTTTGCTTGTTTTTTTTTTGCTTGTTTTGCCACATTCCTCTCGCCGCCCGCAATTTACTGGCCCCTTCTCCAAAAAATAATAACTTATAAAACATAAAATACTAAATTTTATAAATATTTTTATTAAATTTATAGAATACAAAACTTAAAAAATACAAATTTTTAGTCAAAATAAAAAAGAGACATGCTAATAAATCTTAATTTATTTTATAATTCAACAGCAATAACCTTAATTCACATCTACACCTTGCTTGCGTAAGCCTTTTCATAGATTCAAGTTGTCTGGTAGTTATAGGTGTAGAGTTTGAGCTTCGACCTTTTTTTCGCAACTCCAAGTAAAATTCTTTCAATACCTTTTTAAAGGTAATAAGCGTTTATTAAACTTTATAGAAAACAATAGTTTCAAATGATAAAACTTGTAAAATTAAGTGCTTAAAATTTATACCAATGCAGCAGGCATGCACATAATGATTGTGACCAAAACCTTGCCTGAGTAAGCTGTAGTTTAAAAGAAAATTTTATGCTCCAGGAACAATTTTTTTTACCTCAGGCTTGTTTATAATTTTGTATTCAATTTATAAATCACTAAGAGCAAGCATGTAAAAATATATTTTCGTCATACAATAAATTTATAGCTATCAGTAGAATTATAGTCAAAGAAAACATTTTTAATTAGTTTTCAATAAGCTACAATAACTTTATAAAATTAACTTTGGGTATTTTAAACTAAACTGTTTATATTATTATCATGAATGTTGACTTCAGCAGTATAATCAAAAATAAAATTTAAGTATAAGTAGCCGCACATCGAAAAACTTTATCTAAATATAGAAAAATCAACAGAAAGATTAAAAAATAAATGGTAGAAAATAAGTTAAATTAAAATTGATATACATTTAAAAACAGAATAAAGTCATTTACACTTAAATTTGATTAAATAAGTAGCCTAACTTTAAAAAAATCAAACTACTTTGAGTCAACCTGTAAATTTTAAAACTAGTATGAAGTGTGTGACAACCCTGCATAATTTTAATTACGTATTAACTAGTGTATAAATTTGTATTTTATCCTATACTGAATAAGTACTTATTGTTTATTTAAATATCCAAAACGAATTGAAAACACCAAAAAAACTGCAACTTTTGAACAAAATAAAGGTCTCACTATCTAATATATAGAATATATTTATCTGTAAAAATGCTTTATCTAAAAATTTTGAAATAAAAATATTTTAAACATTATTAAACTGAATCAAACATTATTTTAATCATAGTTTTATAACTATTCAATCATATTTGATGCTAATCAAATAGTAAACATCAAAAATTTATCAAACAAGCTAAGTAGTACAAGCCGTTTAGCGGAAAAAATAGCCTAACAATTGTCGTTAAACCTTTGTATTAAACATATTATAAGTTTTTAAGAAATAGTAAAAACAACTCTACAATGTAATCTATAAAAATTTATTAACAGTTATAATTAAAACTCTAGAGAGCAGCGTACATGTGATAACAATAAGCTTACATTATACTTATAAATGTTCATTTATTTTGTTATACATATATGTTTTACAAACATATAATAATAACAAAACAAATTTATACAGTGGTAACGATTTAAGGTTGCATAGTAATAATTGCCTGAATACAATAAGTAGATGGACATAAAAAAATAGTAACAAAAACTATGACGGCTTTCAGAGGTTATAGAATCTTTGTAGAAAATCAAGTTGGTGCAACCAATTTTTTTATAAATTTAAAAAATAAAAAACACATGAAAACATTGTAAAGTAAGACAGATGCAATAGTTACGTTTAAAAAAAATATTAAGTTAACATAACTAATATTCTTGTCTATAAGTATCAGAAAAAAAAAATATTTCTTCATAAGATATAAAACTTTTATAGACCTATAGAAGTTATAAGTTCGAGTCGAATTTTGCTAATTAATTAAAAGTTCATATGATTTAATCATTTACAGTTTAGTATAACATTTCTTAAACTCACTACCTACTTTTGTAATCATAACGACTTAAACAGAGATTAGAACTTTTAACACTAAAAAATTAAAAGTACCAGCTTAAACAATAAATTAAGATGTATGTACTAAAAAAACACAACATACAAACAATTTTTAGCCTTGATTTTTTTAGTTTAATTTAGGTTTTCAACTACTAAATCAAGTTAAGTAACGTAAAACAATATTCAAAGCGATGATATATCCAAAGTCTTAAAGCTGAACTCGTTTAAATCTAAATTTTATCAAATTTAAAAATGTTAATCTAGCAAAAGTACATAAAACCATAAAACTATTTAAAATTACAGGTTTTATAAAACATTTAACCTGACAAGCTTCTTTTGATATCTTAATATTATTGACATTTTTTCTTGCATACGCGATATATTTCCACATTAGTTGGTGTGGTAAAGGGTCATAGTTAGCTTGTGATGAAAATTGATTCAACCTCAATTCTAAACTTCCCTAAAATTTATGAAAGTAAAAAAAATAATGTTTTGTTAAAGTTTCAATATAAACTAATCTTAAGGGTTTTTTAGGAAATATCATAACTATTGAATTCATACTAAACCGCAAATTTTATTATAGCTTTTAAATTGCTTTCAATCAAACAAAAATCTAAAAGAAGTTCTGAGATATAAAATAAGTTATACTAGTTTATGATAAAATAATGTTTTAACTAAAAACGTATTCTCTACCTTATCAAAAGAATATTTTAAATTTATAATTACTGCTGGCGCTTAGATAACATAAATACTTTTTGAGGTCACACCCGTGTAAGGTACGACGCATTAAGTAGAACGAAAAAGGTTTTAAAACAAATTCAATATACTTTATCAAGCGAATTAAGTTAAACGCAAATAAAAAAACAACATTTTTTTAATACAGTATCTTAAAAATAAATTAGAACAAACCGTTATCTTATTGAAAATAAATTAATATTAGCTGGTGTTCGGCATGTAAAGGATAGAAATTGTTGAAAAATACAGGGTACTAACTTTGGCCTTGGTGCGTAGCTTATCGATGTTCCTGCTTTAACTTAAACTCTTCGAAGCAAGTTTTTAAAATTAATTTGTTAACAAAATTAAATAATTAATTGAAATAAATAAATAATTCGTATTAACATTGACAGTTTAGACTAGGGGTGACCGCAGTCAAAATGACCGGCCACCAAACGTTTTTTAAAATTAAATGGAATACGGCCCGCGGACAAAATTTATCCGGACCGCGAGTGGATGATCCGGCCCGCTAGGCATTTTCAAAATTTATATAAATCCTACAAGCCAATGTAAACATTACAAAATTTGAACAAAACCTTTTTTAAATTATTTTCACAAAATAAATTGTATAACTTTAATCTGCAAACGTTTTAAAAAATGGCTTTTAATTTTTTTAGTAATAAAAAAAATTTTTTTGTTATAGTACCGTGTTCTGTTTCAAGTCAGTTGAATTAATTCTTTCTCAAGTTATCCAAAAAAATTGTTTGCTGAACTAAATTTGATGATCTTACCTATCATAATGATTTTCATAAAAAATTGATGTCTTTCCCAGAATTGTAGTGAGTTGTTCTTATAGAAAAAAAGTAGTTTTTACTAACATTTACACCTACTTTAAGTAAAACTGCTCAACTTTACATTTCACTAGAATATTCATTTCAGTTGAGACTAGGACAGAGACACGTTGCACTCTTTTCTGCTATTGATTTTTAATTAAGGAATTTTTGATTAATTAAATGGTTAAATTTAATGATAACAATATCTCATTAACTTCAAGTATGATTTGTTTAGGAAATTTATTTGTGCATGTTTGTAATAACAGTTTACAATCTAACAAAATTTTGAATGAATCTGTACAAGTTTTTTAAATTAAAAGATAGTAGTTTAATATTGTAATGTTACTTAACTTCTGAAAAATATCATTAATGTAGCCTCGAGCCAAGGATTATCAAAATTATATAATTTCGAATAGTTAAAAATTTTCAATGTTTTAATTTGAAATATTAGGCTCGAGTAGCTTTTAGTAAGTAAATTATTGTTTTTATAAAACTAACTAGTATTAATTCGGTCTAGAGTTGTAATAGATATAGAATTATGAGTACTTAATAAAAATTAATTAAAAATTTTGTACTTGAGAACCTTGGTAGTTAATAAATTGATTCAAAATTTTAAAACACTAGATCAATTAGCATCCATCCGTATCCAAGTCTTTCGAAATAAGTTCTATTCAAATACAAAACCTTGTCTAAAATTAGTATTAAGCCGGATCCGGATAACATTTTTGAATAAAGATCCGGATCTAAAAAAGGATCCAACTGAATCAGGTAAATCACTTACTCGAAATGCTTCGGCCCGCTGAGGACTAATTTTTTTTGGATCCGGCCCGTCTATTATTTACGTTGCCCACCCCTAGTTTAGACGCATCACACAACTGTTTATATACACAATTGCCTACATTAAGAGAAAACCAACGCTTGAAATAAAATGTTAGTTTCTGTATTTTTCATAATTCTTTGTAAATAATAGGTTTTTCAATCAAGAAGTGCCTCTATAAAACTTTCTTTAAGCAGTCTTAAATTTACATATGATGATTTTGTGATGATTGCCACTTGTAAAAAAAATTAAACTAAACACTCAAAAGTCGCATTTTATAGCTTCCATTCAGTTTACATTGTTTTTTTTTCAAAAAGGTCTGTGCCGCAAGCTTTAGAGATAACCTAACCCAACAAAAAAAAATTTGTGACCTTAAAACACAATTTTGAACATTTTTAGAAGGTATATATTAGAAAACAATGCAAAATAACATACTCTCCTAGTTATGCGTAAAATTATTGCTTCTTCGAATCTGAACATTTATTTCAGCACAACTTATTGAGAAAGCAGTTCAAATATATCTAGTTCATATGCGCCCTTTTAAGCGACCTACAAGTTTTGAATTGCATAAACTGGAGTTTACTTTTCTTATTGCGATTTTTAACGCTTTAAAATAAACATTGAATGCGTTTGACCATCAATTGTTTACTATCTACTAATTAACTAAGTGAAATTAAAAGTTATATTTTAATACTTATTCAGTCGATTAGACTATATTAAGGTTATCAAATTAAGATTTAGTGAATGATACCTAGTTTTTCATTATCGGTAGAACTAATCCCTGTGAGTACTAGTAGTAAGAAACTCAAATTTTTGTCAGCTAGTAGTATATCTAGAATGATTACCAAGCATGAAACGCATGCACAAACAGTTGAAAAGGCTTCGGGTTCTAGTAAACATACTCGAGCAAGTAATCCTGAGCTGAATACAAGATCTAACAAACGCAATATGTGTTATCAAAGAAAAATGTGATATCCGAGGATTATAATATTAACATATATGTCACTTACCGTATTATAAAACTAAATTACTTCATGAGTAAAAATTATTATATTAGGATTTATTTATCATATTGCTACACTATACAAAGATTAAACATAATTACAAAAGCATTTAAAAAATATACTATTATTGAATTAAAATATTACAAGCTAAAAGAAGTATATAGCTTAAAGTTATACCTGTCTCACGGCATACGAAAGTCCAGCCCTAGGCTATGTAGACTTTCGCCGATATTTTCATTAAAGTTATCTTAAAAGAAAACAATAAAACAAGATATAACAAAAATTAACTTCAGTAAAAACGAAAAAAAAACAACCATTTTATCAACAGTATTCTGAGAAAGTCCGGCCCCAGTGGTAATTGCAACTAAATCTTTTTCCAAATTAGTTTTCTTTCTTCCAGTATGTAGCGACATGACGTGATCAGATAATAACCTAAAAAATTATGAAATAGATTTCATAGTATGTTACAGGGACGTAGCTAGCTCAAAAAAGTTACGAATCTGCAAAAATTAAAACATCTGAAATGACGCGTCCTAGCGGGAACACAGCAATTTAAACTACCTCTAATGTTATTGAATTCAATATGAAAATATGCAGTTATGTTAATAGTTCAAAAATGGAATGTTGAAGTATAAGTGATAACTGTATACAAGTCAATTGATTTTGCTCCAGACCCCCTATGACTCTTTATGTGTTGCCACTTATGTAAACCCAAAAAACTTTCGTTGAAAATAAGTATAAGAAAATCACAATTTATCTTAAAAACATTTATATTGTTTTCAAAATCAAACATTTAACGTAGTCAATAGAAACAACAGTAAATTATGCAAACTTTTGTAACATAAAATTATATGACTTTGATTTTTGAAGAAAAAGCTACAGCTTCCATTAGAGTCAATTTTGCAATGCAGCTTTTTGAAAATAAAATTTTTAATGCGCTAAATGTATACATTTTAGATGTATTTAAGTTGTTTAATTTTTACAACAATAAAAATGCTAAAGAGTACATACGTGTCGAAAATTATCTGTCAGGATTGCATAACTAAGTATAAATGAATACTAAATAAAAAGAAAGCAGAGTCTTTTCAGGGTGAAAAAAGAAAGTTTTTTTCGCACATAAGTATATTTTTTGCAGAATTGCAAAAACCTACCAAGCTACGTGCCTGGTATGCTATAAAATAAAGTTTTAAAAACAAAAAATTGATTGCATGATACTTTATATTTTCTAATATTGAACTTTTTTTCAATTATACCAGTAGTTTTAAAATTTTCGACAGTACGAATCTGTAGCGTTCTTAATTATTAAGCCGATTTTGAAAGTTTTTCATCAACAACTTAGACTGATAACTAGTTAGTAAATTAAATTACTCTCTGAAGCACAAAGTTAATAAGGAACAGTAATCAGCAATAACAATGTAATGAAACTAACATTTCATTTTAGTATTTTAAAGCTTGTGAATAAATATGGAATTTTTTGCAACAATAAAAGCTTTTCCAAAACATTTTTCATTATTTTCAAAACAAGCTTTTCCAAAACAATTTTTATAACTCTTAAAACAATTTTCTAAAACAATAAACAATATTGTTTACTTAAAGGATTTAATTTTATTTTAATGCGTATAAATTTGCCTTTGTCTTTCAAATAAAGGTTAGTTGCAAAGTTATTCCGCGGTATGATCTAGTTACGAATAAGTTTAACGTTTTACTTCAATTATCGAGAATCAAGAAAACGTCTACATCGCGGAGTTGATGTTAGTATTTATGTAACTTTACGATTGTTGATACTTTTTATAGATTTTATTTGTGTCGTGATTTAATAGTTTCTTTCTTCAGAACTAAGAATTATTATTGAAAATAAATTAAATTGCATTTATTCAAAGTGTGTTTTATTCATAACTTAAGAAATAGTTTTGTAACTTATACTGTTTGTATATTATTTACTTCTCGTAAGTATAGCAGTCAGTAAGTTACTGGAGACCACGTAGTTAAGACATAAAACATAAAAACCAATAAAATAACCCAATTGGTTAAAACAAGGTTCTAAATAAGTCATACTACAAAAAAATATTTAAAAGAATAATGTTTTTTAAACGTGCTAATAAATAAATACATTGATATTATTGAAATACAATGATTTGAAAACGAACAAAAATATAAGTCGCTAAGAAATAAAAAGATCCAAGCTATAAGCATACGATCTAAGTTTGGTCTTTTTTTTATAATTTCAAGATACATTTAAACTTATATTTCCGTTATTTTTATGCTGCGAAAATAAATTATAATTCGACTTTTGTAATTGCTAAAATAGGAAACAAAATACAAATATAATTAAATTTTTACGTTTAATTTAAAATTAAATTTATATTGTTACAAAAACGAAGTAGAACATTAAATTTTGCAGCTGTTTAAAATTATAAAACCAACTACAAATGTGAAACACATCCTTACACTCTTAAAATACAAATAAAAATATTCTAGTTTTTTCAAATAGCGATGGAGAAATAAAAACTTTTCTCCAGTCCTTGGAAGCTTTCGAATACGCTTTTGCTCGTAAAAGTTACCAGCTTTAGAAAGTAATCTTTCAGAATACACAGAAGGAGATAATGCGAAAAGATACTATTATAAAAAAATATTAAAACTTTTCTCATTTTAAAACTGTAAAATAAAAAAAATAAAAAATGCTTTGTTATTAACTAATCAGGCTTTAAAAAGCCGTAAACACTTTTACACTCTTGAATTTTCTAAGCAATGTAGTAATAACTTTGGTATAAAACCTTGATGAAGCAAAAACGAGTAAAGCATACTCAGTTATATACCGGATCCATAACATTATCTAATTTTAAACTAGGATCTGGTAGATAACTAGCTTTCAGTTAAAAATAAGTTTTAATGAATATTTTATAAGTATACTAAAAGCTTAATCAAAAGCAACAAAACTAAAATTTAAAAAGTTCTGATCAGACTTAAATACACTTTTTTAAAGTATTTAGTCAAAACTTATCTCGAAATATACACAGTAAACTTTTTTTTAACTAATTGAAAAATTTATATCATATGTTGCTAACGACTATTGAAAATAGTTTACAGCGAATTATTCTAGACTAGATACTATATCAAAGTAATAAAGAAGTTAATAAGAGAATATACTTTAGTCTGTTTTTTAAGTCTTTACTGTTAACTAACTAAAAGTACAAAAATATTGGAAATCAAATATGTACCCTTAATATCCAAAAACAGTATGCTAATACTATTTTGAGATTTTAAAATCAAAAATAATAATTAAGTTTAAAAGTTACGGTGTAGATAGACAGTTTATAAAAAACGCCTCAAAAGTTTAATGTTAAATAATAACTAGTTGAAACTTTTGTTTTACCTTTTGAAACAAAACTTAAAATGTTTTGAAAATTAAAGTTATAATATTTAGCAAAAAGAAGTTTCAAAGTATTTTTATAAGTAACAAAAGTATTTTTTTGCACAAAATAACTTTGCATAAACCTTGCTAGCTTTTTTGTGAATATTTAATAATAAAGAGACATATTTTCTGCTTATTGACTACTTTGTTGAAAATTGAAGCTGTGCATAAGTGATCCTGCGTGCAAAAAAGTCCCCTCGTTTTAAAGTGACGCTCGTGCAAAAGAGTCGCCGTGCAAAAGTATCCATTCGTAAAATTGACCTTTGGTACAAAATGAGTAGGACTCATATTTTTAGATTTTTTGACAAGAAAACTTTAACATTTTATTTTAAACAATTAAATTTATGAGGAAAAGCATGATCTTAACATAGCTTTATAGTTAATTTTATTTTGAACTATTTTGGTAAATTTTTTAAATAAACTTGAAAAAAAACATAGTTTAATTAAAGATAATTAAATAATATTATTGTTTTGGGTAAAAAAAGGACTTGTCTCGAAACTTTAAATTAAGGTACATAGTTTTTCATAAGTTAAAGGTGTGTTGCGTATCTTATCGATTTTCTGTATAGTACTTTTAAGAGTTTAGACTGTAATACAAAAATTTATAAAACTTTGAATAAAGCAAGTTTTAAATGTTGTAATATGTTTAAAAATTTTAAATAAAAGTTTTTGTGTTTCTGTCACAAACCAATTACGCTCACAATAGTGAACTTTAAAGCTAAACTATTACAAACGATATATCGTACTTTGTAGAATAATAATAATCTGGTTACAGTAAATATATTTAAATTTTTGTGCTTTAAAATTACAGTTTTCTTTTGATTTTTATTGTTGTTTCTCTGATGCTATAAATCAATTTTAAAAAAGGCAAACTGGAAAGTTTTAAAGTACCTAAGTTAAAACTAATTTTAAAAATTCAAAAATATATACAGGCACATGTTAACCAAGATACTAAAAAATTGTATTTTTAACTTTACCACATATCTTTTCTTAAAACTTTAAAATCAATTACACTAATAAAGCACGCAAAACTGTCTTTAAATTATAAACTATTGAAACGCTATAATAATACAAAGTAATTGATTTAAAACTGAATGTAATTTTTTTATGGTAAACAACATCAGTCTCAAACTCTACCCCTTGCAAGAATAAACATTTTCTGGGCAGTATTATAAATTGTTCCAACACTTTAGAGTCTCTTGCTTTGACAACTCTCTGAGCTGAACTTGAAAGATTGAAATTCAGTGATTAATACATATATTGAAGAAAGAGTTGAGAAATATGAGAAAAATTTAAATAAAACTTGTCCTGCTTTCTTTTATAATTTGATAACAACTAGCGTTTTGAGATAACTTGAAAGTTCTGAGAAGGCAATTTTATATAGAGAAAACTCTTAAATAGCTGTAAAGTAGTTGCCAAATGGCAATTAGGCCAAGCCAAATATATATTCTTCATTGCACTTGATTTTCTTGGATTTCTCTTATTAATCACAATTTTCCCAAAAAAGTACTTTATAGGATGAATTTGTAAAAACTGTAATAAAACACTTGAATTCTCAAAGAATTAAATTTGAAAATAACAGTTTTTCCTAGTACTTCATCGATTTTTTAATATTAATTTTAGATTCTATTTGAGTAGATTTATTTAATCAACTGAAAATCTCTTTAAATTTTCTAAACCACTGAAACATTGGTTTTGTATTAAAATTAAAAAAAACAGAAGTTATATTGTTTTCCTTATTTATAAGTTGAGAACTTTTATTGTAATCTTAAAGTTAAAAGTGTTGATCATGCCAATTCGATCATCAGACCACAAGTTTCGGTAGACTGAGACCGGTTTCGTCCTTATTAGGACTGATGAGTCCTAATAAGGACGAAACCGGTCTCAGTCTACCGAAACTTGTGGTCTGATGATCGAATTGGCATGATCAACCCTTTTGTTAAATTTGAGCTTGTCTCACG
This sequence comes from Thalia democratica, assembly GCF_965202585.1. Classification (NCBI taxonomy): domain Eukaryota; kingdom Metazoa; phylum Chordata; class Thaliacea; order Salpida; family Salpidae; genus Thalia; species Thalia democratica. The sequence continues at coordinate 42,359,937 of NC_139167.1, read as the reverse complement.
GCAAACGAAAGTCCGGACTTGTTCTGCAGACTTTCGCCGATTTTGTTGATTAAAGTTAAAAGTGTAAACTTTTTTATGATAAATTTCATTTTTGTCTAATAAAGTATGATATTAAGATTGTGAGTTTAAAAGGAAACCAATTAGAATTGTAAACTATTATAAACTTATAAAAAGGTAAAAAGTTTCTTTTAGAATTTATAAATATAACAATACCAAGTTTAATAAATTTTACATATTAAATCAGAACTTCTAATTCTAAAACTAAACAAGCAACCATTTACAATTCCTTGTTTTAGTATTTTTTTAAACTGAAAAATATTTTACAACATGACAGTAAATATTTCAGAAAATCAAAATATTTTCAATTTGAAAATTTAAGTATGTAATGTTTATTTGTAAATATTTTTCAACTTCGAATATTAATCAAATAAATACCGTTTTGTATTAGAGATAAAAGCACCCTTTAAATTTTTTTAAATTTATTTTTACTTTATAAGGTAAAAAATTTAAAGAAGAGGATATTATTTAAAAATTAAGCTCATTTTATTTTTAAGACCTTCATCTTTCAACTATTTTACATTACTATTATGTATATTAGTAGTTTTACTTTTCATATTTTATAATTTTTTATTGTTAATTTTATATCAATTAAGTTGGAAATTGCATGGCTAAGTTGTTTTAACAATTCTTGCTTAGAAGAACGTACTTATTTTCATTTCACAAACAATAGATTGTGTTAGCTGAATAAGTTTTTATAAACTATTACTAAAAATTTATTTAATAATTTAAAATGACAAGTTAAAAAAAAATAGCTCTTTTAGATAAAATTATTTAACGAAAAATGATAATAAAATATTACTAGATATTACCATATTTACTAGATTTTTAAGAATTTAGTTTTGAATTTCAATAAGTAATAATTACTGTTTTTAACTGTTATTCATATACATACGGAAAGTATAAAACAAACTTGTCTTTAATTTGGTTGGGAGTGTCCAGCAAAATATAAACTAAATCAAATCTTGAGAGTAAAGGTCCAGACATCTTTAAATTTTCAGAAACAGTTTTTGCTTTATTGTAGTGACCTTTCACTGGATTTGCTGCTGCTACAACTGAACATCTGATTTCATACTTATATTTAATTCTAATTACAACAAAAATAAAACATATGTTATCAAATTTAAATTATAGATATGTAATGTTAAAAAACTATATTTCGTAAGTGCATATTAACAATATTTTAAATGAAAAATGTTAAGAAAACTAATGCGTTGAAATATAATACCAGCAAATTTTTAATAATTAATTTATCAGACCTTAAGGTGCTTCCCTATTTTTATTCAGTAAAACCTTGCTACCGAGTTAAGTTTAGTTTAATTGGTCATTACTTGTTTTTAATTAGTAGTTAATGTCCCAGTAATATTGTGTTGTTGAATTAATATAGAGTAAAAGGTTAAGTTTTAATAAATTAAGTACGATAAATAAATATTTTTATCATACATTAAAACATATACTTTGTATAATAATTAAAAGTATTTAAATATATAAATTACAAAACTAGATAGAGCTAAAATGAGTAACGAATATTTTAGATCTTTTATAAAGCAAAATAGGGTGTATTTTATTATAAACAAGTATCTTCCTAAAAGTCTTTCTCAAGCTTAGTTTAGAATAGAGATTAATTTTTTGCAATAAAGCAGATACCAATCCATCAAAACTTTTGTGCATATACAAGTTTGCGGTTTTTGTTCTGTATTAATCAAAAGTCTATTTTTATAACTATATTTGTCATAAATGTTTTAAGTATGAGTCGTAAAGATTTTTCATTAAACTTAAATTTTTGTTTTTTATTTGCTTACTAGCTTTTAAAATCTCTAAAAACATTTTACCATAAAAAAATTGAGCACGACAATTCACATTCTGACATTTTAAACTATGACTGTTCAAAGGTAAATAAACTATGACAATGTCAATTTCGTTATTAAAAATCCCAACAACTCAAATAAAGAAAACTGAAATTTAAACACTTGTATTTAAGACTATGTATTTAAACGTGGTGTTTTAAATGTTGAAATACGAAAACTTAGAACCTGACTTTTTATGTCCGAATTATATATTTATTGAAATCAAATTATATCATCTAAATTCTGATATTATAAATTTTGACAATAAATCAACGACAAATTAAATTACAACTTGAAATAATAATTAATTGCGATACAGACAGGTTAACTTTAGTCGTTATGATCAAATTTAGTTAAACTTCTCCTTTTTCAATTGTTGTATTTCTACCTTTTTATTTAATGACTTAAAGTATTTTTCATTGTCTATAAGTGTTTTAAGTATGCTTCAAATATTTTTTTTAATTAGATCGGTTTGGGTGATTCCAACTATTGTTTTATTTTTGACCAGGGGTCATCAGCCTTTTAACGGGTCATTTTTCTTATAAAAAGTTGCTAGCAGGTCGGAGTTATTTAAAACTATTGAAGTTATCAACAAAAAACTATCTTAAACCAAAAACACGATATAATAAGCACTAGTATATTAAATACATTAAAATAAGAGCCTAAACTTGAGTTTTCACCACAAAAACTTTGTATTTATTGTTTAAAAAAAAAATTATCTAAAAAGTTCACTACGGGCCAAAGATTTTTGAATTAGGGGCCGCAGTTTGCTGACTCCTGTTTTTAGACAAACTAAGTTAAAAACAACTCCAATTGCTTATAGCAACACACAAATTGAGTAGTATATGTTTTCAAAATGATAATTATTTTTTTCTTATTCAAGTATTTTTTTTTAGCTTTTTTAATCTGTTTATTTGAAAATTTTTAATTAATAACATTTATTAGAAAGGATTTAAATACTAATATGTTTATCAAAATTTCATTATAGCTTGCAATTAATATCTTTTAATTTTTACAATAATTTTAACACTTAAAGAAAATCTTATACTTTTATTTTAAAATGTTTTTAAAAATTTTATTAATTTAATAAAGTATAAAACTTAAGTATATTAAAATAGTGGTTAATGATAATTATTAAATAAGGATAAATTCCACTGAAATTAAAACACCGATCAAAATTAAAATGTTGTCATTAAACCCAGGTTTCGTTAATTAAGTACAAAGTGTTTAAAAATTACCAAAAAAAAAGTGTTACTTAATAAAACAAAAGTTAAATTGTTGTTATAAAAATCATATAGATATTTAAGTTGTCGTAATTTGAAAAGTCAAAATTTATCTCGGGCATTCAACTTTTTAAACTTGAATTTCAAATTTTATTTATCGAAGTTTGAAACAAAAAGTTTAGAAATTTAAAAATTTGTATTGTCGTAATTTGTATTGTTGTAGTTTATAAATTTTTAATTTGTGTTGTCAAAATTAATTGGAGATGTTACAGGTTTAATTGCCGTAATTATAAATTTGAAACGTCGTTACTGTAAATTCAGAACTTGAGTTAGCGTAATTTAATAGTCATAAAATTAGCTTATTGAAATTCGAATTTTCATAGTTTAACAGTCGTAATTTAATTTGTCACAGTTTGAATTGTCGTTCACTAAAAATTCAGAATTCTAGTGTAGTAGTTTTAAGTCCTAGTCTGAGTTGTCACAGTTTAGTTGTCAAATTAAGCATCTATGTTATAATTTATTATGATTTTTTTGGTTCTTAGAACTTTTTTTTTTAATTTTCGCAAAAACAAATTAATTTTTTCAAAAGTTAGACACGCAATAAAATAATATTACATTACTTGCAGTTCTAAGTCAATTAACACTGTAAACACAAGCCATATTTAAATAATTGCTAAAGTGTTTATAAATAACAAAAAAAAAATTAAGACAGGAATAAAACACTTGAAAATTTTTTTTTTTGATTTTAAAAATGCATATACAATTTTTATTATAAATAAAAACTAATACTTAAAAAACTGTCGTAAAATATAAAGTATCTTTAATAAAAAACTATACAAGTTTTGACTAGCTTCTAAAAAGGTTATTAAATAACTCATGCACATAAAAAAGTTATTCAATTAAATAACTAAATAACAAATTCTAAAAAATACTGAAAATTATTTTCAATTGACTAGAATGTAAAAAAAAATTGAAAGAAGTACATCGTACTCATACAAATCAACGATCAAGTTTTCTTTACACTAACCTGGCTGGCATGCTGCAAACAACGCCTCCTTTCGCAATACTAATGCTTTGTTGTTCCATGGCTTCCAACAAAGCTTGATGCTGTTGAGACATTTTGTCGAACTCGTCTATGCAGCAGATGCCCTGGTCTGCTAAAACCAAAGCTCCTGCCTCTAAACCAGTATCACCCGATCCAGAATCTCTAGATATTCATATTTTTGTGTTGAAGCCAATTCGTAATTGTATTAAAAACACATAAAGTTTGGTAGCTATGCTAAGTTTATTTGAAACAAAACAATTGTACTGTAATTCACATTGAACAAGATTGATAGAAAATTAAGGTGGTTCTCGAATTAAAGGAAAACTAAACATAAAAAACAGTTAAAAATAAACTATGTCAAATTAGATAATTGAAATACTTACTTAATGAACCATCTTACATTATTAATCAAAAAAGCATCATTTTCAACGTAAGTGTTATAGCATGCGAATTGTTTTCAGGTCATAATTTTTAATGACCCACAAAAACAAAGTAAAGATAAACTGTTAAAATTATTACTGTAAAAAGTAAAGATTCCAATCCACTAAAAAATAATTAAAACTCTAAATTAAATCTATCCAGGCTAGTGTGTCAATAAAAAACTTCCTATGCTATAATATGCCTGAATGTTTTTTTTTTCAACTTTATAAACTTATCATCGAAAAGTAATTTCATATTTATAACTAATTCTTTTTCGAATTTTGAATTGTAGTAAACCTATAACTAAATAAAACAGTTGTTTTAATTTAACATGATTTAAAATTTTGAACAATGGAAAATTTAAAAAAAAATTGCCACAAACTTACCTTGTGAGCGTAACAGTGAGTCCGCTGTTGCTAGACGTATTTCCGCACACGTACACGCCACGAGGCGCCAACCTGCTGACCGCTTGCAACAACTGACTTTTACCAAGACCCGGATCTCCAACCACCAAAACGTGGCTGTTTGAACGCACTTCGACTCGATTTGTGTCTAGCGTGTCTTTATGACCACCTCCAAATAGGCACAACAAAATGCCTGCCTGTCGTTAACTAAAAGATCAAATACACATACAACAGTTTAGTTATAGCAAATTTTATTTGCCAAAAAAAACTTTCTCACTTATTCGACTAATAGCTAGCAATATTCGATTAGTAATGTATGATAAAGAATACATGTTTTTGTTTAATTTAAGATTTTGCTTATCTTTTAAATTCAGTACTAAGTCAACTGTAAACAGTATCTAATAGCTATGAAGGATGTTTTTTATATTAAATTTTTAAAAAGTTTTTTTTTTTTAATTATAAGAGCTATTAATTTAAGTTACAAAGAATTAAATGAAAACAATTGTGGTTAAATGTATTTTCCTAAAGGTTTAGTAATAAAAAAAACTAATATTTTACTTTAACCATGTTGTGGCCATATATTGTAGGGCAAAGCGAGCAGGTCAGGAGGGAAAACAAATTTGGTTGACTCTCTATATCTTTAATTCCTTCTATTTCAGAAGCAGAAAAATTTAAGTTTGCTTCTGTTGCATTTCTTCTATCACCTATAATACTACGCATTAAAATAATATTTTGAACTAATCATTACAAAGAGTTTTCAATTTAAAGAGAACTAGAACAAAAACCTCGTGTAGAATTTGAACTTGCTCTTGCATTTACTACATGGTTACCTTCAATGTATAGTAAGTACATTGAACTATTTTTTGATTTTTTTATCATCTTTCCTTCTTCAGCATTTACAACTTTAACTATACCTATAAAAAAAAGTAAATACTATATATTACAAGAGTACCTATGTATAGCTCCTCATAGCTGTATTAATATTCTTACACAGAAAAACCTTAATTTGTTTTTCTAAAGTGTGCCAAAGTCATATTTATTGTCCACAATGAGTCTTAAGAATAATAAAACTGATTTCAAAGCAGGTTTGTACAGAATGCTTTATTTGCCAAAATTATACTTTTAACGAGTCCTTAATCCGTTTAAATGTAACTAGTAATAAAAACTTATAAGAGTATTAAGTTTAAAAATTATTCAGCATTCTAATGTGACTCTTCTTTTTTTTTGACAAAAATTACGTTAAGTAAGATGGAGAAAGCGAAAAAGTGTAAATATTAAAGTTTAAAAAAAATATGAAGTAGTACGAATTTATTTTAAAAGTCTTAATAAAGTTACACAGACTTTACTTACACTTTTCATAGACAGTAAAAATATAACTAAACAGTGAGACTCAGTAATATAAAATACCTAATACAAACATATATAACGTTCAAAATTCAGTTTATAAAAGCAGTTTAAATACAATCAACAACTTACGATTCCTACATTCTCTAAAAATACATTCCAGCATCCTACTTCCATAATACAAGTATGTTAAAAATATTTTTGCTACAAGTATTTAAGTTAGAAATTGAGAAAGAATCATTTATAAGATATAAAAATAATAACAGTTGTCTTACAAACAAACTATTTTTAAATTTCATTTTGTAACAGTGAAAAAAGTTTAAAACTAGAAAAAATGTATTACACAGAAAGGATTACGAATAACTAATAGCTAAAATTGATATTTTTAAACCTTTACAAAGTTGACTTACTAGATAGTACTATAAACCGAAAGAAATACCTAAAACAAAATTTAAAACTTCTTCCTAAACAAAAGTATCATCTTTTAATTAACATTTTTTCAACATTTTTCGCTAAATACATTTTGAGTAAACAAAATTTTAACTAAGAATTTAAGTTATGAAAATTCTGAGTGAAAATAAACTATCTACTATTTAGTACATTTTTATTTAAATTGTCTAGACCGCTAACTTTTTTTTGAGATATGATCCGTTGAAAACTACAAATTAGAAGTTGAAGTATCTGTATTATCGGAAATAGAGTTGTCATATAAAAATACTTTTTTTCTACTGAAGGGTCACTTAAAAAACTTTTTTTTACTAAGAAAAAAAAAATTAAGTATCTACATAATGTTTTTTTTTTTGAAAACTAATAAAATATTTTTATATCTAAAGGATATGTTTTGACTTCATATAAAACTTCAGTCTAAATAAATAATATCTGTAATTAAAGTTCTTATTTTCGGGCATTCTAAAACCATTAATGTGTCGAAAAGTATATTTGTGCTTCAAAACAGTGAAATAAACAAAAATGACAAAGTTTAAATATCAACATAAATTTAACATTATTCAAATAAATACTTGGTCAGCATTATAATAAACACAAAACATTTTACAAAAAAAAAATCCAAAATAGTCTGAGTCAATAAAAAATTCGAATTTGGCTTTTACTAAAAACTATAACAAGTCCGACTTAACTAAGTTAGCAAAAATCATTATAAAGCTGTTTTTAGTTCTTTTTAACTTCTTTATACCGTAAATAAGTAATACAAAAAAAACTTATTACACCTGTGATAGTAACGACATCTCCAGGTGAAGCAGTGTCTGTAAGATCTCTACTCAGCTCAATTTCTATTGTTCGTGGCATTCTACCTGCTTCCCTTTGATCTTCAGACAGTTTTTCCTTTTTTTTTTTGAAACATGGTTTTAAAGCAAGCAAACTTAAAAGTTGAGCATATAAATAGATCAAATTAATATATGATAAATTGCTTAAATTCACAAGTTTAGATGGTACATGTAAAAAGAAGTGTAATATATACACTTTTTTTAATTAATAACACTAATTTCTAAAAATATCTATATTTAAACATTATAGCTCTTGTTTAAGAAAAAAAATAAATATTAAGGATGTGAAAGTGAAAGGTAAAGTGCAGCCCGCAAGAATGTAAATCTGGTCTGCTAAACTAAATTTTAAAACTTTTATTACTAGGGGTCTGCAAAATTCGGCCCGCGGGCATAAAATGTAAAATTGCTGAAAATTAATATAACTTTTAGTATGTATCCTGAGGCTTTAGATGAAGATCAAATAAAAAAGCCAAAAATAATATTTATAGGAAATTCAAAACTTAAACTAGATATTTGAGGTTTGAAATAAAACCAAAAAAAAAAATTCTTTAAAAACAAATTGGGTAGTTGAGAAAATTTTGTGAAATAAATAAAACTAAAATGCTTCGGCGAGCCAAAGACTAAACCTATCCTTATCTGGCCAACCAACTGAGACGTTGCTTACCCTTAAGAATATGTAGATAGTAAATATATAAGTTTAAATACAAAAAATGTACTAAAGACTAATCTAAATTTTTGAACTTTTTAATGCAATGCTGAGATTTGAAAGCAAACATTTTATTGAAAGTGTGTAAATATACAGCAATAGAAATCGTTGGACCCATGTACTTTTGGCCTGAAAATAACTAGTTTAAATCAAACAAAATTGAGATTATTAAAAACAAATTTTTTATATTTGTTCTTAAATTGATTTTTAGTAGACATTAGAGTTTATTAAATAATTATTTAATTTTAGGTTTGCTTATAGAGTTTTATTAGTTTTTATATTTCATCTTTTACAAATTACTCAGGCTGCTAAGAATTATTTTAACAAGTTAGACCGGAATGAGATTTTTCAAGTAAATCTAATAAATAAAGATGCTAAACCCAAGATATTCAAAACAACTGCTTTTGTACGCAAATACTAAATTAGGTTGACGACCATTATCTGCCCATAATACATGAACAGCTCTAAAGAGCTTTTAAGAGGTTAAGGTACATTCAGAAGCATTTAAAGTTTATTTGTTTAGGTACTAAATGTATTTATTATAAACATATGTTTAAAAATACTACTAAATTATACAAGTTTATCTAAATTTATTCACAAGATGTATACATTTTAAGTTTTAAGTTAAAATTTAGAAAAACTGATATAATTTTATGTTATAAACTTGCAAAAGGTATGAAATGTTATTAATGTAAATTTGAAAACAAACTTTAAACTTTTAAACAATATTAAAATTATTTGAAAAATAAATAAAAACAACGAACATATTTCTATCTAAAAACTTATTTTGTAGAGCGTTATAAAATAAATACACTTTAGTTTAGATATCAGCGAAACTAAGTTTAAAAGTAGTTATATTTACAAATAAAGAAAATTGTTATGATTTAGATGATTCTGGTGTACTATTCTGGTCAGTATCTGGTTTAATTGATGTTTAAATATTTTGATTATACTGACATATATAGTAATTGTAACTTTGCTTGCAAAAGAAGTTATTATAATAATGTGTACTTGTAGTCTTTAAATATAAAGTATATTAAGTTTAATTAAATATAAATAAATAAAAGTAATAAAGTAATTTAGCAATTAACCTGATTATTTAAAATAGTTTTTATGTACATCTGTAGTACCTTAACGTAATCTAAGTATCCTTCTTTTTAAGAAGTACTTGTAGTCTTTAAATATAAAGTATATTAAGTTTAATTAAATATAAATAAATAAAAGTAATAAATTAATTTAGCATTTAACCTTATTATTTAAAATAGTTTTTATGTACATCTGTAGTACCTTAACGTAATCTAAGTATCCTTCTTTTTAAGTTATAACAATTTATTATCAATTAAACCTGTAATTTTATAGTCTGCCAGTCAGTTATTTCAGTTAGTGGGTGTTCTCTTAAGGGTTCAAACTTGGTGCACCTGCAACTTTTATTAGTGCACTTTTCAGGTGTCATGTATCTGCAATCTATTAACAGCAGTGCTTGCACCTTCATACATTGAATGCACCTGAACGCCATAGTTGTGCAAACTGGTTTTACATTGCTCACCTAAATAAATATGATTTAAAGTGTTAATATATCAACTGATGAAATGAAAACAAACACTACTTATTTTTTTTAAAAACTACCACGTCATTATTAAATTAACAATTGTAATGCTTAACTTTAATAAAACATTATAACAGAATGTTACTTTTAAACTAAAAACAATTTTTTATTTGTTATCTCACTACCTTTAAAAAAATTAAACTTATTTTTAATTTTGTACCGATATCAAATATATACTGTTTGAACTGAATATAAAATAAAGCAGCAATGTTTTTAAAGAATAAGTTTGTATACAATTTTAAGCTGATTATTTAATGTTACGTTCTTTTCAAAAATATCTTAAGATTATGAGGTATAAATTACTATCACTAAATTACCATCACCACTAATAACATATATCTACACTCGTAGCATAGAGGTAGGCAACTTTCAGCTCTTGGCTTGATCTTTCCAAACAGAAATTTCTAGCTCATGACATGTTTTTAGCTTAAAAAAATTAGCAATAATAATATTGTTGAATTTTTTCAAAATAAATATTTCTAAATGTTCTCTTAATTTCAGTAGCTTTAGTGCTTATTAAAAGATTACTTTATTACATTTTTTATAAAGCTGTATTTTAAACTTTATAGTACTTTTTTTTAATTCACGCAAGCCCTCAAAGACTTTTTGTAAACTCTGACCTGCAAATTAATTCTTCTGCTAAATCTGTCTTCTAGACCAGAAAAGTTGCCCACCCTTAATTTAGAATTTATATAAAGTTAATTAATACTTTATTTTTTAAAATATTTTTAACACTAGCCTTAACCAGAGTACCACTGACAGTAACAAACTTTCCAACTTGTCTAGCTTTCAAATTCTTTAATGGTGTTACAGTATCAAAATTGTACAGTCTAGCCCTAAAATGCATAACTATTTAAAGAAATTTAACTATTAAAGAAAAAATAACTAAAAATTTAAAAAAAAACCTTATTATAGGAACATCTGCTAAAGCTTGGTAGAGTGTGTTTTCTAATAAATGTGAGTTGGCTGCTTTGTTTTTGTAAAATTTCTTAATGTAATGGTTTGCTGACAGACCTAAACAAAAAATCATAATTCTACTTAAAAGTTATTTTAAAAATTTGACTTGTTTTTTAAATTTCTACCAATACTATTTTTTTTAAGTTTTCAGATTATGTAACAGCCAAAACTTCAAAAAAAAAGTTGTTAAAAACTAATCTTTGATTAGATTTTACAGTCTTGGCTGTTTTAGGGAGATAATAAATCTTAATAAAAACTATATAGACATTAGTTATATAGATAAATTTCAACCACTTAAAAACAACTCATAAATTTAATCAACTTTTTTTAAAGCTAAGACTTTAACAAAAAGGCACAGTGGGCTGGCAATAAATATTGGCTTTTTTGTGGGTATAAAATCAAACCAAATGTGTCCATGTTGAAAAGAATTGGATTTTTTGTCTTTTTTTCTGCTGAAACTTCACTTAAGTAAGTTGATTGCAGCTAATCTCTTTCAAAACTGAAAATTTTTCAAAACTACTGCATAATTACACTCCAAAAACTAGTTATCTCAAAAAACGTAGGAGGAGATAGATTTTTTAGTGGTTTCTAGTTATTTTCTGTTTTAGTTTGTGCCTCCCATAAGAAACCTATTGTAGTCTACGACTTTGACCGGCTATATCTCAGAAACTATTTTGAGTTTTAAAATTCTGTAAAAAGTAACTTATAGCTTAATTAAAACTCAATAAAATAAACTTAATTGTGAAAAATGTGATTTGACCCCTTATACCTTTAAACTACACAAAACTACCAAAAATACCTTTATGTTATAAGGCTAATTTTATACAATTTTACTTGAACTTGGTAAAGAGTTCCCAAAAAATAATATAAATTGTGTTTAACTAAAAGCTTTTTACGTGTTTAGTTAAACAAAGCTTTTAGGACATTAAATATATTTAGGGCTATATATTTAGGGCTATATAAACTCAAAAAACTAAATGAAAACCTTAACTGATTTTTTAGGTTAGATTACAAATAATAGTAAACTAAAAACAAATTTACAAGAAGTTGTTTCTATGGACTTTTTGCTCTTAGGGGTTTTTGCAGGCAATAATTCAAAGATTATCTATCAATATTTTTTTGGACTAGAGTTTTTTTTTCAACAAATTTACTTCTACATTATAAATTTTCAATAAATTTATCTCTTTTTTATTTTTTAATATTAAATTTGGTAAAAAAAACGTACATCTATGTAGGAATTGTTATAAGTGTTTGAAGCCATTATTTGAAATAAACTTTTAACATTTTAAGTCTTTTTATACTAAAAAAAAATCATTTTTTGGATTTAAACTATAACAACATTGAAATGCTTGAAGTAGAAAAGAAACAAAACCAGTTTTGGAAAAAAATCCAGCTTTATTCAGCTATGTATATATTTTTTCTATTGGTTACCAAAAAGGTAACTTTCCCTTGATTCCCCTTTTTAGCCCACTGTAAGAGTTCTAAGCAAATTTCAAATAAATTCAACATGATTCTTAAATAAAATTAGTTTCAAATTATTTTTTAAACTTTATATAGTCAGTTTCATAGAAATAATCTGTAAAACATGATAACTATTAATATCATTCTCAAAGAAATTTTAACACAATTATAACCTATGTTCTCTTAGGTTTTGAATTTAAAGACTACAAATAAAAAAGAAATTTTAAGTTAAGATTTCAAATAAGTCTATAATTACATTTCAAAAAATAAAAAAATTTAAAGTGTTAAAGTTAGAAATCTCATACCAAAAGAATTTTAAGTTAGTTTTAAATTAGTTAGTATAATTGAATAGTGTTTAAAGTATTTAGTAGTAAGTATCTTAGTCATTTTTAGTTAGCATTTTAAGTTAGAAGCTTATCAAAGTATGTAATCTTCATCTTTAATACTTACAAAAGTGATTCAAGTCTGCAAAAATCAGAAAAAGACTACTTAAAATTATTTCAACAACATATTCTTTAACATAAATACATAAACTTCCAGATATACAAGATAAACATAAAATAACCTGGCTTTTTTTTTTCCATAACAATCCTTTTAATTTGACTTTCTGGTCAATTTTTAATTTAAAAGTGTTTTAATAAATGGCACCTTAAAAATACTGTTTATTAAATTAAACTTGAGAAAAAGAATATAAATGTATTTTAATTATGATTTACCCAATGTAGCATTTTCCATACAGTTCTTTACAAAGGACATTTCTGCTTAAAAACCAGAACCTTATTTTTTTAAAGTCACTGCACATAAAGTTACTATTAAAAGGGGACTGGTTAAATATGCACAAAGACACTTTTTTCACAAAGTGTTACTTTTGCACGGAGGGTCAATTTCGCATAAGGATTAAAAAAAAATAATAAATTACCAACCAAGGAGTAAGGGTTAGAGGTAACAGTGATAGTAAAAAAAGAAAAATAAATAAAACAAAATAAAAAATAAATATTAATAAGAGAAAAATACCAACCAAGGGTAAAGGTTAGGGGTAACATTGATAGTAAAAAAATAAATAAAATTTGATTTGTGCAAAAGTGAAACCAAGCAAAACTGACTCCTCATACAAAACTGGTCCTTCGTGCAAATTTGACACATATTTGACTACCCCTATTAAAGACCTTTATAAGACCTCTTCTTAAATTTTTTATTATACCGATGTAACACCAATAAAATTTAATTTGTTAAACAAATCATTTACTTTTTCTTATGAATAAATTAACCTTTACCTAGTTTGGTATACGAACTTTTTCTGCTTACATAAACTGGGCCTTAAAGATTGCATGCATAAAGCTTCTAGAATATGTAGCTGAAAAGAGTTCTCTGCTCTAAATAAAACTGAAAAGTTCTCTTCTGGCCTTTTTAAATCTTTATATTAAGTAATTTTAAAGTAACTAGTTTCTCGTAACTTTTTTTTTAAGTGTAGTTGTATTTTCATTTTTACGCTGGTTTATTTCAGTTTGATTTTAACCTAACAAGTTTTATTAGTCCAGCAAAGTTCTGCAGCATAAGCATTTAGTTAGTTTTTACATTTGATTATATTTTATATTTTAATACTTTGAACTACATTATAATCTTATTTCGATTTCAATTCAGTTTAATTTAGAAAGATATATTTTTTTATAAGACTTACTTTGAAAGATCTCAAATAAATTTAAGGTAAAAAATTTGTTTTGTTATATTTTTTAAACATTTTTTTAATAAAAATTGCAGAGAAAAAATTATAAATGCCTTCTGACAAATTTTTACAATTAAAAAAAACAAACTGAAAAAAATTGTAAAAATATCTTTCAAAAATTGTAAGAGAAGATAGAGTATAGTAAAAAATGTTTTTTTTTTCTTTTTAGTTTACTTTTTTTATCAGGAACCTTTGAGACTCACAAAATTAATTTGTAAAATTAACAAACACTAAATAGGTAGCTTAGTGTTTATGTATGAAATAACACTAAAAATATGAATTACTCCCCTGTACCCTTAATTTAAATCAATGAATAATATTAATAGCTATAAACTTATAATCTTCCATGATTATTTATACAAGTCTTCTTTTTCTACATACTTCTCATTTTACTATTAATATAATAATAACATTTTTCTAACTAACCTATACAACCTATTATATTTTCTGGAGAATCACGTAGGACCTCAACAAAATTAGGAAGGTAATTGTAGTTTTGAAGATAGAGAATAAGTTCATTGCAGTCTAAATGGATACATCCTCTTTGAGATATTTCATCCAAGTTATTTGTAGAAAAATAATGAACCATATAATTCAGAAATACCTTCATTTAAGAGAAAAAAAACAGAAACTTAAGTTAGCATACTTCTAACCAAAAAACTGGTTGAAAACTTAATAAACTTAGATAGAGATCAAGGTTTCCCAATTTCATTTTCATAAATACTTCCTAGGCAGAAACTCAAAAACAATTGCCCCATTTATTAGATATCGCCCCTTTACAAGTTAATTACCCATTTACTTTTTTACCGCCTAACTAGTTAACGCCCCCTGATAGTCAAAGTTGCCCCTAAAAGGAGAACATTGCCCACTTTAGGAAACCCTGATTTAGTGTTTGAAAAAACCTTTGTAGTATATCATAAAGTGAATAAAATTCTTAAACATTAAGAAAGTTTCCATAAAAGACAAATAATTTAATTATGTATAAAATTTTACAAATTACAAATGAATTTACATTTATGGTATTAGCTGTGGCAGATTGGGCATTGTAGTCTTCAAATGGAAAGTAATGGCGCCAAGTTTTGTAAGGACAAAAATTGTTTGTATCTAGTTCTAAATTTATTTTTTGATTTACTTCAGGTTCTAAAGTAGGTAATCTTTTGTAGTTATTTTTCCAACTGAGTAAAAAAAAGTATTTGTGTATTGTTGATTATAAAGCTGTATGTACTTATAATTTATTTATGTACTTATTACATAAAAACAGAATTTTTTGAAACATCAAAATAGTGAATTAGACCTAAATATTAAATATCATTTCTGAATTAGGTTAAATGTCTCTAAATATAACATTTTAAACTAATAATATTACTTTAGTATTTTCTCTAATTACATTAAGTAATAAAAAATTAAGATAAAAAATAAATAGACAGACGGTATCAATAAGCTGTAACTGTTGATATAATTGCATATATTTACACAGTTAAAACTATACAGATGAGTTAAAATTATTGCTATTCATTACCAAAACAAATTGTCATAAAACTGGTTACAAAACTCAAGTACTTATTTCATAAACCTTCTAGTGATTGAAAAAAATAATAATAAAACATATAAAATGTAACATTAAAAAGCGTTAAATCCTGGAGATCCTGATAAGCTATGTTTATCGGAATATATACCACAGATATATATAAAACATATAGATACTTTTTGCTTAAATGCAAATGATATAAAGTATATTTTAATCACATAATACTTTTTTATATAATTATTCTGCAAACTATATGCTTTAAAACAGTTATCAAAAAGAAATAAAACTTTTAAAAGTGCAGTGAATTATGTAAATTGACTATTAGATCATTACTTAATGTTATTAATTTTTTGCGTAGAAACATTACTCTATGGAAGACTTGGTACATAAAGCATCAAGCCTGAAAAACGTGAAGTAATTTTTTTTTCAGGTTTATAAAATAAATAACACGTTTTATTCTATATTCATTGAAAAAAAAAACTTCCCTAGTTTTTATATAAAATTTATGCAATATATATTAAACAAAACAAAAAATTATACTGACTTTGCAAACCACTAGCTACATCACCTTAGTTTTATAAACTTTCTGTAAAATTAAGAATTTATAGTTCTAGAACTTTTTAACATAAAATTTTCTTCTTTTTTTCTGTGGTTATATTGTTTTGCATTTTCTAATTAAAGTTGCCACTTTTTGAGTCAAAAAAGTCAGTCTGATTGATTGAAAACTACCCTGAATTGATCTTATTTTACAAGAATTTTTTTTAATCACTAAAAGCAAAAAACTGAAGAAAATAATAACTAAGATTGAACACTTAAAAACAATTTCACATAAGAAAAGGACACAATAAAAAAAAAGATTAATTTCAATGTCATAGAAAACAACCTGAGATTTAGAAAAGAAACCTAAACTGGCCTGAGATTTGCAAAAAATTAAAACAAGTCTGAGTCAGCCTGATTTTATTCAAAGTTTTTAACTAGTCTGATTCTCTGACACCCTTGTCTAATGACAAAAATTGTGTGAAATCTAAGTTTAAGCTAATGTTGTTTTTTACTAACTTAACAAAAAATAACTTAATACATAAAATATACATTCTATTTTAAATACTTTAATTTTATTATCAGTAAAGTAAAAACTTATCAAAAAGTTTGTCAACTCTTAATCAGTTTATTAAACACAACCTTTTTGCATTAGAATTTCTTTTCCTCATGAAAACTTTTTTATAGCCACCTTTTTTATGTATGCCATTTGTATTGCTATTCATCATAAAGTTTTGGCAAAACTAATTAAATATAAAACCTATTTAAAAGTATAAAAAGTTGAAACTAATAACCTACTATGGTTTATAAATAATTTTATTGTTTAAAAAAAATTTTACCTCAAATCATTTTTTTTTTCTACTAGCTCATAGACAGTTAAAACTTTCACATTTATAAACATTTTTGAGTGAAAAATATCTTAAAAACAAAGCTTTATAAAATGTCAATTAGTATAACTATTTTTAGAATAACTTTTTTAACTGTATTTATGTCCATAATAATTTTTATAATACTTAAATTTTCAGGTTGAAATACTTTTATTGATGTTCATAAAATTAACTAAAACTTTTATTCTGCTAAACAAATTATTACCTAGTGAGTTGTAGTTAGATCATTTGATATTTAAAAAAAACAAAGATTTAAATTTTTAATTCTACAAAGTTTTCAACATGTAATTTGTAACTAAAAAACATTGTGTAATTATTTAGTTGTTTTAATTAATTTATTTAACTTTTTATTATTTAATTTGAAAATAATTTATAGAGGCTCATGTTGAACTTTTGAACAAATTTCAAATAACAAAGAAATAGATTAAAAAATGACCTTTCTAGAAGTTAAGCTTAAACTATCAGTGTTTTTATTATATTTTGAGACAGATCATGTTTAAGCGCACTTTATATGTTAGAAGTTAATAATTTATTTATATGGTACATAATTTCCTATGTTCTATTATAACTACAATAATAGCAGATTACTACAAATATCATATGAGCAGAAAAAAAACAAAATGTAAAACTATTTCAAATATTTTCATCATTGTATTTATTTAAAAGCAAATGATATTTACAAAAAAAAATAAATAAAAAAGTTCAAAAGTAATTAATTGCTAATAATGTTATCTAATAGATCTGCAAACAAAACAAGCTTGTTGGAATATAACATTAAAATACTTAATTTATTGAGAACTAATGATGTTTCTTTATGTAAAATTAATAACCCAGTTTTACAAAAAAGTATATGTACTAAAACCATAGAAAACATCAAATATGAAATCTCAAAACTGTAAAACAATCATGACAATATGCAGGATTCACACTAAAAATTTTAAACATTTATTTATTTTTGAAAAACTATATTTTATTATCATTTTTCGTTAAATAATTTTATCTAAAAGAGCTAGTTTTTTTTTTATTTGTCATTTTAAATTATTGAAATAAATTTTTAGTAATAGTTTATAAAAACTTATTCAGCTAACACAATCTATTGTATGTGAAATGAAAATAAGTACGTTCTTCTAAGCAAGAATTTTTAAAACAACTTAGCCATGCAATTTCCAACTTAATTAATATAAAATTAACTATAAAGAATTATAAAATATGAAAAGTAAAACTACTAATATACATAATAGTAATGTAAAATAGTTGAAAGATGAAGGTATTAAAAATAAAATGAGCTTAATTTTTAAATAATATCCTCTTCTTTAAATTTTTTACCTTAGAGAGTAAAATAAATAAAAAATATTTAAAGGGTGCTTTTATCTCTAATACAAAACGGTATTTATTTGTTAAATATTCGAAGTTGAAAAATATTTACAAATAAACAATACATACTTAAATTTTCAAATTGAAAATATTTTGATTTTCTGAAATATTTTCTATCATGTTGTAAAGGATTTTTCAGTTTAAAAAAATACTAAAACACGAATTGTAAATGATTGCTTGTTTAGTTTTAGAATTAGAAGTTCTGATTTAATATGTAAAATTTATTAAACTTGGTATTGTTACATTTATAAATTCTAAAAAAAACTTTATACCTTTTTATAAGTTTATAATAGTTTACAATTCTAATTGGTTTCCTTTTAAACTCACAATCTTAATATCATACTTTATTAGACAAAAATGAAATTTATCATAAAAAAGTTTAACTTTAAGATTACAATAAAAGTTCTCAACACTAAGCTGAAGTTTGAACGATATATAAATATCGGATATATACAATATATAACTGTCTTCTTACCTTCTTCGACAAACCTTCATTTTATGTTCTTTTGTTTTAATAAATTTTAATTACGTTCTTGTAAGTCGTCTTAGATGACCAAATAATTTGCAAACTAAATAAACCAATATTGACGTCACAATCGACTTATAAAAACGAAAAACCCGTATAAATCGTAAATCTACGTCTTACCTTCTTCGACAAACCTTCATTTTATGTTCTTTTGTTTTAATAAATTTTAATTACGTTCTTGTAAGTCGTCTTAGATGACCAAATAATTTGCAAACTAAATAAACCAATATTGACGTCACAATCGACTTATAAAAACGAAAAACCCGTATAAATCGTAAATCTACGTCTTACCTTCTTCGACAAACCTTCATTTTATGTTCTTTTGTTTTAATAAATTATAATTACGTTCTTGTAAGTCGTCTTAGATGACCAAATAATTTGCAAACTAAATAAACCAATATTGACGTCACAATCGACTTATAAAAACGAAAAACCCGTATAAATCGTAAATCTACGTCTTAACTTCTTCGACAAACCTTTATTTTATGTTCTTTTGTTTTAATAAATTATAATTATGTACTTGTAAGTCGTCTTAGATGACCAAGTAATTTTCAAACTAAATAAACCAACATTGACGTCATAATCGACTTATAAAAACGAAAAACCCGTATAAATCGTAAATCTACGTCTTACCTTCTTCGACAAACCTTTATTTTATGTTCTTGTAAGTCGTCTTAGATGACCAAGTACATTGCAAACTAAATAAACAAATATTGACGTCATAATCGACGTATAAATCGTAAATCTACGTCTTACCTTCCACGACAAACCTTTATTTTATGTTATTATGCTTTAATTATTGTTAATTAAACAATAAAAAAAGCGCTCAAAAAGTTTAGTCTAATGACCTGGTTTTAAAGTAAATTTTCGTTAATCATTCGTACACCACATCCTTATAAAATATCTTACGGGCTATTAGATTTAATTTTTTATCATTTAATTATTTAAATCTAAAGTGATAAAATAATCAATTAAACGAAATTAAAGAAAAAAAAATTAAACGAAAATAAACTGAATTTTGTGTGTAAAAATGTACTTAAAAACTTGTTTAGTAACATAAGAACTAAAAAATAGATTACACTTTAAACAAACTTGCAAAGAAAGTAATCAATACATATAGCAAACAATTGAGTACTTGAATGATACGTTACAACAACTTTAAAGAATGTAAAAATGTAATACGCTAAAATATCTTAACATTCAGTTTTATAAGTATTTTGTGCTAAAAGTGTTGTTTTTAGTTTTATCTTATAATATCAATTGAACAGCAAAAATAATTTCACAATCTAATAGATAAATTTACCATTGCATAATTTTTTAATAAGTTTAAAAAAGTGAATTCTACCATAACTGAACTTAACTTTTACAAATGAAAATAAAAAGATAAGTAATGTTAAAATTATGCTTCTAATAAAAAAACAAAACAACAATAGTAATATCAATTATCTTCTTTGAAATTATGTTCTGATATGTCATCTTGTAACGGCACTTAAGTTGCAAATTAAATAAACCAAAAGTACGTCATAATCGACTTATAACATGAAAAAAGGCTTTGCCTTAATAAAAAAGGAGTTTTAATAATTCTTTGTGTTGATGCGACGGAAATCTCCTAATATTTGCTGAGTCAGCATAAAAGAATTATAAAAACATTATGTTTTAAATATTTTTAATATGTCTGGGTAAAGTTGATTAGGGTTAAGAGTAATAAAAATATTAAAATAGTTAGGGTAAGGAGGATTATGGTTAAGGGTATAAATATTAAAGAATTAAAAAATAATTTTGTAACGTTATTCCTAGTTTCACTTGAAAACCGTTTTGTTTCTAAGAGAAAATTAAGAGTTATTGCTGTTATTAATTAAGAGCACTTAAATTTCTTGCCCGGGAAAAGTCTGTAGAAACAAAAAGTGAGAAAGATAATAAAGAGAATGAGAGCGCGCTTTTCTTTTATGAAGTAAAGAGAATAAAGAGAATGAGAGCGCATCTCTCTTTTATGAAACTGACTGACGAAATTTTTTATGTAATGTTTTTGGTCACAAGCTGATAAGGGATACGAGACTAAGCTGTGTTGACAGTACCGCCAGGAGCTGCAGAGACTATTTAAAAAAAGAAAATTGAATATGTTATTGAATTGTTTTATAAAGTTTTAGTAAATATATTTATAAATGTATTTGTTATATTTAAAGATTATTATTTAAAGAAAGTTTAGTAATTATCTTACTGTACATTTTAATAGCTCTTTTGATTTATTTTCAACAAGTGATTTATTAAAAGTATTTTTTACAGTAGTTAGATATAATGCATTTTTCACATAAGTGACATACTTTAATAGTTCTTGTATTTTTCATCACTTGGTTTTGCATTTAATATTAAGTATTTCTTAAAATATTATTGAGTTTTTTATAGTGGTTATCATACAGTTTTTTAGTACACAAATTACATATTTAATATTTCTTGTGATTTTTACAATTGGTTTTGTGTTCATTGAAGTTGGTTTAATAGAGAAACCCACACAATTGTTGTGTCTGGTTATTTATAGTAGTATTGATATCTAGTTATACTTAGTCTAAGGTAAAGTTATAATTATGTCAAATCCCAACAGTAAAGTAACACTTAGATTAAGCCCCAAGCTAACTTCCACACTCGTGTTCAAATTTAGGTTTTAAAACAGTGAAAAAAATTAAACATTTCTACATATTTTAACAAAAAACCACCAACTCAACTCAATATAAATTAAATGAAATTTGCATACAACCCAACACTGAAAATTTTTTTCAGAATATATTAAATATTGAATATAGCAATGGTACAAAAGAAAACTAACATTCAACTTCTGTTTGAGTCTAACAGGTCTAGAATTGTAGAAGCTGCAATTAAATCAAACTTTTTAGAACAACTGAAAGTAAATGAGGGTTCTGCTTTTGAAAAATTCTTGACTAGTATTTACAAAGGAAATTTTAAGTCAAGAAATATTAAAGTAAATAAACTAAAAAATCTCAAGAGGCTGTGGATAAAAAACAAAGAGCTATTAACAAAGGAAATAAATGAGTTTAAGAACTCAGTAAAAAACCAAAAAAGCTTTCAAAAAACTTTAGTTGTAGAGCAAGCTGATGTAAAAAATTCTAAAAAATATGATCATTCTTCTACTACTCAAAAAAATAATATGGAAACAGTCACAAGTATACATGATAAACAAGCTATAGTGGTAGAAGAGACAAATTCTTTGCCTAAGAATAGTAACCAAGTAAATACAAATAATTGTTCACATTTATTTATTTATTAATAAAAGTATTACAAATTTTTAGGATTATATAAAACAAATTCAGAGCTTTACTATTTAATCAAAATTACGACAAAAACTTTTAAAAAAGAATGGTGCTGACTTATTGTTTTATAACTTTTTAAAAGGTTAATGTTGATGAAAATCACTGTCCAAAAAAAATTATCTTTCCAAAATGTAAGGAAATTTCGTGAATCAAGTTAAATCAGTCGTGAATCAAGTTAAATGCTACAAATGTAGAAGAGATGAGCCTGCGTTGCGTAAGAAAAAGAAGAACGAAAAGGTAAAGTGGGTTAGTGAACTTTTATTAATTTTGTATTGCTGTCAGTCCGAACTAATATATAGAATATCAATAGTTGTTTTTTACTAACGTTCTTATTGATTAACTACTCAAACTTTAATTTTTAGTTGGGATGTGAGAATTGTAAAAAGTGGTTCCATTTCAATTGCCTTCATTACAATGATTCTCCATTCGAGTCTTTTAAGAATTTTAAGTGGTTTTGTGGACATTGCGGTTATTTGAAAAATGGTGATGAAGATTCTTTTCATGAAGATTATAATTTTTAATTTCTTTTAATTTAATTTAACTTAATGTAAAATAATTTCAAGTGGATTTCTTTTTTGCATTATATTTTCATTATATTTCATTAAGTTTGTCTATAAAATTCAACGTTCTTTTTATCTTAGGTCGTAACATACCGATTAAAATTGTTTAAAACTTGTTATTTTATACACGTTTTTATCGCTATACTTTTATAAAGGTTAGATAAATAAAACTGTAAAATTTCATTAAGTTTATGTTAAAAAGGTATGAAAAACGTATCAGAATCTTAAGTGGTTCAATAAAGTACAAAAGTCTAAAACGCCTTTTTAGAAGCTCTCTGATTATTTAAGTACTTAAAGTAAAACCTTCATGGATGAAACATAAAAAATTTTATCAATTTATGTTGAAATAATATTTAAAAAACGCAGTAGTATCTCAGGGGTTTTTGATAAGGTCTAAAAGTACAGTACAGAAAAACGTGTTTTTATTTGCTCCTACTTATCTAAGTTAATTATTTTATTTGTATGGTGTTCAATCTTAATTAATCGTTAAATATGTTTTTTAATCGTTTAACTACAGTTTTGGCAGCTTATATTTACGATTTATACGGGTTTTTCGTTTTTATAAGTCGATTATGACGTCAATATTGGTTTGTTTAGTTTGCAAATTACCTGGTCATCTAAGACGACTTACAAGAACAAAATTAAAATTTATTAAAACAAAACAACATAAAATAAAGGTTTGTCGAAGAAGTTAAGACGTAGATTTACGACTTATACGGGTTTTTCGTTTTTATAAGTCGATTATGACGTCAATATTGGTTTATTCAGTTTGCAAATTACTTGGTCATCTATGACGACTTACAAGAACATAATTATAATTTATTAAAACAAAAGAACATAAAATGAAGGTTTGTCGAAGAAGGTAAGACGTAGATTTACGATTTATACGGGTTTTTCGTTTTTATAAGTCGATTGTGACGTCAATATTGGTTTATTTAGTTTGCAAATTATTTGGTCATCTAAGACGACTTACAAAAACGTAATTATAATTTATTAAAACAAAAGAACATAAAATGAAGGTTTGTCGAAGAAGGTAAGACGTAGATTTACGATTTATACGGGTTTTTCGTTTTTATAAGTCGATTATGACGTCAATATTGGTTTATTTAGTTTGCAAATTACTTGGTCATCTATGACGACTTACAAGAACATAATTATAATTTATTAAAACAAAAGAACATAAAATAAAGGTTTGTCGAAGAAGGTAAGACGTAGATTTACGATTTATACGGGTTTTTCGTTTTTATAAGTCGATTGTGACGTCAATATTGGTTTATTTAGTTTGCAAATTACTTGGTCATTTAAGACGACTTACAAGAACATAATTATAATTTATTAAAACAAAAGAACATAAAATAAAAGTTTGTCGAAGAAGGTAAGACGTAGATTTACGATTTATACGGGTTTTTCGTTTTTATAAGTCGATTATGACGTCAATATTGGTTTATTTAGTTTGCAAATTACTTGGTCATTTAAGACGACTAACAAGAACATAATTATAATTTTTTAAAACAAAAGAACATAAAATAAAGGTTTGTCGAAGAAGGTAAGACGTAGATTTACGATTTATACGGGTTTTTCGTTTTTATAAGTCGATTATGACGTCAATATTGGTTTATTTAGTTTGCAAATTATTTGGTCATCTAAGACGACTTATAAGAACGTAATTATAATTTATTAAAACAAAAGAACATAAAATAAAGGTTTGTCGAAGAAGGTAAGACGTAGATTTACGATTTATACGGGTTTTTCGTTTTTTTAAGTCGATTATGACGTCAATATTGGTTTATTTAGTTTGCAAATTATTTGGTCATCTAAGACGACTTCGTGAACGTAATTATAATTTATTAAAACAAAAGAACATAAAATAAAGGTTTGTCGAAGAAGTTAAGACGTAGATTTACGATTTATACGGGTTTTTCGTTTTTATAAGTCGATTGTGACGTCAATATTGGTTTATTTAGTTTGCAAATTACTTGGTCATTTAAGACGACTTACAAGAACATAATTATAATTTATTAAAACAAAAGAACATAAAATAAAAGTTTGTCGAAGAAGGTAAGACGTAGATTTACGATTTATACGGGTTTTTCGTTTTTATAAGTCGATTATGACGTCAATATTGGTTTATTTAGTTTGCAAATTACTTGGTCATTTAAGACGACTAACAAGAACATAATTATAATTTATTAAAACAAAAGAACATAAAATAAAGGTTTGTCGAAGAAGGTAAGACGTAGATTTACGATTTATACGGGTTTTTCGTTTTTATAAGTCGATTATGACGTCAATATTGGTTTATTTAGTTTGCAAATTATTTGGTCATCTAAGACGACTTATAAGAACGTAATTATAATTTATTAAAACAAAAGAACATAAAATAAAGGTTTGTCGAAGAAGGTAAGACGTAGATTTACGATTTATACGGGTTTTTCGTTTTTATAAGTCGATTATGACGTCAATATTGGTTTATTTAGTTTGCAAATTATTTGGTCATCTAAGACGACTTATAAGAACGTAATTATAATTTATTAAAACAAAAGAACATAAAATAAAGGTTTGTCGAAGAAGGTAAGACGTAGATTTACGATTTATACGGGTTTTTCGTTTTTTTAAGTCGATTATGACGTCAATATTGGTTTATTTAGTTTGCAAATTATTTGGTCATCTAAGACGACTTCGTGAACGTAATTATAATTTATTAAAACAAAAGAACATAAAATAAAGGTTTGTCGAAGAAGTTAAGACGTAGATTTACGATTTATACGGGTTTTTCGTTTTTATAAGTCGATTGTGACGTCAATATTGGTTTATTTAGTTTGCAAATTACTTGGTCATTTAAGACGACTTACAAGAACATAATTATAATTTATTAAAACAAAAGAACATAAAATAAAAGTTTGTCGAAGAAGGTAAGACGTAGATTTACGATTTATACGGGTTTTTCGTTTTTATAAGTCGATTATGACGTCAATATTGGTTTATTTAGTTTGCAAATTACTTGGTCATTTAAGACGACTAACAAGAACATAATTATAATTTATTAAAACAAAAGAACATAAAATAAAGGTTTGTCGAAGAAGGTAAGACGTAGATTTACGATTTATACGGGTTTTTCGTTTTTATAAGTCGATTATGACGTCAATATTGGTTTATTTAGTTTGCAAATTATTTGGTCATCTAAGACGACTTATAAGAACGTAATTATAATTTATTAAAACAAAAGAACATAAAATAAAGGTTTGTCGAAGAAGGTAAGACGTAGATTTACGATTTATACGGGTTTTTCGTTTTTTTAAGTCGATTATGACGTCAATATTGGTTTATTTAGTTTGCAAATTATTTGGTCATCTAAGACGACTTCGTGAACGTAATTATAATTTATTAAAACAAAAGAACATAAAATAAAGGTTTGTCGAAGAAGTTAAGACGTAGATTTACGATTTATACGGGTTTTTCGTTTTTATAAGTCGATTGTGACGTCAATATTGGTTTATTTAGTTTGCAAATTATTTGGTCATCTAAGACGACTTACAAGAACGTAATTATAATTTATTAAAACAAAAGAACATAAAATGAAGGTTTGTCGAAGAAGGTAAGACGTAGATTTACGATTTATACGGGTTTTTCGTTTTTTTAAGTCGATTATGACGTCAATATTGGTTTATTTAGTTTGCAAATTATTTGGTCATCTAAGACGACTTACAAGAACGTAATTATAATTTATTAAAACAAAAGAACATAAAATAAAGGTTTGTCGAAGAAGGTAAGACGTAGATTTACGATTTATACGGGTTTTTCATTTTTATAAGTCGGTTGTGACGTCAATATTAGTTTATTTAGTTTGCAAATTATTTGGTCATCTAAGACGACTTACAAGAACGTAATTATAATTTATTAAAACAAAAGAACATAAAATGAAGGTTTGTCGAAGAAGGTAAGACGTAGATTTACGATTTATACGGGTTTTTCGTTTTTATAAGTCGATTATGACGTCAATATTGGTTTATTTAGTTTGCAAATTATTTGGTCATCTAAGACGACTTACAAGAACGTAATTATAATTTATTAAAACAAAAGAACATAAAATAAAGGTTTGTCGAAGAAGGTAAGACGTAGATTTACGATTTATACGGGTTTTTCGTTTTTATAAGTCGATTGTGACGTCAATATTGGTTTATTTAGTTTGCAAATTATTTGGTCATCTATGACGACTTACAAAAACGTAATTATAATTTATTAAAACAAAAGAACATAAAATGAAGGTTTGTCGAAGAAGGTAAGACGTAGATTTACGATTTATACGGGTTTTTCGTTTTTATAAGTCGATTGTGACGTCAATATTGGTTTATTTAGTTTGCAAATTATTTGGTCATCTAAGACGACTTACAAGAACGTAAATATAATTTATTAAAACAAAAGAACATAAAATGAAGGTTTGTCGTGGAAGATAAGAAGACAGTTATATATTGTATATATCCAATATTTATATATCGTTCAAACTTCAGCTTAGTGTTCTCAACTTATAAATAAGGAAAACAATATAACTTCTTTTTTTTTTAATTTTAATACAAAACCAATGTTTCAGTGGTTTAGAAAATTCAAAGAGATTTTCAGTTGATTAAATAAATCTACTCAAATAGAATCTAAAATTAATATTAAAAAATCGATGAAGTACTAGGAAAAACTGTTATTTTCAAACTTAATTCTTTGAGAATTCAAGTGTTTTATTACAGTTTTTACAAATTCATCCTATAGAGTACTTTTTTGGGAAAATTGTGATTAATAAGAGAAATCCAAGAAAATCAAGTGCAATGAAGAATATATGTTTGGCTTGGCCTAATTGCCATTTGGCAACTACTTTACAGCTATTTAACAGGTTTCTCTATATAAAAATGGGCTTCTCAGAACTTTTAAGTTATCTCAAAACGCTAGTTGTTAACAAATTATAAAAGAAAGCAGGAAAAGTTTTATTTAAATTTTTCTCATATTTCTCAACTCTTTCTTCAATATATGTATTAATCACTGAATTTCAATCTTTCAAGTTCAGCTCAGAGATTTGTCAAAGCAAGAGACTCTAAAGTGTTGGAACAATTTATAATACTGCCCAGAAAATGTTTATTCTTGCAAGGGGTAGAGTTTGAGACTGATGTTGTTTACCATAAAAAAATTACATTCAGTTTTAAATCGATTACTTTGTATTATTATAGCCTTTCAATAGTTTATGATTTAAAGACAGTTTTGCGTGCTTTAATAGTGTAATTGATTTTAAAGTTTTAAGAAAAGATATGTGGTAAAGTTAAAAATGCAATTATTTAGTATCTTGGTTAACATGTGCCTGTATATATTTTTGAATTTTTTGAAATTAGTTTTAACTTAGGTACTTTAAAACTTTCCAGTTTGCCTTTTTTTAAATTGATTTATAGCATCAGAGAAACAACAATAAAAATCAAAAGAAAACTGTAATTTTAAAGCACAAAAATTTAAATATATTTACTGTAACTAGATTATTATTATTCTACAAAGTACGATACATCGTTTGTAATAGTTTAGCTTTAAAGTTCACTATTGTGAGCGTAATTGGTTTGTAACAGAAACACAAAAACTTTTATTTAAAATTTTTAAACATATTACAACATTTAAAACTTGCTTTAGTCAAAGTTTTATAAATTTTTGTATATCAGTCTAAACTCTTAAAAGTACTATACAGAAAATTGATAAGATACGCAACACACCTTTAACTTATGAAAAACTATGTACCTTAATTTAAAGTTTCGAGACAATTCTATTTTTTACCCAAAACAATAATATTACTTTATTATCTTTAATTAAACTATGTTTTTTTTCAAGTTTATTTAAAAAATTTACCAAAATAGTTCAAAATAAAATTAACTATAAAGCTATGTTAAGATCATGCTTTTCCTCATAAATTTAATTGTTTAAAATAAAATGTTAAAGTTTTCTTGTCAAAAATCTAAAAACATGAGTCCTACTCATTTTGTACCAAAGGTCATTTTTACGAATGGATACTATTGCACGGCGACTCTTTTGCACGAGTGTCACTTTAAAACGAGGGGAATTTTTTGCACGCAGGATCACTTGTGCACAGCTTCAAGTTTCAACAAAGTAATCATTTAAATAGGTAGGGTCCCGCACAAAGTGCACACCCGCATTATTTACGTGTTAAATACGCGTAAAGTACGCACTAAATATCGAAATAAATAAAACAGAAAACTTTTATGATGTACATTACGCGAGTGTGTACTTTACGTTGGTGCGTGCTTAACGTTGGTGCGTACTTTTCGTGGGTGTTTACTTTAAGTAGGTGTGTACTTTACGCAGGTTCGTACCTCTTTAAATGCGTACTTTGTGCAAAAGTGACGCCATGAAAAAGTGACCCTACGTGCAAAATAGTCGCCGTGCAAAAGTGTCCCCTCGTGCATAAGTTATACCCAACCCAACCCATTTTGGAGGTATAGTGTAGAACTTATCGCTGTTTCGACAGTCTTATAATAACTTAGATAAATCGTTAAAAAAAATTTTTGTTTGAATTAGTCAAGTTAGAGTTGTCTGAACTGAACTCAAAATTTTTAACGCAGTCGATTTTCAAGTTTATATTTTTGTTTTGTTTTTGATAGAACTGCAGTAAATTAAATTTGCATTTAAATATTACAATAAATTATTAGAATAGTTTAAACATTTAAAAGAATAGTTTTAACATTGTTTTATGGATAACATACAAAAAAATTGGCTGGATTATTATAAAATTAAAAACAAGCTTTGTTATTCAACTTTTATCAGTAAAATCAAATACATTGTACTATGTAAGCTTATTTAGTTTTTGCTTAATTGAACAACTTTTCTAAACTACCGTAACAAAAACTAAACTTAAGTACTTATAAATATGTAAAATCAAATTCACAAAATTTAATTAAGTTACAACTTTTTACAGCGAATTATTTTAGTATTACAACCTAATAGATTGCTGTTCATTTAAAACAATTAAATTTCAATATTATTTATCAGAGTTTTTGTTTAAATATTTAATAAAAAAGTTTTAAATTAATCAGCATTGCTATTTAAAGGAAGTTTAAATTAAATTAGTTTACAATAGTACCTTTTTTTACCTAAAAAACCTTAAATTACTAAAGAAATTTTCAATCGAAAGTAAACTCAAATAAAAAAAGCTTTTAAAAGGCTTATTTATCTATTTTGTATAATCTAAAAGAATTACTTTCTAAAATTATAATACCTAACATATTTATTGCAAACCAGAGGCGTGTCTAGACTTTTTTTAAAGGGGGTTCACAATTTTTTTTTTTTTATTTGCCGCTTAAGTACGCAATTTTAGGTATGCACTGCCAGTTAAGTACGCAATAACTGGCCGAAAAACTCTGTGTTTAAAATGCTTTTTTTCTGCTTAGAAAAAAAAACAAATAGGTAGTAAAAGAAAAATATTAAATTTATTTATTCATTATACTATACTAAATTTGGATAAATTAAAACTAAAAGAACCAGAAAAAAGTTATAAACTTACAAATTGTGTATCATAATTCAAATCTGTTATTTAAAATAAAAATATCACAGATATAACTAACTTTCTATATAAAAAATAAATTTTTTATCAGGAAACAATATTATAAAATAATTAAAACTAGAATAAATTTTTATAATGTGAATTTTAATTTTGAATTAAATGTTAGTATAGATAGAGTTCTTAAAAACTTTTCTCTTAAATTATAAACTCTTTGCATTTATACTTCTATTTATAACAAAAATAATTTTTTTCAAGTAATTTAATCTATAAAAATCGAAATTTCACTAAAAAAATGTTTAGACTTATACAATTAAATTAAAATATATTTATAAAAATTTATTCTAGTTTAAATTATTTTATAATACTGTTTCCTGAAAAAAAAGTTAATTTATTGTAAAGCAAGTTAGTTATGTCTGTAATATTTTTGTTTTAAATAACATATTTGAATTTTGATATACAATTTTTTAGTTCATAACATTAAAATAAAATTTAAAGAGAATTTCAATTTTGATTTAAATGTTAGTATAGGTAGAATTCTTACAAATATTTCTTTTAAATTTTAAACTCTTTACATTTATAAATCTATTTGTGATAAAAAATTTTTTTTTCAAGTAATTTAGTCTATAATAAAAAATATCTTTAATTTTTTTTTAAATGTTTGCCTGATGGTGCAGGGATTCTAATTATGGTTTTGAAATTCCTGTGAGTTGAAAATTTAAAAAAAATCAAGAATCAACTTTGTAGCCAACAGATATATAAAAATAAAACAACTTAAATAAAGTATTAAAATACCATTAACTGATAAAAAAATAAATTGCCAGGTGGTGTAGTCGTCTAAAGATGATTTTGAAAATTTTCTGAATTAAATTTTTCAAGGTTTAAACCCAGTTGGTTGACACATAATAAATAATATAATTTTTTAAGTAAAATCGCTACATTATTATATAACAACATAACACAAAAGCTTCACACAACATTATTATATATAATAAACTAAGTAAAATATAACTTTAGTGATTATATTTGACATTTTTTAAGTAAAATTGTACTTACTAGTTCAAAAACAATACTTAATCAAAAGTTATTTACACTAAGTAACAATTTATAATAGGAAATAAGAGCATCTTAGTAAAAAGTTTCCTAGAAAAAAATGCTACTTTAAAAATTTTACCTATTAATACGTCACACTTAAAATTTTATTTAAAATCTTTTTCTGCTGAGCAAAACCGAGCATTTTTTTCTAATACAACTTTTTAATCTTTCAGTGTTATAAATTCAACATTCATTATTCAAAGTTTATCAAATAACCAAAACAAAGTCAACAAAAAACGTTTTTAGTGATATTCTAAGATATGTTTTTCCTTTTTTTTTCAGGGTGTTCACAGGAAACTAGTCAAAACACGCCCTTGTTGCAAACTTATAAAGAGATTTGCATTGACTACGTACAAAAAAGTTAATTAAGATCCAAAAGCTACTTTTTTAAGATTTATAAGTCTTATCATGAGTTTAAAAAAGCATGTATGTATTTCAAAATTTTAGCTCACAAAAACTGTTTTGGTCTTACACGCATACTTATTTTGTAAATTTAAAGAAAGCACTTTGAAAATTTAAGAAAACTTTTTTTGCTTATATTTAGGAAATAATTTTTAAAAAAGGCCTTTGCAAAAGTGTGAGACACTACGTAAATTTTTACTTTATTATTCCTTTCTTCTTTAAAGCTTTAAAAAACTATATTTATTTTTAAACTTGTTTGATACTATTTTACTGAAAATGTTACAAGTCTTTTTTAATTATACCTTAACTTGTTTGATATGTTCAAAAAGACTTATCTTCTTGCATTTTACATATAACTTTTATTTTCTCTTCATAAAGTTAAACTAATAATAATTTTCCAATATTTTTTAGCTTTAAAATTAATATCTTGAGACAGAACCTCTTACATGGCAAATAAAACACTTTGTTTTAAATAGAAACTCTTTTAATTGGCCTGAGTATTAGTTTGTAATAAAAAATTATTTATTAGGTATTTTAAACTTATAGAAAGTAGTCATTATTAATAATGTTTTAAAGTTTGTATTTTTTAATACAATAGTTCTCATCTAAACCATTTTAAATAAATGCTTGATAATTTATATTTTCTAAAACTAAAGTTTGTAAATAAATAGAAGATGCTTGTTTGTACTAAGTACCGTTTAAAAACAACTTTATTTGTAAAGCATTATAAATAAAACATTGTTTATTAAGCACTACCGATATACTTTAAATCAATTATAAAGCAATTTTTAATCTTTTTTTATTTAGTTGTTTAAGCTTAAAACTCTATTTTTTTACAATTTATTTTTATTAGTTCCTATAAGGTGGTAAAAATGTGGTGTACCTGTACAACTAAATAACCCTGAAAGATTTTTCTCGTAAATCAAGTCCTTAGACCAAGCTTTTTGAGCGCTTTTTATCGTTCAGTAAAAATAATAATAATATTCTGTTAACATAATAAAACCAAAATGTTAAATAAATTATAAAACATTAAAACCTCAACAAACATTTTAGGCTGTTAAGTGTATAACTTAAACAAATTTTTGTTTATCAAAATATTTTTAAAGAAAATTTATTTAACAAAATTAATGTATTTGTTTTAATTAATTTCAAATGCATCAATTACTTAGACTTTTTGATTATTTTATTGTTAAAACTATATGTATGTAGCTTAGTTACATATTTTCTATATTATTCAAAAATTTTTTTGTTGGTTTATGTTACTTTAAATATAATTGTTACAAAAGTCAAAAAATATTGGATTAAATCATTATATTAGTTTAATATTAAATCATTGATTTGCGACCTCGGATGGGTTGTGCACGACTCGATAACCCTGAAATTTTATTCCTTAGACTTTAGCGCTTTCTTTCGGTTTCTTATAAATGCTCATTTTATTAAACTTTCTTAAGTTATTTTGAAGCAAAGAAACACTTTGCCTCTACTGGAGCCGGGCCGGATGAAGTCCACTATATTTTGCCAGTTTTAGTAGTAAATTGCTATATAAACTTTTTGAGCCTAAAGTTTAAAATCAAAACAAACGTTTATTTACTATTTTAGAGCTCTCATTTTCGGAAAGTTCTTTTGCCTTTTTAAAATTAATGATTTATAGTAAAAATAAAGCGGTGAAAATTTGTTGTGTCCAAACGAATTGACGATCGTGTTTGCACACTTAAACTATTCGCAATTTCTTAAAGATAAAATCCCCTTTTTTGAAAAGTACCTGATAACTTTGTTATATTATCTGAAATCGGCCATTTTTACTAATTAAATCATATTTTTTAATTAAAATTGTATATTCTCTTTCTAAATTTAACTATCAATACGTTTTCAAAGTTTTGAAAACTAGACTTTTCTTTGAAAAACATAACCTACTTTATTATTAAACATTAAATGTTTGAGGGTAAATTTAGCAAGTATTTTTAAAGAAGAAAAAGCAACACACTATAATATACTGCAAAAAATGTAAACCCATAACTATGCTCAATAGAACTGGAGTGTTGTAGTATTTTTACTAGTATTAATCATTGGTAAGAAATGATGACAGACATAGAGGTAGGATAGCACCAAAATCCAAGTTACATACATTTTTTCTATGCACTTATAATTACAAAAAAATTGTATTTTTATTTTTTTCAATTTTATATACCTGCATATTTAAAAGTTATTTGATACTTAACATCTGTAGATCTAATAACTCTGTTGTTGCCTTAGACCAGTAGTCTTTGAGCTAATCAAAATATGTGCACCCTAAATTGCAAAATTAAAGTTATGTATACCTAAATGTGGGAATATCCAGTATAGTTTTCAAATTTACTGTAATATTTAGTGCAGGGTTTCCAAAACCTTATTTCAAAAGGCCCCCTTAAACAAATTTAAGAGCTATGGCCCCCTCCATCAAGAACTCTCCAAAAACTACAATAAAAAACGCCTAAGACTTATTTTTTCTGCTCTTTATCATCAACAGCCCAGAAAAGTTTATGTTGCAAGTGGTGGAGTTTGAGACTGATGTTTTTTTACCATAAAAAAATCAATAGTTTAACAAGCTAAAGAAAACTACATATTAAAATAAAAAAAGTTTATTAAAAATAGTTTTTATTTATACACCAGGGTTGCCACTTGGTCGGCAAAGTCAGAAAAAATTTAAAAAAATGACAAAAGTCAGGAAAAGTCAAGTAAAAATGGGGGGTTTTGAAAAAAAGTCAGGAAAAGTCAGGAAATTTGATAATATAAAAAAAAAGTCAGATTTTGTCAGTTTAAATTAACAAAATTTCTTGTTTTCCAAAGCCTTCAAACAGTAAACATTAATAAAAGTCCTATAAAGTCAGAAAAAAATTCCAAAATTTACAAAATTATTTAATTTTATTTCCAATGCCTTAATCTGGTATAAATTAGTAAAACATCCTTTACAAAACTGCAAAAATTTTCTATTAAGATATTGAACAACTACCCTACTTGAACAAGCAGATTTTGTAACCTTTTTAGTATTGATGATCTGTAGCAAGGACACTTCCATAGTGAAACTGTAATATATACACAAAAGTTTATCTAGCATAATTTTGGAATCAAAGTGTTTTTTGTTTAAGTAAATAATTGAGTTCTTTATAACTAAGCAGTTAGTTTAGTATTTTATGTAACAAGTTAATGTGTATACTTTACCTCTTTATATTTTTTTCAAAGTTGTTTAAATTTATAAAATGAGTTATAAGAGAGGTGTATGCCAAGATTAAGTTTTCTTATTATTTGTTTTTTTGTAAACTTACTTAAGTTTTTAAAGTAAATAAGAGTATATTTATTTGTTACAAATTTTATATTAAATGATAAGAGGAAATATTTTATAAATGAAAGTAAAATAAATGAGTGCTAAAAGAAAAGAAATGAAGCCCACAAGTTGTGGCTTGATTTAGAGAAAATATTCTCTTCAACAAGTGTAGGGGCAGCAGATGAGAGCGATTTAAATAAAATGAGTCAAATGATTTTAACTGTCAAGCAAATGAAACGGAATGCAGTTCAGATGAAGGAAACCATATCTACTTAGATAAAGAGGTTGAAGTCCTAATAAAAAAACAGAGAAAATAAATTTTCGTACATACATTTAAAACAACAGTATTTGATTAAGTTCTTTATTGTTTTAATGTTTTAAGTGTAAAAGTTCGTTATTGTTTTAAGGTTTGAGTTGTGAAAGTTCCTTATTGATTTAAGGTTTTAATTGTAAAAGTTCCGTATATGTCCTTTCGTTTATTTAGATACATTTATGCTAGGAAATTCTAAAAAACTGTGTTCTTTATTGTTTTAAGGTTTCAAATGTAAAAATTTGTTGTTGTTTTAAGATTTTAGTTGTGAAAGTTTGTTATTAATTCAAGATTTTAATTGTAAAGGTTCCTTATATGTTGTTTGTTTATCTAGATTCATTTATGCTAGGAAATGCTGAATAATTGTGTCTTTTTTTTAGACAAGCTGTGTTTATAAGGTAATAATGCAAGTATTTTGCTGTTAGAGCTGTTTATTACAAACATCAATCATACACAGAAGGTTTAAGTGATGTACTGGAAGTTTAAGCAAAAAACTCTTGTTTTTAACCTGTATTAAAATTAGATTGAAAGCTTTATAGAGTTTCAAGTGTTAGATTATATATTTTAGATTAATTTTAATTTAAGAGTTTGATTTAGAAAAGTCAAGAAAATTTTTGTAAAAGTCAGGAAATTTTTCTCAGCTTGATCAGTGGCAACCATGATATACTCTAATAAACAGTTTTAATTTTTTAACTTTAAACTTTTTGTTTTGGTTTAAAAAAGTTTTTAGATGTTTTTATTTATAATTTTTATTATTATAATTTTTTTAGAGGTTTTATAACAAACTTTAGTTTTGTAAGTTTACAACAGTGGACTATTATATATATTAAGATTTACTTGTATATTCTGTATATTGAAAACTAAGTCTGACTATTTTTTTTTTTTCGTTTTTAAAAGATTATATATATTTTAGATTAATTTTTTTTTAATCAAAATAAAAATTGAGTTTTTAAAATAGTTAAATCTTTTTTAAAGTTTTTGTTTGACCTTTTTTATCTTAGCTTATAATTACTGAACTATTAAATATTTTTGATATATTTGTTAATTCTGTCTATTCGAAGCGAAGTCTTACTGAACTCCTCCTTTTGTTTTTTATTTGAATTGAGAATTTTTTTGACTTTTTGAAAAATATTACATTTTTTAGAAAAATATTATTTGTTATAAGGTATTGTTACATGTAGTTTTTTTTTACAAATGTTTTGCTAAGCCTGACTAAACTTTATTTTTTATTTTGCTTTTCATCTTAAAAATGTTAAGTTGTTCAATATTAAATTATTTTTATTATAAGACATTTAAACAAAAAATTAGAATATCAAGTGTAAGTTTCAAGATTTTAGATAGTTTACAATACATGCACCCCAAAATAAGTTTAGTGTGCACTGGTGAACACTTATAAGACCACTGCCTTAGACATCAACTCAGGATGTCAGGCTAGCCAGAAATTTTAAGTAGAAGCTCTTACATAGGTTTGTGTAGGTTTTAAATAACCTTCAAAAGTTATTTAAAAGGTTTTAGCATTGAGTACCTAATGAAATATCAAGTTATGGTTGACCTGTTGCCCACTACTAGAAATTTTTTTTCTGTGTTTCTTTTTATGATAGAAAAGCATCAGTCTAACTCAGGGTGGATTCAAAACCTTGAAAAACCTATAATTTTGAACATTTTTACATGTTAAGCAGTAAAGTTTTAATTTGGCATAGAAGACCTATCATATAGTTTAAAAAAGTTTTTCATCATCAAAATTTTTTTATTGAAAATCACATTTCAAGTAGTTTTACAGTATTTTTTTAATGTTTTTATACTAGTCTCAATTTTTAAACTCACACCTAACTTTACATTGAAATAGACCAAAAAAAATTCTACTTTTGAAAATCCTAGAAGTTTCTCAAAAACTGTTGGTAACCCTGTATTTAAAATGCCTCTTTTAATATCTTAATTTTTTTTGATCTACTGGAATAAAGTTTTCATTATATGCTATAAGCTATATAAAATAGACGTAAAGACTGTGAAACATTCAACTCTATTCTATAGAAGTAAACTAAATAATTTTGATAATAAAAGTACCAAAATGTCACCATATAAATTGATATTGTAATTTACTTTGAGTTAAACTTTGTTAAAGTTCTGAACTTAAGTATCTTTAAAAAGACGAATTATATTTTATGCTCACAGACTATTACAAACAAAATAGAGTTTCACTATTATATCAGATTTTAAATAATGATTATTTGTTAAAATAATTCTGAAAAAGTTTGAATAAGTAATGGAAGATAACTGTTCAAAAATATAGGTTAAATCGTTTGCTAACAAAAGATCCAAGTGAAGTAACTTAACTGGAATATTAATAAAACAAATTGTACAGTAATCTTCCTTTATTGTACCAACATATGTTTCTGTGTGTTAACGAATCAACACACTTCAACTGGGTTCTGTAAAAAAATAATTACTGTAATGAAAGAATAGAAGCATAGAATAAAGTAGGTGTATACATGTTTTCTTCAAATTTAATGAGTTCTAAAATGTTGCTTATACTCTTTGTATCAACAAACATCATTAAAAGGTCTTAAGATTATTTGTTAAGTGTTGAAATAAAAATCATAACATCGGATTATGAAAAAGGTAAACAAAAGTTGTTCAAAAAACATCTTTTAGTAATTAAAGAAAAGTATTTAGTTTAAAATTTAAAAATAATAAGTTTAAAATTTTATAAACAATTAGTAAAAAAAGAAGAAGAATTTAGATTTTTAGTTAATTAGTGTTTTTTTTTGCCTTTAACTTTCTTAGTGCCGTCCAAAAAGATCCTAAAGATCACTTAAATCTCAAAAATTTTTCTGGTTTTGTTATCAGGTTAAAGTTAGACTATTCTAAATAATAACAACTTGTAAAAAAATAATTTGGACCCTCTTATTCCATTAAAAGAATGTTTATGCTTTCTACATCTGTTTTTGAAAACTTAATTCATTGACCAAAACCAGTGTATTGCTTAATGTTCTATGTTGTCCCATAGTTAGCCTCTGACTGGAATTAAAGGAAAAATAAACTTTTTTTTTAGTGAAAATTTGTGGTCAAAAAGCCAAGTTTAAAATGCATTTAGAGCTGAAAACTTTATAAAAGTATTATGTTTGCAACCAAAGTAATGCCATTTGGCGCAGGTCATTCAAAAGATTAGATAAAATTTTGATATACTAAAAAAATACCAAAAAAGGTTAAAATAAAATAATTAATTTTAGATTTGAAAAAAATAGTTAAAGTTTTGTTCATTAATTATAGTTAGTAATTTAACTGAATTTTCACATTTTTTGCTAAAGTTAAAAAGAAATTAAGTATTTTTTGAACATTTTTTGGTCATTAATCTAGAAAACCTTCAAAGATTGTAAAAAATCACACACACAATCACTTGGACCATTTTCTCTTAGTATTACTAAAGTTTTAAAATCAAAGGTTTATATAGATGTATGTATATTGTGTATATACACTTATATGGTCTATGTTTTTTTATATATTAACTTAAATAAAATAAATTGTACAGTAATCTTCCTTTATTGTACCAACATATGTTTCTGTGTGTTAACAAATCAACACACTTCAACTGGGTTCTGTAAAAAAATAATTAATGTAATGTAAGAATAGAACCATAGAATAAAGTAGGTGCATACATGTTTTCATTAAAATAAAATATTTTCTACGGATAATAGTTAATAATAGATAAAATACCTAATATTAAATCCGACTGTTATAAACTATGTAATATTTGTAATATTTATTCTATGCTTCTATTCTTACATTACAGTAATTATCTTTTTACAGAACCCAGTTGAAGTGTGTTGATTTGTTAACACACAGATACATATGTTGGTACAATAAAGGAAGATTACTGTACAATTTGTTTTATTAATATTCCAGTGAAATTATTTCACTAGGATCTTTTGTTAGCAATTGATTAAACCTATATTTTGAACAGTTATATTAACTTTATATATTATATAAACTTTTATATAATATGTTTTGGTTTTAAGAAAACAAATAGAGAGATCTCAACTGCTGGAGGAGAAGTAATATATTTATTCTTTCAAAAATTTATTTTACAAACTAAGTTTCGGTCAAAGACCTCTTCAGTGCTTAAATAAATCTTATTCAAATAGAATTCTATTTGAATAAGATTTATTTAAGCACTGAAGAGGTCTTTGACCGAAACTTAGTTTGTAAAATAAATTTTTGAAAGAATAAATATAAACTTTTATATATTAAATTTTATATATCAACTTCTTTAAATTTCATAGTTGTCATTTTTTGAAAAATCCTATTATAGTATTTAGGATGGATCAGACCTAACTTTTAAACTAACGTTATAATAAATTTTCATAATTACAGCTTTTTAAGCAAAAAATACTTTATTTTTAATCATTTTAATTTTATTTTTCAGAAAACTACTAATTAAAAAAAAAAGCTAGTTCCAAATGACATTTGACTTGATTCACACTTCCAGTGGAATACAATTTTCAAAACCAAGCACTAATAAAAGTAATTTTTAATGTAATCTCTCACATAATTTACTCTAATCTTTTTCTACTTAATTTACACTATAATATACCGTGTAACAATAGCAATTTACTTTCGATTATAGTTGGCCCATTCTAATTGGTAAAACACTTAGGAAGTAAAAAAAAATTAAGCCAAAATAAAAAAGTATGACAATTGTAAAATTTAGTTTGTACAACTTAAATTTGATTAATAAGATGATTATCATCACTATTTACTGTTTGAAAGTAATAAACTTTC
The DNA here is from genome assembly GCF_965202585.1 of Thalia democratica. Taxonomy (NCBI): domain Eukaryota; kingdom Metazoa; phylum Chordata; class Thaliacea; order Salpida; family Salpidae; genus Thalia; species Thalia democratica. Next base: position 42,319,705 of record NC_139167.1, on the reverse strand, counting down.
AAATTTATTAAAAGCCATACTAAATCAAATTAACTGTACTATTAGCAAAGTTAAAACAAAACAAAGTATTTTTTATTCTTAAGAAAAAGATAAGTATAAAAAAAAGTCTGGTAAAAGAAATTTTTTATTACATTAGCTGGACTTAATAATAGTAAAACTTCTAAACAATTAGCTAAACAAAGTATCCTGTACTGAATTTATTGACCGTTAATCAACTACAAGGATGTTTCTCCCACAAAAGATAAAAAAGTGGTATTATTTGTATTCAGGGTTCCAAATACACTGAATTTCCCTAAATAACTAAAATTAAAAAAAAAAACCCTAGATATCTTTTAGCAAAATTGAAAAAAACAGTCATAAAAAAGAACTGGAATTTTTAATTTTACTTTTTTGCTTAGTGCTGATCCAATTTTATGTTACATTTATGTTTTTTATAATAAAATTAATCTATTTTTTAATGAAGTAACTACATTTACCGTTTGAAGTAAGTTTAAAAGCAAAAATTAAACTTTTAAAGTCAAAAAAGTTTAAAGAATTAGTGTGCAAGACTTATTTGTTAGTTTAAGATAGTACTAAGATTCATTAAAAATCCTCAGTTTTATTTTACTAACATTGTATTTCATTTATGTCCATTACAACAAGTTGTAAAAGTTTTAACTGTAGATTTTATACTTTTAGTAAAAGCATTTAAATCAAGTATTTTGAAATCTTTATGAAAGCCTTTAACCTTTAACTGTTTATAGCAAGTACTTAGTATGATGTTGTAACCAATACTATAAAGTTAACTCTATAAAATGTTCACAAACATTTTTTTGGATTATTATGAAGTTTAATAAAAATAAACATAAAATCCATGATAAAAAAGTGAACTTTTATCAACTATTAATAATAAAGTTAAGTGAAAGACAAACAATAAGTCTGTTGTTCTTCAGTACTTTAACATTTTTTCACAGAATATAAGTAAAAACAAAGTATTGTGCACTCGGCCAATTATTAAGTAGAACATTAAAAAAATTTTTTGTGATGACTATAAAAAGTTACTTAAAATTTGAAAATTTGTAAACAAAAAACAATAAGTTTCAGATAAAAAAATGTTTAAAAAAAAACATTCATTTTAGGCAATAAATTTAATTAAAACAATAAAAGTTTCTTGTTTTTTTTATGTTTTTAAACCCTTGATTTTTATTTTAGCTGAATTTGTTTTTATGGTTTCACTAGTTTTATTTCTTATAATTTTGTTGTTGTTAGGACATATAAAAATGTATTTAAAAAAAGTTACATACTTTGAAGAAAACATCATCACTAAAACAAATGTTATATATTAGTTTTGTAAAGTATATTTATATTGTCTATGAATAAATCATAAGTCTTTTTTTAGCTTCTAATCAATGGATTCAGCAGCAAAAATTTTCTACTAAACTACTTCAAAGTCAAGCTGAAACTTCAATGGAAAATTTAAAAAGATGTTTTAAAAAAATTTATGACAGAAATGTGATGCTTGAAAATGATAATAAAAAGCACAAACAAATTATCAAAGAATTATTAGATGTTAATAAAGTGTTAAGCTCGAAAAATCAGAATCTTGAACGTGAGTTTGGGTGAGCAGTCTTTGTTGATATTTTTGTAAAAAGAAATTAAATCATTTATACTTAATTGAATGGAATATTGGAAAAATGCCCTGGATAAGTGAAAAAAATCTTTTTTTTGTATTTTAGCTTGTTATCAGACGGTATGACATTTAGAAGAACATTGGATAGCTTGTCAAATCAAATGAAAGATCTTAGACAAAAGAATGAGTACCTGAAGCTAAAAAATAATCAGCTTTTAAATAAATTAAAGTTAGTTTATTTAATTTGTTTAGTATTTTTGATAATGATATAAATTGTTTATGTATTAATAAAACAATAATAGTTCATTTCTAAAAAATAAGGTGATCAACCATAATATTAGCATTACTATTAGACATATTAAAATATACAGTTGCTGCCTTCAAATTAAAAAAAATTTTTTTTTGTTTAATAACAAAGTTACTTAGCTTGTTAAAGATGTAATCTAAATGTTCTAAAAAAATTCAATATAGTCCTTTTGTTACTCTAAGTTTAGTTATACTTAAAAATATGCATAATGTATACAGGGTTGCCAAAAAACCTGGAATCCTGGAAAACCCTGGAATTTGACAATATAGGCTAAATCATCATTAATTTGAGTTTTAAACAAAAATCACTAAAAAGCCTGGAATTTTAAACAGTTTTTACATGTAAAGAAGTAATAATCTAAAACAAAAATTAAGATGTAAATTTTTGTCATCATCAAAAAAAAGTTTATTGAAAAACACATTTAAAGTAGTAGCTTAACAGTATCTTTTCAATGTTTTTATACTACTTGACATTGTTTTTAACCTTAAACTTAGCTTAAAACTAAAAATAGACCCAAAAACGTATGTTTTTTAGAAGCCTGGAAGAAACTCTAAAAACTTGACAATCCCTTTTTTCAAAATATGTTCAAAAACTAAAGCAGTTTTTATATTATGTGTAAAAGCATAAATTATATTTTGACAAGGTAGCATTATATGAATAAATGTGTCTGGGTTTCAAAAAACCTAGACTTATGAAAATTTTTAGAAGTTGAAAATTTGGCAGAAAATATAGACTATGATAATTAATTTAATTGCAAAAAATCTGAAATTTTGTTAAAAACATGAAAAAATTATTACAGTCTTGTAACAGTCAAACCAAATGTGTTTAAATATTTTTCCACTAAAGAGTTCCTTTGTGGGTCATTCAGGAAAAATGCTACAAAGAAGTCGTTGAGTTTGTCGATTTAGTCAGTTAATTTTTCGAATTGACCCACAAATAAACGTTTCAATCCAAAAGTACTTAAGCACAGTTGGTTTGGCTGAAACAATGTTTATTGCGGCTTATATGGAACCAGGTGGCAGAATGTTGCATGGGTTCTTGTTAGTGGTTGCACGGTTCAGTTTAAATGTTATAGTAAAATTTTGTTCAGTTTGTATATTATATATTTATTAAAGCTAATAGAGTGTAATATCAAACAATGTTTATTAAAATATGATGTTAAAACTGTTTATAAATTGTACTTCAGAAAGGACAATAAAATACCAAGCAATGAGGTGCAAAAATTTTTTGGAAATAGCCAGTACAATACAAATAATAACACTTCTAATACAGTAAACCAAATTAATGGTAGGTTATAATAATGTTTTTTACTCCATTTTAAACTTAAGTTTTATCAACATATAACTTAATTAACATAAATGTTATATTACTTGTCATTTTTCTATTACAATTTTATTATAGATTTACAATTTGAAAATCAGCTTTGCGGAAAAAGAGTGTAATTGAGTTTTTGAAATAATAAAATATTAATTCTCAATCTTCTTCTTGGATAGATTACTCTTTAAAATTTTTTTTTAACTCAATAGTTAAATCACGGCTCATTGTAAAGTTAGAGCACTCTCTTAAACAGAATGACACCAAAAAATGACAAATTAATTAAAATTAACTTCCTTTATGTAACAAAAAATATTTATGACAAAAATTTTTGACCAATCATTCAAATTTATTTGACAATTTAGGTTAAAAAAAACCTGGAACTTTGAAAAAATAACTTTAAAACCTGAAAATAAAACTGGAATTTAAAATAAAATGAAGTAAAGTGTTTTACTTCGCTATGCCCTTCATAATGAAATAAATTTATAAAATAATTTTATTGGATTATAATAACAGTAATCTTTTTAAATATTGAGTTTGTTAAATACTGCGTTTCTAGTGCTAATTAGTTTTATTTATACGTTCAGTATAATTATTTATTATTTTATGGTTTTATCTTATTATTAATTGTTTGTAGACTTTTTTTAGTAATTAAGTTTGTTGTTTTAAAACATACAACTATACATTACTTTTACATACAGTTTATACATTTTCTTTTTCTTAAGTGTTTATGTGTTTCTAATATGTGGTAAAATTATCTAATTTAATTATTTCAGGGACGCTGTAAATTTAAAAATTTTACAACTTTAAAAGATTGATGTAAGCAAGTTATTTATTTGTTTATTTATCGTTTTTTTTTGGTACGAAAATAAATCAGATTTAATGAGTTTACTTTTTTTTGAATCTAGGTGGGTTGAAATTTTTGATCCAATAGAAGTAAAAAGTTTTATTTATTTAATTTTAAGCAGCTTGTTTATCAATTTTTTGAAATTGATATTTTAGAACAAATCATCTGTTAAACATTATAAATAAATGCTATTTAAACAAAAAACTATGGTAAATTTCTTTAATTCAGGTTGGCCACAAAACTTTGAATCCTGGAAAAACCTGGTATTTGACAATCTGGGGTAAAAAAACCTAGAATTTTACATGTTAGTTAGTAAAAATTCGATTTGACTCAGAAAGCATACCTTATAGATAAAAAAGATTGTCATCGTCAAAAGGTTTTCTCTTAAAAACACATTTAAAAGTAGCTTTACAGAATATTTTCAATGTTTTTGTACTATTTAGCACAATTTTTTAACTCAAACTAATTTTAATTTAAAAACAGACCCAACAACGTGTACTTTCAAAGACCTGGAAGAAATTTTTCAAACACAAGTGGCCACACTGTTAAATTTATATTTTTATAAATTTGTAGACACTTACAAGCACTTACAGCAGAACTATAAATGACTTTTAATGAAATTTTAAGATAAACCTGTAATAATAAAAATGACAGGAGTTGTGAAGTATTTGCCAATTATAATTCTAAAAACAAATAAAAAATATCTTTTGATGTCATTGATTTTTTGATGTCAACATGAGTAAAAGTTCATTGTCAGTATTTACATATTTAAATATTTAATATTTTCTCAGTTTTAATTTAATAACCAGGTTTAAGTATTTTATTTATAATTTATTATAAGTTGAGAAGAAAATTAGTTGATACGAAACAAGTACAAAAACTATAAATTTAAGACAGTTTTTTTCAATATTAAGTGTTTATAGTTTAAAGCAATGAAAGTTAATAATGATAAAGTCAAGTTGTTTTTAATGCTTAAATTACGGAAGTTTTGGTTTTATTTTATAAGTATTCATCTACTAAAATGTTTTGACTGTTGTTTATCTTTGGTTTGATTTAATTGTTGGTCTTAAAATGATAATTAAACTATTGTTTTATACAAATAGTTTTTATTTTAACATTATACGTTTCTTTCAAGACATATAATGTTTAATTTTCAACCAATATGAATTATTCATTTAGTGATCAGGCTACAATACAATTGAAAGTTATAGATCTTTTTTAGTTAAAACATCACATCACTATTAAAATAATTTTATGTCTTTTTTGAATTTAAGCCCCTACTTAAATTTCTGAATTATGATAATATTTCGTTTTGTACTTAGCAGTATTTTTAACAACTTAATTTTATGACCCAAAAAATTATAGTCTAGTTCTTATTTTTTGAAGTATTTCAAATGAATAATAAATTGACTTTTGAAAAATAGTTTTTTTTAGAAAAGCTTGAAGTTGGATTTTTAAATAAGAATATTTTAAAAGTAAAAATAAATAATAAAAGCATATTAGTAGTATCACTTCACCACTTTTTTGTAGTTAAATAAGTTAAATATATATATATATATAAAATAATAATTTATATTAAAACAAACTTAGATTAACTTTCTGCTTAGTTTTATGAAGTCTACTTGTCATAATTATAGATTTTTAGAGTATATAGATTAAAAAATACATACTTTTGGTTGCCAAAATAAAATAACTATATATTAAGGATACAATTTGTTTTATGTATATTGTATATATTTAAACTAAGTTCGTAATACTTAGCTTAATATTCATATTAAGAAGAAGCATATTGGTTTTTTGTAATTAGTACTTAAAGAAGATTTTTCGATATTATACTACTAAAAATGGTTGTAAATAAAAAACCAGTTTTTATATACGTTAAATAGTGATAAAATTCATTTTAAAACAATAAATCTAAATTAATAGCTTTTTTTATATATTATGAATGTATAGAAGTTCGTAAACTTAGTACTTGTAATAAAAAAAAAAACAGAAAAAAAGTAACCAAAATTTTATAAGTATGGTATTAAAATGTTACCTCAAACTGCTTAGTTCTTTATAAGATTGTTTTATTCCTTTTATTCCTGTTTTCAAAGACCCAATGAAATTTGTAAGAAATATTTTATTGAACTGTATCTAAATTTTTTTTTTTAATTTGTTCGTTCATTGTATTACTTGACAATAAAATTTTTGCTCAGTTGGGGTACCAAAAGTTGAGAATAATTTCTCTTTTGTAGATGCTGTTATACTAAAGTTAAACATGAAGTCCGTGTATTTTTTCCTGTACATTTCTTTGTATTTTGACTTCTTGTTTAATTTATTTTCAACGAATTGTAAACCTGTTCCACCTAGTTTATACTTGTAATCTATTTCGTTGTTAAATTTGTATGATTTTTTTTCTCTTGCTTAGTTTTTTAAAAACACTAATTTATTATTAATTTATCTTTCAAATAAGGCTTATCAGAACAGTATCTTAGTAATAAAAACTGAAATAAAAGTATATTGAAATCAAAACATTTATAAGTATAAAATGAAATAATAATCAAGTTTGAAATGAGAATTTAAAGTTTACCAACAGTTAATGCCAGAACAGCACTACTGTTTACTGTAAAAAAAAATCAGATTCAAAATTATGCTAAAACAAGCCAACAGTAAAATCTTACAATAATAAAATTTTTCTTTTAAAATATTTGATACATCGATTACTTTAAAACTACTTAACACAACGGTTTTAAAAGTCCTGTATAAACTAGACTTTTATAAAACCAGTACTCTTAAAGTTATACAATAGAATAGTTATTACAATGCTTTACAAAAATCTTTTTAGGAAAAATAAAATTGTACAAAAATTACAATCAAAATTATATGTATAGGATTCAGTGAAAGCTTTTTATTACCGAATTCTTCATCAAAAATAAATCTTTCACCATGCATTATTGATGAAAGTTTTTTTTCGAACTCGGTAAATTTTTTTCATCAAAACAATCATGTGAACAATAGTGACATGAAAATGGAAGCAGGGCCTTCAAATGGATTTAGTTGCACTGTTGATAAGAAAACTGAAACAAAAATACAAGTAAAAGACGGTCAGTTAGGTTTTTTCCTATTAACTAAGCTTTTCTTCATGCTTGACTTATTACATTTTTTTGTTTTAGTTATTTATTAAAAGTTGGATAAATTTATTAAACTTTGTTTATAAGTTTTTTAGTATCAAATATTTTGAGAAATTTACCGACTAAAAAAAAAAATAATTACATAATTAACAAAATTAGACTCTAGAGCAAAATGTAAAGAGTTCATTAATTGTATAAATATTTAAGTTCCAATAGATGTGAAAATCAAAACTTATCAAGGCCATAAAAAATTGTTAAAAGAAAGTTTTAATATAAAATTATATTAAAAGCGGAAAAATTGCGAGAAAGTGGCAACTTTACGGTACTTATTGCTTCGTTTAAAGTTAAAGTAAAATTCTATTTTACTGCACAAGCAATGCTCGAAAAAAAAAAGATGAAACTAAATAAAAAAGATACCTAAATAACAATTTGTTTAAAGTTGTACACTAAAACTTAAGTAAATAAAAACGTTTTGTATTACATAATAATTGTAAATAACTAGTTGTATTATGTATTCAGGGTAGCCCTCAGGCTAATTTTTTTTCAATTTTACGTGGTTAAAAATTAAAGTATATTTGGAATTAGTTTATTCAAAATTAAATCAAAAAGTTTTAAACCTAAATAAACTATAGAAATATTTCTGAGATTCGTCTTGAGCTAAATATTAATTTTTAAATAAACTTAATAAAGATAATTGTCTAAAAGCTGTTATACTTAAAATTTTCAAAAAACATCTGCTCAGCACTCAGCTTAATAGCAGATGGTGAAAAATAGATTTGAGTTTGTAGTTTCTTAAGTTACTATAGATGATGATTATGGTAGCAATGAATACACATCTACTATATATATATCATTAACAACCACTTAATTTATAATTTTTGTACTCCTTAGATACTATAATTGTCACTAATTCAAATACTTAAGTGTTTTACAAACAAAAGATTGATGATTTGGGTTAACATACTTTTGTATTCTAAGTATTACATTATTGGTTAGGCTGTTTAAAAACAACTTAACTCAAATATATGGTTCATTTAATACTTCTCAGTACGTTTATATTCTGTTATACAGGCGAACTCAATAAATATTTGTATTAATGACAGACTAGCTTTTTAAGCTGTTTTTAAACCTGTTTTTTATATGAAACTTTCATTTCATTCAATGAATTTTTTTGTTTTCACAAAAAATAAAACAGAAAATTTATAATAATTTTGTTGTATGATCGAAAACGTTGTCTGATTGTATAGATAGAGTAGTGTATACATCAGGTCGAAATTCAAGTTGTTTACAAATTACAAAACTTTTGTATTATGAAACATAATAAAAAAACAATCTATTAAAGCTCAAAATCTCTAAGGTTTCTTTCTCTTTTTGTTTAAGGTTAGTTCAAAACTTAAAGTTCATGTTTTAGTTTCATCTTCTTTTTTTTGTTGTATCTGAAAATAAAACAGTTAAGGATAAAACTACTGAGAGTTTTAGACTGGTACAAGAGTTCATCATGACTATTTCTACCTAATTAGTTCTAGAATAAGAACAAAACCGGTGTCATAGTATGTCGCAGGAACTGTTTTCGATAGTCATTCGGTAAAATATATTGGTAATTGATAAAAGTCTTATCATTGATTATTATAATTAAGTAACATCATTTATTATTGTAATTATGTAACATTATTTTTTTCAGTTACCATTTTTTCCCCTAATTATTCAATAATTTATTTTCACAGCTATTCATTACAATTAATTTTAAAATATTTTTTTTTTATTTAACTTGAGACTTATTAGAAAAGTATATCTTAGACGAAATTCTATCAATCAACAAAAATACTGTTTGTTAAACATGCGTATAGATGGGTAGTTATATAATACATTGCTTTTTACTTAGTTTAGATAAGGGGTAGGTGATTAGTTGACATAACTCATTTATAAAAAAATATTTTTTTGAAAAGTTTCCTATAAAATTTAGAAATAACTCTTCAAAAGTAAAATTGAAAGTAAATTTGTTGTTGTTTTGCAAAAATTTTTTTTAAGCTTAAAAATACGCCGCGGGCAGAAAAATTTAAACTCTGCCCGAATCTAGCCCTCAAGCTTAGTTCGTTGAACCCAGGCCTAACATTTAAAACAGGATTACATGTTACTTTGATTCATAATACTTGAGTTTTATGTGATATATCAGATTAACACATGAACTTTGTTTTCCCTTATTAAAAAAGTAACTCACAAATGTTGAATTTGAAAAAAGTAATTTTGGATGACTTATCTATGTTATACATAGTGTAATAGATGAACAAAAGGGTTGGTCATACTAATTCGATTTTCAGACCACAAGCCTTCGGTAGACTGGGACCGGTTTCGTCCTTACTAGGAATCCTTAGTCAGTCTCATCTAAATAACTTGTAGACATCAATCTACAAACGGTTTGTACATGCAAGCATTAAGAAATCGTTTGCTGGTATGATCAGTGACGTCAGCATTGTCTTTTGCCGTGCAACGTTCAATACATTGTCCACTAGCCAAGACAGCTGGTACGCTCATATCAAATACAATCAACGAAAACATTTACAAAAGTCTGCAGAGCAGAAGCCTGGACTTTCGTATGCCGTGAGACAAGCTTAAGTTCACAAAAGGGTTGATCAATACCAATTCGAACATCAGACCACAAAGTGACAGATTGATGACTGCAAGTTTTTCGGTTGTGACTGACTGATGAGTCCTAATCAGGACGAAACTGTTCTCAGTCTAACGAAGGCTTGTGGTCTGATGATCGAATAGGTATGATCAACCCTTTTGACTCTGCAGACTTTCGCCGATATTTTTGTTGAGTGTAAAGATGAATGATTTGAGGAAGTTACTAAATACAATATAGAACTAGAGTTAAATGCAGCAGCAGTCTTATCAACTATAAAATAATTAGAATAAAGTATATTCGGTTTGAAAAATCCATAAAGTCTTTTCAATTAAAAAATCTAAGAATTTAATTTTTAAGTGTAAAATTTTTCGGTTTTAAAGAACTATTTAGTTACGAAAACTACTAAATCACTATTTTCGAGTTAGTGATACATAGTCTAGCAAATTTTCTGTCTCTACTTGTTTCGTAGTTAAGGTAAGTTTTTTTAGTTTTAATAGACCATATAATAAAAATTTTCTAAAATAATACAACTAACATATCAGTTGTTGCATTTATTTTAAGTGGATTGTATTCAACTGTGGTGTACTGTAATTAAATCTTATGTATTATATAGCTTCCTGTAAGTTTAATTGTATAATTGGTGTTTAGGTGTCGTTTTTGAAAAGTTGAAAGGACCTCCAAAGTATGAATGTCCAATATGTCATAAACAGTATTCTGCCCGAGGTAACTTAAAGACTCATATGATAATTCACGATGAAAAAAGAGCTTTTAAATGCGGCGTTTGCGGTAAGAAGTTTGTAAGAAAACAAGAGTTGTTTGCCCATTACCGAACTCACAATGGAGATAAACCATTTGTTTGCAAAGTAAGTTTCTTATGTGTTTTACTTACTACCAGGAAAGTAACTAGGTGAAATTTTAAAGTTTGTTAGGGTCGATGGACATATTATCTTTAAATAGTAAAAAATTAGTGAAAATATACTTATCTTTTATATTTCTTAAATAATCTAGATATCTTTCATTTTGGAACAAATACAAAAACTATACAATAACGTTGTGTACTTTTTGACAACAAACTGTAAAACAACTGCATATTACTATTAAACATCAAGTTTTGATCATATCACTTGGATTATCTGACCACAAGCTTTTGGTAGACTGGGACATGGGTTTTGTTTTATTGAAACTCATCAGTCAGTCGCAACTGTTTTCAAACTTACAATCTTGAATCTAGAATCTTGTCTACAACTATTAGATAGTAAAAAAATATATATTGCTTATAAAAAAAAAACATATTTAGAATTTTGGTATACTAATTTTTATGCAATGTAAAGTTTAAATACAGTTCAGTTTTAATTAGCTATTGCCTGTAATAAAAATATAAGTAAAAACAGTTTTAATTTTTTGTTCAATCTTGTAAAAATGATTATTACTTACATATAAAGCTTATAAAGTGTAGTGATAATAAGCAAATTCATATATTTTTAAAATATTAAAGATTATCCAATTAGGAATATCTAAAAAGTAGTGACCATCCCGTGTCGAATCCTTGCATTAAGCATAACTTAATGTTACTGTGTCCATTTTTTTCATAATACTTTGTAACTTTATTGTGCTTCTCTCCAGTTAATTATTACTTGCTGATTATTAATGAAATTATGTACAGTAACCTCTCGCATCTTTACGCACTCGTGACGTTACGCACTCTCGTTTAGTTACGCAACTTAGAGTTCTAATAAATTTTAAAAATAAAAATTTTAGTTTTTTTAACATTTTACAAATTAGGTTTATTGTATATTTTAAAATATCTTTTTGAATGCTATCTCACCTCTCTATATCTTTAGACTTTGTAAACTTGTGTTCCTTGACTAATTGATAAACATTTAGTTATACCTCAGTAACTAAATCAATTATGTTAACAATAAGAGATTAAATTAAAATTCTGAATGAAGTTATGACTCTGTTAAATAATAAACAATGAGAGTTTAAAACACAAATAAATAATACAGCACTCTTGCCTTATATAGGATAAAGCAACAGAAGTTTTAATATTGACACCACACCATTTCTTAGTTGTAAACAAATGATTAATTATAAATCGAATTTGCTAAGTAGAATAGAATATAAATGTTTATTAAAATAAAATTAGTCACATTTAAACAAAGATAAAATCCACTTATTATAAAAATTAGTAAAATTTTTCTATAAGTATTTTTAATTAAATAATTTTAAATTTTTTTTTAGTATATGTATAGTTATATCTTTTGTTTTCATATTTATAAACAAATTGTTAAAAGTGGGAAAGTCCTCAGTCTGCTTTTAACTAAAAGCAATATCAAAAAACAGTCATTATAATAAGTATATTTAGTACCTCTCGTATCTTTACGATCTCTTGTATCTTTACGATCTTTCGTATCTTTACGATCTCTCGTATCTTTACGCATGTATTCTGTGGACACAATGTGCGTAACTAAGCGAGATGTTACTGTACATGAGAAAATATTGTTAGACCAAAAACCGTTTCAGATGAAAATTTTAGATGAAACCTTCTAAACAGTATTTCTTGGTAAATTGAAAGTTCGGTTTTTTTCTTGTCATCTTTTCAAACTAACTTTAAAGTAACGTTTTTCAAATTAATATTCACTATAAATTTAACACCTGATCCAAACATCTGCATACAGGGTTGCCACTTTACCTGGAAACCTAAAAAAACCTGGAATTTGACAATTTAGGCAAAAATAACCTGGAAAACCTGGAATTTTTAATAATTTTAACATTTTCAGTAGTAAAATTTTGATTTGAAACAAAAAATTTATCATATAATTAAGATTTTTTGTCATCATTAAAAACTTTTTTTATAAAAAGACACTTTTTTAGTAACTTTACAGTATCTTTTCATTGTTTTTATACTATCTAACACAGTTTCTTAATATAAATTAACTTAAAACTAAAAATAGACCCAAAAATGTGTACTTTTAAAACCCTGGAAGAAATTTGGAAAACCTGGAAAAAAAAATTGAAATAACGAGTGGCAACCCTGTACATATATAGGGTACGACTACTCATATTTGGACAAAATATTTTCTCTTTAAATATTTTTTATTAGTTTTTATTTTATTTTTATTATCACTGTCACCCCTAACCCTTACCCTCGATCGGTAGCTTTTGTTTTTAATTTACCTTTTAGTTTTTTTTTTATAAAATTTTTTGTTAGATATTTTTTACTTTTTCTATCACTGTTACCCCTAACCCTTACCCTCAATTGGTTGATTTTTTTAAATTAATTAATTTTTTAGTTATCATTTTATTTTTTTTATCAATATTTTTACTCTCGTGCCAAATGACCCTCTGTGCAAAACTGTCACTCGTGCAAAATTGTCACTTGTGCAATTTTGTCCTCTTGCAATTTTGACCCGTTCCTATTTTAGTTACTTTGTTTTAATTTGAAGTGTAGCTTATCTTGTTTGTAGTAATTATATCAATTGAATATCAAAACAGAAGCAAAAATTTGTTCTTTTGAAAAGATAAAAGCTGCTTTGTTCTGATAAGCTTATTAGAAAAAAACCGAGTTTTGAATCCACCCGTATTTCTTAGCTAGTATCTGAAGTATTTTAAACTAATATATACGGTTTTAAACATTAACTTATAATAGTCAAAGTACTAAGTTTACACAATTAAAAGTGGTTTTAATTTAGTTATAGTGTTTTCTGAAACTTAACCTTGCAAATAGATTTGTGGAAGGGGGTTCACTCAAGCTGGCAACTTGCGCACTCACGAGTTCACACACAGCGATGAAAAGTTGTTTGTCTGCCCCGTATGTCCCGATGGTAGCAAAGCTTTTCGCACAAAAAGTGGTCTGAAGATGCATATGGTTTTCCACGGAGAAAAAAAGCATCAATGCTATAGTTGCGATAAAAAGTTTTTTACCGCTAACGATCTTAAAAATCATGAAAAAAAACATTTGAATATAATGTAAATGTATTTGAATAACTGAAGTTATATAAGTCACACTTATTTTCTAAACACTAGTTTTTCTTTTTAGAGAAGACTGACTATATATCTATATACCATTTATGTGTGTTTGTTTATTTATCTTTAATTGTTTGTTCACATGCATAGTTTTTCAGTAAGTTTACCAGGTTTCTATCAAAGCTAGATTTAGGTTATAGCTTATTTTTAAATGGTGAGATTTTCATACTTTAAGTTTTAATTTAAGTAAAAAACAATTTGCAATTGTTATTATGACAATAGTGTCGATAAATAATAACTGTGGCATTTTTTTTCGATTAGATAGACTTTTTTATTTAAAAAGAGTATGATTTTAGATAGAATTTTAAATTATACATCTAAAACTTTAACACAAAATGAGTCAGCAAAAAATTGGTTTCACTAAACGATGTAGCTTACGGTCATGTCACATACAAATGAGTTTTTGAACATTTTATATGTTCGTTTCTACCAACTGACACACGTTAATGAAACTTTTTAAGCAGATGTGTTCATAAACTATTACCAAACACTAATAAAGATATCCTGCTGACTTAATTCGGCAATCAAGGACAGTTTAGGTTCAAAAAACAATTTTTTTACAAAGTACTTATATATATTGCTTTTGATTCAAAACACTTTTTTCTAAAACACACTATGCTGTTCATATTTATGCTAAATACTAGCATTTAACGTTTACAAAAAACTTTTCTACGTAAGAATTCTTTGAAATAAGATATAAAAACAAATACTGTTCCTTATTTGATATGTATGCTAAACCTTGACGCTAAAATATTTTTTGCTATATATGTTTTCCAAAATGCATAACTGTTATGCATCGTATTGTGTTTAACTAATATGCATCAGCATTATATGCATTTTTGTAAAAGTCTTAATGTGAGCTTAAATGGAAGTATTTTGTCACACTTTTTAAGTCATAAAATTATTGTAAGTTTAAAGTTTTATTAAAATCTGTTGTCATCTTCTTTTCCCGTCTCTAAATTTTATTATGAACCGTTGTAGTCTATTACAGTTATTTTACCTCTTTGCTTTAAAATTTAAAATATCTTGGTTTACATTTAAAGTTACCTTTGAGAGATGAACGATTTAAAAGCTATGATTTTATTCCCTTTGAAGTTCTTCAATAATTGTTATTCTTTTTCTTATTTTATAAATTTTACATAGCTTTGTTTAACACCTTATCAAAAATCAAAACTTGAAAATAAAATAATCACCAAAATTTCCTTTACACAAGTGCTTGCTATCAGAGACAGACGTTGCTATATACAATGGATTTGTATCGTATACTATTTATTCTAATTTTCTTTAAACTGTATATGTCTGATAACTTCTTTTTTAATTGCACATATTAAAATAATCATCTTTTATCAAGTTAAAAATACTATTTATTTACCTGTTGTAAACAAACTTTTTTTAATATGTTTTTTATTTTAATAATAAAAGAGAAACTACAATAAGTTGTTTATAGATAATTACTTTTAACAACTTCTGTTTATAGTCTTTTGAATGTAGTATGGTTAAAATTTAAAACTTTAATTTTAGATTTAAGAAAGGGTTGTAAGTTATTCAGGGTAATTTTTTTGAACTGCAGTAAAAATATTAATCTTTTTTGAATTATAGATTAGATGATTTTTCTTTTGCAAAACTGTATTTAAAATTTACTAACTAATTATTTATTATCACTTAAGTAAATGACTTATTTGTGTTATTAATCAGATCTTTAATGTAAAATTTTTAGTTTAGTATTTAAAAATCTACACAAAAATGTTATAAATAATTTTATTTATATACATTTTTAGTGATTTTTCGTAATATTTAGAAATAAGATAAGCATCACTTGAAATATGTTTAAAATTATCAGTATAGTATAAGTTAATTATAAGTTATCTTTAGTTTTATGAGGGTGCACGACTGACCAAATTTTAAAATTCTTGACATAAAATACGGTTATTCACAGGCAAAACATTTAGCTATCCAGTGAAAAGTTTCAATAACTGGCAACATTAGCTTAATCATTTAAGAAATACTTCAGCTTCCTAGTTTTTAAAAAAACTGCGGAAGTCGTTCGCATTATAGTAAAGATTTTTTAGCTTTAACTATGTTTAAAAATAGTTCAAAAAATTTTCACTAAACTTCTGGTTGGAACTACTTTTGGATCATGTCATATAAACTATAAGTCTACTTTTACAGATTTTAAAATGGAAAATTGTTGTTACGTCCTAAATTAAGAATAGTTAAGAGATATTGTATGATAAATTTTTTACTTACAAATAAAAGTCTAATACTTAAGGACTTGGTTTAATCTTTAAAAATATATTTAAAAAATATAAGCTAAGCATTAAGGTTAACATACCTAGTTAAAGTCTTAGATAGCAGATAGCTAAATTTGTAAGTACAGTAACCTCTCGCTTATTTACGCACATTGTGTCCACAGAAAAAATGCGTAAAGATACGAGAGGTACCAAATATACTTTCTGTCATGGTTGTTTTTTGATATTGCTTCTAGTGAAAAACAGACTGGGGACTTTTAACAACTTGTTTACTTTATTTATAAATATGAAACAAAAGATAAAACTATACATATATTAAAAAAAAAGATTTAAATTTACATGAAATAATAATATTTGTAAAAAAAAATTACTAATTTTAATAATAAGTAGTTTTTATCTTTACTTATATGTGAATTATTTTTTACATAACGTTTATATTTTATTTTACTGAGAAATTTAATTTATGATTAAGCATTTGTTTGCAATTAAGAAATAGTGTGGTTTCTATATTAAAGTTTTTTCTATGGCCTTTAAAAAAAATATTCATTTAGCGCTGTAATTGATTTCTTCTTTTGAACAAAAATAAAAGAAAATGTTTAATAATAAATAAAAATTGTTTATGTTACTAGAACAAGATGTTTATTCATATATGGGGCAAGAGTACTGTATTGTTTATTTGTTTTTTAAACTCTCACTATTTCATTATTTAACACAGTCATATTTCTTTCAGAATTTTAATTTATTCTCTTATTGTTAACAAAATTTCTGATATAATGAGGTATAACTAAATGTTTATTAATTAGTTAAGGAACATTAGTTTACAAAGTCTAAAGATATAGAGAGTTGAGTTAGCATTTAAAAACATATTTTTAATTAAAAGCATACAATAAACCTAATTTGTGCAATATTTAAAAAAATTAAAATTTTATTTTTTGAATTTTTTAGAAATCTAAAATGCGTAACAAAATGAGAGTGCGTAACGTCATAAGTGCGTAAAGATGCGAAAGGTTACTGTAATAAGCAGTAGTCTTAATGGTTAAAAGTAATAAGTTTCATGTTAATTTTTGCCGCTAGTAAGGAACTTATCAATTGGTTTTTAAACTTTAGTTCAATTTATTAAATATTTTGAATAAAAAAACTACTTAAACAATGAAACTTAACAAGATAAAGGTGTTTTTTAAAAGTTAAACCTTATTAACACAAAATTGAAAATACCGCAATCATTTTGACTAGTTTTCCTAAATTGTAACTGGTAGCTAAATTAACTTTAATTAAAGACTTTATTGCTGAAGGTTGAAAACAACTTTCAAAAAATATAGGCATTAAATTAAGATAAAACTAGATTTGTATTTAATAAGAAATAAATTTACAATATAATACATACTTATTAGTATTCATTTTTCACACTTGAATTTTCTAGTTGAAGTTAGAATTAAAAACAAAATAAGTATATTTAAGTCACTCTTGTTCATTAAATTTAATGAAAAAAAAAGAACTAGTTGACAACAAAAATTAATTCTTTATATTACAACCAGCTATGATTTCTGGTACAATAAGTTTGTTCACATTATAACTTGCTTTAGCATGTATATTTCGTTATTTTAACTTTAAAGTTTTAGAATTAATCAGGAAAGTATGTTATTTCTATATCTATACTTAAAAAACATCAGAAAAAGCTCTAGTAATCAAAAAAAAAGTTAGCCGCTTATGACCTAACAGTTTCGTAAGAAGTCTGTGTTCTAAACTTAACGGTAAAAACTATTAAGACATGGCATAAATAAAATTCAGCTAATTTGTAGGTTAACAAATAATAAAGAGTTGCACCTACTTTAGAAATACACCATACTAATATCAGTAAATAAAAATCATAAATTTTATTGGAAATTTTTAACTTAGATAAAAGTTAATTTTTTTGTAAAAAAAGTACATGATCTTAAATATTTAAACACTTTTGTGCTACAAGTATATCATTGTGTGTGGTCACGATTGGCAATGAAATTGTACAACTATTCTTAAACTTTAAATTTCTTTTTGATGGGGAATTTTTGAGCTTCCTTCTTTTAGTATTATCGTTCAAATGTGCTAAAGCTGTAAAAAATTACCATAAATATTTTTAAATTTATTACCATTTAAACTGTCTAAATTCTTAGTTTAATTAAGATGCAGGAAATGTATGTAAAAGGAAAACAAAGTTTGAATAGAATAATGATAAGCCCGCTATCAACCAAAATCAGATATATACGTGCTGTATTCAATAAAACTAAAACATAGTTAAAATCGTATAACATTACCCACATAATTACCTAGACACATATTAAAGTTTTTTCTTCAAGTATATAATGTTTTAGCTCAGTATGTTTTTTTAAATTAACTTAAGAACCTTTTTGAAGACCTTTGAGGATCTTAAAATGGTTGCTTCTGTACTGTTAGCTCAGTTATGTTGATTGAACAGTAGTTTATTTCGCATAGCAACATTTTTTAGTTTAAAGACAATTAAATTATAAAAATCAAAATAAATTTATTTTTTAATTTAATAAGATACTTGAAAAAATTACTTAATCAAAACTAAAAAAGCACTTTTATACTGTATGTTTGGAAAGGTTTAAAAAAAATTAAAAACTATTACAAACTTCCTTGACATTAAGTCTTGTTTAAATTTCAAAATAAATATAAAAAAGCCGGTTAAAAAATTTTTTATACCGTATCTATAAGTATAAATTACTTTTATAAAAGCTTACTTAAAGTTTTAAATCAATATTTAACGACATTAAAAGTCTTTTAGAATATTTTTTATCAAATACAAAAATAAAGTTTTTTAAATTAAAAAACTTAAATATTGTATTACGTATTTTGTACAGGTGTAAAAAATAACATTGAAAGTTATTTATTTAACCTGCACGTATTTAGAAACTAAAAAATAAACAGTTTGACCTTTTTGCTTTAGAGCAAAAAAAATCATTTATCTTTAACCTAAAATTATACTTAATTAAACAAATTTAATTTAAAAGTCTTTGAAAAAAAGTTTATTTTATGTGCATTTTTTTATTTGTTACGTAAAGTTTTTTTTGTTTGGTATTGAAATTAAGAAATATTTTTAACTAAAAATATGCATTGAAAGTCATAATAATAAGTTGAAGTAAAGACTTGGTTTTTATTTTTTTATTGTTAAACTTGTTATAAATTTTAAATGAGTATTTTGTTACCAAATTTTTTATAAGATATTTTAATAAATTAAATAAACTGTGATTAAATAATAAGCCTTAAAAACGGTAGAAAAGGTATTCTTCAAAATTTTACAATTATTTTAAACTTAACCGCTTCGATAAACAAGAGTTTTCACAAGAGTTCAATACTTGTCGAATAAAGATTAATAATTAAAGAGACAGAGCGCTTATTAGTTACGGCCGTAAAAACACATTAACACTGACTTAGAATTATGTAGATATATATAGAACATGATGATAACAAACGTTTTAAATATTTAAGTCGTAAGATAATAAGTACATGAGCGAAAACTTTTATTTAGTTTTTGTTCAGTTTAGTTTTGGCTAGTTTAGTTTAAAACAAAATAACCATGCTTTAAAGTTTGATTAATTTAGTTTTGAACTGCTATCAATGGTATATTATAACACTCTTTTTTGTTAATGAAGTACTTAACTGTAAAATATTTTTAATTGTTTAGTTTTATATTTGTTAAAGAATTGAGAATAGTTATGTAACTCACAAAGTGTAGTCATAGTGAGATACGAAGATGAACTGTCAGACTTCAAATCTTGAATGTTTTGCTTACGTGGTGAGTTCCTACTGTACTTCGTTACTTTTTTGATATCACTATATTCCTAAAAGGTATAAAACTGACTCAATACTTTTTTTTAATGGTTTTAAAAAGGTGTTAAGTTAACGAGAAAAAAACTTCAAAAACTTACATTACAAGTTTTTAACTAGTGAATCTTAAACGAAAACTATATAATACAGGACAGCTTGAATTACTACAGCCGATTACAGATTTTTACATTTTATATTATTAAGAAACGTTACTATATTCATTTGTGAACTTATTTCTTTATAACATATCTTTATTATAAGGCATGTGTCCCTTAGTATTGGTTACAACTTACTAAAAAATGCTCGGAATATGTATGTTATATTTCCACTAAAATCTTAGATAACGAGAAATTTATAAACATAAGTTGAAATTTTTAACTTTTTAAGTTTAAACAAACTCTGTGTTCATCAACTGTTGATTCGTTGCTTCCGTCATACTTGTCAAAATAGTTTTGTCTTTGCTTACGATCATATAGGTATGGGATATTTGTTTTACTTAAATTTTTTCTGCAGGCGTTTGAAAAAGTAAAAGATGGAAGTGCCGCACGACCCATGCTGCATGGTTCCTCTTCTAAAATATACTCTTTCTTTTATTACAGACTTATTTATTTATAAAGCTATAAATTAGTGTTAACTTTTATAGGTGACTTTATAAGTTGAAATAAAAACCAAATTAACAAGCTTCACAATAAAAAACACGCTTAATGTTAAAATACAATTTTTTTAAATGCCTCTGTTACATTTAAAAAAATAACTGTGTTTAATTTAATTACAGTATTCAACAAGATACTAACTACACAGGTTGATTATTTCAGCTCATTTTTGATACGTGAATTTTAAAATGTATTAATACCAAACACTTATGACTAGTAACTAAATAAAAAACACGACAAACAGGTTTATTAAACAAGATAATCAGTGGAGTACAAAGCTAACATAAGATAAAATTTCAAACTTATATAATAACAAAAGCATAATATAATTAAAAAGTTGATAAGAGAAAAAAAAGCAATTAGCGACTTTTAATTGATTAAATCTTATTAAATTTACTTACAAAACACGAACCTATACTTAAGAATACATGTAGTAAATAAAAAAAAACATCTTCACGTCCCAGAGGGTATGAAAATTTTTTGTAATTCAGAAAATAACGAAGTTATACCGGTTATATTTTAAATATCTTCAAAACGTTCGTTTTTTGTCAAGCATTTTGTAAATAAACGAGCGTGTGCAAACAGTTATAGTTTAAACAGAATGAGTTCAATAAGAATTGTAATCATGTTTTCGACTTAATTACACTTAAAGCTATTTGTATCTGATAAGGAAAACATATTCTATATGAGCAAAAAGATTTTGATTATACTGTTTCTTTATTTTCTTTTAACTTTATATTCTTTAAGTTGCGAATTTGTGTGTCCTAAATTTAAGTCTGTTAGCAAGGAATTTATTTATTTTTTTACTACAAACTATTTTCTTTAATCAGTTATATAACAATAGTTTTGAGTTGATTAAAATAATCATTTAAAATTTTGTAAACCGGTGTCCAATACAATTGTGAGCTAAATGTTCAGACAGTAAATTAATAAATATTTCAACACCTAGTATTGGGCGATAAATTTAAATAGAAAATTTTGTTACATAATTTTTTTAGCTTGTTTACTTGTATGCAGTTTTAAGTTATCTTAGTTTATTGAATTTAAGTTTATTGATTTGAGTTTTTACTTATATAAAATTGCTTGTTATATTATGACCTTACACGTTAAAAACTTTTACGACAACCAAAATATTAAATATCAAAAATATTTACACTTAGATATGTTTTGTAAAAAAACAAAAGAACAAGTTAAAAAAAGCGTGTTTTTGTTCATACTATAAAAGGCAGTTAAACTGAATAGTTATCAACTTGTTCTTTACTTTTATTATTATTTTATTTGATGTAAGTTTTGAAAAATTATTTGAAAATAGATTACTAATACAGTGCTTCCTCGCTAATCCGGTCCTCGCTAATCCGGTTCCTCGCTAATCCGGCCGGTTTTAGTCGAGAAGTCGACTTATTTACTTTAGCGTTTTTAGCGTTTAATTTCATTTTACTTCAAAAAAGTATTCAATTTACGTTTAATAAGTATGCAAGCAATATATTGTTACGTCATAATAAAGTATCATTTGTATAATGTTAAGTTTTTTTCATACTTTTCCCGCTCAGTTGTAACAAACTTGTTTATCATTCATTTGCAATTTTTCTGTCTTTGCTAAGCAAGTTACACTTTAATATACTACAATCAACATATCTGGTTAAAAAATGGATAAGACAGCAAAGAAACGAAAACGCGTTCAACTAACAATTGAAAACAAGTTAAAAGTTTGCGAAATGGCAAACAATAATGTGCCTAAAGCTGTTATAATGAGCCAGTTTAACATTGGTAAGTCAACTTTAAATGACATTTTGAGAGGCGAAGAAAAGTTCAAAAAGTTTAAAGCCGAAAAGGAGGAGCTGGGACTAATTGGAGCTGCTAAAACGGCAAAAAAAGTAGAGGGAGGCGTCTTTGACAAGCTTGACAGCGCCCTTTACATTTGGTTTCGTCAGGAACGTGAAAAGGGTTGTCCAATAACTGGCCCAATACTATTAGAAAAAGCCTCCGAGTTCCATCGATTAATTTACGGTGAACACTCAAAGCCCTTTTCAGTAAGTACGGGGTTTCAATGGATGTTTTGCAGGAGATTTGACTTGCGTAATCTTAAAATATGTGGCGAAAAATTAAGTGCAGATAGTTCAGCTGCTAATAAATTCATAAATGAGTTTTCTGTCATAACTGAGGGCTATTCTGAACACCAAATTTTTAACTGCGATGAAACTGGGTTATACTTCAGAATGTTGCCTAGTCATACATTAGCTTCAGTTAACGACCGGCCAGATGGAACGAAGAAAGTAAAGGGTAGGGTAACAATAAACGCATGTGCTAATGCAAGTGGCACAATAATGTGCTAATGCGAGTGGTTTTTTAACTGTTTTGTTCCCGAAACAAAACAAAGACTAAGTGAACTTGGGCAAGAAATGAAGGCAATTTTGTTCCTTGACAATTGTTCTGCTCATCCTAGTGAGGACGAACTTGTATCAGCTGATGAAAAAATCACTGCAAAGTTTCTGCCTCCAAACGTTACTTCACTCGTACAACCAATGGATCAAGGTGTACTCGAGTCCATAAAAAGGGTTTTTAGAAAGTCGATTCTTAGAGATCTTATATCGCAATCAACTTTCACAATTGAAGATTTTTTAAAAAGAATCGACATGACAAAAGTTGTCGACACCGTTTCATCTGCTTGGGGTATGGTAAAGCCTTCTTCCATTAGAAACTCATGGAAGAAATTAATGCCATTACAGCAAAGCTCTTCCATGCAAAACATAGACCCTTCAGAAAAAACTCAAGACAACGAGTTTGTACAGCAATTTGCGAGATTAAGTATCACATTTACAGAAGATGATATTCAAAGATAGATGAGTTGCGATGGTCCTGGATATGAGCATATGGACGAGCAAGTAATTGTTGAACTGTTACTGGGGATAACGAAATAGAGGTTGTTGAAGATGAAATTGGTGTTTCCCAGCCTTCTAAGTGTCCATTTTCTCATGCTGAAGCCATGCAGAAAATGGACGATTACTTAGCTTACTATCGTTGCCAACCAGAAGCCACACCTGAAGATGTGTCTAAACTCATACAATTTCGTGAGTTTTCTGCTAAGAAACGAGAAAGTACTGTAAAACAACCTACCATTCTTTCTTTTTTCAAAAAAAATTCTTAATTTAGTTAAAGTGTTAACAGTGTAGTTTTTTTCCATTAATTTTGAACTTATAAAATTTTGTTTTGTTTAGGTTTGTCTGTTTTAATTCTTTTTTCTTTGAATAAAGTAAAATAAATTAAATTAACAGAAATTTTATAGTACGTTTTTTTATATACATTCATAATATAACTAAGGTAGATAATTTGTAAAAAAAGCGATATTTTGTTCTTATCCGGCCAAAGGCAAAACCGGCCGTATTTTCAAAAAAATCTTGCCCAACTTGGCCGGATTAGCGGGGAAGCACTGTAGTACTATTTTTACAAAAGAACACTTGTATAAATATGATTAACGAATTAAAATCATATATTGAACTGTTAGAAATATTATTAAGATAAATATTTAAACACTGAAATTTTTATAACTAATAACTTGTATTAAACTATGAAAAATAACAATTTTAGTCTAAAAATATTTTTCCTTTGTAGAAAAAGCATAGACTATATTTAATTAAATAAACTTAGTTACAATTTTGCTCATACAAAAAGTTGTATGCTTCATAAGTTCAAAATTGTATATTTTTGTTTTTACTTTTAACATATTATAACGTCGCAAAAAAGTATTTTCTGTGAATTTTTTTCTCATAACTTTAGAGATTAGTACTATTTTTTAAACTATTGTCAACTTACCGTTTTTAATATGCAATTCTCTTTTTAATGAAGACTTTGCTCGAATCCTTTTGTTTTTTATAGTTTCAAAATTGTTTTGATTCTTTTCTGTTCTATTCTGTTTTAAACTTTTCAATTGATCGTGTAAATAGAAGGTTTTACTTAAATTTTCTTCTCGAGAAGATGAATCTGATTCTCTTAGTTTTGAACTTATATCCGAACTATCTAAACTATCTATATAATTTTTACTTTTTTTATTATATACTTTATCATTTAAGTTAAGTTTAGACTCAAAAATTTTTGGAAAAGAAGTTTGTTCTTTTTTCTTTTGTAGAAAGTTACAGTTTTCTCTATTCCTACTTTTTGCATTTCGTTGCAAGCGGGTATAAAGCGGTCGATTACTTGTTGAAACTTTAAACTTGGTTAAAGAAACAGATTCGGACGAGTTTTCTGATTTATGAGATTTAAAAGACATGGAAAAGTGTTCATCATCTAGTTTTTCTTGCTCGCTATTTTGGAATGCTTCTAGTTTAGTTATAGCTGTTTTAGGCCGTATTCTTAGTGTTTCATTGATTGCATTTTTCTAAAAATAATTAACAATTTTAAATCAAACTTTAGTTTAGATAAAACTAAATATAAAATATGATTTTTATATTTTAATTGTCACTGAATAAAAGTAAAACATTAATAAAATATGTTGATAAAAATTATAAATATAATTTACATACTTTTTAGCTGTAAATCAACTAGTAAAATGCTTTAAAAAAAAGAATTTTATAAGCATACTTTGGTGTTTTGAAAATTTTCGTGATCAAATCTTCTTGAAAGTTTTCTTGCACTTTTATAGTTTCGTTTTATAACTTTACACGGATAAAACGGAACATGTTTGTTAACTACCTAAATTTTTTTTAAGTTAGAATAAAACCATTTTAAAACTTTTAATTACTTACTTCTTTTTCTTCCTCAATAAAATTTTGAGTATCGTCAAATTTATTTTGTATACTTTCATCTACAGCTGAAAGTTTTTCTTTTGACGAAGCTGTTTCATAATAATTTTTTTCTGTATTGTTGTAAGTTTTACCGTAATTAAGTTGTCTATCTGATACTGGAGAAGATTTTATTTGTATAGTTTGTCTTGGAACTACGTGAACTTCAAGATCGAGATCAAATTTAACTGTATTAAAATAGAAAATAGTGAAAATAATCGACATGTTAAATTCAATATTAACCTTTGTTTTTTTTAAAAGGAGTTGAAGATCTTGTTTTTGAACTGCTAAGAGAAGATCTTCTTGATTTTTGAGAAGAAAGTTGTCGAAATTGTTCAGCATTTTCTACTTGAACTAAGCTATCGTCGTTTTTATCAACATCATAACTAGATTTTACGAAATCAGTTGTTTCAATGTTTTTATTTTTTAAAACTTTATTATCGTTTGTCTCAGTGTATTGACTATCACAGCAATGACTTTTTTTATTAACTATTTCTTTGTTTTTTTGAACGTTGAAGTCTTTTTTGTTTACTTTATTTTCTTCACAAGTATTTGTTGACTTGTCGTTTAACAATCTTAAAGGAAAGTAAGAGGTTTCAGTGTCAAAAACACTATCATTTTCTACAGAAAGGTCAGTTTTTTGCCTAACTGAGTAAAAGAAATTAATACTATTATACTTTTTATTTTTACTGTCAGTTTTTTTAGAGAGAAGTTGCAAACTTTGATATATTTTGTTTTGTTCATTGCTTTCTAAATATTGCCATGTCTTTTCAGATAGCAAGTTTTTTAATGAGAAATTTTCGTTTTCAATACTATTTTTAAAAGATTTAATCTGTGTTTTAGAATTATTTTGGTTTTTTAATATAAGTTCTTCAACTTTGTTACGATTTTCACCTGCTGATAATACATACCGTCGTTTGAATAATGCTTTGCTTTTTTGTACTGCCTTTGCTCTTTTTATTGTTTCGTCAATATCGTCAATATTTTCATTATCAGATATCAAGCTAACGGCTTCAGAAGCAAAAACATCTTTGTTTTCTTTGCTAATATAATTCGAGTCGGTCGAATTTTCTTGCTTGCGTTCTCTTTTAATGGTAACTGGATCACAATTTATCTTGCCTAAGCTGTTTGGTATTTTACTTTCTTTGGTCATCGAAAAACCATCATTGTTAAATGCTGAATCGTCAGAAGAATTTTTTGATAACGTCAGCTTATAACAAAGAGTACTGCTATGTTGAAAATGTGTTACAGTTCTGTTTTTGTTCTGGGACTTACACTTTCTAGCAGAGAGATAAGCATGACCTGAACCAGATTGTGTTGTGTTCGGTCTGATAAGTACATACGAAGTACTCGGTCTTGTTTTGTTTAAAGCATTTTCATCATAGTTCCGATCATTTGTTGATGAATTTTTAAGCATATTCTTTTTTAAACTTATGATTAAGCTAAAAAGGGTATAAAATCACGGTAGTTTTATTTGTCGTGGTACCTACTTTTATTTTAAAAGTTTTGGTAAACTCTTTAAGTACTATATAGTAATTTTGTTTATATTATGTTTTAAAATTTCAATTTTATTGTTAAAGCTTTACATAATTGTTTTTTTAGATATAAGAAAAGCTTATTACGGGTTATTGCTTAGAACTAAGAATAAATAGAATCCTAATCCAGTTTATCAAGCCTGGAAATTTTGTAACACTAAGAAAAATAAAAGTTTATTATTTATATTTAAATGTTAACGAAAAATAAGTATCTTCTACATAACAACTTTCTATCAACAAATAAAGTTTTTTTTAACTTATTTTATTAAGATTATTTTTAGTTAAAGTTATACAGAAAGTTTTTAAAAACTGATATTTTTATTTAAAATACACATTTGAAAATATAACATAATGGCTCTTATTTTTTAAGCCTTTTAATATTTCATTACTTAATAAAACTAAAAGATTATTTTTACAAAAAACATCTAAAAAAATACTCTAAATTAAACAACAAAAGTTTCACCCGTGTTTACTTTAATAATTAATACTAAATGTAAGCATTAACCTTTTATTTATTTCTTAATATAGACTGTTAACAAAATATACTTAAAACTTACAAGACCTGCATTTGAAAACTTAATATTTAAAATGATAAACGAAAAAAAAACAGCTTAAGTTTAGTAGTTAAAATGTTACTGATATATTACTTAAACTAGAAAATATTTATAATATTTTAATCAACGGAGTTTTTAAAGTTATATTAAGTTTAAATTTTAGAAATTTATTTCATCTCGTTAGTTTTTACTCATCTACTAAATACATCACACAGCATTTAGTAATATCTATAATATATTCAAAGTATAAGGTAGCAAAAATAAAGTTTAAAAAGCTGTCATAAGTAGATACAATTAAAAGTCATAATTACTTTAAGCAGTAGGTTATTACACTTTTTATTCTCGGTTCATAATAAGAAGTATTTAGAATATAATTTTATGTAATAAATATTTCTGTTATGGGCTTTTTTTTCACAATGTACAAGAACTTTAATATACAAAGTTTGAACAACCTAGTAGCTTTAATCAAACTAGAAATAAACACTGTACAGTTTCTAAGACTAAGTGTCCTAATATGTAATTGTGCCTCGAAGGAAAAAAATTTTGACTGTTGAAAAGTTTTTGAAAATTACTGCATGTTATTTATAATAATATTTTAAAACACATGTTTTATGACTTTTCAAAGTTGTAAATTACAGCTTGTGTTAGTTTACAAAAAACATAGCTTATAAATATTAGTTGTTACTGATATTTTTAAAGATTTTAACGAAAAAAGCTTGTTAGAATATAATAAAAACAGTTCTAAAACGACTTCAAGTACTTAACTAACATTAATTATCTATGTTAAAATAATATGACATTTCAATGAAATTTTAAAAGATTCTCAATGTATTAAAAATTATTTAGTTGTTTTATTAAATCATAAATGTTGTTATTTTTAATAACCTAAGTATTTTAAAGCTATTGTGAACCAAATAACAGCGGTTTTCAATATACTAGTGATATGATTTCCTAAAAGATTCTATTATATAGTATAAAAAATGGATAATGTTTTACAAGTTATTTTCAATTGGATTTAATACTAGCATGCCTATGAAATCATCTACGTATAATTGAATTTAAAGTTAATTTTTATATTGATATATGGTTATTTCAAAACCTATTTTATACTATTTAAATGTCTTTTGTATCTCAAGCTTTAAATAGAAAAACAAAATTAAAATAAATTATTCTTACTTGAATTAAATTAAAACTTCGTTCACTAACACTATTTCTAAATATAAAGCTTTCAGACAAATATCATTATTTTCTTATGTAAAAATGCCGATTATCGTAAAACTTAATTACATCTGAATTGTAGTTTAATTACAATTAAGTAGTAATAAAACATTACAGTCGATGATGCTTGAGCTCATATCAATTTAAAACCAAAAATCAATAAAATGTAAGCACAAAGTTTTATTTGAAACCGTTATAGATTTAAAGTTATACAAACAAAATAGTTTTAAAAGTAAGTAAAATTGAAAAAATTGAAAAAACTTAAACAAATTAAACAAAACTGTTTAACTTTATTTTGATAAAAATTTTACGTACACTTTTAGAAGAAATGTTTCGTAGTTAAAACTTTTGTGTAAAACTTTAAATATCTAAAAAAAATGTATAATACAAGTGTCTACATTTTGCAAGCAAGTTTTAAGCGCTACACATTTAGTTAAAAAGGCTTATAGCTAAACTATATATGAAAAGTTTTTAGCGTAAATAGCGCTTTTAATCCTTTTTAACAAGATTTAAAACATTTTTTTATCAAAGTTAAAAAATAAGCACACAGCTTAAAAAGGATCTGTTGCTATAAGAATAATTAGCTTTAAAGTTTCTTAATAAAAACTTACATGGTATTGTTTTTATATTTTACTAAATAATAAATTTACTAACAATTTTAAGAAATAGCTAAAGTTAGTGAGTAAATTAAAACAAACATCTGTTTAGCCTTTACAAATACAGCATAAATTGTTTTATCTTGTTAACTATGAAATTTCAGATTTACTGAAAAGAAATTTTGAACGAAAAATTATTTAAAGTCTAAGTTTTTCTAGTCATAGTCATAATATCGATTAATAACATTATAAAGTATAGGCCAAGAGACAATTTGTGTTTTTTAGTTTTATAAATATAACATGTAATAAGTTTTTACAAAATAAATGTAATTAACAGCTATTCTAAAAATTTAAAACACTGTATAGTTTTAAAGGTGCATACTTATTTTTGAATTAAAATAGAAATGTAAATGCTTATATTAGTTAAAGGTTTTTTCATTTCTTTTGAACAACAAAATAAGAATATGTAAATAAATTATTATTTTTTAAGTACGTTTTAATTTTAGATTTTATTAACGATTGTCAGTATAAGTTATAATAACAATTGCGAAGTAAAAAATTAATTGTTAAAAATTAATACCTCGTTTAATATTTTTTCTGGGTGTGATTTTAAACTTATTATAATTTTTAGTTAATTTTGATTACAGTTTTTTAAAGCTGTTTAATGTATTAGTAAAAGATAAATTTTAGAAATAAAACATTTGACTTTAAGTCTTGACTCACCATATAATTCTGTCATATCTTTATTTATTACACTTAGATATTATTGTTTTGTTAGGTTTTACTAGAATTTCTTTATTTTTTAGAAAAACTAGAGTAGCTGAAATAAAATTAGACTTTGCAAGTAAGTTACGATAAATGTTATTTTTGTATATTTTTTTTCAGCAGAAGTTCAGAGCAGAAAAAATGAAAATAATTAGGTTTTTATAATATTTAAACTGACTTTAAAATAGTGAAACTCAATGAATTTCAAAAAGCATCGTAATTGTAAGATTTATCTTAGACTATGTTGTGTACAATCTAAGCTGTAAAAAATGCTTACAAAATAAGTAGATAGTAACATGATGTCTTAATGTACAATACTGTACCCTTCAATTCTTTATTTTTGGTTATTTAATCGTAATTTAAGTAACAATACTATTTAAAAGAAAGTATAGTATTTTTGTATGTGGAAATAACTATTTGTTTGCGACCTA
The DNA here is from genome assembly GCF_965202585.1 of Thalia democratica. Classification (NCBI taxonomy): domain Eukaryota; kingdom Metazoa; phylum Chordata; class Thaliacea; order Salpida; family Salpidae; genus Thalia; species Thalia democratica. The sequence continues at coordinate 42,289,262 of NC_139167.1, read as the reverse complement.
TTACTGATCAGATTATTAAGAAAATAAATAGCAACGTATCTTAGTATTTTACTTGTAAATTTCAAACAGCTGTTCTTCCTAATCAGCAGTGGTCGACAGCCTTATATAAGTTATTGACCAGGTTTGTTAGATATGTTATTTTGTTTGAAAAATTCTTCTTGAGTCGCAAAACTTATTGAATTTCTTTAAATTATAACCTTTGAAAAAAAATACAGCAAAATATTATTTTATAAATAGAACTGTTAAAAAAAACTAATTGAAAGCACATCCGTGTATTAAATATAAAAAAAATCGGGTTGTTTGCCTAAGTTTTTTCACGCTCGTAATTGATAACTGACCGTTGTTTTCCGATCTCTACTCTACAGTATTCAGTAGCCTAGTTTTATCTTAATGACTAGCACTACATTTACAGTGGGGACACCAATAAGTTACCTTCCTTAAAAAGGTACGCACTTATCATCTTAAAAATGAGTAAGATAACAAATAATAGTAACAAAATAATTTTTTTATAAAATTAACTGAACTAAAGCATGAATTTAATATGGCTTTCCAAAAATTATTAAAAAAATAGCGAGAAAATTTACTAATTTATAAAATAAACTATAAAAAACGTCGTGTTTTTTTTATAAAATAAGAAACATCAAGTATTATTTGCAATAGAAAGATAAAATCTATCTCAAAGTTGTAAGGTACGCAGTTTATGTAAGGTACTCACTTTTGCCTGGGTTCAAGGTGTGTACCTTATCGATGCCCCTACTCTACTAATCTGATATTTTTTTAATCATGATCGTCTTAACGTTTAACCAAACCTACAAATATAAAAAAAGAGCTATTCAAACTATCAGCGTTAAGAGTCAGTCTAGTAAGTATATTTACACATTAAAGTTTTTCACTTTTAAAATTGTTCGAGTTGATTTTTTATTCTAACTAAAACATTTATAAATATCTTTAAAAATTATTATATTACAATATTTATGTGTAATGGACTTTTGTAAACGACTACTAGTTTTGTTAGTAGTATGTTGTAAGTGGTTATTTTTTAATGCATTAGAGTAGACCTTATCTAAATTTAGCAAAGTAAAAGAGATTTACAAATACTAAATTAAATCTATTTCGTTTAATATAACTCCTAAACATTTGAATTTTGAAAAAAATTATGTTAGATACAAGTAACATCAATATTTAAGTTAACTGTACTTTTTTGTAAACTAATATAAAAAAAGTACGTTAATGAATGACAATAGTAGACATGTTGAAACTTTTATTATTTAGTTACTTGCTAATACACGAGGTATTTAGAGACAAGTAAAAAGATAAATGTGTCTTCGCAAAGTTCTATTGACCATTCACTCGTTTCTACATTATTACCTATAATGCTGTCAGTTAAGTCACTGACCACAAAAATTCTTTTTCCAAATAAAACTACATCTCTATGTCTTTGAATAAAACGATTAAAAAATACCAGTCTTAGCAAAGCGAACTTGTCAGAAGAAGAACCGTAAACCTCAAAACAGTCCGGCTCGTTTCTGCATCCACTCACGTACAATTTTTTTCTGACGGCAGCTGACGTTAACTCATCTCTACTTCGGAACATGTTTGCCATGCACGACCAAGTGTCAGAAACGTGGTCGTACGCCTTGACAGTATTTGAATAGATACCTTCTTTTGCATCCCGCCGCAAATTACAACTATTCCTTCAAACACGGAACACGCCGCGAGCACTTTTGCTTTTTTCATGTTGGCCTTGTCGTTTTAATTTTTTATATTTTGTATTCAGTTGCATTCAGCACTCTGTGTCTATTTCTCCGATGTCTATGCGGCCACCCATAACAAATATTTTGTCCATGAACGCACAGACGCAATTGCCAGAGCGCGCGTCGACTATTTCAGCCACTTTAGTCCAAGCACCAGTTGATAGCGAGTATTTTCAACTGACCTCGGAAAGTCTTGATCGCCGCCCAGATTGCGGTCGACAACAACGAAAACGTCGTTTTTAACGCTGACTATTCTATGGTACGCACGCTTGTCGCCGCACGAAGGGAGACTTCTGAAGCTTTTTAAACCACCTTCCAACTGAACCACGTAGGTGGTCACGATCGTTTTTATATTTCTGTCTGCAACCTCCGCTGATGATGAAACTAAAATTATTTTTGTTGCAGAACCTACTGTTAGAAAAACTATAGTCTCTGTTGGTTTAGTAGTTATGTTTTTTATTAGCATAAAGTTTTCATAAGATATTTAGCTTGTTTGTATAAACTTTTTTATCATTAATAAGTACTTAATATCGTGGTTCAAGGTCAAAGCTTCATTATAAAGAAAATTAAATGCACATTCTGATAGTTAAGAAAGCAAAACTGATAACAAAATACCGCTTGTAAACTTTCGACGTTCTTTTGTTTTGCGGTCAAACCATGCGTTTGCTGCATTAAAAATTCCAGTTCTAAACTTCTATACAGGCCATTACTTTTAGATATTTTTGAGGTAGAGTAAAGTTCTGGTTGTAAAAAGTCATATGTGTCAGCAATCCTTGTAAAACAACTTTTATGTATTCAAATGATGTCTTATAAAGGCTTAATAAATTGAAAACATTTGAAACTTGATAACAAGTAAATAACATTTCATCATTTTGTTTTACTTTGATGTATTTGTAGACTTACAACTTACCTTCCATTGAAGCTGTGTTTTACTTAGTTTATAACTAGTAAGTATCAATGAGTATATACTCTAAATGAGCTATAAACTCTAAAGTTTTCGATGCTTAAATGATGATTTTACTTAAACGATAAGAGAATTCCAACGTATAAAAATTTCTTTAAATAAGCTTTTTGAAAACCTGCATAAAAAAAATCTATTCATTATTAGTTAAGTTTTAACAGTTTAAAGTATTCAAGTGACAATAAAATATTTTTTAAATATTATGAATACACTTAAAGTTTTATAATTTACAAAAATGACATAATAAACGTAAAAGAAAAACTCAAGTATAATATTTTTTTAAATATGTGTAAGTTAAAGAAAAGCTTTTCCTAAATTAACTAACAAAAAAATTGTAAAACTTTTATATCAATATAGCTTTATAAACCTTTAATAAAAACTACTTAAACAGTAATAATGGTACTAAACATATTATAAATAATAACTTTCGAAGTAAACAGACTTAATCAATAAAAAGTTGTTAACTTTATTTACTCTGTTGATTAGGGTGATTTTTTTTTTGTTTAGACTTTTCTATTAAGTTTTTCAATGGTACTTTGTCTACATTTTTGAACAATACTCATTGCTTGACAGCTTGGGTTTGTTGGGTTGATAATTAATTTATATTTTCAGTAAAAATAAATAGGTCTTTATCACACTGTATTTTTTAGGTTTAATAAATTAAAATTTAAAACTAGAAATTTTTTAAGGTAGTTTACTGTGAGTAAATAAAAAAAATAATAATTTACCGTGTATGCTTTTACTCGAAAATAAAATAACAGTATTCAGTTATTTAAAAATATCCAAAGTTAATCACTGCATGTTTTTTGTCATCTATAAAGCTTTTTTTTTTAAGTACACACTTTTGTCTTAATTTTAGCACTAGTTTTTGAAAAATTTTGGTTTAAATATTGCAGCAAGGATACTTAAAAAACATTGCTAGTTTATACTAAGCATTAAGTGCAGGCAAAATAAAAATATTGTAGACGTTTTCTTCTGTCCTTAATTATTTGTTGTCATTAAAGTTTTAAATTGTTTTTTACCTCTAGATTCTTTAATTTTTTTTAGCTTTCGTTAGTTCTATAAAACATGCTCCATACCTTAGCTAAAATAAATATAAGTTTGAAACAGTTTTATTGATTATATATATATTTGTTTATTTATTTGTTTTAATAAACTATACTTATATATATATATAATATATATGTATACGAAAATGAAACTGAGCTTTCGAAGTATGTTTGCGGCCTTAAGCGCAAAAACATTGATTTTAAATTAACTTGGGAGGTGATAAAAAGAGATGGTAACAACCCTGTTTGTAGGCTGTGCTTATAAGAATCAACAGCCGTTATGTATGCGTTAAAAAAGGAAGGTTGTTAAATAAGAGGAGTGAATTCTTGTCGACATGTGAAAAAGCTCCTCTTAAAATACAACAACTTTTAAAGTATTATATAGTCAATTAACTGTTGTTTTCGTTAATTTTCTTGTATATATATATATATATATATATTTATTTATTTAATTATATAAAAACTATAATTCAAACAGCTGTTTCACACATTGAAATGTAAAATTTCATGTGATCTTCAGTGAGTTGTAGTTTATTATAATAGTGAACAGAAATTTCGATTTTAGAATTTTTTATAGTAATTATGACGTAGTAATGGTACAGTTTATTGTACGATTAGTTGAATTTGAAATACGCTGTAAATGTTATTCTATGCTTTTTAGGAAAGTTTAAAAAGGTTATTTTGGAAAAATGTTTTAAGCTATTAGAAAAATTTTTTTTTTAGGCTGTTGGGAAAAATGTTATAAAATGCTATAAAATACTCGTGTTTGCCGCTTCGATTTTATTTTGTTTTAATATTTAGTTGGTTTTAATTTTGTTAAAAAAATATTTTTGATAATGGATGCATATGTTTTGTCTTTCGCTTTTCTTGTTTAGTGTTACGTTCTTATCTGATTTTTCGATTTCTATTTTTTCTAAGTTACAAAGTTTGCAGCCGAATTTAGTATTGAATTTTAATTTTGTCCTGTTTAATATTTCCCATTTAATTTTGTAGTCTGTATTGTTATCTTTTAAGTTCCATATGTAATTCGCTAGTTCTGTTGTGTGTCTTTTGTTAATATTGTTGAATGATGATTTGTGGTTTCTGTATCTTTGTTTAAAGGTATTTCCTGTCGACCCTATATACTGCTTTGTTGTTTTATTTGATGTTACTGTTGCTTTATAAATTATATTTGACACTAGGCATTCGTTATTTAAAGGGCAAGGTTCTTTACGGCAATTACAAAGTTTATCTTTTATAGTGCTTTTATCGTCTATATTGCTTTTGTTTAATATTTTGTTGTTGTGAGCTATTATTTTACTTCTGAAATTATTTGTGCAACTGTAAGATATTTTGATTGTGTTTCGGTTGAATATTTTATGGAATGGGTGGTTTTCGTCAAATGATGTAGTAATCAGGTTTAAGAATTGTTTGCCTATTTTTGAACTTATATTTAGACTGGATGGTGGGTTGAAATATATTATGTCTCTTTTTCTTTGTTTTTTATTTCTTTCTGGTAAAGTGGTCTTATCGTATTTTAAGGTGTTTTTAAAATTCGGCTGCAAACTTTGTAACTTAGAAAAAATAGAAATCGAAAAATCAGATAAGAACGTAACACTAAACAAGAAAAGCGAAAGACAAAACATATGCATCCATTATCAAAAATATTTTTTTAACAAAATTAAAACCAACTAAATATTAAAACAAAATAAAATCGAAGCGGCAAACACGAGTATTTTATAGCATTTTATAACATTTTTCCCAACAGCCTAAAAAAAAAATTTTTCTAATAGCTTAAAACATTTTTCCAAAATAACCTTTTTAAACTTTCCTAAAAAGCATAGAATAACATTTACAGCGTATTTCAAATTCAACTAATCGTACAATAAACTGTACCATTACTACGTCATAATTACTATAAAAAATTCTAAAATCGAAATTTCTGTTCACTATTATAATAAACTACAACTCACTGAAGATCACATGAAATTTTACATTTCAATGTGTGAAACAGCTGTTTGAATTATAGTTTTTATATAATTAAATAAATAAATATTAAGCTCCAATTTGATTTGTCGAGCACTATCGATCAGAACTTTGTATAAAACCTTTAATATATATATATATATACATATATATATATACAAGAAAATAAGATGATTATTTAAACTAAATCACTTTCTACTGAGCCCACTTAAAGGGCTTTTAAATAATTTAGTGGTAAAATTCGGTTTAAAAAATTCCAGTACGTACGTTTCATAAAAACAAAAAAGATTGTCTTTAATTTTCAGCTGGTTCAATTTAAAATAAAAAGCACTTTGGTAAACAGAGATGCAAAAGTTATACAAAAAACAATAAAAAAACATGACGTAAGAATTGATCATTGTAGATTACGAATATTCAGTACAAAAATTGATCATCTATCTAACCAAACAAACAACTAAAACTCACAAAATGACTATAAAATACTTTAAAATTTATTGTATTTTAAGAGGACTGAATTCATATGTCGACAAAACGATATGAATTCACTCCTCTTATTTAAACAACAATCCTTTTTTAACGCATACATAACGGCTGTTGATTCTTTTAAGCACAGTCGACAAACAGGGTTGTTACCATTTTCTGTTGGCTGTGCTCTTTTTATCACCTCTATAACCCTCTGCCTGTTACAGTTATTTCTGAAAACACATTGCGTTGGTCAGGAACTGCATCAAGCTCGGGATTACCTTGATGAGTTTGCCTACTAGTACCTATTCTCTTCTCGGCCAGTTGGGCACGCGTAGCGTGCTTAGAAACTAGCTTTGTAAGGCTATTGGCCGAGAGCGTCTTGGGCTTTTTACTGGTAGTACTCATAGCTTAATTTAAATAGAATATCTTTTTGTGACTAACCTAGACAGTATCTAAGTTTAATTAGTTCTTTTAAGATTTATTTAATGAAACGTTTAATACAACTCTTAATATAAGCTATCGTACTTATTTAACTTAGTCTATGAAGATTCTAATACTTACTTAATATATAATCTTAATATAGACTAGAAAATAAATCTTTAGTTTAATCTTAGTGACTTCGACGTATACTTCACTATATAATTTTGTTAAAGAACAAAATACGATACACTGTTTCGATTAATATTACACGAACTTAACTACTTTCTATTGTTAGTACTAAGAGTATAGGGTCGGCACTCTAAGCTTATTTTACAATGTTAAACAAGAAGCGATATAAAGTAACACTCACACACATGCAAGTCAGAGCTTGATGGTTTGTTTGCAAGGCAACTTTTATTAAATGTATTAGCGTTTTTTACAGTCCTCATCTATTCATACTGAAGTCAGAGCCAAGCTAGGAATTTAAGCGTATGAAACGTCTAAAAGTCCGCTTTGGTTGAACTACAACAGAAGTTTCTACTTGAGAAATGGTTGTTAAAAAACAACGAAAGCTGGAAATCGAAACAGGTCGAATATACACTTGCTTCCGTTTTTCGGCGATTATTACAGTAATATAATTCACTGTAGAAGTGTAGAGCTCCAAAAACGGTTGTAGCGAACTACGTGAGCTGGAAAGTGTAATGAACTACGTTTGCATTAGTTTTTCGGCGATTCTCACAGGAAAACAATTCACTGTAGAAGTGTCAAGCTCGAAAAACGGTTGTAGCGATCAACGAAAGCTGGAAAGTGAAATGAATTACACTTGCTTTCGTTTCTCAGCGGTGTTTATTTAAGTCAGTGGACTACCAAATAAGTGCAATGCTGAGCAACAGTCGCTAAAAAATAACGAAAGCTGAACGTATATATTCGCTAAAATACAATCTAAGTGATATTAAATTTGATTCTAAAAAAATAGGGAAATCTGGTTCAATAAGAACCTAAAAATTGTCTTCTAAAACAAAAGAGCGTTTGCTTTAATTGTAACTAACTGTATCTTTTCTTACCAACAACGATAGCTAGCCGAAACGAAAAGCAAATGAACCTGCAAATGCAAAGCGCACTCGCTTTAAACAAAAAGCTGCGCCGCTTAACTACGAAGGAAGTTTTAACATTCTACTCAAGAATATTCGAAAATTGCAAAAACTGCAAAAAACTCCCCTTTCGAGCCGTGCTCGGCTTTATATAGTGTTAAGATAGAGTAAAAACTTTTTTTTTTAAGTCTCTCGGAACAAGCAGGTAATGCTTACACCACCCAAGTTAATTTAAAATCAATGTTTTTGCGCTCTAGGCCGCAAACATACTTTGAAAGCTCAGTCTCATTTTCGTATACAACACCCTTAAAAGATTTTTTATGGTTAGCATATCGAAATTAAACTGAGTTAAGCATAATCCGATGTAGAACAACTTTTCAAGGTCAGAGTTACTTGTTGCCTTGTAAATAATGTTCTCCGAACGGCAATTGCCCCCTTTCAAATCATATTTGCAGCCACTAGCGCAATTACACCGTAATTAAGTCAAATTACTTTTGTTTAAAATCCTTTGATTGTGTGACTTAATTAATCTCTCTAAATTCGCCATACATGAATAACTGATTTGCATATCATGTTTGTTAAAGATCTTTGATAATGGGTTATTTTTGTTGAAATGTTTTTTTACTAGATTTTTAAATTCTCTGCCGATATTTGTTTTGACTGAACTACAGAATGGGGGATTATACAAAATTATACTCGCTTTCTTTTATATTTATTGTTCGTTTTAGTTTTTTTCCGTTGTTTTAAAACTAAGTTTATCATTGTAACCGCATTTTTTTTATTACTAATTCGTAATCGTGCTTTGTCTTTAAAATTTTTTCTTCGTTACTTGATCTTTTATTTAAACGTTGATTAATTATATTTGGTATTTGTTTTATAATATTTTCTGTGTGGCTAGAACATTTATTTATACACATAATTTTTGCGTTTTGCTTTTTATAAGGCATATAGGAGAGATCATATGAGTTGTGCTTCACATCCAAGTAGTCAGTCGTCAACATTGGTGATTCAACAGTGACTCGTAATCCCATAGATTTGAAGAAGGCGTGCGTTTGTTTTTTTAGCCCTTAAACTTTAAAGCCAGAAGAATTAGGCAGTACAGCTAGACCATCGTCCTTGTACAACCCGACTCTTTCTAAACCAAAAATATTTTTCAAACCGTCCGACAAAAAAAGTCCCATTAATTTACACAACTCTGCACCCATGAACGATCCCTGCGCTACATCAAAAAGAGAGCTGGTGTTATTTGCTCTCTTCTTTTGCCACAGGTTTCCTTGTTCATAAAGTACTGATTTACATGCATTTTTTTATTACACTTAAGTCTTCAGTAGATACGCTAGTATAACTACCAGCAAATTTTAGTGATTTTTTCACCAATTTTTCGCTGATAGAAGGATAAAAATCATCCACATCAAACTTAAAAAAGCTGTACGTTTGTTTTTCCAAATCAGTGAACCAATTTAAGAATTGGTCTGTATCAATCCACTGCATAAGTTTAGATTTTAAACGCTCAGGCAATCTTGACCTTGACTATGCGACCTACATCGGACTTAGAAGTATTGATTAATCTACACTTGAGATGTGTCAAGAAGTTTTCTTCATGATCTTTGACCGTTATGTATGTGTTTTTTAAAAGAAGTTTTTTTATCCTATCATGTATTTTTAAATTTTTAGTTAAATTTTTGTCCTCTAAATTAATATCATTTACAGTTTTATCACTACATTTTTCGTAATCTTTAGTAATATTGTCGTTTAATAATTCATTATAGTCACTTACTAAATTCGTAAAAATTAGAAGTTTTATTAGAAGGTACAATCAAATTTTTGCACTTACTTATGTCCCGCAAAGTCTTCAAAAGTTCATTTTGGAAACGGCTTCTACAGGTTCTGAAACCCAACTTATTATACAAGGTTGTTTAAATAAGAGGAGTGAATTCATATCGTCTTGTCGATATATGAAAAAGCTCCCCTTAAAATACAATAAGTTTTAAAGTATTTTATATTCATTTAGCTGTGGTTTTTGTGAACTTTAGTTGTTTGATCGGTTAGATAGATCAGTGCTTCTTAACCTTTTTCTAGTGGCGGAACCCTTTTCCAAAGTTTAACTTATCCGCGGAACCCCTAATTTAATTTTACATATAATGTTTAATATAATATTTCCTGCAAAAAACAAAAATTTCAGTGAAAAACGATTTTTTTGGCAAAACTATATCATTGTTAGAAATCATACCAATTGTAATAGTATTAAGTCGAGTCAAACTCAAAGTGCGCTAGAGGCAATAGGTATTTTATGATTCTATAATAAATAAACGAAAACAAACATGATTAATCGCAACGTCATAAAAGTCTTTCCTTGCATAATAAAAACAAAATGAGAGCTACAAACATTAACGAAATGAACATGAACCTAATCGAATTCACAGATTACTGTAATAAACAGGTAAGATGCCTAACGAAAAATAAATAAAAAACATTTAGTGCGAAACTTAAACTTGTCTCTTAGCAACAAGCATGTCAATGCGCGGCTGGATTTTGGATAGACTGAGACGGAGACAGGCAGATTAGGTTGGAGTCACCATACAGTTCCTTTGCTTTGTTTTAAAGTTTGTTACATGCGAAAAGCCGGACTCGCAAAGATAAGTGGTGGTGAATGGTAAAATAAATTTTACTGCACGCTTTACTAAGACGGGGTACTCTGAAATTGCACATATCCAAAATTCTAAAAGCTCCTTCCCTTTGAAACTCAATTTTAAATTGCTATATTTAATCTTAAAATTACATAAAAAAACAACCATGATTAAGCAAATCATTATTTTATATTTTTTATTTTAAAATCATCAATTTAAAAATAATATCATTTTTTGAATATTGAAAGATTTTTGTCATTTTCTTTAGGTGTTTTTTTATAAATGAATATCAAAAAAAATATCATTGAGTTATAATAGTTAAACAGAAAAAGCATTAAATAGTTAGATAACAAACTTTAAAACTTGGCTAACACATAGACATTTGAAAATTTTTATCATGTAAATTTAGAAAATTATTTCAAACTCAATTTCTGTTGAAATTTTAAAGACCTGGCCACAACTTTTGAAATTTAGAGTATCATTTTTTATCATGTAAGTCTAAAAAAACTATTTTAAGTTCAATTTCTGTTAAAATTTTATAGGCCTGACAAGATTTTTTTAAATTATAGTAGCATTTTTTAAGTAAAAATAAGCTTTTATACATATTAAATTTTAAATCAAGCTAATAGACATCTTTTTAAACATTTTTACAGCATTTGAAACAATATAATATACCAGAAATAAGTTTCTGATAAAGATTTTTTATTTAGTTTTACTGTGTAAACATTTTTAAGTTGTTTTGATTGCTCCTACATTATTTGCTTTAATTTAACAAAAGGGTTGATCATGCCAATTCGATCGAATTGGCATGATCAACCCTTTTGTTAAATTTGAGCTTGTCTCACGGCAAACGAAAGTCCGGACTTGTTCTGCAGACTTTCGCCGATTTTGTTGATTATTTGCCAAAGTGATATAACCAGTAATTTCATGACTTCACTAAAAATAGAAATTCAAAAAATTTTCAAAAACTTGCGCAACCAGGACACATATTAATAATGAATACCCATTAAAAGTCCTACCGCTAGATACACACTAAGCAGATCAATGAATGCTATAATCATATATGTTTTCCATTTTATGTGTTCCATTTTTTTTGAAGTTTTATGATTTATGTTTTTTTTTCTTTCAAATTTATTTTTTAAATGTCGAAAGGCTTCGCGGAGCCCCTGAGAGGCGTCGCGGAACCCTAGGGTTCCGCGGAACCCCATTTCAGAAGCACTGAGATAGATGATCAATTTTTGCACCGAATATTTGTAACCTACAATGTTCAATTCTTACGTCATATTGTTTTTTGTTTTTTGTATAACTTTTGTATCTCTGTTTACCAAAGTGCTTTTTATTTTTAATTGAATCAGCTGAAGATTAAAGACAATCTTTTTTGATTTTATGAAACGTGTGTACTGGAATTTAAAAAATCGAATTTTCCTAATAAGTTATATATATATACATGTATAAACTATAATAACTTTTATAGTAACGTTTTGTCCAAGACAAAACGTTAAAAGGTATCCAAGTGGTGTGCGGCTCGATAACCAAAAGGTTTTTTCGTGCACCAGGTCCTAGGACTAAACATTTTGAGCGCTATTTTTAAGTAGTTTAATAAACAATAATAATAAACAAAATATTTTTACCTTAAAAACTATTCCTAACAGAACTGTAATTAAACAGCTCTGATAACTGCTTGTTTTTAAGTCAATCTCTTAAGTTTTAAAGTATCATTAAAATATTACCCTTATTAGCCGGATATTTCAGCAAATAGCAGACCCTGTGGTTCTTGGTTATTGATGAAGTTTATAAGGTTTGATCTATCTGAAAAATTTTCCCTTCTAGTTAAAGATTATATTCTAAAAAATATTTTTCTCCTACAAAACTTTTGTTATAGATTCTATAAACTTAAAGTGTTTTTGTGTGTTGTGCATGAATAATTTTATGTATCCAGACGCGAATTTCAAAACAGACTTTTTGGCGACATGACCAATATATAAATTATATCAAACATGGTAAAACTTAAGTGTACACAGACTTAAAATGTCGGAAACAGTGTAACGAACAAAATAAAGTTAATCCTATGATTGTATAAGTAAAAAACTATTTTGTTTTGTAATCGCACTTGTAATTTAAACGGTCAGACATTAAAAAACATATCCTGTCATAGTAAACACATCGTCAGCATATTTAATCTTTATTATGACAACATAATTGTTCTTCAATTCTAAGTTTAAAAGCGTAATAAGTTCCTAGTAAAAAATCAAAATCTCTGAAACATTTTGTAGTTTGGAAGATGATTGAAATGTTATTTTTTAAGTTATTTTACTTCATGGCTACTGTTAGTTAGTTATCATTGAGTTAGAACTTTTGAAAAGAGATAGTCTTGCATTTGTTTGCCCTGCTAAACCTTGATGCAAATTTACAAGAGTATTTTTTTGCTATAATAATATCCCTTATTTAATCAAGGCCTTAAACTAACCGTAACTAAAATATTTGCTGTATAATTTGTTTTTAGACAGAATTGCTTCATTTTTTATTACTGCTGAAAATACCGCGCTTCCTTTGTACTTAAAAGAAAAATTGTGAAAACAAATATTTTCTGAATGTTGACTGACATTTAGTGCATTTTTTAATTAAAACTTGACTTTGAATTTTTATTTACTGTATTTCAAATTTTCTGTTAAAAGATATGTAGAGCCATAATACTTTGATGTTCGTTTTTGTCCCTAATTAATATACCATTTTTAAGTAGAACTTCTTTTTGAGTAACTTTGTTGGTCACTTTATTTTGTTATAAACTTACCTGTTGTTTTATATTTATTTTTATACTACAAAGAAATATAAAAATAGGATCACAATTAATAAAGTTTACAAAAAATATCATATTTCTGAATTATTTTTACATACTTTATTGCTTGCCAACTGTTTTTTAATTTACAAAATTATGTAATGAAGTATTTAACAAAAATTTGTATGAAAATATTATTTTACCTCATTTATCTATAAATGCTAATCCAAAATTAATAAGTTATCAATTTTTTTTTTCAAAAAATTGAAAAACAAATCTTAATTATTGCTTAATTTTTTAATCATAACTGTATTAATTAGCATGTACAGTAACGTTTTGTAGATTTCAAACATTAATTTAAAACAAATTTTACATTATAATAGAAATAAATTATTAAAACTTTTATTTTGAGTAAAAAAGTGTTAAGTAAGCAAAAGCTTTATGAGTTACTTTTCTTATATATTAAACTTTTACAACAAACCAATTAACAGTCGTTGCTAAATTTTTAAGTCTAGTATTCAGTCCTGTGTAAAACCGATAAAATATATTTTTCAAATAAAAAGAAAAAAGTAATTACAGCTTAATTTTAGTTTTTCACAGGCATCAGTTAAAAAAACCTGTTTATTCACAGTAAATAAATAAAATATCCTGCCGCCCTTTTGAACACAGCGCAAAAGTGCGTACCCAACAGGCAGTGCGTACTTAAGAAATGTCGGTCTATAATTACCCACAATGATAATACATGTTCATTGCAATTGATATCAGTTTTTAAAACTCTTTTTACTTTTATGTTTCAATCATGGGATATGTATATGTTGTACTGTTCATCATTTTGGTTCATATAAACCTTGTATGACTCTTTAAATAATTTTTATTCATATGTTTAAATCATGGGGTATGCAAATTTAAATAGCGCTGTTAAACATTAGAGTTGATACACAATTTGTAAGTTAATTTTTTTTTTGTCTATTTAGGTTTAATCTAATTAAATTTAATGCACAATAATTTGTTTACTTATAGGTTTGTTTTTTAACTTCTAAGTTTAAAAAAATAGCAGTTTGAACATAGTGTTTTTAGGCTAAAAATTACGTACCCAACCAGCAGTGCGTACATAAGAAATGCGTACCTAAGTGACAAGTTACTGTACTATACTCAAATCACTTCTTAAGTGAACGTTAAATTCATAGATAATCAATTTTTGCAAATTTGCTTCCTTATATAACAGACAAACAAGTAACTTTGTAAAAGATATAAGTATAAGAACCTTTTAAAGTTAACCTCACATTCGAATTCATTTTACATAGATTAGTAAGAGAAAAGTAATCGAAGTTATTAACAATAATTTCAAAGCTTGTCTTTTTATTTAAGTTGTTATCACTAGATTGTTGAAAGTATTAAGTTTTTCACGAACAGAGATTTTTTTTTTGAAGTACAGGGTTGCCAAAGGTTTTCGCAAATTTCTTCCACGTTCTTAAAAAGCAAGTTTTTTTGTCCATTTTTAGTATAAAATTAAACTTAAGGTAAAAAAAAACTGTCTTAAATAGTATAACAATATCAGAAAGATACTGTAGACTGTTGCTCGTTTTTTCAAAACAAATTCCAGGTTTTCCAAACTTCTTCCAGGTTTAACAAGTACACATTTTAGGGTCTATTTTTAGTTTAAAATTAAGTTTAATGTAAGAAACTGTGTTTAATAGTATAAAGACATTGAAAAGATACTTTAAAGCTACTTTAAATACGTTTTTTAATTGAAAAATTTTTGATGATAACAAATTTTTTTATTTATATGATAGATGTTCGATTCAAATCGAAATTTTACTACTGAACACGTGAAAATTGTTAAAATGCCAGGTTTTTTTTTTTGCCTAAATTGTCAAATTCTAGGTTTTTCCTGTTTTCCAAGTAAATTGGCAACCCTGTGTAAAGCTACTTTAAATATGATTTTTAATAAAACATTTTTTAAATGACACAAAAAAAAATTTATCTTTATGATAATTTTTTCGTATGTAATCGAAATTTCGTTACTTTAAATGTAAAAATAGGTTAAATTCCAGACTTTCCAAGGATTCCATGCTTTTTGGCAAGCCTGTAAGTACTTTTTATAAAATTAAAGTCATTTATTGAATTTAAGAAATTTTTAATCTTGCTTACTTTTGTTTAAAAAGGTTTATAAGAAAAGCAAATAATTTTTAAATAAAATGTCTAAACATAATTATAAACCTTTTTAATAATTTTTTGAAGCATACTGCTATTACTAGTTTAATAAATAACTCTTTTTTGCATAGGTATTTATTAAACTAACATAAGAATTTTATAAATTGTTTGATTAATATAATACAGACATTAATTGAAGATTGATTTAGTTTACATATCAATACACAGTTCAAACTAAAACAGCTCTAAATACTCTACATACACATCACCAGGTTAAATTAAAAATCACAAAATTATTTAGAGTAAATAATCGACTTATAATATTTTAAAATATGATGTCTACTCCGAGTAATTTTCTTTGAATGGATAGTACTTGTGGTCAGAAACCCTGAAATAAGTTATTGACTTCAAAATTGGTAATTGAAAATATCAAAAAGGCATAAAAACTAGTTTTAACATTGGCGCATTTATTACTGGTAACTTAATTAATTATTAATACTGGTAATTAATTAATTTTTAGTAATTAAGAAATACAAAACTACATCAAACTACAACTTTCTTGAATTTATATTTATTAAAGTTTTTGGGCTAGTATACTTAAAGGTCAGCCTGATTTGAATATTTGCTGTGTCAGCATTTTAGATATTTATATGATTTTTTATACTCTTATCCCTAACTCACTATATCCAAACATATAAAAAACTAATCAAAGTATAAACTTTTAATAACTTAAACTAACTTTTTTTGCTGACTCAGCAAATATTCAAATCAGATTGACGTTTAAGTATACTAGCCCAAAAACTTTAATAAATATAAGTTCAAGAAATTTGTAGTTTTATGTAGTTTTGTATTTCTTAATTACAAAATTAAGAAATTATTCAAAAAATATAACTTGACATAATTCAGTAAAAGTATGAAACTCCTTAAAATATTATTGGAAAAGCTTACCACTCAAGAGCACAGCCACGGAAGTTTCTGTTAAATGAAGATATTATTTTCATGTCCTCGTCCGACAATTTGAAGTCAAACAGCTGCAGTATACATGATACAAAAACATTAAAATTGTATTTTTCACAATAGAAAAAATTTAAGTAAATTTTATGTAATACGTTCACTTTTATTTAACTTGTAACATAAATTCTAAAAATTTTTTTTAACATTAATTAAAAACTTACATTGTTATAACTAAAAAGAGTTAACTTACCAAAATTAATAACTTTACTAAAATATATAAAAAACAATACTTTGAGTACAATATTTTTAAAGATTTGACAACTTAAAGTTATAAATACTTGAAATTTAAATAAAGTATAAGTAAAACATTTTCAAGTAAAAAATCATTTATTTTTAATTTTATGTTAAGATCATTAATACTTCTTATTAAACATTTTGAAATTTAGCGAAAATTATAAATGTTAAAAAATCTTAGAAACTAATGTTAAGCATTCATTTTTTCGCCACGCTTTAAAGTTATAATGTATAACACTTGGTGTCATGAAAGAGCTCATCCAGGTGGGTGGTCTGCAGTGATTTAGTTTTTACAAACTTTTGAACAATTACTTAATAGACATGTTGATAAAAATTTCCAAAATAAAGAAATAGGTTGAAATAATATGTGTTTGTTATTGGATGAAATTCAGAAATGTTACCAATTAGAAAAATTACCAAAACAAAGCTACAATGCTCTAAAAACTACCTAACTGACAGAAAGTCGTCATTTGGTAGTTTAATATTAAAACTTATTTTTTTACCGTTTATAACATCTTAATTGCATAAAACCAACAAAAAAACATACAAATGAATAATCTTTTTCTAATTTTAGGTAAGAAAAATAGAAAAAAAATAATGTATAGAACTAAGACTTTAGGGGTTAAACAAATATGAACCAAGTTTTTTCTTTTTTAAGGTAAACTTTCAAAACATTTATAACTTTTAAGAATTCGACTAATGATAAAGGTAGCTTTAAAGTAAATAGCTCTTTTAATCAACAAATTATTAAACTTAAAAAATAGCAGTTAACAATTAAAAAATATTTTAAAATAAATTTTATAGACGTAAGAACTCAAAGTTTAATACGTTTGAGTTTATTTTTAGGTTGATATTTTGTTAAAGTTAACAGTTATTGCTTATGCGAGGCTTTAGAAAATTTTCTAAAAAGTTTAAGCCTTTTTTATATTCACAGTTAAGTTTTATACAATTTTAAACTACAAGTAGAATTTATACCCACAGATCATTAAAATTTTAAAGGAACAGTTTAAAACTATTTAGAGAGTTCTTTTCAAAAAGTTTATAAATAAAAAATAAGTAGACTTACAAAGAGTAATATAGTTTGACACTGAAAAATAAGTTATTTGTCATCTGAAAAGTTTTCATAAAATTTAAAAACTGTAAATATCCTAAACTTAAATCAAAAAAGTTATTATACGATATGTTATAATTTGCATGGTAGGCTTTCATATCAAAATTTTATTTAGTTATTTTAAAATAAGTAGATTGAATCCTATCAACAGATCTAAAAAAAAACTTAAACTTGCTTTTAAATTACTATAATACTAACTTACTAAAACTAGTAATATAACTAAGGAATAGCTGAATTAAATATTACTATAGAAGGGCTTTACTTCAGCAAAACAATTTTTAGCCTTGTAAACCTTTACTAAACATTGTACTAATTAGTATAACAAACCTTCAAGTTGCTTTCAATTCTGCTTGCAGTAACACTTTTAGGGATTACAATTACATTACGCTGTATCTGATATCTCAAAACAACTTGTGCTGGGGATTTTCTCAATCTGGCTGCTATTTCTTTTATTTTAGGGTCGTCCAACAAAACAGGCTCATCTTTAGTGGCCCTAAATATATTTCAAATTTCTTTCATTTAACTTTGAAAAAGTTTTATTAAATTTTTCAATACACGCAAAATATAGAGTTTTAAATTTAAAACTATATTAATAAAAAAAGATTTATTTTGAAGAAGTGCAAATATTCAACAAAATGTAAACTTTATATTATACATGTGGACATTCCGCCAAAATATTTTTACAAATACTCAATAACTATTAATATAACCTTTTATCAAGCAAATACGAAATCTTTCAAAGTAAACAAGTAAAATATAACAAATGTTTGGAACTTTTTTTTTGCTCAAAAGTTTAAAAGTGAAAACTTGACAATCATAATACAATCTGCTATTTTACAAACCTAACTAATTTTTAAAATCATTATCAACAATAAAATACAAGATACAGTTTTAGAGAGTATGTGAAGATAAACGTTCATTAGAAAAAGCATGCAAAAATTTCACACTATGTGTTTATGTATTATGTATATTTATTACAAACATATACCTATAGTGAATAAAAAACTAAAATTCTAAATTTCAATTAAAATTGAATTAAGTAACAATATTAAAACTGTTAGATATAAATTACTTTCAATTTTTATGCAATTTCATAGTTGTTTAAAAATAATAAAAAACATGTTTTTTTTCAATACGTTTAAACAATTATACCAAGTTTCTGTTATTTTATTTAAGTTGATAATTTTCGAATTTATAAATCTGTATTCTAAATTTTATCTTTTTTTTAATGTTATATCTTGTGTGTATCTATAAACATAGGCTTACATATGGTAAAATTATGCTTTTCTTTTATTAACTTTATGAATTTTATATACAGTATGTATTACAACTACTTTTTTACTTCACATAAAAATGCTTGAACAAAAATTAATAACGAAGTTAATGTAAAGTAGTGTTTAAAATTCAACATAAAGGTATTTACATGAATTTCGAATAAAATTAATTAGTTTGATGAAACAATGTGCAACATAGTAATTGAAAAGAAGTTATTACCATGGTCTGTCAGGTGAACCTAGGGGGCTATAAGCAGTGACAGCAATTTTGTTAGATTGACAAAAGTCGACCATACTTTGGTTTATCAAATACGGGTGTATCTCAATTTGGTGAACCGATGGAACGACATTTGTCTCCTTGATAATTCGACTAATTTGGTACTCATTGAAATTCGAAACTCCAATATTCTTAATTAAACCTTCTTTCTGGAGTTCTATAAAAGCCTGTTAGTGTGTATATCGGATTAGTTTTGAGTAAGCATGAATAAAACTCTTTATGGAAGTGCAAACTATAAACCCTTCTTTCATTTTTAAAGTAGTCGTTTAAAAAATAGTAAAATCCTTACAAAATTACGATTCATAATATACATTGAATATAATAAAGACATTGATTACGATTCTCTTGTTTTGAATAAACTCTTTTACTTCAAAATATGTTAAAATCCAAAAAAAAAAATATTTAAAAAAAACTGGGTTATGCAAGAAACATTCTTTTAAAATTAAGATCTTAAATTTTAAAAACCTAGAAGAAACTTTTCATTATTTTTTTAGGTTTTTTAAACTTCGACATTTATAAATTCTTGAAATACTATACATTTAATAACTTAAGCGTACAAGTTACAAATCAACTTTATAAAGATTAATAACTAAACTATAATAATAAACCTTAACCATTATAAATATTTTTAAAATTTAAAAGACAAACTTTCCAAGTGTCAACGTAATCGTCATCGGTATAAATAAACTTTCCGTTTGAGTCTTTTGGAAACATGTTACCGTTATTCTGAAATTTAATAGTTCTAGTTTTAAAACTTTAATATTAATTTATAACAATCCTCAAATATATTAGTAAACTTAAATATTTAGGAAAAAATGAAATATCGGCGAAAGGCTACAGAGCCTAAGCCTGGACTTTCGTATGCCATGAAACAAGCTCAAGTTAACATAAAGGTATTACCATACCAATGGTTGATCATACTCAGGGTCTCAGTCTACCGAAGGGTTGTGGTCTGATGATCGAATTGATATAATTAAACTTTTAAACATTTTTATTTTATATATTGTACAAAAAAAATTATACAATAAACTTTTACAGTACAATGAGTTTAAAGATTATAAAATAAAGTCTATAACATTTCGAAATCAAACATTAACTATGTAATTGTGAATTCAAAAAATATTTAACATGTATTTATTTATAAACATTTTACTTGAAATCAAACATTTAAAGTTAATTTTTATATCGATATCTATATTAAAAAGTCGCAAGTAAGAATTTAACAAATTGATTGCTTATTTAAAAACATATGGAAAAAGTTTACTTGTAGCACTTTAGCTTTGTTTATCCAGTTTTTAAAAGGTGAAAAAGTATAAATATTGTGTATAAAATATTTGTTTTGTAAACAAAAGATTGATTAACTTTGAAAAAAAGATAATTAATGAACTGTCAAACTAGTTAAAAGGGAAAAAATGAGTGCTTGTATTTTAAACAAATGTTTTAAAAACAAACAACTAAGATAAACAGTTAATAAATAACTTATAATTGAGTTGCAGGCGGCACGACACACAATTAAACCTAGACCTTTTACAGCTGTATAAAATTTAGTTGAAGTAATTTAATTAGGTTACGATACTTGTACTTAACTTATAATGCGAAACTGAGAAATTATTCGGATTTATCACTAAAAACTTCATATGTGGGACTTAGAAATTTAAATATTTTACCGTAAATATATTTCATTTGTTGTGATAGCTAACTAATATTCAATAACACCAAAATTTTATTAATTTAATTTTTTAGCTTTTCAAGTATTATTTTTCAATTTAGTTAATTACGCCAGTGTTTTACATTTAGAGTTCGTGGATTTAATTGTATAAATACTTGATAGAACCCAAAATCAATTTATGTTTATAAAACACCGATACCATTTTTTATTTACAATATCGTTAAAGCTAATAAACTTTGAGATTTATTTTAATAAACTTTTAACTGCTAAAAATTGTTTAAATGACAGCTTAATTAAATACATGTTTGCAGAATTTAGGTTTGTAAATACTAACATTTTAGTTTTAGTTAAAGTTTGTAATAATCATATCTGAATTTCAAAGATCAATTGACCACTAAGTGATAATTTTTTTTATAAAATTTGTAGAAAACTATTTTATATTTACAGCATGTTTGTGTTATAGAGTATTTTAAAAAATTGTTATTGTTTTAAATTGATAAATATTGTATTGAAGTGGTTTTAACATTTATATTTCAATAATAAGTTTGTTTTAAAACAGTTATTGTAAAAGTTTCAACACAAGTAATAATTTTATATTTATATTGCCAAATTTTAAGCGTGTAGATTTGATTAATAAAAATGGTGAGTATCAGTATAGTAACTGATAGAAGTTTCTAAACATAAGTTTTTATTCAATAAAATAAGTTTTCAAACTGCAATTAATCTTCAAGCATTTGAAAATCTAATAATTTTTAACACAAGGGGTAGTAAAAATCACTATCAGCAAAAGTTAAAACTTTAAAAACAGATCATATTTTAGCAGATTAAAACTCAAACTTTTTGATCTAACCAAAAGTTTTGAATTAATTTCTATTTTATACAACGTTTAAATATATGAAAATCAATTAAACTAAATATGACTTTACTATAAGTTTACATAATTTTAATACAACTATTGTAAAAAGTAATAAGCGTTTTATAAGATTCAACCATTTGATTTCTATAGAAACTACAGAACAATATTTATGTCATTTTCAACTCAAATTTTCAATAAATTATGAGATATAATAAAAAGCTTCTACAATAATTGATAACTTTGCAAATAAATGATCTGAACCAGAGTTAGTTGACAAAGAAGATTCTAGCTATCAGGGTTCAATAACTAATAAGGCCGCGAAAAATAAATTAGTTTAAAACAATAGATGGGCAATATCTAATTAATTTTTAATGTTTTTTTTTTTCTGGCAGATATGTCATTATGCAAATGAGTTAAGAAAACCCTGATCTAGAGTTATGTTCAACAAGCTTACTTTTTATTTATTGTATGTAAAGCATAAATTAATAAAAAGTTACAGCTAAAGTTAAGAAAATTTAGATAAATAACAAAATAAATATTTTTAGTTACTACAACTACTAATAAATAAAAAAAAACATTAAGATAATAATCTTGTTAGTTTAAGTTGAAAACAGCATAAATATTTTTTCGAAAGTTTAACTTTGATATAACCTACTAAATATTTTAAATTAAATATTTAACCCAGCATTTTTTTTTTTGCAAAATGCAAATTTAAGCGACATTACTTAAATTATAAGTTTAAAAGGAGCAGCAAAAAGATTAATTATTTTCTTCTTACTTTGTCATTTCAAGGTTAAAAAGACAACTTTGTTAATTAAAGATGTTTGTCTAACAAACAAAAGCTTGTTTACTAGCATAAAAAATATAATGTATTTTAAAACCCAAGGTAAAAAAGATAAGTGTTTGTTTCTCAAACAAATGTTTTAAAAACAAACAACTAAATCAAACAGTTAATAAATAACTTGTTGCATCACAATAAATAACTAAACTTATAAACTTTACTAAATATAAAATAACAAGTAACTTTTTAACTACCAAAAATGTAATACTTTTTATTTATATAGCTATTTAAAAGAAAAACTAGCAGAAAACTACATTAAAACACTTTAATAAATTTTAAATAAAAGGCAAATACTTTATAAGAATTTAAATTTAAATATAGTTTTAAATAAATAAAACCTAGGTAATTAGTATTCATACAACCATACTAGATATAAAAAAAATAATTATTATTTTATTTTACTTTTATTTCATATTTATTTAATGTATAACTACTTAAATAAAAAGCGCTTGTAATACAGATTATATAAAAAATTCTCCTTCATACGTTTGTATTGGCAACTTTTTACAAAACTGGTTATATCTAAAAAGTTAAAACCATCTTATAGATAGTATACACTTTAAGCTTAGAAATATGAGCCAATGTTATTTTTTGTAAAAAAATGCTATACATTCTTTATATTCTTATTAAATATTTGCGACCTGTATTCCTAACAACTCATTAAAACTAAATTACAAACTTTGAAAAAAATATGTAACCAGACAAAATAAAAACTCACCACATATGCTTGTGGCCAGTGAATGAGATAAAGATCAAGGTAACTAGTTTGCAAATCTTTCAATGAATCCATCACTGTTCCACGGACATCTTCATATTTGTGAAAGACGTTCCACAGCTGTAACAATTATAAACAAAACATTATTTATAAATAATTATAAATAACAATCATGAAATAATTATCCTTATTTCCAGCAGTAGTCCATAAAACAGTTTATTTGCAGTAGCTTAACTACAGCCCAAGACTTGATTAATAATTTACAATGCTTTAATAGTTATAGTTTGGAAAATTGTGAAGTTATATCAAAAAAAAAATCTAAATCTTTAAAAGCTATTAACATTTTAAGCTTTTAACCTCTGAGCTTTGTAGACAGGATAAATTTGTGTACTGACTGTTTTTTCTTCTTTTAAATTACATTGATTAATTGTACACCGTAGTTATTTATTACTATTTGTTTTAGAGTTTTTAAATTTATTTGATTTAGTTTATTTCTGATTAATATGTATTTATATGTTTTTAGTTATTTAACGTCAAATATTACCTAACCATTTTATTACAGCTTTATTTACCACAATGTAAAACTGACGAGCGTGGCTAAATATAATTCTGTTTTCTTGTTTGTTTCAAACAAATATTTAACAATTTTGTACTGAAAAACTTAGTCTTTAAATATTTATACTAAATAGAAAAGACTTAAATATACCTTAGAGGTGATGAAAACCTCTTCTCTTTTAACAAGTCCTTGCTTTATAAATGAAGAAAGCCCATTTCCAACTTCCTTTTCATTTCCATAAGCGCGGGCGCAATCAATGTGACGGTAGCCGCTCTTCAACGCAGTCTCAACTGCTTGTTGAACTTCGCCTGGTTTCGACTGTCAGATTACTTTAATTAGTTTGCATACAACTTTTTTTTGCCAAGAAAAGATTAGGTTGTAAAACTTTGATTTTTTGTTAACATATCACTTAATAAAAGATTGACTAATCTTTTAATAAAAATAGCTTTATAAAAACTTTTTAAACCAGCTCGATTAAGTATCAATTTAAAAAAAAAAACAACAAGTACAAAATTAGCCTAAGTTTGCAAGCTAAAGAAACTTGAGGTTTTTCAACAAACTAACGTTTACAACAATTACTTTAAATATCTAACAAGATTTAAATTGTTTAAAGTAATAATCCAGCCATAGTGAGTTTATTGGTTAAATTTAAAAAATATTAGTATATAGTCTAATAATATAAATCACAATTACATTAATTTTAAAAATAAATTAGCAAGATTTTATTGATAAAAAATTTAGAAAGTCAGAGTAAGTGGCAACACTGAATTTACAAAAAAACGTTTAAAATTTAAACATGCATACGTTTTAAATGAAAAAAATTATTAATGTAAATCAATTTTCTTTCATCTATCTGTACAGATAGCTGTTGTAAAAATATAAAGTTTTAAAATATTATAAATATTTTTCAGACACTTTTTGTTTCTTTACTTCTTAAGAAATACTAATAAAGTAAATAAAACATAACATTATTGTAAACTCACTAAAAATTTTAGAACCTTATATACCATGCATTTTTTTTAACTTTATCATTTAATGAAACTTTTTTATCCAAAAGTTACTTATTAATTTTCTTTTTTAATTAGTATATGAGCTCGATACTATTAAATAGATCTGAAATATAAATTAGTTCATCACCAGTAGATTATTTGAAACATTTGTACATGAAAACAAACACCAATTATTTAAAATCAAAATACCTTCCATGTTCCAAGCCCAACTATTGGCATATCCTGTTGAGTTCCTATCAGCTTTAGCGAAGGAATTGGCGACATAATTAGTTAATATGTACTTAATCTATGTACAAAATAATAACAGACACTTTTATAAACTATATGAAAGCAAGTTTTAAAAAATCTCAGTCTGAAGTACCGGACGGAAAAGCAATTAAAGGTATTTTTATATGCAGCACAATAATTAATTAAAAAAAAAAAACATGGCAAAAGTTTAATAAAAAAACAAACAAGATTTCTCAAACATCAATTTCTTATTATCATGATGATAGGTTTCTTTGAAAACGAAAAGAAGAATAATACACACTTAGTTCAAATTCATAACTCTTTTATTTTATCTTTTATTACTCATAAGTGTTTTTTCTATATATTGTTAAGTAGTCATAGACAATATAAAAAAATTTAAATTGAAATAAAAAAAATTTATAAAATTTGACAATGTTTATGTTTTATAAAAAATCTGTTTAGAAGATATGTACTACAAAGTTCTTTGAGTAATATAATTAAAGTTAAAATGTTGTAATGAATCTAAGATTTTTATATCCTAAAAGTTACATTTTACAAATTTAATAACAATGCTTTAAATAACAATTTTGGGATTTATTTTAAAATCGATTAAATTATTAACTTAATTACTCTGCGTTTAAAAGTAGTACTAAAAATACTACTTTTGGTCTATAAAAGAATAAAATCAATATAAATATAAAGAGGTATATAAAATAAAATTTATAAACAATTTTTCCTTACTAAACTATTTACATATTTCAGTTACTGACACTTGTAATGGAGCTTTGTACAACTTGATTAGTATTTTTATAAAATAGTTACCATTGGTATTTTGTTACCTTAGACAAGAAAATTTTGTTTTTATGTGAATCAAAAAAAATTGATTTCTAAAACAATCAACTATTTTTTTTTTCATTTCATAAAATATTTTATAAGCAAACAAACTAATTGTGTTTGGTTTAGATTAACTAAACATAATTTTCTTAAAGCAAATTATTTTAAGACATATCACTTTAAAGAAAAAAAAAAAAAAATTAACTTATGTTTAATTGACTAACTTATATTCAATTATAAACTTCCATAGCAACTTAAAATATCAAAAATTTAAAATAACAAAAAAGCTATTAAAAACTTTGTTTATAAGCCTTAAGAAACAAATCTTAACATTGATTAGCAGCTAATTTTACATACTATAATATTTAAAAAAGGTTTTAATATAGTATTTGATGTATTTTCATAGAGCAAGAAATTGTCTTAAAATTTAAAACTTTTTTTTATGTACACCAAAAATATACATGAACTTTTTTTTCTTAATTCAATACATAAGACATTAAATTTAAGGCAATGACGTTATAATTTTTTTAAAACAGTGTCTAAGAATTAGCTTATTTATATAAAACTACTACTTCAAAAAACATAAAAGTTTGACCATACCACTTCGATCATCAGACCACAAGCCTTCGGGAGACTGGACCCTGGTTTTGTTCTTACCATAACTCATCAGTCAGCCACTTCAAAAAACATGATCATTTGCCCAAGGTAATTGTGCAACTCCAGTAGCTGCACAATGTAAAGACATATCAAGCATTTTTTCATGTTCTTCTGACTTGACTTTATGCCTATAATTCAGAGAACTACAATTAGATTCAGGTTTATTATTTAAAGAGTTTGTATGATTAGAGCAAGATTTCGAAAACATGTCCACAGGCGGAATTTGCTGTGAATTTTTTAAGTGATTAACTACCTTATCGCATACTTGATGATGAAAGTTCTTATCTTCAAGTTCAAACCTTTTTCGCTGATCTGTTAATTTATGTCTGTAAACAATACCAGATATAGCAAGAATTAAAACAACAAATCCTAACGTCATTCCTGTTATAAAGTATGCCATATCATAATTAACTGGTTCAGGTTCTTTAATTTTGAATACCAAATCCCTGTCTTGTAATTCCCAAGTATTATTTTTATTAAGATCATTCCATATTTCATACACATTAATACATTTTGTTTTATTACATTGATACAAATTTGAATCTGGTGAGAGTCCATTAAGGCGGCTATGTGCTTTCATTTTTATTTGAAAAAGCTTTTTTGGTCTTACGCTATCCCAAAAATATTCCCTTGAATCAAGTGAAACAATAAAACAGTTCTTTCTCTTCTTTTTTTTAAGAGGTTTTTCTGGATTTTTATAATTTAGTTCTTCATAAATTATTTCAAACTGATAAATATCTTTAACATCTCCATCATACTTCCATTTAATTTTAAGTTTAGTATTATTTTGAACAAACATAACATCAATTAATTCTGGAGGTATTATGTATCTATTAGGTTGTTTACGCTTTGGTATTTTTGTACTAGCATATCCAGGAGCTGAATCACCATACTTATTAATAGCTATTAGATGAAAAGAATATGTTACACTGGGTTGTAGGTTGTCAACTTGATAAGATGTACTCATTGCTGAAATTTTGTCATCAATTAAAACCCATTTAGAGTAGTTATTGTTAGTAATCTTTTTCAACAACTTATAATATAAAACTGGATATTTACCATTAACTTTTGGTACCCAGTTTATATATACAGAAGTAGCAGAAATCTTATCAGTTGTTGGACTTGGAGCTGGTGGTACAGTTCTATCTTCTTCATCTTCAAATTCTTTATAAGATTCAAGTTCATTTCCTGTTTGAAATTGGAATATGGCTGCAACACTGTAAATATCTACAGAGCAAACAGAAATAAGTTCAAGTGTATATGTAGTTTCAGAAGACAAGTTTTGAAAAGTATATGATGTGAAATTTTTCAAAATCTTAGTGTAATTCCATTTATTTACCTGCTTAGGTCTGTACCTTAAATAGTAGTAGTTAACTTCAGATTTATTTTTTGTTTGTTCCCAATGAAGAACATATGAGTTTAAATTAGGACTAAATGCAGAACTTTTAATTGATGGTTGCATAATATTTATCTCAGCTCTTGACAAAAACATATTTTCAGCATCACTTATTTCATCTACTGGTACCAAAGCGTATAGTTTTTGTGAAAAAATGAGAAACAGAAAAATTGTCCAAACATGTGTAATTAGGTACGTCATATCACTTTTTTATATCATAAATTCATTAAAAAGTAGATATTGTCTTTAAATTTTCAGTACATTTCATTAGTTAAATCTGAAAAAAAAAACAAAGTTCTTTTTTTTTATTGTTTAGAAATAAAATTTAAAACCTTATGTTTTGAATACTGCCAGGTAATTAACTTCAACTTATTAAATATTGGTCACAAATGTTATTGTTTGAAAAAATCAGAAAAATAAAATAAAACTAAATTAGCCAACCATGCTTAAAAAGTAAACAACTTAGTTTATTTTTGTTTTACTTAAATCTAAACAGTTACAATTTCAAGTAAAAAACTTATTATGTGTTATTTTTTCTTAATACATTGGAGCCACTAAAGACAAAAAAATAGTCTAAGAGATAAAAAACTAGCCTTAATTCATTAGAAAACCTAAAAAAAAATGTTAAATCTTCCAGGGCAATCCTAGTAGACTTAAGCTTTTTATTAACTTCCATTATTTTTTATTATTTGTTTAAAAATAGTTTGTTAACTTAAGCTAAGTCTTAATGTCTCTATGAATGTTTATTTTGATTTCTAGATATATGTTATAATGAGGATCTCATTAATATTAGTTGACCACCAATTGAGTACTAAAATAGGAAGGTTTTTA